>NC_067476.1:29027750-30265875 GCF_947179515.1 Apodemus sylvaticus | reverse complement strand
TTGACCTTCAGGGTGTGGCACCAACACTTGGGCTATCATGACCCAGTCTTTAAATGATTAACAAACTGGTTAGAGGAAATACCTGATTTCGAGCACGTGTTCACATGTATGCACATATGTAGGTCAAATGTTGACATTAGTGTCTTTCTTAATTGTTCCCCACCTTACTTTTTGAGACACGATCTCTCCGTGAATCTAGAACTTCTGATTCAGCTAGACTAGGTGGCAGGGATACCCCAGGATTGTCCTGTTTCTGCCTCCCAAGAGATGGATAACAAGCATGTGTTACCATCCTTAGCTCTGGATGGAAGTGCTAAGGATCCAAATGCTTCAGATCCCCAGGCTTGTGCAGAAAGTTCTTCACTGACTGAGCCGTCTCCCAGCATCGCTAAATCTTTGTAAGAAACACTGATATCGGGGCTGGAGAGATGGCTCAGTGGTTAAGAGCACCGGCTGTTCCTCCAGAGGTCCTGAGTTCAATTCCCAGCAACCACATGATGGCTCATAACCATCTGTAATGGGATCTGGTGTGTCTAAAGACAGCTACAGTGTACTCATATACATAAAATAAAAAAACAAAACAAAACCACTGTGAAAAGGGGTGGTTGACATTTAAAAAAAAGAAAGAAAGAAACACTAATATCAGGAGCCACGTCGGAGTCATTAAACATGGGCTTGTATGTGTAAGATATCCACGGTGTTACCTTTACCTCTTTCTAAACCAAAGTAGGAATCTAAACTCTTCCTTTTTAATGTTTTCCAAACTCAACCTTCTAATAGGAAAGTACATTTGTAAATGCCATTGTAAGATAATATAAAAGTAACTGTTTTTTAAAAAAATTAATTGTCTAATATGGCATGAAATCATTAAATTCAAATTCCTTGGCATCATTAACAGTCTGAACTGAGTTGTAAATGTGTAGGTCAAGGCTAGAGAGAGTTCAGAGGGTAAAAGCACTTGCCGCCCGAGTCTGAGAACCTGGGTCCAGATTCCTCAGACCCTCCGAAGAGCCTGGAATGCTCTTGCTTGCCTGCAGCCATAACACTGAGCTTGAGAGGGGAGAAGGAGATACAGCGGAATCACCGTCTCTTACTGAATATTCAGCCTAGCCCAAAACAAAACAAACAAACAAACAAACAAACAAACAACAACAACAGTGAACTCCAAATTCAGTAAGAGACCCTGTCTCAAAGGGACAGGAGAGAGAGCAGTTAAGCAGGACACCCATTGTCCCCTTTGCCCTCAATGGGCACACATGGGCCCATATGGGCACACATGGGCACATGGACCACTCTGCCACATGTATATACTGCATATATACACACAGGCACATATCATATTTTTAAAGTATAGGTAAGTGAAAAGATAATGACTATTTACTATTAAGTATAATCTGCTCACTAAGTATCAGTATTCTTGCATTTGATGAGTTAAATTTTCTAGACATAAACAGCAGTTTAGTTCTTTGTGTTAATAATATCCATTACATTTATAGTATCTTCAGACATTATGCAGTAATGAAAATTTTAGAAGAGATAAAGTTAATACAACTAGCCATCGGGTAAAGCATGAGGTATGACAAAAGCTTAGCCCACGACTACATGTAAAATCTCCTCCCAAGTTTGCCTCATGGAAAGCCTCAACACACCTTAAACACTATCCTAATAATTTCAAATCTCTCATAATGCTTATAAGTTAACCCAAAGAAAAGGAAGGATATGTAATGCTGTCAATAGACTGAAAAAGGAAAAGTAAACAAAATCTTTTAAATGAAAATAAGATAGGCCAGGCAGTGGTGGCTCATGCCTTTAATACCAGCACTTGGGAGGCAAAGGCAGGCAGATTTCTGAGTTCGAGGCCGGCCTGGTGTACAAAGTGAGTTCCAGGACAGCCAGGGATACACAGAGAAACCCTGTCTAGAAAAACTAAAAAAAAGAAAGAAGGAAAGAAAGAAAGAAAGAAAGAAAGAAAGAAAGAAAGAAAGAAAGAAAGAAAGAAAGAAAGAAAGAAAGAAAGAAAGAGAAAGAAAGAAAGAAAATAAGATAGAATGGTCACAAGATAGCCATTTAGACAACTTGTCATTCAATTCTAAAGAAAACAGAAACAAAATATAGGTATATTGTATTGAAATGGAAACCATTTAGGAATGTTTTCCTGGAAGTGACATTTGCTAAATACTCTCAAATTAAAATAATAGGACAACCAGATTTGGAAAAAAAATTTCAATTTTAGGTAGTAGCACATTAGCATAGACTGACATAAGACTCTGTGTCTAAGGTAGGAAAACGATTAAGAGTTCAATTAATGAACTCCAAAAGGAAGATACATGGTAGCGTGTTCCTGAGGTTCTATTGTTACTGAGCATCTTCGCAAGAAATAAGACAAGCACACCAGGTCTGGGTTCAGAGACTTACCTAATGTCAACACACAATTGAGATTTCCAGAGAAGATCTTCTCAGCAATTTCACTTTATAAAATGGTAATATTATGTTATTCATATTCATACATTTTTCTTTTGATATAGTATGACCAAAATTTCGGAGAATTTTAAGATAATCATCGCATTGTATGGCTAATACATACTCAGAGTTTCTGCTCTCATGAGATTGCAAAGCACCATAAGGCAATGAGATCCTGTAGCATTTCCTTCACCATTTCTACCAATGTTTTACTCTCATGGTTACGGTTTCTGCTAATTGCAAAACAAAGTTTTCTCTTGAACTGATCAAAATTTTGGATGGGTTAGGGAAAAGGTTATAGCTTGTTACATGGTGTTTATTCTAAGTAACATCAAATGATGTCTCAAGCTGCCTCTGTAAACCTGGCTCCATTTTTCATCAAACAATTTATTTTGATAAAATACAAAAAAACTGTCCCAATGATTCATGTTACTCATTACTTTTATAAATTATTCAACAAAGAAATAACAAATACGCTAGGAAATGTAAACTAAATGGAACTAAACACATCAAAAATAAATGAATAGTTCATCCTTGATTTTATTGTGTTTATTCAATTGCTGCTTAATTAGAAAAATGCCATTATTTAGACTACAGATCCCTATCACTGTAAAATCCATGAGCCTCTCCAATAAAACTATTATTAACTTTAGAAGCAGTGATTGTTTCCCTCAAGACAATGATAATGAAGACTAAATTGGTATTTCAATAAAATTAAAAGTTGAGAAACCTAAGTTAGAAACTTCAGAGAGGTGGGGGCTCACCAATAACTATGCAAATAGTTTCTAGATTCTCTAGCATTTGTTTAGCTCCTCTTGACACTATTCTGAATTTACTTTGGTTATTTTACAGCAGATGACAGAATTCAATTCAGTAGATATAATTCTGAAAAAAAATTAGCTCTGAGTTCCATTTCTGCATGAGACTACAGAAACACATAACTCAATACCAAGCTATTTGACCTCCATAACACTGTGCAGGTTTGGGGTCTGTCATAACTTTCAGAAATAGAGCCAAAGAGAAGCATAGAATCCGATCAGTTCAACCTACTTTTATAGCACTTGATTCATTCAGTCAGTCATATGACTATGTTGATTACCCATCAGCCATCTGTTCTACTTCATGTTGCAACTTTTAAGTCCTGTCTGTTTTGATCTGTATGTGTAACACAAGAAAGCAGCAATGAACATGGCTGTTCAGTTCATAGGAAATTTACCAAGTGCTATCTTCTTTTTTTAATATAATTTTTTATTTTCTACATTCTATGTTTACATTCCAGATAATTTTCCCTTTCCAGGTTCTCCCCTCCCATAAGTTCTGTAAGCCCTCTTCCCTCCTGCCTGTTCCCCAATCAACTCCCTCCACTTCTCTGTCCCGGTACTCCCCTACAATGCTGGATCAAGTCTTTTCAGGATCCAGGATCTCTCCTTCCTTCTTCTTGGGAGTCATTTGGTATGTGAATTGTGTCTTGGATATTCAGAGTTTCTGAGCTAATATCCACTTATCAGTGACTGTATTCCATGTGTGTTATTTTGTGATTGGGTTACCTCACTTAGGATGATATTTTCCAGATCCAACCATTTGCCTAAGAATTTTATGAATTCATTGTTTTTAACTGTTGAGTAGTATTCCATTGTGTAAAGATACCACATTTTCTGTATCCATTCCTCCATTGAGGGACATCTGGGTTCTTTCCAGCTTCTGGCTATTATAAATAGGGCTGCTATGAACATAGTGGAGCATGTTTCCTTATTGCATGCTAGGGAATCCTCTGGGTATATGTCCAGGAATGGTATGGCAGGGTCCTCTGGAAGTGTTATGCCCAGTTTTCTGAGTAACAGCCAGACTGATTTCCAGAATGGTTGTACAAACTTGCATTCCCACCAACAGTGTAAACCAGACACACTGAAACTAATAGAAAAGAAAAAGAGGACATGGGCACAGGGGAAAAGTTCCTTAATAGAACACCAATAGCATATGCTCTAAGATCAAGAATTGACAAATGGGACCTCATAAAATTACAAAGTTTCTGTAAGTCAAAGGACACTGTCAAGCGGACAAAAAGGCAACCAACAAATTGGGAAAGGATCTTCACCAACCCTACATCCGATAGAGGGCTAATATCCAATATATATATAAAGAACACAAGAAGGTAGACTCCAGGGAGCCAAATAATCCTATTAAAAAATGGGGTACAGAGCTAAACAAAGGATTTTCACATGAAGAACTTCAAATGGCTGAGAAGCACCTTAAAAAATGTTCAACATCATTAGTCATTAGGGAAATGCAAATCAAAACAACCCTGAGATTTCACCTCACACCAGTCAGAATGGCTAAGATTAAAAACTCAGGAGACAGTAGGTGTTGGCGAGAATGTGGGGAAAGAGGAACAGTCCTCCACTGCTGGTGGGAAACCAAGTGCTATCTTATAAGGAGAAATTCAGAGTCCCCTATACCTAGTAATTCCTATACCTATTAATATGTGTATAATATGAGCATAGTAGGGTGATTGAGATTTTCTTCTTTTTTTCTTTGAGCATTTTTATGGCAGCTGAGAAATTATAAAACTTGGATTCAATAAACACAGTGAAATATATATTGTGTGTGTGTATATATATATATATATATGTGATATATATATATATATATCACATAGAACACCTCAATAATGTTTGGGGACGTCGTTGTGGAAATGCATCGGGATTGGTCCCTACAATTCTGAAGCATGTTAGTCAACATGCACTACTGCAGTTATGACAGAAAAACAAAACTTGGAGTCTTGGACAATCCCTCTGAAGCCAACAAGGAACAACTGTCATCCGTGACCATATCTAGGGTCAAATGAAAAACAAAACATAATCTAAAGCAATGAATCCAACAGCCATCTAGCCAAGTACCTCTTAATAGGGCACAGATAACATGTGATTCCGTATGTAATAAAAACTTGAAATGTTCTTTCCCTCCTCAGGCTTGGGGCCAGGGGTGCAAGAAGTTGGTGAGGTGGGTGATTTCACTATCTTCATTGACTTTTGTTTGTTTTTTATCTGTCATGGAGGCAATAACAACAGCAAAACTATTGGAGTGAGCGAGTTTGGCTTTCATGCCTGCCATAACCAGTCAGAGGCATCCTGGGACTGATGAGATAGCCAAAGCTCATTGTTTAACCATGGCCCAGTTTCCTGGAGTCCAAGTTCTAATTAGGGGTTTTCTCTTTGAATTTTAAAAGGCAAAAAGTGAAGACACAAACTCCTAATACATATAATTAAGACAAGCAGCCTTAACCTTGCAGGTTTTTAGAGGCTCTTACTGTCACTCTCAACACAGGTCTCCCACTGAGAGCATAATTACAGTTGTGCTGCACTTCATACTGTCTGCCTCCCAGAGAGCGAACACTGTTTGTTATTAAAAGAAGACTGTCATATCCTGCTCCCCTCTGCACATAATGTCTCTCCCTGACACCACTTACCTTTTATCTAGTCTTTTAAGTGTGTGTGTTGGGGGGGGGTGAGTTCATAAACTACAGAGACTTGGTAAATTCTAACAAGTTGGAATTAATCAAGTGTCCCCCCACCACCAAAAAACCCCCTGTCTTCTCAATTTAACACACTTGCATTCGACACCCGTAGCTGCCTTTTCTTTCCTATGCCTATAAACCAAGCTAAAGTAAAAAGCAAAGCCACAGAATCCTAAGTGCCTAAGCTTCAACAGTGGGGAATTTCATTTCTAATTAAATAGCATAGTTTAAACCATTGTGCCTGTGGGCCACATCTGTAACACCAAGGTGGAAGCCAAGTCTCCTCTACTGATTCACAAGTGCTTTGAGCAGCAGTTGGGTAGACAAGTGCATTCCATCTCCAAGGAGGTTCTATATGTCTTGCAAAATGAAGACATTTATTGAAGTTCTGTAACTACATATTTTCAGTCGTGTAAATAGAACGATAGCAAATGGATTTCCCAGATTTATCACTTTTGGTATTAAGTCACTTTGCAGAGTGGTTAGGCTTTCTTAACTGGCTTTGCATGTCTCACTGGCTGTGACATGTCATTATGTGTTGTAACCTGCTCCAACAGTCTGCATCAAAAAAGATGACTCCATGGGCTGAGTATTATTTTTTACTAGCACTTTCTAATCTGTTAAGGCAGTAACATATCTGAGAAAAAAAAACACTCAATGGTACAATACTTAAAGACTTAGAAATGGAACAGTAAATGAGAATCTTGCATCAGGCAATATATCCCAATACCACCTCCTCCATTTGATAAAATAAAGTATTTGCAGGCAATAATGAAAAAAACACTTAAATCTGTTTTAATTTTGTAATAATATCTCAAAGACTTCAAGTATGCATTTTAATATATAGAAACATATTAAAATGATAATATAAACTACAGAAGACATATAGAATGGGAGAATTATTGGGCAGTTTAAAGAAAAAATGAAAAAAGTAGATATATCTTTATTTGAACTTAAGTTTTTAAACAAATTTCATCCATACATACTGTATTTACATCATTTCTACCTCTTCACCTTTTTCTCCTCCAACTTGCTATCAATCTATGACCTCTTATTTTTAAATTATTGTTATATACATAACACATGTATATGTGTGTGCATGTACACATACTCACTCACACACGCACACACACACACATACACATACACACACACACACATACACACACACACACACCATATACACCCAGTAGCCTGAATCGTCTATCAGTAGAAAAGTCAGGCAGCAGGGAGGGAACCATTTAACTCAGTCCCAGACTGATTACCCCATGTCCCACAACCAAACCCATGATGCCTCCAGTAGCAGATATGCACAGTCTGGTTTTATCGTGCAAGTAACAGCAGTATCAACAAATGACAGAGGGTGGAAAGACTACAGATTTACAGAGTGAGTGGCTTGCAGGGAGTAGATCATTCCTGACATTGGAATGTACATATAACAGCATCATTGTCTCCTGGAAGTACCTTCTTCCACACATGCAGGTACCTTCATTTAAACTTTAATTACTGGTTTTTTTCCTTTATTGAAAATAGATTTGTTTTCATACAATATATTCTGACTAGTTTCCTCTTACCCTTTTAATACATACAATATATTCTGACTAGTTTCCTCCCCTTCCCCTCCTATCTAGATCCATACTCTCTGTTTCTCATTATGAAATGACCAGGCTTCATAGCAGCCCTATTTATAATTGCCAGATGCTGGAAAGAACCCAGGTATCCCTCAACAGAAGAGTGGATACAAAAAATGTGGTATATCTACACAATGGAGTACTATTCAGCCATTAGAAACAATGAATTCATGAAATTCTTAGGCAAATGGATGGAGCTAGAGAACATCATACTAAGTGAGGTAACCCAGACTCAAAAGGTGAATCATGGTATGCACTCACTAATAAGTGGTTATTAACCTAGAAAACTGGAATACCCAAAACATAATCCACACATCAAATGAGATACAAGAAGAAAGCAGGAGTGGTCCCTGGTTCTGGAAAGACTCGGTGAAACAGTATTTGGCAAAACCAGAACGGGGAACTGGGAAGGGGTGGGAGGGAGGACAGGGGAAGAGAAGGGGGCTTACGGGACTTTCGGGGAGTGGGGGGGGGGGCTAGAAAAGGGGAAATCATTTGAAATGTAAATAAATTATATCAAATAAAAAAAAAAGACAAAAAAAAAAAAAATGAAATGACCAGGCATCTAATGAATCATAATAAAATGCAGTAAGATAAACAAAAACAAACAAACTGAAATATAACAAAATAATCAAACAAAGAAACCAAAAAAGAGGAGGCTGGAAAGATGGCTCAGTGGTTAAGAGCACTGGCTGCTCTTCCAGAGGTCCTGAATTCAATTCCCAGCAACCACATGGTGGCTCACAACCATCTGTAATGGGATCCGATGTCTTCTTCTGGTGTGAATGAAGACAGCAATGGTGTACTCATCATATGTGTGTGTACACACACACACACACACACACATATGAAACCAAAAAAGAGCCAAAGAGCATTTACACACACACAAAAAAATCCCATAAAATCCCAAACCAGAACCCACAATATATGCAAAAAGACCTTATTTACCTATTTCCCTCTCTAATTGTTGGCTTTACTGTTCTTAAAGTTGTTTTTTTCAAATCTGTAAGCTCTCAAGGGTCAACATGTATTGAAACCATCTTACAGATCCACTGTCATTCATTATCAATTGGCTTTTAGTTTCAGCAGCTGTAATAGAGACACTAAAAAAATTAGTAAGCTCCGTGGTAGCGCAAAAAGGATTCTATAACTTGGAAGAAGAGTTCTAGGTACAGTGTCATGGATGGAAATGACTACCTTACTTCTGCCACCCAAAGTCATTCTTCATGAGCCAGCCCACTTCCCTGTCCCGGCGTGTGTCTGAGGAGCACAGGCTTGCACTGACCTCACTGGCTGACGTGACTTGTCACTGAGGCTAGCCAGACCTCTGCCTTTCATGTGATGCTGATGGGACCTTTGGCTAGGTTGGTAATTACGATGTCCACACAGAAGAGAGAGATCTACACTGTACATTTTGGCTAGATGGTTGCCTACCTCTGGGATAAAATTTATATTTTCTTTAATCTAAATTCCTTAGTGACTGATTCCTTCTTTCATCCCTATGACAAACTGCTGTTTGGTCTTTGAAGACTTCAAGGGGCTCAGAGGCACCCAACTGGATTCTGAACAATTTTTTTCCTCCTTAGGTACACTGGCTCTGCACAGATCTTGTCATACATACATTTGAGGGACTCACACAGACAGCTGTGTCTACTCTGTCCTTCTCTTACCCTGTGCTGAGTGTTGATCTAAATCATTCAGACACAGTTGCTCCAGCTTTGTAAGGACCGCTCAGCAAAGCCACAGAAGCCTCCTACCAGCCACGACGTTCCTGCTACCGAGACTTTCATAAAGATCCTGTGAGCATAGCTTCACTGGGCTCAGTGAACTGAGTGTCAAACACAGCATTTCACACAGTCAGTTCTCTCTCTCTCTCTCTCTCTCTCTCTCTCTCTCTCTCTCTCTCTCTCTCTCTCTCTCTCTCTCTCCCTCTCCCTCTCCCTCTCCCTCTCCCTCTCCCTCTCTCTCCTCCCTCTCTCTCTCTCTCTCTCTCTCTCTCTCTCTCTCCCCCCCCTCTCTGATTCTGCCTCCCTCCCTTCATATTCCATTCCCTCTCCCTCTCCCTCTCTCCATACCTCTCTCCTGTCCAGTCCTGTTCTGACCTGCCCTTCAGTTCTCAGCACTCATGAGGATCTCAGCTATCGACATCCACATGTGTCTGATGACTCATATTCCCTCAGGTTATAGTCTTGGGTCAAGTGAGGTGAGCAATTATGTTGTTCAGTGGCTCTACATCCCGAGGACTAAGACTAAATCCATCTGGCCTTATGTCCCACACCCTCCCAGGCCAGTGTGTGGTGTGTTCTTTCATTGCTCAACTAAAGGCTTTCCCAAATTCAAGCAATGAAGACTCACAGTCTCTGTGACTATCATAGCTTGCAGTATGGGGCCATTGCCAAGGCATCTGTATGTTAATCATGGACTTTCCCCTTCTACTGTGTTTAAGGTCAGGCTTGAAAAATATCTTCTAGGATTTCCTTGTTCTCACCACTCATAGTTCTATTCTGTCTGTGGGTTCAAAAACTTTTGATTCCAGAAAAGGCTCTTTGGTGCACATATACTGAGAAACATAAACACTTCTATCTCATTTTTCCTTGTCCCATATTTCCTGCCAAATCAGAAGCTAATATAAAGGGTAGTTTCCACATATCCTTCCTTACCTATAAATCTTTTTTATTTGTATGTAATTCATTTGATGTGTGTGTGTGTGTGTGTGTGTGTGTGTGTGTGTGTGTGTTTGCCTGCATGCATGTATGTGCACAGCATTGTTCAGTGTCTATGGAAGTCAGAAGAGTATTATTTTAAATCCCCTGAAACTAGAGTAACAAATGTTGTGAGACACCTTATGGACACAGTACTGAATCTAGGTCCTCTGAAAGAGAAGCTAGTGTTCTTAACAGCTGAGCCACCTTGCTAGGCCCCTGTAATTCTTTTATGGGCCAGTTTCTTTCTAGGCAGACAATTGAGCCTTGGTTGCATATATTATCACGTACAGCAAAATCACACAACAATTGGCACAGCCTACTTATTATCCCATCCTATATGTGTTGACTCCAGATGTTACAATGTGTTGTCTAGACCATCATTCATTTGAAGTATACTCCTGCATGCATGTAGCAGACCTCATTCATCAAAGAGGCACACACCCACTGAAAAATAGAAAAGGATGGAATAAAGGTGCATCCCCATTACTCATTCAGATCCCAGGTCAAATCTTTCTGATTGGATTTAACTCAGAACCCCTTAGAATCCCTGTATCCAAACCCAAATGCTTAGAATTTGCAAATGCTTTTATACATTTCACTGTTGTTGTAGTGGGTTGATAATTGCTATATTCTTTCTAGTGTAAGGACCCAGAAAGACCTCCAACATCGAGTGAAAATGAAAATGAAACATAATGGCCATATGACAATCTTGTCCTTTTTGGTGGAAAAGGTATCATTGTCCCCTAAAGAAAATGCTGTAAGCATTAAAGAAAATGAACCTAATAATCTGTTATATCTAATTCTTTTCTTTCTTCTTTGTTTTCAGAGTTGATTGACCCTTAATCCATTTCATCTAGAGTATGGTATGGGAAAATATAAAACAATTCATAAAAGAATTACTTCTAGGAGTAAGTTGGGGGTGTCTGCTTATTCCTGCTCCCAGCATGCCTGGGACTTGAGTGGCAACGACCCCAGAGTGGTTGCCAGTTTCACTTACCTGGACTTTTCCCACGTGTCCCTGGTTCTGTTGCAAGATAGCTGACATGTTGCCATGTCCCAGGCATAGGAGTGAGAACAAACTTTATATGTCCACCATGTTCTTATGCTTCCCTCATCATCACCACAGCTGCATCAGGCTCTCAGCATTATCTCCACCTTTGCAGATGAAGTGAAACAACTTACAAAGACAAAGCATTAAGATAGTGATGTTTAAGGAACTAGGAGTCCAGATTGCAAGTCTTAGTCTCTTCCCACTTGATGATCTTCTCTCTTGGGCAAGACCTTCAAGGGACTGGAACACTGTGGGGGAAGACATAAGAATGAGCCACAGATTCATATTGTGAGTGCTTAGTCACTGGAAAGTAGAACACTGAAAAAATAAGAAGGGTGAAGAGGTGTAGCTTTGTTGAAGGAAGTATGTCACTAGAGGTGAGCTAGTGCTCTCTCTCCCCCTCCTCTCTCTCCCTACACACACACACACACACACACCCTATGGTTCAAGATGTAAAGTTCTCAACTATAGCCCCAACCCTCTCTGTCTAGACACTGTCTTGTACGCTTCCATGCTCTCCACCGTGATGATAATGGACTCTGAAACTATAAATAAGTCCCATGTTACATGCTTTCTTTTATAAAACTTGCCTTGGTCATGGTGTCTCCAGATCAATAGAACACTAAGACAAAATATAAATACTTTATTAACTAGCACATGAAGTGTTAAATATCATTATGCCATTTTCAAGCAATGTGCATTTTAGTAATTCCCATTTGCCCATCTCCCTACAACCCTGCTCCCCTGGTTCTTTCTAATACCCTCCTCAACTCTTACATCTTTTGTGTACTCTGTGTCCTTTTGCCCGTCCCATTCTTCTATATCACTGAATATTGTCTCCTCTTGGACAACTTCCTCAGTATTAGGCTTTACTCATACCTGTTTATACTATTGTTTAATATTATACTTTGCAGAACCATTCATTTTACTGTAAATTTCAGACTTTTATTTTTCTTTACTTTCCCTGTACATACACTTCTATGTACACACACATGTAGAGAAATTAAATATTAAATATTTGTTTCATTTCTTGTAGCTTTGTTTACTCCTGTTAATGTAAGGAAGGGGTGGAGTTATTTTAGAAGAAAAAAATGAGAAATGCAAAAATTCATAGGATACAAGAAGGAAACATGGAGGGTAAAATCTATCATAGGCCCAGTGCTGCAGAGCCACAGCACTTTTTAAAAAGCTCTTTAGTTTGATTCTTCATAAATTACACCGCATGCACCCCAATCTGACTCATCCCCTCATCCCTTCAGATGCCCCTCCACCACTGCAAACTCCCCCAAAAAGAAAATAAAAATTAATACAAGGAAAGAAAAAGAAATAATGACAAAAATCTCTCCACAGAAGCTGCATTGCATCATGGTGTTTCGCACATATACTCCTTCGTCCACTCGTCTTTACTTGTAAGTGTTCACTTCAATGAGTCATGGGTCTGCTTTCAGGCTTCCAGCTTCTGTTACAATGTACTGGATCCTCACAAGAACTCCTCTCAGATATCCTGTTGTTGCCCCATGTCTCGGAGATCCTGCAACTTTGCATCCATAGGACAGGTCTCTTTATGCACTCTAGCACTTCATATGTGGGGGGCGGGCCAATCCCAAACCCTGGATCTGGGCCTGGGTGGTCGCTGAGAACTGTCAGCCTGCTAGCTCTCCCAAACTCACACCTCCTGGGCTAGCTCAGCCAGGTGCCACAGCCAGGCAGGGACAGGCACAGCTCTCCTACTCTGCCCTCTGAGCCAACTCACCAGCATTCCTACCACCAGGGTAGTTCCACTGTGCTGCCCAGGCCAGGTACAAGGCCTGGTCTCCAGACTGCTGTAGCCAATGTGGGGAGGGGCCAGCTCTCCCACCTGACTCAGGTAGTGTGTGGCAAAAGACACATCTCTGCAGCACCCACCCCATCTCAGGACAGAAGAGGAACAGAGCCTGCTCTCCTGTGCCCACACCTTCTGGGCAGGCTCACCCACATCCATTCCACCAGGACCAGCTCGCCTGTGCTGTCTTGGCAGAGTGATAGGCTGCTCTCCTCCTCTCCTGCTCTCCCCCAAGTGCTGCAGCTGATGAGCAGTGGGGTCCTCTCTCCTGAGTGTTTCAGCCAGTAAGGAGTGAGGACAGCTCCTCACAGACCTTGGACATCAACACAGTCCCAGGCAACAACCCAGATTGGGGTTGTCTACATGACTTTTAGTGGTAATGTGAGCCATGGACATCAACACGGTCCCAGGCAGCAACCCAGATCATGGATATCTGCATGACTTTTAGTGGTAATGTGAGCTATGGACATCAGCACAGAGCCCTGCTGCTGCATGGCCATGGACCCAGACATGGTCCTCAGTGGCAACACTGGCCAGGACCTCACCGTACCCACAGCTCTTCTTAAAGTTTAAGTCCACAATATCCATCTCACCATCAATGGGATTCAACTCTACTCCACATGCTCCATTTGTTCTGCTGTCAGACATCTGTGTGGTTCAGATGCTTCCACCCACTCCCAGCCCCCACCTCATGTTTCCTGCCTTCCAATGCTTTCTGCTACCTCAAGGTCTCAGCCTCCTGGATTTGCCTTTCTCTCCATCATTCCCATCTCCCTCATGGCCTTTCTCCATTTACCTGTTAAATAACAAACCTGATTACAATCAAACAATAAATAATAAAGCTAAGGTTGCACTCTATAGTCAGAGCTCTGAAAAGTGTCTGACATATGGTCAATACTGCTCTTGATAGGACCTAGTAGCAGATGTGAGTTGATTTCTGCAATTTTTCAAGGCTGATTTAAATTTCTAGATGATTTTGTTCCCTTTATTAATACTAGAGATCAACAATTTCCCCAAAGTCTCTATTTATTGCAATATAATGCTGAAATAAATTAGAACTCAGTATACATCATCTTTCTGCTTAATTCTCATCACTCCAAGCTACAGTGTTATTAGGTACAAGGTCGTCTAAATTAAGTAAAAAATCTGTTTTCAAATGCCTTGAAGCTGCATAATACAGATCTTCATTATCCAGGCTTGACTTAGCTCCTTTCCTAATCACACTGCTAAAATAGTTTAGTTTAGTTGGGAATCATCTTTTTTTCTTTCTTTCTTTCTTTCTTTCTTTCTTTCTTTCTTTCTTTCTTTCTGTCTGTCTGTCTGTCTTTCTTTGTTTCTTTTTTCTTTTCTCATCAATTTATTTATTCACTTTACATCCTGTTCTCAGCTCCCCTTCTATTTTGCCCAGGCTACCCTTATAAATCCCTCCATTATCCCCTCAGAGAAGGGGAAGCCCCACTTGGGTGTCACTCTGACAGTCCTCTCAAAGCAACTACACACAGCATATAAATGAACACAGTGATGGTTCCATAATATTTAAGGTATTGACATGGATTTGTCTCATATACTATAATTTTTAGACATTTGTTCTATGAGTGAAGACTGCTGTTTTACTTTTGAGCCTCTTAGGTTTATGCTGTTGTGACCTATTAAGAAACCCTGTCTTAAGAAATAAGGCAGATAGCTCCTACCAATGACACTTGAGGTGCACTTTTGGCCTTAAAACACACACACAATCATGACCAAGGATATGGTGGAATATGCCTGTAATGTATTTGAGGGAGGGGGCTAAGGCACAACAACGATAAGTTCAAGGTTAGCCTATACAATATTGTAAGATCCCTTCACCAAAAAAGGCAAAAAGAATCTTGGTGTGTGTGTGTGTGTTAAAGAATGGGTGAAAATACTGCAATTTAATATAGAAAATACTGTCTCCCTTGCATCTGATTTCTGAAACCTGTATGAGCACAACATGTCCTGGGCAGCTGATGCTCTTCTTCTGTATAAGAGTAAAATTTAGGTCATTCTATAAGCACAGCACAATTTCCTTTCTGTGATTTTGTTTCTCTCATCAGAAGCTTTTATGATAACTTATAGATATATTTATAGTGTTTGCACCAGGCCTCTGTACACTGCACTTTCTGCTTGTTTCTTAATGTAGATGATGATGTTTGGAGGATGGGTAGAAACTAAATCTAAGGGAATGGTTCTCAAGGTCTTCCTTCAGAAAAAGGCAGAAAGCATTCTGACTACAAATAAGATTCTGGTTCCACTTGGCTCCTGTGTTTCTTCCTTCTGACTTAAAACACTGTCTGATGAGTAGGGGAGATGAAGTTTACAGTTAGAACTGGAATTCGCCTTTGATAGAATACTTACCCCAAGTATTACCAAACCAAAATGTGGAAGAGCCTAGAGTAAACCTCAAACTTACAAACTCTGAGTCTGGTGTTACTTTAACCACACCAACTAAAGATGGGTAAGAAAAATGTATTCTTGTGTGTGAAGGGACCTCTCCACTTCTCCATCAAATCCACTATTCTCACTAATACATCTCACATGACCTGGGTAAGCAATAGAGTTGTAAGCCTTGACTTAAATGAGCAAATACAAAACATCTCAGGAAGCAACCGACAGTTAATCTCAATGGTCAACTTGATGAGATGTAGAATACCAAATGAAACAAGCCTCTATCCATGTGTGAGGGATTATCTAGACTGGGTTATGAGGTGGAGTGAACCACCTTGCTATGGACATCACCATGCCAGGAGCTGGAGTCTTAGGTTGAATGAGCAGGAGAATGTGAGAAAGTGGACTATGCACAAGTATTCATTGATCTCTGATTCCTGACTATGGCTTCCCTGCCTGGATGAACTAGTCTCAAACTATTGAGTCTAAAACCTTCTGTCATTCCATTTCAGTCATGGATTTTATTACAGTGAGACATGTAACCCACCAATGGTGATGAAAATTACTCGTTCTCTGTACCTAAACACTATAAATAATATTTCTAAAAGCATAACTCACATTTTTAAGAGTTTAACAAAAGAAAAAAATTGGCTTAACTTTGTTCCTTTAGGTATCTCACTGTTCAGTTAACAATGTGCTAAGTTTGTCCTTAGAGAAAACTATAACAAGGGGTCTCCAGAGCACAAAAGCTTTTCCTATTGAGCCAGGTCAGTAGTGCCCTCTACTACTTTGCCTTGCATCTGGAACAGCACCGTTGGTTTTGTCATCCCCAAAGGCACTATTCTGACACATCTCATTAATTTTTACAGGATCTTGACCCGTAAGAATAAATGATCTAGGCTTCAATGTGTAAGTATGCACATAAAGAGAATAGTGCTTAACTTAAGTGCTATATAGGCAATCTGGGGCCCAAGAAAAACTATATATGTTCAAAGAGCATATATATTTCTTAAAGCATTTATTAAGATTTCAAGCAAATACAGTGTAGCCTCAGACACTCCAAATCTATATAGAAGGAAGTTCACAAGAGCCTTCCCTGCCACACATCCCTGCTGGTGCCTTTTTTTAAAAAATATTTTTATTTTCTATATTCTTTGTTTACATTCCAAATGATTACCCCTTTCCTGGATCCCCCCTCCCCATATGTCCCATAAACCTTCTTCTCTCCATCCATTCTCCAATCACCTCCCTCCTTTTTCTCTGTCCTTATATTCACCTCCAATGCTAGATCAATCCTTTCCAGGATCAGGACCCTCTCCATACTTCTTCATGGGAGTCATTTGTTATGCGATTTGTGCCTTGGGTATTCAGGGCTTCTGGGCTAATTAATGTCCACTTATCAGAGATTGCATTCCATGTGTATTCTTTTGTGATTGGGTTACCTCACTTAGGATGATATTTTCCAGATCAAAGCATTTGCCTAAAAATTTTGTGAATTCATTGTTTCTAATTGCTGAGTAGTGTTCCATTGTGTAAATATACCACATTTTCTGTATCCATTCCTCCTTTGAGGGGCATCTGGGTTCTTTACAGCTTCTGGCTATTATAAATAAGGCTGCTATGAACATAATGGAGCATGTGTCTTTATTGCATGCCAGGGAATCCTTTGGGTATATGCCCAGGAGCGGTATAGCAGGTTCCTCTGGAAGTGTCATGTCCAGTTTTCTGAGGAACCTCCAGACTGATTTCCACAGTGGTTGTACCATCTTACAGCCCCACCAGCAGTGGAGGAGTGTTCCTGTGTTCTCATTGCACCCCTTTTATGCTGATGTAGTCCTGGTTTGTTGTAATGGGATCTGTCTGTGGACAGGAGTGCAAAGAAAGGATGGCTAAAAAAATCGTCTCCCCAGTTAATTCATCAAATACTGAAAGACTTTAAAACTTAGTTCTAAATTATTAATGTTTTTATTCAAATGGATCATTTCTAACAGAATGCTGGCAAATTGGCAAACCAAAAACTGACACATTTTCAAAATCATATCTTTGTCTAGAATCTTTGTCAAGATGAGAGTGGTCAAGATTGTTCAGCAGGGAAAATCTCACCAGTAGGTGACCAAGCTTAATGACATCTCATGGTAGAAAAGGAAAACAGAGTTCCCCTCTGACCTCCACACATTGTATCATGCACAACAATGCACATATATGCATATACAACCATATACACAATAAAAATGTAATAAAAATTGTTAAAGCAAAGTCATAAAAGCAAACATTGTTTGCACTGTGACCAGTTGTTAGTATTATCTCCCAGGCACTGCAAAAAGAACTTCATTGAAAGCTGCAGTAACCTATGAGTTTAGAGTGTAACTTGATACTATGTCCATTTGGAAACAATAATAGTTCTAGATTCTACCCTAGTGCTGATGATCTAACATCATAGTTTGGGTTGCATTGCTGTACTGGCTGGTTTTGCATGTCAACTTGACACAGGCTAGAGCTATCACAGAGAAAGGAGCTTCAGTTGTGGAAGTACCTCCATGAGATCCAGCTGTGGGACATTTTCTCAATTACTGATCACGTGGAGAGGGCCTCTTGTGGGTGGTACCATTTCCAGGCTGGTAGTCTTCGGTTCTGTAAGAGAGCAGGCTAAGCAAGCCAGGGGAAGCAAGCCAGTAAGAAACATCTCTAGCTAGAGCAATTAAACAACACAAGGAGGTCAAATGGATACAAATTGGAAAGGAAGAAATCAAACTATCACTATTTGCAGATGATATGATAGTATACTTAAGTGACCCCAAAAACTCCACCAGAGAACTCCTACAGCTGATAAACAACTTCAGCGAGGTGGCTGGTTATAAAATTAACTAAAGCAAATCAGTAGCCTTCCTATACTCAAAGGATAAATGCACTGAGAAATAAATTAGGGAAATGACACCCATCACAATAGCCACAAACAATATAAAGTATCTTGGTGTGCCTCTAACCAAACAAGTGAAAGATCTGTATGACAGGAACTTCAAGTCTTTGAAGAAAGAAATCAAAGAAGACCTCAGAAGATGGAAAAATCTTCCTTGCTATTGGATTGGCAGGATTAACATAGTAAAAATGGCGATCTTGCCAAAAGCGATCTACAGATTCAATGCAATCCCCATCAAAATCCCAACTCAATTCTTCATAGACTTAGAAAGAGCAATTCTCAAATTCATCTGGAATAACACCACCACCACCACCAACAACAACAACAACAACAACAAAAAAAAAAAAAAAAAAAAAAAAAAAAAAAAAAAAAAAAAAAAAAACAGGATAGCTAAAACTATTCTCAACAGTAAAAGAACTTCTGGGGGAATCAGTATCCCCAACCTCAAGCAGTACTACAGAGCAATTGTGTTAAAAACTGCATGGTATTGATACAGTGACAGGCAAGTAGATCAATGGAATAGAATTGAAGATCCGGAAATGAACCCACAGAATTATATGGTCACTTGATCTTTACTTATTTTCCATTTTTATTTTATTTTATTTTATTTTATTTCCCACTCTGGTTGAGCCCACTATCTCTGGCTTGAAGATTTATTTATTGTTATATCTAAGAACACTGTGGCTGTCTTCAGACACACTAGAAGTGGGAGTCAGATCTCTAATCCCAGATGGTTGTGAGACACTGTGTGGTTGCTGGAATTTGAACTCGGGACCTTTGGAAGGGCAGTCAGTGTTCTTAACCGCTGAGCCATCTCTCGAGCCCACTTGATCTTTGATAAAGGAGCTACAACCATCCAGTGGAAAACAGATAGCCTCTTTAACAAATGGTGCTGGTTCAACTGGAGTCAGCATGCAAAAGAATGCAAACTGATCCATTCTTATCTCCTTATAGTAAGCTCAAGTCCAAATGGATCAAGGACCTCCACATAAAACCAGACACACTGAAACTAACAAAAAGGAAACTGGGGAAGACCCTTGAGGACATGGGCACAGGGGAAAATTTCCTGAACAGAACACCAATAGCTTATGCTCTAAGACCAAGAATTGACAAATGGGACTTCATTAAACTACAAAGTTTCTGTAAGGCAAAGGACATTGTCAGAAGGACAAAACGGCAACCCACAAATTGGGAAAAGATCTTTACCAACACTACATCTGACAGAGGGCTTATATACAAGATATACAAAGAACTCCAGAAGGTAGACTCCAGAGAGCCAAATATCCCCCCTTAAAAATGGGGTACAGAGCTAAACAAAGAACTATCACAGCACCACTTGTTGAAGAGGCTGTTTTCCACTGGATGGTTGTAGCTCCTTTATCAAAGATCAAGTGACCATAATTCTGTGGGTTCGTTTCCGGATATTCAATTCTATTCCATTGATCTACTTGCCTGTCACTGCACCAATACCATTCATAAGGAATGTCGAATGGCTGAGAAGCACCTAAAGAAATGTTCAACATCCTTAGTCATCAGGGAAATGCAAATCAAAACAACCCTGAGATTTCACCTCACACCAGTCAGAATGGCTAAAATCAAAAAGTCAGGAGAAAACAGGTGCTGGCAAGGATGTGGAGAAAGAGGAACACTCCTCCACTGCTGGTGGGGTTGCAAGCTGGTACTACCATCCTGGAAGTCAGTCTGGCAGTTCCTCAGAAAACTGGGAATGATACTTCCAGAGGACCCTGCTATACCATTCCTGGGCATATACCCAGAGTATTCCCCAGCATGTAATAAGGATACATGCTCCACTATGTTCATAGCATCCCTAATTATAATAGCCAGAAGCTGTAAAGAACCCAAATGTCCCTCAAAGGAGGAATGGATACAGATAATGTGGTATATATACACAATGGAGTACTATTCAACCATTAGAAACAATGAATTCATGAAATTCTTAGACAAATGGATGGAACTGGAGAACATCATCCTAAGTGAGGTAACCCAGTCTCAAAAGATCAATCATGGTATGCACTCACTGATAAGTGGATATCAGCCTAGAAGCTTGGAATACACAAGATACAATGCACATATCAAATGATGCCCAAGAAGAAGGAAGGAGTGTCCCCAGGTCCTGGAAAAGCTCAGTGCAGCAGTGTCGGGGAATGCCAGAACAGGGAAGTGGGAAGAGGTGGATTGGGGAACAGGGGGGAGGGAAGAGGGCTTATGGGACTTTCGGGGATGGGGGATCCAGGAAAAGGAAACTCACTTGAAATGTAAATAAAGAATATATCAATAAAAAATGAAAATAAAATAAAATAAAATTGATTGATTCGCTAGTAACAAAAACAGAAGCATCCCTCCATGGCCTCTGCATCCTGCTCGAGTTCCAGTCCTGACTTCCTTTAGTGATGAACAGCAATGTGGAAATGTAAGCTGAATAAACCCTTTCCTCCCCAACTTGCTTCATGGTCATGATGTTTGTGCAGGAATAGAAACCCTAACTAAGACAATTGCTATGAAGAGATACCAGCTACGGCAGCGTTTAATTGGGTCTGGCTTGTAGTTTCAGAAGTTCAGTCCATTATCATCATGATGGAAAACATGGGAGCATCCAGGTGCTGGGGAAGGAGCTGAGAGTTGTACATCTTGCTCAAAGGTAGGCAGAAGGAGACGCTCTTCTGCAGGCAGCCAGGAGGAGACCCTCTGCCACAGTGGGCAGAACTTGGGCATAGGCATTCTCAAAGCCCACCTATACAGTGACATTCTTCCTTTGACAAGACAAATCTGCAACAAGGCCGCATCACCTATACTGCCACTTTCCATGGGTCAAGCATATTCAAACCACCATATTCCACTCCCTGGCCCCCACAGTCTTATTCAAATACAATAGTCTATGGGGAACTTACCTAACCATAGTACAATGAAAAATATATTTAGTCTAACTTCAAAAGTCCCCAAAATCTTATCACAGACTCAACAATGTTTCAAAGTTCAGAGTTCAAAGTCCCTTCTGGGATTCCTGCAATTTTTTAACTGCAAGCCCTGACAAAATAAAATTTAATTAATTACTTAATTAATTAATTAAAAAACATTTTTGAGCCCTGTTAATTAACGTTAAAGTCTACTATTGTCCAGACAGCTCTCTTGGCGCTTAGCACAAAATGAAGAATTCCCATTACCAGCAGGGCTTCTCCTTTGGTGACCTTGTCTGGGGAGGCTGAAACCCCCACACCCTCTCTACTTGAAGAATGTCATGGAACTTTGGTGAGAGTACAAGTTCAACTTCTTTCTCCCTGCAAGAATCTGGCCAGAAAGCACCTCTAGAATGGCTCTCCTCGTGAATGAGACATTGTCTGCGACCCTAAGCTATAGTCAATGGTGCCCACCCACCTGAGGAATCCTTACTCTCTTCCCTAAAACTATATAGCCCTTAATTTTCCCCCGAAATAAAGTTGAGCTGCCTCTCTGAAGATGATCCTAGTAGTGATTTCAATCAAATTCATGGACTAATGGAACCATATTCTTTGACTCTGTTTCTCTTGTCCTTGAGGGCTGGTGGGAAAAAGGGAAGGACCACAAAGATCACATACTTCCAACATCACAGGATATATATTACCATTCCAAAATATCATAGTGAGGTAATATTAGACCAAAGCAAGGCCAAAAACAAGCTGAACAAAGCCCAAACTCTGCATTTCCATGTTGGAAATTCTTTCTTTTCTGCTGGTTCTACTCCCTGTTAACAAGCATTCCTAGGCAGGTGTTCCACAGCTCTGGCTTCTCTAACATCTTGGGGTACCAGGGCAACTTCAACTTCACAGCTTAATGTTCCAGTATCTGGGATCCACATATGATCTTCTTGGGATCCTCCAAAGGACTTAGGTCACTTCTCCAGCTCTGCTCTCTGTAGCACTCCACTGCTGCTGCTATTCTTGATCATCATACCATAGTATTGGCATCTCTAATACACTTGGGGCCTTTGCTCCACGTGGGCTCCAAAAAATAGCCTCTCATAGGCTCCCTTCCTGGGAAGCTCCCAAGCCTCAACTTCTTTGCAAGATCCCTTCAGTCTTGGACGATCAACTGCAACTGAGGCCGCACCTTCACCAATGGTCCTCCTGGTCTCCCAAAGTACCAAGTCTCAGCTGTTCTCCATGGCCCCTTCGTGCCTTCAAAACTCATACAACTTGGATGACTCTTACACATTACTACACTCAGCTGCCAGCACAAGGTCTACCTCTAGAACACAGCTTCTTTGTGTTCTCAGAAAACACTTCTTGGGAGATTTCTCCTCGGTGATGCTGGTCTCTTCTTAATCTTCTTGCCAATCTCTTAGGTTCAGTTAACTAACATCAACTGTCCCAGTAACTCCTTCTATTTTTGACTCTAAATCCAGAGCCACAGGGCCAAAGTTACTGAGTTCTGCTAGTTCCTTAGGCTGAAACATGCCCCCTTGTTCTATTACATCATCACCAGCTTTCTGTTTTCCAACTCCTTCACAGCCTAAATTTGATGTCCTGGAACTTGCTCTGTAGACTGACCTTGAAATCAGAGGTCTGCATGCCTCTCTCCTGAATGCTGGGATTAAAGGCTTATATCAGCACATCTGGACTGAAGCCTTTCTTTACCTTTGCAAATATTTATAAGTTCAGGAATTGTAGTTCATGCCAGTTATAATCAAATTGACAACTGAGAATATCTATCACAAGCCGTCCCTTGTAAATTTGACACATGATCATATTCTTATGTCCAAATGAAACCAATAACCAGGTCATAAAAATGCATATCATGATTTAACTACCCCTTATTCAACTGCAAATGCATAACAATAAGGTTTATCTGGGTGGGAACTTGCCATAAGGTTACTACTCCTGAAATCAATTTAATATCCTTGAACACAGGAGTTAACTCCATTGCACTCCTGGTGCCCCTTTACTCTTTGAACCATACATTTTGTATTTTTTCATTCTAGGTTTGCTATGCTTGATCAAAATGTCCCTCATAAGAGTGAACCATGGGACAAAATCTAAACTAGACTTTTTTGAGACTTCCTTTGTGAGTACAATTAATCTAAATTGCTTCTCTTTAGCCTCAGGCAGAAGTGTTCTCTTTTGACAATGGCAAAAGGCAGCCACATTCCTCACCAAAATATCACAAAAACAGTCTCTAGGCCACATGCTAATGTGCTCTGAAATCTCTTGAGCCAGGCCACCAAGAGTTCAAATTATACTCAACACCAATGTCTTCCATGTTCTTACTAGGAAAATCCATTAAGACCCACATAAAGAATTCCAGTGCTTTCCAAATCCAAAATCCCCAAATAGATATTCCTCCAAACAAAACATGATCAGGCCTATCACAGTAATACCCCAGTTTCTGTTACCAAGCTCTATCTTAGTTAGAGTTTCATTGTTGTGAAGAAACATCATGACCAAGGCACCTGTGAAAGAAACAACATTTAATTGGGGCTGGCTTACAGTTTCAGAGTCTCAATCCATTATCATCATGGCAGGAAACCATGGCAGGGTCCCTCTCTGAGGAGCTTAAATGGTTTTTGTCATTTAATGGCAGTTGATGGCTGGTGGGGAGAGGCAGTTTTCTTCTGGGATGTGGCCTCTGGTAGATTGCCCATGCACCAGTGGATGGTCCTACACCCACACACTTACTCTCAATACTAACTAGATTCAGAAGGTTGAAAAAAATGGATAAAGTTGGGGAAAGGACTTTGTAAATTGATTCAGATAGGAGTTCTAGGGGAAGGAGTAGGAAATAGATTTGATCAGAACACATTGTACACATGCATGAAATTCTCAAAATACAATAATATAGCTATAAACTATTATATATTGAGATCTGATTGAATGTCAAGTGTTTTGTCCATTGTTTACACAATAGCATTATTACAATCTATTTTTAGATTATATGAAGCAGAAAGCTTAGGGCCACATGCCTGACTCATTCAAGAACAATCATATAATCAGAAGACACAGTCTATCCTTTTTAGAATATGTTCTCAGAAGTTCTATCTTTGAATGCCACTCAGGAAACAAACTCATCCTTCCAAAAGAATAGCCATGTGTGTGTGTGTGTGTGTGTGTGTGTGTGTGTGTGTATGTATGTATGTGCATATGTGTGTGTGTGTATGTGTGTGTGTGTGTGCCACCACATGCCCAGCAGGAGATAACCAGCAGAAAATGAATTCAACAGCATCATTAGAGGTTCTTCTTCTCATAATGTCATGTCCCAGCTTACTTCTTTTCTTTCTATTATTTTTTAAATTATATTATTTACATTTATATTTTTTACCCTTCAGATCCTTTGGTGTATATATATATATATATATATATATATATATATATATATATATATATATAAAATACACACCAAATATAGTTGGTTGAAAAAGCAACATTTCCTTTATGGTTTAGAAGCTGCCTTGTATCAGTTTTTATCTACAAGAGAGTTAAAGCACTGATGTCACAACGACTGTAATGAACCTTGTGGTTTCCCGATCCTTATAGGTCTGTTACTTTCATGTTAAATGGAGAAGTTGATGGCATACATAAAGATTTAGGAGATACAAGCAATCCCTTTTTTCTGTTTTCCACAAGGTTCTTGATATCATATTGAATGTGTGTGTGTGTGTGTGTGTGTGTGTGTGTGTGTGTGTGTGTGTTGATCAGTGTCTTCCAAACTTCTAGACTTCTTATAAGGTGTAATACCTAATATGCATATCCATAAAATGACAAAAACCATGCTCTTAAAGATTGTATCCTGAGGGAGTATATACATACAAAAGCAGTAGGTCATTACTAGAGCTTTCTAATAAATGATAGAATTCAACAATCAGAATGATTCATTTTTACTGAAAATTTTTTCATTCATATCTTCTGATTATGTTCCCAGTCTACATTGCTCCTTTCAGTGCTCCCTACCCATTCTATCTCTGTCCACCTCTTTTTTGTCTCTCATTAGAAAATATCTATTTAAGTGTCAACATTAGAATTTTATTTATTTATATATACACATGCAAACACTAGATCAGGGTCGTTTGGTGTGAACTGACAGCAGCCAAATAAAGAAGTAGGCAAATCATGATGAAGACAAGACAGCTACAAAGCCACTATTGAGTGAAAAAAAAAAAACATTGATGATGCCCAGGTGATGATGCGTGTGGTCTAGGACCAGACTGACCAAAACATAATAACTACAATGAGATTAGATCATTTTCTGATAGTTTTCTTCTGGTCTTCTAATGCAGAGGCTCCTGCCTTTAAACATGGATACAACAAGGTAAAAAAAAAAGGGGGGGGGTATAATCCAATTCAAGCTCAAGCAATTATTATCCAGTATGATTTGTTCATCTGCTGGATAATTGGGTATCCCCATAATAGATAACAATGTGGTTTATCAGAAAGAACACAGACAGAGGAATTAACCCTGTTTTCGAATCCTGGTGTCATACTAAGTAAATTATTATTAATACTCAGTTGAGTTCAGTTTGTGTATTTACAAAATTATAGGAAAACTCTGGAGAATTTTGTAAAGAAATAAATGAGGAAATGCACATGAAAATGGGCCATATGTCTAGGGACCCAGAACTGTGTAAATAAAACTGTATTATTCACTGGAATTATATGTGCAGAATTACAGTAATATTTTAAAGGATTCTAGGCCTTATAGGAAACAAAACTTGTTAAATAAACTTAACAAAGTCTCAGAAAAATCCCTCTCCATCCAAAATCTGTTTAACTGAGAATCTGGAACTTAACAAGATCCTGGGGACCTTTATGTACATGTGGAGACTATAAGAAAACCCTAAAGCAATGAGGGTGTATTTTACATTTAGAAAGTACCAGGATAGTCTGAGAATCTCTTGAGATGACAATTGTTGCTTTGAAATACCCACTTTCATGGAGTGAAGATGATGCTTGCCGTGTTGTGAAGATTTGTTGAGCTAGGCCTATATAAAGGCCTCCATAACTCTTACTCTCATGGGAGAAACTATATTTTTGATGTCTTTATATTTGTTACCAATGCTAGAGTGTTTTACATTTAATATTCAATGAATGTATTTAATAAATATATTAAAGAGTTTTATGATGTTAGCAAATATATTTTCTAACAACAAAGCCAAGTAGTGGTTGACTATCAGAAGCTTAGATAGAAACAAAAGGAGAGACTAGAAAGTTATTTGCCAAATTATATGCAATTATCATCACATAGGAGGCATATAAACTTTTAAAAAACTTTACAGGATAAGCTAATACATAAAGACAGAAGGTTGACAAGTAAATATTTGGGCTCAGTAGATGGGAGAGGGTAGAGCATAATCAGTGATTATAGAGTTTTTATGTGATGAAAAGTACTAGATACGATGTTGGTGGATGAACATTGTGAATATACTAAAACACACTAGATTATACACTGTAAGGTGAATTGTGTAATATATAGATGATATCTCAATAAAAAACCAAAAAAGGAGGAAGAAACACAAAAGCATTATCAAATCAAATGTTCACCTTCATTTAGCTACAAAATGTTTCTTTGTTGTCTTACAAAATAAAATGGCAATGAAATACAATACTAGAACTTAGATTACAAGATAAATTGGTCATAGGGAATTTATTATCCCTTGACCTTATCAGTCTTTTGTGGGCTTACATCAGTACTAAAGGTACTGGGCACCTTTTTTAAAGGTTCCATTTCCAGTTGCAATGTCTGTTTTCTCTTGTCAAATTCAAATTATACAACAAATACCATTCAATGTTTCACATTTCCACGATTCAAGAAACAAAAAGAATTGAGCGCAGATTTATATAATAATTGCAGTGAACAATATTGTCTTAATAGGGAGATGCTCTTAAAGATCATTAGTTGGTTTAACAAAGAAGTAACACCTGTGACATGCTGGGGACGGTAGGGCCAGCTTAGATGAGAAGCTGCTGACAGGGAGAAAAAGGACAGACTTCCTAGTGAGTTAATAAGAACATGGCATCAAAAGGCAAACAGTAAATAATGAAAACAACACAGACTGTTCTGGAACCTGCAAACTTCCTCACTCTTTCTGGAATGTAAGAAAGGGTGGTGGCAGGAAAAAAATGGAAAAGATCGACAGGGACAATTTCATGTCTTACAGGTTTTACTTTTGTGGGCAGCCAAGCAAAGATCCTGAGTAGAAGAGTAACACGATTGCATCTGTCTCCCTTAAGACAGGCCATAGACTGAAGTGAGAAGGATGAATTGGGGGAGGGGCAATTGAGGAACAAGTGGAGAGTCACAAGAGGGTCACATGGAAGGATGGGAACTGAGGCCATCCTGTATTGAAATGGTGGCTTGAATGTGGTCAGAGTGGTTGAGATGAGGCCAAAAGAAAGAGTCAAGGCAAATAGAACAGATAGATTCTGAAGAATAATTAAACATGATCTTTCTAAGCAGTGAAAGGCGCCTCCAAAGAGTTACAACTACACGATTTCAATACAAGTGTGAAACAGGTTTCATTATTAGAGAGTGGCGGCATTCACTGAAGTACTCAATAGAACTATCAGGCACACTTGAATGGGAAACAAACTGACTTGTTTGACGGTTCTGACTCTGAACAGCGCTGTGTTCCTTTAACCTAAAAGTGACTTGAAATTGTGGGTTAAGTGCTCCTTTCCTCTGGCTAACATCTATGAGGACATAGGAACCTGCAGTCAGAGCTGGGAAGATAGCTCAGCTGGTAAACCTTTTGCCTCAAAAGTACAAGGATATGAGTTCAATCCCCACATCCCTGTTTTAAAAGCCAAAAAAAAAAAAAAATTAAAAAAACAAAAACTAGACATAGTGTTACAGCTCCAGAGAGGCAGAGACAGGCAGATCTTGCTACTCTCTGAGAAGCAAGGCTACATGACAAGCTCCAGGCCAGTGGGAGTTCCTGTCTTTAACAATGGTAGGTGACACCTGAGAAACAATGCCTGGGGTTTCCTTCTGACCTCCACACAGCACATGAGTACACACATGCATGTGCACATACACAGACAAACACATATACATACATGCCCAGAATATAGGATCATAGCAATAGTTTAATCTCTCTCCATAGTCTCATAAGTGAACCATAAACAAAGATTGATTCACTCTGCATTTTTATGGCAGACTTGGACATAGAACTGTGTTGATCCAGTCCAAAATGTTACAATATTTTGTAACTCTGCAGTATTATTTACTGAGTATTTAGGTGTTATGGGAAACATCACAGAAGCAGAGAACAAGTGGAAATACAGAGCAGAGACGGTAAAGGAGATCCTGAGACTTAGAAGCACAGCCTTCCATCCCCAGCCATCTAAGCTCTTCACTAACCCTGGGTAGGAAAGTTCTCAGAGCTACCTTCTGGACCCACCAGTGAGCTTTTAAAAATAGAGCTTTGTCTCCTCACTGAAAATTCTAGTTTAATGGTTATCAAATGGAGAGCCATCATCCTAGAATCATCAGGTAGCATCGTGTTACTAGATTATCAGTCCTGACTACACCACCACATTTCTGAAGCTTCTGAAAATACCACACTTAGGTCCTACCTTGCAGAGGTTCAAATAATCAAGAGAGATCTTGACCCCAGGTGTCTGAAGGAGTCATGGCTGATTGAAATATAAAGCCTGAGTCCAAAACCATACCAACCTTCCAAAATAGAGCCTCTCAATTTTCTCCACTCTCTTCAAAACTACTTTTCCCAAGCTCACTATCAACAAGACTTCTTTCTATATGTATTTATCTAATTTAGACTCCAGGAGTGAGTTATACATCCTACCATCTTCCCCCGTCTTCTCTGTCACTGTGACTGGCAATTGTTGAGAACAAGTAGGATAAAAGCATCTTCTTTTCAGCAGCAGACCTTTTCTGATGTCTACTTTGCGAAGTTCCACTTATGTCTGTGTTTGCATGTATGTAAATGAGTGGTTGTAAGAACAAAAACACACTATGAAATTAGATAGGAGAACAGGGATGAGGAACAAACAGTGCAGGGAGGGGCAAAAGTCCCATGTAACATTACAGTGGAAAGGAGGATACCGGGGGAAGACACACAAGGAACATGTGAAGGATGGAGAAACAGGAGTGGAACAATATAACCCAACTTAGTTTTTAAAAAAAATGAGATGGGTGTGGTGGCACACGCCTGTAATCCCAGCACTTGGGAGGCAGAGGCAGGCAGATTTTTGAGTTCGAGGCCAGCCTGGTCTACAGAGTGAGTTCCAGGATAGCCAGAACTACACAGAGAAACCCTGTCTCAAAAAACAAAACAAACAAACAAAAATGCCAAAATGAAACTTAATTAATTGTAAGTTAATAGGGTTTTTTCCAAAACAATAAAAAAGAGACTAAATATGATAAGGCTGAATGCTTAGGCATTTTATATTATTTTAGGATAAACTGCTGCTAAAGTAAGAAGTTATAGGACACATTTCCAAGGTTTCTAGAAGCAATAAAAACTGGTATGTTTTGAAGTACCTGTAAAAGTAAAAATGCCCATCTATTGGTCCAGCAAACAGAGACAAGAAACCAGCCTCTGGCTCAGAGTGAGCAGCAAGATGGAGACCACAGCCTGAAGCTGACCTGTGTGTGTTACCTGACACGAAATGGAGCCAATGATTATGATCAGATTTTAGATATGTGAAGTCTAGCATATCCAGGTTCTCTACCACAGTTCTCAGTATCTCTGGAAACTCAACACAATGCGTTGCTTACAAAGTGCTCCACAGTCATTTCTGGAAATGATTTTTTTCTTTTTTTAATGGTGAACGTTTTTATGCTTAGTATGCCAAAATGAGTAAAACTTGCTTTTAAAAGTTGTAGAATAGTAAATGAGAATACCCTTTGAAAACACAATGCTAAATGAAAGTGATTCCTGCCATTAACTGTAATTTGATTCTGCAGCAACCCTACTGGACATCCCACAGCCAGCCGGCCTGTCAGTTCAGCAAGCTTCATTAAAGGGCTAACAGATGGGCAACATATCAAAGCTGACATTTAGAAGATCTTGGGTTTGCCCTTTGGCTCTCTGCCCTCCATTCCAGAGTGTGGCCCTTAAATCCATCCCCCCAAGAGACTACAGGAAATGCTTGTGTGGTCAAACTGGTTCCGCCATTGGTCTTATTCCAACCAAAGCTCATTAGTTTTACTTTTCCCTTTGGATTTGTGGGTTACAGTTTTATTTGTTGCATACGAGGAGGCACTAGCAGCTTGTATTTTTCTTGAGCTTTGGCACAGAATCCGCCATACATCCATTACTTACTTTTATTAAGATTAAGTGGTGGTTTGCTATATGTCCATAAAGTTGGTTGTCATTTTAAACATCTATTAATTATTCTAAGGATAATAACATGCTACATATTCTCTGTCTTTCATCGAGATAAATTAAAAATGAATAGTACTTTAGCCTCAATATTAAAAATCTAGACATGCGCTGTTCAATAAGGTAGCTTTAGATGTATATGGACAGTGAGCAGATGACTGCTCTAAATTATAATACACTGTGGGTATAAAATAGACACCAGATTTCAAACACAGTATGAAATATATTAAATAACTTGCTATTTTTAATAGATTGTATGCTTAGATGATAATACCACTACTATCCTGAGTAATATAAAATATATGTTTAAAAATAATGCTTACTAAGTCATTTTCTTTCTAAAGTGGTTGACAGGAAAACTTAAAATTACTTGTGTAACTTACATTACATTTCCACTACGGAACTCTGATCTAGATGTTCAGAGTCTTTCCCAAGAGTTCAGTTCTGAATGACTGACTCTAATTAGTCTTCTTAATTTCATTAATTGCAATTCCTCTTTCAAACGAAATCAGTTAATGATCAGCAGTCACATTTAGGTGGTGGCAACCTGGGAAGTCCTTTAAATACCAACATTAATGGTTTTGTGTTCTGAATACTGACAGCAGAAACCAATGCAGAAATGTTCCAACACTGCTAGAGTCCCTTGGCCCTGAGCTCCACCTTGGGTAAGTGGACGATAAGTGACACATAACTGTCCTACGTCGATGTACGTGTTGAGCAAATGACACCATACATTTTCTAGATAACATCAAGAGTTTGGAAACCTGGATTCGTTCTTAGTATTCATGAAATATTCCCAAATTCAACTTTCAGTGTGCATATAATGTGAAACAGGTATTCTGAGCACCTACGTGTGCAGTGGAGATGTTTAAAAGGAGTGACCACAACACTGGTGTATAGCAAGTGGTTACGTTTCATTAAATTCACTAAATCTGAAATTCCCTAAGAAACACCTGTAGGTATGTTTGAAGGATATTTCCAGAAAGATCTAACTGAGCAGGAAATATCTGCCCGAACTGGTCATGACCATTCTGTGCACTGGGGACCTAGACTGAATAAAAAGAGTACAGGAAGACAGCAAGCTGTTCGTCAGCTGTCACATCGCTTTGCTTTCTGACGCCAAGATGCCTCCTGTGTCTCCCGCCATGCTTTCTGCACTGTGCTGTACTATACCCTGGAACTACTAGCCAGGGCAAAGCCTTGTGCCCTTCGGTTGCTTCTTGTCAGGAATTTTGTTACAGCAAAAAGAAAAGGTAAGTAAGTATTCCCAACACAGAAAAAACTTCCATTAAGGAAACTATACTATATTATGAAAAATATAAAACAAAGTACAAATGCTGGGAGGAGAGAGAAACCTTCATTCATTGTTGGTACAAACTGGTACAGCCACGAGGGAAAGCAGTGTGTGAAGGAGTCTCAAAAAGCCTAAAATAAATCTACCATATGTCCCAGATGTCTCCTTAGCATACGTCCTCTATATCCTATATCTCTCTATATCCTAATTTACAAATACTTGCTCAGTCATGCTCACTGCTGCTCTATTCACAATAGCTGGGAAATGGAAAGAACCAAAATGTCTTTCAATGATGAATGGATAATAAAATATGGCACATGCACACCTTGGAATACTACTCAGCTCTAAAGAAAAATAACAGCTTAAAATTCACAGCTAAACAGATGGAGCTAGAAAGTATTATAATGAATGAGGTAGCTCAGACCCAGAAAAATACTGTCTGTTCTCTATTTATGGATCCTAGCCTTGAATACTCAGATGTGTGTATTACCTAGAATAACATCAGATACTAGGAAATTTAGAAGGGGCCATAAATGGGGGAGGTAGGAATTCTAAAGAAGGGACCTGCTGGTTAAACATGGATGCTATAAGTGGGAAAATGGGAAAGATGGGTAGAAATTGCTTGTGGAGTGGAGAGGGCAGCACAGAGGGAGAAAGATGGGGGTGGGATAATAGCATTAAGGATGTTTGAAAAAGCCACAAGGAATCACATTGATTTATGATTATTGAAAATTATTCATAGATAGATGATAGATGATAGATAGATAATAAATCAATGGATGATATATTGCTTTTTTGTTTTCTTGTTTGTTTGTTTGTTTATTCTGGTTATGCTACTTATCATGACAATGTTTCCCCCAGAGCCACAGACTATCTAACAAAAAAGCCCAGTGCTATTCATGGGAAACTTCCTTTCAAATTATTGGTCAGGGGAGTCCAGGAGACCCTGGAAACAATGTATGCTGTTGCTGTTGCCTTTGGTTACCACCCTGAAATTGAAGGTACGAGCCTATTGCTGAAGATCCCACGGAATTCAAAGGATCTGAGGGAATTGAACTGGAACTGACCTAGAAGCCTCCTCCCAAGACTAGCTTTCATGCTACCTGAAGGAGCAATATAAGCTACAAAGCGAGAGAGAAGCAACCAGTAGTCCCACACAGCTGTAATGGCAATGAACAACAATGGCAAGATACATGAACAGGTGTAATAGTGGCATTTATATTCTAGGAGCGACCAATAGGCATTTAAATGAATTTAAGGTTTGCCCAATAGGAAAGCACTCATGTCCGATACAGTAAACATAGCCAACTACTCTTGGCTGGTGAGGTCATAGATCCTAGAAGAGAGAAAACCTCTGCCACTTCACTAAGCCAATATAATTCCTAACTGCATTCTAAATACTTATGATTGTATACACAGACAAGTTAGGAGGAGGAGGAAGAGAAGGAGGAGAAGGAGGAAAAGGAGAAGGAGGAGAAAGAAGAGAAGGAGGAGGAAGAGGAGGAAAGATTGTAAAGGCCTGGAGTCAGGAAGAGATATCTGCTGTCTGATAATTTTTTTCTATGTATGACTATGATTCCACACACATATATACATAATTTAAAATGAAATAAATACTTCAATTTTCTAAATAAATAAAAAAGTAATTTTTTAAAAAAAATACCTTAATTCACCACTAACTTTAGTTATTGAACTACAATGCAAGAATCAGAGCAAAACACTTTTACATAAAATAAGAATGCCGTTCTGATTTAGCACATAAAGCTTATCAAAAATCAACAAATCTAAGGGAGGATAAGTCTGTGATTAACCCATTTGGCAAGAAAGAGACCTCATGAAGTCCAGAGAGGACCATCCTGGTGTGGAATTAATGTTAACACTAAAGTGAATGTGTGTCATGCATAGAACATAAAAGTGAGCTGCAAAGAGAAAATAATTATCAAATTACAAGAAATAGGAAAATGTACCCCATCATAGAACTCAAAGAATTGATGGCAATCTCAAAAGGTATCAAATTCTGCCTCTTACAAATAGAGAAAGTTCCCCTAGGGCTATGACTGTTAATTGGGTCCACCAGGTGACCCGGATGGCGGGCGTACGCGCCCGTGCTCCCTGAAAGCGCTGGGAGAGTCTGCTGTGCTAACAACTTCCTGGGCGGGTTGACTCACAGATGGCCCACCAAGTCGCCCAGTTCTTGGGGTCAGTCCTGTGCCTTTTAGGGCCTAGACTCCTGCTTTGTTAGCCTCAGGCTATGCCTGTTATGGGTCTGCTCGCCAGAGCTCTCTGTTGTCCTGCAGGCAAAATGGCGGCGCGCTCGCGCAGGCCCGGGCAAAAAACCTCCTGGCTGGGTTGGCACCCCGATGGCCCCCGAACAGCCCAGGGCCTGGGTGCAGGCCAACGCCCGTCGGGCTCAGACCCCCGCGGTGTTGGCCTCGGATTATGTTTGTGTACCTCAGTCTGTCCAATCTCTGAAGTCCGAAACCAAGATGGAGATGAGCCTCTCCTGACTGGCGGGAGGCCGAGTTGTGACTTCATATTTTGATGTGTCCTTTTCAAGACTAAGTTTATTAAAAAAAAAACCGTCTTGCTCGAAATATAGTCTGAGTTTATGAAAGACACATTATTTGACCATCCTGGGTAATCTTTTTACTTTGGAGATGAAGAGAAGGGAAGTGAACTTTGAAGCTATGGCAGGGCACACAAAGAGAAAGAACATTCTTTTTTTTTTTTTAACCATACTGACATGTAATAAGAAATTTAACGTTAAATAATTCAGTGGATTTTAATACTGCAAAGATACTGTACTTAGAAAAACTTATAGATTGGCATTTTTTATTTTACGTTGTGCTTTGTTTGTTAAGAAACAGGGTCTGAGGTAGCCCACGCTGGCTTTAAATTCCTGATTCCCTACCTGCACCTCTGGAGTTCTAGGGCTGCATAGGACTCCAGACATGTGCCACGATGACCTATATGTTGTCTGTGAGCTGCTGGAGAAAAGCCCAGAGCCTTGTGCATGCTAAGCAAACACTCTATCAACTGAGCTCCAGCCTCAGCCCAAGACACCCACATTAAAAAAAAAAATTCTCAAAGATATAAATAAAATGACAACTAAAGATTTGAGTTGCATACATATGCATACATAGAAGTACTTAGTACTAATTAATTTCAGTTTACCTTAAGCTTACCACTTCCTGGACAAACAAACCAAAGCCTTGCATTTATTGTGCCAAATTATAAATTGTCATGAAAGGACCAGAACTATAAGTAAACTGATTTCCAGTTAACTTTCACTAATTTCTCAGCCAATTCTTTTTCCACATTCTCAGCAGTAATTCTAGATGGTGGGATTTTAATAGTCTTAACAAAAGTCTGAGCTTTTACTGAATAGGATATAGTCCTTAAACCAAGATCAACTTTTTGTAAAGTTAATAAATTTGTATAACTACTTTAATAAAATATTAAAGGAATCTCCACGGCGGTTGAGTAAGTTGAGGCATTGCTGACAAGTCTGACTTGTTCCATGCATGGAACTCACATGTGGGAGAAGTAAGCCCTGCGAGTTGGCCTTTGACCTCCATGTGTGTAACGTGACAGCCCTATGAATAAATACATGTGAAGAATGTAATAAAACTGAGCTGGGCTATAATAATGTTCTAAAGTTTCCTTTTACAATATATCAGAGACAGTTTTTCTTCATCAGGAATCACGTTCCTTTCAAGTCTACATAGCTTAGCACTCTGTGAACATTCCTAGTTTCTCAATTACCACCTCACCCATCACGATTTAGACACAGGAACATTTTTGCCACTGCAAGCAATGCCACACTGCAGATATTTGGCTTATATTTCTGTGCACATATCGAAATTTCATGAGGAGAATTTCCTAGAGGGAGAATTTCTGAGTCAAATATTATTACATTTCTTAGAGCTTTTGACAGATATTGTAAAAATTACCCTGCACATTACTGGGGTCAGTTTACATCCCTGCCATGAATAAATGAAAGTATTTTCCCATATCCTCACCAAGAATGAATGGCATCAACTCTTTAATCATGCCTTATAGGAAATGAGAGACATATCTCAATTTTAATTTTGTTTTTTAAATAAACAAACACTGGCGAATGTTTTACCTTAATCTTATCTTTTATTCCTCATATTCCCACTAAGTGGTTTTTTTCTGCTGCCATCTGTGAGAAGTATAACCATAATAACAAGGTCCTCTGCTTTGAGACTTATGTGGGTAATGAATAGTCACATGACTTCAGAGATTAGTCAATAGAATGCAGTTTTGACTAAACCACGAACCTCATCATACCATAGCTTTTCAGACAGAATTCAGTGTTATTCCATTCTAATTTGGCCTCCAAGACAAAAAACTAAAATTTTTAATCTTTACCAAAGAAGACTAATCAAATACGCAGCACACATGGTGGTGGGACTGCATCACCTTAGCACAGCCTCCATACTGAGCACTGGGTCCTTTCTAGTGAGATGTTTCCTTTTCATCATTATTTATCCTCCTTACACACCAACACCACCTGAGGGCTCTGACTTGGTTAATTTTATATTTGTTCCTAAATTCTACCGATTTCACTTTCTACCATATGGGCAGAAAAATGAAGCATTTGCTACCCAGGTTTCCATTTCAGCTAGTGCTTATCATTGTAATCTGGTCTAGCTAAAGAGGCCTAAGGAAAGTCCGAGATACCTCACTACCCTCCACCGTCAGCACAGGCAGTGTAGAGGAAAGCTCACAGGTCAAGGCACCAGTGTGTGTGATGGGGGTGGGGGGAGGTGCCTGCAGGCTCCTAACAGCCTTGCAGGTTCCTTGTTATGCAGAGAAGTGAATACTACCAGCCCTGAGGACATGAATGCAGTAGTTCCCATGTTCGTACTTGAATAGAACCATTTTGAACAAACATATCTTATGGTTGTACTATAGAGTCTGATATCCAATCTATTTGATAACACCTCATGTTTTGTTGTAAAGAAAATACGTCTTCACAGACTAGATGTCTACACTGGAGATTGCTCATCTTTCACGTTGGCTACCCTGGAACACATGTGAGCTATACCCACAGTTTAAACCACAACACAGCCAGACGCAGTTAAAGCTGGGGCTGGAGCACACTTAGGTTCCGAGGAAAAGCCACTGTATGTGACTGAGTCACAGTTTCTGGCCAATTTCTGCCTGTTCTTACCATCTCTCTCTTCATCTCACCTTACCTTCAACTTCACATTAAATTAAGATTTCTAAAACCTGTTGGGGCTGATAGAACAACCCGATTTGTTTTCTTGTCTTTTCGTATGCTCCAATCTATCGAAATGCCAGTTTAAATTTCAGGAAGACATAGTTTACTCTCAAAAATTAAAAAAAAAAAAAAGCACCACATTTCAGTTTTTCCAGAATCAACAAATTTGAACCCCACATTGCAATGCAATTTAAAGATAATGATCTATTTAATCTTTGTAGTCCAATAACAATCTCTCTCTCTCTCTCTCTCTCTCTCTCTCTCACACACACACACACACACACACACACACCTTTAAAACTCTGACCTATTTTTCTAGCTTTTCTTGATGGGTTTTCTTGATGGGTTTCATTACTGGAAAAGAGTGTCTAAAGGTGTTTTCTTCGGAATTTGTTCTTGATTTATACCCAACTTCATCTTTTAAAAGATGAGCTATAATTGTACCATTATAGGATTAGGACACAATCAATCACATTTCTATGTCAGTAGTGTTGATTACATCCTGTTTCCTGCTCATGGGACAGTATGGCAATGGGACCTGGGAGAATGGAGGCAATAAATGAGGCAGATACAATCTCAGGCAATAGCCAACTTTAGTCAGACATCAGCCAACTTACACTCTGAGGGTAAAGAGAGTCACCTGAGTTAAATGAACAATCACAGGGCAAGTTGCATGTGGCAGACAATAAGACATTTTTCCATAGAGACATGTAAATAAATAACAGCCAGCTGTAATGAATACTCTGAAGTAAACTCACTCCTATCTCCTGCACCTGGGAGAGGAACAACACATTCCACGAACAATTTCATGCTTTCCAAGACATTGAGAACACAAGGCTCTGTATTGCTTTCTTGGAGTTTTCTCACAGGCACTCAGAATTCTCACAGGAATCCATTCTTAGACCATGTTCCCACACATACCTATTATCTATTTTAAAGGAACCTTAAAGGCAGACAGAAACTAATAAAGTCCCTTAGCAAAAGTTAGAACTTGGATTTTGACTTTTATGAGATGATTGATTTTGGGCAAACTTCTTAACTACTTACCCCCATTCATACTCACAAGTAGCAAAAATGGAATGACTATACTTACCTGATAGCTTTAGTATGAGGATAAGCTTAAGTAATATATAAATATATATGTTTACACACATCTATATACATACACATATATATGTCAGTGTACATATATCATCATATACACACATATATGTATATATACATACATTCATGCACATATATGTATTTATACATACATATACATACACAGACACATATATATCATGTACATATACATATATATATAATCACTACCAACTAAGCGGTCAAATATGATCAGCTATTATCAGTTTTAAAAAGACAATGAGTTCATTTGCCACTCTTACTACCATGGCTTATTTGAAATTTCAGCAACCCTTGTTGTGTTTCAAAAACCATTGAATACCTAAAAAATCTGAACAATGAGTATAATTATGAGTACAAGTTATTGATATATTTACATAATTAAAAAAGTTCCTGACATGCTAACAAGAAGACAGGATAAAGGAGAAGATGTGAATTTCCCCTAATATTTGTGGTATACTTTAGTTTTCATTCTCTCAGTAGGTCACACTGAAAAACTCACACACGCATTCTACTGTTAATTGCTTCTTTGGAAATGCTAAAAATAAAGGATGTTGGAAAGGGATACCAACAGGGAAGGTTCTCCTAACTATCATTACGGGCAACTTGACTTTAATCTCACTGAGAACTTTGAAAAGCAGTGTGAACAGCATACACTCACTAGCTGATACAAGGGCTCTGACACATACACAGCAGAGGACTTCCTAGTCTTGCCTCAGTGAGAGAAGATGTACCTAACCTTCAAGAGATTTGAGGTCCCAGGGCGTGGGGAGGTCTGCTGGGGTGGGCATGGGGGACATCATTTTGAAGATGGGAGAGGAGGAATTGGAGGAGGAATTGTCAGAGGGCGAACCCGGAGGGAGATAATGACTGGACTGTAAAACAGATTAAAGATGATTTTTTAAAAAAGAAACAAGTAAAGAAAGGCAGCATGTAGTACACTTTCAAGCTATTCCACTCATGAGGTAGAAGCTGAAATATATTTTTCATATTCATATTTTATTTATATTACACCTCCTGGGCTCAAGTTGAGAGCTACTCTCAGAGTTTGTTAATTACCTGTTACTTCTGACTATGATCAGAGACCCTACTATTCCTATATTTCTGCAATCCTATATTTCTGGGTATTTCAAAAATCCCACTTTTTGAGATGCAAAGAAAAGATGGAAGTATATGTGTGCCTGCTACATATTTAGAAAGATGAAGAGGAATGTAGACTGGCGGTCTATCCTTCAGCACACCAGTGACTCAAAACACAACGGACACTAAAAGCATGCCCTGCCTTGTGACAGGGTAAGAGCCAAAGGTTAAAAATATTACAGGAGAGGAATGTGAGCAAAGTCTAAACACACTTGAATTTCTAGTGGGTTAGGAATGAAAGCAACCTCACCCCACCGCAACAGGCTTCATTATCTTTACATTTTCTAAAAATTAATTTTCATATACATGGAAGTTGAATGAGTAACTTTAGAAATATAGCTAACTCTATACTTTTAATGTCTCATTACTGTTAAAATAAGTTATCAAGTTACTAATAGTACTATAAACTTAAATATAAATCACTGCCAACAAGAAAACTGTTTACTGAATAACCTTTAAGCACACACAATAATAACAAAAATTCATAGGCATTTTACAGAGATTATAGAATGAAGGAAAGAACAGATGAGCAAGTAAAGTTGAATGTTAAATCTTGTTTTCATTTACTGAGCTAACTAGTAAGATATACTAGTAATATATATGTAATATACACTATAATATATACTGTAGATAAGCCGCAATATAATATATACTAGTGATATATTTCAAAGGAAAATAATAGTCCCTTACCATACCCTACTTGATTCTGATTTCTAGACACACACAATACTTCCCTACAGAAAAGCCAAAGTGGTTTTAGAATGGAGAAAGCTACTGTAATACCCTTAGGGAGGGCTTCCTTTCCATTTTTCACAGATTCCATTACACGCTAGCATGCATAAGGCCACCCAAAATCTTCCTCTTGTTTATTCAGCCTGGCCACTGTAGGCACATGATTCAAGCCCCTATTCTACATTTCCCTACCCAGCTTCATTATTCCATTTTGAATCCAAGAACACCACTCTCCAAATATATTCTCAAATAGCCTGCGCATTTCTTCTCTGCCTGGCAAAGTCTCATTTCTCTATAAAACTTAGACTTCATGAAGGGATAGTTGAACTTCAGCCATTTATTATTTATTAGCCATAGTATAGTAATAAATGTTTAATAAGAGCCTCTGCTGATATCTGTGGTGGGAAATCTCCTACCCTGGCCAGTTTTATAACTTGGAGTCAGAAGATACACCCAGTCTGCTCTTCAGGGTCAGTGAGAGCAGTGTTTGGTATGTAATAATCTTGCAGGGATAAACGGTCCACAGTTCTGTAATATCTCAGAACTTTTGTTGTGTTCAGAGGAAGAGACAGTGTAGTAGAAGCAGCACTGAGCCAACACAGAGGTAAGTTCTAGCTCTACCTTGTCAGTAAACAGCCACAGTAAATGACAAAATCATGGTAGGTAACTTGACTATTCCTAGGCTCCTATTTTATGCAACCCTCAAATGGCCATGTTGTCTCTCATAAGACAATATAACTTCAATACCCTTTGAACACAACAGGTTCTTCATAAATAGTTGCTGACTCACTCGTCCAGGTTACACTGTAGTTCTCCTGACTATCAGATAAGTGGGTGAAACAGCACAAATCATGGAATTGTCTTTGATGTGTGACCTTTCCTGATGATGCAAACAAATGTCTGTCCATCCCAGGCAAGGCACTAATGACAAGCCAAAAAAAAATGATCCCTCCTTTATCTAGTTGAGTGGAGGTCACTAGGTTACTTGCAGGGGTATAAATACAGAGTTACTTTCAAGAGCAGAGATAACTCAAAGGCAGTTGCACCACTAAAAAAAGATAGCCCAGCCTAGAGTGGGTGATAACTTATAAAAGCTGCATCTGTGAAGTTGCCCCACACAGTATGCCAGCAGCTTAGATGGAGATACAGTCTGCTCTTCCCAGCAATTATTAGTGCCATGGAGAGTAAGTCCTTGTAAGCCTTATAAGTAAGACCTTGTAAGTCTTGTACTTTCCAGGAGCATCCTGAGATTTGCAAATTGTACTTAGTTGCTAAGTCTTAAGGAAGCTCTCTCTAAGACAGAGTATTACAATGTAGAGAGAAAAGCTATACAAGAGTATCAGAATAAAATATAAAGAGTACCTGGTCACTAATTTGAAGAATAATTTCCACTATGAATAACAGTATCTCTTTCAGACCAGCAATAGCCTAATTGGGAGAGTCCATGTCAAGTTATACATAACTCATGCTCTTCCTTCCCCTGCAGGTGCCACCTTATATTAGATGTCAAGGTTTGCACACTTTTAGCATTTCTTTGCCATTTGAACCTCCCCTGTCAAGTAACACAGTCAAATTTAGAAAGAATCAGGTTTGTGCCCATTAGTTTGCTTTAGCAATTACTTTTTGTTTTGCTCATAATGCCACGTGTGGACATATGAAACTGAATGGTGGCTGTTTAGGAAACTATTATTAGGACCTGGATGGAAAGGACAATAGGACTTGATTTACTGAAGCTAGGACATATGACAGAATAACGAATGAGATGTTTTTACTTCAGCTTTTCCAAAGCTTTAAGAGTGCAGTAAGCAGAGCCTAATGCATACCTGCTAAGACTGTGAAGCTCATCCCTCCAGCACTAATGGTCTCCAGCCTGGGAAAAGTCTGTAGGTGGAAGGACTGGGGAGGAAGATCCCCAGGGGAAGCTGGGCCGGTTTATTGGAGGACTAGCTCCCTCAGGAAAAGACTACTTTGCCTTAAACCAAATGAGAGAAATGTCACAGTGACATCTGAAGAGTCTGACACGCGTCTCTCACACTTTCAGAGCATTTAGGGCTCTTAGACAGCACAGTGTGATAGTTCCGCCTGTAGGAGCAATGCAGGGATAAAAGAAAGAACTGGGTTTTCTATGGTACATGCCACAGTGGGGAACAAACCTGGGATCTCTTGCAAGGATTCCTCAGATGGACAACGTGTGACTGGAGAGAGGGAACTGAGAATCACGTTCCAAACAACTCACTGCAAGAAGCACCTTCTCTTAAAAGAATCATAGTCACAGTGGGGAATCTGGGGAGAAGATTCAGCCCCCAAACCTTAGGATAATATGTTAACTTCAAACATCTACAGTGCCAAACTCAAGCCATGCCAGGCAGATCTATACAGCATCCTCTACCCTCTCTCTTCAACACACTATAGTGCAGAAGGAGCTGGCAACCTTCACATCCATGCATGGACATGCACCCTGCAGGCTCCTAATCCTTGGACAGAGTCTCACTGTCAATGGAGAAAATGCCAAAAAGACAATGAGTTTAGATTACTATATTGGACTGGACTCTTTAAACCATTAAATGACTGGAGGACTGACTACTCAGTACCCGAGAATGAAAAATAATGCAAAAAAACCTTTGGATTGGCTCAAAATATAACTCAAGAATCAGGAGGGGAATTGCTCACTGGAATGTGTTAAATAGACAGTGAAAAAAGACCCAAGTTGCTTCAGGAACTTATAAAAAGCCAGAGCTTTTACTACAGTGATTGCAGACTTACCAGAAAACCACTGGCTTCTAACCCTGAAAGTCCTTGACTATTTCCACAGTCACTTTAAAATGTCTAGAGTACTGATTCATCTATCCCATTAAATTGTCCCTAACCAAACAATGAAATTTTCGAGAGGAGCCCAAACTGTTCTTTAATAGTACCATTCCTCTATTTGCATAATTAATGGTATCAAACTGTTTGCTTTCTACTGCTTCGTACTGAAAATACACATTGTATTTCTACTCCCCTTAGATTTATAAGCAGGCTCAAAACTAGGATATGACATACTGCTTCTCACATTCCTTATAAAATTTCCTTTATGAGAGGGAAAATGTGTGCAGTATTCCAGAAATGATTAGAAGCCAACCCATTTTGGAGCCTGTTTCCCTGGAACCTGTGACTATTCTGGTGGTAACTATAGGAATAAAATGAAGCTGCAAAATGATGTCGGTGGAGAGCTTGCTACATTAATCTGCAGTCTCTCAGAAGACGAGACGTTTCCCCCCAGCAGGTCTGGTCTTGAGACAGAGACTCGTTATTCCAGCTGCGTCCATTTGTCATGGTGTGAACAGCCTGCTCTCAGCACAGAAATGGCACAAGCAAAGACTACCAGCTGCCTGTCCCCTGAGAATGCAAGACACCATAAGTTGACACAGTTGATGAAGATGTATTCCAAGAAATATGAACCCACCTATTATTTGTTCTGGGACTAGCAGCCAAAACCAATAGCCAAAAAAGGATGTGACACGGGCAGGCTGGCGGGCCTTGCTCACTGCTTTCTGAGCCAATTATGTCTTCTCACATGACAAGCAGCCATTCATTTTCAACCCCTGACCTACATTTCACATACCTGTGTCTTAGACCAAGAGAAACACTAGCTGTCATAAAAATACTGTGACAACAACCCTTTTAGACTCCCAGTGAACAAGTTTGGCGAGAGTCTGCAAAACTTTTATATGGTGGGAAGATGAGGTTGGAGAAAGGGTATAAATGTCCTTCTTTCTTTAAGAGATCTTATTTATTATAGTAACTGCTATAGTTTCTCTCTCTCTCACACACACACACACACATACAGAGAGAGAGAGACAGAGAGAGACAGACAGAGAGAGAGAGAGAGAGAGAGAGAGAGAGAGACTGTGGACCTGAGCACCATATCCTGTCTTCTGCTCATCTATTAAGTGCCACTGTTCATTCATTTAAATAAAAAACCCTCCAAGGGAAAGGGCATCGACGTGCCTGAAATAATCTGAAGCCAGGGAACAGGGGTCAAAGAGCATCACAGATGAAATCTTAGGGTGGAGTGTGGGTTTTAGCACATTATCGCTAATGGTGCTTGCACTGGCTGACAGTGGTTTGAATATCTAGTAATATTTGAATATCCAGGTACCTTCAGGAAGAAGAGAGAACATGTCCAATATGTCTCCAAGTGCAGCTGTTTCCAGGTAAAGAGCCCAATTCTGTGAGGACCCAAAATGTGCCAGACTAAAATAATAATGAGGATGTATTTTCAAAAACAGGCCCCCAAAAGTATGAAATAGTGTCAAGTAATAGCCAGATTCTAGATGTTTGTCAAAGATCAAGGAGAAATTAATTTGATTTTTAAAGAAAACAGAATAAGGTCTCCAGGAAGTGCAACAGGCCAGCAGTACACCCGGAGGCCGGCTGGGAGCAAGCAGCATGCTCAGGTGAGTCATGTCCTGCAGAACAAAGGATCCAGCCCTGAGGCCTCTGGCTGGAGCCTTCAGGCCTCCACTTCGGGATCTGGAACAGCCTGGGCTACAAGCAGCCTGGGCCACAGCACCCCATCTCCAGGAAGTGCAAGAGGCCAGAGGTACACCCGGAGGCCAGCTGGGAACAAGCAGCATGCTCAGGTGAGTCAGGTCCTGCAGAGCAGAAGATCCAGCCCTGAGGCCTCTGGCAGGAGCCTTCAGGCCTCCACTTTGGGACCCAGAACAGCCTGGGTCACTGCACCCAGCCTCCAGGTAGTACAGTGCACCCGGAGACCAGCTGCGAAGAGGAAGCTTGCACTGGTGAGGCCAGCATTGACAACAAGAACAACTAACACAAGTGAGAACTAGATGGCAAAAGGCAAACGCAGGAACGTTACTAACAGAAATCAAGGCAATATGGCAGCAGCATCTGAACCCAATTCTCCATTAGCAGCATGTCCTGGATATACCAACACTCCAGAAAAACAAGATATGGATTTAAAATCATTGGTCATGATGCTGTTACAGGATCACATGAAGGACATAAATAAATCTCTTAAAGAAATTCAGGAGAAAATATATCAAAAGTTAGAAGCCCTTACAAGAGAAACACAAAAATCATTGAAAGAAATTCAGGAGAATTCAGAAGTCAATAAGAAGGAAATCCAAAAATCACTTAAAGAAATACAGGAGAACTTTGGTCAACAGGCTGAGGTCATGAAAGAGGAAACATAAAAATCTCTTAAAGAATTATAGGAAAATAGTTTTAGCTATCCTGTATTTTTTGCTATTCCAGATGAATTTAAGAATTGCTCTTTCTAACTCTACGAAGAATTGAGTTGGGATTTTGATGGGTATTGCGTTGAATCTGTATAATGCTTTTGGCAAAATGGCCATTTTAACTATATTAATCCTGCCAATCCTCAAGCATGGGAGATTTTTTCCTTTTTTTGAGGTCTTCTTCCATTTCCTTCTTCAGAGTCTTGAAGTTCTTGTCATACAGATCTTTCACATCTTTGGTAAGAGTCCAAAGTACTTTATACTGTTTGTGGCTATTGTGAAGGGTGTCATTTCCCTAATTTCTTTCTCAGCCTGCTTATCCTTTGAGTATAGGAAGGCTACTGATTTGCTTGAGTTGATTTTATAACCTGCCACTTTGCTGAAGTTGTTTATCAGCTGTAGGAGTTCTCTAGTGGAGTTTTTTGGGTCACTTACGTAGACTATCATATCATCTGCAAATAATGATAGTTTGACTTCTTCCTTTCCAATTTGACCTCCTTATGTCGTCTAATTGCCCGAGCTAAAACTATTCTCAACAACAAAAGAACTTCTGGGGGAATCAGTATCCCTGACCTCAAGCAATACTACAGAGCAATAGTGTTAAAAACTGCGTGGTATTGGTACAGTGACAGGCAGGCAGATCAATGGAACAGGAATGAAGATCCAGAAATGAACCCACACACCTATGGCCACTTGATCCTCGATAAAGGGGCTGAAAACATCCAATGGAAAAAAAGATAGCCTTTTTAACAAATGGTGCTGGTTCAACTGGAGGTCAGCATGCAGAAGAATGCAAATTGATCCATCCTTGTCTCCTTGTACTAAGATCAACTCCAAATGGATCAAGGACCTCCGCATAAAGCCAGACACTCTGAAACTAATAGAAAAGAAATTGGGGAAGACCCTTGAGGACATCGGTACAGGTGGAAAGTTCCTGAACAGAACACCAATAGCTTATGCTCTAAGATCAAGAATTGACAAATGGGACCTCATAAAATTACAAAGTTTCTGTAAGTCAAAGGACAGCATCAAAAGGACAAATCGGCAACCAACAAATTGGGAAAAGATATTCACCAACCCTACATCAGATAGAGGGCTAATATCCAATATATACAAAGAACTCAAGAAGTTAGACCCCAGAAAACCAAATAACCCTATTAAAAATGGGGTACAGAGCTAAACAAAGAATTTTCACCTGAAGAACTTCAAATGGCTGAGAAGCATCTTAAAAAATGCTCAGCTTCATTAGTCATTAAGGAAATGCAAATCAAAACAACCTTGAGATTTCACCTTACACCAGTCAGAATGGCTAAGATTAAAAATTCAGGAGATAGCAGGTGTTGGGAAGGATGTGGAGAAAGAGGAACATTCCTCCACTGCTGGTGGGGTTGCAAATTGGTAAAACCACTCTGGAAATCAGTCTGGTGTTTCCTCAGAAAACTGGGCACCTCACTTCCGGAAGATCCTGCTATACCACCTCCTGGCCATATACCCAGAGGATTCCCTGGCATGTAATAAGGTTACATGCTCCACTTTGTTCATAGCAGCCCTATTTATAATTGCCAGAAGTTGAAAAGAACCCAGGTATCCCTCAACAGAAGAATGGATGCAAAAAATGTGGTATATATACACAATGGAGTACTATTCAGCCATTAGAAACAATGAATTCATGAAATTCTTAGGCAAATGGATAGAACTGGAGAACATCATACTAAGGGAGGTAACCCAGTCTCAAAAGATCAATCATGGTATGCACTCACTAATAAGTGGATATTAGCCTAGAAAACTGGAATACTCAAAACATAATCCACACATCAAATGAGGTACAAGAAGAATGGAGGAGTGGCCACAGGTTCTAGAAAGACTCAGTGCAACAGAATAGGGGAATACCAGAACAGGGAAGTGGGAAGGGACAGATGGGGGAACAGGGTGAGGGAAGAGGGCTTATGGGACTTGCGGGGAGTGGGGACCAAGAAAAGGGGAAATCATTTGAAATGTAAATGAAAAATATATCAATAAAGAAAAAATTTAAAAAAAAAAGAATCTCAGATGCTGAAGACACCATAGAAACCATGGTCTCAACGGTTAAAGAAAATGCAAAATGCAAAAAGCTTGTAACACAAAACATCCAGGAAATCCAGGACACAATGAGGAGACCAAAAATAAGAATTATAGGCATAGATGAGAGTGAAGATTTACAACTTAAAGGGCCAGCAAATATCTTCAATAAAATTATGGAAGAAAACTTCCCTAATCTAAAGAGAGAGATGGCCATGAATATACAGGAAACTTACAGAACTCTAAACAGACTGGACCAGAACAGAAATACCTCCCATCACATCATAATCAAAACCCCAAATGTACTAAACAAAGAAAGAATATTAAAGGCAGTAAGAGAAAAAGGCCAAGTAACATGTAAAGGAAGACCTATCAGAATCACACCAGACTTCTCACCAGAGACTATGAAACTAGAAGATCCTGGGCAGATCCCATGCAAACTCTAAGAGAACAAAAATGCCAGCCAAAACTACTATACCCAGCAAAACTCTCAATCACCATAGACGGAGAAACCAAGATATTCCATGACAAAACCAAGTTCACCCAATATCTTACCACAAACCTAGCAGTACAAACGATAATAGGAAGAAAACACCAACACAAGGAGGGAAACTTCACCCTGGAAAATGCAAGATAGTAACCTTCTTTCATCAATCCCAAAAGAAGATAACCAATCAAATATAAAAGATAACATCAAAAATGACAGGAAGTAATAATCAGTATTCCTTAATATCTCTTAACATCAATGGACTCAATTCCCCAATAAAAAGACATAGACTAATGGACTGGATACGTAAACAGGATCCTACATTTTGCTGCATACAGGAAACACACCTAAATGTCAAAGACAAACACTACGTTAGAGTAAAGGGCTACAAGACAATTTTACAAGCAAATGGTCTCAGGAAACAAGCCCGGTAGCCATTCTAATATCAGATAAAACTGACGTTCAACCTAAAGTCATCAAAAGAGACACTGAGGGACACTTCTTGCTGGTCAAAGGAAAAACACACCAAGAAGAAGTCTCAATGCTGAACATCTATGCTCCAAATGCAAAGGCACCCTCATTCATAAAAGAAACTTTACTAAAGCTCAAAGCACACATTGCACCTAACACAATAATTGTGGGTGACTTCAACACTGCACTTTCCTCAATGGACCGATCAGGAAAACAGAAACTAAACAGGGATGCAGTGAAACTAATTGAAGCTTTGAACCAATTAAATTTAACAGATATATACAGAACATTTCACCCTAAAGCAAAAGAATATACCTTTTTCTCAGCACCTCCTGGTACCTTCTCCAAAATCGACCATATAATTGGTCACAAGACAGACCTCAACAAATATAAGAAGATCGAAATAATCCCATACCTCCTATCAGATCACTATGGAGTAAAAGTGGTCTTCAATAGCAACAAAAACAACAGAAAGCCCACATACACATGGAAACTGAACAATACTCTACTCAATGATACCTTGGTCAAGGAAGAAATAAAAAAAGAAATCAAAGACTTTTTAGAATTTAATGAAAATGAAGACACAACATACCCAAATCTATGGGACACAATGAAAGCACTGTTAAGAGGAAAACTCATAGCCCCGAGTTCCTCCAAAAAGAAAATGAAGAGAGCATACACTAGCAGCTTAATGACATACCTGAAAGCCCTGGAACAAAAAGAAGTGAATTCACCCAGGAGGAGTAGAAAGCAGGAAATCATCAAACTCAGGGCTGAAATCAATCAAGTAGAAACTAAGAGAACCATACAAAGAGTCAACAAAACCAGGAGCTGGTTCTTTGAGAAAATCAACAAGATAGATAAACCCTTAGCCAGACTAACTAAAGGACACAGAGACAGCATCCAGACTGACAAAATTAGAAATGAAAAGGGAGATATAGCAACAGAAACTGAGGAAATTCAAAAAATCATCAGATCTTACTACCAAAGCCTATATTCAACACAACTGGAGAGTCTGGAGGAAATGGACAATTTCCTAGACAGATACCAAACACCAAAATTAAATCAGGATCAAATAGATCATCTAAACAGGCCCATAGCCCCTAAAGAAATAAAAGGGGTCATAGAAAGTCTCCCAACCAAAAAAAAGCACGAGACCAGATGGTTTCAGTGCAGAATTCTATCAGACCTTCAAAGAAGACCTAACAGCAATACTCTTCAAACTGTTTTACAAAATAGAAACAGAAGGAATACTACCCAACTCGTTCTACAAAGCCACAATTACACTGATACCAAAACCACACAAAGATCCAACAAAGAAAGAAAACTTCAGGCCAATTTCCCTTATGAATATCAATGCAAAAATACGCAATAAAAATCTTGCCAACTGAATCCAAGAACACATCAAAATGATCATCCACGATCAAGTGGGCTTCATCCCAGGGATGCAGGGATGGTTCAATATAAGGAAATCCATCAATGCTACCCACTACATAAACAAACTCAAAGAAAAAAAAACCATATGATCATTTCATTAGATGCAGAAAAAGCATTTGACAAAATTCAGCATCCTTTCATGCTAAAAGTCTTGCAAAGAACAGGAACTCAAGGCCCATACCTAAACATCGTTAAAGCAATATACAGCAAACCAGTAGCCAACATCAAACTAAATAGAGAGAAACTTGAAGCAATCCCACTAAAATCAGGGACTAGACAAGGCTGCCCTCTCTTTCCTTATCTTTTCAATATAGTACTTGAAGTTCTAGCTAGAGCAATTAGACAACATAAGGAGGTCAAAGGGATGGATACAAATTGGAAAGGAAGAAGTAAAATTATCACTATTTGCAGATGACATGATAGTATACTTAAGTGACCCATAAAACTCCACGAGAGAACTCCTACAGCTAATAAACAACTTCAGCATAGTGGCAGGTTATAAAATCAACTCAAGCAAATCAGTGGCCTTCCTATACTCAAAGGATAAGCAGGCTGAGAAAGAAGTTAGGGAAATGACACCCTTCACAATAGCCACAAACAATATGAAGTATCTTGGTGTGACTCTAATCAAACAAGTGAAAGATCTATACGACAAGAACTTAAGGTCATTGAAGAAGTAAATTGAAGAAGACCTCAGAAAATGGAAAAATCTTCCATGCTCATGGATTGGCAGGACTAATATAGTTAAAATGGCCATCTTGCCAAAAGCAATATATAGATTCAATGCAATCCCCATCAAAATCCCAACTCAGTTCTTCACAGAGTTAGAAAAAGCAATTCTCAAATTTATCTGGAATAACAAAAAACCAACGATAGCTAAAACTATTCTCCACAGTAAAAGAACTTCTAGGGGAATTAGTATCCCAGAAGTCAAGCAATACTACAGAGCAATAGTGTTAAAAACTACATGGTATTGGCACAGTGACAGGCAAATGGACCAATGGAATAGAATTGAAGACCCAGAAATGAATCCACACACCTATGGTCTCTTGTTTTTCGACAAAGGAGCTGAAAACATCCAGTGGAAAAAAGATAGCCTTTTCAACAAATGGTTGAAACTGGAGGTCAGCATGCAGGAGAATGCAAATTGATCCATTCTTATCTCCTTGTACTAAGCTCAACTCCAAGTGGATCAAGGACCTCCACATAAAACCAGTCACACTGAAACTAATAGAAAAGAAACTGGGGAAAACCCTTGAGGACATAGGCACAGGGGAAAAGTTCCTGAACAGAACACCAATAGCTTATGCTCTAAGATGAAGAATTGACAAATGGGATCTCATAAAATTACAAAGTTTCTGTAAGGCAGAGGACACCACCAAAAGGACAAAACAGCAACCAACAAATTGGGAAAAAGTCTTCACCAATCCTACATCCGATAGAGGGCTAATATCCAACATATGCAAAGAACTCAAGAAGTTAGACCCCAGGGAACCAAATAACCCTATTAAAAAATGGGGTACAGACCTAAACAAAGAATTTTCACCTGAAGAAATTCGGATGGCCGAGAAGCACCTTAAGAAATGCTCAACATCATTAGTCATTAGGGAAATGCAAATCAAAACAACCCTGAGATTTCATTTTGACACCAGTCAGAATGGCTAAGGTTAAAAACTCAGGAGACAGCAGATGTTGGCGAGGATGTGGAGAAAGAGGAGCACTCCTCCACTGCTGGTGGGATTGTAAGATGATACAACCACTCTGGAAATCAGTCTGTCAGTTCCTAAGAAAATTGGACATGACCCTTCTGGAGTACCCTGCTATACCTCTCCTCGGCATATACCCAAAAAAAAAAAAAAAGGATTCCCCAAAATGCAATAAGGACACATGCTCAACTATGTTTGTAGCAGTCTTATTTATAATAGCCAGAAGCTGGAAAGAACCCAGATATCCCTCAATGGAGGAATGGATACAGAAAATGTGGTATATATACACAATGGAGTACTATTCAGCAATTAAAAACAATGAATTCATGAATTTTTTAGGCAAATGGATGGAACTGGAAAATATCATCCTAAGTGAGGTAACGCAATCACAAAAGAATACACATGGAATGCAATCATTGATAAGTGGATATTAATTAGCCCTGAAACTCTGAATACTGAAGATACAATTAGCATATCAAATGATTCCCATGAAGAAGGAAGAAGAGGGCCCTAATCCTGGAAAGGCTTGATCCAGCATTGTAGGGGAGTACCAGGACAGAGAAAAGGGAGGGGGAAAGATAGGAGAATGGATGGAGAGAAGAGGACTTATGGGACATATGGGGAGGGGGGAACTGGGAAGGAGAAAAGCTTTTGGAATGTAAACAAAGAATATAAAAAATAAAGATATATATTTAAAAAAAGAAAAAATGGAAACAGAATAAAGAAATAGGTTTTTAAATGATACACTTTGCCTTAACTATAGGTAATTTACATATGTATCTGTATCTAATGGCATCATTTCAAATATCATTTCTAGGCATAAGAAAATCATAAGGGACAAGACTCATGTGGGTCAGTGTAAGTAAGGCTTAGTGTGATAGTCATGCCTGTGACACCAACACTTGGTAGGTAGAAGTTGCCAGATCCGGAGTTCAGTGCCATCCTTCAGAGTATGCAGTTCAAAGCTAGCCTTGACTGCAGGAGTCCCATCTCAAAAAAGACCAAAACAAAAGCACAGTAGTCTCTAGACAGCTATCAGCACTCAATGAAGTGTTCACTTATTGATTAGCTATTACCTTCCAAGTTCTCAGGGCCTAAGCTAAAACAGGACTGCTGCTTCCATGCCCAGTGGTTACAGCGGAAACAGTTATATTTCAAATAGACAAGTTTGGCTGAACCAAATTCCAGTACCACCCTTGATATACTTAATCAAGGTGGCCAAGTGTTGAAGAATTCTAAGCCTGACTGGCCTCTGTCACTAACCTAATGCATAACCTTAAGCAAGTAATGAATACTTTGTGACTCTCAGTTGGGAGACAATGATACCTATCTATGAAGATGAGAATCAAAGAAGAGGGCGGAGTTGAATTAAAAATACATAATCAAAGTGTCTTGCCATAAATACTAAAACACACTTGCGCAAAAAAAAGTTTTGAGCTAACATTCTAATTGCTACCTAAATTGAATATTACCATTAAAACATCCCACTGTCAAGAGAAAGGAGCCAAAACCAAGAAGCAGGTGATGATTGTAACGGTGTATTTACACAGTTTATTCTAAGCACATACAACACTCATCCCTACACAATCACAAATTTAGTGATGTTTAGCTAACTTCCTCTGAAGTATTGATAAAAAATAAATGGATTTTTCCATCTAGTAATCTTCGTAATTAAAGGAAACTAAGAGAAATAAACCAAACTGGTCTTTTAAAATTAACAAATAAGAGTTTCTCTTGTGAACAAATAAGTTTGCTACATTTAATATCTTATGATCTCAGAAAAAGAAATGAGAGAATAGTTCACAAAGGTTTGAGACTTGTTTTGATCCTTTATATTTACTTCTTGATTAAAAGAAAGGAAATGAATTTGAAATGGAGTAGGAAAGTTGCAGGGGAGGGGTCGGAGGGAGACAGGGGGAAATGCTGGTATTACATTTTGAGTAAAGTTAAAATAACTTAAGAAAAAAATAATGAATCCCAGGCCTGAAGACATGGCTCAGCAGTTAAGAGCACCGGCTGCTCTCCCAGAGGTCCTGAGGTCAATTCCCAGCAACCACATGGTGACTCACAACCATCTGTAATGGGATCCGATGCCCTCTTCTGGTATGTCTGAAGACAGCAATACTGTAATCATATACATAAAATAGATAATTCTTTAAAAAATAAAATAAAATAAAATAAAATAAAATAAAATAAAATAAAATAAAATAAAATAAAGGAGCCAAGAATGGTGAACTGGGTCTCTCATTTTTATTTTTTCAGGGTTAGCTTATTCTTTCCAGCTGAAAATGGGGAAGGACAGGAACTTCTGCTGGAACTTCCAGAAAGCACAGTTTCCCATTCACAGATGACAAAAAGCAGTCACAGTCAAAGAGGGGCTTAAGATTTTGGTGGCTTTACCTTTTTGAAATCTTCTTTTCATGTTTACTGTTCCTTTTCTTTTTATCTATTTATAGTTTTGTTTTTATTTTTGTAATTTGAGGCTTTCATACATGACTATACTGTATTGGTTCCTATCTACTCCCTCTATCTCCTATCCTATCTCTACAATCGCCCATTCTCAAATTTACACTTTATTCTATATTTTAGTTATATTTCATGTACATACACACACACACACACAGTGGCCCACGCCTATGATCTTGAGTAGTAAATACAAGAGGACAGAGAGTTCACAGTCTAAGCTATTTGTAGTGGCTATTCCTGGTTGTCAACTTGACTATATCTGGAATGAACTATAATCCAGAATTTGAAGGCTCTGCCTGTGATCCTAATCTGGAGGCTGGGAGATACAAGTTTCTGACCTGGATCTCAGCATGGAAATCTTGAGGCATAGGAGCTATGAATTCCAGAAGATTAAGACAGGGAGATCTCTGAGCTCAAGGTCATCTGGAACTGAGCAAGTCCCAGATCCAGACATGGTGACAAATGCCTTTAATCTGGGCCATATCTTCTGCTGGAGACCTACATAAGGACATTGGAAGAAGGAAGATTCACCCTCTCTTTGCCTGCTTGCCTTGTGGAACTGAGAAACTGCTAGATCCTTAGACTTCCATCCACAGCTTCTGCTGACAATTGTTGGGGAGTTGGACTATACAGACTGTAAGTCATCAACAAATTCCCTTACTATATAGAGACTACCCATATGTTATGTGACTCTATAGAATCCTGACTAATACACTATTGAAGCGGGAGGAGGAATAAAATAGCAAAATGGAGTTTCTAATTCTAAGAATTCAAAACATAGGTGCACAGGTTAGCCTACTGTCATCTTTTCAGGTTAAGAACTGGGTACCTAGGAGTTCTTACTATAGGAAAACAAATCCAAATCCACTAGAATCAAAATTTCCTATGTGGAAGCAGTTGGACAAAATGTTCTGCAACTAACTGATGCTTTAGCAATGGTGCTCCATTGACTACAGTATATCTCATGAAGACCAGCTTTCCTGTTTGCAGTCTTGGGACACACATGTGGGAATGTTCTAACACTTCTGTGAAAAGACACCTTGACTCCTTCACCTTTAGTATGGTGGGACCCACCTTTCTCTGTAGCACACTTCCCAAAGTACAAAATACTAGTTTGTTGTGAAATGACTCATTCGCTAGTTATTCTAGGAATGGCAGAGCAGCTATAACAAGTGGGTGTTAGCATGTGGTCTGCTCCAGAAAGGCACAGGAAAGGCAGAGAGGACAAGTTTATTGGGGTAGAAGTTTTAATAGCAGCTCTTTGCCCGCATTATAAGAGATGGACATAAATAACCCAAAGGAAGCAATAGAAAAACCACACACACACACACACAAATACACGCACACACGTACACGCATACATGCAAGCGTACATATGTGCATACACACCAGAATTCTGTCCATAACAGAATGAAATTATATAAACAGCAGAAATGTTGTAGAGCAGCAAGTTTTCAGTCAAGGTTATTAAAACTCAAAGTAGCATTGTAAAGTTACTACACAAACATGAAACAGAGAAAAACAGTGAGCAATTAGGTAATAATTGATTCCAAAATACTATGTCAGACAGAAACATCAGCTTGAGCAGGAAGAGAAACTACATCTTAACCAAAACCATCTGATCACTGAACTCTGTGTGCCTTGTAAATAGGATTCTCCCAGCACCTGACTGCAATTTTGGTGGTTTAAAGGAAGGCTGGAACTGTTCTCAACAAATGAAACATATATGATTTCATTGAAATAGCTATTGAAAGGCCTTGCAGATATGGACATAAATCTCTCAATCTCTCTCTCTCTCTCTCTCTCTCTCTCTCTCTCTCTCTCTCTCACACACACACACACACACACACACACACACACACACACGCATACCTTGGAAGTATAAATGTATTTTCCAATGATTCAAAATATGATCACTCTTATGGAACTTTTTATTTTATAGCTTATAAATGTTGATAGCTTTTTTCTTTAACATTTTGGGGGTTCTTATCTCATACAACATAAAAATCTGATTTTCCTATAGTAGATTTTAATCTGCTGGATTCACCAATGTCTCCTTCAGTCCAGGGGAGTATAGGCGGCATGATAACTGAGAAAAAATTATAACTGGGTTTCTTAAATAGTGAGATTAATTCCAAGCCCATCACTTACTAGTTTTACCTAATTTTTAAGCAAGAGTTACCATTAAAATAATATAGGTAATGAACTAACAAAGATAGACTAAGAAAGCCAGATGTGGTAGCCCACATTTTAGAAGCCAAGGTCATGCAAGGTTGAGGAAAGAACATAGTATGTTGGAGGCTAGCCTAGGCTACATAGCAAATTGGAAACCAACTAGAACTATACATGGGTGTGCTCAAATGTCATGCCTTTCTCTTTCCCACCATCAGCCAGGCCTTTCTCTATAATTTTATGGCAATATTTGAGAGAGGGTCTCATTATATAGCCCTGGCCAGCCTGGAACTCTACATAAACAAGACTGGACTCAGGGTTCCACCTATCTCGGTCTCCCAAGTGCTTGGATAATATGTGTATACTATCAAGTATTTATAATTTAATGAGGTAAATAAAGCCAGGAGATAGGAAGCAAACTTAGGGAGTATTATTTGAAGAAAACATGAATGGTAGGATAAAAATAGGTTTCATTCATGACTTTCCCCTGGTGTGGCCCAAAGTTGCCATCATTGATAGACAAACTTAATTGAAAGCACTCAAAGGATCGGACCAAAGAGCTGTAACTGGAGTTCTTAGTCCTTAATGCATATAGTATGAAAGGAGGCTTAAGTAACTGATGCGAATGCTCTTGCTTGTACATCAGGTCTGCAACCATCCCCATTCTATTCCCCCATCCACAATAAGCCCCATTGTTGCTGGGTCTTAGAGGACATCTCAAACCTCTGCCTAAGTAATACCAATACTGTCAGCTCCCTTGAAGACTTAAGCATGACTGCAGAAATTAACACTATGAAAGGGACTGAACTGGATCAATCAACATCTCGCTTCCATTTTGTTCTGGGGGACGGTTACTAAAGGACTGTGCTTATGTTTCACAGCTTTCAGAATCACTTATGCACACACACACACACACACACACACGCACACACATACACACATATCACATACATAAGACACATATTGCACACATATCAAACAAGCACATGTCACACATATTATACAGCATACAAATATCACACATGACATACATATCATATACACACACCACACATCACACATCTCATACATATACCATATGTACATACCATACACATCATACATCTTATAAGCACAATACACGTGCTTGTGTATCATACATGTGTAGCCTATTACATACATCATTCATCATTGATCTGGCTCACCCTTTGAAAGCTAAGGTTCCCTACTCCAAGCCTGCACACCCTGATCTCTCCTCCTAGGATATTCTGCCATGTTCATGCAAGCAAGCTTCCAGAAAACACGATATAAAAATAAGATCTCACTTGAGACCATATCTGCATACAAGAAAACAAAAAGTTAAGTATGAACATTGCATTGTCCAAAAGCATTTTCATGAGTATTGGACTTAGATTTGGATTACATTTAGGAAGTCCATGACAGGGAGCAAGTCTCAGAGTGACAGGATCAATCACTTGATGATGGAGACAGGAAGGGACATTAATTCCTGGAGATCATCCAAACATATGAAACCCAGAAGCCAGCTGACATTGGGGTTTCCTGGGCAGCCTGGAATTTCATGGTAACAGGCAGGAACACCTGATCACAGAGAGCTGAAACAGAAGGAAGACCTAGACATAAATTTGTCTAGTCTAGGTTCTTCTGAGACTCCATCTTAGACACAAATAATCATTTTTTTCCAGTGAAATTCCATACAGAGGTTTCTTTTCATAGAGTGATATTGGTGTTCCCTGTGGCTGGCTCTGTTTCATCTTTAGCCAGTCATAACATCAGTCTCCATGATACTAAACAACCAGCCAATTCAGCCATAATCAAAGTGCCGGAGACCTAGACAGATGTTTTTTGTACTGAACGCAAACAACAATTGTAGTAACTTCATGCCAGGATTAATGGGATTGACCAGATGTCTTGGCATTGTGTAAAGGTCAAGTGCCAATTGAAATCAGGAGTGTTGGCTGTCACGTTGCATGCACTCTTAAAATGAGAACTTACACTTTTCTTATGACTGGGCCATAACCTCAACAAAGACCTCATACATGCACAGGCAAACACATGTGCATACATGCACTGAAAATGATAGAGAATGTGAGGAGGATCATGTCAGATGATCTCTCTCTGTCTGTCTCATGTGTATGTGTCTTTGTGTGTGTGTGTGTGCGTGTGTGTGTGTGTGTGTGTGTGTGTGTGTGTGTGCAAATGCCTGAGAATGCCAGAAGAGGGAGTGAATCTCTGGAAAAAGGAGTTACAGACAGTTGTGAGCCTCCCACTGTGGGTGCTGGAAACTAAACCCACATCCTCTGAGAGAGCAGTAAGAGTTGTCATAATTCCTGGGCCATCTCTGTAGTTCTTAGTCTGCTTGAGTTTAATTCCATAAAAATGTATCAATATCTCTGTGTCTAACCAATGTAAGCCCTTCCTGCCTTTTCCTTGATCTATCCTCAACCTGAGGGTGATTCTTTCATGCTTTTTTTTGCCTTATATTTTGGGAATATGAGAGAAAGTGCTGGGAGATTAATATCCAAAGGTAGAAAATAGAGTTTTTCACCTTTCTCTGTCTCCTATCATAGTTCAAGAAGGTCCAGCCCCTGCCAGGTCACCCTTCATTTCTGAGGTCTGTTTCCCACCTGGAAATCCCTCTCTATCATCATGAGTATAGTTCATTCCCTGGACTACATCGCATCTACTAAGAGTCCTGACATCATTACATCTCTGGCTGTGCACAGACTCATACACAGAAGAGGGCAAGGGTCTGTGGGGGAACCTGAGGCTTATTAAGGAGTGGGCCAGGTGCTGAGCCATGAAGGCAGTGAGCAGGGCTCCTCGCTTCTGTGGGTCAGGTTTTCCAGCTAGTCATAAAAAGAAGTACCATAGCTTAATCCTTGCGCCAACAAGACGCAGCAACAGTCTCCTTTCCCCACCTCACGCTATGTACTTACAGATAGACTCGGTGTTATACAGTCAGTCTGTCCATTACTGTCTGTTCACAGTCCAGAAGAGAACAATAACTTCTTCAAATGGCTCTGTAATTAGTAATTTGGAGTTAATAGATTTTCAGCTTTCAATACTCTCATTTATTCATTTATTCATTTAGACAATTGATTTATATAAAAATATGACTTTATGCTTTTTCTTTTTCTTAATATTTGGTTTTCTCAGAACACTTTAATAAATAGCATTCAAATATTCCCTTAGAATTAGTGTTGATGGGTGTGGGACGTACACTATCAAAGGAAAAGAGGCTTTGCTAAATGAGGAGAAAACCTTAACATGTCTTAAGGCACACTTAACAGAAGGGAAGGATGGGGTGACAAGATATAGTGAAACAGGAACATTTAGACAATTGGAAAGATAAGTTAATGAAAAGGGATGAACAAAACAACCAAGATCTAAAAGACATGGTAAAAGGCAAAAGCCTGTGAATAGAAGAATTTCATACAAAAGGCATAGAAAACATTTTCAAGACAGAAAAATGTCCAAATCTAGAGTGTGATATGCTGGCCCAGGTATAGAAGGAATTTAGAACCCCAAATAGACAATACCAGAAAAGAAACCCCTCCTGTCATACTATAGTTAAGATGCCAAATATATTGAAGGACAAAAGTGTGTTGAAAAAATTCAGAACAAATGGCAAGTAATAGCCTAAGAACAAGCCCATCAAAAAAATACCAAATTTTCAACAGAAACTTTAAAACCCTGGAGTGCCTGGAATGGTATATTCCAGTTGGGAAAGATAACTACCAAGCCTTTCTACTCTATCTAGTAAAATTATCTGTCATATTCGAAGGAAAACATAAAACATTCCATGATGAAACGGGTAAATGAATTCATAAACAATAAGTCAGCACTACAAAAAGTACTTCAAGAAACCAATTTGACCAAAGAAATGTAAACACATCAATAAAGGTACAGAAAAGAATAAAACATGCTAGAGTATTAATGAGGTAAAATGAGAGGTAGAAATACACTAAACCCTACAATATTGACAAAATGACAGGAATTAATAATTGACTTTCATTAATGATCTATTAATGATCTCAGTTTCCCAAAAGACCCAGACTAACCAATTGGATTTTAAAAAGAAATAAGATCCATCTATTGTTGCCTCCAAAAATAATGCAACTTATTAGCAATGACAGGTGGACCTTTAGGATGAGAGGAGAGAAAAAGATATTCTAAGCAAATGTACTTAGTAAAAAGCAAAGCAGGCATAAAACCAATTAATCAAAAGGGATAAAGCCCACTTGATTCTGTTTAAAATGGAGTGGTCTATCAAAAGGATATTTCAGTTTTAAACATATACCCACTAAATATAAATATAAATGCATCTAATTTCACAAAACAGCTATTACCAGATGCAAAGACATAAGGCACAGGACCAACCCTAACATAGTAATATTAGGAGACTCTATATCCCAACAAAAAAGGCAAAGAAAAAGAAACACCTGTGTGATACAACATCATCGATTATATGGCTCTAACAAATATTTGCAGTATCTTCCACCTAAACATGGCACCATACATATTCTCTCAACAGTCCATAGAACTTGTTCTAGAATACAATCACAAAATAGGATACAAAATGTGTCATAACAAATATAGGAAAGCTGAAATAATTTCTTGTATTCTATCAAGGAGCCAAAGCTCATGCACAAACACATGGAGACTGAACAGTGTGTGCTTCAATGATGGAGAGGTTGTCGAAGAAGTCAACAATTTAAGAAAAGTTTAAATGATTTTTAAGAAAATTAAAAACATTTAGAAGGAAAGGGAAAACAAAATACTGAAACTATAGGATATAATGAAAGCAGCCCTACGTGGGAAGTTTATAGTTTCAAGTATATAGCTTAATAGAAATAATAGAAATGCAAGAAAATAATTAAAAATATACTGTAGAAGCACGGGGAAAATATAGAAGCCAGACTCTGAATCAGAAGGTAGAAATATCTAATTAAGAGCAAGGTGGAAATCAATTAAAGAAAAATGAATATAAAACAATAAAGTACATCAAAGAAACAAATAGTTGGTTCTTTGAAAAGATCAACAAATCCCTAGCCAAAGTAATAGAAAGAAGACCCAAATTCATAATATAAGCAATTGAAAAGGAGGCTTTACAATAAATATGAATAAAATTTAATAAGTCATTAAGACATACTTTAAAAACTTGTATTCTTAGGGCTGTAGAGATGGTTCAGTGGTTAAGAGAACTGGCTGTTCTTTCAGATGTCCTGAGTTCAACTCCCACTACCCACATGATGGCTCAGAACCAACTATAACTATGAAAATTATTGTCTTCTTCTGGTGTGCAGATGTACATGCAGACAAAAACTCCATATATATTGAACGAATACTTTTTTAAAAGTTACTCTCCCAGAATAGTGGTGGCACATACCTTTAATCCCAGTAGGCAGGAGGCAAAAGCAGACAGAATAGTCATACATATAAAATAAAAATAAAAATCTTGAAAACAAATCTCCTAAATGGGATGGACAGGTGGATCAGTGAGTGAGAGTGCCCACTACTCTTCCAGAAGACATGTGTTTTACTCAGCAACTAGGAAGCACCACTCACAAAGACTTGCAATTCCAGCTCTAAGGCAATCTGGCATTTCTAGTCTCTACAAGCACATACCCACAACCATATACACACAATTTAAAATGCTCACTCTCTCCCTATTGACTCAGTATAGTACTTGAAGTTCTAGTTAGAGCAATAAGACAGTAAAAGGAGATCAAGGGGACACAAATTGGAAGGAAGAAGACAAGGTCTCACTATTCATGGATGATAGTATATACATGAGAAACCCCCCTAGAAATTCTACCTAGAGCTGATAAACAACCTCAGCACCGTGGCAGGATATAAAATTAACTCAAAGAAATAAATAGCTGTCCTTTCTACAAATGATAAAGGGGCTGAGAAAGAAATTAAGGAAACAACACACTTTGATATAGTCACAAATAATATAAAATACCGTGGTATAACCCTAACCAAGCAAGTGAAAGACCTGTTTGACAAGAACTTCAAGTCCGTGAAGAGAGAAATCAAAAAAGGCCTCAGAAAATGGAAAGATGTCCCATGCTCATGGGTCAGTAGGATTAACACAGTGAAAATTGCCATCTTAACAAAAGCAATCTACAGATTCAATGCAATTCTTCATAGACATGGAAACAACAATTCTTAACTTCATATGACTCAAACTTAAGTAAGAAGAAATAAAACAACCCAACTCTCAAATGAGTAATGAACAGGCATTTCTCAAAAGAATGAAATAAAAACTGGCCAATAAACATACAAACAAAATTTAATCACACTAGCCATCAAATAAACATAAATCAAAACCTCACTGAGATTTCATCTTACCCTAATCAGAATTCCAGCCATAAAGAAAAAAATACAAAACAAACTATATGCTAGCAAGGATGCAGACAAAAATGAGTCTTCATACAGTGCTGGTGGGAATGTACACTAGTTCAGCCACTGTATAGGACAGTGTGGAAGTTCATCAAACAACTGAAAACAGATCTACTGGATGACCCAACTATACCACTGCTGTGTACCCAAAGGGCTCCAGGTCCATATAACACAGTACGTACACATTCATGTTTATTGCAGCTGTATTCAGAATCGTTAAGTTATAGAACCAACTTAGAGGAAAACAAAAATTTTAAATAATAATAAAACAAATAAATAGGGCTACCTGAAGAGGCAGTCTTGGCACACAGGAGAATAAACTAAGGAAGAAGAAGATCAAGCACTAGGGAAATGAGGAATGGGACATGGGGGATGGGCTCACTAAGGCAAAGGCCGGGATTCCAGACCAGGATTAGAGAACAAGTGGTCCAATGTGGATCAAGTCTAAGATGTCAGAAATCTATCTCAAAGTAAAAAATAAAAAAAAAATAATTAAAATAAGGAAAGGCAGATTGCTTCGGTTATCTGCTGATAACATGTAGAATATTAGTACTCTACAGATAACTACTACTGCTTGTAGAGAATGTGAGATGCCCTCATCTCTACCGCTGGTATAAGGTGGGGGGAATGGAGAGAGAGAGAGACAGAGACAGAGACAGAGAGACAGAGAGACAGACAGAGACAGAGAGACAGAGACAAAGAGGAGAAAAGGATAGAAACAGGAAGAAGAATGGAGAGAAAGGGTAGGAAAAAAGAAACCCTAATATACTGAAAAAACATTTTAACTTTTCTTTTATTATGAGATATATTACTTATTTACTTTTCAAATGTTGTCCCCCTTTCCTAGTTCACCCCATCCTGAAAATTCCACAAGCCATCTCCTCTCTCCCTGTTCCCCGATCAAGCCACTCCCATTTCCCTATCCTGGTATTCCTCTACACTGCAGCATCAAGCCTTTCCAGGACTAAGGGACTCTCCTCCCTTTGGCATCTAACAAGGCCATCCTCTGCTGCCTATGCATCTGGAGCCATGGGTAACTCCATGTGTACTCTTTGGTTGATGGTTTTGTCCCTGGGAGCTCTGGGAGTACTGGGTGGCTCATATTGTTGTTCCTTCTATGGCGCTGCAAACCCCTTCAGCTCCTTGGGTCCTTTCTCTAGCTCCTGCATTGGGGACCCTGTGCTCAGTTCAATGACTGGCTGAGTGTCTCCCTCTGTATTTGTCAGGCACTAGAAGAGCCTCCCAGGTGACAGCTGTATCCTTTCCTGTCAGCAAGCACTTGTGGGCATCAATATTAGTGTCTGGGTTTTGTAACTGTATATGGGATGGATCCCTAGGTGGAGTAGTCTCTGGATGGTCTTTCCCTCAGATCTGCTCCACACTTTGTCTCTGTATCTTCTTCTGTGGGTATTTTATTCTCCCTTCTAAGAAGGACCCAAGTATCCACACTTTGTTCTTCCTTCTTCCATTTTAGCCATTCTGTACTTTTGTGAGGTGAAATCTCAGGGTTGTTTTGATTTGCATTTCCCTTGTCAACCAAATCCAAAAACACATTAAAATGATCATTCACCATGATCAAGTAGGCTTCCTCCCAGGGATGCAGGGATGGTTCAATATATGAAAATCCATCAATGCAATCCACTACATAAACAAACTCAATGAAAAAAAAAACACATGGTCATTTCATTAGATGCTGAAAAAACATTTGACAAAATTCGGCATCCTTTTATGTTAAAAGTCTTGGAAAGATCATAAATTCAAGGCCCATACATAAACAATGTAAAAGTAATATACAGCAAACCAGTAGCCAACATCAAACTAAATGGAGAGAAACTTGAAGCAATACCACTAAAATCAGGGACTAGACAAGGCTGCCCTCTCTCTCCATATCTATTCAATAGTACTTGAAGTTCTAGCTAGAGCAATTAGACAACAAAAGGATGTCAAAGAGATACACATTGGAAAGGAAGAAGTCAAATTATCACTATTTGCAGGTGATATGATAGTATACTTAAGCAACCCCCAAAACTCTACCAGAAAACTCCTACAGCTGATAAACAATTTCAGCAAAGTGGACGGATATAAAATTAACTCAAACAAATCAGTAGCCTTCCTATACTCAAAGAATAAATAGAAATTAGGGAAGTGACACCCTTCACAATAGTTACAAACAATATAAAGTATCTTGGTGTGACTCTAACCAAACAAGTGAAAGATCTGTATGGCAAGAACTTCAAGTCTCTGAAGAAAGAAATCGAAGAAGACCTCAGAAGATGGAAAGATCTCCCATGCTCGTGGATTGCCAGATTTCATATAGTAAAAATGGCCATCTTGCTAAAAGCAATCTAAAGATTCAATGCAGTCCCCCATCAAAATTCAAACTCAATTCTTCATAGAGTTAGAAAGAGCAATTCTCAAATTCATCTGGAATAACAAAAACACAGGATAGCTAAAACTATTTTCAACAGTAAAAGATCTTCTAGGGAAAACAGTGTCCTGGACCTCAAGCAGTACTACAGAGCAATAGTGTTAAAAAGGGCATGGTATTAGTACAGTGACAGGCAGGTAGATCTATGGAATAGAATTGAAGACCCAGAAATGAACCCCTCACACACACCTATGGATACTTGATCTTTGACAAAGGAGCTAAAACCACCCAGTGTAAAGGATAGCCTTTTTAATAAATGGTGTTGTTTCAAATGGTGGCTGGCATGCACATCGGTCCATTCTTATCTCCTTATACTAAGCTCAAGTCCAAGTGGATCAAGGACCTCCACATAAAGCCAGACACACTGAAACTAATAGAAAAGAAACTGGGGAAGAGCCTTGAGCACGTGGAAACAGGAGAAAATTTCCTGAACAGAACACCAATAGCTTATGCTCTAAGATTAAGAACTGACGAATGGGACCTCATGAAATTACAAAGTTTCTGTAAGGCAAAGAACACTGTCAATAGGACAAAACAGTAACTAACAAATTGGGAAAAGATCTTTACCAACCCTACATCTGACAGATGGCTAATATCCAATATATACAAAAACCCAAGAAGTTAGATTCCAGAGAACCAAATAACCCTATTAAAAAATGGGGTACAGAGCTAAACAACAAATTTTCACCTGAGGAATATCGAATGACTGAGAAGCACCTAAAGAAATGTTCAACATCCTTAACTTTTCTTATTGTGGGTTTTAAACATGAGTGTTTGCCTGTATGTATGTATATGTATCATGTGCATGCCTATTGCCAATGAAAAGAGGGTCTTACAGCCCCCTGAAACTGGAGTGACAGATGGTAAGCTGTCGTGTGGGTTCTAGGAACTGAACTCTTCATTGCAAAAGCAGCAAATGCTCTTAACCACAGAGCCACCTCTCCAGTTTCCAAAAACATTTTAGAAAATATTTCCACAACTGAGGGAGAATTTGGCCTAAAGTATTATGACAGCATAGAAAATCAGGAGCAAAAATGGTAATAAAATAAAATTTCAAGAATGAAGTGACTTTAAAATGATTATGGTACAGTAGCCAGCTCACCCATGAGTGGTTAAATAGCCACAAAAGTTTCACTCTGTACTGGAGTAATCTAGCTGCCATATAGCCATTCTGATACATGGATGAGCATGGAAGTAGACTTGATTATGATTGAAACAAAGAACTGAAAACAATTAAAGCCTGTTTCTGAATGATGTTTAAGTCAAAGCATCTCCATCTCCACCTCCTTGTCTCTCTTCAATGACTTTACAAATGTTCCCACTCCTTCTACACTCCTCTAATCTACAGAGAATGTGGAGAATGTTTGTCAAATAAAGTATTCTACTGCTAAGGCAATTGTTTACATAACTAAAGATAATTTATATATATATATATATATATATATATATATATTCTATGTATATAAAATTATAAATATATAAATATGTATATAAAATTATGATATGTATATATATAATTTAGGAAATATGACAGTATTTGTCCCTAAGTTCATGTAAAAATATCCCTAGGAGTAATTTTATACACAAACCTATTTTGAAACTATATACTAAATTTTTGAATTAAGCTTTTAATCCCAGCACTAGGTAGGCAAAGGTAGGCAGATCTACAGTGTGGCCTACAGAGCAAGTTCCAGGACAGTCATTGCTACAGAGAGAAACTCTGTCTCAAAAACAATTTTTTGAATTAAAATTGGCACTTCAGTTTGCAGCAGAAAAATCATAATGTGGTACATTATAAAATGCAAACTATGAATATGATTAAAACTAGCAAATCATGTTTGTAAGATATGTATAGTTATCCTATAAATAAATTCTCAGAAATAGCATATGTATTGTTATTATATCTGATGGCATTTTCTGGTGAGTGATGAAGTAGAGAAATCAGTACAACAACCAAGGTAAATCACATTGTGTTTTCTCCTTAGAATCATTCCATTTTCTCTTTTTTCTTTTTTCATTGTTTATTTTTTCTTTTTCTTATTTATTATTATTACTATTATTATTTTATCATTACTATTATTTTACTTATTTTCTTTAAATGCCATTCACTCTTCCTTCACATTCCAGTAAGCTCCTCCCAATTACTTCCCCCATCACTCCTACCCTTCTCAACAAGTGGGTGGGGTCTACCCTGGGTATCTCTCCACCCTCGAGCTTCAAGTCTCTGAGAGGCTAGGTGCTTCCTCTCCTACTGAGGCCAGACAAGGTAACATAACTAGAAGATATCCCATATTCTGGCAGCAGCTTTTGGGATAGCCCAACTCCAGTTTTTCTGGACCCATATGAAGACCAAGCTGCACATCTGCTACAAGCACTGGAAGGAGGAGGCAGTGAATGGAATGAAATGTTAATAATAATAATAATTAATAATTAATAATACGTGTGGAAAGGCCTAGGGCCAGCCCCTGTATGTACTTTATTAGTGGTTTAGTCTCTGAGAGCCCCAAGCATACGGGTTAGTTGATTCTGTTGGTCTTCCTGTGGAGTTCCAATCCCTTTGGGGTCTGCAATCCTTCCTTCTATTCTTCCATAAAAGTCCCCGAGCTACATCCACTGCTCTTCTATGGGTGTCTGTATCTGTCTGAATCAGCTTCTGGGTGGAGCCTCTCCGAGGACAGCCATGCTAGACTCCTGTCTGCAAGCATCACAGAGTATCATTAATAATAGTGTCGGGGATTGGTGCTTGCCCATGGGAAGGGTCCTGAGTTGAGCCTTTACCTTTACCTGTGTCCACGCCTGCATGCAGTGCATCATCAGGACCAGACTGTGATGAGCATGGAGAGGCACCGCCTACAGAATGGAATTTAGAGTCTAAAAGCCTGCTCAGTCATTCCTGTTTCTCCATCTACAAATTATTTTAAAATCCTTCCTGGTTGTCTCTCACTTCCCTAATGCTTCCTAATTTTTCCTAGCAAGTGAAAAGTCTCCAGAAATTTAATAGAAAGAAAAGACAAACTAGAAGTCCCATCAAAGTAAGACTGAGTATCTTCCTGACATCCCGTTAAAAGAACAATGGCATCTTGAGAAGCTAAAAGGCTTCTCTTACTCGTTCATTTTTTATAATGAGCCTGTAATTGGGCCATTTGGCTTTAACTGCTTCTTTGATTTAGAGATGCAGATTTGTTATAATTGGTATTTAAAAATTTATGTCAAAGAGAATTTTATTAAGAATCATGGCTAATATTTGTGATTGCTAATAAAAGAAATATGTTCAGCTAATCTTGAATTTTCTTCTACACAACTTTATTATTTAAGACTCAGCAACTAGGTGGGTGGGTTAAAACATTCTTAGAAGATAGTTTAAACTGCCACAAAAAAAGGGAAAAAAAGATTCCATTATTCCCATATACCCTATTAGAAAACCACAGCAACCAAGGGAAACAGCAATGGATTTGCATATCATCACTCAGAAAGCACCTCAAAGTGCACCAAATAGGGAGTAATCTTATTTGAAAATTCAAGATACTGTAAAAGACTAATAAAAAAGAATGTTAAAGTTATTATCCGTTATAGAGCTGTATACATATATTCATGTGTGTGTGTTTATATCATACTTGAATAGCATTACGTTGCTCATAAAAATGCAGCATTTCTTTTTTTTAAAGAAAGATTTAGATACTCAATTCTGTGGTGAAATACTTGAGACTTGTGTCAAAGCTAAAGGAATGTATCAGAGCAATTTCATGGGAAAGGCTGTTTTTAAACCAAACTGAGTTGAAAGAAAATAATGTGTTTATTGGGAATTCAAATACACGATCTTCTATTATGTAATGAGAAGACTAAAGTTTGTCTTTCATTTACACCCACCATTAAGGCAATTAGCTGACTTCTCCTTTGGCCTTTCCTGCTAACTGCCAGCCAGAACGAACAAGGGTGCCCTGACTGAACAGCCATACTTGCAGCTGAAATGATATTTTATAAAACTCTAGAAGAAAGGAACTTCGTATCTTGATATTGCTCGGTCTTTCTAATTCTGCTGGTCTCTGGGATGCTTCTGTTTATCAGTCCGTGGAACTCACTGACTTGCTTACATGGCATTGGTATTAACCTGCTGGACACTGTTTTATCATATCCTCTACAAAATGGGGTTAATAAGGATGGATTTGGCGCACTCACAGGAGCACGAGAGACCGTGGTTTGCAGACATCAGAGTAGAAGCACCAAAAAGCGACGAGTCGGGGAAGATGGACCTCACCAGGCACCAGCTCACTTCCTATAGGCAGTTGTCAGGCAAGAAGACAGAGGCAAGTATCTTCTAATTCAGGGAAGATGAAGACAGGGAACACAGAAGGCAGGGAGATGGGAGATAGCATGTAGAACATAGTACCCCAGAGAAAGAAAACCCTAGAGCTTTGTCATGAAATCCTCTTGGCATTGCTGCCTGAGTCCTGAGTTGGGTGTACATGACAGGAAATGACCCAAGCTAGAGCAGGAACCACAAGAAAGAAGTCGGAAAAAAATCTCTGGAGCTCACGCGTGGCCAGAAATAGCTCGGGTTTCCCACCAGCAAGTGGTAAATATTGAGATGGTGAAGAGCATTGAACTGAAGTCCTCCCAAGGATATTGCATTCCAAAGCACTACATAATCAACATGCCACAAACTAGTGGCAAAAGGAAAAGCTTCCAGCTGGGCAAGAAAACGAGGCATCATGATACACCTTCTAGAGCAGGAAAGGGAAGGACATCCACTCTCCGCTCAAACCAGGAAAGCTGATGCTATCTCAAGGAAAATAAAATATCTATCTAATAATTCTTTACCAAAAAGATGCTTCAAAGAGAAGAAAAAACAGAAAAATTAATAAAACTCATTGTCAACAGAACTGCCCTCAACACGTTCCTTAGGTAGAACCTAGATAATTAACAGGTGGGACGTTAAGACTTGGAATAACGTGAACACCATTAGAAATGGTAAATACATGGGAGGGGGTTTCTTCTGAAATCTCTTTCAAAAATGCCTTCAGAATATAAATGGCTATTAAAGCAAAAATAAGTATAATGTAAGTGATGTTTATCGTGTATATGTAAGTAAAATGCATAGCAATAAAGCTGAGAAATAGACATCAAGTGCTATAAAGTTCATATATAGTACAGGAAGAATTTAACATAATATTTGAAGGTTGACTTGGCTAAATCAAAACTATATATTCCCTATCCAGAAAAATCAGTTGAGAAAATAAGGAGGTACGAACTATCACTAGAAATAAAATGGGATTAAAATTACTCCGTGAGTCCTCTCCATTGCTGCAAGAAAGGGAGAGGACCAGAGGGAAGTAGTAAAGAACTGTGAGGATTTTTGTTTAAAAAAAAAAAAAAAAAAAAAACAAAAACAAAAAAAACAAAAAAAAGCAAAAAAACCCAGCTGATCAGTGGATTTAAACCCAACCAATCTACAATGGCACTAATGCATAGCTAAAGATTCCATGTAACAAAGACTTTAGACTCTAAACAAACAAACAAATAGGTGGGTGGGTGGATGGATGGATGGATGGATGGATGGATGGACAGACGAATCAGAAATAAAGGCTATAAAGAAACTGTCACCAAATCTGATGACTTCAATTTGTTCCCTGGGACACCCATGGTAGAAGGAGAAAGCTGACTCCCGATAGCTGTCTTCTGACTTCTATAAACTTACATACACAAACACATGCACAAACACATATACAAACACATACACAAACACATGCACAAATACATGCACAAAGAATAATAGAAGCCACATTCAGTAAAACTTCTGTAAGTGCAGTTGCAGGGGATCTGATGCCCACTTCTGGCTTCTGTGGGCGTGGATTTATTTTCACATGCACAAACCCACACACAAATAGACACATAATTAAAAATAATTTTTAACTACATAAAAGGTTAAGTATATATTTATCAAAGGAGGATTAATCATGAGGAACTCTGAGTGGCATACTAATATCAGACAAAGTACATGAGAACAAGGAAAATTATCAGAAAAAGAGATTTTTGTTGTAATAAAGAAATTAATTCAACAAGAAGGCTTAATAATTCTAGGTGTCTACATACCTGCTAGGAACTAACTTGTGCCCACAAATTCATATGGTGAAATCATGGAATGCATTTGTGTGATTTCAGTGACCAAACTATTAGGATGATGGTTAGAATTCACTAAGATCCTAGGGATTGAGTGTTGCCAGTATTCCAGATCATTTGATATGGAAGCAGAATATCTACTAAAATAATTACAAGGTTACTGTTTGTAAAGCTGGTTGAATTAAGAGACTTGACAACCTCCCTTAATAGAATAGCTATTAGTTTCACTATCTACAGTTTCAATTAACCACAGCTATGCTGAAATATTAAATGGAACTTTTCAGAAGTAAACTACGTGCCATTTGAGGGATATCATAAAAAAAATCTCATACTGCCATACTCTGTTCTGCCAAGACAGGAACCCCTCTGCCCAGTAGTCCCAGACTGCACATGCATGTACCATGTAGCCACTCTATCGCCATAATTAACAGATTACCAGGCACCAGGCACAAACATGGTACATATACACATATGCACACAAAGTATTCAGGCACATAAAAACTAAAAACCTTTAAAAAAGTTATTTTTAAAATAGATGCATGATGAAGGGAAAGCATAATGTGTGTGTGTGCGCATTTCTTTAATGTTTTAGTCATCTAATAGAAATGTCTACTAAATATTGGGAACACATTGAGAGATTAAAGACAGAGACTTCTCAATAGTTAATAGAATAAGAAGTCAGATGTTCTGAGAGGCAGAAAAACTTGATCAACACCATCAAATAACTTGACTAAATGACATGAAACACACAAACCTCTCAAGAACACAACAAAGGTTCATGAACTCAATATATAAACTAAGTCTAAGTAAATATAGAAGTGAGAATATACAAACTATGTTCTTTCTACAAAATACTTAAACTGGAAGTCAACGGAGAGGTAGTTGGAAATAATCTTCAAATAATTAAAATTAATTATATTTCTAAGTAGAATAACTCACAGGAAATGAGAAATAATAAGAGAAAACAGGAAATATCTGCACTAAGCAAAAATGAAAACAATATCAAAATGTATTGTTGGGTGTGGCGGCACATGCCTTTAATCCCAGCCCTCTGGAGGCAGAGACCAGCAGTGAACTCAAGGCCAGCTCCATCCTGGCTATCAGAGTTACACAATGAGGCTCTATGAAAACAAGCAGGGGTGAGGGAGAAAAAAGTGAAGGAGAATTTAGTGGAGAAATTATAATAAATGCTTATATTTGAGAAAAGAAATCTCAAATTATCCAAGTTCCCTTTAATTTTTCTTCATTTATTGGCAATAGATTCTGTTCATATACATCATGATTATAGTTTCCTCTCCCTCCATCACTCTCAGTCCTTCCCTACCTCCATCTGCTCCAGATCCATTTCTGCTCATTCTCTCATTAGAAACAAACAGGATTCTGGGAGATAACAACCACACACGGCAAAATAAAATATAGTAAAGCCAAAACCACCGCATCAAGGCTGGACAAGTTAAACAGCCCAAGTAAGCACGACAATGAGAAACCTACTTGTTCATATGCTCAGAGATCCTCTAATATACTAAACTATACGCAGAGAGTCTGCTGCAGACCTTGGTAGGCTCAGTCCTTGCTGCTTCAGTCTCTGTCCATTTATATGAACCTTGTTCAGTTCCCACATCCCAAAACAGATTGATCATGGATGCCGTCCAGACTAGGGAGCTGAAATCTGACACCCAACAGGAATACTATAGAGCTTTTTCAGCCTGAAGTCCACAAACATCTGGGCCAAGTTATTCCACCAATCACGTTTTAGGAATAGGATGGTTCCTTAGGAACAGGTCTTTGTTGTATGTTTATCCTATTCTTATTGGTTGAGATACTCAACTATGGCAGGGGACTTGTGTTGCCTAATATGTCTTAACTTGCCAATACGAATGTACATGTCTCTGTCAAGTAGAATGACAATTCTCAGGGAGGTCTTGGGAAATTAAACTTCATTCGAATCCTACTCAAAATGGAAGTTTTACTTGGCTTCTTATATCCATGCAGGTGTCTTTCTTATGTTGGGGTCCATCCCAGGGCAGCTTATAAAGGCAGTAAACATAAAAGCTCATACATAGGTTCAGAAAGTGCTGTTGGGCCATTGCTTCGGGTCCTACTCTATTGTGGCTAACTATACAAAGCAATTCTAACTATTGTGATTGTTTTCCAAAAAGACCAAAGCACAGAACATTACCGAATATGCAATCAACTCAGGCATGAAAAGGTCTCATAGTAACATAACATGAGAAATTTTCATTATAACATTAGTAACAGCACAACATGGAAGCCGCAGTTACCTAGGCCTTAACATCTTTCATCACTTCTGGATCCTACACTCTTTCTACTTCCTCTTTCACGGGCTCCCTGAGCTCTAAGAAAATGGATTTGATGGTGATATCCTATTTAGAACCCTGTGTGCCACTCTCTCTCTCTCTCTCTCTCTCTCTCTCTCTCTCTCTCTCTCTCTCTCTCTCTCATATGTCTGGCTGTGGGTCTCTGTATTTGTTCCCATCTGCTGCAAGAGAAAAGCTCTCTGATGATGGCTGAATAAGGTACGAATCTATGAGTGTAGCAGATTATCATTAAGACTCATTTTATTGTTGCAGTTCTTTTAGGCCAATATTATTTGTTTTACCTTAGAAGTCTGGGCTATCCAGTCTCTGGTTCCTGGTCACCAAAACAGTGTCCAGTACTGGTTCCATCTCATGGTGTGAGGCTTAAGTCAAATTAGATGTTGGTTGGCTATTCCCACAAGTCCTGTGCCACCATTGCCCTAGCACATCTTATAGGCAGGACCTACTGCAGATCAAAGGTATTGAGGCTGGGTGGGTGTTTCTCTTTTGGGAGCCTGCAGGGTACCTTTCCATACCAAGGACACCAGAGGATAGGGTGAAGGCTCCATATAGGTTCCAGCTCATCTTCTCCATACTCAATGAGTTGAATGAGTTGGATAGGTGTTCCCCTCAGCAATGGAACCCTGTAGTCAGTTTGCAGAGAGCAACCCATTCATTGTCTTAGCAACAGTCTAGGATGTTGCAAGATTTCCATGGGACCCCCTTGGCCAACAACTTAATTGAATGCAACTCAGTCCCAGTTTTATAAGACTCTTTTGGTGACAAGATATGACCTCATTAAGATCACTTTCATGGACTTCGTAGCTTTTCTACTATACTAGGTTTCCATAGCATCTCTCAAATGCTCCTCAATTCTAGCTATCTGTCACTGCATTTCCTCCTTCAACCCTATATCCCCTCCCCGTCCCCAACTGATCCTCTGATCTGTGTCCTGTTCAGTACCTTACACCCATAAAACCCATTCTATTTCCCCCTCCCAAGGAGATCATCCATATGTCCCCATAGTTCCTTCCTCTATATCTAATCTGCATCTATGGACTGTTTCTCTGTTATCATTTATTTAATGGCTAATATCCACATAAAAGTGAATACCTAACATAATAGTCATTCTGGGTCTGTGTTCCTTTACTCAGGATGGTCTTTACCTAGTTCCTTTTGCCTGCAAATTTCATGATGTCATTTTTTATTAAGACAATCTTAAGATTTTCTTAATAAATCATAAAGAAAATAAAAAGTAGGCAGAAAAAGGGATAAATAATACTCAGCAGAATTTAGATCATAAAAATAAAAACTGAGCATTCAAAAAATATATTGGAGGAAAATTATGAGAACAAGAGGTCTGTAGGTAGACCAAAAAGAAAAACAAAGGAGAGTCTCAAGTCATCTATCTGTACTGAAATTTAAAAGGAGCAAAACTAGAGCTTTACTGATATTTCAAAGAAATTCCTGAAAAGTTTAGGATGTAGATGGTGGTCAGATTTCATTCACAGGAAGCAAGGAACAATACTCATTTGGATGTTTTGGGTTTTGGTTTTTTTGTTTGTTTGTTTGTTTTTTGTTTTGAGACAGAGTTTCTCTGTGTAGCCCTGGCTGTCCTGGAACTCTTTCTGTAGACCAGGCTGCTCTTGAACTCAGAAAGATCCACCTGCCTCTCCCTCTAGAATATTGGGATTAAATATATGTGCCACCATGCTCAGAAGCAATGTGTAGCAAACAATATTATAGTCATACCAATACTCATGACAAGAAATATGTGACCTGCATGTAAAGGTGCTTGCCACCAAGCCTGACTGCCTGAGTTCAATTCTCCAGACCCACACAGGAAACCCACTCCCACACAAAACAAAGTAAAATTAAAGAAGTAATCAATTCCTTATTATATACCCAGAACTCTTTAGTACCATTTATGCATGCATATTCACTTAATTATCATAATCCTAATTATATATAGGAGAAGAAATGAGAACTGTATTGACTTGAGGAAATTGCCATGACTAAGAGAGGCTAAAGGTTGAAAGGTCCCCAGTGATGAAGTTATTCACACCAGCTCTCACTGACCAATATTATCAATGATTCAGTATTCATCCAGTTTAAATAGATTCCTCAGCTATCCCAGCAAACCCTTATTCTGCTCTATTCTAGGTTCTGGGATCATAGAGATGATCAAATTTGTCTTGAAAATGTATGCATAATTTACACTGATGTCATTGGAGTTACACTCCTTGCCCTTAGAACTTTGTAATCTAGTTAGTTGCATACAGATGTGCATGTATGTAAATCAATCCAAAAGCAGCAAAGAATGAGCTAAAGTCGTGACTTAAACTGAGCGTTTGGCTCTTCTTGTCTAGAATACACATCCATGAATTGAGTCACAGATGGAACACATTTTAAAACATTCTTCTATACAAACTTTTTCTCATTTTCTCTAAAGAATGCAGTATAGCAACTATTTACATAATACTTGCATAATTGTGCCAAGTACTGTAATCACTTAGAAATGACTTAGGGTATTTGAGGTTATGTATGTAGATTATGTTACAATATACCAATATGTTATATAAAGGACTTGAACATGAACTGTACTATCCACACCTATGGGAGCCAATCTAATGATACCAAGGGACATTCGGATGCAAGTCCCAGGCAGCAGATTTGTGACACTGTTTCATGGAGGAAACGACCTGGAGCTCAATTTTGAAAGAGCTGTGTTTTCATAAGTGAAGGAAGAAGAGAGGGTGAAAAACTCAAGTGTGAATAAAGGCACAAAGGTTGACTATGGACAGGAAATGCTAAGGACAGCTGAATATAAAATCAAACATATAAACTAGGTAAGAAGTCCACAATGCTGCAGCACAAAAAGATATCTAACTCATTATATTTTACTTCCGTAGATAACGGGAGGGCAGAAATATCAGAGGGATTACATGAGATGTCCCAAACAATACAGGAGAAGCGTCCAAAGATCATTTGATATGCCTGTAATCTCTTAGAAGAGAAAATGTCAGAGGGGGAAAAAAAGTTAGACTTTACCTGATTCATCCTTGTTCATTTTTTAAAGTCAAAAGCTTACTTCAGCAGTTAATAAACATTTATTGCTGCTTCCACCAAAGATCAGTAAACTGCACTGAAGCAGGAGTTTTATGCAAGGAATAGCATAATTGCTGACGCTCTTGTGGGCCAATGAAGTGCCTGCTATGTTCAAATGACAAGTCATCGGTTCTTCGGTGTGTCCATAGGATATTCCCACTGCAAATTATCGGCAAATTAGTAAATGTTCTCCTTACAGGAGCACGCAGCTCAGGAGTACATCCTCACCTTTGTGCTTGGTTCAAATCACCTCAGTGCAAAGCCCCTCAACTCTCCTGGACACTCCTAATAACCCTGACTGCCAATTAAACAGCTTCTCTCTCTGGAGCTAAACTTGGACATAGGTATCAAGTTTATGCCTGATGAGACTAATTAGCTCTTTTGCACAGACATGAAGTTATCTGTCCTAAAACAGAAGAAAAAGAAAAGAGAGTAAAATCCCCAGGAAGGAATCCGAAGGGCTCCCGTCTCTGTTGAACATTCATAAGATCCCCGCTGAAAGAACATTCTAGATTGAAGGTCTGTGTTAACAACAGGAAACAGTCTGCAGCCACCAGCTCAACACAATCACCCCACATTCTAAAGTCATTTGTCGTCACCTAGTGGCCAGAAAGAAGTGAGTCCAAGGAAGACATTTTCCACAATTACCTGCAAGGGCTTCCTATTAGAACTGGAAATACAGGCATACAGCAGCAACCCAGGTTTTTTATGCGGGTGCTGGGGAACCAAACTGGGGTCTCAATGCTCGTACAACTAGTGTTTTATCCACTGTGCTATCTTCTTAGTTTAAAAAAAAACATATATTAATGGCATTAGTTAATGCAAGAAAATATAATTTGAAAGCATTCTCTCTTTTTATAGTATGTATACCGAATATAAACAGCTCTAATTTTTTTCTCATTTTGAAGATTCACCTTCGTATTCCCACCACAACCACACAGTGAGATGGGCAAGACATGTTGGTGGATACGCAAACATCAAAACGATATAGCATATGTCTGAGGCATTTCTCGGGGACTGTGAAGATGTTTGAAAATGTATGCTTTCAGATAGCAGTTCTCGCACACAGCATTTTAATGAAAGGTTTTTATCCCTTCCCATTTTCAGGTCAGACCTTCCCCCGACCAGGCGATACAGCAGCCTTAAGCAATTCGACGAGGCTGGCTTAGAAACACTGAACACGGACAGCTTTCTTAGTTCACCCTGGGGTGAGATTTACCAGAGTGTCCTATAACTTACTGAGAAACTTACACTTAACGAGTTTTCATTATTTACTGAATTTTGGTGGATGTTCAATATTTCACTGGGCAATCCCATCTGGACTGGAACAAAAGACCTGCCAGAAAGGAGAAAAAAAAATAGGTTGGCTCCTAGCAGAAGAATCAATCACTTTTATGGGTCAAAATATGTTTGTAGGGTAGCAAAATTAAATGGAAAAGCAAAGTCACGACATCGTGAGCATCCAAATACTTGACATATATCTGATGCTTGGCCTTTGAGAACGCACTTAATATTTATTATACTCACATTGACTTCAGAGTTCCAAGGCTCAAGGATGTTATGGAATATCACTATGAGCCATCTGGAGCCAAACGGAAAAGCCAGGACTTAATCCTGTTGTCTCCGTAACTCCAGTACCTATGGTATCTCAGAATCTACACAGGGAAAAAGAGTTCATGTGGATTCTACTAAAGTCACGGAACCTGTGCCTATGGATGAGTACTGTAGTATAACGCCAGGAAATCAAACAATGCACCCTGATACCCATTACATCCTTTCAGACTATAGTATCCACTTCGAGTTTTAGACAACAAGTGTTTGGTTTGTCTCCCAAGTACTTTTCCTTGTTTAACCAACACATCTCTGCCACTATACTTTGTAGGCCACTTACATCTAAAATCTTTTAACAAAAGCTCGGGAGCATATATATCTGCTTGAAATGGAATTCATGTTGTCCTGGACAACATCTGGATAATGTTCTTAATAACAATTCTCCCTTGTAACCATTCAGGGTGGCTTTTTAAACTATAGAGTAGTGACATCTGGTGTTCACGGTGTATATTGCACCATTGGTCTACACTTCTTTTTCTTTTATTTATTTTTTTTAATTTTCTATATTCTTTGTTTACATTCTAAAAGGTTTCCCTTTTCCAAGTCCCCCCCATATGTTCCATAAGTCCTCTTTTCTCCATCCATTCTCCTATCTTTCCCCCTTCCTTTTCTCTGTCCTGGTCTCTGTCCCCTACAATGCTAGATCAAGCCTTTCTAGGATTAGGGCCCTCTTCTTCCTTCTTCATGGGAATCATTTGATATGCTAATTGTATCTTCAGTATTCAGAGCTTCAGGGCTAGTTAATATCCACTTATCAATGATTGCATTCCATGTGTATTCTTTTGTGATTGCGTTACCTCACTTAGGATGATATTTTCCAGTTCCATCCATTTGCCTAAAAAATTCATGAATTCGTTGTTTTTAATTGCTGAATAGTACTCCATTGTGTATATATACCACATTTTCTGTATCCATTCCTCCATTGAGGGATATCTGGGTTCTTTCCAGTGTCTGGCTATTATAAATAAGGCTGCTACGAACATAGTTGAGCATGTGTCCTTATTGCATGCTGGGGAATCCTCTGGGTATATGCCCAGGAGAAGTATAGCAGGATCCTCCAGAAGTGATGTGCCCAGTTTTCTGAGGAACCACCAGACTGATTTCCATAGTGGTTGTACCATCTTACAATCCCACCAGCAGTGGAGGAGTGTTCCTCTTTCTCCACATCCTCACCAATACCTGCTGTCTCCTGAGTTTTTAACCTTAGCCATTCTGACTGGTGTGAGGTGAAATCTCAGGGTTGTTTTAATTTGCATTTCCCTAATGGCTAATGATGTTGAGCATTTCTTAAGGTGCTTCTCAGCCATTTGAAGTTCTTCGGGTGAAAATTCTTTGTTTAGGTCTGTACACCATTTTTTAATAGGGTTATTTGGTTTTCTGGGGTTTAACTTCTTGAGTTCTTTGTATATATTGGATATTAGCCCTCTATCGGATGTAGGGTTGGTGAAGATCTTTTCCCAATTTGTTGGTTGCCGTTTTGTCCTTTTGACAGTGTCCTTTGTCTTACAGAAACTTTGTAATTTTATGAGGTCCCATTTGTCAATTCTTGATCTTAGAGCATAAGCTATCTAATGTCAATGAAGACTCATGGAAAAGCTTACTCCTACTGAACTTCCACACTGCCCACAGATCCCTAGTCTGTACATGACCTCCCTACTTTGCTGGGTGGATTCCATCTTAAGGAGAGAAGAAATGCTTCTCTCTTTAAGTTGCCTTTGTCGATACTTTGCCACAGTGATGAACAAAGGAACTAACAGAATGGATATTACCTCTAGATACAGAGGCCATCTCCTATGCAATTTTATATCCTGGCAATTGATACTATTAACCATTATAAGCAGAGAGGTAATAGTTAATGAGAAAATATGATGTGACAATTACAGTCTAGTTTTAGATTTGTAAATCACAAACTAAAAAAAAAAAAAAACACATCTTAACTCAAAGGTTTCTCTTCAAAGTGTACCAACAGTATAACATCCACTGCGATTTAATTATGACATTCATGCCATCTATCAAGAACACAATAGAAAATACAAGGTGCTTTCTTCCAGGTCAACTGTGGGTTTTTCTAAAAGAAGCTAAAGTACATGCTGTCTCAATGTGTTAAGTACTAAAAAGCTACTGAAGCTTCTATATGCTAAAGATGTATTTCCAATAGCCAAGTTCTGTAATCAGGACAAACAATTTCTTTTAAAATTCTTACTATTGTCATCTTTATTTTACTGGAGTAGAGGAAAAGTTCAATGAAACCTTTCATTAAAATAACACAGAATCTTTTCTCTAAGTTTCTAATATGTTTTAGATGTGCTTAGTTGAGCATAAATTCTGTCTTTTGTCTTTCTGGTTTGTTAAAACTACTGTCTTCACAACGTGATGGTTGAGTACTCAGCGATGTCTTAGTTTACTTAAGTGTGCATCCATTATTATTGAGAATTGGTATTCTCTAGAAGAAAAGGAGCCCATTTGTGATTAGAAGGCATTGATGCAAACAGCTGTAAGGGGAGACGAAAAAGAAAGCCTCACGAATTGCATGTTAGTGTCTGAATGATCTCATCATCTGGGACTCTGATCAACCTTTAGAGCTTGGTGAATCCTTGGTAAGATTCCCTCTCACCACAGATGAGCAAGAACAAACTGGAATAACACCTGAGAGACAGCCGTTCACCTCCCTCTCCTCTCCTCTCCTCTCCTCTCCTCTCCACTCCTCAGTTTTGTTCTCAGAGGCAGAATTCAAGTTTTGAAACCACACAAACCCAAGTTCAAATGTCAGATTCCTCAACGCACTTTGTGGCATGTGGCAGTTCACTCTGTATCTGAGACTCACTTAATTTCTTTGTGAAATGTAGAAATCCCCACCTCCTTAGAAGAGTTATTGGGACAATAGATGCTGGGTAACTGCGACACCCAGAAACATAAGATCAGATCCCCTGTGGTCGATGACAGCTGCCATCATTGCCTTATCTGGTCAGCTTTCAGTATGTCTCTATTGACCACCTGTGGCGGGGCTCTCTCTGGTCAAGTCCAGGAACCAGTGAGGTACACAAACATTTGTCTTTGGGAAGAGGGAATGCTTTTTCCTTTGAATAGCACAGTAACCAAAACTTCATCCCCCACTATTCACTGGAAATCCTTCAGCAAAGTCACACCTCTGACGTAGTGTTCAAATAAGAACTTTCACAGACTTACTTGGTTTTATCTCATGTGTATAAGTGTTTGTATGCACATGTGTAAAAGTGCCACATGCATGCCTAGTAGCCCTGGAGTTCACCAGTGGGTATCAGATCTCCTGGAACTGAAGTTTACAGACAGTTGTAAGATGTTATGTAGGTGCTGGGAACCAAAGCAAGAGCAAGTGCTCTTAACATCTGAGCCATCGCTCCAGCCCCTAAGAAGGACTCAGTCCACAATAAGATGTCTGTGGTCCACATATTATATGGTTACCGTCCCTCCTCTCTCTCTCTCTCTCTCTCTCTCTCTCTCTCTCTCTCTCTCTCTCTCTCTCTGTGTGTGTGTGTGTGTGTGTGTGTGTGTGTGTGTGTGTGTGTATGTGGGGGGGTATGAATGTGTGGGTGTGTATGTATGTGTATCTGTCTGTCTGTCTCCTTCTAGGTAGACTCTGTTGTTAATTTTCTTTCTTGCATTATTCTGTTAATATTGCCTAGAGTCCTAACTTTTGTCCCTGTCCATTTACACTTATCATTGCAGTAGTCTATAATGTTTTTATAAGTATAGACTCTTTAATAGTCTGAAGGAATATGGGTCTTCTCCTTAAAGGGGAAAAAAATAGATGTCTTTAAAATTATACAAAAATTCATACATGAATTTCAGAAGTTTCATAGTTCTCGTTTCTATTTCCAAAGCTTCTCATTTTTCACCAGATTAAGGGGGCAGTACAGCTCCACAATTACGTGTGTCTCAGTGGCCCTCAAGTCCTCACTGTCCACATAATCCATGATTTCAATAAGCCTGCTGTCAAACAACTAGCTGGACAATGACACAGGAATGTCCTCCAGGCTTCTTGTAACCCATATCAGCTCACTGTCTTCCCTCTAAATCCGCTCTCCTGAGAGGCAGCATCCTATTCTTAAGCCAAACAGACCTAGATTTATATCCAGCATGGATACCTCAGTAATAAACTTAGCCTTTCTGTGTTTTAATTTCTCCACATAATAGTATATGAATAACAATATCATCATTCCATGATTATCAGGAATTATTTTTAAAGTGCTGAGCAAGCACCCAAGAATGTGCTACAGATTAGATATTCCACAAGCATTAATCTAGCTGATTCTCAGTAGTAATAAAAGCAACTACATTCCCCAAGTATCTTAAGTCAAAAATTTAGAGTATTCTCTGTATTGAAGCCAGAGGATCTTTCTATGAAACAAATCTGGTAAGGTCATGATGCCCCTTAAATCTCCTCACTTGTATCTCTTTGCTTCCAGCACTGTGTCTAACTTAGTATTGCACTTAAGGTCTATTATGGGCTATGCCTTCGAAATTCCTTTGTGGTTGGTTGTACGTTTCTCAAGCTGCCCATAGTGTTTGGAATTCTAACATGGGTCTGTGTATAATGACCTCTACTCCGTATATTTCTTCTTGGTATTTAAACAAACACCTACCCATCTTTCACAGCACAGTTCAAGGACCACCTCCACTATGATATGACACCAACCTCCTGTCATGGTGTTGGTCACTGCCCCTTTTCTCCTGTCTGCGATTTCCTGTTACAGCAAAGAATTCTAATATATGGCTATGTTAGGGGGAAAAAAGCTTACAATCATCAGCGAGAAATTCTTTTATATAATAAAGCAGACCAAGTAAGTGTAAGCATTACAGCTCAGATAGGAAACATATCTTGATATCTTGGCAGTCAGGAGCCAAGGAATGAAAAAAAAATCACACTGGACAGAAAATCTCATACAAGAGATTTATTGGAAGGGAAAACCCAGAAGAGTGGATACCACTGCTTGAGAGAGAAGCAGCAGAGACCTGGACAGAACACAGGGTTTATATAGGGTTTCTTGGGGAGGGGGGGGGCGGGGGTTCCAGGAGGGTCTGGGATTGGAGAGATTATATGGTCTGATCTTGGGACAAGCTCAGAGATTGATAGGAAATTTTTTTTTCTTGTAGGCACTCTCCTACCTTGGGGCTGGGAACTGCCTATACAGCCCTTAGGAGATGGCTGATAGAGCCTTTAGGGCTCTTAGGGAAGTCTGGGATCGGGGCCTGGCCACTAGGGCTCCTCAGGCCTGATCACTTGTGAGCCTTACAAAGTTTACAAACTATATAAAATGTACCAAATTTTGGAGTATCTGGCCAGGGCAGGGGTTGTCTGCCTCTTGAGTTGGTGTGACTAGCCCTAAGCAGTGCAGTGGCTGGGCCACTTCCTAACTCCACATGGCTGTCACACACTCTACTCAACATTCCTGAGGTATTACTTACGAAAATCTGTGTTTTATCTTTCCTGTCCTGGACCTTGCTGGGCAGCCCTCCTGGGACCGCTTCTCCCTGAACTTACAGGTCAGCAGGTTCTCCCTCCTACACCTCCCCCCAAACCCCCAACCCATGTGGTCGGTCTACTCATGGTGGAATCCTTAGTCTTGTCTCCTCAGTCCCTTCTCAGGAATCCTAAAAGTCCCGCCTCCATCTTCCTGCCCAATCATGGGTTGCCAGTAACTTTATGGACCAGTCACAAACCAACTGGGAACAGGCTTCCTTCAGACACTGCAAACAGGTTTTTGAGTAACATAATTAGCATGAAAAAACAAACAAGTCGCTACCTAAGTCCAAAGAGAGAAAGACAATCCCACCTCTCCCTTGTTCTTTGGCTCCACTTCAGAACCCTGAAGAGTTCTGCTAATTCTTGAGGGACCTTGACTTAGGCCAAACCAAAATTTATGGCTTTCATGCAGAGTAGAATTTCAAGGCTAGCCAGCATGACGCAGAGTCAACTCTTTTTTTTTTTATTTTTTATTCGATATATTTTTTATTTACATTTCAAATGATTTCCCCTTTGCTAGACCCTCACTCCCCAAAAGTCCCATAAGCCCCCTTTCTCCCCCTGTCCTCCCACCCACCCCTTCCCACTTCCCCGTTCTGGTTTTGCCGAATACTGCTTCACTGAGTCTTTCCAGAACAAGGGGCCACTCCTCCTTTCTTCATGTACCTCATTTGATGTATGGATTATGTTTGGGGTATTCCAGTTTTCTAGGTTAATATCCACTTATTAGTGAGTGCATACCATGAGTCACCTTTTGAGTCTGGGTTACCTCACTTAGTATGATGTTTTCTAGTTCCATCCATTTGCCTAAGAATTTCATGAATTCATTGTTTCTAATGGCTGAATAGTACTCCATTGTGTAGATATACCACATTTTTTGCATCCACTCTTCTGTTGAGGGATACCTGGGTTCTTTCCAGCATCTGGCAATTATAAATAGGGCTGCTATGAACATAGTAGAGCATGTATCCTTATTACATGGTGGGGAATCCTCTGGGTATATGCCCAGGAGTGGTATAGCAGGATCTTCTGGAAGTGAGGTGCCCAGTTTTCGGAGGAACCGCCAGACTGATTTCCAGAGTGGTTGTATCAATTTGCAACCCCACCAGCAGTGGAGGAGTGTTCCTTTTTCTCCACACCCTCTCCAACACCTGCTGTCTCCTGAATTTTTAATCTTAGCCATTCTGACTGGTGTAAGGTGAAATCTCAGGGTTGTTTTGATTTGCATTTCCCTAATGACTAATGAAGTTGAACATTTTTTAAGATGCTTCGCCGCCATCCGAAGTTCTTCAGGTGAAAATTCTTTGTTTAACTCTGTACCCCATTTTTTAATAGGGTTGTTTGGTTTTCTGGAGTCTAACTTCTTAAGTTCTTTATATATATTGGATATTAGCCCTCTATCTGATTGGTGAAGATATTTTCCCAATTTGTTGGTTGCCGATTTGTCCTTTTGATGGTGTCCTTTGCCTTACAGAAACTTTGTAATTTTATGAGGTCCCATTTGTCAATTCTTGATCTTAGAGCATACGCTATTGGTGTTCTGTTCAGAAATTTTCTCCCTGTACCGATGTCCTCAAGGGTCTTCCCCAGTTTCTTTTCTATTAGCTTCAGAGTGTCTGGCTTTATGTGGAGGTCCTTGATCCATTTGGATTTGAGCTTAGTACAAGGAGACAAGGATGGATCAATTCGCATTCTTCTGCATGCTGACCTCCAGTTGAACCAGCACCATTTGGTGAAAAGGCTATCTTTTTTCCATTGGATGTTTTCAGTCCCTTTGTCGAGGATCAAGTGGCCATAGGTATGTGGGTTCATTTCTGGATCTTCAATCCTGTTCCATTGATCCACCTGCCTGTCACTGTACCAATACCATGCAGTTTTTAACACTATTGCTCTGTAGTATTGCTTGAGGTCAGGGATATTGATTCCCCCAGAATTTCTTTTGTTGCTGAGAATAGTTTTAGCTATCCTGGGTTTTTTGTTATTCCAGATGAATTTGATAATTGTTCTTTCTAACTCTGTGAAGAATTGAGTTGGGATTTTGATGGGTATTGCATTGAATCTGTATATTGCTTTTGGCAAAATGGCCATTTTAACTATATTGATTCTGCCGATCCATGAGCATGGGAGGTTTTCCCATTTTTTGATGTCTTCTTCCATTTCCTTCTTCAGAGCCTTGAAGTTCTTGTCATAAAGATCTTTCACATGTTTGGTAAGAGTCACCCCAAGATACTTTATACTGTTTGTGGCTATTGTGAAGGGGGTCATTTCCCTAATTTGTTTCTCAGCCTGCTTATCCTTTGAGTATAGGAAGGCCACTGATTTGCTTGTGTTGATTTTATAACCTGCCACTTTGCTGAAGTTGTTTATCAGCTGTAGGAGTTCTCTAGTGGAGTTTTTTGGGTCACTTAGATAGACTATCATGTCATCTGCAAATAATGATAGTTTGACTTCTTCCTTTCCAATTTGTATCCCTTTGACCTCCTTATGTTGTCGAATTGCCTGAGTTAGTACCACAAGTACAATATTGAAAAGATAAGGAGAGAGGGGGCAGCCCTGTCTAGTCCCTGATTTTAGTGGGATTGCTTCAAGTTTCTCTCCATTTAGTTTGATGCTGGCTACCGGTTTGCTGTATATTGCTTTAACGATGTTTAGGTATGGGCCTTGAATTCCTGTTCTTTCCAAGACTTTAAGCATGAAAGGATGCTGAATTTTATCAAATGCTTTTTCAGCATCCAATGAAATGACCATGTGGTTTTTTTCTTTGAGTTTGTTTATGTAGTGGATTGCATTGATGGATTTCCGTATATTGAACCAACCCTGCATTCCCGGGATAAAGCCTACTTGATCATGGTGGATGATCGTTTTGATGTGTTCTTGGATTCGGTTGGCAAGAATTTTATTGAGTATTTTTGCATCGATGTTCATAAGGGAAATTGGTCTGAAGTTCTCTTTCTTTGTTGGATCTTTGTGTGGTTTTGGTATCAGCGTAATTGTGGCTTCGTAGAAGGAATTGGGTAGTGTTCCTTCTGTTTCTATTTTGTGGAATAGTTTGAAGAGTATTGGTGTTAAGTCTTCTTTGAAGGTCTGATAGAATTCTGCACTGAAACCATCTGGTCCTGTGCTTTTTTTGGTTGGAAGACTTTCTATGACTCCTTCTATTTTTTTAGGCGTTATGGGGCTGTTTAGATGATCTATTTGGTCCTGATTTAATTTTGGTATTTGGTATCTGTCAAGGGAATTGTCGATTTCCTCCAGATTCTCCAATTGTGTTGAGTACAGGCTCTTGTAGTAGGATCTGATGATTTTTTGGATTTCCTCAGTTTCCGTTGTTATATCTCCCTTTTCATTTCTAAGTTTGTTAATTTGGATACTTTCTCTGTGCCCTTTGGTCAGTCTGGCTAAGGGTTTATCTATCTTGTTGATTTTCTCAAAGAACCAGCTCCTGGATTCGTTAATTCTTTGTACGGTTTGCTTTGTTTCCAATTGATTGATTTCAGCCCTGAGTTTGATGATTTTTTGTCTTCTACTCCTCCTGGGTGAATTGGCTTCTTTTTGTTCCAGGACTTTCAGTTGTGTTGTTAAGCTGCTAGTGTATACTCTCTCCATTTTCTTTTTAGAGGCACTCAGGGCTATGAGTTTACCTCTTAGCACTGCTTTCATTGTGTCCCAAAGATTTGGGTACGTTGTGCCTTGATTTTCATTGAATTCTAAAAAGTCTCTGATTTCTTTCTTTATTTCTTCTTTGGTCAAGGTGTCATTGAGTAGAGTATTATTCAGCCTCCATGTGTATGTGGACTTTCTGTTGTTTTTGTTGCTATTGAAAATCACTCTTACTCCATAGTGATCTGATAGGAGGCATGGGATTAGTTCGATCATCTTATATTTGTTGAGGTCTGCCTTGTGTCCAATTATATGGTCGATTTTGGAGAAGGTACCATGAGGTGCTGAGAAAAAGGTATATTCTTTTGCTTTAGGGTGAAATGTTCTATAAATATCAGTCAAATCCAATTGGTCCAAAGCTTCAATTAGTTTTACTGTGTCCCTGTTTAGTTTCTGTTTTCCCGATCGGTCCATTGAGGAAAGTGGAGTGTTGAAGTCCCCCACAATTATTGTGTTAGGTACAATGTGTGCTTTGAGCTTTAGTAAAGTTTCTTTTATGAATGAGGGTGCCCTTGCATTTGGCGCATAGATGTTCAGAATTGAAAGTTCTTCTTGGTGGATTTTTCCTTTGAACAGCAAGAAGTGTCCTTCTGTGTCTCTTTTGATGACTTTAGGTTGAAAGTCAATTTTATCTGATATTAGAATGGCTACTCCTGCTCGTTTCCTACGACCATTGGCTTGTAAAATTGTCTTCCAGCCTTTTACTCTAAGGTAGTTTTTATCTTTGACACTGAGGTGTGTCTCCTGTATACAGCAAATTGTAGGGTCCTGTTTCCTTATCCAGTCTGTTAGTCTATGTCTTTTTATTGGGGAATTGAGACCATTGATGTTAAGAGATATTAGGGAATAGTGATTATTACTTCCTGTCATTTTTGATGTTCTTTTTATATTTGAGTGGTTATCTTCTTTTGGGTTTGATGAAGGAAGGTAACTATCTTGCTTTTTCCAGGGTGTAGTTTCCCTCCTTGTATTGGAGTTTTCCTCCTATTATTCTTTGCAGAGCTGGGTTTGTGGAAAGATATTGTGTAAATTAGGTTTTGTCACGGAATATCTTGGTTTCTCCATCTATGGTGAATGAGAGTTTTGCTGGGTATAGTAGTCTTGGCTGACATTTGTGTTCTCTTAGAGTCTGCATGAGATCTGCCCAGGATCTTCTAGCTTTCATGGTCTCTGGTGAGAAGTCTGGTGTGATTCTGATAGGTCTTCCTTTATATGTTACTTGGCTTTTCTCTCTTACTGCCTTCAATATTCTTTCTTTGTTTAGTGCATTTGGGGTTTTGATTATTATGTGACGGGAGGTATTTCTGCTCAGGTCCAGTCTGTTTGGAGTTCTGTAGGCTTCTTGTATATTCATAGGCATCTCTCTCTTTAAGTTAGGAAAGTTTTCTTCCATAATTTTGTTGAAGATATTTGCTGGCCCTTTCTGTTGTAAATCTTCACTCTCATCTATACCTATAATCCTTAGGTTTGGTCTTCTCATTGTATCCTGGATTTCCTGGATGTTCTGGGATACAAGCTTTTTGCATTTTGCATTTTCTTTGACAGTTGAGTCAATGGTTTCTATGGTATCTTCGGCATCTGAGATTCTTTCTTCCATCTCCTGTATTCTGTTGTTTATATTTGCATCTATGGACCCTGATTTCTTCTCAAGGTTTTCTATCTCCAAAGTTGTCTCCCTTTGTGATTTCTTAGTTGTTTCAACTTCTGTTTTTAGGTCCAGGATGGTTTTGCTTGGTTCCATCATTTGTTTGTCTGTGTTTTCCTGTAATTCTTTAAGAGATTTTTGTGTTTCCTCTTTCATGACTTCTGCCTGTTGACTCAAGTTCTCTTGCATTTCTTTAAGTTTTTTTTTTTTTTTTTGCCTTTCTTCTTTATTGGCTTCTATCTCTTGGGCCTTATTCTCCTGCATTTCTTTAAGTGTTTTTTTGTTTTTCCGTTATACGGGTTTCTAGCTTATTCATGTTCCCCTGTATTTCTTTAAGAGATTCATTCATGTCCTTTTTGTGTTCTTCTAGCAGCATCATGAACAGTGATTTTAAATCCAAATCTTGTTTCTCTGGTGTGTTGGCATAACCAGGACTTGCTGATGTTGGAGAGTTTGGTTCAGATGCTGCCATATTGCCTAGGTTTCTGTTAGTAGCGTTCCTGCGTTTGCCCTTTGCCATCTTGTTCTCTGGAGCTAATTGGTCTTGTCTCCGGCTGGTGTTTCAGCCTCCTGAGAGGCTCTAGGGCTATTTCTGCAACTGGAGGGCAGGCTTTTCCCTGTTGCAGATTGCTGATGTGCTTTCCTCCTCTTGGGTGCCCTTGCAGCCCTAGTGTTCTTTGCCCCAGATTGTGTCTGTGAGCCAGAAGGTGCCCGTTTGCTCCTTCAGGGAGTGCTGAGGCTGTATGCTGCAGGGACCTTTTCTGAGTGCTGATCTCTCTGCTGGGCAGCGGAACTCCCAACCGGGTTGGTGCACACAAGGCTAGCCTAGCAGCTCAGGCCCTGAGTCTAGGCAAAAGCCTGGCAGGCCAAAGTCGGAGCAAAGTTCCCCTCAGCTGTGAGTGTTAATTGGGTCTGTCAGGTGGCTAGGATGGTGGTGTGCGTGCGCTCCCTGAGAGTGCTGGGAGAGTCTGCTGGGCAAACAACCTCCTGGCCGGGTCGGCACACAGATGGCCCAACGAGCAGCCCAGGACCTGGGGGCAGTCCAGGGCCTGACCGTCTGAGACCCCTGCTATGTCGGCCTCGGGCTATGCCTGTTAGCCGGTTTGGTTTTGCCAGCTAGGTCTCTCTGGCTTCCCTTAGGCAAAATGGCGGTGGCGCGCGCTGGCCCAGGGGAAAAAAACCTCCTGGCAGGGTTTGCACCCCGGTGCCCCCCCCCATCAGCCCAGGGCCTGGGTGCAGTCCAACGCCCGTCGGGCTTAGACTCCCACGATGTTGGTCTTGGGTTATATTTGCGTACCTCAGTCTGATTTCTCTGGCGACCGAGAACCAATATGGAGGCCTCGTAACTGACTGGTGGGAGGCAGAGTTCTGATGTGGCTTCTGTGTGGTGAAATGCACCGTAAATCCGCCGCTGCTTGCAGCCTGGCTGGCCAGCGATAGCCAGTGGTCGTGGGCGCCGGGTCTGCCTGGACTCTGTCAGCTTGGTTCTACTGCTGATGGCCCTTCCTCTGGACCAGCTGCTGCTGCTGCTGCTGCTGCTGCTGCCACTGCTGCCGCCGCTCCCCACCAGAGGCAACTCATAAAGACTCTTAAAGACACTTTAATATAGACTTGGAGCATGAGGGTTAAAAGGGGAAAGAATCAGAAAGAAAGACACACCCAGAGCAGGGACGTGAGTTTCTCAAAGATGAATCACACTTCACTATCTTTATAGTCATCATATAACCTTCTGTGAGTTAGAAGGTTGTTGAAGAGTAATTGAGATCACACAGATGCAGGAAGAGGGGACATCTGTCTGCAAAGATAGCAGTCTTGTTTGAGACCACCTCCCCCTCCCCCCCCAAAAAAAACATGGAAAGGAATGAGGCTTTATGCAGAGTCAAATACACTCAGGCCTTGAGATTGGGTCATTAAAATTTTTAAATTAACTAACTATATGTAAAAGAATTATTTTTCTGTATGTTGATAGCCTTTAGAGCAAAATATAGACAGTGCTGGAATTCTTGCTGTCTTCGGAATCCAGCCGGCAAAAAGTTTCCATCAAACTCCAGAAGGCAAGGATCCGTTTCCTCTCATGTGTCCATACTTTCCATGCCTGTCTGTCCTGCCCCAAAGCAATAGACCATTATTAGGAGACTGAGGCTGAAGAATCTTCAGTTCAAAACCAGCCTGAGCAACATCGTGAGACAAGAAAGACGGAAGGAAGGAAGGAAGGAAGGAAGGAAGGAAGGAAGGAAGGAAGGAAGGAAGGAAGGAAGGAAGGAAGGAAAGAAGGATGGGAAGGAGGGAAGGAAGAAGGGAGGAAGAGAGGACAAGAAAAAGAAAGACAGAAAGGGCAATGAATGGGGAGGAGAAAGGAAACGGAAAAAAGAAAAAGAGAAAGAGAAAAAGCAACAATAATAAAGACAATTTGATATAAAAAATTTGTGTGTGTGTGTGTGTGTGTGGGGGGTACCCAAGATGGTCCCACCCAATCAGAGGCAAAAAGAAGAGGGAAGGATTGTGGGAGATTATGACCGGGAAGCGGGCAGTGAGTGGGATGTAAAATGAGTAAGTAACAAATAAAAGAATAAAATAAAAAATGTTGCTTTCTGCCCTAGGTTGACCAGCTGTATCTCGCTATAGAAGTAGACATGAAATCCAGAGAAGCTGCAGAGGGAACAATTTCCTTACAGGGTGTAGTTTTTCAACACACAGATGCTGTTTCTTGGGAAGACCATAGACTCCCCTTCCCTGGAAAACTTTAGCTATCATAATCTGTTTATCCTGGGATTGAATCTTCACTTATCTGGTTGGCTGTAGGGTACCAGATATCAGAAGTCTGTCACTTATTTAACATTACTTATCATAGTAGCTGGACATGGATGAAAGCTCTATGTTGTCAACACCTTCAATGAGTTATTAAATAAACTTGAATATGATTGCCTGAAAAAAGGTTCAGTCTACCTAACAATAATTTTCAAACGTATTTTAAACTTAGTTTTGAGAAATTATAATGCTAGGTGTTAACCAACTGATTTAAAACTGTCTATGAAAACCCTGCATGCAAATATTTTAAAAAGCTTTATTCATGGGCATCAAAAATTGGGTGAAAAACTCAAAGATTCTTTAATATAGGAAAGAAAAAACATAATCAAGCACTCATATGTTGTAATACTATTATTATTCAGGCGCTGACCCAAAAGGACGGGAACAAGCTATCAAGGCACATAAAAACAAGGATGCTAACTGAAAATAATTTTAACAAATGTAACACATGCTAGAGTGGGAGGTGGGAGTGGATGAGTGGGTAGAGGAGCACTCTCATAGAAGCAAAGGGGAGGAGGAAGAGGAAGGATGAAGGGGTTCATGGAGGGGTAACCAGGAAGGGGGATATTATTTGAAATGTGAATGAATAAAATGATTAATTAAAAAAAGTCAAAAACATAAAATGGGCAAAGAGATGATGGGTATTAATGGTCAAGAATGGTGAAGGAGTTTAATAGATAAAATAAGGGGTATTTTAATAGCAAAACTATTCCATGTGAAATTTTAATGATGTATGCACAACACTGTATATATTTGTCAAAACCACAAGTTAAGATATTTAAAGAAGTCTTAGAAACTCAAAGGAGATGCAGATAAATAAAAATGAGGTAGTAATAGGGACAACTAGGAACAAGAGGAAAAAAAGAAAGACAATTCACAATATTTTTAAATTTGTTATACATCCCTATTTTAAGAGAGTGGAGTTGCTGAACTGTCTTTAGATATAAATGCCTGAAAGCATTGCACATAGTTGGTAAATCTGACTCCCGCAGGCTTAGCTGATCATATAAACCCACTATGCGAGTACATTGAATGTAGTTTAACAGTTCTGAACTCACCTTATATGTATACTAGAATTGATGAAGTTAAGCAAATGGATAACAAATGAGGAAGTCAAGTCTCTCACACTAGTTAAAGAAGATAACTGTGTCTCCTAAAGAATATGGTTAATACTAAGGCTGGGACAGACAGGAACATAAGAAGAAAAAAATTGGATCAATATGAAAAGCAAAATCAAAAAGAATTTTAAATTAATATGCATACACATTAATATAAATAACTAAATGCACTCTTCCACAAGACCTCCAGCTGATTTATGAAGACACTCTGTGCTCAAACAAGTGAATGACTACCCATGCCTATAAGCTGGGCCTTACTTCCTCCTTGAACATCCCTAAAAGAATAACTTCACAGTGGAGAAGCAGGGTTTTACCTCACAAAGCTGACAATCGGTAAGAAATCATATCGACAGTAAGGACGTTGATGTGATTAACAAGTACAGTTTATATCATTAAGTCCAAACACTCTTACTTCAGTCAATACATGAGAAAAACAGCAAGTTCCAATTAGAGACATTCAACACATGCCTGATGAATACCTTCTCAAGCTGCTAAAGTTACTGTACTGGCCTCCATAGGCTCAGGCTTTGAAACACTTGGTCACAAGCTGATGGAGGCTTTTTAGGGGGTTGGTTTAGAAGGTATGGCACTGTTAGAGGAAGTGTGTTACTGCGGCAGAGGGGGGCACTTGGAGTTTTAAAAGCCACACACCATTCCCAGTGAGCTATTTGCTTTCTCCTTATGGTTCAACACAGAACCCTCGGCATCTGCTTCAGCCTCTACATTTACTACTTGTTGCCAATAACCCCCATCTCCCAATTGTGGAGTCTTAAAATGGTAGAAGGTGTCATCCTGAGCGAGGTAACCCGATCACAAAAGAACACCACACATGGTATGCACTCACTGATAAGTGGGTGTTAGCCCAAAAGTTCAAAATAAACAAGCTACAATTCACCCAGCACAGAAGAAGGAGGACTTAAGTGAGGGTGCTTTGGTTCCTCTGAGAAAGGGAACAAACACAGGAGCAATTAAGGAGACAAAGTGTGGAGCAGAGACTGAAGTAAAGGCCACCCACAGACTGCCCTACCTGGGGATTCATCCTATAAACAGTCACCAAACCCTGACACTACTATGGACGACAAGAAGTGTATACCAAAAGGAGCATGCCATGGTTGTCTCCAAAGGAGCCCTGCCAGAGCCTTACACATATACAGAGGCAGATGCTAGCAGCCAACCATTGGTCTGGGTGTGGAGTCCCCAGTGGAGGAGCTGGAAGGTAGTCCGGAGGAGTTCAGACACCCCAGGACTCCCAGGGATTAAACCATCAACCAAGGGGTACACATGATTCCAGCCCAAAATGTGGCAGAGCATCAGTGGGAGGAGTGGTCCTAGGCCAGGTGAAGGCTTAATAGATGCCCCAACAAAGGGAAATATGGGGGGGAGGAGGTGGGAGTGGGTCGGGGGGAGGGTCATATACTTGGAGGCAGGGGGTGGAAGAGGGGTTTGGCTTCTTTTGGGAGGGGTGAAATCAGAAAAGGTTTTACCATTGGAAATGTAAATGAAGATTATATTCAGTAAAAAAAAAAATTTAAAAAGGTAAGCCCAAATAAACAATTTCTTCTATAAGTTACTTTTCCCATTGTGTTTAATCACTACAATAAAAAAGTTGTATGATACAGTTATAATCAAAGAAACTTCAGAATTAACTATGAGGTTCTTTTAAAAATACATTAAATAACCTATATGCTATTATCGATACATACATTATGTAATATATGTATGTTTACCAAGCCTATTAAGAGTCTAATGCTGTCACAGAACTGGGACACAAAAAAAAAAAAAAAGCTGGCCTCACAAACAATAGTTCTTGGCAAACAGTTGTCATGCAAACAACAGAAGACAGAATTTTCTGAAAGATGTGGAAAGTCCTATTGGAGGATAAAGAATCTGTTGAAGGAGTGGAGCGTCCGGTTTAGCAGTCAAGAACACAAGCTCAGAGGATCCAGCTTCAACTCCCAAGGCCCACATGGCAGCTCACAATCATCCATAACTCGAGTCGCAGCAGAACCAACACTTTCTTCTGCACATATATACATGTATGCAAAAAAAAAACATATACAAAAAATATTTTTTTTTTAATTTAAAAACAACAACAATCTGTCAAAGGTGCCAAAGAGTCAATGAAGCAAAGACTCAGCAAAGACTGGTACTGATTCCTCTAAATATTACCAACTTGGTCCCGCCCCGCCTGATCCCCAGTTTACCCAATGAAAAACTAGCTCACCTACAGGATCCCAAGATCATCCTCTACTCGAAGATCGACCAATAGCATCGATGGGCTCGGAGGCAACTACTCAGGCCTGGGCGTCAGTAGCGCCGCTGCCCGGACCGCGGTAGCCGCCATTTTGACAGTGCACAGGGCGAGGGCCTGGGCGCGGAGGCCGCGCGGTGACTGGTACGGATGTTTCCCACCCGCGGTCACCCGCGGTCTCTTCTGCACATTTACGGGTGACCGTGCCCCTGCTGTCCGTTTGCCCTGGTCGACCCACCTCTGCCCTGGGCTCTTCCGCTCGCTCCCCACTCAGCTCTGCCGGAGCCTGCGCTCGGATCGCAGCCCTGCTTGCTGGGTTCGGCCTGGCCCTAGTGCCTGCGCCCGAGTGTTCCCACGGCTTTCCCGGGACGCGGGGCCCGAGGCCGGGTTTGGGGAGGGACACGCTGATACCGCCTGGCCTGAGCCTTCGTCGGTACAGCTTAGCCTGTTTTGTTTTTGCTCTCTCCCAGGGATACTTTGCAGAGGGAGAAGAATTTGCGTCCGCCTTCTTCACTAGAAATGGCCCATGTAAGTCACTCTTAGAATAAACTTGTTAGGAAATGGAGGGACGAGTTTATGATGACGTTGGCATCATGGTCGCCTTAATGTATCAGCAATGTCGGGGTGCAGAGGGTGTGAAATTAGGTTTTTGTGCTTTGATATTAGTAGAGTACATTCTATTAAATTCTGGTGCGTTCTCCAATTTAATATTTTCATATTTTATACGCATATAATCCAATTCAGTGCAGGCATCCTTTCAACAATTCTAAAAGTGATTTCAGTAAATATTTAGAATGTTTCAAGCCATTTACAAAGAAAGAAAAAGCGAGCCTTCAGTTAAGCTGAAGTTTTGAAGTTAGTAGTCTAGTGACTTTACAATTTCTACAAAAGCACAGCAGAAGTTCTTATTTACACTCCCAGACTTGACTGTAAGTGTCCAGATACTGTGCATATCCTAACTTAGACAGTTCATAGGACATCAGAAATATGAAGACTTTGACTAGAAGTAACACATGATAGGGGCAGGAAAGAAAGCTAAGCTCTTAGGGCCACAGGCTGCTGTTGTCAAGGAGCCAAGCTCCATTCCTAACACCCACAAGACTGGGAGCAACCTTCTGTAACTCCAGTTCCAGGGGACCAGTGCCCTCTTCTGGGCCACATCAGATCCCAGGTACACATGTACACACACATCCATACTTGGAGACACTTTTTGCGTAGCACATAATAGTTTTTTGAAAGCTTTAACAAGATATTGTGAGGGATCCCTGCATAAGAGAAAATCGTTGTTCAGGATCACCTAATGGGAAAAATGTTTGAGTTTTGAGAGGCAAGTGGGATTTAGATCATCAAAGGTTTAAATTAGATCAGGCATTATATACAAAAAAAAAAAAGCTCACCTTCCCCTCCCCCCCCCCAGTTGTTTAGATATTAGGGTGACATTTATGTCCACCTGAATGTAAGATGTGCAAGGGATGTAATGTAGAAGGTAAAGTTGGATTGGGAGGTAAAGGAATATTCAGGAATCTTGAATGCTGTACTCAGTAATTTAACTTCATTCAAGTTGTAATTTCACAAGAACAGTAGTAGAAAAATTAATATGGCAACAATTGTTTGAGGTGGCATTCCTGTTGTGAAGTATTGAAGGTGTGACTGTAGAGACGTGTCCTAAGAGGAGTACCAGTATGGGTTTTTAGGTGGCTTATCAACTTGCCCTGAAGGCGCGTGATATGAAGAAGCCTCTGATACTCTAGAAGGTTGGAGGGTAGGTGGTATAGAATAGAATGCTGATATTTGTACTTTGTTGTAAATGAAGACAGAAGAATGAATTTATCAAAAGAAAGCAATTCTTTGTTAGAATGATGTTTATACTAAATTTAAATGCTACTATTTAGATGTACATACATAAGGGTTTTGTGTTGACTTGTATGTGTTGTAAATTCTGGGCAGATATTAGTAGTGAAATATGTATATACCTATGTCTTTAATAACATCTTGAGTTTAAAAAAATGCACATACTTAGTATCTAGACAAACCAAACTTGCCACTCTTCTGGTTATACCTATTTTAAACTTTAGCCTCTTATTCCTGTAACTCAAAAACTTTTAATAAAATTTCCAAAGTTACATGATTCTCAGGGAAGGCACGGGTCTGCTTTCCTGTAAAGTCAGAGCTACTGCAGCTGAGGTGGCATCAGTTATCCACAAATGGCTGGAACTGAAGGCCCCTTTTCCATGTGAAAGGCACATTTCAGTGTGTCTAAGCTTTGAAACATGAACATTCATAACTGTATGGTAACTCACTCCTGATAATCCAGGCCAGGTGACATCAGTATTTTTTGAATGTAAATGGCCAGCTGGCAAGTAAACTAAGCAAACAGGCTAATACTGATGTTATGGTGTAAGAGCAGTCAAGGGCAATACATAAGGGAATGGCTGCCTTACATTGAGACGGTTCCCACTAGCTATACTGGGAAATCATCTGACAACTTTAAATATTACATTAAATATTCTAACCTAAATATTCTGCTAGAATCTGTCCATGCTTGGAGAGTGCATGCATATTTACATATTCAACAATTTAACTCAGTCAGGGAAATAAATGTAAGATCAGAAAATACAATACAAAGATATGCCAAAGTTAAGGAAAGTGATCATTGCCACCAAACTAAGAGGAAAAACAGCTTGGGGGTTGATTAAGGAAAAGATTGAAAAGGAAACATTTAGGTCCTGGGATAGATTCTCAACTCTCTGGTTTAAGGATCTTACTAGTTGTTCTATATTTTCATATTTATTAAATAAAGTATTTATAGATTCACTCTATGACCTTTATTAGAAAAAACACACTTTTATCCCAAAATAATGTTTGCTCTATTTGTGTTGTGACCTAAGGTGAATCTGAAGGAAAGTGTTTATCTGTGAGTGAGAGAGATTAAAGGAACTGTGGCAAGCCAAGTAGGCCGTAGACAACCCAGGGGAAAGCCAAGGGTCAAGGGTTTTTTAATTTAAAATACAGAAGGTTGCATCATTTGTTGGATTGCTTTTTGCCCTGTGGATAACACCAGGTAGCATCAGTCCAAAGTTGGACAGTTATTGGGTAGGCATCCCCATAAAAGTATCTGACTAATTTGCAGAAGCAAAACTACAGTGGCCTTTGTTCAAGGTTATGGTTTGGATAGTCTTTCTGTGACAGTTCATTTGGTATTCTCAGAGATCTCCTACATCTCAGCATAGACTCCTTGATAGGGTTTGGCATATGTGCACAAACCTCCCGTCCCTTTTGATTCTGACAACTCTCAGGAGTGTTTTTGGCTTTAATTGTAAGTATACATATTGTTTATCACGTAGTAGGTATTCTACAGTGGTAGTAAAGTAGTATTTGTTGTTTTTAAAAACAATGGTATGAACTAACTATATAAACATAAGAATCTAAATTTGGGTTTGCACCTATGTCAAAGTCCAGGTATGGCTGCACATGCTTGTAACACCGCACTATGGGGGAGATGACAGGGCATTCACTGGGGGGCGGGGGCCTTGATGACCACCATAGTATCTCCAGGCTCAATGAGAGACTATCTAAAGCACTAAGGTAGAGAGCGGAAGAACAGGCTCCTGCTGTTCTCCTCTAGCTTTCTGAGTGTACCCAAGCACACACCTGTGCAGTCATCATACACATACATGCACATACACCACATGTGTACACACACATACAAAGGAAAAACACAATATGAAGGTTTGTCAGAATTTATTATTTATAGCCAAAAACTGTCAATTTCTCTGTTGTTATTAGGTGCTCTGTAACAGAGCCAGACTGGTTTCCTATCTCCCAGGATTTTGTTCTTTAGTGAAAAGAGTTATCAACCCAAGAGCATTTTCAACTGCAGGATCTTCAGGTTCTGATGAGTCTCACGTAGCCACTGCACCTCCAGATATATGTAAGTAAAATATTTATTGCTTTGCTTTTCATATAATATATATATATATATATATATATATATATATATATATATATATATATATGCTTGCTTCAAAACTTAATGATGTGCTTTCTCTAATAGTTTTTCCTGGAGGTTTATATATATATATATTTTTTTTTTAAACTTTTGTTCCATTGAAAGTAAAGTTCTGCCTAGATATATCAGAAAGATAAAATACATTAAAACAATGTTCCTTAAAGGATTATATGCCAGTAAACATACTATAATTGAAATATTATGAGTTAAAAATCCATTTGATATACTTAATCTCTAGAATATCATAGTTTGGTACACAGTGTAGGAAATACACATGACTAAGAACTACAGCTCACTACCTAACAAGAGAGAAATCATTGTGTAGCCTGTTGCTACCTGAAGAAAAATGTCAAAATTCAGTTTTAATGCTGGGTGGTGGTGGTGCACACCTGTAATCCCAGCACTCTGGGAAGCAGAGGCAGGCGGATTTCTGAGTTCGAGGCCAGCCTGGTCTACAGAGTGACCTCCAGTACAGCCAGGGCTACACAGAGAAACCCTGTCTCGAAAAAAACAAATTCAAACCCCCCCCCCCCAAAAAAAATTCAATGTTAAGTGCATATTGTATTCAGTCATAAAGCTGAACATACTAAATTGAGCTATTGGAAGTCCAGTACTATATATACTTGGTTCCAAAACTTCTTTTTTTGTTGTTGTTGTTTTTATTTTTAATTCTGTGTATGGAAGTGGGTCTGTGTGTGGGTGTGTGCATGTGAGAGCAGGTACTTGTGGAGGCAGAAGAGTGTTCAGTCCCTAGAACTGGAGTTCCAGGCAGTTGTAGGCTGCCCCACTTAAGTCCTGGAACTGAACTTAGCAGTTCCTAAGCTCAGTATATACACTCCTTTAATTGCTGAGTCATCCTAAAACCAATTTCATGACCTTAGTTTCTGTCATCTGACATACAGTCTTCCTGAACCAGGGCTCTTGATTCTGTAAGCTGTGTTGCTCAGTTCTTTCTAAATCTTGTCAATGAAGCAAGCATTTTGTTTGTTTATTATGTATTTGTTGAATAATTTACCTGGCATCTTCAGTATCTCTTTTAACCTGTTATTTGCATCACTATTCTACTAATCATTCTAAGGAATTTTAATTATGCTACTTTCTTGATAAATATTCTTTATTTCTCTCTGCAGTAGTTTCTAAATTATAAGTCATCATCCAAGGCTATTTAAAGAGGATGGGTAGTAATTAGAAAATTTTTAAAAATTACACATTTCATACTTCAAAATTTGTAAGTCATGCTAAAAAGACAAAAAAAGGCTTTTAGAAGTTTAACCTAATGTGTCCAAAAAGTATTAAATATGGAATTTATGTTCCTTTAAAAACTTTACTGTGATTTAAGATCACCAGGGCACTTAAAGCCTACAGTGCCCCTGGTTTTGCTTTTGTTGTTTTTAACAGTTCCCCAGTTTATATTACCTGAAGACTAACGGTGTATGACCCGTGTTCCCTTCAGGCTCTCGAACAGTGTGGCCTGATGAAACTATGGGACCTTTTGGACCTCAGGACCAGAGATTCCAGCTTCCTGGGAATATAGGGTTCGATTGTCACCTCAATGGGACTGCCGCTCAGAAGAAAAGCCAGGCCCATAAAGCTTTGCCTGATGTTCTAGCAGAGCCTCTTTCAACTGAAAGACACGAGTTTGTGATGGCACAGTATGTGAATGAGTTTCAGGTTGGTTGCTAATACTGCTGCTCTTGGTAATGCTGCACTACTTTCCAATTGCTGCGGACATTTTATTGAGAAGATGGAAAAAAAAAGAAGGCAGTATGTATAAAAGCAGCATAACCAGTTCTTAACAGGCACCATCCAGTTTACATGTTTAAATTAATCTCTGTTAAGTAGTTCTTCCAAAATATACTTCTAGTAACTACTTACTCCAAATATGACTGCTGAATTGTTTTCTGTATAGCTAAAGACTAAGGTTTCTTGTCTTTCTAAAGTTCTAGTAACCCTAAAATTCCTTATGGAGCAGGCATGATAGCACACGCCCCCAATGCCAGTATTTGACCAGTAGGAGAAAGATCGCTGTAGGTTCAAAACTAGCCTGGCATACATTATGCAGTCAGGCTACCTGGGATGGTTATATTTTGTCAACTTAAAAAGAAAGCAGTATAAATGTGTGACTTTAGGGGGGAAGAAAAGAAAAAAATCTAAAGGATTAGGGGAGGGTTTTTGTGGGTTTTTTTTTTTCCTTTTGGAGAGAGAGAGAGAATGAGAATGAAAATGTGTGTCTGTGTATACATGCACATGTCCATGGAATGTGTGTGTCTGTGTATACATGCACATGTCCATGGAATGTGTGTGTCTGTGTATACATGCACATGTCCATGGAATGTGTGTGTCTGTGTATACATGCACATGTCCATGGAATGTGTGTGTCTGTGTATACATGCACATGTCCATGGAATGTGTGTGTCTGTGTATACATGCACATGTCCATGGAATGTGTGTGTCTGTGTATACATGCACATGTCCATGGAATGTGTGTGTCTGTGTATACATGCACATGTCCATGGAATGTGTGTGTCTGTGTATACATGCACATGTCCATGGAGTGTGTGTGTCTGTGTATACATGCACATGTCCAAATGTTTGTGCCGTATACTTGCTCAAGAGGGCATGAATGGAGGCCACAGTTGATACAGAGGTATCTTCCTTAGTTACTTCTCCACCTTATTTTTTGAGGCAGGGTCTGTCACTGGATCAGAGCTTTCTGTTTTGGCAAGACTGGCCCACAAGGCCTCCCAAAATGAACAATTTTTTTTTACTAATTTAAAATACTGAGAGAGAGAGAAAGAGAGAGAGGAGAGAGAGGAGAGAGAGAGAGAGAGAGAGAGAGAGAGAGAGAGAGAGAGAGAGAGAGAGAGAGAGAGAGAGAGATTGAAATAGTAACCTTCCCACTTAAAAAAAAAAATCCAGGACCAAATGGATTCACAGCAGAATTCTACCAGACTTTCAAAGAAGATCTACTACTAGTCCTTCTTAAACTGTATTAAAGAAAGAAAGGAAAGGAAAGGAGCACTTCCAAACGTCTCTTGTGAACCCACTATCATTAATCCTTAAACCAGGTAAAAGTGCAACAGAAGAAAACTACAGGCCAGTCTGATGAGCAAAAACTCAGAGATACCCAATACAATACTTGCAAACAGCCTCAAGGCACGGGCACAGACAGGCTCGGCTCAGAGGAGCAAAATTAGGCCTCTCGTTTCTTTGTTCTTCCTCCTCATACCAAATACTTGATCTTTCCCACAAATCTTAATCTTCTCATTTAAGTTATTCTTTAGTCACTAGTTCATTGGCATTTTCAATTCCAAAATTTATAATTTGTAAGTCAGTATTATTTCTGACATTTTGTCTAGTGGCTGTCTTAATTTGGATATCTGGTGAGTCCCATATTTTGTGTTTGATACTGAAGTGATCCTTTTGTCCCCTTAAAGTTTGTCTTTATTCCTCTCTAATCAGTCATGAGAATAGTGTAACCATCATTCCTCTATCTTAAGATAAACATAAGGTACCTTATAGTATAACTTAATATTTAATTATACAATTAATATATTTGTGTAATTATATATAATTTATATATTAATATATTTATTTTATTTATTATAGGACAATTCTTGTCTCCCCATTCAAGTATGTCTCCACAAATACTGTCCAAACATTGCTCCATTCTGTGAATTTGATCCTAACTTATTGTTGTCAGACTTCAAGACCTGTTTCTTTAACTTGCATTTTTAGGGACATTATATTACAGCATAATGGACTATGGAAGGATATAAATCTTGGTTTAAGTGTTGGCTGTAGCACTTAGTTTGAGACTTTGAGAAAGTCATTTAATGTTTCTGTGCCTTTGTTTCTTTATATGAAAAGTGAAAACAGTAGCAGTTACAGTGGGCTTGGCTGCCCTCCTGGTCTGTTGCATTGTTTCCCTCCTGAATTCCTAACCTGTGTTCTCCCTGGAACACCCCATCGCTTGCTGCTGTTTCAGCGTTTTCTGAATCCTGCTGGCAAAGCAGTTTCCTCCCGAACTCCACCCCTCGAAGCCTCAGTGCTGTAGCAACTTCATGTTGAGCTGCAGTTTTATAAATGCTGCTTTTCCTCTGTTACATCTATTATATTTGAGAGTAAAAGCTGGACTTTAAAATATATTTTAGTTTTTAAGTACTCTATTCCTCTCAAAGGGCATAATATAAGATATGGCTAAATTTCAACTGGGTAGCCACCTCAATGCTTTCTGTAGCCAAAGCTATATGAGTCAACTTATTTCTGAAATTAGCATTATCCCAATTTTACAATAATTCAAAGTTTCACAAAAGGTAATATTGCAACATTTTTGTTACAACATTTCAGCCTGTTTCTCAGTCAAATTCTGTTTCTATCAAATGCCAGAATATCAGAAAAATATTTAATATTTAAATAAAAATTTAAAGTTAAATTCTTAAAAAATATGGTATGTTATTCAAACTCAAAATTTTCCTTTCATCCTTGTCCTTGTTTCCACAGGATAATGATGTTCCTGTTGAACAAGAAATTAACAGTGCAGAAACTTACTTTGAAAGTGCCAGAGTTGAGTGTGCAATCCAGACATGTCCAGAACTTCTGCGGAGAGGTGTTGTACTTTCTATACTGAAATGCAAAATGTGTATTAGCTAATGGTAGTAATATCTTCATATGTTTAATGAAGGACTCAGAGTACTTGTAAGGTCATGTGTTGATATTTAATGTCTAGATAGAAATGATTGCTTGATCTCTCACATCTGAACTCACGTTCAATAATAAAGGAATAATAGGATTTATAGTAACTTTTCCCTTAAGCTTCATGTTTCTACTCTTGTAACTATGATTTCCTAAGTTTATATATAATATGCAAAGAAGAATCTGAGAATTTCATACAGTGAATTTTTGTTATATTCATCTCCATTCCTCTTTGTTCTTGAGGATCTCCTACCACCTACCTGAACTATTCCTAGCCCTCAGGACTCCTTCTCTTTCCCTTTATAAAGTAAACTATGGAGTCCATGTGGTGCTGCCAAGAGCATGCTCAACCTACCAGGAGCCACATCCTTAAAGAGAACTGAGCCCTCTTCCCTAGATGCCGTCAAGTGATAGCTCCTCAGTTAGGGGTGGGGACTAGTGACCCTCTCTCTGCTCCCTGCTGGAGTGTTAATAGTCTTCATTTTGTGCCAGTCTTCTACATAGCTTCTCTGAGTTCATAAGTACAGAAGGTCCTGTTGTGTGCCTTCCTTCCTGAATTCTAGGAGCTGGTGTGGTGTAGATGGCCCATTGGTGGCTATATATTTAGTCACTTAGTCTCTGCACTTCGGCCAGTGGTCATTAAGCTCTTAATAATAAATTCATTTGAAAATGATGTTAAAAGCAAAACTGTAATGGAGTATAACCGGCAGGGCTGTCACCATGTCAGCTCACCAGTCAAGATGCACTCACCTCACTCCTCCAAAGCTGCACATGCACTCACTACATCTGCCTCAGCACAGTGGGACTTCATTCTATCTGAGGGAGTTAGTTCTAGGGCTGTAGCTCTTTGTGTAAAGCTAATTGCTTTCTTCTTAGGATTTATGTTATTGTTTTTAGATTTTGAGTCACTTTTTCCAGAAGTGGCTAATAGCAAACTGATGATCCTGACCGTAACCCAGAAAACTGAAAATGACATGACTGTCTGGAGTGAAGAGGTAGAGGTTGAGAGAGAGGCGCTCTTGGAGAAGGTAATGTAATGTAATGTTGTCATACTCAAATGCCACCATGCCAGTCGTGGGGACACATAACTATAAAAATCCCTCGTATATGAATTAATAATACACATTGAAGTTACTTTAGATTTAGACTGCTATTCTACTGTAGAGTCAGCGGGTTTTTGTTTGTTTTTTATGAATTATTTATTTTATACACACACACACACATATTTTATGTTTCTGTCTTCAGATATACCAGAAGAGGGCATCAGATCCCATTACAGATGGTTGTGAGCCACCATGTGGTTGCTGGGAATTGAACTCAGGACCTCTGGGAGAGCAGTCAGTGCTCTTAACTGCTGAGCCATATCTCCAGCCCCTTTAGCCTGTTTTTTTTGTTGTTGTTGTTTTTAACCTACCTTTAAGAGAGCAATATAGCAGCAACCTTACTTGACTTGGATTTCCCATGTAATCAACTTTTACAACTGAAACTACTGCATAGCTGTAATCTTATGTACTCTTTTATGCCCTAACCCAGAATAATAAATGTGTATGTTTGTGTTGGGGTAATCGTTTGCTGAAAGCAACCAACAGTTTGGAAGAAACCTTACATAATAAATAACCACCATAAATGCTGGAAAGAGCACATGGATATTATTTGATAAATGAATGTTGGCTTTTCTGATTGTTTCTGGGGCAGTAGGAGTCTGACTTAATCCCTTGTAAAACTGTTAAAGGTTTCTGTAAAGTACCTTTCATTCCTTCCCCATGTGATGCTTTTCTGTGCCATTCAGTAAATACAGAGCAAAAGCCCTTTGTGGGGAACAGACATAGGCACAGATGAGACACAACAACATTCAGGCAGGAACAGATTCAGACTCAGGGAGCTGACAGATTTATAGATAAGCCAGGAACCAAAAGCTACAGGGAGACAAAGAACTGAAATCCAGACTCTGTTAAAAGTCCGATTTTCTTTCCTTATAACCCAACACCAATACATACTGGTCATCCTTGAGTTATCACTGCATTTAGCCAGTGCAACTACTATCTTTTGCATGAGAAATTGTTTTTTCTGGTCTGTATTCTGTGAAGTATTTCAGACACTGAAAAAATAACACCATTTTTCAGGGGGGAAAAACGCTGCGTTCGGGGGTTGCAGAGATGGCTCAGCAGTCAGGAGCACCTGCTGCTCTTCCAGGGGACATGGTGATACCCAGTACCCACATGGTGACTTGTGACTATAGTTCCAGGGGATCCATATGACTCTTGTGGCTTTCATAGCACCATACATGCAGGCAAAACAGCCATACAACATGACTTAAGTAAATAATGATTTTTCAATGCTTCCTTTCTTAATATTCTTGAAACATTTAGTTCCATTTATTCTTTTTCCAAATTTTTCTAAAATATATTACTCCAACACTCTGTTCCTCTCTTGCATTTCCCCTATACCTTCTGTAACATATCAAGTAAATACTGAAAAGCAACCCAGTTAGTTACCTCTAAGGAATGCATAGTAACACTGAACACTGTGACAGGATACCATAATGTATGCGTCTTTTTCCCTGTCCTTTGCTTTAAATCTAAAGATATGTTTTGATACCTTTCTATACCAGTATATGTAGATATATCTTATTTCTTATAAGATATTCATTGTATTATGAGTAAACTAAAATTTTGAAGTTATTTTAAGACTTCTCTTGTGATTTAGAAATTGAAAATCCCACTTTACTGTTTCTGGCACAGCTGTGAAATCATTGTTACATCCATTTTTATAGACACCTAGATAGAAGATGGCTGAATTAATGTCATTTTAAATTTTGATAGATGCTTATGATGTGCCTACCCCAGAAATTAACTTAATATTTATGCCGGGTGGTGGTGATGCACGCCTTTAATCCCAGTTCTTGGGAGGCAGAGGCAGGTGGGTTTCTGAGTTCGAGGCCAGCCTGGTCTACAGAATGAGTTCCAGGACAGCCAGGGCTACACAGAGAAACCCTGTCTCGAAAAAAACAAAAAACAAAACAAAATATATGCTATGACCCTAGCTTATCTTCTACCTTAGCATTCTTTTTATCAATCAGATAAAATGTTCATATTATTACTTATATACATATGTATTTAATAATTTAAAACTATTTAGTAATTACCTTAAAATCGAGGATGGGTAATATGAATTTTTCTGTAGGACAAGAGAGAGTATTCCTCTGTGTGATAGATTAAGAATGACTCATTTGAGGGCCTTAGCATGCTCAAGTTGAAAAATTCCCTTACTGGTCTCCATACAAGACAGTGTCAGGCATTGTATTACTTATTAAGGTTAACTAGATGGTTCTCTTCATTTGTGATAATATATTAAAGTTTACATAATCAGCAGTATTTTATGGTAGTAACATGTTACTGAAATGTACCACATAGAACTTACTAATACATGTCATAGTATTTTAACAGATGTGAGTATATTTGTTATATCCTAATTAAAATGGAATTATATAGAGGTATACAACATTGAGGCTTCTGTGATAGCCTGCACTTTTGATCCCAGCACTCAGGTGTCAGAGGCAGGATCTGTGGAAGTTTGGGGCTAGCCTGGTCTATATAGTGAGTTCTAGGATAGCCAGGAAAACATAGTGAGAAAGACCTTATCTAAAAACAGACATACTTCCAGATTTAAGAGAATAAAGTAGACAATATTAACAGACATTTATATATTAAAAGCTTATTAAATGTATACTTCTTGTCACATAGTGAGCTGCCACAGAGCTCATTCTTCTGACCTAATTTGGTATTGACTCCAGTATAGTTCAGATTCCTGTGACAAGTGTGGACTTTGACTTGTAAAGCTAGATTTCTGTGGAAAAACATATTAATTGAAGTGTGTTAATGAATTTGTTGGTGGAACCACTTGTAACATATTCTCCATGTCCAATTCTGATTTTCTCCACCAGATGTCAGTGTTTGCCTTTGATGAATAGAAATCATAAGACATTTGCTGGTGCTTGTAATGGAGATTCTTTTAGTTAACTTTTATACATGCTTGGTTATATTGTTTTGTTCTTTTTAGTTTTTAGGAGTGACTTTTTTCACTAAGTTGGAATATGATAAATAACTTTTAAGACTTACAAAGATTATGAAATACAGCCACAACTCTTAACATTGAGTGTAGCTGATATTATATATATATCAATATATATATATATATATATATATATATATATATATATATATATATATATATATATATTATATATATAATTATTTAATTATTTAGTATATATCACCAAATTACAAGTAAATGTGGAGAGAAAAATTAGTGTAGGTGCTATCCCTGTGTAGGAGTCCCTCAATTTTATGTAAAACATGTAAAAAAAATAAAGACTTCGGCTTTTTACTGCTTACAGTTGTGGTTGGCAAGTACACCATAGAAATCAAGATAGTAAGACTAAAATTCTGACCTGGACATGGCGTATTCACATGTATGTATAACATCTATAAGTTTATTCCTCTGCTCCAATTATCTATGCATTCAGATTTTGTTTTGTTTTGTTTTTTATGTAATATGCTAGTGATTTATCCTAGAGCCTTGGGTAAACTCTGATTGAACTATGTCACAGTCCCGTTTTAATTGATTTTTAATTACCTTTTCAGAAATATTCTGTGACTGTATGGGTAGATAGATACATTTGAAGGACAAACAATAATTGAATCTTTCACAACATCATTTATTTATGGGTGTTTTGGCTATAATTATGTCTGTGTCTGGTGCCCACAGAGGCCGGAAGAGGGAGTCAGATTCCCTAGAGCTGGCATGCTAGACAGTTGTAAGCTGGCATGTGGCAGCTAAGAATCAAATCCAGGTCTTCTGGAAGAGCAGCCCTTAACTGCAGGACTGACTCTCTAGCCCTGTTTCACAACCTCTATTAACCAGTAGATAGTGAGCTATGGTTTTTGTTTTATTTTTTTGTTTTTTTGGGGTTTTTTTTTGTTTTGTTCATTTTTTACTTTTTGTTTATCTATTCATAATCTTTATTATACAAAAAATAACCTATAGTTTGAAAGTTAGGACATAAGAGTTAATCGTACAGAACTGATTTAGATATACTTCTTAAAGAAATAAATTAGAAGAAAAGTACAACATTAGGTTTTATTATATAAGTTAAACTCGTATTAACCATGCTTTGAAGTATGGAAATCTGACCTAATTTGTCCTTTTTATTAATCTGATAGTTTTCTTTGAAGCAAAAGATACTCATTTCTCATTTTAAGGACTATAAACCAATCTAAGTGCTGCTGGGTTGATCACTAATTTCACCTTTTCCCTCCTGCAGTTCATTAATGGTGCTAAGGAAATTTGCTATGCTCTTCGGGCTGAAGGATACTGGGCTGACTTCATTGACCCATCATCTGGTTTGGCAGTAAGTAAATATATTTTGGAAGCTATATTATATGGAGTAGATACAGTTCTTATTATAAAATTATAACTGTCCTATTGGCCAAAAAATCAAACGAAACAAACAAAATACATTTAGACTTTTTTTATAACTCAAAATATTATCCAAAGAAGTAGGATTGTTATAAGTCCATTGGTTTCACTATTCTAGGAGACATACTGCACTGTTTTTGTTAATGATGTATATATGTTTACTCTTTGTAAGCTAAAGCTTAGAAAGTACTGTGGTCTAGTCTAGCTTCTTAAAAGACCAAAGTATTTTGAAATTAAGAAAATAATAATGTGCAAAAAATTAGAGAAGTAATAACTTTTTGGAAGTATTTATGTAGTTGTGGCCACATACTTCAATCACAAGAAGTAGTAGATTCACTTTTTTAATTTTAAGATAGAAATACATACTTGCTGCTTCTCAGTCAAGTACAGTGTCATGTAGACTAGAAGACTTTGTCCTTTAGTCCCCTCTCACGGAAGAGATAGATGGGGATGAGTCATACATAATGCTCTTAGGTTTCATTCATCTTTAAAGTTTCTATAAACCCAATTCGAGGTAGTCTGAAATTTACTAAATGATTCATTTTCCATTTCCAGCATGCATAAGAACTGAGAAGGGTGTGTTAGAATAGATCAGGGTTTAAATGTCACTTTTTATTGGCTAAAGAATACAATGAAACATACGTTTTACATTTATATAAATTTTCTTACAGTATCTTTCTAATGAAAATATAACTTCATTTCTTATTTCCTCCAGTTTTTTGGACCATATACAAACAACACACTTTTTGAAACAGATGAACGGTACCGGCATTTGGGATTCTCTGTTGATGACCTTGGCTGCTGTAAAGTGATCCGTCATAGTCTCTGGGGTACTCATGTGGTGGTAGGAAGTATCTTCACTAACGCAACAGCAGACAGCCATATCATGAGGAAGCTCAGTGGAAACTAGCAAGTAGCACTGTGATCACTGCAGCACTGTCTGTCTGTAATGGATTGCTCTATATAAACACTCATGGACCGCAGCTTCTAGAGGATTCTTGTTTCTAGGTATTTATTTCACCATTTATGGGTTTACATCGAGAGGTGACTTGGGGTTTCAGAATTGCAAATGCTAGTTCATATTCTGGAGTACATGTTGAACACATCTATATTCTAGAAAATGAGATCAACTTGTAACCAGGGTATGTATGGTCTCTTAGTGTTAATTCTCCCCTTTATTGGGAAAACTTTAATTATTTTTTTCCAAAAATAAATCATACATTTGTCTATGACGGCTTGTGTTTTTTCATTGCAGTAACTTAAATACTACAGCTATTTAGCATGTTAAAGAAACTACAACATTAAATTTTAAGTTATTTTTTAGTACCATTGATAATTCTAGATTCACTGAAGACTTTACTCTTCTGATATTTTTTAATTACTAATCAAACTGGCCCTAGTTTATTATTTTGAAACAATTTTATCAGGAAACAATAATAGTAAAAGTAGTGCATCTTTTATGTATAAAGTGTATCAGTTTTATTCTTAGACTAAAAATAATTCTTTACCCTGTAGTTGGGACAGTTAAATATAATGTATTTTCAGGTGAGTTGATGCTCAGCTCCAGTGACATCCCTAACTCCATCTCTCCAAAGGGGTCTCATTCTCTTACTCTACAGAGCTTATTACACTATTATAAAGTCCAAATGAGTCACCTTTTGTCACTGAGGCATCTGCCAAAAATGACTTATTGATGATAGCAATAGTAGAAATCCGTTGGCTACTAGGTACTGTAGCCCAAGAAAATGCTTCTGGAATCCGTTTCATCTTACACAAGGCCACACGAACATGAAATGGTCAATGTTATCTGACTAATATAGCACAGTTAATGTACGACCCAGCACAGGAACATAGCTGTGATTCTTTTATTTATATATGTCTGTTCACTCTTAATGGCAAACAAGAGGTCTACTGGTTACAGAATTTAAATTGAAAGAACTTTAGGGTTCACTAATGCTAGTGCTATATTTAGTAAATAAACAGGAATTGTATTCCATATGCTTTAGATTTCTTTTAAAGTTTACTGAAATATAGATCTTTAAAATTTTAATTAATACATAACTGAAAATTCAACTGTAGAATGCTACACCTCAAACAGAAGTTCTCTCACTTCATGTTAAAGCAGGTTTGTCTTTCTTGACCTTCCATCACTTTGAATTCTCATACTTGAACAGAAGTACTTTTCTTTTAGGGCTCCCTATTATTGCTTCAAGTAGAGTGTTCCCAACACTGTACTGCTTATACTTTGAGGGGACACGTCTTTATTTGGGGGCCTATGCAATACAGTGTATGGTTTGTTTAGTATCACCCTGGCCTCTGATTACTTAGAGTTGTAAACCCCTGATGGGAACAAAATGTTTCCAAACAACAATATTGTATTAAGGGACAGCACTTTCCTTTTTGAAGTAAGATATAGCCAAGTGTAACATATTTTATGTAACAACTCTGCGTGCACTTGAGAACCACAACTCCAGCTATATAATTGGGTTACCCTAAGACAGTATTTCATAATTTGCCTCCACTGTCACAGATTAATCTCATTAACCCAAGGAGAGTTGAGCATCAGTATTTTGTTCTGTTTTAGCTTTCAGCTATCTGGGCTCGGGGGTTGAACCATTACTGTATTCTAAAATAGTGGGTGAAAGGGCTAATAAAGGAAGGAAGATGGGAATGCTGTGGATTGACTGTATTAAAGACAAATACAAAATGTATGTTCTAGGATTTTACATTAAGAACAACCTTATCACAGCCAAATCAGTGCAAGGACTTATAGAGTAGTTAGCCTTCCATCTTTTCTCTTCCCCTGTATAGGATAATGAGTTAACTGCACACTATTTTATACAGTAGTTAGCCTTCCATCTTTTCTCTTCCCCTGTGTAGGATAGTAACGGGTTAACTGCATACTGTTTTATACAGTAGTTAGCCTTCCATCTTTTCCCTTCCCCTGTGTAGGGTAGCGGGTTAACTGCACACTATTTTGAACTTCATCTTTTCTTTCTCTTATAATGCATAGTCCTTGATTGACGCCATATAATTTTGATCTATACAAAAGCAATTTTTTTCGAGGTTTTGGTTGCTCTTAAATTTTACTTTTCATATCTGGGAAATAAAACTCAATTTTGTACTAAAACAGTACTAAACTCTCTTTCCTCACGGTTGGATACTTTAAACTTTAGTAAGTTATCTGTCTCCCTACTTTATGTCAGTAGTATACCTGTAAGTTATACAGGTTTTAAGGACTTAAAATAAGGCTTCAAGTATTTTACTCCAAATTACTTCTGGAGGTTAGAAACATCTACCACGTGATCACTCTTTCAGAGAGCACATGAAGTGCTTGGTTCCTTGTGGAGAGGGAGTAGAATGGTGAGAAGACATTTTCTTTTCAGGGCATGCTGTGAGCTAGCAGATAGAGGGAAGGAATGGGTACCTTTCACCACACACACAGATTACTTCCAAATGCATTGTGGGTCTACATGTGAACAATTAAGGCTTTCAGCAAAAAAAAAAATAAATAAATAAAATAAATTAGTTTTCTCAACTTAAAAACAGGTAAAAGTAGTTCTCTAAAACAATATAATAGTGCAAAGGAAATTTGATAAATTTGATTGTATTAAAATTAGGCTTTGATCAAAAACCATGAAGAATGCAGCTAAGGGTTGAAGATTACACACACACACACACACATTGAGCAATGTACATAGCAAACAAAAGACTCATGTTCATAATAAAGGAACTCTAAAATTAGCAAAAAAAAAGTAAAAAAAAATTTACAAAGAAAAATAACCAAATGGCCAATAAATATGTGGTTTGTTCCATAAATCATCAGAAATACAATTAAATCCACAGTACTGTATTACTACATGCTCTCCAGAATAGCTGAAATGAAAAATTATATCAAATACTGAGAAGAGTTACACTCTAGGGGCAAGGCATGCCCCCAGCAGAACTGCATGTACTCTGACAGTTATGTTGATGCTTTGATTATGTAGGTCTACAGCAGTCGTATAGCTCTGAACTAAGACACAGCCGAATGCCCATCAACACTGGACTGAATGTGTCAGCGTGGCCAACTCACATAAAGGCCATGATAAAACAATGCAGGAATGTTTATGATCATCAGCAACAAAGGGGAAGAAAAGGCATAACAGAATTCCAAAGCAGCTGCTGGTGCTGGGTCAGCAGATTGCCCTGGAAGGGGACGTGGTGCTGTTGGATCTGGAGTATACTACAAAGGCTCATGTTAAATTTAAAGGTTCACTGCAGGTGGTAGAACCTTTCAAAGGCAAGTCCTGGTGGAAAAAGTTAAGTCACTGGGGGCATGGCCTTCTGTCTTTTTGCCTCTGGCCACATGGAAAAATGAACTCCCTCTGTCACTTGATCCCTTCATAGACAGTACTGCTAAGGGACCAACTAAGCTGTCTGGCACTGCCCAGGTGAGCCTTGCCTCCTTGGCATCCACCAGCGTGCTGATACTGTTTTCCATAAGCAAAACTAGTACATGAGACAAAAAGGATTCTGAGATGTCAGTAATGTCCTCTTTTCTGAATTTAGGTGTCTGCTTAACTGATTTAATTGTGCAAGCTTACATGCACTTTTTTTTTTGATATGCATGGTGTAATTAAAGGGGGCTTAAAGTGCAATCAAATTTATAAACAGTGATAGAAACTTTTTAAAATTTCTAGTTCCAGCAAAGGAACTTAAAACTAATCTACTTCTTCGAAAGACTCTAAGATCTGCAGTTAACTTACAGAATTTTGAAATCAAATTAGGAGTTTCTTTTAGGCCCATACCTAAACATAGTAAAAGCAAGATACAGCAAACCAATAGCCAGCATCAAACTAAATGGAGAGAAACTTGAAGCAATCCCACTAAAATCAGGGACTAGACAGGGCTGTCCCATTTCTCCTTATCTTTTCAATATTGTACTTGAGGTACTAGCTCGGGCAATTAGACAACATAAGGAGATCAAAGGGATACAAATTAGAAAGGAAGAAGTCAAACTCATTATTGCAGATGACATGATAGTCTATCTAAGTGACCCAAAAAACTCCACTAGAGAACTCCTACAGCTGATAAACAGCTTCAGCAAAGTGGCAGGTTGTAAAATCAACTCAAGCAAATCAGTAGTCTTCCTATACTCAAAGGATAAGCAGGCTGAGAAAGAAATTAGGGAAATGACACCCTTCACAATAGCCACAAACAGTAAAGTACCTTGGGGTGACTCTTACCAAACATGTGAAAGTTCTGTATGACAAGAACTTCGAGATTATGAAGAAGGAAATGGAAGAAGACCTCAAAAAATGGAAAAACCTCCCATGCTCATGGATTGGAGCATTTTAACTATTTTAATATAGTTAAAATGGCCATTTTGCCAAAAGCAATATACAGACTCAATGTAATCCCCATCAAAATCCCAACTCACTTCATAGAGTTAGAAAGAGCAAAAAAAAAAAAAAAAAAAAAAGAAAGAAAGAAAGAAAGAACAATTCTCAAATTTATCTGGAATAATAAAAAACCCAGGATAGCTAAAACTATTCTCAGCAACAAAAGAAAATCTGGGGGAATCAGTATCCCTGACCTCAAGCAATACTACAGAGCAATAGTGTTTAAAAACTGCATGGTATTGGTAGAGTGACAGGCAGGCAGATCAATGGAACAGGATTGAAGATCCAGAAATGAACCCACACACCTATGGCCACTTGATCCTCGACAAAGGAGCTGAAAACATCCAATGGAAAAAAGACAGACTTTTCAACAAATGGTTCAACTGGAAGTCAGCATGCAGAAGAATGCAAATTGATCCATCCTTGTCTCCTTGTACTAAGCTCAACTCCAAATGGATCAAGGACCTCCACATAAGCCAGACACTCTGAAGCTAATAGAAAAGAAACTGGGGAAGACCCTTGAGGACATCGGTACAGGGGAAAAGTTCCTGAACAGAACACCAATAGCGGATGCTATAAGATCAAGAATTGACAAATGGGACCTCATAAAATTAGAAAGTTTAAGGCAAAGGACACCATCAAAAGGACAAATCAGCAACTAACAAATTGGGAAAAGATCTTCACCAACCCTACATCAGATAGAGGGCTAATATCCAATATATACAAAGAACTCAAGAAGTTAGACCCCAGAAAACCAAATAACCCTATTGAAAAATGGGGTACAGACCTAAACAAAGAATTTTCACCTGAAGAACTTCGGGTGGCTGAGAAGCATCTTAAAAAAGTGTTCAACTTCATTAGTCATTAGGGAAATGCAAATCAAAACAACCCTGAGACTTCACCTTACACCAGTCAGAATGGCTAAGATTAAAAATTCAGGAGACAGCAGGTGTTGGCAAGGATGTGGAGAAAGAGACTCCTCCACTGTTGGTGAGGTTGCAAACTGGTACAACCACTCTGGAAATCAGTCTGGCGGTTCCTCAGAAAACTGGGCACCTCACTTCTGGAGAATCCTGCTATACCACTCCTGGGCATATACCCAGAGGATTCCCCAGCATGTAATAAGGAAACATGCTCCACTATGTTCATAGCAGCCCTATTTATAATAGCCAGAAGCTGGAAAGAACCCAGGTATCCCTCAACAGAAGAATGGATGCAAAAAATGTGGTATATATACACAATGGAGCACTATTCAGCCATTAGAGACAATGAATTCATGAAATTCTTAGACAAATGGATGGAGTTGGAGAACATCATACTAAGTGAGGTAACCCAGTCTCAAAAGATCAATCATGGTATGCACTCACTAATAAGTGGATATTAGCCTAGAAAACTGGAATACCCAAAACATATTCCACACATCAAGTGAGGTACAAGAAGAATGGAGGAGTGGCCCCTGGTTCTGGAAAGACTCAGTGTAGCAGTATAGGGCAAAACCAGAACAGGGAAGTGGGAAGAGGTGGATGGGAGAACAGGGGGGCGGGAAGGGGGCTTATGTGACTTTCGGGGAGTGGGGAGGGGCCTGAAAAGGGGAAATCATTTGAAATGTAAATAAAAAATATATTGAATAAAAAAAGGGAGTTTCTTTTATGCATTGATGCTGATATTAAAATATCAGATTTGTAAAGCATTTAAATGTTACTTGCAACATATACTGTACATGCTTTAATTTTTGTCTAAAACATGACTAATCCTTTTAAACATTTTACAAGATTCCCAAGGCCCTTAGAGCCCTTGGATAGTTAAGTTATTCTCTGACAGGATTCCTTGTGGATTCCCCTGGGAACAGACCTGACAGTTCCTTCTATTCTGTTAACTCTGTGAGTGCTGGACACATTCACAATCTTACTTTTAGTGTGTTTATATATAAATTAATAATAATAATAATAAATACTTTTTTCTCCTGTACCACAAATACATTTTACAGTATGGATTTTACTATAGTAATGTTAAGTAATGTAGTGATATAGTGTTAAGATTGTGGTGTTTGGGTCTGCTTTGATCTCTTTGTTCAGTATAAATGTTCTAACCACTTCAATTTGGCTTTACATACATACATACATACATACATACATTTAAGTTGCTGCTTGCATTGTGTAGAAAGATTTTGTGACCTTATATCAATACAAAAATAGTCATTGAGCTTGTTAGACTGGTTTAAATCTCTGCCCCGTTTTGTAACTGCATAGGCCATTTTGCTATAATTGAGGATTTAATGGTCTTGAGTCACATAAAGCCATCATCGTCACAGACATCTTGAGAAAATACCTTTAAGGTCCATTTTTGTCACTGGAAGAATGCTTGACAGAATTCATGCCACATAAATGTTTAGTAAACGTAAGGATGGTTCAGAATCATAATTTGAGAATAAGTGGGGTCAAACTGGGCCTTCATCCTGGACCTTAGTAACCTAATAGCTAGGTGTAGGGAGCTCTCCCTTTAGCCTCAAGTCGGCTCAGCCAATAAATTATAATTGTTGCATTGGGGTTTTGTTGTTGTTGTTGTTGTTGTTTTCAACACAATTACAATATGGCATCTTGTGAAATATGCTGCCTGGCTCCTATGTATGGAACCTACTTATATTAAAATTTTCTTTTTGTTCTGAAATGGAGAATTATTCTGCTCTCCTCTTTCATGCTAACTCTGTTGCCCTTATGTGAATGACAACAGTCACTATTCAAACAGTAGTTATATTTGACAATAAAATCATGAAAAACTTGGAGATACTGAACATTGTTTTTAAATAGTAATGCTCAGTGAAACTGAAAGGTGCATTAGGGTTGAGTAACTTGGAAAACAGGTGCTTTGAGCGGAAAGATCACCTCCCTGGCTCTGTGTGTGTTTGGCTCAGGATTTTGCCCTTGGGTGTTCCTTGTTCCTGTACATTGATTGCTAGCATCTCTCCTGTGACTAAGAGCCTCAATATTAAAATGAGCAATATATTTAGAAGAGTTGTTTTCTATATTCCTATTTGACTGCAAAGGGCAGAAGACCCATTTGTCACAGAGATTTGCTTTTACTTAACCTTGTTTAAATTCATTTTTTTCAAAATTATAAACTCAAATGTCACACTGTTTTAATTGAAAATTGAAGGTTCGTTGGGATTCAAACCAAGTTAAATTACTTGTAGGGTCACAAAAAAGGTGACATGATTCCAGCACTGAGCAAACCAGCTGGGAAAGAGAAAGAAAACTATGTTTATTGCCTTATAACTAAGTCGGGGTAATAAGATTTGTCTTGTATTAAGCCTGGGTAAGTTCAAATGCCCTCTCAGAGTCAAGTGGTAACTTATGAGAAATAAATTAACTCTCCCGGGACACTGGAACATGAATTAGTGACCTGGAAGAGGCAATTAATCTTAAGCGGATGACCACTTGGCTTTTAGACTGCTCTCTATTTATAGTGTAATCAACCCACAGTGTAATTTTATGCAGATACCCAAACTCAACATTGATTCAGACAGTGTCTCCAAGTGGTAAAAATCTTTTAACATATTAGAAAACAAATTTTGATAAGACTACTAATATACATTCCAGGTTCCTTCTGGCAAATTAGAGATGAGACAATGAAACAAAATAGCATTCAGGGTATGTGACATCCTGGCCTACTTCTCAATCCTTTCCTGCACTTCAAGTCCATTCAGAAAACACGATAAAGGTTCTGTACAAGCTTAAGCTGATAACCACCCTTCTGACACTGTGAGTTGCGAGAACTGATATTAATTCCAAAAATGGTATGAAAATACCAGTCTTGTTATCACCATTTCAGATACTAGGTCTTCGGGGTTGTGGGTGATTGACGTTTTGCCCCAGTCCCCAGAGGAAGCTGTTTCAAGTCCAGAATTGCCATTGGCTCTCAGCCTTCAATCATGGCCTTCCAAGTCTTGGTGAAAATTAGCCTGATGCCAATGCAGAGTGCCCTTAATACTAACAGCAAAATAGCAGTCACATGTGTTGCCTAGTTTAGTAGGTTACATTAAAATCTATTCACCAATATGAATATCTCAAGTCAAAAAGGAATTCTAAGTTTTGACCTGGAAGCTGTGAAGGTTTTTGCTGTTTTAACACTTCTTAGATGTTTACAAAGATAGACATTTGATATATTTGACCAGTAGGTGTCACCATGTAATTACTTAGAAATTCTTCTGATTTCCTATTTTCAATATTGAAGGCCAAAATATAAGGGCTCCTAATTTTGTGCCTACTAGGCAGCATCATGAATCACACATTTGAGATTTACACTATCTTGTTTAGAAGAAATCAAAAAAGAAATAACTTCTGGCTAATAAAAATGGGAAGATGGTAGCCCAAGACTGATGTGATATAGTCTTGTTTTACCAGCAAGACATTCCAGATCCACCAGACGGAGAGCACTGTGTTTACTTTCAAGAGATCTGACAAATTCTCACATTGAAATTAATTCCCAGTTGTTAAGCAACTACTTAGTGCTTCCTGCCCCATTTTAAAAAGAAACAATCTTGGAAATATAAAGAGGGAATTAAAGGTAAAGTTATTGTGTTTCAGAACTATCAATATCATGATTTCACCGACTCATCAAGCCTAACTAAAATTTAGAGAAATGTGCATCAAAAGGAACAGAATGCTACGGGTTATGACAGGATATGTCAGTCTCCTGTCTTCTGAGGCTTAGATTTTTAAGAACTAGGCACATAAGAATATATAATCTTTAAACTTAAGATCAATATAATTAACAGAGCTAACACTCAAATAGTTCACAGCCCCCTCCCTCCCTTCACCTGCCCCCTCGTGTGTGTGTGTGTGTGTGTGTGTGTGTGTGTGTGTGTGTGTGTGTGAAGTCAAAAAATATCCTTGAGCGCCTTTGCCTTCCTCTTGCTTGAGACATTACCTTGTTTTCCATTGTGTAAACCAGACAAGCTGGTCTGTAACTCTTAGGGATTTTCCTAGCTCCACTTTCCATATCTTGGTAACACCACTGAAACTTCAGATGCCACACATGTGCACACACGTCTCACACACACACACACACACACACACACACACACACAAACAAACAACACACACACACACACACACACAGCATGTCCTCCTGTTTACATGAGTTCAGAGAATTTAAATTAAATCTTTGTTTGCACAGCAAACTGAGCCACTGAGCCATTTCTTTCCAACTCTAACCCAGATTTCTGTTGTGCTAGAGATCCGTTCCAAGCCAGTCCACATGCTAGGTCAAGATTTCACTACAAAACTCCAGTTCCTACACAACCCACCCCTACAGACTTCCCAAGTCCAGCGTGACTGTTACAGTGGCATCCATTTGCATTGCACAGTCTTGAGTCTGGAACACAGCCTTGAGTCTGGAACACAGCCTTGACTCTGGAACACAGCCTTGACTCTGGAACACAGTATTGAGTCTGGAACACAGTGTTGAGTCTGGAACACAGCCTTGAGTCTGGAACACAGCCTTGACTCTGGAACACAGCCTTGAGTCTGGAACACAGCCTTGACTCTGGAACACAGCCTTGAGTCTGGAACACAGCCTTGACTCTGGAACACAGCCTTGACTCTGGAAGACAGTCTTGAGTCTGGAACACAGCCTTGACTCTGGAACACAGCCTTGAGTCTGGAACACAGCCTTGACTCTGGAACACAGTCTTGAGTCTGGAACACAGCCTTGAGTCTGGAACACAGCCTTGAGTCTGGAACACAGTCTTGAGTCTGGAACATAGTCTTAAGGAGGAAACTCCAGACCCTGCAAGAAAGATCACCCATTCCTGCTTCATATGAGCAGCTCTGCCCCTGTGTCACACAAACAATGACAGAAATGGCTAGAGATCCTATCCAATGGTGGTTCAAGTCCTACTACAGACAGAAGGCTAGTACATTTCCAGTGATAAATTATTGTCTGGGCTCAGTAATGTTTACATCTTTATAGTTATACATTTATGGCCAAAAAATGCCTGTTATTAAAAATTCATTCAGAAAAATCTGAAATGAAATTCATTCATACAAATCTGAAATTCCTGTTTTGTTTCCTATCTTTATTATTTTCTTGTTGTTTTGGATCATGCAAAATTTCTTTTATTTTACTAGATATATTCTTTATTTACATTTCAAATTATTTCCCCTTTCCTGGTTCCCTCCCCTGAAAGTCCCATAAGTCATCTCCCCTCCCCCTGTTCCCCAATCAACCCTTTCCAGCTTCCTGTCCTGGTATTCCCCTACACTGCTGCATCCAGCCTTTCCAGGACCAGAGGCCTCTCCTCCCTTTGATGTCCAACAAGGCCATTCTCTGCTGCCTATGTGTCTGGAGCCATGTGTAACACCATGAGTACTATCTGGTTGATGGTTTTGTCCCTAGGAGCTCTTGGAGTATTGGGTGGCTCATATCATTGTTCCTCCTATGGCGCTGTAAACCTCTTCAGCTCCTTGGGTCCTTTCTCTAGCTCTTCCATTGGGGACCCTGTGCTTGGTTCAATGGCTGGCTGAGAGTGTCCCCCTCTGTATTTGTCATGCACTAGCAGAGCCTCCCAGGTGACAGCTATATCCAGCTCCAGTCACTAAGTACTTGTAGGCATGGATAATAGTGTATGGGTTTTGTAACTGTATATGGGATGGATCAGTAGGTGGAGTAGTCTCTAGATGGTCTTTCCTTCAGTCTCTGCTCCACACTTTGTCTCTGTATCTCCTTCTGTGGGAATTTTGTTCCCCCTTCAAAGAAGGACCAGAGTATCCATAAGATTCTTCCTTCTTCTTGAGAATCATTTGAAATGTGATTTGTGTCTTGAGTATTCTGAACTTCTGGGCTAATATCCACTTATCAGTGAGTGCATACCATGCGTGTTCTTTTGTGATTGGGTTACATCACTTAGGATGATATTTTCCAGATCCACCCATTTGCCTAAGAATTTCATGAATTAATTTTTTAATAGCTGAGTAGTATTCCACTGTACAAATATACCACATTTTCTGTATCTATTCCTCGGTTGAGGGACATCTGGGTTCTTCTGGCTATTATAAATAAGGCTGCTATGAACATAGTGGAACATGTGTCCTTACTACATCCTGGGGAATCCTCTGGGTATATGCCCAGAAGTAGTATAAAAGGGTCCTCTGGTAGTAACATGCTCAGTTTTCTGAGGAACCTCCAGACTGATTTCCAGAGTGGTTGTACCAGTTTGCAATTCCACCAGCAGTGGAGGAATGTTCCTCTTTCTCGAAATCCTCGCCAGCACCTGCTGCCTCTTGAGATTTTGATCTTAGCCATTCTGACAGGTGTGAGGTGAAATCTCAGCGTTGTTTTGATTTGCATTTCCCTGATAACTAAGGATGTCGAATATTTCTTTAGGTACTTCTCAGCCAGTCGATATTCCTCAGGTGAAAATTCTTTGTTTAGCACTATACCCCATTTTTAATAGGGTTATTTGGCTCTCTGGAGTCTAACTTCTTGAGTTCTTTGTATATATTGGATATTAGCCCTCTGTTGGATGTAGGGTTGGTAAAGTTCTTTTCCCAAATTGTTGGTTGCCCTTTTATCCTATTGACAGTGTCCTTTGCCTTACAGAAACTTTGTAATTTTATGAGGTCCCATTTACCAATTCTTGATCTTAGAGCATAAGCTATTGGTGTTCTGTTCAGGAAATTTTCCCCTGTGCCCATATGCTCAAGGCTCTTCCCCAGTTTCTTTTCTATTAGTTTCAGTGTGTCTGGTTTTATGTGAAGGTCCTTGATCCACTTGGAGTTGAGCTTAGTACAAGGAGATAAGAATGGATCGATTTGCATTCTTCTGCATGCTGGCCTCCAGTTGAACCAGCACTGTTTGTTGAAAAGGCTATCTTTTTTCTACTGGATGATTGTAGCTCCTTTGTCAAAGATCAAGTGACCATAGGTGTGTGGGTTCATTTCTGGGTCTTCAAATATATTCCATTGATCTACTTGCCTGTCACTGTACCAATACCATGCAGTTTTTAACACTATTTCTCTGTAATACTTGAGGTCTGGGATACTGATTCCCCCAGAAGTTCTTTTACTGTTGAAAATAATTTTAGCTATCCTGGGTTTTTTATTATTCCAGATGAATTTGAGAATTGCTCTTTCTAACTCTATGAAGAATTGAGTTGGAATTTTGATGGGGATTGCATTGAATTGGTAGATTGCTTTTGGCAAGATGGCCATTTTTATTATATTAATCCTGCCAATCCACGAGCATGGGAGATCTTTCCATCTTCTGAGGTCTTTGATTTATTTTTTCAGAGACTTGAAGTTCTTGTCAGACAGATCTTTCACCTGTTTTGTTAGAGTCACACCAAGATACTTTATATTATTTGTGACTATTGGGATGAGTGTCGTTTCCCTAATTTCTTTCTCAGTCTGTTTATCCTTTGAATATAGGAAGGCTACTGATTTGTTTGAGTTAATTTTATATCCGGCCACTTTGCTGAAGTTGTTTATCAGCTGTATGAGTTTTTTGGGTCACTTAAGTATACTATCATATCATCTGCAAAATAAATATGGAGAGATAGGGCAGCCTTGTCTAGTTCCTTATTTTAGTGGGATTGCTTCAAGTTTATCTCTGTTTAGCTTCATGTTGGCTACTGGTTTGCTGTATATTGTCCTTACTATGTTTAGATAGGGGCCTTGAATTACTCTTCTTTCCAAGACTTCTAACATGAAAGGATACTGGATTTTGTCAAATGCTTTTCAGCATCTAATGAAATGACCATGTCCTGTTTTTTCTTTGAGTTTGTTTATGTAGTGGATTATATTGATGAATTTCCATATATTGAACCATCCTTGGATCCCTGGGATGAAGCCTACTTGATCGTGGTGAATGATCATTTTGATGTGTTCTTGGATTTGATTGGCAAGAATTTTATGTAGTATTTTTGCATCGATATTCATAAGGGAAATTGGTCTGAATTTTGTTGGAACTTTGTGTGGTTTTGGTATCAGCAAAATTGTGGCTTCATAGGAATTGGGTAGTGTTCCTTCTGTTTATATTTTGTGGAATAGTTTGAAGAGTATTGGTGTTATGTCTTCTTTGAAGGTCTGATAGAATTCTGCACTAAAACCTTCTGGTCCTGTGCTTTTTTTTTTCCCCCGGTTGGGAGACTTTCAATGACCACTTCTATTTCTTTAGGAGATATGGGACCATTTAGATGGTCTGTCTGATCCTTATTTAACTTTGGTATTTGGTATCTGTCTAGGAAATTGTCCATTTCATCCTAATTTTCCAGTTGTGTTTAGTATAGGCTTTTGTAGTAGGATCTGATGATTTTTTTAAATTTCCTCAGTTTCTGTTGTTATATCTCCCTTTTCATTTCTGATTTTGTTAATTTAGATACTGTCTCTCTACTCTCTGGTTAGTCTGGCTAAAGGTTTATCTATCTTGTTGATTTTCTCAAAGAACCAGCTCCTGGTTTTGTTGATTTTTTGTATAGTTCTTTTTGTTTCAACTTGGTTGATTTCAGCCTTCAGTTTGATCATTTCCTGCCTTCTACTCCTCTTGGGTATATTAGCTTCTTTCTGTTCTAATGCTTTCAGGTGTGCTGTTAAGCTGCTAGTGTATGCTCTCTCCAGCTTCTTTCTGGAGGCACTCAGAGCTATGAGTTTTCCTCTTAGCGCTGCTTTCATTGTGTTCCATAAATTTGGGTATGTTGTGCCTTCATTTTCATTAAATTCTAAAAAGTCTTTGATTTCATTCCTTATTTATTTCTTCCTTGATCAATGTATCACTGAATAGAGCACTGTTCAGCTTCCATGTGTATGTGGGCTTTCTGTTGTTTTTGTTGCTATTGAAGACCACCCTTACTCCATAGCTATCTCATAAGAGGCATGGGATTAGTTCAATCTTCTTATACTTGTTGAGACCTGTTTTGTGACCAATTATATGGTCAATTTTGGACAAGGTACCATGAGGTGCTGAGAAGAAGGTATATTCTTTTGACTTAGGATGAAATGTTATATAGATATCTATTAAATCCATTTGGTCCAAAACTTCTGTTAGTTTCACTGTGTCTCTATTTAGTTTGTGTTTCCCTGATCTCAGTTTCCTGAGAGGACTGGGGTGTTGAAGTCACTCACAATTATTGTGTGAGGTGTGCAATGTGTGCTTTAAGCTTTAGTAAAGTTTCTTTTATGAATTAGCATGCCCTTGTATTTGGAGGATAGCTGTTCAGAATTGAGAGTTCTTCTTGGTAGATTTTTCCTTTGCTGAGTATAAAGTGTCCTTTTGTTTCTTTTTTGATGACTTATGGTTGAAAGTCTATTTTATTGGATATTAGAATGGCTACTCCAGCTTGTTTCCTGGGACAATTTGCTCAGAAAACTGTTTTCCAGCCCTTTACTCTGAGGTAGTCTTTGACACTGAGATGCATTTCCTGTATGCAGCAAAATGTTGGCTCCTGTTTACATATCCAGTCTGTTAGTCTATGTCGTTTTATTAGGGAATTAAGTCTCTTGATGTTAAGAGATATTAAGGAATAGTGATTGTTGCTTCCTGTTATTTTTGATGTAATTTTTATGTTTGTGTGGTTATCTTCTTTTGGGTTTGTCGAAAGAAGATTAATTTCTTGCTTCTTCTAGTGTGTATTTTCCCTCTTTTTGTTGTTTTCCATTTATTATCCTTTGAAGGGCTGGATTTGTGGAAAGATATTGTGTAAATTTGTTTTTGTCATGGAATACCTTGGTTTCTCCATCTATAGTAATTGAGAGATTTGCTGGGTATAGCAGCCTGGGTTGGCATTTGTGTTCCCTTAGGATCTATATGACATCGGCCTAGGCTCCTCTGACTTTCATAGTCTCTGGTGAGAAGTCTGGTGTAATTCTGATAGGTCTACCTTTATATGTTTCTTGACCTTTTTCCCTTACTGCTTTTAATGTTCTTTTTTTGCTTAGTGCATTAAGCATTTTAATTATTATGTGATGGGAGGAATTTCATTTCTGGTCAAATCTACTTGGAGTTTTGTAGGCTTCTTGTATGTTCATGGGCATCTCTTTCTTTAGGTTAGGGAAGTTTTCTTCTATAATTTTGTTGAGATGTTTACTGGCCCTTTAAGACAGAAATCTTCTCTCTCTTCTATACCTATAATCCTTAGATTTGGTCTTCTCATTTTGTCCTGGATTTCCTGGATGTTTTGGGTTAGGAGCTTTTTGCATTTTGCATTTTCTTTGACTGCTGTGTCAATGTTTTCTATGGTATCTTCTGCATCTGAGATTCTTCTGTCTCTTGTATTCTGTTGTTGATGCTTGCATCCATGACTCCTGACTTCTTTCCTAGATTTTCTATGTCCTGAGTTGTTTCCCTTTGTGATTTCTTTATTGTTTCTACCTCCATTTTTAGATCCTGGATGGCTTTATTCAATTCCTTCACATATTTTGTTGTTTTCCTATAGTTCTTTAAGGGCTTCTCCCTGTTTACTTGTGTTCTCCTGTGTTTCTTCAAGGGATTTATTTATGTCCTTCTTGAAACCCTCTATCAGCATTATGAGCTGTGATTTTAAATCCAAATCTTGCTTTTCTTGCTTTTCTTAAGAAATAGAACCCACCAAACTGATAAGGCTATTTTATCTTGAGCAAACGTCCCAAGCATTTCGTTGTTCACAATGCTTATTAAAGTTAGCAACAGAAAACCCTGGTCTACTTCCTCCAGTCCTTGCTTGCTAGTACGGTGTGCTCTGGTTTGATGGATGCATCCCTAAATGAATAAGTTAAAACTTAAAACCCAAGAGGATTGGGAGGAAGAGAAAGAGCCTTTGGGGGAGTAATAAATTCATGAGGGATTAAATTGAACCTTTTTTAAAGAGGCAACGAACAGTATCGCACTGTTTTGCCCTTTTCAGCTACAGAAGGACAACTTGTTCCTCCCATCAGGCTTGGAAGCAGAGAACCTTTCCAGACTCAGAGCTTGTACCTTGGTGTTGAACTTCCCAGACATCAGAACAGGGAGGGCAGAAGTCTTATTTATAAATTTCAAGTGTGAAGTATTTCATCATAGCACTAGTGGTCAAGATGTAAATTTGAAAAGAACTGGGCAGTTTAAGACATTTTAGTCCAGAATCTTTTCTCATCTCCACACCTCTGTTTTTTTAACTTTACACCCCCATACTGAGTTGCTGTTTTGTCTGGCATCCTTTATTTCTGCTCCAGGATGGAATATATCATGTCTAGAGGCTCTGGAAAGAGGAAATTGGAGCCAGCCATCAGGGACAGGTAGGTCTTAAAGAGGGAGATAGCATATCGTAGACTTCAGGAGTTGTGTGTGGAGCACAAAGAAGGAAGTAGACTGGTTTACTCAGCATGGCGTGTGGACAGATGACAAGGAAGGGAGAAGTGAAGCACAAAGGTAGGCTGAGCCTGAACTAAAGAGACTTATAGTTCCAGAATGAAGAATGGATGCCTTGGAAAGTTTTTAAATTAAAACACAGACTTACACTGTGGAAGAAAAGTAACATGAAGACTGCTACTGTAATGGGGGCAATCAAGGATATTAAATTGGGTTGCGGATTAAAAAAGAAAAAGCAAATCATATGTTTTAAGAGAAAATATGAAATGTAAACTTTTACTTCTACTTCCCAAATACCTGCCTGCTACTTCCTGCAACCCAAACAAGAGAGTACAGTTTTCACCCTGGATAATTAAGGGACTGAAAATAGTTAATAGTTCAACAATCGTTATTTCCCTGGCTGTGACTACCTGCTCAATATTTGTTTAATCTTCACTGTGATCCTATAAAACAAGCATTGCTGGTCCCACATGGGAAATGAGTGACAGTCAGGACTGGTAGCTCCTTTGATGGTCTTATCAACACAAGATGTTATGACACATAGACTCTTCTTGATGCTAATGTAAAAAACTTAGGAATATGCAACTTAGTAAGAGATGGAAATCTAGAATTTAGAGAATAGGACTGAGGATATGGAATTGGATGCCATGTTTAACCTGGAATTATAAAACACTGCATTGCTGAATATGACCCTGGAAATTAAAAGTTTGGTGTGTAGGATGTGCACATCAACTTGGTGAAGGAAAAAATGGGATGGACAGTGAGGCACCACAGGCTCCTGTGACTCCTTGAAAAGTCTTGATCTGCTGTATGAGGCATTATAACTAAGATCCCCAAATACAGAATTAGATATAAGATGGCTTCCAGAACACTGGTGAGACAGCAAAAGGAACTAAGGTAGGGTGGTGGCTAAGAGGTGTAGCTGCTGCCCTTCCCATCACCTCCCCTGCTTCTTCTGAGTTTCCTCATTGGGCAGAGCATTCACTGGACACAGAGATGATGTGCTGAGATGTGATTGTCCAGGGACTTAGGAGCTTGGGATTGGCTCAAACACTGATTATAATTATGTTCTAGGCAATAAACATGGATCTGCACCCTGGTGTTAGTCTCCGGAGTTAGATTCCCAGGATTTGTCACTTGATTCTATTGCCTCACCCCCTCATTCTCAGTCCTATTCCCACACTTTGGTTTTTCATTTCCTCATGAGAAGTGCTAGGGGAGGCATGTTCAAAACCAGATTTTCAGACCCATTGCAAAGAATGTTGACAGATGTCACCAAACCTCTCAGTTTACGCTGTAATCTTGTTTTCCTTTGTAGTAAATAACTATTTCCTCATGTACTATACTGATTTCCATTTGATTCAAGAAAATCAGGTGTCTTAGAGTGTTTCATGCTTGTTTCAAACTGTTTTAGAATCTGAAATTCTCAGCACAGCAGCATATTATAGAATATTTTGATGAGTTCAAAAACTCAGGCACATGTACATTATAGAGCTATATAGCATCATGGTCAAGAGACTGGCTCCAGGAAAATGGGTTTGGATCTTTGCTTTGTGGTTTGCAATTTCTAACCCTAAGGAAGTATCTTTTTGGCTCCCATAAGTCACCTTGAGGGTGGTTTTCTGGACAGTGACACATGCTATTTATTGCTATGCTTGGGGAAGAAGTCAGATATAGCTAGATCACTGAATGTGTACAAATTCTGTAATGTTCTAAAGAGAATTACTAAAAGATATTCATTTCTCTAAGAATACAATGCAAAATGGTCAAGAGATGAAGTCACCAAAACATCTTAGTTTTAATCCAAGTACAGCTGTGAAGGGAAAATATACCACCAAACCAAACAGTTCATCACACTGAAATCAACGGAAAGGTGCACTCCCATTAGCTGTTCAAACACAGATAGTGTGCTGCTAGGAAATCATGGAGTTCTCTGCATCAGTTTTGATCACTGTTTTCATGCCAGAGATACTTCTCAAAACACTTTTATTGACATTTGAAATAGTTTCCTTTTGGTCAGGTGGGAGTTACATCAATACTCAACACACAAACCCTAAACTGAACAAACCCCCTTCCTCTATTTAGAACACATGCACTGTGAGAGAAAGAAAGCTTTTAAAAGTATCAATAGTTATAAAGACAAGAGCCATATGTCTGTATGGTCCAGTTATAAAAAATGTCCTACTCGACTGCAAAATATTTCCATCTAAAGAGATTTTCCTAGGCCTGTATAAAGGTCAAACTGTTCTCATATATGTTATGATGACTATTTATAAGTCAGTAGGAAATTCAAAAGTAATGATTTTGCAAACGCATTATCTGTTGTATTAACATAAATATCTCATTTAATATTTGAAAAAACAGCACGGAACAAGTTATAACATCTGCAGCTATAGAGGGGGAAGTTGAAACTCAGAAAAGAGTAAATTGCTTGAGGTCACAAGGCCTTTGAGTAATGAACCAGGAATCTAAACTCATTTTTTTATGTGAAAGTCAAATTCATTCAATACTGCCCCAGAAAATCAGTGATAGAGCTTCCCACTGCAGGAATTAGCCTTTGGGTTATTTTGTTAGGAGGGGGCTGATGATTTCAAGAGATGTGATCTAAACTGATTTTAATAAATGATTTTATTTTAGTATTCTGGAAGCCACGAGAAGAGACTTGCTAGTACAAGCCTATGTGATGGAGGTCTTGGCATGTTGTACTGGTTTCAGAAATTCAAAGTTCAAAGGCCTTGAGTCCTGGTTTAAAAATAAACAAGAAGTATTTTTAGATATATCAATAAAGCTTAAATGAGTTTAAACTCTAGCTGTACATCAGTTGTAGGGCACTTACCTGATATGTGCAATACCCTAGGTTCAATCCCCAGCACCAGAAGAATGAATGAATTGAATGAGTGAATGAATGAATGTTTTAATATTACAGTCCTCAGCATGAATGTTTTAATGTTACAGTCCTCAGCATAAAGCAGTTTCTGCTTTATATAATTTGAAGATCAAAGATATTATAAATATGTTAACCCTATATCATCCCTTGATCATCTATAATGTGATCAAGTGCATGAGTAACAAGAAGATCTACTAAAGGAAGGAATGGTGCTCTGGTTATCCTCAGTCAGACACACCATCATTTCAGGATACAATCTTCATCTATCTGATAGTCACTAATGGACTAGAGTCTACATCCTAAAGAAAAGATAGTATGAAGGTGTGTTGGTTACTTTCCTACTGCTGTGATAAGACACCATTATCAAGGCAATTTATAGAAGAAAGATTTTACTGGGTGCCTACAGGTTGAGACAGTGAGTCTATGACTATCATGGTGGGGACCATGCAGGCAGGCATGGCACTGGAGCAGTAGCTGAGAGATTAAATCTTGACCCACAGACAGGAAATAGATAGATATGAGAGAGCTAACTGGGACTGACACAAGTCTTTTTGAAACTTCAAGAAGGCCTCAGCACCTCCTCAGACAAAGCCACAGCTCCTAATCCTTCCCAAACAGTTCCACCAACTAGGGACCAAACCTTTAAATACATGAGCCTCTGGAGGCCCTCTCATTCAAACTACCACCGAAGGCACACTGCATGCTCTTAGAAGACATTCTGTGGTAACACAACACTAATCTCACAGTTTGGGGTTTTGGGGTTTTCTTTTTGTTTTTGTTTTGACAAGCATTAGTCAACGCCCTTATATCACCTCCTCATAGCTTCTCTGTGCAGCCCAACAAAGGGCGTAAGAAGTGATGGTTAACGAGATCCACCACAATCCTGGTTCTCTTAAATGTCTTCTGAGGCAAAACTTTTACAGTTTACATGCTATTCTCTATTCCAACCTTCTTGACATAAATCCATATTGTGGGAAATATTTAAAAAGATGGGCAAGTTCCCGCACTGATCCAGCTCCTCTCAGCTGAACAGTTCTTATCTCATGGAGACTGTCAGACTGAGAGCTCCAAAATCTCTCCACCCAGCTCGCTAAATTCGCGATGGCTGGTCACTACCATGCCACCCCATGCTTCAAACCCCCCATGGCCTTTTGTGGTGCACCTCAGTCAAACCTACCCTTTGCCACCGTACCTTTCTCTCTGGAACCTAATCAAGGCACAACATGAAGAAAAACACTGCACAAACTTAGTTCAGAAAAAATGAACTAAGTTCAATAACTCAATCTCTGAGCGCAACAACTAGAATCCTAATCTTATGAACCGTATTAACTCTAAATCCTCCAGTGGCAAATCCTGGTAGATTCACCATCTAATCCGGAATATGCTGGAAGCCACATCTTGTCCTGTTGCTATCTCTGTCCAAAAAGCCCCCTAACTCTCCCCTGCTGCCTCTCTTCCCGGAAGTCCCGCCTACTCACCCAGTGATTGGCTCCTTTTTTCATTAGGGAATGGTTCACAAGAAGTCACCTGAATGTGTCTCATTCCTCCTTCCAGACAACCCCTTCTGGGAATGCGGAATTGACATCAAAATACAATAGCACTAGGGCCATCCACAACAAATCCACTTGGCTTTGGTGGACAAATGTTTTTGAAGAGTGCTAGGTAAGTATAAATGAAAGGTGTGAAGCACTCGGTCACTTTACTTTGTGGGTGGAACCTGAGCTCCAAGAGTCATCTTTGAGGCCCTTCTTTCTCACTGTCCCGAGGTGGTCCTTCAGTGCTATTTATTTACTCCTTCAGAGTTCTATTTATTTTGCACCCTAAATACAGTTTAAACCAGGACTGCCCCTAGCCCCGCCCCTGCCTTACAGCAGGTCCTCATAAATTCTCAGCCGGACCACTCCTTTAACAGTGTCTGTTCTGTTCTCCATCTTCAGAGTTGTCCTCCTCCCAAAGCCATTTTTCTATTGGTGGTGTCCTAGTTTTTAAAATTCTGAATGTCTGTGAGAGAAAAGTAATTAAACACACCTCTTTCAGGCACTGTTTTATTTATGTTATGTATAATTGTTCTTGTGCTATATATGTATAGGAATATGTTCATAACAAAGCATTTTATATGGAGAGACTAAACTATAAATAGACATAGAAATTCTAAAATGATCTGCTAAAGGTGGTGGTTAGTTAGATACATGCATGTGTTATTTTGATACAAACTATAGCAGAAACGCTACCAGTATTACAGGAAGAATAAAAAATGACAGCCTTCTGAAACCCAGGAGAAGCTAGGTTTGAGTGAAGTCTCTTTAAGTGAGGGTCAGAAGATTAGAGAAACAGCAACCAGTTTGTTTTGAAGTAGAAAAGCCAGAGTTTACAAGGAAGTCTGAGGATCAAAAGAACAGACTCCCAGGTGAACCTAGTGCTACTGCTTCGCTGGTCTGGGAAGGTGCTGTAACAGCACCTGAGAACCACCTAACCGTCTGAATGCAATGGGTCTTGTTTTACCTTTGCCTTGTAATAGTCCCTAAATTCCTCTAATTATAGAAATTTAATCAGAAAACTACCTCATAATTCTTGTACAAATGCAACTCTGAGAAATCTCTCCCATTTTCAGAAGACACTGAACATAGTGGGCTCAATAGACAATAACTGGCCCACACAGTGTGCCTTGGGCACAGCTAGCTATTTCAGATCCACAACTGTTCGGGATTGAGAGCAACTTCCCACATTGCATCTGATTTTGTTTCATTCAAAACCTTTCTGCAGCTGTCGTTTGCCCCAAGGTTTACCATCTCTGACAGTATAAACAAATAAAGTCCTTATATTTGTTAGCTCTCCTTTGAAGGGGAACTCCCAATGCCCCGTAGAGCCTGTTAGAAGTAGCAATGCTAAAATGTTGACATCCAGATGATCAGTGTCGCATATAAGGCTCTTGACCATCAGCTGCCCATGTTCCTTTTCATTCTTACCTCAGGTAGCTTTCGGATCACTGTACCTACAGGTGTTCCTGATTTAATCACTCAGCTCATCTTGCCCTTGGCATGTCTACTCTCCTTCATGTGGAATGCCCCTCCTTCCTCACCCATCCAATACACAAAGCATTGCTTCCTATTATGACAGTACTTGATATTAAGAAAGGTTGCAGAATGGTGGCTTCTATGAATTCAGAGACATGCCAAACACACAGTGCCCATGATTGTTTCCTCCCACATATCCATGCTGGAGGTGCTCAAAGCTACAGTTAGTTGATAGTTTCAACTTTCTTGTTCTTTTGCTGACATACAGTTTCCTGTCTCAGTATAATTTTGCCAAGACCAAGGGGCTGGCTGAAACTGTACCCATGACATTAAGATATTTTCTTTTTGAGATGTACTAGCTAGTTTTTTGTCAACTTGTCACAAGCTAGAGTCTTTTGGGAAGAGGGAACCTCAATTGAGAAAATGCCCCTTCCAGATTGGCTTATAGGCAAGCCTCTGGTGTGTTTTCTTAATTAGTAATTGATGTGAGAGGAAATAGCTCATTGTGTGTGGCTCTAGCCTCCAAAGGTCGTCCTGGCATGTATTAAAAAAAAAAAAAATAGAGAGCAAGCAAAGAGGAGCAAACCAGTTAACAGCAGTCTTCAGGACCTCTGCATCAGTTTCTGCCACCAGATTCCTGCTCTACTTGAGTTCCTGCCCTGGCTTACATGGATGATAGACTGTGATATGGACCTATGTCCTAAAATAAACCCTTCCTTTCCCAAGTTGCTTTTGGCCATGCTGTTTTATTACAGCTACTGAAGCCCTTAGTAAGACAGTGAAATACGAAACAGCATTTCAAAAAATGGCAAAATGGACTAGAGGGGTGGTTCAGCATTGAGAGTGTACACTGTGGTGTAGGGATAATCTCTAGGGTAGCAGGCAGATTAGAAGTGCCCAACCATTGAGCTAGACAGCATATTAAAAATAAGCTAATGTGTGTGTGTGTGTGTGTGTGTGTGTGTGTGTGTGTGTTTCCAAAGATTCCCTGGGCACATGACTGGAAGTGCAACCCACAGGAACATAAAGCAGAGAAGCTAAACACTCATGCTACACCCTCAGACCTGAGTTTCAACTTATACATTTGTAAAAGCTCATGAGACCCCTCCCCACCTAGAAGGCACATATGGAGCAAACAATTGTCAGTGAGAAAGAGACCGTAGGCCTTGAGTGAGCCAGCTTTCTTGAGTCATCACCAAGCAGCAGTTGGCTTTTCAATGATGTGGCTGCCCATGTCTCCTGTAATAAGTAACCCCAATAAATTAATCAGTGCATCAATTAGATAAAAAGGATACAACTGTTCTTTGCTCTGGCACACGCTTATCTGGAGTGTAGAGGTGCTTCTGTGTATCTTCCCAAGAAAAGTAACACAACTGATATCTCTGGATATAGCAGCAATGGGAAACTAACACAGGCCCCACCAAACAAAAAAGAATAATAAAAGAAAACCTATGGAGTTTTACAGTGAAGCAATCTGTGAAGATAATAAACCAACAAGGCAGTAGCCATCATTTTAGGGATGGAGAGCTCTTCCTTTATTAAAAAGAAAGCAGAATAATTTAGCCATTTGCATACTTTACAAAGCATTCTCATTAATATTCCTGGTCTCAGAAAATGTTTCTTTTTGAGAATAATAAATATTACAGAATGCTACCAGCATTTTTTTTCATTGATTGAGAGTTTTTTTTTTTTTTTTAAATGATTCCAACAAATAAGCCACAGTGGCTATTCAGTGACTTGGGGAACTCGGAAGACAAGTCAAACTGAAGAGGGCATTTATGGCCATCTCGGTCTACTCCGTTCATTTTAGAGATAAATGGTTGAGATCCAGTTAAAGAAACTGGCCCCAAATCACTCGGTTTTTAGTAGCAAAGTGGTGAACAAGACATAATTGCTACCTGGCCTTCCAGGCTAGGGTAACTTGCAGGCAAGAAGAGATAACTAGAGGGGGAGGGGAGCAAAGAGGGAGCTCCCATACCTAGGCATCTGGAGTCGATGTGAATGCAACCGGGAGCTGCCCTAGCTAGGGTCTCTATTACTATGATAAATCACTACCAAAAGCCAAGTTGTAGAGGAAGGGGTTTATTTGGCTTATATTTCAGATCATGAGCTACCATTGAGGAAGGCTGGACAGGAACTCGAACGGGGATGAAGCCTGGAGGCAGGAGCTGATGAAGAGGCCATGGAGGGTGTCTTAGTTGGGGTTTCACTGCTGTGAGCAGACACCATGTCCAATGCAATTTTTATAAAAGAAAACATTTAATTGGGGCTGGCTTACAAGCTCAGAGGTTCAGTCCATTATCATCAAGGCAGAAACATGGCAGCATCCAGGCAGATATGGTATAGGAGTAGCTGAGAGTCCTACATCTTCATCTGAAGGCTGCTAGTAGTAGACTGACTTCCAGGCAACTACGGTGAGGGTCTTAAGCCCACACCCACAGTGACACACCTACTCCAACAAGGCCTCACCTCCTAATAGGGTTACTCCCTGGGCCAATCATATACAAACAATCACAGAGGCTATAGCTTACTGACTTACTCCCCATTGCTAGCTCAGTCTAAGCTTTCTTATAGAACCCAGGATCACCAGCCCAGGTTTGGCACCACCCACAATGGCATGGATCCTCCCCCATGGATCACTAATTAAGAAAATGCCTTACAGTTCTATCTCATGGAAGTTCCTCAACTGAGGCTCCTTTCTCTCTGATGAGTCTAGCTTGTGTCAAATTGACAGAAAACCAGTCAGACAGAAAAGACATGACAGAAAAGAAGCCATAAATCCACTGTGTGCTCCAATGAAGAACTTTAACATAACTGGAATAGTGTGAATAAACCAATTTAAACCTATAAAAATGCAAAAGGGAAAGGAGAGAGACTCTTGTTGTAATAGTGGTTGAAGTGATGCAGATGAGATGCAGTATCAATCAAAAACAAGGCAGATATCAATTTGGATGAGAATGGCGGGCAAGATGATAAAGAAAAACAGGAGGGTACAGAATGTGCCCTGGAGCTATAAGCAATACCATTTGTTGAAAGGCCAGTTGTGTGTTTAGAAGGACCAGAAGGGATTCAGCAGCAGCAGATGTGGCTGAATGGTGCCATGTACTGAGATGTGGAAAACCAAAGGAATGGGAAGCAAGAGTTCAACCATGCCTGTTAAACTCAAAATAGCAATTAGACTACACTATATTCTTGCTTTGTTCAGCCCTTGGATATCTACCTATGCCAAAAGCATTGTTCTGTGATTGATAACGTATATTCCCTCCTTTCATGTCGATTATAATTGGGGGAATGTATTTGCTAAGAAGAGTGCAAAGATTCAGAGCAGGAAAGTATGATGAAAGTTGCCATGAAACAGATAATAATAGCATGATTGTGAAGAGTTAGATGATCATTCTTTGTTGGATTCAGGGAAGAAAAAGATCATGGAGAACAGGTATTTGAAAGGGGTCTTTTTAGAGAAATAGAGATAGCACTCCTGATGAGAAAATATCCTAAAAAGCAAGGCAGTGAGGTAGCTCAGTGAATACCCCCAAGAAACAGAACAACTTGGTTTCAATTCATCCATGTATCCATCAATAAATACTCAACAAGTCTTGAAAACTTAGTATCTGTCAGTGATTGGGTTATGTAATTAAGACTCAAAAATGTTGAGCTTCTGCCCCCGGGACCCAGTACTCCAGGTTACCACAGTCAATCACTACAGCCCAGATACAGTAAGAGACCCAATTCTCTCCACCATCACACTTCTCATCTTCAACAAACTGCCAGCCTAATATCCTACATCGGGATTCTAGCTCAAAGGAGTAAAAGACAACCAACATCCTAACTCTAGAATCCCGGGTCTCATCATAAAAACAAGAACAATATGAACAACCAGGAAAATATGCCCCACTAAATAGTCCCCAATCCAATAACAATGGTCCACAAAGAATACAATTTAAACAAAACTTAATACAAAAAAAATTGAGAAAATGGTTATAAATATGAATTTCAAAGATTCAGAGAGAATGCAAAGACCTGAGCGAACTTGCAAAGATGGGACTAAACTGACTGAAGCCCAAGAAAGCACAAATGAACGGTTATGTGAGATGGGAACAATTTAGAATGTGAGAATTGAATTTGATAAAGAACTAGAAGTGGGGGAAAGTAGAATGAAATGAAGCAGGATATGAAAAATTCAATAAGTCTAATAAAAAGCACAGTAGAAAGCCTCACCAACAGAATGGATCATGCAAAAGACAAACAGGGCTTGAAGAAAAAGTACAGAAGATGGATTACTCATTCAACAAAAATGATACTTTTCCTCAGAAATATATAGAAGCAGTAAAACGGCTCAGTGGGTAGAAGTTCTTGCCACCAAGCCTGGGAATCTGATTACTGAAACTCACATGGTGAAAGGAAAGAATTGGCTCCCATAAGTTATTCTCTGACCTGCACAGGTATACGGTAGCAGTGCACACACACACTCACACACATACACACACACACACATATACGTGCGCGCTCCCACCCCCACACCACACAATCCATAGCTAAATGAATGTTTAAAAATTAAAGTCATGAACTAAATATGCAGGACATTTGAAACACTATGAAAAGACCAAATCTATGAATTATACACACAAAAATGGAGAATTACAGGCCACAAAAATGATACATTGTTTCAATGAAATCACAGAGGCAAGTTTGCCAAACCTAGGGAAAGATGCTTATTGAGTTACAAGAGGAACACAGAACATCAAACATGACCAGAAAAGAAACTCCCCATGCCATAGTATGATTAAAACACCAAGTTATCACAACAAAGAAAGGGTATTGAAAACCATAAGAGAGAAGACATACAGACATCAGAATAACAGCTGCTTTCTCAATGGAATCTTTAAAAGCCAGAGGATCTTGTGGACTCCCAGACTATGCCCAGCAAAGCTATAGGCCATAATTGAAAAGAGAAGGAAAGCTTTCCATGACAAACATAGACTAAGTGAATATATGACCACTAAGCCAGGTCTATATAGCGAATATAGAAGATACTGAAAGGAACTAATTCTTCAGACTAAAAAGAGGAAAAAGTACACCCAAGAAATCATAGGGAGAAATAATGCTAGGACAGGACATTAAAAGAGATTTGAGAAAACACCTCAAAATCAATGAAACACCAATAATTAATACATATCTTTTAAAATATTAATGGTCTCCAAATGTTAATGGTATCAATCCCCCAATTAAAAAATAAAGAGTAGCAGACTGGGTTAGAAAATTGGCCCCATCTTTTTTGATGTTTCCAAGAAACACTCTTCACCAACAAAAACAGGCACTTCCTCAGGCTAAAAGGTTGGAAAAGGTTATTCCAAGCAAATGGAAGAAGGAAACAAGCATGCGTAGCTATTCTGATATCTTAACATGATAGACTTCAGACAAACAAACCAACACCGTCAAAGAGATAATGTCACACTCATTGAGTGATTCATCAAGGGGATATTACGATTCTAAACATATATGCTCAATCATAGGCACACCCAAATTTGTAAAACAAGTACTCCTAGATGTAAAGCCACAAAAATATCATCACAATACTAGCCAATTTTAATACTCCACTTTCACCAACAGACATGACATTTGAACAAAAAAATCAGAAAAACACTGAAGTTAAATGATATCATAAATCAAATGAGCCTAACAAAAATCTATACAACATTTTACCCAAACACTATAGAATATGATTCTTCTCAGCAAGCACAAAACGCTCTCCAAAACAAGACACGTGTTAGACCATAAAGCAAGTCTCAACAGATGTAGGAAAACTGAAATAACATCCTATATTCTATCTGAACACAATGAAACAAAGCTAGATGCTAACAGCAAGAAAAAGTACAAAAAGCACACAAACTCCTGAAGATTAAACAAACACTATTGAACAATTATTAAATAACTGAAGAAATTAAGAAGAGGAAAATTCCTAGAATTGAATATAAAAGAAAACACACATACACCAAAATATATGAACCTTGATGAAGTCAGTCTTAAGAAAATTTGTAGCACTAAGTGCCTACTAAAGTCCAGAGGTTTCTGACAAATAACAGTGATGTACCTATACCTAAGGCCTTGGAAAATAAGCCGAATTCTGGAGAGAAATAATTGCTTCTACAGTAGAAATAGATGAAATAGAAACAAACAAATAAAATTGTAGAGAATCAATGAAAGAAGATTGGTTCTTTAAATGGCTAAACTAGATTAACAAACTTTAGCTAAATTCAACAAAAGAAAGAGTAAAGAGAAAACTAGAAATGAAAGAAGACATTACAGTAGATACCAATGAAATTCATAAAAGTACAAGGACATGCCTTAAAGAGCAATATCCACTAAATTGGGCAATTGAAAAGGAACATGAATTTCTAGATGCATATGACCTACTAATATATTAAGCCAAGATGAAGTAAGTCATTTGAATAAATCTATAATCAATGACAAAATTGAAGCAGTAATTTAAAAATCTTTTATAGGGAAAGAACAAAAATATTAGCTCTAAGAGCTTATTGGTACAGTCACTGATTAGTGATCCAGAATCAGATGGTTGATGTGTTCACCAAAAAATTCTACCAGATCTGCAAAAAAGAACTAATATCAGTGCCACTCAAATTATTCCATAAATGAGAAATCAAGAAGTAATATTTTCGATCCCAGTTTGTGAGGCTAGTGGACAGAAGCTCATTCAAAGAACACTTAGTCAAAATTCAAATAATATCATGAAGTACCTAACCCAAATGGAGATCTATAACACAATTCTTATACCTAAGACTTGAGAATATCATGGAAGAGGAGACAGAAATATGGTAAGGGCCAGAGGACCAGGGCAGCTGCTGATAGAATGTCTTCAGGATGTGAGATATACCCGTTCTTGACTCTCAACTTAATGGTTGCTTGTATAAGACCACGCCAGTCAATATACAACATGGATGGGGGAAAATTCTAACACTCCATACCTCAAGAGCTACAGCAATCAATGGCTTCTGAGGGAAGCAGAATCAGCTTTCTTTAGAGATAAAACTCTGATAGGCTTACGAAACCTAAGCCCAGTGATTCCTGAACTCAGGAGGGTAAAGAGGTTATAAATTGGAGAGGGAGTTAGGGGACATGGGAGAATAAGTACAGATGGAAAAGATGTAAATATAATGCAATACTCATGTATGAAATACATAAAATGTAAAAAAGAAAATTGTAGATTGATCTCTTTGGTTAACATAGTTGTAAAAATTCTCAAAAAAAATTCTCAACAAAATACTTTCAAATTAAATTCACAATCGTATGAAAAAAAAGATCATACATCATGATCAAATTGGCTTCACTCCAGAGATTCAAGGATAGATCAACTATATAAATCAATAAATGTAATTCATCACATAGATGACCTTAAAGACAGAAATTATACAATCATCTCAAAAGATTTAGAAAACACAAACATATCTTTATTGTAAAAGTTCAGAAGAATCTAGTGTTACAGTGGGTGTATCTCAACATAATAAAGATTATATATGACAAACTTATAGCCAAAGTCATATCAAATAGAGAAAAACTAAAGGCATTTTTATTAAGTACAGAAATGACAATGGTGTTCTACACTTATATTCAATGCTGTGTCTGAAGTCTTAGATACAGCAATAAGTAAGAAAAGAAAAATGATACAAAGAAGAAAAGAAGACAAAGAGCGCTGTTTGAGATAATATAATACTATACATAAGAGACCCAAATGATTCCACCAAAAAGTTCTTAGAGCTAACACTTTCAGCAAAGCAACAGAATACAAAATTAACATTCCTATATATTAGTGGTTCTCCATCGTCCTAATGCTGTGACCCTTTAATACAGTTCCTTACATTGCAGTAGCTCCCAACCATAAAGATATTTTGTTGCTACTTCATAACTAATTCCCTACTGTTATGAATCATAATGTAAAGAAGAGTTTGCCAAAGAGATCACAGCCCGCAGGTTGAGAAGCACTGTTACAAACTAACCAAATATACATATATAATACTGTACTGAAATAATAATGTACTGAACTTATATATAATATGTACACTGAAATATATGTATATTATATATATTATATATATTATGTATACTTATACATATATGTATATGAATGTGTGTATATATATATATATATATATATACTGAAAGATAAATGGGCAGTGGTGGTGCAGGCCTTTAATCCAAGCACTTGGGAGGCAAAGGCAGGTAGATTTCTGGGTTTGAGGCCAGCCTGGTCTACAGAGTAAGTTCCAGGACAGCCAAGACTTTACAGAGAAACCCTGTCTCAAAAAAGAAAGAGAGAGGGGGGGAGGAAGAAAGATAGAAAGAAAGACAAATTAGGGGATCAGTCCCATTCACAGTCCCCCCCTCACACACACACACACACACACACACACACACACACTTAGGAAGAAACCTAAACAAGGAGATGTATGACATCCACAATAAAAATCTTTAAAACACCAGAGGAAGAAATTAAGGAAAACCATTGGAAGATGTAAGTATCTCCTGTGAAAATGTAACAGAAGAATTAATATTGTAAAAATGTCACCCTGCCAAAAGCAATCCAGAGATTCAATATAGTCCAAACCAACAATTTATACAGATATAGGAAAAACAATCTTAAAATGAGCATGGCAGAACAGGTGGCCAAAGATAGCCAAAGCAATACTGGACAAAAATAGCACTGTGGGCATTCCCACCATATGGACTTCAGTTACACTACAGTCACAGTAATAAAAATAGCATGGTGTTTACACAGAAAAGTTGCAGAAGTCTCAGATAACATAGAAGGACTCAGACAAAAGCCCACCCAGCTATATGGCTTTTAACAAAGATGTCAAAGGCATGCACAGTGTTCCTTTTCACTGAAGACGTAATTGGGCGATATAAATTAGAAGCACAGCAGTTCTAGCCGTGTAATTTACAGCAGCAGCCAACCAGTTTTGCAAAATTGTCAAAATCCAATAATGATCATCAAAGTTCCATCAATGTTCTATCAATGATCCATCAATGTTGATGGCTACCAGTGAGGTAAGGTGGCTAATTTTGTTATTTAAGGAAATTCAATCCATTTGGAACATGAACATTATGAAAATTTATACTACCAGCTAGGTCTGTTTTACATGCGTTTGAAAGCTAGCTGTATTTAATCACTTTTTATTACAGAAACTAATGATGTGTATGATGTTGTTGACTTTTTATTCATCTCTTAATGGATAGTTCCGGAGCTAAAAGCACATCAGTGTCCTCCTACAGCACTGCTCAATGCTGTGATCAAAGTCTCAGGGAGATGGAGCATTCATCGAGGACCACAGCCCACAGTTACTGCGGAGGTAAAACAGAACTGAAAGGTGCCTCCTCTCTTAGTTGCTCAAAAAGTTAGTGTGTGGACAAAAGCTAGACTGCCTCGTGGAACCTCTTTTCCCAAAGTCAATTAGCACAGTTTGCCTTTCACAGTGTGTGCATATCCCACTTCACGGACCATTAGTAAGTGCTGCTTTTAGAGGCTACAGCTGGGTTGTAACACTTTGACTCCTCCTCCTCTTCCTCCTTTTTCTCCTCTTCCTCATTATCCTCCTCCTCCTCCTCCTAATCATCTGCCTCTTCTTCGTCTCTCTCTCCTACCCATATCTGAGCTGAAACTTCATTCATTTTTTTTCTCCCGCTAGAGGTGACGGTGAAGGTTTTTTAACAAGAGGGCATTGAAAATGTCGGCTCAAATGAAGTTCAAGGAAATAGCGTACTTCAATTACTTGTGCTCTGTATGTGTTCTTCAACCACAGAACCCCGTGCTGGGCCTCTAGTCAGCTGTTTGGGTGCAATCATCTCAGTGGGAGGGGGTGGGGCGGTCCACACAAGCCGTTCTGTCCACCCTGTCAGCAGTTGAATACAGTACCAAGGATTGCTTGCTGGTGAAATTTCGCTTCTCCATGGATTTCCAGCATGTTAGAAAAACGGACATTACAACAGCAAAGCCACTGCTCTTAGAGGGGACTTCCCAACAGCTGGACTGAGTCTCGCTTGGCAGATTCTGACTCAGTGGGCCAGGGTAGGGACGTGGAACCTGTGAACCTAACGAGTGAGTTCCCATGCAAAGATACTACGTCACAGCATGGTGGTGGAGCCACAGAATTGGGTAGAAAGATCTTGGGAAATCCAGATCTTGATGTGCATTAGACCAATGTCATTTCCACTTTCACATAAGATCCCGAGTATGAGGATTATGAAGATAGCTCAGCAGTTAAGAGAGTTTCCAGAAGGTCTGTAACTCTAGCACCAGAGGATCCAACACCATTTTCTGGCCTCTGCAGCCCCCACAGTCACGTGGCACACACACACACACACACACACACACACACACACATGAATGAGTGTAAAAATAAAGCACATCTTTAAAACATTTTTAAAGATTTTAGTTATGAGTAACGAACGCATGAAGGCCCTTCAGAATGCCGTTCACTCCAGGACACTGTGCAGGCCCCGCTATACAACACCACATTTTAACGTACTTTATTAAAATAGCAGAATACCTTTCAGGAGAAATATTTTATATGGCTTCAGTATGTAAAGTGGATCACCCTAAACTGTCCAATTCACACACACCCTTTGCCTTCCATCATAGGCAATATTTCTCATGGGCTGTTTTCCAAAGGACACTGATTTTTAAAAGAAAGTTTTCATTGATTCTTCAAGAATTTCATGCAATAGACCTTGATCATGTTCATGTCCCTCACCAAAACTCTTCTAGATTTTACTTACCTACTTCATGTTTTCTCTTTTTTTTTATTATTTTTACACGAATACACACACACACATACATATATACACACAAAACCAGGTGAGCCCTGTTAGTGGTGTGTGTGTGTGTGTGTGTGTGTGTGTGTAGACACACACATATATATTTAGAGATGACCACTTGGTATTGAATAACCAATTAGGAGCCTCACCTCTGGGACAGACTGAATTTTCCTTCTCACAGTGGTCACTAATTGCCTGTAACTCCTAGGAGTGGAGCCTTGGGATATTTCTTTCATACATGATGATGTGTCTGCTGATATTTCCATTGTTCAGTTCTTGTTTGGGTTGCCATATTGTTAAGACTGAGATTTCAAATGTGCAGCCTTCCTGTCATATAGGAAGACAAAAATCTTTCAGTAAACATCCTGGTCTTCCATGTCCTACAATCTTTCCACCCTCTTCTGTGATGTTCCATGAGGCTTCCGTGTATGGGTTGTATTACAGACATAATTGGAATAGGTACCCTGTACATTGAAAAGACTCCCTCAGGGCTGCAGTTCATACCTCCTTGTTAGTGTTTTAAGGTAATATACATCCAAATTAGTTAGCAATCACTCAATACACATTTATTAAGTACCTAGTTTGTATTCTTAAAAAATCAGGAAATAATGAACAGAAAGAATATTTTAAAATGCACTGGAAGGTTTTAAGAGCTACAGAAGAACTTGAAGGCTGGAGTTAGAAAAATCAGGAATGCTAGTGCAGGGTGGTGCAGATTTGTCAGTAAGTGGTCAGAAAAAAATCCTATAGAAGAGAGAGACAATAGACAATTCAAGGATTTGAAACCATGGGAAGTTGTCATGGATCCACACACTGGTTTTGTAGTTCTTGGAGAAACCATTCTTTTCTGTCCATGTCCAAAGTCTTGCAATCGCCCATTCATCCTCCTCTCAAGTGTTAGTTATCTGCCATGGTAGAAACCCTGTGCCAAGATCTCAGGATGGTGCATTCGTTCATATGCCCTTCTTACCCTCAAGAAGCCGGCAACCAAGTGAGAGAGAGAGGTACACGCACATGAAATGACAGTCCCCCAAAACTGTGCTAAATGAAAACTCAAACTGTGAGCCTGTATAGTGAGACTCCAGTGAGCCCAGCAGGCCCCTAGCCAGGCCCAGAGTCACATACAGCCCTGACATAAAGAACGAGCAAGCCACCAGAAATGGCAGCCTGTCTGCTCTTCCAATAGTCTGGCTGAAAAATCACCCACCAACAGCCAAAGACCTGGGTAAGCAGCATGTTCTGACTCATGGGAGTTGTTTTCTTTTTTCAAATAACTGTTAATTGAAGTAAATTGTTACCTTCAAAGAGTCCTGGACTCTGCAGTAGTGAAACATTTGTCTTGGTTTGTAGAGTAATTTATTTTGCTATACATTCAACGTGTATGACACTCCGTCATCCTGAAATGCATTTTCTTGATTGTCTGTGAAGTTATCCAAGGGAGAAAAAAAAGTGTGTGGTCATATTTTGTTGGCTGAAAAAAGAAAATGTGTCGGGGTAGGAGAGAACTAGAGAAAAGTGCAGAAAGGGAAGAAGAGAGAGAGAGAGAGAGAGAGAGAGAGAGAGAGAGAGAGAGAGATACACAGAGGAAGGGAGAAATCACAGTAACAGAGAACAGCGGGTGGGAATGCTTGCCTTGTCCAGAAGACTCTCCATCCTCACAAGCAATGCTATGGCCAAAGGACAGAAACACAGCCTGTGCCAGGAAGACCAGCAGTCAGCCTGATGACAGTCACCCTGAATCCTTTGTTCTAAAATAAGCTCTTCAGTAGAGGAACTGGATCAATGGCAAGATAGCCCAGCAGAAGGGATTTGCGTTTCACAGGAACCAGACTTTTTGACTGGGAGATCAAAGAGAAAAATCTCAGAGAGGAAACCAGATTTCAAAGGATGTCACCAGAGATGCACATGGAGGCCTGGGTAATTCCTTTCTTATCTTTCCCACTCTGGGTTTTCCAGGATGGCAGGCAGACTTCCTTGGGCTATGATCATCTGGCATGTGTGTGTGGGTACTGCTGTGGGCTGAGGACATTTTCTGCTGGCAGGAAACTAGGGAGGGGTTAGTCTAGCACAAAAGCTTAGTGTCCAAAGGGTGGCTCCTAGTGGCCCTGCCATTCTTTTCTGTCTAGCTCTTGCTTCTTTGCCCACTCAGCCCTCTATTCCAGACAGACATAGAAGCCAAAAATAGCTGGGAGTTTTGTTCAGCCTAATTGGGTATTAATTAATAGCCACCCTCGCCCCTTTCAAGCTGAGGGAACTCCATCCCAATAATTCCCAGGACTGTGTCTGGTGGCACAAATAGCTCCACTACTCCCTTGTTAAAAATGTAGATTTAGAAACATTCCACCCACCGTGGAGTGGAGAACTCCCCAGCATTTCAGAGCCTGGTGCTTCAGCCTAGGGATGCCGAGGAGAGGGACAGATGCCTATCTTCTTGGTTTGAAAAGCTAGATTTTATAAAAGAGCAAACATGCAGCACACTGTACACTGTTCACCTCACTGGTCCCTTCCTGATGCCCGGGGATTAGTTTGTAGAGAAAGTTTTCTCAGGTTACAGAGCATGTTAACAACAATCTCAAAAGATAATCCCTAAATATCCCTTAAGAGCCAACTCATGAAATGTTTGTAAACTTGTTTCTATACAGGTTAATCCCACTGATTCCTTTACGGGAAACATGTGATGTAGGCTTACTGTGTGGCGTAGAGTTTTTCTACTTTTTTCTTATAAGTATGCTACTTTTATCATTTTAATCCTAACTTCCAGCATTGGTGACCAAATCCATGCTCTCTCCACGATAGGGTCTTGAGTGGTTGGTTTATTTAAGAGTCACTTAATATGTGTGGATGGAGAGCATCTCTTAGATCTCCATTATGCTCTTTGACCCGCCTACTTGTCCTGGCTACCCCACACTCAAGGCTGTTCACAGGAGCTCAGCTGGTATGCTCCACCTCTGCCCAGTAGTTGATTCAATGACAGGACACCATTCTCTTCAGTTCCCTTCACTGCTTTGTGTCATTCCAACCATCCGTTTCCACTCTCCACAGTTCCTAATAGAATATCTAATAAGCAACAACTGATACTTAAGATTAATACTCACTAAAGTGACTTCCCTATGGGGCATTGCTTTAACATTTTCAAATTCACTCGAGACTGTAGAGGAATTTTAATCCAGCAACATGGCTGCTCTAGAAAGGGGTCACATCCAAAGATTTTCTAGGCCTGTGTAATCCAGCTGGAATACTGACATGTCTTTCATCCCAGCACTCAGGAGACAGAGACATGCAGATCTCTGAGTTCTAGTCAGTCTGTTTGATTGAGTTGAGTTGAAGACAGTTCTGTTCGGTTGCCCTGGCCTGCAGGGGTTTTTGACAGGGGATCCTAGAAGAGAAGGGCAGAGAAACAGAGACAGGAGACTCGAAGAAGAAGGCCAAGACCAACTTTGTTCAAGGTCCCCCAAAACTGTATTTTCTCAGGGAACTTATACAGACAGGGAAGAAGTAAGGCAAGTGGGATTCTTCACGTAGCCCGGGCATTCTGCCAAGGTGAATCTCTGGCAGCTGTAAGATGTTTTCTTCTTCTGGGAGGGCACAGTGACCATTGACCACCTGATCTCTCCAAGGTCTGTAGCTGAGAAGTCAAAACCTAAGCCTATCTTTAAAATGAACTCCAAACATAAAGTCAGTTTGGCTCCTGGCATTCGGCCAGTGTTCAGTGAGTGCAGCTCAGGGCATTTCAGTGATGGAGCATTAGTTGGGATTCAGTTGAGAGTCAGTGCAATGAGTGCAGTGGGGTTGAATTCCGTCCTGAGTTGATGCAGTTCAGTGCAGGTCAACAGAGGGAGCTGAAGCCAGAGAATGAGATGGAACCAGAAGATTAGAACTGATTTCTACAGTTAGAGGCATAGCACAGCAATTCAGTCAGAAACTGAGAGAAGCCAGATTGAATCAGTCAGCTTGGAAAGGAGTTTGAGCCAGAAGAGCTGAGTTGAACCACCCAGCTAGAGTTCAAAAAGAACCAGAAAAGGTGAGTTTATTCAGCAGTAAGCCTCAGGGACAACAATTACTTTTGATGAATAAAAGTTATTTTTCTATGCAACACCCAGAAAGGTCTCATTGTTTAGTATCTTATTATTTAAAGATTTCATCCTATCTTGCCCATTACAGTCAAATGAGTTCATAAGCATCTATACATAACAGTTGATGATTTCCCTGCTATGTGCTATGTCAAATAACAGTCATGTTGCACCAATGACTGTTCAACCTCTATTGATTATCTGTGATCACAGTAAGCAAGGAGAGCTGTTGTACTAAGCCACAAATATTTCATATGCCTCGTTCAGAATTACAAGGTCCCTTCTACCTGAACTTCCTCTTCACCATTCTGCATTTGTCTATCTAGAAGTTTGTGAATAAATAAGTGCTGTGGATCTAATACAAGAGACATGGGCAGTCACCCAGGTGAAAACTAAAGTTTTACATGTCACTCTAACAGACTTCAGAGCGTGAGAGCGATAGTTTCTCACCAAAATGCTTTCCATTCCTCAATTTCTAGCCTCCTTTCTGGCTATGGTGTTGGAGGATACACAGCTAAGCCTTAGCTAGCACCCATCACCTTGAGCTACTCAACCTGTTAATGTCTCATCCTTGCTTGGTGTCACTTGGCTAGTTAAAGTCTTCTGTCCCTTATAATTGGGCCTCTCCATACCAAGAGAAATGATTTCAACAGTCTAATAAACAGATGCCCAGGCTAAGGTCTGAGGCAAAATATCTAGAAAGAGAAAAACTCTCCTGCCTATGGTCAACCCACTGGTCCTGCCTGTGATGTTAAGAGATGAGGAGTTAGTTTCATGTGGATGCCAGGGACAAGTCATCTAGAGGAAATGTCCAGTCTCATGTATTGATTCTTCTTCCTAGACTGGTTCCCCTGAGAAACACCTACAATGTGTGCAGCATCTGCAGGAGTAGAAACCTCCTAAGGTAAAGCCGCAGCTCTGTGTTCTCACAAGTGAGCAGACTCAGAAATCACAATAAAGACAAAGAACATTTTTGTCAGGCTCAGTGTTTTTCCCATGCCTTTGGTGGCCTGCTCAGCAGCCACTAACCTATTTTCTGGAAAAATGTCATATAAGTGAAATCATTTTCATACAGCCTTTGGAGCATAGTTTCATTAGCATGGAACATTTAATCTATATGTTGTGGGCATATGTACTGTGTCTCTTTTTAACTGCTGCTATATATTTCATTTTATTGGTATGCCATGGCATGGTTTCCTCCTTCATGCATACAGAGAAAGAGCACAGGATTACTATTAGATTTGGGGGTTTATATAGAAACCCTTACTCTATTCACATGCACATTTTCATTTAAAAATGGGTCCTATATCACTTGATAGCCATTTAGCAAGTGAAATACAGTAACAAAAATAGGATTTCCGAGTTGTATACTAATGTATGTTTATCTTTAAAAAGAAAAAATTCAAGTCCTTATACTGGGGGCTCAGTGGTTGAGAGTACTTGCTGAACAGATGGAACTTGAAAAAAGTCATTCTGAGTGAGGTAACCCTGTCCCAAAAGGACATGCATGGTGCGTACTCACTTATAAGTAGATATTATAAAGCGCAGGATACCCATGCTGTATTCCACAGATCCAAAGAAACTAAACAAGAAGGGAAGGCCTAAGTGAGGAAGCTTGAATCTCACTTAGAAGAGGGAATAAAATACTCATAAGAGACAGATGGAGGGAGAGAACTCTTATGGAAGAATGGGAGGAAGGATTGGGGCCCAAAGGGAATAGGAACACCACAGGAAGATCAATAGAGCCAACTAATCTGCACACTTGAGGTCCTTAGAGACTGAACCACCAACCAAAGAGTATATACAAGCGGGACCTAGGCCTCCCCTGCACATATGTAGTAGATGTTCAGCTTGGTCTTCATATGGGTCCCAAAGACTGGAATGGGGTGGAAGCTCTCCCAGAATCTGTTCCTTTTATATGGGATATGTCGTCCTAGCTGAGCTGCCTTGTCTGGCCTCAGAGGGAGAGTATGCACCTATCTATAACAATGAAGCAGAGGAAGAATTCATTGTGCTTCCCAGTTCAGAGGACACTGCCCATAGTGGCATGAAGTCCTGGTGTCAGAAGTGGGCAGATGTGGCAGTGGAATATGAGAATGGTTTCATAAAGAATGTGGCTGTTTAAATAGGGATGGCTTCCTTAGAATCATGTATTTGAATGCTTAGCCCCTAGGGAGTAGTACTTTGGGAGGTGTGGCCTTGTTAGATTAGGTGTGGCCTTCTTAGAGGAAATATATTACTGTGTAGGCAGGTTTTGAGGTCATATATGCTCAAGCTATGCCCAGTGTGGCACACCATCTCCTCCTGTTGCATGCAGATCAAGATGTAGAACTTTTAGCTAGCTCTCCAGCACCATGTATACTTGTCTGCCACCATGTTTCCTGCCATGATTATAATGGATGAATCCTCTGAATCTGTAAGCCAGCTCCAAGTAAAAGTTTTCCTTTATAAGAGTGGCCATGGTCCTGTTGCTTCTTCACAGCATTAAAAATTCTAAGACAATCAAAGTGGTCATGAGGCAGCAAAGCAAGTTTTTGCCAAAACTAGAAACAAATTTCAACCTTCATGTCCTAATCTTTTGGTTCCTCATCTTTAAGATAGACTCTGTGTCTGTAAAGTTCTACAGTGTTCCAGAAATTGTGCCAATAGCTGGGGGGAAAGTATTAAAGACATGAGATTGTGGGGGAGATTTCATATCTAAGTCACAAATTCCTTCTCCCCCCTCATGGACTTCTCATGCACAGACACTGAATGGAAGTCTTCAAAAGTCCCTGTAATTTTAGCATGTCCAACATTATTCTGAGACTCAAAGAAATTTTTTTTGCTATGATCCCTTATTGATTAATAAAGTAAAAAATTTCCAATATACAATAGCAAGGAATAAACATTTCCATTCCAAAAGGGAAGATATGGAGAGTAGGGAAGAAAGATCAAACCACAGCAAGATTGAAATTCAGCGCTGCAAACACCAAATTCTAGAGCTCCATGTCCAGCATCTGGGCCTAATGATGGTAGCACTGGAGTTTCAATAGGCTTTGTCACCTTTTACTGCATCTCTGTCGCATGTAGCATACCTTGGTTCTTTCTTGAGCCAGCTCTTGCAGCTTTCCCCAGCAGATGTCCAATAGTCTACAACTTAAGCTTTACTTTCATGGCTTTATTTTGTGCACTTAGTAGCTCAGTGACCCTCTTCTTTGTTGCCTGGAATTAGTAGTTTCCTAGAACCTTTGTGCAAACCTCCGTGAATATGTCACTCTTGCATCCTGCATGCCAGCAGTATCAGCTCAACGTGAAAACACCAAGCTCTGTTGCCAGCTCAAGATGGAGACTGGCTTCCTAGGATCTTGGGTACAATAGCTTCAGGTGACCTGGATGACTGAGCTTGACAAACTAATTCCTTAAATTTTTCTCTTGCAGCGGAGTGCTCTGGAGGCTCTATATTCTTGGAACTCTTCCAGATACTGTTCTCAAATGAATTTGCATTTTTACACCCTAGCGGCATATTCAAACCTTTGGCATTGCAATATGACATAGTAATCTACAAAGTTAATGTTGGAGAATAGTCCCAACAAATTAAAATAAAATTAAATAACTTTTTTAAAAAGTTATTTCTTGGACTGTTTCTGGGAAATGTTCCCTGAAAGATTATTTCTCCAACTCTGAGCCTTCTTTGGGTGCCTATTATTTCCTTGTATAGGGTTGAGGCCTTGTGGGCTTTGCCTGTTCATGTTGGCGTAGCTATTATTGTTATTATTGTTGTCCTTGTTTAGCCTGTGTTCAGACAGTCATGTTGGTAAGGTTTTAGGGATGTAGTTTCTGATATTACTAGGAGACACAATCTCAAAGCAAACTCCCTAATTCCCTGTCTCTTACAATCTTTTCACAATTTCTTCTGAAATGTTCCTTGAGGCTAAGGAAAGGTATTGTTTTGTAGATATACCCATTGGGACTTGACTCAACAGCTCTGAATTTTGACTGGTTATGGTTTTCTGTGATGCTGTTCATCTGTTGCAAAGACGTAAGGATGATGAATGGTGAGGACTACACTCATACCTGAAGATTTGGAGCTAGGAGTCTTCCAATCTCTTTTTACAACCATGATCACTTTGTTCTTCTGCCTTATCTGTACCCACTTTTTCTGAAACTTTAAGCACATTTGCATTCCAAAACTGCAAATGTTTTCATACCTTTTACCTCTCTCTTTTCTCTCTAATTTTACTCTAAATGGAGGGAAAGGAAGCCAACAACCATTTTACACCTATACTGTCTCCTCTGCCAAATCAATGAAACTTTCACTTTTGAATTCAACCTCACTTAAAATTTCAGGACATGGGCACAAAAAAGATACTTGTTAAGTATCAAATTTGTGTAATTTATATGCATTGGTGTTTTGCCTGCATCTATGTCTGTACCATGCACATGCCTAGTACTCACATAGGCCAGAAGGTGGTGTTGGATCTACTGGAAAAGTTATGAATCATCCTGTGGGAGCTTGGAATCAAACCTGGTCCTTTGGAAGAGCAGAGGATACTCTTAATCACAGAGCATCTCTCTCGTCCCAGTAACCAGATTCTTTATCAGGCCATCCCAGTTCATGACAGAATTCTTGTTTCCCTTTGAAACTTCATGAGCACAATCTTTCCTTTCTACCTGGGCTCTAGAATTCTAAACCCACAGGAATCTTCCTTAGCCCCAAACTCCAAACTCTTTTATATTATTCCTGTAAATCATTTCCAAAGACCTATGGACCATGTGGTCAGGTTTTTCACAATAACCCCAATCCTGATATCAATGTTCTGTATTAGTTACTTTTCCAACTTCTATTGGCACAAACAGCTTAAAGGAAGAAAATTTATTCTGACTCATGGTTCTGGAGATATAGCCAGTTGTGAAAGGGAAGTATATCAGTTGGAATTACTTATAGTTATAGTACCAGGAGCACAGGGCAGCTGGTTACACTGCAGCAGCAATCAGGAAGCAGAGGCGGCCTGGGCTTCAAGTAAGAAGAGCTATAATCCTAAAATCCCACCTTTCTTTGGCCTCCATTTGTCAATGGGATCCTATGTACACAGGTCCTAAAGTATTGCCTATGGAGGACATTTCACATCAAATAGTAACAAGAAAGTAAAGGTGCTTAGTAGATGCTTGTCTGTCAGTCAAAGTATAACAAAACTTTGCCAAAAAAAAAGTAAATAAAAAAAATAATTAGAGGATTAAATTGGCAAATGTTTATTTTGTGCTTTAAGAATATGGAGAATGATTTTCTTTCTAATAAAACAAAATATTTGAGGTTGAATTGTCCTCTAATGTGCAAAGATGCTGATGCATAATCCCAAATTGGTAAACCCCCTGCAGTGTGGACATAATATGATTAAGGCATGCTAGATGTTGGAGTAGATACATGTTTAATTTTATTAGAAACCTCCATATCCAGTTTTGTATGAATTTTTGTGATGCACATTCCTAAAATGATATAAGCTTTACATCTTCACAAGCTAAGAAGTTTCTACAAGAAAGATTTCTGTCAGTGCCAAAGTCCCAGAAAAATCTTCCAGTGAGTTGACTCGGAACCCATACAGCAATTGCTTGATTTATTTGAATTTTTCTTAGAGTGCAGACAGCATTCTGCTCACAATCTGAGGTTTGAATGACAATGGCAAAATAGGCTTATATATTTGAATACTTAGTTCCCAGCTAGTAGAACAATTTAGGAAGGATTAGGAGGCGTGGCCTTGTTGGAGGAGGTGAGTCACTAGAAGTGGGCTTTTAAAAGGCTTACACCACTCTCAGTTAGCTCTCTTTGTCTTGTGGTTGTTGTCTCAGTCTACGTGCCTGCCCATCTTCCTCCCTGCTGCCATGCTCACCATCTTATTGGTCACAGATTCTAACCTGATTCAATTGTTTCTTTCATATATTGTCTTGGTTATGTTGGTTTTGTCATGGCAATAGAAAAGTAACTAAGACTCAGATGTAGAAATAGTCCTGGTGAGCATCACAAGCCAGAGCTGGGAAGGCAGTACAAAGTGCATACCTGTAGCCAGCACACAACAATGAGTTGCCCAGGTAACTCATGTTCTCATCCTCCTGGCTGACTCAGTCCATTGATATTGCAGTCAACAGACATTTGGTGTCACTGTGTTTTCATCTTCACTTACTGGATGCTGACAGAGGCCTGGGGCGTCATTACAATAGGTTTGTGACGCAAATTTTCTCCATCTTTAGGAAATGCAACATCTAGCTATATGTTGATCTCCATAAATGACAGAAGTACTTGGTAGACACACATAGAGACAGGCCTATGTTGGCGGCCTGTCCCTCCTACCTCTGAGAGAAGACTGCTCAACAGCTTGCTGTAGCTAGAGCTCCCTGCATTTACCCAGAAGCTAAACACTTCCCCTGGCCTAGCCATGGCCTAGCCATGGGTTAGCTTGATTCTCAGCCTTGCTAACCCATCATGCATGTGGTACATTTCAGGAAAATGACACATTGATGAAAGACATGTTCTCATGTGGTCACTGCTACCTGGCTCCGCAAAAAAGATTGCCCACCCAATCATGCTTGCCAACAAACGTGTCTCTCGTGCTTGGGAACCTGATTACAATAGTCTGAATAACACCATGCCACCCCGCCCTCAGGACCACAGATGGATTTCAGTCAGTGCCAATTTACCTGAGCGCTAGACTTCAGTTAATCCTATCAAAGGCTGTAGGCTAGAGTAGGGATGAGATTACAAACACAATCGTATTTACACAGATGCCTTTTTTTGAGCCTTGCCACGCAGCCAGGATTGCATTTACATCTTGTAACAAAATCTCAATTATCACAGACCTAGCTTGTTAGAAATTTAAGACCAGGATATTAAGAGAGATAGGGGGCTGGGAGGAATGCACAGAGCTAAGTGGGGAAGAAAAGGCACCTGGGAAGGGTTTCCTGCAGTCAGTGGGGAGCAGAAGGGCTGTGTGCAGCTGGCATTAGATTCTGATTAGGATGGGTCACCTGTCTAATCAGATTTTCTGCCCCTTTGCAATCCATCTTACTAAGACCCTTCTACATGCCAGGCTTAGGGGTTCCTCGTGGCCACAAGATGATTCAAAGTAACTGCCAACAAAGCCTCTTTCTTTGGGACAGGATTTACTAGATTTCTTCTAAGTCAGAGCTCTCTGAATGAGGAGGAAGACAGATTTGGTCTCTCATGCATTTAATCCTAACGACAAGCTTGGTTTTTTAATACATCCCATTATGGAAAGTAGTTTCTTGACTAATCAAGAAAGCTCTCTGGAATAGAACCCAAGTAGGAGTCCTTCCACATAGATAAACATCACCCAAACCTACTACATATCAACCACAGTCAGCATAGACTGCTGGAGGGAGTGGTGAGGAGCTTCATTCTGAGACACTCAGAATGCCTCTGGCGTATTCATGGCCTCAACACAGGAAGTAAAATAATCTGCTTCATTGAAAAGTGCACAGGTGAAGAGAGACAGAAAGTAAGCTTTTGCAGTCTCAATGTTATTCTATAAGGTAACGTTGAGAAACCCTCCCCCCTAAAGATCATGCAAGTCTGGTGATTGATGCCTGTTTAGTCTGTAAAAATTAATAGTGTCTACCTTTATTTATTGATTTGTATGTGTATGTGCTGCTGCTGCTGCTGCTGCTGCTGATGATGATGATGATGATGGTGTGTGAGGGAGAGGGAAGGAGATGGTCAGAGGACTAAAGAGTCTGCTCTCTCCCTCTCCCATATGGTTTTTGACTATTAAACTCCAGTCATTAGGCCTTTATACAGTGAGGCATCTTGTTGTCCCTTAAGCTGCTTTTGAAGATGAAGCTGAATGTTTAAGGTATTCAGAAAACAACCTTCCTCTACTTTCTTTAAAGCTTGCCTATTTGGGGACAATAGGAAGGATGGCAGCAATCTGAAAAAAAAAATAGCGTTGTAAAGAAAAATATGTGAAAATCTACAACACACAGGGTGCTATCCCAGATTCTATGACAAGCAAAATACGGCTATTTAACAGAGAAGGCAAATTTCACCCTATGGCTAAGAAGAATCGAAGTCCAAAAGAAATGTGAGAGGACATGCTAACTTCCTTTTAAATGCCATATCCAGATGGTTGTTAGCATGCCTTCAGCCATTTTACACAGTCACACTGCACAAGGACTTTCTGAAGATCACTTACAAGTTAAATTGTTCAGAAATACTCCCAAAAAAGATGTCCTTATGAATATTCTCCACTTGCCACTAAATACAGCCATCTCCAGGACAGAATTTCTCATGAATAGCAAAGAAAAACAAATCCTAGTTCCTTGTGAGTTACCCTGCCAACTGAAAAGTTGTTTTAGGTTCAGCATTCAGATTGTAGAGTCTCTTGGAAACAGAACAGGAAAGGGATACAATGGAGATGGGCAGACACTGATCTGCTATGGTGATCTTAGTGACTTTACACATTGCTGTGATAAAACACCCTGACAGAAGCAATGCAAGGAAAGAAGGTACCATTTGGCTTACAGTTCCAAGAGATGCAGTCCATCATGGCATCATGGGTGTGTGGTGTGTGTGTGTGTGTGTGTGTGTGTGTGTGTGTGTGTGTGTAGGGATGGTCATGGTGGCAAGAACCAAAGACCAGCTTGTCATGGTGCATTGGCTGTCAGGAAGCAGAAAGGGAGCAGTTCTTGTACCTGGGTAGTTTTCTTCTTTTTTATACTTGGAACCCAAGCTTCTGGAAAGGTGTCACATGTTTACAGTGGATGGTCCCTCTACAACTTACTCAGGAATTTCTCACAGCTATGCTGAGAGGTTCATCTCCTAGGGGATTCTAGAGCCTGTCAAGTCGGAACTAACTATCACAATCATCAGGTATATTTGTTGATCCAGCGTCTATGAACCAAGCAACACTGATCAAGGTCCGGTTAATAGGATGACAATGTTTTCAGTTCTGGAGCCACGGAACCCCAAGCTGCAGCCCCAAAGGGTTCCAATGTTCATTATTACACAGCTCTGAAAATATGCTCTTCCCCTGTCTGCTTCAGTGGTGGGGCCATTTCTTGTCCCTCCTTTGTGTTCCCATATCTACAGTCTGTTGTAATCAGTTGCCAGATATCCAGACACTTGGGATTGTTTCAAGATTTAGTTCCCCCCAAAATATATTGGAAACGCAGTATGAATTATGAAAGAGAAAGAGGGAAGATTATGGAATTATGGAACCAGGTCTCTGTTCCACTGTTATTTGGACCAAGAGTTTAGAACAAACAGCAACTGGTGCCAAATAGATGGTAGGCCGCCATTTATGCCATAATGGAAACAGAATGGGAGTTGGGGAAGGGAAGCCAAGAGGTGTCTTGATCAACTACATCCTGCTTCTCAGTACCGCAGTACCTCTTCTTTTCTTAGATGCATCCTGCTCTTGTTGGCTCTCTAATCCTTGCTTTCTTGATTCTCACTATCTGTGGCTATCTCAGTTCCAGCACCTCTGCCACCATATCCACCCTCCTTCCACCCCTCATCCTTCCACATCCCTCTAGTGCTCCTTGAAACTTCAACTCATTGCAAACCACCACCTGCTTATTACATTGTTCTGTGACCAATTCCTTGAGCAGAGTCACTCCTTCTACTTCTCCCATCCGATACCCATCACCAGGCCTGCTAGGCGGGAGCCAGCAAATTCCCCAGAGCCAGCTCCGTATTATTATTGTCCTATTTCCTACCCTCCTTGGTTAGGGGACTCTTCCTCCTTGGAGTCGACCATTTAACTAGAGCAAACTCACACAAATCTCTTTTCTAAGCCTGAAAGTACTCTTCATGCTCAGTGTAGTGGCTATTCCTGGTTGTCAACTTGACAATATCTGGAATGAACTACAATCTAGAATTGGAAGGCTCACCTATGATCCTAATCTGGAGGCTCAGAGATATTAGTTTCTGACCTGGATCTTGGCATGGAAATCTTGAGGCATAGTGGCTATGAATTCCAGAAGATTAAGACAAGGAGGTCTGGAGTTCAAGATCATCTAGGATTAAAGGCATGGAGGCACACACCTGTAATCTGGGCCACACCCTCTGTTGGAGACCTACAGCCTTTAATCTGGGCTACACCCTCTGCTGGAGATATATAAGGACATTGGAAGAAGGAAGATTTACTCACTCTTCCTTGCCTGCTTGCCTTGTGGGACTGAGCAACTGCTAGATCCTTGGATTTCCATCCACAGCTGCTGCTGCCCATTTTTGGGGAGCTGGACTATAGACTGTAAGTCATCGACAAATTCCCTAACTATATAGAGACTGCCCATATATTCTGTGACTCTAGAGAACCCAAACTAATACACTCAGCGAGGTCAATGTAAGAACAAGAAATATTAAAGTCAGGAGCAGGGTGTGCCTTAGCTGGTGGAGTGTTTGCCTAGCAGGCATTAAAGTCCTGGTCTCAACAACACCACCCCTGTGGGTTAAAGTGGTGGCTGGTGTCCGCTCAGGGCCTGGACCGCTGGGCAAGGCAGGACACAGGAAGTTTTGAATGCTCATTTCCCTAGCCACTGGGCGGGTGGGTGTTGGGCTGTGTGAAACTGCAGGACCACGCTCCACTCTGGGAATGGGGAAGCTCAGTTTGAGGATTCCTGGGAGTGGTGGAGTTGGGCTCATGGGTCCCCAAGCCAGCATAGAGGCCTGGGACATCAGGTTCTAACTCTTAGACACGGAAGAACTGAGAATAGACTAGGGGCCCAAGGGACTGGCTCTAGCCTGGAGCCAAAGGGAAAACAGAGGGGAGGAGAGCTCTGGCAGGTTCACACAGGGACAAGAGAATCCTTTGCTTGTTCGGGTGGGTGGCTTGGCAGGTGGTTTGGCTTGGTGGAGACCATGTCTGAGAGGGCAGGGAGGCCTCCTGCATGCTCTCTAGAGCGAGACCTGCTCCATTGCTCCAGCATGGTAGAATCTGATGAGAAGAGGCAGACTACGGTTTTAAAGCATTTGTAGTTATGGTGGAGAGTTGTGGTGAGTGAAACTGTACCCCGATTTTTCAGGGAGGGCCTGAGCTTAAATACCTTTTTCAGGAAGGAATATCTGGGAAGGAGAGCTTAACTGGCTAAACCCTTCAGGCTTTTAGGTACCTCATTAAAATGGAGATGTGTCTTGAGGCTACATGATCTGTGATCAGGTCCTCTACCTGTGGAGGGGCTTGGGGTGTTGCCCTATGTGACTGATGGCCACAGAATTACGGAGAGCTGAGGCCATCTGTCAGGAGCCTCGTTTCTAGGAGCATGGCAAAAGCCTTCAGTCCCTAGTAGGAACACAAGCTGGGTCACCGGGCTTTAAACTTGCCTTTCACGGTCCCCTCCCCCTCCCCCACCCCAACACACACACACACACACACACACACACACATACACACACATACACACACACACACACACACACACACACACGCACACACACACACACACAAATGTACAACTCTCTTGTACATTTCTTCCATCCTTTCATTTTCTCCTGTCATTGATCAGCCGTGAAATCAAGGGGAGCGCTTTAAAGAAAAGAAAAAGAAACAACAAATCCAAACTTCCCCCAATGCTCTCCCAGTTGATAGGAAACTTTGCAGCAGGAGCCGTGCTTTGCTCTGTCAAACAACTCTTTTTTGAGAAAACTCCTTAATAAGCTAAATTCCTTGTTCTTTTCATTAGGATTGCTGGTCCAGTTCTGCCTTTTGAAGCTCCATGAAAGAAATTAAATTGCTTTCCTTATATGATAGCCCTTGGGTCACTTGAGACATTTTCACGTATTTCTGTGCGAACGCCTCTAATCCAGACTCGTGAACTTCGGGCGCCTTTGCATGTTCTGAATGGAATACCCTAGCAGTTGCTTCACACATAATTATATCCCTGCCCCCCCCCCATATTCTTTGGGTTTCGCATGTCACACGCAGAACTGCACACTGTGCTCTTGGTGTGTTGTGATTGGTGGAGCCACTCCCGCCTCTCCAGACATGGTTTTTCTGTAAACTCGGCAAAGAGCTCCTAAGTTGCTGTGGAGGTGGCGATGGTATTGATCAGTTCATTGATTGTATAACACTTTTGACTCATCACCACCAACTAGTTATAACTAGAAGTGTGTTGTGCTGTTACTTGGTCACACCTCCACCATCACTTCCAGGTACAACTGCCTTTTTGTTGCTTGAGCTTTTACTTTTTAAATTTATTTATCTTATATTCCATATATTCTTATTTTGCCTGAATTTAGGTCTGCATATGCCTGAAAGTATGTCTGTATATGCACACATAGCACCCATGAAAGACAGCCACCATGTGGGTGTTGAGAACCAAACCTGGGTCCTCTGCAAGAGTAACACGTACTCTTGGTTACTGAGCCATCTCTTCAGTCCCACAGATGGCTTTTTGACCAAAATTAGGATGATTAGACTTAATAATATATTTGAACCATAATATCAACATAGTGAAGATCATTGGATGGTCTGATTTCAGCAATATTTGGCTAAGGCTATTCTTCCAAGCTTGTTTATTTGAAGATTAATGAGCATGCCTTCCATATCTTTACAGAGGTTTCTCCGAAATATAAATCAAGCAGTGTTAAAGTTAGATGCCCATGAAAAGATACTAAACAGTGTCCTTCAGGGTAACATTTATCTATTAATCAGTATCCTTTGGATACAACTGTTTAATTCATCAATTTAAATGTACCTCATTTTTCTTCTAGTTTGTCCCTAAGGCTCTCTTGAAAAATGGCTGCATTATATATATTTCATTTCTCATTTGTACCAATTTAATAATCACAGCCTCTCCAAAAAAATTAGTTTGATATGATTTTGCCTTAGTCTATTTTGTGGTCCTGAAACAATACTTCAGGGGTAATATATGCAAGAATTTTATTTCTGATAGTTCTGGTAACTCTCTGATATTCAAGAGCAAGGTATCAGAACCTGGTCAGGGATAAGGTCTCTGTCCAAGATGGCACGTTGAACATGGAGACCTCTGGACAGGAAGAATACAGTGTCTTAAGTTGGCATAAAGGAAAAGGGAGAGAACTCCCTCCACCGAGCCCTTTTATGAAGCCTTCATCCCATTCTTGAGGATGGAGCCTGCTTGTCTCCATCACCCCGAGAGCCACAGCTCCTGACCCTTGCACCAGAGAATCAGTGTCTACATGAATTTATAGGGAACAAAAGTTTCCACTGTACCACCTGCTTCTGTGCATTTAATGGCGGAGTCCTTATTTAGTGTCTCTGCCATCCCGTTAATAGCAGTCCCCAAATCTCCTCTAATCTATAAATGTCTCACTGCTCTGCAGAAAGAAAACCCCACTGTCATCTGAGACCTAGAATTGCACTGGCCAAGCAGAGGTCTCTTCACCTTTCTCTACCCCACCATTCCCTTGCCAGAGATACAATCCATTCTTCAACAGAATCTCAGAACTCATGACACCTCAGAAATAGATTTACAGTGACTTCTGTTTGGATTTTTTTTGTACAGACAGCATATTTCCTTCACCCCACCCTAAGATGCTCTCAATTGATTATAAACTCCTTAGCAACAGGGACATTTTTCTCTCCATCCCCTGCAGTGCTTGCTCCGAATATTTGAAGGGTTGAATTGAACTGAATTGCACAAAGACAGAAAATTAGTTTGATCTATGCAGTCTCAAAATCATTTTTTTCTGTCCAATCGGATTCTTTTCATCTATCTTAATATCTAATTTGTGCATAGTTGAATCAGTCTTGCAGTTAATCTGATGTGGCCGTTAAAACTACCAAGGACTCTAAATTCATTTTCCTGATCTGGTGATTTTTAATCATAGAGTCACAGCCACTCACACAGAAAAATAAAACAGCAGATTAACTAGAAAACTAATAGCAGAATGATGAATGGAACTCTCTCTAGGCCCAAAGGCTACTGCAGAGAATCTATGTCTCCGCCAAATCCACTCATCCGGCTTTGATTCAACACTCTTTTGTTAAGTGGTCATAATAATAATCAGTTACTGAGTGTTTCCTTTGAGCTAAGCATTGAACCAAGATAAAATAACTTGGTTGCTATTGCTATAGGGCTTGTCTTGTGCCCCAGTTGCCTTCTGTGTGGACTTTCAGAACAAAGCATAATAAACATTACTTATCTCCTTCTAGTTTAATATATTACCACTCTGAATGCTAATGAGAACCATGTGAGTCACTCTCCTTTCCTCTTTTCTTCTCAATTTCATCTACCAGGTGAAAGCTTTCTGCAAATGACCCTTTCAAAATAAAACTTGACTCTACACTCAAGGACTTTGCAGTGAAGTACAATCAACTGAATCTTAAATAATAAACTATTTAATCGAAAGCTATATCCCATGGTCATATGAATTGAGAACACGAGCAGATCCAATTAATGGTTTTATCTTAAAGGCAGAATTTTAGCTGAGACTGGTGAGATGGAAAGAATTTCTGGAATGATGGCGGAGGTGAGCAGAGATCGGGTGATGGAGGTCCCAGGCAGAGACTGCTAGCGCTTAAAACATGTGAGGCATGCATACTGACACCAGAGGGTTTTTTGACCTGCTGATTGCTAGAACAATTGTTCTTATGCGGGTTGATTAGAATTATTCTTATATATGGAATGTATCAACTAGGAAATACTACAATGCTTTGCACAGAAAAAAAATAACATTTGATTTGTGAAATCTTTGAAATAATGTGCAAAGGTATCACATTAGAGCATAAAGATTTATACTATATATCTAAGATTAAGAATGGGAGGAAGGATTGCAGGCCCTGAAAGAAATAGGAACTCCACAGGAAGACCAACAAAATCAACCAACCCTGATCCTTGGGGCTTTCAGAGACTGAACCACCATCTAAAGAACACACACAGGCTGCCCTAGGCCTCCCTGAACGTATATAGCAAACATACAGCTTGGTCTTCATGTCAGTCCTGAACAACTAGAGCAGGAGGTGACTCTAAATGCTGTTACATGTATGTAGGATATGTTCTTCTAGCTGGACTGCCTCATCTGGCCTCAGAGCGAGAGGAAGGAGCTAGGCTCACAGAGACTTGAAGTGCCAGGGTGTGTGGGAGGAGCCCCCTTAGAGGAGAAGGGGAGGGGGAAGGATTGTGGGAGAGAGTGACCAGGAGGGAGGCAGTGACTGAGGTGTGAAGTGAATAAGTAATAATAATAATTTTAAAAAGATGAAAAAAACCTGAGATGAGCATAAATGCTTTTTATTGTGGTCTCAGTTCAGAAGACACCAATTAGACCAGCTAGAAGCTCAGCCATAGAAAGATGGATGCCTGTGGCAACAGCACATGCCAGTGGGGTGTCAGTCAAGGAAGTAGTAGTGGATGTGGGGAGGAAAAAGTCTAGCCCTGAGCAAATGCATTCGGTGTACAGCCAGACCTGAGTGCAGTACTGAGCTGAGAGGAAGATAAACGTTTGGGACTCTCGCTCGTCCTAGGTCTCTTCCTGTCCTCTGTTCATAATTTTACATTCATGGCATTATATTCCTTTCCTTAAAGACAGACCTTAAATTGTACAAACCTTGGGATCTACCAAGCCTGAATCTGTTCCTGTTTATAAATTTGAAATAATACAGGGTTTTCCTGAGAGGTTAGGACACTAATGTGCATTTGACCTCTTGACATAGAAACTGTATACCTTCTTCCTCCTTAAATCTTCCACCTCAAATTTTCTGCCACCTGGAACTCACTCATAGTTCGTGAATGACTGGAAGGCACTGGCTGCAAGCTCCCTTACCTTCGTGCCAATAAACATGTATTGGTGTGAAAATTTGTACTATGGTCAATGTTTGGGAAATGATAATTTTTAAATTTTCACGAATCAGCTCTTTATGTGGTGTGTTCATTTCCACAGAAAAATATAATTAAACTCCTTTAGCTTAATCTCTATTTAAAGGAAGCTGTTGGTAAATACTCTCTTTGAAACACGTGTTTAAACAACCCAGGTGATTTGTCTTTGATGCCCTGTTGCACTTCTCCTTATGTGGCATCCAGACACAGCGGAAGCCCATGGTCCACTTGTTAACCTTTGACCCTTCAGGTTCTTGTAGCATATGGTTTGTTCTGATCACCTCCTGACTGCTTTACACTGCCTGCAGAAGGTGCTCTGGTCTTTTATCACATCACAGACCCCTCACTCCAACCTGAAGCTTTGACTGAGCCTCTGTTCCCCTCAGCACTTCATCCTGCAGAGATCTAGAAGCATCTCATGCCTGTGAGAGTGGGCTGGTGGTGGAAGATAGGCTCTGTGAGACAGTTCTTGTGCATCTCATCTTTGGTTTTCTCTGATTTCCCTTCTTGTTGGGTGTGATGCCAAGTCCAATGTCAGGCTAATTTGGTGTCAGGCATTCTGATACCACAAGATGTCCCTCAGGAAAGTCAGAGCTAGCTATCTAGTGTCTCTTTATACAGATCTATTGGGAACATCCAATTGGTCACAAGTTAGTGTTGGGAATTGGTTCTAATGCTTTGTCTTATTTCGGTTCTCAAAAAGTCATGCTTCCATATCTAAAGGGTCCCTGCCTCCAGCATAAAGACTTGCAGTACAGCCATTGCCTGGGTAGGGAAACAGGGCGGGACATTGAAATCACATTGGCAAGAGACAGAGAGATGGGGTAGGGAAGAGGAGAGGAGGAGAGGGGAGGGGAGGGGAGAGGAAGGGAGGGAAGGAGAGGAGAGGAGAGGTAAGGAGAGGAATGCCATGATGTGGAATGAGAAACTTAAAGGCCCACAGGCATGTAAGGATCCAGGAAAGTGGCTCTTGAGGCTACTTCCCCATTGGGTCTAGGTAGCAGAAATGAGAAGTTGATTTAGCAAATTGACTCCAGAAAGTTGGAGGGGAGAGTGTATGCTAGCTGCAGGAGGATTAGAAATACCTAGCCACTGAGGTAGTGTGTGTGTGTGTGTGTGTGTGTGTGTGTGTGTGTGTGATTTGTGAATCCAGAGAGCTCTTGGACAGATGCAGCTCCAGAGAGCGAGACCTGTTGGGAGCCAAAGCAGTTTAACTAATTCATTGCTACAGGTGAGACCTCAAGAGGATTCATGTAGCTGATTTTTTCTTTGGAACTTCCTCTCTTCTCAACCTTCTCTCCCTTTCATTCTTCTGTTATTTGTGTTTTAGCAAAAGTGTTGTCCTCCATTTCTTCCCCAAGGCACTATTTGTTATTGAGCTGTATAGGAGGAGGTCAGTCAAGAAAAACAAAAACAAAAACAAAAAACAAAAAGTCAACAACAATAACAACAACAAACCCCTGATAGAAGAACCTTATGATAGAAGAAGAGATAAAAAAAAATCAGGAAAGTCTTCTAAATGCCTGATTTACTTCACTACAAATACATCTGTTTATTCACAATATTTTCCTTTTCTGGCTGCCTTCAAAATCAGTAACACCAAAGCACAATCCTTCACTGGCACTGTGACACAGCTCCATTACCCTCAAGGATGTCTTTGCCTTCTCAGTGTCTTCCTCTGAAATCACTACTCTCACATACTCTGAATGACTGATTCTTGGCCTAAAAGCTCTTTGGGATGCAGCAGGATTGCTGAGAAGACCTCTCAGAAAGACATCTTCTCAGCCCATTCTGATTCTCAAATCTCTTTCTTTGTCCATTTCATGTGCCATGGTTGGACTTCTTCCCAGCCCAATCTAGTCATCTGAATCCTGTTATCCAAGAGCACTAATGATTCCCGAGCTACTACACATATCTGTGTGGTAGCGGATTGCCATAAGGACCTGGGACTGGAGGATCCAAATCCACACCTGAGGCGAGCAGATAAGTAGAGAGATGTCCTATCAGGGGGTTGTAATATTAAACAAAACAGACATGTGTGCAGACAGAGGTAGAAATGATGGCCACCCAGTGTCACTTTCAGAGTCTGAAGAAGGTAATGTTATCCAGAATGGGAGGTGACAGTTACAAAATGACTGTGACTTGTATCTAGGGCTCTACCACCTACTCTTCTTGTTCAGTCACTTGCCACAGGCTTGCTGCCATGTTTTAAGCCATTTGGTGGAGAGGACTGCAAAGAGAGAAACTAAGAGTGACTTACCACTTAGATTCTTGAGACAAACTGAATCCCTAGCAAACTGAAGTCCTTGCTTGGTTCAGTAGCCTGTAGGTACCTAAATTCTACTCACAGCCACTAAAGAGAGCTTGGGAGAGACTCTTCCTTCAATGGAGTATCCAGACAAGGTCACTTCCCCAGCCAACACCTTGTCCATAGTCTTGTGAGAGATGTTAAGATAAAACCCAGTTACAACACAGCCAGACTCAAGTGCACAGAAACTTTTGAGAGAACGTGATGCTAAGTTGGGGGTAATTCTACTATAGGAGAAGTAACTCATATAGGACAGTGCATTGTATTTAGTCTTTAGCTTCTGAGGGAAAAACTGCTTTGAGGGATTTTTGTCTAAAAGAACGGAGTGTGTATGTGTATTTGTGTGTGGGGGGGCTGATTGCGTCACTTTTCCATAAGAAGCTCTTCACTAGCTATCTTACACGTTTGCTATAAAATCATCACTTCTTGCTGTTGACTGTGAATGTCTTCACCTCTTCTCCTCCATCTGCACCTTTATTCCAGAATGATTGTCTTTCCATCCCCGAGGGAGCCCTGCTCTTCCCCCTCTCTGGTTCTTCCCTTGCCTGAAGGGCCCTGAAGTAGCAACTTAAGGGTTCTTTGGAAAGTCGGTTGAATGGTGTTTTGCTGGGACAAACATGTGAAGGAATGTTTTGTTAAAGTGGACACAGGTGTGAAAGGCTAAGGCAGACATGGAGAGAGGATGTTCTGCTAAAGCAAGCACAAGAAAGGACTCATGATGAAGGATTATTTGCTAATGACACACATGGATTGATCCTCCTTACACTGCATAGTTGAGCTGCATTTGTCAGGACTCCATAGAGAGAAATGTACCAAAAAAAAAAAAAAAAAAAAGTTCTGATGGTGTACTGCAGTTTGTTACGGCTTCAAAGGACTCAGACTGATTAGAGGAGCATGCTAAAGCAAGACATGCTGAGGCAAGGCATGTGGAGGACATGTGATATTTGGAGGGTATGAATCGGACTCCAAGGAGGGACACAGACAGAGCTTGGCTTGCTGGTACAGCTAGCTGGCAACGTTTGTGGGTCTCAAGTCTTGGCTGATCTTCACTTCCCTGAGAGAGGCACAGCAGAGAACTTCTCCTGGTGTTCCTGTTGGTTCCTCCTGCTGACTCAAGCCCAGGCTGAGGCCTGACACTCTCTGCTGGGTCATGTCACTGCTGTTGCTACCCGACTCTACTGGACTGCTGCTGTGTCTGTGAAATGTTTGTGAGTGGGTCAAGCTGCCTCTGCCTGCTAACCTGTGAACTGAACTGCCAATTTCCAGACAAGACAGATGGGCTTTGCTCCGAAGAACCTTCCTAAACAGGTTCACTTCCCCCATATCCCTTCTTTTCTACTACCTCTGGTAGGTGGTGGGCTACAAGGGAGGCTGAAGCATTTAAGAACCATTATTAAAAGTAGGATTTGAAAACAATTAAAATTACTGGGCTCCTTCAACATTCCCGTGTTAGCAGTCTGCTCTCTTTCTTTGAACCTGCTCTTAGATATCATCTGGGGAATTCCTCTATTGTTTATTCATATTGTCTTGCTAGGTCCTTCATTCTGTTAATCGGAGTTGTTGATTCTTCTATTTGTGTATTTAATCTATGTAATGGCCAACCCCTGACAAAGACGAATCTCAGGGGACTATGTCTTTGCTCCACGGGACTGTACTCCCAGGTCTGTAACTAGTCTTTACACAATTGTTGAATTATTTGATTAATATAATACTTTGATCATTTTGGTAGAATTTTTCTAAAATCAAAAGTTTGTGTCTCTCTTCTCCATGGAAGAAAACTTAAAGCTTCACAGAGAGAGTCCAACTTCATCGACACATGGATTCAAGTTTAACTTTATAGAATATTTTTCCTATAATCAAAGACAATTGTGTGTACTTGACTGAATAAACTACTCCAGTAAATCCTTTATTTTCCTATATTACTTTCATTTTATCTTAGTTATTTCATTTACTCATGCTCTCAAAGTTTGATTTTATTTTTGTTTATTTATTCTGCACATTAAAAAGCCATAAGCAGACAACAACAGCATCTCTGAGGACCCCAGAAGCAGCCTCTGAGGGGGCTCAGTGGTCACAGAACATGGGTTTTAGACTAGCTATGAGGTGGGTCTTGGGCTGCCTTCTGACAGCGACAAGCTTTCGTCCCCACTCAAAGGTTCTGAAGCATCAGGGAAGAGAGAAAAGGAAGAAAGAGAAAGAGAGCTTGAAATCTCCCAGCTTGTTTCTGTCAGAACACATCAGTTCCAGGTCATGTCTCTACAGCGTGAATGTCATGGCGCAAGCTCAGGCTGTCAGCACAAAGGACAGAGAAGCTCACTGACAGTTCCCATGTTGACACTCCATGCCCATTACAGTAGGAGAATTTGCTGTTCCCCTTCACTGAGCTGCCTGTCCCTTAGCTGAGTCCCCCAGATGCAGGGTCAAGCCCTGGAAGGGGCCAGGGCTCTGCTTGTCACATACATAAACAGAAGAGAGCTGCTGTGGTCCCAGTTGAAGTGAGGGTGGAAAGGGACACACGGGAGAAACACAGCCCAGCTCCTGAATAGTGCCTCGTGCCATGCTCATGACGTGAGTGTCTTAATATCAAGTGGAGAATCAATAAAATGGGACCTACAGAATTAACTTTCGTTTCGTGAAAACCTCTCATGACTGAAAATAGCATCCAGAAAATGAGTGAACAAAACTCTTGTTTAAAGAGTGAACCTGTACTCATTCCTCAGTCCCTTCAGCTTCCAGGTTCTGGAAATGAGGAGAATGGAGAGGAAAGCAAAGTAATCTGCTCATGGTTGCGAGCACACATTCTAAAACGGAGGGAGAAAGGAAGCTGTGGGTCCAGCTGTGACTGGCAGTAGAATGTAGCTCTCGGACCCTGAGGCTTTCTCTCAGAGTTCCCCACTACCATTCCAGAAACCCTGGAAATAAGAGTGGGTGTTTAACCATGTTGAGAACTGGTGCCAACTGTTAGGCTACTGCCAAAAAACCCAAGAAGAATTTTCAGGAACTCCACAGATAACAGAAAGGGCTAGAGGAGCACATTTTGTGACCTTCCAATCCTCCATTTCTGCCAAGGCCATGAGGTATGGAAGCCCTAGGTCACCCACACAGCTGTGACAGGCTTGAGCCAATCAGAGGAAGGGTGTCTACTGGTGATAGTGACTATCAGCAGGAGTAGCCCTGACCACAGTTCACATTAGAAGCGATAGGCTGCATGGATTGCAGATATTTTGAATGACAAGACGCCTTTCCACAGTCTAGCAGAGCCTCAGGATGGTGTGGGGAGAGGAACTAGTTTTGGAGCTGAGCTCTAAACCTCCCCTTCCTTCACTGATCCATTCATGTCTCCCAGAAACTTCTATTGAAGAGGGAGGGATTCCAATGTAACATTATTTAACATTCAATGTAATGAAGAAAATTAAATCTGGTATAGCAGGTCCTCCGGAAGTGTCATGCCCAGTTTTCTGAGGAACCGCCAGACTGATTTCCAGACTGGTTGTACCAGCTTGCAATCCCACCAGCAGTGGAGGAGTGTCCCAGAGGATTCCCCGGCATGCAATAAGGACACATGTTCCACTATGTTCATAGCAGCCTTATTTATAATAGCCAGAAGCTGGAAAGAACCCAGATGTTCCTCAGTGGAGGAATGGATACAGAAAATGTGGTATATTTACACAATGGAATACTACTCAGCAATTAAAAACAATGAATTCATGAAATTCTTGGACAAATGGTTGGAACTGGAAAATATCATCCTAAGTAAAGTAACCCAATCACAAAAGAACACACATGGTAAGCAGTCACTGATAAGTAGATATTAGCTCAGAAGCTCTGAATACCCAAGACACAATTTACATATCAAATGATTCCCAAGAAGAAGGAAGGAGAGGGCCCTGGTCCTGGAAAGACTTGATGCAGCATTGTAGGGGAGTACCAGGACAGAGAAGTGCGAGAGGGTTGACTGGGGAATGGGCAGAGGGAAGAGGGCTTATGGGACTTATGGGGAGGGGCAAACCGGGAAAGGGGAAGTCATTTGGAATGTAAACAACTGAATACAGAAAATAAATGCATAAATAATATAAAAAATTTTAAAAAATTAAATCTGTGTGAGGGAGTGGAGATTAGGCACAGAAAGGTGACATCTGAGGAATTGAGGAATGTCTTCTCTGAAGGCAGAGACTTAGAGTCTTCAAGAGTGAGGCAAGACAGTCAGGGACAGGGGAGGGGAAAGGAGAGGAGGGGAGGGGAGAGGAGAAGAGGGTATGGGAGGGGAGAGTAGGGGAAAGGAGAGGAGGGGAGGGGAGGAAGGGGAAGGGAGGGGAGAGGAGAGGAGGGAATGGGAGGGGAGGGAGGAGAGAGGAAAGGAGGGGAAGGGAGGGGAGAGGGGAGGAGGGGAGGAGAGGGGAGGGAGGGGAGGGGGAGGGAGAAGGAGAGGAGGGGAGGGAAGGGGAGAGGAAGGGAGAGGAGGAGAGGAGGGGAGGGGAGAGTAAAGGAGAGGAGGGGAGGGGAGGGGAGAGGAGGAGGGGAAGGGAGAGGATAGAGGGGAGGGGAGAAAGGGGAGAGGAGAGGAAGGGATGAGAAGAGAGGGGAGAGGAGAAGAGAAGAGAGGAGGGGAGAGGAGAGGAGAGGAGGGGAGGGGAGGGGAGAGGAGAGGAGGGGAAAGGAGAGAAGGGGAGGGGAGAGTAGAGAAGAGGGGATGGGAGAGGAGGGGAGGGGAGGGGAGAGAAGATGAGAGGAGGGGAAGGGATGGGAGAGGAAGGGAGGGGAGGGGAGGGGAGGGAGGAGATGGGAGGGGAGGGAGGAGATGGGAGGGGAGGGAGGAGAGAAGAAAGGAGGGGAGGGGAAGGGATGGGAGAGGAGGGGAGGGGAGGGAGGAGATGGGAGGGGAGGGAGGAGAGAGGAGGGAAGGAGAGAGGAAGGGAGGGGAGAGGAAGGGAGGGGAGGGAGGAGATGGGAGGGGAGGGAGGAGAGAGGAGGGAAGGAGAGAGGAAGGGAGAGGAGGAGAGGAAGGGAGGGGAGGGGAGAGGAAAAGGAGGGGAGGGAAGGGGAGAGAAGGGAGGGGAGAGGAAGGGAGAGGAGAAGAGGAGGGGAGGGGAGAGGAGGAGGGGAGGGAATGGGAGAGGAGAGGAGAGGAAGGGAGGGGAAGGGATGGGAAGGGTGGGGAGAGGAGAGGAGGGGAGGGGAGAGGAGAAGAGAGGAGGGGAGGGGAGGGAAATGGAGGGGAGGGGAGAGGAGAGAGGAGGCAAATTGTTCTGGAGAAGCAATGGCATGCTCAGGGCTGACTGCACACTTGCGTGATCCATCTGGCTTTCCCCATGGGTAGAGATGGAAGGAGGAACTCTTGTGAATTCAGCTTAGACTGGGCTGCTGTGATCTGGTATCATCAGTATGGTGGTTGGGGTGGCATCGAGCCGAGGGTGTGAAGGCTTGGGAGATAAAGTGTGTAGGACAACGGGCCGTGTGTGTTAGAGAAAGGTCAGGGTTATAGATGACGTCTTGGTTAGGAACCAGAACACTCAGGTAAACAGTGGTTCTAATGGTCGAGATGGAAAGATCTGGGACCCAAGCAGTTTAGATAGCAAGAAAGTTACATTTTGTATATTCTGTTTGGGGTGTGAGCATTTGGGGCTATCCAGTTTTTCTCTGTCTGTATGTCTGGTTTTCTGTGTGTGTGTGTGTGTGTGTGTCTTTTGTGTGTAGGGGGGAGTTCTAAAGGGAGTAATTCAGACATATGAATTTGGGTGCCATCAGTGTAGAACTGGAATTTAAACTGAGATCAAGGGGATGAAGAGAAGTCAGTCAGAGAAAGAACAGAAGAAGAGATCCCAAGGGACGAGAAGAGCCCGAGAGAGGGAAAGTGGAGAGGGAAGTGAAGACAGACACTGGATGCTACCCTAGGAGTTGGCTTAGTGGAAGCTGCAGAGCGTAGGAAGGACAGTTTGATAAAGCGGACCAAGAACTGATGGGAATTGGTTCAAGACAGGACAGGAAGGGAAGAGGGTAGGGTAGAGCAGACCCTGCCTCAGGAATGCTGTTGCCAAGGGAGCAGAGCAATGGGGTAAGACAGTAGGCACTTCCGGTACGGGTCTGTATTTCTTCTCTTTCTCCATCAGAAGCAGAGAATCATGTCTTCTTGCTGCTATTCCAGTGTCCTCCAGAATCTCACTGGGGATTCTGGTGAGCTCAAAGGAGACCCCACAGTGAGTTTTGGTAGCAGTGCTTGCTTAGGTGACAGGACAGTCGTGGCCACAGTACTACTAGGAAAGCTAGAACAGTTACCAAGCTGAAGGACAGGGGACAAATCCTTCCTAATTTTTTTTTTTATTGGAACGTAGTTACAGATGCCAAGACTCCCAAAGCCTATCATGCTTATAATCTGGCCCTTTACCAGAAGAGCTGTGCTGTCTCCTGTAAACATGAGGAACTGGGGTAATGGTGGGCTTGCAGATATGAAAAGAGAGGGTTTGGTTGTACATGTAAGAGTCCTGGTCCTAATGCTCTCATCCGGGACTGGTGCAAAGACAAGTGGAGGCCGAAACAGTGCGTTGATAAATATGAAGGACACTCATCCGGTCATTTTCTCTTGGTATCCTATATATTTTTCCACGAAGTAAAAAGTAAAGTCATTCACTAAGAGCATGCGCGGGGAAGAGCACTTCAGAGCTGAAGGCAGGGGAAATGGTTTTACAAGAATCGTGGGAAGGAGGATAACAATGGTGTGTGATGGGGAAGAACACAGCCAGTAGTTAAACAAAGGTGCATCACAGAGCTCTCCCCTCCCATGAGAAATGGCAAACTAAAGTGACTAATATGGGCCCCTGCCTGGGAAATCACTGAAAAGAAGAAAACAAATAGAAACTAATAACTTACGAGAAAATAGTAATGCTTAGCAAAACTTAACTGTGTTCTCAGTGAGCAACAATTCCATCTTCGGGTGATGCCCTCATTGAATGTATAGGCATAACTGCAGAGACAATGGCCTCAGGTAAAGACTTTCATTCCAATCCCAGTAAAAACAAATATTCCATACCAAGGCAAGCTGTCAAGAGCCATGGAGCAGCCTAATTAATTTTGCAGATTGATATGATGAATCATGTAAGTGGAACTATGGCATTTAAAGCTTAACGCTGAGAAGAAACATTGTGTTAACAAAATATTATGTACAGTACCTTGCTAACATACAATCTACAAATATATAATATATAAAATATATATAATATATAATATGATACATAATATATATGACATATGATATATATGATATACAGTATATTATATATAATATGATATATATGTGATATATAATATGTGATTATATATGATATATAATATGTGATATGTAATATGATATATGATGTGTGATATATAATATATATGTGATATGTGATATATATGATATGTGATATGATATATATGATATGTAATATATTATATACGATATATGATGTGATATGTGATATATAACATATAATATGCGATATATAATATATGTAATATATAATATATAATATACAATATATAATGTATGATGTATGGTATATATGTGATATGTAATATATGGTATATAAGATATATGATATGTGATATATAATATATACTATTACATATATGTGATGTGATGTGTGATATATAACATATAATATGCTATATATAATATGCGATGCATAATATATGATATGTGATATGTAATGTGATATGTAATATGTGATATATATGATATGTATAATATATGATAATATATGTGTGATATATAATATACAATATACAATATATATATGTCACAATGTTATTAAGAGACACTTGGAACAAATATAAACACAGAGCCCAATACCACAAAAACTCATGTTGACAGTTAACTTTGAGGAGAGAACAAAAGAAAATGTGATCAGGGAAAATGTTACTAAGAACTTGGAACAGTTGGGCAGTACATTATTAGTTAAAAGGCTGGCTAAAATATGGCATGTACTCATAGTAATTAATTCCAGGTGATAGATACACGGGTAGTTATCTTGTTTTATTTTGGGTACTTAATTTTGCAAGACAAAAATTAAATTACAAAAGTTTGCTAATAGTTTAAAAACAAAATCTAGACATGAGATGAATTTTAAAATTCCATCGAATGGGATACATTATTAAAATCATTGTTAGGACATAAGAGTAGGGGTCTGCAAGCTGAGCCCCAGAGTGAACGTCCGGCTTTCTAGCCCCTTCAGGTGCCACTCCGCCCTTCATTTCTTAGTTTACATGTCACGGACACTTGGGCATGGCTTTCCTAATTTGGAAAAGTAAATTATAGCCCCTCCCTGCTGCTGGAAAAGCTGTGTGTGGCCCTCAACCTTGCAGCACCAAGCGAGCTGGAGTCATTCCTGGTCTACGCGCATTCGCATTTCTTTCCTGATGGATTGTGGGATCCTCAGGGTAGGTCTGTGAAAATCTGTCCTTGGAACTCTGGCTGACATCATGCCTAGTCCTCACTGTTTACGGCCTGCCTTTTTGCTGAATACAGTAGATTATGAGCCCGTGTATCACAGTAGGGATTCACATTAACGGAGGGCAGAACAGCGCGTAAATACCTGAAGGTACCGATAGAAAACAGTCGAAACCAACCACATCCTGAAAGGTTTTCACGACACTGGAAGCATTATTTTCTGATGCTGATGTTCGTAACCAACAAAAAAGCACAACTGCTTGAATTTTTAAGAAAGGCAGTTACAGACTTTTCTTTCCTCTCTGGTTCATCTAAACACATACATAAGGCAAGTTATCTTAGAAATTATTCCAAGTTGGATTCTCTTTTACAGCCTGTACCTCAATTGCCCATTTAATGCCTTTATACATATAAAAAAAACAAGTCCAGTTATTGAAAACAAAGGAAACATATTAAACCTTTCATAGTGGTGATGGAGGAAAGGTGGACAGGAATAAGGTGTTTCCTAGAGGTCCAGCTACACCCTCATTAAATGTGACCTTAACCATGTGTAGTTTCTATTTTAAACAATGCTTTAATTTATTCTTTGGGAATTCATACAAAATATTTGCTCATATTCCTTCCCCTCCCCCAACTCTTCTCAAATCCTTCCCGACCTTCCCACCCACGCAATTTCATGTTTCTGTTTCTCCTAAAAAAAACAAAAAAAAACAAATGCCTGAGTTCAATTTATGTTAGCTTCTGAGCATGCGCCCACCCTGGAGTGGGACTAACATTCCTAGTGTCATTCTACTGAAGAAAGCCAATTTTCCTTCTCCTGAGAGCTGTACGTTGCCAATAGCTCCTTGGTTAGAGCTGGGTCTTTACGGCCACTTCTCCATGATGGAATTCCATCTTGCTTGAGCTTGTGTAAGTCTTGCGTATGACATCACAGTCTCTGTGAGTTCGTATGGGCGTCTGCCCTTGGTGTCTGGAAAAGTCTGTCTTCTTCAAGTCATCACCACCCCCTGGATGTAAAAATCTTTCAAATCCTTCTTCCGCATAGATCTCTGAGCCCTAAGGGGGTGAGTGTGACAGAGACAACCTGTTTAGGGTTGAGCATTCCAAAGTCTTTTATTCTGTGGGCATTGACAAGCAGTGGGTTATCGTATCAGTTACCTTCTACTGAAAGAAGAAGCTTCCCTGATGAGCATTGATGGATGCACTGATTTTGGATATAGTAACATGTCATTTGGAATCATTTCACTGCTTTTTTTTTTTTTATTTATCAGAATAACAATAGGATTTCCCCTAGGGTTCATGACCTATCTTGCCTCAGGTTCTGGCCTCCGTGCCAGGGCCAGCCATGGGTTGCCTCCCATGGAACAGACCTGAAATCCAATTTTAAAAAGTAGTTCATAACTTCAATAGCATCCCTGTCGTTATTGCACCAGTGGGCATAGCTTGCAGGCAGGTCATTGCTCCAGCTTTCAAGACCGTAGCTGTGTGGGATTGATGATTTCTTTCTTCCTCTAGTACCATGTATAGCACCTTCCAGAACTATGAATGATAGTGAGGTGAAGCCTCCAGTTGAATACCAGCTATATCCCCCATGTTCTGTGACACACTTACGTGGTGTCATCATTAATAACATCTTACCATCAAGTTGTGGAGGGTAGCTCATAAAGACCAAAGCTCTACATGGCTGTTGGCTTAAGAAGAGTGAGTCAGAACATATCAAAAGGCCTAACTGATTTTTGAAGAACCATATGTTTATAACCCTCACACGGCTGAATCAAAGCCTATTTAGGCTTGGTTGTACATTCAGTTGCCTGAATGTGTCCTGTCCCTTTCCATGTTCAGCTTTCCTCTTTGTGGCTCGTAGAGCTTCCTGCCCTTGGAGAAGTGAGCTGCTCTACCTTACCCTACTGGTAGCAATTGGGTCCAACGGTATGCTTTGGACAATGAAATAGGAGGAGTGACTGTGTGGGGTTCCTGGGAGAAAGGCTTTTCAGTGGCCTGGAGGCTTTCCTGGAGAGAACTTCCTTTCCTTTCCCTTTACCAAAGAAGGCATGTCTCACAAGGCAGCTGTGAGCTAAACCTTAATTCCAGAATGAAAATTCTTCTCTGAGTTTGCAGCTGCTGAGTGACACTAGCTAATATTAAGATGGTCAAGACAAAGAGTAAATATTTTAATAAAAGTCACTTTAAAATATGCTTTTCCATGTGAAAGCAACATTGTGCTATTTATCCATATATACCACCATATATATATATTTATCCATATATACCACCACATATATATTTATCCATATATACCACCATATATATATTTAATCCATATATACCACCATATATATATTTATCCATATATACCACCAGGGGCTCCTTACAAGGTTCAAAAGGAACTTTGCCATTTATTCGGATTTCTTTAGCAAGAATAATCAAGGAGCCACTAGAGTCCATTTTGCCCCATTTTTGTTTTTTTGTTTGTTTTGTTTTCATGATGAGTTCCAGTGTCCCACTTAGGTTCTCAAGGAGAATCTTACATCTGCTTACACACAGGCGTTGCCCTTTAAGTAGAATGAATTGTCAACGCTCCTCCATATGACTGCCTTGAAATGGGACCCCTTAGCAGGCCCAGCCCTTCCCAGTGGTGTTTGGCTGGGGATTGAGCACTGTTCAGTAACATTGAGCATGTTAACTTCATGACAGAACATCTCTGTATGTATTCTTCACTGCTTTAAGCTCTTAGATAAACAAAGCTGTCAGAGACAAACTACCAAACACCCCACATCCCTTCCACTTCACCAGCCACCCCACCACTCCTGTCCCATCCTAGTTTCCCCCAGAGCAATACCAACTGACATTCCCAGACAAAATGAGAATGAAGGCCAGATAGAGAAGTCCTGGTACCATCTTGGAGACTCCCGGAGGCCATCATGCACCACAACTGTTTCTGAATGGTGCTGGAGGAGCCTCAGCACCCACCAGTTTGGGGTACATGTCAATCAAGCAGCTGATCTCTTTCTTGGTAGTAGTCCCAGCTGTTGTGGAGCAGCCATGACTGTAAAACCTCAGTGGCTCCCATTCAGGCCCCCAACATCTGGAGAAGACTTCAGCTGCAGCTACTCAGAGACATCTTCTCTGTTATCGAGCTGCCTCAGCTATTGTCCCATTGTCTACCTTGTCTCTAGAGGCTTCGCACAGACATAGGTACCCTGAGGTGACCCTCCATCAGTCACTCCTAGTAACTTTATCATTTGTTGTTCAACCAAGTGGAGAAGGCAGTCCTCCCCAGCCTTTGATAACTAGTGCACACACGGGGCTGCCTGTGTGAGCGCAATCCCCTCTCACCTTCTTCCAGCATGAGGAAAAACATTCCTCCTGTGCACTCTCCTTGCTTCAGCACAGATCCCATAAAAGCTTCCTCCAAGTGGTCATTCTCCTACTTATAGATTTTTAACATTGGTTGAATGAGGCACACTGGTTATACCAAAAGCAGGCAAAGTGTACCTCAGATACTTAGAGTAGTTGAGGGTTAGCAGGAAAGTTTCAGAAAGAGAGAAAGAGAAACAGAGATAGTGACAGAGAGACAGATGACAGTAAGGGACAGACAAGGAGACAGAGTGACAGAGAGACAGAGAAGCTGGAACGGGGGCCTGGGAAGAGCTGAGAATCAAAAACAAAGCTATGAGGATGGAGCTCTGGAAGGATCTGTGTGTCCTGGCTGCTGGGAGTGTGCCAGAAAGCCATCCAGTCTCCCGGAGGAGCTAGGTACTGAGGGCCCAGTACCCAAAGATCTGAGCTGCTGCAGGAAGTCAGCACTGGCTCACCAGTACTGGAGATTTTGAAAGCCTAGAGCCACAACTCTGTTCTCAAGGCTTAGACCTGTCATCCTCTGACTTTGAATGAGTTATTTAGTAAGTCTCTTACAGCCAAGGCTCTGGCTATGACATTAAGGGAGCCTTTTTTGCAATTTTCATTTGAGTAGAAAAAAAACCTTCAACCCTTTGTGACAAAGGTACTAGAATGACTCAAATTAAAGCCATTTTTCTATTGATCTTACCATTAGTGAAAATAGCAGCTGTTCCGTGCAGTTACAAGGACTTTCATCTAATATTCCTTGAACCTGGGTGGGGCCCAGAGCCCACCCATGCTCATCTTTTTAACACAAGCGGGATAAGGGTTCCATAGTTACAGAGAAATAATTTTTCACATGGAAAAAAAAAAAAAACCAGCGCTTTGTGGCACAATGCACTCAGCAGGAACAGTATTAGGAGAGAACAGACACCAGACTGGACAGATAGCAGCAATGTTCAGAATGGACCCTCATCTATTTAAATTGGTGAATTTAGTGCATCGTTTTATCTTACACAATAGACACATTCTGTGCCTGAAATAGTTCCCTTTCAATGCCAGATGTGCATAGGATAGTGAGGATCGGGCATGTCAGTCTTATTTGCTGTTACTCTTGACTGTCAGAACACTGCCAATATACTGTATGACCTAGAATAAGTTAGCTGACCTGTCTGTGTTTACATGACTTCACCTAGAGAGCAGAGAATGCTCGCTTTAATTATGTCTAAGGCCACTCACTGCAATTTCACAATTGTGAGGCCGTTCTTCCTTTAGCACATATTAGCTGGCTATTTGAATATACTGTACTTGCCTTGAGACAGCTTGCCAAATTGTTTTTGTCTTTATTACTGATGCTTGGGCTTTGAAATTAGGCATTTTCTCTTATCTAGAAGGTGCTCTACCCTATGTACCCCTGATGTTAGTTGACCTAAGATGATACTCTTATTTTTGTCAATTTTTCACAAATTCAGAATGCGAGGATTCATACACACAGAACGGGAAGGTGGGTGAGAAAGGGGCTTTTACTCTACCTGAAGACAGCAATAGTTGCCAAAGAGGACAAGTTCCTCATTGGCTGTGTATAGGGCAGAAGTATTGATTTCCACTACACTCCCAGGGACTAGACAACAGAAGTGGTAATGTTTGCAGCTGGTGTAATGGAGGGAGAAAAGAAGATCAGTCATAGAGGAATGAACTAGGACCACTGGCAGAGCCAAGAAAGGGCCGTCAGAACTGTGGTGTGGCACTTGATTCATGAGCTGACACACATGGGCATCTCAAGAATTTAGAACAAATTGCGTTTGGCAGGAACAATCGAAAGACCCAGCATCAAATCTCTCCTGCAAAGAAACATGACTTGTCTGGAAGCTGCTTCCCTTAAAAAGAAAAAAAAACCCAGGCTGAACAAAGGAAGTACCTGTGTCATCTGTACCTCCCCGTCCCTCCACTGGGATCATGTCAGTTTCCAAGAGAGAAAATGAGAGATCACAAAGACGTTGATGAAAGACTGCGTTCAGAGAGAGGGTCCAGATACAGTCTTGTGTGCTCTTGTTAAAATACTAACTTAACAACTGTTCCAGAGGGAAACTTGGCAATGAAACTCAAATCTGAAAAATGCGTGAAATCGTTGCTCCTCTCTGCGTGCTCCTCGCATTGGCTCTGAAGGGTGCACAGGTGCTCACAGCAGAGTGTGGTAGACAGATCTAGACACCGCTTTCAATTAGGTTGTGCTGCATTTGAGTCAGGAGAGGAGTCGGTTAAATAGCAGTGTATCCTGACGATGGAGTGGGTAGACCCACTTAGAGAACTTAGTCATCTGTTGGTGTTGAACAATAAAAGGCCCCAAATGGGATTTTTAAACTTATTTTTTGCAATTAAAATATAATTATGACGTTTCCCTTCCCTCCAAAACCTCCCATATACCACTCCTCTCTCTCCTTATGGCATATATATATGTATACACATATATATATACACATATACATATATATACATACACATATATGTATGCATTATATATATGTATTGTGGTATATATATATATATACATATATATATATACACACACACATTCTACATAATGTTGCTTATGTGTGTTTTCAAGGCCCTAGATAACCAGTTGATGTGCTATTCCTTGAGGAAGACCATATGTCCAGCTTCTAGCTTGCCTCAGTTGCCTGTAATTCTTTGTGTAGAGCTGAGGTGATGCTTTGGGGATGCCCCACCCACTTTTGTTTATCCATTACTGTCGACAAAGTTATGGGTGTAGTTTCTGATACTACTAGAAGACACTGTCTCACAGCAAACTCTCTGATCTGAGCCTCTTAAAATCTCCCTGCCTCCTCTCTCACAATGTTCCCTGAACCTTAGATGTGGGCGTGACAAAAACAAAAATCTTAAAGGTGTGCCGCGCCAATCTCCCTGACCATCAGGGGAGAAAGACTAGCACACCAGTTCCTTCCTGAGAGTTTACTCAGAATGTATGCCAAGTTACAGCTTGCTGGATATATCCCCGAATCTCCCTTGAGCGTGACTGATATACCCTCACTAGGACGGCCCATGGTCCGAGATGATGCTTCGCTCTGCCATTGGCCGAGCCACAAGGCATGAGATCAGGCCACTAAGTGATCCACGCCCCAAGCCTTATATGGACTTGTTTACTCCAGGCGGCCAGGCTCAGGCAGTGCCATCAAGGTGTGGTCAGCTCTCCACAGTTCCCCCTTTTTTATTTTATTAAGGCTGATACCATTCATTCAAACAAAACCCTTCAAGAGTGGTCCTGTGATCAAGAACGGTCAGGCACCTTACTGGGTGCAATGGGCAAGAATCCCTCCAGGTGCAAAGGCTGGGTCACAAAGCAAATAGACACCCATCCCTAGTGCAATGTGAACAACGTCACATGGAGTGAAAGGGCTGTCCTAAGCTTGAAAAACTGGGGAAAGGAGGTTAGCGCTTATCAATCGCTGCCAGCCACGCCTGAGGAGAAACTCCTGCCTCAAGGGCCTGAAAGGCTTTAACCATCAGGGCACGCTCCCTTGCCTGTGCTCGAGCCATAAGGCAGAGACAAAATGCACCCAGAGCACAGGCCCCCAGCAGGGCCACAGTCAACACTCCTACTCCTGCCCACTCTTTCAGGCGAGGCATTGCTTGAAGAATCCTTGAAGAAAATCCCTCTGCAAAGGATGGATCGACACGGGTGGAGTTAACCATGGTGATGGATACGCGTAGCTCTCTCATGAGGCCATCAAATGTCTTAGACCAATTACCTATAAGATAACTAGACAACCCTTTAGAAAGATTTGCAGCATGGGAAAAATTATAATATACAGAGGTGACACACAATCCTTGATACTTCCACTCACATCCCAATTGGGCTATTTGCCAGAGTGTATCCACTTGTTCCTGCACCAAATCAATGCGTTGATTAACAATCATGATGCCTCCTTTGACCTGTCCATTGATGGAGGCCTGGATATCCAAGGCCTGAGCCACACTTGCTGATAATTTAGGGAGCAGCTAACTTTCAGAGGAGAGAGGCCATTGAGGAACCCACACCGGCTCCTCTGTTTTCCAGGTGATAGCAATGTTATCCTCAGTGGCCCCTAAGAAAAACCCAATCCTTTCTTATCTCTTTTAGGGGTTGCTGTTACTGGATGTACATTCCCCTGAGAGTCTTTACCCAATCCTTGAACAGGTTGCCAGCCCATGCGCTGCATCATCTGCTGTGAGGGCATTGAGTATTCACCATTGGTCAAATGATACCCCATGAGTGTTAACAGGTCTCTGCCCCATAAGCTGATAGGCAACTCCAGCACATAAGGTTGGGATTGACCCTCATGTCCTTCTTCATCCTTCCAAGAAAGGAGGGGTGCACTCATATTAGGAGCTTTTGCATACCCCAAGCCCTGTAGGGATTGAGCAGATGCCTGTACTGGCCAAGTAGTAGGCCAATCTTTAGTGGCAATGATGCTACGATCAGCCCCAGTGTCCAATAGGCCCTGGATTTTCTTGCCATTAATGGTTAGTTGTAACATAGGCCGATCATCCAGATGTAAACTTAAAAATACAGCATCATTGCCTGTTGAACCAAACCTTTGATCACCACGGCGAGTTGTACGTGCGGCAAATGATCTATGGCAACTGGGCAAAAGCAAAAGCTGGGCAATACGATCCCATGGGGAGATGGCTGTAACCCCCCTAGGAGAGGAGGCCATGATTTTGACAATCCCTTCATAATCAGAATCAATAACTCCTGGGTGAATGATTAGACCCTTTAATGCAGAAGAGGATCTCCCCAGAAGCAATCCTACTGTTCCTGCTGGTAACGGACCTTTAAAGTCCGTGGGGATCAATTGTACCCCCATCTGTGGTGTTAATATGACTCTGGTGGTGCAAAGGAGGTCCAACCCTGCAGATCCTGGGGTTGCCCTTCTTGGGGTCTCGGAAAGGCCAGTGTATTTCCGGAGGCTGGCACTGTCATGGCCCCATATATTTGTGGGCCCTGGGGTCGAGGGCCCCTCTACACGTTTTTTGGCCGAGCACCACCATAGCTCTGAGCTAAGGGCTGGCCATGGATGTCCTTGACTGACCTGCACTCATTGGCCCAGTGATTTCCTTTACAATACCTGGGGCAAACCCCTGGAGGGCGCCGAGGCTCACTTCCTCCTTTATTAGGACTCTGCTTCTTCATATGGCCCTGCTTACCACAAGAAAAACAAGCTCCAGGAGATCTTTGTTTAGTTTTAGAATATTGAACTACTCCTTGCACAACAGCGACTGCTAATCCAGCATTGGACAAAGGTCCTCCTATCTCGCGACATGCTTTCATCCAGGCCTGAAGCCCTTTTCCTTTCCATGGGGTAATGGCATTGCGGCACTCGCGAGTTCATTGCTCAAAGATTAATTGTTGCACCAGTGGCATGGCCGCATCAGTGTCTCCAAAAATGCAACCTGCTGCCTCCATCATCCTGGTGACGAAATCTGAGAATGGCTCCGTGAAGAATCTTGGTTAAGTTCCCAGAAACCTCTCCTTTATTTGGAAGAGACTTCCAGGCCTGTTTAGCTATCTGTCTCACCTGATCATATACCTGAATGGGAAAATTAATCTGATTGTTCAACCACTGTCCCTGGCCCATGAGCATATCATAAGTCCAAGCAGCCTGACCATTAGCAACATTCTCCCTGGCTTGCCGTTGCGCCAGCTCAGCATATATGGACTTCCAGTCTAGATATTGCCCCATAGTCAAACACGCCTTAACTGTGGATTGCCAATCAGAGGGCGTCATAACATTCCCAGATATATGCTCAACCAGCGCAAGGGTGAAAGAGGCATTAATGCCATACGCTTGGACTGACTCTGTCAAATTCTTAAGAAGCTTGAAGTCAAGCGGCTCATGGGATCTCACTTGATTAGCATCTTCATAGACTGGAAAAGCCATAGCGGCTTCCCTCCAAGTATTAGGGCAAAAGGTATGCGGACGCTTTGGCGTCCTCTGCTGATCCTAGGGACGATGGGCCAGCGGAAGCTTCCGCATAGGGCGGAGGGGCTGTCGGCAATGCCCCAGTCTCACTTCCTTGTTCTCCCCCTTTAGCTCCTTGTCTTGCTTTTCCTTCTTCTCTTTCTTTCTTCTTCTTCTTCGTTCTACCTCCACTAGTAGTTCCTGTATAGCTTCCTCTAGGTCCTCCATATCTAGCTCACTGTCAGAGCTGCCATCTGCTTCTGAACTCTGTTTCTCCTCTATTCCCTTCAAGTTAGGATACAGGCGTGGTGGTTTGCTAGGGGGCTCTTGAGATTTATCAGAGCGGGTATCAGAGCGAGCCTCTTTAACCTGCTCTAAGGCCTCAGCTGTAGCCTGTATGGCAGGCAGGCAACTCTCACAAGTCAAACAGCTGCGGATAACTTTCCACAAGCCCCGCACTCCCGTCTTTCCCACTCAGACCTGTAGGCTACCTTCCTCCCAGGCCCGATCTAAGTCCTTACCCACTTGTCCCAGCATGCAAGTGTGAGGTTACCAGACACAGCAAACCAAGGAGCTACCTCATCTACTGTGGTTAAAAAATTCTGAATAGTTTTGCTTTTGTACTTCAGCCCTTTGCTAACAAGCAGCTCCTGAAGAACGGCCTTCATCCGGCAAGATGGTAAAACCCGACAATGCTCACGTCCAGGCTGATAACAGCGGAGGCAAAAACAGCTGACTAGAGTTATCAGAACCACTGCCACAAACACTGAGATGACAATTAACGGAGGGATTCCTCCCGCCCCGAACATAACCTATCGGCCGCTTTTACTTTCACTTTATGTAGCCTCCTTCTGAGGACTTAGAAAAAAATGAGGCCTCGTTCCGAGGACTTTCAAATGTGGGGCCCAACTTACCGGCCACTTACCAAGCACTTGCTCTGACTCTCAACAGGTTCTGGAACTCCCGGGGACGTGAAAAACTCAGTGCTTCTCCGTACAGGCCACCAATTGTGCCGCGCCAATCTCCCTGACCATCAGGGAAGAAAGACTAGCACACCAGTTCCTTCCTGAGAGAGTTTACTCAGAATGTATGCCAAGTTACAGTTTGCTGGATATATCCCCGAATCGCCCTTGAGCGTGACTGATATACCCTCCCTAGGACGGCCCATGGTCCGAGATGACGCTTCACTCTGCCATTGGCCGAGCCACAAGGCGTGAGATCAGGCCACTAAGTGATCCACGCCCCAAGCCTTATATGGACTTGTTTACTCCAGGTGGCCAGACTCAGGCAGCACCATCTTAAAGGCATGGTCAGCTCTCCACATAAAGGCATATTGCAGAACTTTTCAGCATGTATATATGAATTCGGTCTCAGAGCTATATGAATATATCCATTTGGTTTTGTGTGCATTAAGAACAGAATATAAATGAAATGCACATACAAGATATTATTAACAATGGCAGTTGAGGCAGAACAGTGAGAGGTGGGAGTAAAAAGATTTTGTCTTTTCCTACGAAATGACTTCATATTTCAGTGCACATGCATTAATTTTATATACAGTCTTCCAAGGGGGGGGGGTTGGAGTTAACTAGGCGGCAAGCACTTGTCCAGCAAAGTACAAAACAATAAACACATAAAAATGGGAGGAAATGGTGAAATAAATTATAGCACAAGCATCAAGCATAATCCCGACCAACCATTAAAAATGATCTCCTGCCACCCTACTTGCTGACATAAAAATGCCGGTGATATACTGCAAAATTTTTTAAAAAAATAGATTACAAAATAGAGAGGGAGTGTGAGGGAGAGACCCCCGCAGGATGTCATGGCTCCTACAACCTTCCTGCCCACCTTCCACAATGTTGCCTGCAACCAGGACAGTTCAATGGGATCATTTCCAGAGACCGTCCTCGGGAGCAATAGAAGTGAGCAGCCGGGTACAAGTGATCTCGTAGGGAAAATGCAGAAGGGGCTCCTTAGAGAGGGGAGGAAGTTAAACTCTAGAGATGAGTAATATAACAGTTAATTATTTATATATGCACAAACATTTCCCTTAAGTCACCCTGTAAAATATTACTATAAAGTGACGACTAGGAAAGTTGTAAAAGCTCTGATTCTCTCTCTATCATCAGGTTGGGACCCTTCAAGAAGGGCTCTTTTAAGACTCTAATGCTGGTCCAATGTGCTGGCACATGTTTTCCTTTGAAGCCTCATGCAGATGAGTCTCTTGCAAATGAGTCTCTGTGAGTTCAAGGCCACCCTGGTCTACACAGGCAATTTGAGGCCAGTCAGGGCAAGATAATGAGACACTATCTAAACGAACCACCTAACAAATAAATAACACCTCTAATGCCTTTGCCTGCAGAAACTACTGTTATATTCATGTGCATTCTTGATAAAATGGAGCTAACATTTAAATAGTCCATTAGGAGAATAAGTTGTCATAAAAGGATTTGAAAGATAAAACATACATAAGTATAGAGGCCCCTAAGATCTTCTCGCATTGTCAATACAAGATGAGCTTCTGAACTTGCAGAGGCCAAAGTAACGGTGTTAGAGTCACATAAACAGCGTGGGTTTCAGGCACAGAGAGTGAGGAGACCAGGTGACCTCTGTGGATTGTACTTAGAATGTGTCCAAGCCCCGCGGGACCTACAGGTAGGGAGAGGGCCGTGAGTCACAGCATGGGACAGTTAACTTCAGTACTTGACTTAAATAAGAAAGTTGCCTGTGTGCTTTGACTGAGTGCATTTTCCATTTCTTCTACTTCTCCTGCTGCTTTTAGTGAGTGAAGACCATGGTGTTCCCTTGGAATGCTGGCACCATTCTCTGGAGTCATAAGAACGTTTTCTCCTCAGGAATGTAAGGACTTTCCTCCCTGCTCTAGTTCAAGGGCAGGCATTTCCTCTCTCCTTATCTCCTAACTATGACCGTTTGTGCTGTGAGACATTTTGATTCTTGTTGATGTGCCAAAAGTACTCTCTTAGAAATCTGATTTCCAACATCCTGAATCCATAATCCAAACCCTGACTGAATGTTCCAGAAAAAGATATCTCGACCCCAAACTAGAATAAGGCTGAAAAGTTAATTAGATTATATTTGATGGTTGAATTTTACCTCTCTCTCTCTCTCCCTTCCTCCCTCCCTCCCTCTCTCTTACTCCCCCTGTCTCCCTCTACCTCTCTCCCCATCTCTTTTTCTTTGTCTCTGTCTGTCTGTCTCTCCCTCTCCCTCTTCTTCTCTTTCTCTCCCTTTCCCTCTCCCTCCCCCTCTATCGCTCTGTCTCTGTCTCCCTCTGTCTGTTTCTGTCTCTCTGTCTCTGTCTCTCTCTCTGTCTCTCTGCCTCTCTCTGTCTCTGTCTCTCTCTGTCTCTCTCTGTCTCTCTCTCTCTCTCTCTATCTATCTATCTATCTCTGTGTGTGTGTGTGATCAGAGAGTATGTGATCTGGCCGTGGGCAGAGCTATAAATGTCCTGAGAGCAGGTGAGGGAAGCCAGAGTGGCGTACCTTTTCATAGCTCATGGTTGCTTCCAGAGAAATCACTCATTTTCTCACTGCGATTGGTTTAAGTTAGATGTGCTTCTCACACTCCCATTTTGCTCTGATTTCACTGGGATTGAACTGAACTAGAATATCTGTTGCTTAGCCATTTTAAATGGGAATGGAAGCCTTGGCCCATTTGGTTTGTAAGAAGAATTCTCCACCAGCAGGTCTGCGCAAGGGCAACTTGTGGTAGCTCTGGGTCTATTGAGGTTGTGTGTTTGATTTTTCGATGCTATCTGTGATCTTTCTACTGAATTTTTCTCTCTGTACCCATTGGAAGGCATTCCAGACTTCTAATCTAGTCTGAAAATAGATTACATTCTGGATGAAATGCTGGCATTTTGACAGTTCTTAAATGCATATCAGTTCCATCAAATTGACAACTGAACAGTGATTTTTTATTAGGTTACATGTTTGAATGACCAGGCACACCAAGAGTCAGGACGGGTCGTCATCTAGTCTGATCCATTTTCTGCTATTTTAAGTAAGTCTGTCTCATCAACCCTCAATCACATATCACTACAAGTTAATAAAGTTCAAGCCAATGAAAAAGTGATAAGCAGTTAAAATGTGACAGATACATGCTAGATACAGAAGGCATACAGGATGCCCCATCCTTGATGACCATCCTAGAGAGCTAATAGTATGTGTGTCAGGCTCACAGTGTGACAGGTCAATCCAAAGGATTCCCCATTGAATCCTTAGAGCCTCAGCACAACCTGAAGATGTTTGGGGTCACCTAGCTTTTGAACAGTGGTTGTACTCCATTACTTTGAGTATATTGGTCCAAAGCTGGTCTCATTCTGTTACCTTCACTATAGCATGCTTCACATGTGATTTACTTGTGATGCTTCTAAGTTCTACCATTAGTTTGATAATATTCAGGGAGAAATGAGTTCTTTAAAAAATTTAAATTTATTTTACTTGACAAATTAGAACAAATATTCATGGAATACAATTTTATGGTTGGTAATTGTTTAATATGTGAGCTGATTAATATGCCCACCATATACTTACCACTCTCTTGTGGAGGGAGCGTTCAGTCTCTTTCCTTTTTCATTACTAGGCACTGAACCTAGGGCCTCTCATGCTAGGAAGAGCAGATGATCATCTGCTGAGCTACAGCCCATCTCTTGAGGGCTTGTTTTCTACTTTCTATTTTGAGACACGGTCTTGCTAAATTAACCAGGCTGTCATTGAACTGGGGGTCCTCCTGTTTCCTTTCCCTGAGTAGCTAGGATTACAGACCTATGCCATCAGGCCTATGTAAAATGCTCTTTGTTTCAGCCAGATGTAAATAGCAAACATTCATCTCCTCAACTACATTCTTTTCATAGAATTTGAGTCTAACTATCTTCTTATTGAATGAGTCTTTGGAATCATTTTGGCTCTGATACAGAAACTTAAGAAAAGGAAAAGTCACAAGGAAGAAGGGAGAGAGAAATGTCCTAACACTCAGTAGGAGGGTGAAATCTCCCTTTCTTCTTAATCCAACATTCTCAGAGTCAACCATCATGGGTTGTAGAGTGTGAGGCAGAAAGGAATGAAATGCATGTCTTCTTCTGGGGAAACATGCAGCCCGGAGCTGAGTAGACATGCCGAGACAGAAGTCCCCTGTCTGTACCCCCTCATCACAAGGATGCATGAGCCCTGCACCTGAATGCCCAAGTGCAGAATGCCAGACAAAGCAGTTCTGACAGTCTGCCTGGGAGCCAGTGGGGTTGTTGGGCTCAGAGACACTACTTTCTTCACTAAGCCCCAAAGGCTGTCCATGACAAGTCCATGCTTGAAAACCAGTCCTGGACTCCCAGCCAGACAGAAGCAGTTACTTTAAAGGCCTGCATCTGTAGTAAGTCCCTGGCTATACAATGGCTTTCTCAGCAGTTGGGAGAATCAGACTAGAGGACTGCTGACAGCTTGTTCAGAGGGCTGGCCATGGCTTTCCTGAATGGCTCACCTCTGAAGCCCTTGTCAGATGTGATGTATAGGCAGAAGTGTCACTAATCTTCTACTGGTGTCTGGATTGTGGAATACTTTATTTAGAAAGGAAAGGAGGGGATAGCTAATAAAGGCCTAAAGAACCCCACAAAGGACCCAAGTGTGGAATAATGGTGGCCCAAGTACTCTGAGCCAGCAGAGTCTTAGGTGATAAGCAACAGGAATGGATCCAGTCAGGATAAGGATTTCAAGGATCAAGCTTGCTTTTGGGAACCCACTGTCATGAATACGGATGAGCTGGCCCTGCCCTTCACCTGCTGTAGCACTCAGGAGAGTGGGCCCTGCACCTCAGTAGGGCTGGCCCTGGTTGAGGGGTGCAGTGGTCAGCTGTGAGGTGGCAGGGGTGCTTGGATGATGCCCTCCTCCTTCTCTAACTGCAGTAGTTGAAAGAGCTGGCCCCAAGGGCATGAGCTTGTGAGAGCTAACCCTGCCTTCCCCCTCCTCACTGGCTGTAATGCTCAGGAGAGCAGTTGCTGTGCTTCACCTGGTAAGCACAGTGGACCTGGCCCTGATGGTAAAGACACAGGTGATCTCACACAGTCCTGAGAGTGTGAGAACAGGAGGGCTGCCCCAGCCCCTCACAGGTTGCAGCATTTGGAAGAATGGGGCCCAAGCCTTGGACTGGGAAGCACAGTGGAGCTGGCTATAGAGACCTGGGTGTTGATGAGCAGACCCCAGGGTCATGACAGCAGGACAGCTGACCCTGCCTCCTGCCCATGGCAGCATCGGGTGGCGAAGCTGGAGCAGTGCTGGAGAGCTCGCCCGCCCTGGTGGTGTGGATAAGGGATAAGGGAGAACCAGCTTGTTGACCAGCTCAGCTGCCCACCACAAAATCTACACCATCTGTGATTGATTGGGCTGTGTGAAAGGGTCAGTTCTACTGTTGGAAAGCAACAGGATCTTCATGACACACAGCAACAACAGGATAACTAGGAAGAACCTCACAGAGCATCCAATTTCGATGATGTCACAGATGCCAGAGATCTTGAATTAGACCAATGGCTCATTGCAATGTACATTTGCATTAACGGACAGAGAGATACTGTAATCACAGGCTTTTCCACCTACATTCCAGTTCCCCAGAATAACAACTCTGAGAATTTTGAGTAAATGCCTAGACCATAAGCTTGGGTTTGTTCTCCTGACTAGCTCCTAACTTAACCCATTTATTTTATTCTATGAGTAACACATAACTACCTCTTCTCCTGTTTCACGTGTCTGTCTCCTCAGAGTTCAGGGCAAATCTCCTGCTATGCCCGACTTTATCCCAGAGTTCCTCTCTTCCTAACAGGAAGTCCCACCTCCTATGTTCTACCATCAGCTTTTTATTGACAGGTGATGCTTCCATACACCACACAAGAAATTCTCTCTACAGGATATACTATGGCACACACACTGTGACATACTACAGCTTCCACAATAAGATGTATTCTATGCTTTATTTGTTTTTGTTTGTTTTGAGGGGGAGGTTTCAAGGGTGAAGAGCAGATAAACGGGGTGGGCAGACAGGAAGGGCTAGAGTATACAGTGCGAAACTCACAAGGAAACAAAGCTAAAATTTTTCTGAAGTTCACTCATAATTATACTACTGGGATACAGAGAATGATACGTTGTGACACTATTTAAACATCAATGAGGTTTTGTAGACTTTCATAAGTCTTTGAAATTGTGGGTTCTGAAGATTTGCTCTTCAGATCTTTGCATCCAAGATCAATATAATGTAGCTGTCTGGGGGCAGATCCAGCATTGGTAGTTTTTAAGACTCACAAGGGCCTGCTGTGAACTGCTAGTCTGAGCACAGGGTTCAAGCAGGAGCCAGAGTCCCACTCTGGGTTACTAGCTACACTAAAGAGGAACCCTCCAAAACCATTAGCCAAAGTGTACAGGCTTGACTATTTTATCTCTGCTTTTCATTATGAAAGTATTATAACCACACTATGCAAAAAGAAATATTTTTGAAACAGAAAAACAGGAAGTTATTATGATAACGTGAGTAATTGGAGTACTTTGGTTCATTTTCCTTAAGTGCTTTTCGCTGTGTCTTTGCTTCTTGAAAAGTATGACACATTGAGCAAAACACGATAGTGCTGCTGTGTTCATTTGACACTGAAAACATCTTCAGGGCAATCACATTTTACGAGGCTGCACCGAGTGTGGTACAGTTGTTTATTGACTTAGCCACCCTGCCTCTGCCCACTTAGCTTATCTCGACGGTTTTCCTGAATTACAAATGGTGCTTTAAGGTACATATTCAATCAGAGCAGTGTTTCTATATTTTAGGCAAATGACAGAAGTTGGCTTATTAGGTCGGGATATGTCTATTCACAGAGCCCTCAATACATTTAGCCACATTGCTTCACATTGAGGCCTTAACAACTTTTGCTGCACCAAGCAAGAGATGCATTTGGCACTAGAAAATTTTATTCAGGTGTGTGTAGGGGGGTGTAAAAATTTAACATGTGAAAATGTATCTAAGAAGGCCAGAATTAGTAGAAGGGTAGTCTTGGTTTTAACTCTTATTCTGTTAATGACCAGTTATGATACTCGGAGAAAGCACCATCTTTTTTCGTTATTTTGTAATTTTGTATTTTGTAAATTGAATGATAAATTCTTTTTATGCACCTACTGTGTTCCAAGCGCACTTTTCAGGGGACATGTAGGTAGCCTGAAAGTTGGGAACTAAAGGAGTAGCCTATAGCTAATTTTTTTTAGATTGATCTTTACTGTGGATATTTCTGTGATCCTGGCTCTTTATCCCAAAGGCTGTTCAGCCCTTTGTGTTTGCTGGCTGATGGTGGCACATCAGAACTGACAGAAGAAGCCGTAAAACTTCCTAATGATTTAAACCATCCCAGACCACCTCAGTCTAGACACTGAGCTTGGTTGCCTCTGTTAACTGAATCATAGCTGATTCTGGCTTTGTGACCCACTGGGAGACACCAGAGGGCATGGGTGCTCTGTAGTTTGGTCTCTACAGACCCTCATGTAATGTTCTAGATTGATGATGTGATGTGGGATTAAAGGAACATCTGTTTCCTTCCACTGTGGCCTCTCAAAAAAAAGTACCACCAGGCAAGCCTGCTTCGCCATGTCTGGGAGTTAATTCTCAAAAGTGTGAGAGTTTAGATGGGCCCTTAGCCTTGTTTTTTGTGACCTTTCCATTAACCTAATTGACTTCGGCCTATCCCAAGGGCACTCCCAGCCCCATGCATAGGTTTTCCTACCTCAAAAATGACTGTTAAGCTTTGCTTCAGCAGGGACAGCAGTGGGCAGTGCCTCCTAGAGAGTGCCTGAGGATATGCTCCCAATTGTCTCTAAGTTGGTCTTCAACCGCTGTCCACAATGATCAATAGTCTTTCCTGGAGCCTGCTCTCGAAGCTTGTCTTGGCCATTCAACTTTATCATTTGCTTATGTAAGTACCACAGATACAGTGCCCTAGCTGTCAGGCTGAAGAATCTCCAAGAGAACACAGGCAGAGTCCTGCTCAAAAGCAACTTTCCATTGACTGAATACAATAACAACCTGACAGTTTGGGGGCAGCCTTGGTCTACCCTGTTGTTTTGTGGATCCAGCCACTGAGAGAGAGATCTGGAGACTGGATCAAAGTAGATTCCTATTGTTTTAGTGCATCCGTGTTATTGAGGTGAGAGCTCTCAGTATCCCACTTGCTTGAGTTATAATGATGCTACAAGTTACACTGCAGTACCTCTGAGTCAGCTAGATGACTTGCTCTAGGGAGCTTTAAACATCTGCCGGTGATGGGCCTTAATGGCTGCTGATGGGCAGCTGTGAGCCATTAGGCATGAAGGGCTAAATAACCATCAGGAATGATTGATCATAACCATGGAACAGCCTCGGTGAAGAATAGTCCAGATTCATCTTCAAGTTATATTTATCTGCAGTTAACTATCATCTTCTCCCAAGATTGACCTCAGAGCTGTCCCAAAGTACAGCATCTATGTTTCAACACCTACTCTACAAGTTAGCTCTTATAACTTAACAGAGCTTTCTTTCAGATTTTATATCATTTGAGAGCAGGAGAATGTTCTCAAACCTCCAAAATGAAGCTGGTGTCTCAATTCTGTCTGCCAGTAGCAATTTCAACTATATCCTAGGCTGGACACATCATGCTAGTCTACTAAATAATTCATTCCAAATATAATTTCCAGATTTGTGGTTGCCGTTGTTGTGGGGATTATTTTGTTTTGTTTGTGGGAGGTATGACTTGAATTGCATGGTGGTCTTGGCCAGTCTAACATCGAGGGTATGATGTGTCCTACACAGGACACCTGCTATTTAGGTCAGTGGCAAAAACATTCATAGAGTCATTAGTGCAACAATGTAAAGTCAGAGATGGGCCCAACTCTTCAAGTATTTAAAAAGCTTGAAAGCTAGAGTTCAGCCTGCTGCTGACATGCACCAGAGAGCCATGCTGGGTCAAGTCACGTTGATTCACGAGGAAGTCCAAATGTGCTCTCCTCCACAATGGCCGGCTCAGCACATCTCACCCAAGAATCCCAGCACAAGACACTCGAAAGCTATCGCTCTCCTTGAGAAACTCATCTGCTCACATCATGTTCAGGCCCCAAGATGTTCCATCCTGCCTTACTGCTCGGAGAAGTCGAGTGGGTACCAAGCCTAGTCAGCTGAGAGGTGGTTGCCCTGGAAACAGCGGCTGAAAAGGCAGATGTGTTTAGACTCTGGCACAAGCTCTGCCCCAACAGGCAGGCATCTCTGTAGATAGAGTAGGACCCACACATTGCATTTTTGAATTCTCCTCAAATGTCTGGGTTTACAGAGGTTGTGAGTTATTTGGAGCTTTTCCGTGTGCCTCCTGGGTGACTGGGGGTGCTTTCCTCCTCGTGTTCACTCAATAGGCTTCTTCATGGGTCTACTTTCCATAATTTGACAACACAACTCCTGGCATCTTTTTCAAGGAGGAAATGTCAGTGGAGGCCCCAAATCTAGGTGCAGAGATAACACATGGTTTGGGAAGGTGAGTTTATAATTCGAGATATATAATAACCCCCTAAGAAAACTATATCCTACTAAATGATAGTGCCCTTCCTGTTTTTAGTTCATGAGTCTGAAAGTGATTAATTCTCTTAGTATCTCACGTTCCTTTTTTTTTTAACTAATCTTTTTGTATGTTTACGTTTAAAATGATATTTCCTCTTCCTGGTTATCTCTCCACAAACCCTCTATCAGGGATCCCCTTTCTCCCCCTCCCCTTTGCCTCTATGAGGGTACCCCTCTACCTGCCTATCAATTCCTGCCTCACCACTCTAGCATCCCCCTATGCTGAGTCATCAAGCCTCCACAGGGCCAAGGGCCTCCCCTCCCTTTGATGTCAAATAAGGCCATCCTCTGCGACATATGTATCTGGAGCCATGGGTTCCTCTATGTGTACGACTCTTTGGTTGGTGGTTTAATTTGGGAGCTATGATCAGTTGATATTGTTCTTATGTTCCTATAGGGTTGCAATCCCCTTCAGCTCCTTCAGTCCTTCCCCTAGCTCTTCCATTGGGGTTGCTGGGCTCAGTCCAATAGTTGACTGTATCTGCATCTATTGGTCAGATGCAGGGTTTCTGGGTTTCTTATAGGAAGTTTTCCATGTTCTCTGCCATTCCCTGCCTTGGTGATACCCATGGCACCTGCCAACCTACAGCCCAAGTAAAAGAGCACCTCTAAACTGCTTCCTGTTTCTGTGCTTAATTACTCCAGGCCTTCAGAAAAAGGGATGCTTGGCAGAATTTGATGCAAAGTTCCAAGTGGCAACTGGTCTGGGTTCTCTAGGGTTCTTTTTGCACTCACAGAAAATAACGCAGGTAGACCAGATGTTTTCTAAAGGTCCTTCCACTTTCAACTCAGCAACCTGAGTTTTACTAGATTTCTAGTAAAACTATTGGAGAAAGGAAGAGGCATCATGCAGGTCATCCTGGTGACATGTGTGGAACAAAAAGGTATCAGTCTTTTATGATGAACCTTCCATGGACACAGCAAAGCTGTAGCTTTCAAGTAGTAAATGTGTCCGTGTTGATCAATGGAAGTAATGCCTAGAGCATTCCAAAGTACTTTGAAGATTAAAAACCTACACAACAGTCAGTATTGCCATTAGGAGACCAAAAAGGAGGATTCTAAAAAAGTCATTTCTTAGACCTTGAATTTCAATTTGAAATATCACCTCAAAAATTTATACTGAGCTAATTCCAACACCTGAAATTTGCATAAGGTAAGATAGGAATTCGGTAACAGAGGAGATCATGGTTTTAATATTTCACTAACAAGAGTAACTTATGAGGATGGAGCACATTTTGGGAGCGGATAGAATGGCTCAGTGGGTAGCATCTTATACTTCACAAATCTGAACCAACTGTGGAAGGAGAGAACTCCTGAAATGTGTCATCTGACCTCTATTGGAAGGAGAGAATCAACTCCCAAATGTTATCCTCTCACTTCCATACACAAGCCAGAACTTGCAAACACACAAACACACACATACACACATACACACACACAGAGAGAGAGAAACAAATATAGTAACAATTTTTAGATTAAATTTAAAAATAAATGGAAGGACATTTTGAAAATTCATATTGGTTTGTCCTGACAGTTTTGATCAGAAACATTTATACTAAAAACATTATCCATTTTCCAGTAGATCCTGGGTATTCCCATTTTAAATCATCAGTCTTCCTTTCTATGCCATGGTCCTGCCCCAAGAGGCTGTGCGACTGTAATAGGAACTCCGTCTCCAAGGTTGCATTTTCTCAATGACAATGCGAATGGAATCAGTTAGAGGTGCCCAGTTCCCTACCTTTCATTCTAGAAATAAGTTCAAGGAAATTCAGTCAAAACATTTGTGAATGTTTTTTAATTATTTCATATCAAAGACTCTATAGGACTGACAGATGATGGCTGAATTGACATACTGGTGTCCCCTAAATTTTATGACATGTATAAGATCTTATGAATCTGTTAGAGATGAACCATGAAATTCAATTCTTTTATATTTATATTTGACAGGATTCTTTTAAAATCCTGCCCTCATACATGTATGTACAAAAGCATATAGTCTGCCTTCTGTACCATGTACATTCAATACACAGGAGTTCAGGATTAAGTGGCATCGCCACTGTGTGCTTGTAAGGAGCACCAATCACACCACTTACCCCATACCTAACAGAAGGATCACCTCTAACTCCAAGAAAAAGATTAATTTTCTTGGAAATTGAAAGGTACACCATCTTAAAGAAACAGATGGCACCGTCAGGCTGAATATTTTCAAACTTTCTTTCAACCCATTTCTATATGAAAAATATAATAGATGTATTATATGGATACATATTATATATGTATATGATTCCAGGATTTCTTCCCATTCCAGAAGAAAGCAACAGAGGCAAACTTTTCTATTATAATTATTATTCATCTTAAGAATAAAGTAGTATTTTAAAAATAAAGTTAATAGAATGCTGCACACACACACACACACACACACACACACACAACCCACATCCATGGTTTTTGATTTAACAATGAAATGTTCAAGGAAAACTATAGACCATATTGAAAAGTTTGGCAATCTTTTCCTTGATTTTTGGAGCCCTTACCATCAATATGAATCATTTGGCATGAGTATCTTTCATGTATGTATTTCTTGACATACTTGGAAAGCAAATGATAGAAAAAAAACACAGTGTGGTGCTAAGCCCATAAACTTGACATAAACTGGTATATTAATCATTGACATACATACTTGCAGGAAGAAGCCTAATGAAACACACTTAAAATCTTTATTCATTGATTTACAAAGTATACAGTATTTACATTTAGGCATTAATCCCATACTAACATGGATGTTGAAGAAAGTCTAAAAATAAATATGTAGAACATAGGTTAATATACACATCATGGCTCTTTGCATTTTAAGCCATCACCAATGGTGAGGGTTAATGGAAAGTTTAAAGTGACAATAGTCACATGGGTAACTAGTCCTGGACCTTCTACACCAATGGTCCCTCCTTGGCTTCTTGAGGCTGGGGGTGGTGAGCAGATCCACATTCTTTCAAGAGAACTAAAAAGACACCTTGAAAAGCAGGGTGGATGTGTGCAGCACATGTGTACAATGGCTGTCATTACTCCCCAGGTGAGGACAGTCTGTACCCTTGAGAACCCAATCCCTGAAAACCAGCCAGGGAGGCCCCCTTGTGATCAGTCCCTTGTCTCTTATTCAGATTGCATGCAGACTTGGCAAATGTCAGCAGAATGTGACCATGCACAAAAAACGGTACTTGTAGACATGTACAACATCGAATTCTCATTGTCTTATAGCATCTTTAGATGCAAGGTCAACTATCTCCTCTCTTTACCAGAGGATAAATAAGGAAGCTATAACTTTATTCCCCAAAGAAAAAGTGACAACTGGGGACACATGCAACTGTCATCCTGAGAAGCAGGATACGATACGTTCTACATGATAAGATGGGGAAATTCCCATGAAGTCAGGCCTAGAGATTTTCCTAGCTGAGAAATTCCACCCCCACCCCCCCTGTTTTTTTTTCAAACATGTCACATCCCACATAAACTAAATCTGAAGGAAAAGGCTTCATTTGGCAAACTTCTTTGTGCCTTGGGACCTTCATTTGTACACATCAATATGTTCTGTTCTTATAGAACTGATGAAGGGTTATATGGCCTAACTATGTAAAGTGCTTAGCAAAGTGCCGGGCACATAGGAGGTGCTTCTTACAGATCTGTCTGTCCAGCTCTCCCATCCACAGTTATAAGCAGGAAACTGATAAGCCTGCCAAACTCTTCATTAAGGCTGTGTGACGCAACTTCAATGACTAGCATCAGAGTTTCTACTGTCAGTTCAGATTTGGTCCCTGAGGGGGGTCTCATGTGAGCTAACGTTCCCTGTGCAGGGCAGATAGATTTTAACATCATTGACCAAGTTCCCTGTGGACACACCCCACAGCCCTGCAAAGACAGTCACACCAGTGATGGCCTCCACTCTAATATTTCCTGGGCCACATTTCTGGGGAGATGATGAGTTAAACCCTTGAGGCAAATGCACAGCTCTTGTTCATAGCACAGTAACTTTTTCAGCATCAGTACGAGGATCATCACAAATATCTTCCCATGGTCAGGAGTGATGGCAATCCCTACCCCTGTTGAAAAGCAAGCATTCTAACTGATATTTTGCTCAGAAAAAAAAAGAATTTTTTTGAAATATAGTTTTCAATTTATACCATACAAAAATAAATGTCATTTAAAGAATTTACATGGGAGAAGAAAACAACACAATTTTTTAGGTTAATGAAAGTCTTTTTTTCTTCAAAAACAGTAGCTGAAAGAAACAAAACCTACTACTCCTTAGGCCACCATACTACTTACAATTCATCTTTTTCTCATCCTAGCACTGCGTGTTCTTATTGATCTAATGAGAAGTTAATCCAGAACTTTCTCTTTAAAGTCACTGTGGTTGTGGAAGGAGACAGCTCTTTGGCAGTAAATACTATGGAAAGCGAAAGAATTTTTGCTTAGCTATTTCTGAGCTTTCAAAATGAGCTAGGACTAACCTCCGGAGAGCTTCCTTTTATTCTGAAGTCCTCTCTCTGACTAGATAAGCTATATCTGAGTAGTATGCAACACCTGGAGAAAATAATCCTATCCATTTAGCAACGTTTTAGATGCCGCTGGTCCAGCTGGAATCCAGGAACTCAAGAAGCATAATTAGTTCCTGAGTCAAGGCCAATCTGTCCCATTATTAGAAGCGGGAGTGGGTGGGTTAGTGAGCAGGGGCAGGGGGATGGAATGGGGGTTTTTGTGGGGGAAACAAGGATTTGAAATGTAAATATAGAAAATATCTAATAAAAATAATTTTCAAAAAAAAGGGATCACTATTTTGTGGATGCTAATTTCATCAAGTTGGAGGAAATCTTTCTCTTTCATTCCTACAAATACAACAAACTTTTATAATTGCCTTTTTTATCTTCTACAAAGAGTAGAAGGAACATGTTTCCCAATGTTAAGATAAGAGGACTGGGAAAATTAAATTGAGCAAAGTTCTTTCAACTCTTTCATGGACTCCATCCAAATCTCAAAGAAACGATTCCATTTATTTCGGATTTAAAGTTTTAAACTTCTAAAGCTGTCGGTGCCAGTATGATTGCAATTAAGCCAATGGTTCTTTACTCTTTTCCTGAAAAGAATGACTATCTCCTGCATCCATAGCTTATTTCTCAGAGGGCCCAGGCCCTCCTGCAGCTCATGCATGGATTCTGAAGTAAGAAGTCCGGACATCAATAAATACAGAGCTCTTGCTTGGAGTGAAATCACAGGTTTGTGGTATAGAAATGGGGGTCTATATTTATTGGGGAACAGGCTGACTCAGATGGGGTTGTGTTAGGCTGGAAATGACAGCATGGAAGCAATGCTTGCTCCCCGTGGTTAACGGTAATTAACGGCTGCTCTGATGACTTCCGGCCGCGATGCGATGACGTCTGGGGGTGCTGTGGTTGCATTGCATCACTACTGCCAAGCCAATGACTTCATGCATGATTATGGGTCACAGTGAAACCCACAGAGCTCATCTACATTTGGCAGAGAGGGTTGCTATAAGGTGAGTCCCAGCCACACCCACAAGCAGGACACGATCACCGACACACAGTGTGGGGGCCCATTTGTCTGGTTTATAGGTGATGTGATGGCAAACGTGGCGTCAGTTTCATTTCGAGGGAGGGGTAGATTACAGATATTTCCTTCACAGCAGGAGGTGCAGATCTGAAAGGAAGAAAGAAAACAAAGGGTGAGGAGAAACCAGCCTGTTTCAGGAGGAGGAGGCAGGACCCTGGGAAGAAGTCTCCCTCCTAGCAGATGACAACAGTCTGCTCTAGAGAAGGAACATGCTGTCTGACATCCATGAGGGGCAAGAATTATATCCGTCTGGGAGCAACATGCTCAAAATGGAAAGCACCTCTCCTGCGGCTACCAGGCTTCACAGTCCTCTGAGTGACCAGTTATTCTACCCCTGACATGCCAACTGGGAAACTTGCCTTCTTTCCTCAAAGAGGCTTTTCCTGACAGCAGGAAGTAACTGTTAAGAGGGTAAAATGTCTTAAGATTTTCACAGAGAGGATGAAGTGGGAAAGCCTTGGGTCATGTGACCCTGGATGCTCACCTTCATTAGAACGACGACTATGGTTAACTCCGTTCTCCTGCACGGGAAACATCTGAAGGGTTTTCATTTATTCAATTACCTTTGCTTTCTACTGCTTTACTCCTGAACTGTATAAAAGAAGTGACCCTAATGGTTTATTGACAGAAGTTATTTTGAGCCATGGCTACACACTGTATTGACCAGCAGCCTCAAAACCAGTTGGGGCTTGATAGAAATGCAGAATCTCACACCTTACCTAGCACTTGGGGAAACTAGAATCTGAATTTTAACAAGATCCCCCAAGGAATCAGATTTGTAAGGTGGTTATTATCCAACCCAGTTACTAGTCGGGACAGATTTAAACCTTTACCCACAATCAATGTGAGTCCCAAAATAGCATAACACTGAGATGAGACCCTAGGGGTCAGAGGTGAGCTGGACTTCCACTCCATCTCTCTCTTACTTGCTGTACTGACACAAGCAACTAAGATATCTTTGGAGTTTCAGTGCTTCTCCTGGTTTGAAAAAAAAATCATCACACTAATGCTTGAGAGCCAAGCCCAGCTGCTAGAATGGTTAGCCAACAACCTTGATTTGGCCTTTCTTTGAAGTTGTAGCAAGTAGGCAGGTGACATTTTAAATTTTAATTCTTAGCGAACTTGAGAAGTCGCTTAAAAATTGTTTCTGCAGCTTAAAAATTGAAGCAGCCCCCCGGGGTGACAGTGCTATTCCAGGATATCGAGAGAGGGAGGGAGCTTCACCCAACCCTAGGAGGTGGCCTGACAGGTGAGCATATGTCACAGAAAGGCCAGAGCGTGACAAGACCACTCAGTCAGTGCTCACCTACTGCAGGAAGAGCAGGATTCCAGAGATACACAATGCTGGCTTCTTTATATTCTCCTTCCTAGATGTCCCCAAAGCTCATTCTACATAGGATGCTCTGTGTACAGGCACCAGCTCAAGCTTAAGGCGGATGAATCCACAAGACAATGGCTTTCTTCCCATCTGTTGTATGACCAGGTGCCAGTGGACCACTTCCCTAAACTGGAACCCCAAAAATGACATGCACCCTCTCTCTGCAGAAAGTCGTCAGAATACACTGCTGCCTGCTTCCTTGGGTGGACGACTTGAAGTATCTGCCATGCTCTACTGTGTAGGGATAGTCCCTGGCCCTCTCCTTTCAGGGCTCTTCTGAGTGAAGAGAGGCTTATGATAATCTTTAGCATCCTCTTTGAATGCGCTTAAACACTCCATCTGCATGTCCTTTGCTATACACTGGTATTCTCCTAAAGCAAACAGGAAAGCAGGTGCATTCCCTAGGCCATGTAATGACAGTGAGGCAGCCTAAGTGATCGGCCCATGAACACTGACAAATCCTCTAAGGGCAGCGAGAGCTGATGTTTGCCCAGACCTTGTAGCCTTCATGCTCCGAGTCCCGGCAGCCTGTGGATAAGCACTCCTCCAGTGAGACACAGCGTTTGGTGACAGAGATGCTGCTTCCTGTGACTTCCATCGTGTGCTGAGTGTAGCAGTATCTGGTATCTGTCAAGAGAAAATAACCCTTAGTTGAGATGGGAAATGCAAGCCCGGCCTAACTGAAAAGGGCACAACAGGCTGTTTTCCTGGATGTCCCTAAAATTAATTTTACACAAGTACTTTCAACACAAGCACTAGACAATGTTTACGGGGACCCAATAAATGGCCCAGACACCAATAAAGAAATTTTCTAACCCTCAATAATGAGATGAACTTTCACTTTTCAGAAAGTTATCAAAATGACTTGTTTCCTGCTCTCAGATGAATGCCGCAGAGAGTCTACCAAGCTCTACCCAGGAGGGTACGGCAGCACACAGGGTGGAAACAAACTTCATGCCAAGATCCATTTCACCACGGCAGAGCCAAGGCCTTCTGCAGAACACTGGTCTCTCGGCCCACCATAACCCCTCAAATCAATACACAGTGGCATAACTGCTTTTCCACACCCTTTGCCATTGATCTTATTTTTTATCTTTAGGGGGTGAGTGTTTCAGAGGACGGCTGCTTCCGGTGGTGAGAACCATAGGGATAATTTTCAAGCAGACTTGGAAGAGTGAGAAAAGAAAAGTTGGGGGTGTGTAACAAGGGGCTTTCAAAAGATGGAAGATTATAGCTGCTCTGTGTGTGTGTGTGTGTGTATTGCTCCCACATGACATCAGAAGAGTTAGAAATGGATACATTTTGCTTAGCAAAAATGGTTCTCGACAAGAGAACAAACGTGGCCACAATAACAGCCAGATCTAGTATGTTCAGAGACTGACTGACCAACATGATAGGTCTCCAAATCCAGGAAACCTCCTTTCTCTTACTCTGATTTCCATGCCTCCCTGGTAGATTATGGTCACTATGAAAGTCTAAAATCCTTCTTTATCTTGAGGAGAAAGCTTAAGGTTTCTTCCAGAATTCCAGAGAGAATTGCCGATGTGATTATTTACGGCCTGCAGGCAGCATGCAGCAGTGCGCCGGTGCCCCCTCCGGACCCCAAGAGAATAAATAAGTCTTAGGAAGTGTCACTGAGCTGTTTTTCATCCATATCTTGGCTCCAACTCTGCAGGCTTTATACATTTTGGGTACTTAGTTGCTAATATGGAATTATGACCTTTTATGGTATTATTTATTAAGCAGTAAAAATTCCCCCATCAGATTCTGTCATAATTTTGGCATCTTTTAACCAAAGAGCCAATGTTCAAAGAAGAAAACGTAAGGTATTGGGTTGAAAGAATGAGCTAATGTAGACCACATCGACACACCTGAAAAAATGCAGACGTGGGGTGAGAGGTTAAATATCTTTCTAGACAAGCTCACCTCACAGGAACACAGAATCACCTCTGAATCTCACCAATGGCACCTCCTTTCCCAGGGTGACACTGCTGTGGATGTTTATTCCCTCTCTGGGGTGCTGTTCCCACAATGCACCCTGCCTGGAATTCTGTTTCCTGGAGTCATACTGAGGCAATCTCTCAGGGTCCTGCGGGAGTTCTTTGGGATTAGGCTAAGTGAGGTCATCTGGGGGTGAACACCTGGCAACCCCCCACCCCCACTCAGGGCCCTCCATCCCTAAGCCCTAGCCTCTAATTTAAGGTGGAGGTGATTAGCTATCAGATGAAGGGGAGGAAGGTTTCTCATCTGCCTCTGTTTGGCAGGCTTTAACAAACGAAGACCTGAGGCCTAAGAGCTTCCTTTGGCATCAGACGAAGGACATTTATGGCTGTGATGGGTACACGTTTCCCACTCCCACTTCAAATGCTGTAGAAAGTAATAAAAGCAGGAATGTTCTTATCTCCAGTCTCTGCTTTACTCGGGCAACTTGAATGGCTGCCAGAGGCTGCGCGGCTGCTGGAGATGGAAATGCGCAGTTAAGATCACACCCAGATGGAATAAGTAAATTTTTACAGACTTCAGGCTGGGGAAACTAGGTTTGTCCCTCACATAATGAATGACCTTGTCTGAAAGAGGCCTTGAGATAACAATTGGTGAACTGAATACAACTGCATTTTCTTCATATTTTTCTCGTTAATTTACTAACGGGAAGTTTATTCCTCCAAAGGCGAGTGGTTCCAGCAACTGATTGAAATATCTTTTTTTTTCCTCTCAGGAAAATGTATAAAACCCTAGCATCTGATAGGTTAATTTTGCCATTCTGTGGTGAGGGGAGAACATTGAAAATCCTGGGAAAGAAGTTTCTCTTAAACAACATTGTGTAACCCATAAAACAAAGATATGTTGAGAAGTGCTACCACCTCTCACAGTAGAGACCTTAACTCTGGCAGCAACTCCTCAGGGTATCCTCTCCACGCACTTGCAAAGGCCCTAGGTGTGTAGTGAGTGAAATGATAACATGGAAAAAGGGTCTGTAGTTAAATATGGTTTCCAAATTCTCAAAGAAAGCTGAAGTGGTTTCACTGGTGCGCATTTTATGAGCACCTTCATATGTCCCGGGATCTGAGATCTCCAAGGGTGTGCTGGGGCGAGCAGATGGAATTTCCCAAGCAGAACCAGGTGAACCACGCGTAGCTTATCACTGAGTGGGGGCACGGATCAGAACTGGGTTTTAGCCACAGAGCATGGCTCTCCATGCATTCTGAATAATCCCGGGGTTGGTAATGAGGTTATATGAGAATCAAGCCTGCTGATAACTTCACACTAAAAGGATTTCAAAGGCTTTTATCTAAAAGATAAAAGATGGATTTGAATTTCTACCAAGTTAGCTTCAGCCTCTAAAAATCTCATATTCTGAGACTGTATGGTATCCCAGAGGTTGAGAAGCCAAACTCTTTAACTCACGGTAAAGTCAGAAATAGGAAAGACAATTTAATCAATAGCTAGAAAGCAAAAAGTATAATTTTCACAACTCTCTCCTCTCTCTCTGTCTGTCGGTCTGCTTGTGCCTCTATCTTTCCCTCTCTCTCCTTAGCCAAGTTTTGAAATTTAAAACCAATTCACAGCGAAAAATGAGCTTTCACGAACCTACCATTATGGTTTCCAACAAAAGATTCTGCTTCAACAAATGATACACGAGATGACTTAAATTAGGGGGATAGCATTTGAAATATAAACACATAAATGATTATTAATAATAATAATAAAAGAAACTACCTATGCCCGTGTCAGAGAACACTTCCCCGCTGCCCATGATTCTCTGTGGCTGTGCTAGTTTGGGTTTTACACAGAGATGTAAAATGTTTAAAGTACTGCTAGGAAACAATTCTTTAGATGCAAGAAAATGAATGGGAAGGCAAGCACTGTAAGAGCAGCGTTACGCGTTATACTGGAAATCAAAGAGCTAGTGGCCCGCCTGTACTCCTTAGCTTCTTAGCACGCAGCGCCTGCGGGCTGACTCAAGGGTCTGCCATGGAGTGGCTGCTCAGGCAGCCACTTTGTAGCCCCCGCTTCCCTGAGGCTGGAGGTGCAGGGTCTCTTTGCAATTCCTACTCTGCTGTTTAATCACCTCTATGAGATTGTCCACCAAGACCCTAGAGACTTGTCTTCTCTGTTTTCTCTTCCGACGCTTGATTTAACCAGACTGTAGATTTTCTCTACAGGTTGTCCTTGAACTGCTTTATTCCTGAGAGTCCTCGTCAAATCCCACTCTACATCCTTAGTGTTCTTCATCTATCTCCCGGATACTGCCAATGCCACACCACCCTTCACCTGTGTGCAACGAAAACCCTTCTTTCACCCAGTTATCTCCATGTGTCAACCCCAGGAAGGCATCACCTAGAGTGTGACACCTCTGTGCTTCCAGAAAATGTGATCCAGAAATGCTCCAAATCTGAATCTCTAAACTCTCTGAAATGTCTCCATCCTACATTTCCTATTGCAAGATTTCATCACTTCCTGGTTTGGGTCTGAATATCATTCGAGAAAACTGACAAGTGTGTGCAATTTGAATTTACTTTCAAGTAATGAATACGTAAGTTCACTTAAACAGCCTGGAGACACTGGCTTTATTTTTGTTATGAATCTACAGATGAACTTCCATAATTTACCTACATACCTAAATACTCCAGCCATCACTAAAACTTGGCAGAAATCTTGTAAAAGAAGGCCTCTCTTACAAATAGAATATCAGGCAATGTGGAACTGTTTCTATTGTCAAATGGTGGAAGATTCTGGATGTGAGGATGTTTCTAGACAGGAACGCCAAAAACAGGAGCTGAAGAGGGCCAAGACCGACAGACGACAAATGTCTGGGCCAGTGGCTCTCAACCTTCCTAATGCTGTGACCTTCCTCATGATGTGCTGACCTCTGAACCATAAGATCATTTTCACTGCTACTTTATAACCGTAATTTTACTGTTATGAATCATAATGTAAATATCTGTGTTTTCTGATAGTCTTAGGCAAACTTTGTGTTTTTCAGACTGAACATTTTCTAAGGTTCTGCTTTCAAATCACTGTGTCTTTCCTTCGTTGTCTCAACTCAGCTGGAGTAGCCACTGAACATTTTTATTTCAAGTACACTCATGTTTTGTTTTTTTTTTTCACATTCAGAAATTTTCATTTGGCTCCTCTCATATTTTCCATTTCTTTGCTACTTTTAGTGTAATTATGATTACTGAAGCTTTTTTTTTTTTTTTTGGCACCGATTTAAATTTTTCTTCAGGCGGTTCTCCACCTCTCCCTCAGTCTGGTGTTGTTCATTTGAGTTGGAGTCTGTAGTGTCCCTCAAAGGCCCGGGTGCTAAAGGCTTGATCACCAGCCTCTGGTGTTACTAGGAGGTAGTGGAGGCTTTAAGAAGTGAGTGAGACCATGGGAGGAAGTTAGATCTGTCTGAGAGTCCTCCCCACCCAGGTTTTACAGATGCTATTCTTTACAGAGTATGAGGTGGGGCTTACTGCCGATGGGTGGTGGGAGGCAAAGTTCAGACTCCCCACCGACCTGGTTTTTACAGCAGATGGGATGGAGACAGCTCACTGTTGGTGGACTTGGGAGTCTAATATCTAGCACCAACCTCTCTACAGCAATATGGAGAGACCTAGTAACTACCCAGAAGGAATGTGGTCCCCATTACTTGTCCTTCTCTACAACCATCCTAACAGGTAGGGCGGAACAGCAGACTACAGCTGGCCATGAACGAGTGGGTGGCCACTCTCTGTTCCCTTTTGCTGGTAGAGGTGGAGTTCACAATTTTGTCTGCAATGTTTGCTCAAAGTAATGGCTTTATATAAATGTCTCCTGCTCTTCTAGGCTGCCACCTTCCCAGGAAGCTGGCTGGAGAAAGGATGCTTTTATTAGGGTTTATTGTGCTGGTGTTTGTTTATTCTTAGTTCCAAGTCTAGAAAGAGTATTTGGAAGTCACCACAGTACTACCATTCTTTGAGTCCTGAAGGTCATGGCTAGTCTGCGATCGTCTCCTTCTCTATCTTTCAGTTTCTCTTTCTTTTTGGTTGGTACACAATGGTAAGGATTTTACTTGCGCTCAGTAAGGGACATGGATGAGAGCATCGGTGGCGTCTCCCCAGCAGTGAAAGCCTCTAGCATCAGGCTAGATACTTCTACCTTGGAAAATGATTTGTGCACCACAGGATGCTCAGCCATCCATACAACCTCTTCAGACCGGAATCCCCCAAAGATCTCCTGTGCTGGGCGGAATCTGGTTCCTGTCTACTGTTCTAGACTATGAAGTATAACATCCATGTTTGTTGGTGTCTATATTCCCACAACATGTAACACAGCCTTGCACAACCCACAGGTCCTTAGTTTATGATGGTCAATGTAGCCGTGGGAAGGGCACATCTTCCATGCTCTTCTGCTTAAAGCTTAATCAAATTAACACACTTCAATTTATATCTGTGATACTGATGACATCTCTACCATGTCTGTACTTTGAGCTCATCTAATTTATTTACCATCTCGGGCTGAAGAAATAGCTCAGTGGTTAAGACCACTGACTGCTCTTCCAGAGGCCCAGAGTTCAATTCCCAGCAATCACATGGTGGCTCACAAACATCTGTAATAGTACCTGATGCCCTCTTTTGGGATGTCTGAAGAAAGCAACAGTGTACCTGAATATATTAAACAGATAGATAAATAAATAGAGAGAGATTTATTTAGCATCTCTATAATAACTGTAATTTTCATATAGTGTAGTCACTTGGGGAAATTATTTGCTAAGATCTATTAAGAGTATACTCTATCAGTGTAAGTCATACACTCACACGTGTACTCATGTTCTCTCTCTCTTACACACACACACACACACACACACACAATGGTAAAAGGAAAGGAAAGTTCTAGCACACTTGTAAATAATTATTTGTACAGCTGAAAACTGGAGACTATAAAAATGTCCACAGGCATCAAAATAAATCAATTAAGGCCTCTATCCACATAACAGGAAGAACAAATGGAAGAGACTTAGTAAGGCACATACATCTCATATAACTCTGGACCAAAGGACTCAGAAGAAGAACTGAGAAGCCAATACAAGACAAAGCTGATCTATATTATTGATAATCGGGATGGTGGCATAATAGTTTGTTAGGACTGCTATAAAAGCTACCAAAGAAATGGACTGCTAAGTTTTGGAGGCTATAATTATGGAGTCCAGCTTTCTTCTGAGGCTGCTCCTTGTCTCATTGATAGCCACTTCTCCCCACGTATTTGCATCATCTTCCCACAGTGCCTGTCTAGATTCCAATTTCCTCTCACAAGGACACCAGTCATGGGGGATCAGCAGTCACCCAATGACGTCATCTAATCCTAATCTCTGCTTTAAAGACTCTGTCTCCAAATAGTCACATTCCTAGGACTGAGGGGTGAGACTTTTGATACAGGGACGGGGGCATGTGCTTCGTTCAATAACAGTGACCCTTGTCTATGGGCAAAGGACAGAAATAGGCACAAGAGAGGCTTCCGAGCTTCTGGAAATGGTTACTTCCTGATGTGGGCTCGGCTTCCTCCGTGTGTTGTGTCTGTGAGAAAGGTGACACTGTTTGCTCTCCTGTGAGCTTGGTAACAGAAAGGAACTCATGATGAAAGAAAAGTAACCCATGAGAGGATGTCTACAGACACAGCTGCCAAGGAGCCACAGAGCCTCTGATGTCCAGCCATCAGGTCAACTTCTTGACTCTTGGACTCCAACCAAAGGCTCTCCAGAGACTTCCTGCCACTATGGAGTTTTGTCCCTGAGACAGGACTTAACAGTAAACAGGTGCTCATCAACCCAACTGAGTGCTCACTAGGCTCCTTTCCCTTGTACCTCTTGGGCAAACTGCCAGACAGTCGCATCCCTGTTATTTTCTAAAACATCAGCCACACTTTTTTATTGGCATCGTTTATTTCTTGAGAGAGTTTTCCTGTGTAGCCCAGGCTTCCCTTGAAGGCCCCATTCCCTTCCTCTGCCTCTCAACTTCCCGGGTCACAGGCATGCTCCACCAAGCTTGGCTCTATGATCCATACTTCCTAATGACGCATTCACACGAGGAAGCTCTGCCTTCAAACACTGACATTCCAAAAGCATGTGTTCATTACTAGGCCGAGGCCGGGGTGCTGCCTGGGGAGATGTGTAGACAGTAGTGAGGACTAATGCCGAGGCAGACTGGATAAAACTAAGGCAAGATGGCAAAAGCATGAAACAGAAGCTGCCCACCCGAGCTTGACACCCTTCTCACTGCTGTGACCAAAAAAACGCAGTCAAAGAAAAGTTGAGGGCTTCATTTTGGCTCGTGGCTTGAGAGAAGTTCCTCTCCCATGCAGAGGCAGCAGGGATGCATTTATGGCACTGGGAGCGTGTAGCTAAGAGTGCTCCCTTCTCAGTGAACAAGGGTGCAAGAACTGAGACAGAACCGGGGTCCACTCGAACTCATAAAGCCCAACAGAAGCAGCTACTTCCTCTGGCTGGGACCCACCTCCTAGAGGTTCCAGAACTTACCAAAACAGTACCATAGCTGGGAGCAACTGTTTAAACACCCAAGTACATTTCACACTCAAACTATAAAACCACCAAAGAAATAGAAAATATCTAGACAAAACCGTTGTGAACTAAATTAGGCTTGATATTATCAATATACTACTACTACTGCAGATACTACTAAAAATAATAATAATTTTATTTGTGATGACAGAACTTTTGGTTTAAAATATTTGGATGAAATATCTAATATATCTGGTATTATCTATATAATATCTAATAATATTAAATATTATATACATTATATATAATACATATAAATAAATAAGTAATGAAAGAGAAATTTTGTGAATTTTACTTGCTGAGATGGCCATCCTTGTATCATCTTACAGAAGAAGATTGAAATAATAGAAGATAGCTAACGCTACTCAAATCTGGTGAAAGCATGGAAAAGCTTCCAGAATACATAGGATTTAAAGAGCAAGGTATCAGAGAAGAGAAAACGCTCAGTTAGGCCTGACATGCTGTACCTGGGCTCCTCTTGGGGCATTTGTTAATGCAGGAACACACAGGTGCAGGGTCTAGGGAGCCAATCAGAACATGCAGCCAAGGGGCAGAGAAGTATGGGAGGGTCTATATCCATCTCAGCGGGGTCGCATGTGCAAGCCCAGTTCAGAGCTAGTTGGGTAACTGGGAGGAAAAAGAGGCTGACAGGCTCAGAGTGGAAGTCAGGTTGGCAGTTACCCATAATTAATGTTTAAAAAACACTCTGGGCTTCCAGCTTCTGTTGCTTCTGTCAATAGTAAGTTTGGACAGCAACTGTTTGTGTGCACAGATGGTGAGAGGACAGGAACTTTAAAAAACAAAGTATCAGGCAGTGTTTGGTAAAGGCAATGCGTGTGTTCTCATGCCTGGCAACCACTATTCCTGAAAAGACCTGCCTGTCCGGAATACATATGTGCATGTACCAAAGGACACAGAGAAGAATATTGATGCTATTCAAAACCGGACAGAGCCCAGACGCTCACAACAGTAGAATAGATGGATTTTTGGTGTCCTCACATAATGATGTACTACATACCTGTGAGAAAGACTGACACAGAATGCAATGCAGAAAACACAGAATGCAATGGCAGTGGTCACACGGTTGCTGCTGTTATGGGGTGGAATGTAATGACTGAGGGACTGATTAGGTTTTATGATTTCACATACATGGTAGACATTTGGAACCTTAACTTGATAAGGATAATGAGGTGTCCACTTGTGATTTTTCTTATGTCTGTAGTTTGACATTCTTTAAAAGGGGACCATTTAAGACCTCCATTTATTATGGCAGCACAAGGAGAAGAGGGAACAACTAAAAACCATCTCATTTCTTAGTAGCCCGAGGTACTGGAATGAACTCTTCAAAAATGGAAAGATCTGTAGGACCCACACTGAGTAAGATACTGGTTTCCTATTATGGAAAGTTTCAAAGCCTTGAGTTAATATGTAAAAGTGTAGAAGCCTTGGGCAGGGAGCTAAATCCTAAATGTAAACTTGGCTAAAAGAAATATATATAATATCTTATTTTTAAAAAATCAGCAAGGGTGCACCAGGGATTGGCCTGTCAGAGAAAGTTTTTCCCAAAAGGGCTTCTCCTCAGCTGAACTGGAGATCTCATTTCTATTTCCTGCTTGTATGAATGTCCCCACTAGATCAGCAGGCAGAAAGAGCCACCAGGGGACATCTTCAGTGATTCATTTTCACAAGAAAACGGTGAGCAGCCGAGGAGCTAGGAGCAGAGGATGCCTGTTTCCTATCTTAGCATTTCCTTTTGCTTTTCTATCAGAAAGACTTCAAAGGGAGATTTATGTCTTAGGGGGAGGCAATGCCAGGTCTTCAGGAAGGGACAAAGGACTCTCAGGTTATGTCTTTAGAGTTGACATTTAAACCCCCAGACTCTTGATGAACATTTATATAGATCCTCTCTCAACACAGAGATGTCACAGGCAAAGTGACATGTATCCAACCACATGACTCTCAGCTCCTATTTTGCATCTTCTGTCTTTTTTCGGTTGGCCTCTTTCGCATGACAAGATCTCAGTATCCTTTCCTGTTTACAAAATCAAGAAAAAGAGACCCAGGTTTGGAAAAAGTATGATGAAATTGCAACAAAACCTGCAGCAACTGGAATCAATGATGGAGCGCATCTTAGACTCTCCTTTCTGGAACATGGAGTACCATGAGTCTGTAAGGCTCAGAGATGTGATGGAGGAAGAAATTTTCTGCAGCTAGCTGACTGCCATTGCTCTAGGGAAGATTCTAGCCAGGGCCCGGCTTTTTTTTTTTTTTTTTTTTTTTTTGAAGCACACAGGATGCCCTGTGGGGGTCACAGCCAAGTGTGTCCACTCCAGCCATCTTAGATGGCCACCCTGACATGCTAGATCTCAAAGCCCACACACTCCATAGAGTTCTGCTTTTGATAAATGGAGATTCATTCATTCCCCCAAGTAACCAGGTATGTGGCCTCATTCTATATAGACAAGATTAAAAAGGATCGTATGTTCTTTCACTCTCAACAAGTAATTTTCACACCTTGTGATGACTAAAACCCAGTTAAGCATGTAACAAGATAAACACACAATGGCCCAGAGATGCCACAGGAGGCCGCCATGCCTGTTCACAGAAGCTTCTTGGCAGCCTCCCCAAGCCTGTTGGTCATCTACGGTTACTTTACATTAACGTAAGCAGTCAATGCAAATACGGAAAGACGGAGTAAAAAGTCTGCATTTTAACTTAATAACATGGTTATAATTACTATTGATAAAAATCCACATCACTGACTTATCAACAGAAGATTCCTGTATTTTCCCACCTCTTCTTGGGTTCTGGCTTTGATTCCCAACCCCACCTGAGGCTCAAAAGTACTCAAAACAGCCCAGATCCAGAATCCGGCTTCTGTTAAATAGTCTTTGATACAGGTCAGCCTCAGGTCAGGTCTCTCCCCATCTTCTGGTCACATATGGAGAGTCCAGTGTCCACCTCTCTGCCCTGAGTACCTGCCAGAAGAGTTGCCTTCTTAAATATTGTAAACCCATGTCAGTTGGAGAGTGGCTGCGATCTTCCCAGCCTGAAGAGCCACTGCCTCTCAGCCCTCAGTCTCTTCTTCCTTGCAACTCCCACAGCACTTAAGGCCCGGATCATCTGGCACTTAACTTTCACCTGCTGTTCCTAACACCTGATCCGGTCAGATCTTATCTCCCAGGGTAAACTGTCTGCTCCTAGAAAGAAGAAACTAGATTCCTATCTCCCACTGCATAATTGTCCCAGGGGCCTGGCCTGGCTGTTTTATGTCATGGACTCAGAGAGCAACTGTATTTGTCCCTATAAAGCTAAGGACAGAAAGATAAAAGCAGAGCAGAAAAGGAGGAAAAGAGTAACTTTTGTCCAGACCCTGTGTAAAAACCTCTCAGTTACTTTCAGTTATCTGTACCTTCAAGGGGGGAGATTCTGATCTGAAAGGAAAGCATCCAGATAGGGCTTTCCCTCTTCCTGGAGAGGCATTCCAGCGAGTGCTTCTGGTCACCTGTGTTTTGTCCTCTGTGACAGGAAGGGATTTGTCTGCCAAAGTCTGAATACCAGCTAGCATTCCTTCATTTTCCCAATGAGCTCTGCTGAGTATCTGAAGGCAAAGAGCTAAGTCAACTCTAAGCGCTTGCATGCTGCTGCTGGCTGAGTATGTCCTCCGACATTCCTAAGCTGTAACTAATTCATCAGTAGGATGGCATTAAGGGTGGAACCTTTAGGAGGTAGTTAAGTCAGAAAGCTAAAGTCCTCATGGGCAGGCAGGGATGGGACACTTAAAGGCCTTAGTAAGGTGTACTAGGTCCTTTCCACCCTGCCTTTCGGCCTTCCACTGTGAATACTTGACACTGTTCTCCTCTGGAGGTCACAAGACAACGGCGCCACATGGGAAGCTTGGCATCAGGCACTCTCCAGACACTGAAACGTTCTGGAGCCTTGCTGTTGGGCTTGATAGGCCTTCTGAGCAGTGGGAAATGAATTCCTGTTGTTTTCACATCTCCGAGATTCAGATAGCCTGTTCTAGCAAATGGCTACAACGTCAGAAGCCAGCTGGCCAGATCTGTTCCAGTAGGAGCCAGTCCCAAAGCAGATCTTTCTGGATTTGTCCAGAGTCACTGTTGACAACTGCCAAATTTTGCTGCAGATTGGAGCCACCCAGGGACCTTTAAAAAAAAAAATCACCATCCTCAAATCTAACCCATGCCAGTAAAAAAGTGACATCTCGGAGGGTCCCTGGTAACCAATGTGTCCAAGCATTGAGTAGCTGGTTGCAATGTGCAGCTTTTGAGCAGCAACAGTGCAGCAGGCCCTTTAGCGACAGATTCAAACGTTCCTGCCATGCTAATGTCAGAAGATGAAAACACTGACTGGTTTTGGCTGAAAGCAATGCCCGCAGAAGGAAACAGGACGGGGGCATGGTTACCAAGGTTGCTGCCTTGTGATTAAGCTAGGTTCTCCCCTCCTCTTCTAGTTCTTTCCCCCTGGCAATCTTTTCAGCCCCCTGACACCAATACCCAAAAGTAAACAAGAAGACTCTAGAAATGAGATGCTTCCCCCCTAGGAGGTAAAGTTCTCACACTCGACTGTTCATCTGAGGCAGGGCCCGCACCTCTGAGGCTGGTTCAGTTTGTGTAGAGCTGTGGTACTTGATGTGTCTGCATCCGCTCACATGGTGCCCATTGGAAAGGTAAGGTCTCAGGCTCGTTTCAGACCTGATGGCTCTGTTCTGTAGGTGAGTCAGGGAAGGGGTGGGTAGTAGCACACATCTGTTCCTGGAAAGGCCACAGGGGCAGTGGTTGAGCTGCACTTTGCGAGCCCCTGGAGCAGGCTAGGCATAGAGGCTCAGCAAATTCTCTATGTGCTTTTCAAAAGCCTCAAGAGACACTGAGATTAAAGGGTGTTAGCTTGAGGCGCTGCTTTGTCTCTTAGTGCTGTTCTAGATCTCCCACTTTCTAGTCTATCATGACAAGCGGAGGGGCACTCTTTGGGCTAGGTATGAGAAGTCTTGCATTACGTTGAAAAAATACTGTATTTAGTGTGTTCGTCCTTTTAACACATCTGAATGAAATCAACAGTGAGAAGCCCTCACTGCTAAGACAACTGTCAAGGACTGGCCCGTATTCCGCACCCCGCCCACTCAACCAGTCTACTTCCCTCCAGACTAAAACAGCCAATTAACCATGACCTCAGAGACAGCCAGAAATGTTGTTTTCACTTGCTAGAAGAAGAGATGTGTGAATAGGATACGTCTTCTTTTTTCCAATGAGCCTTTTGGTCAAATTTTCAAGCTTCAATTGCAGTCCATCTCGACCTTGAAAGAGAGCTCGGCAGTTTAAAAGGCTCAAGGTTTCTATTTATGCGGCGATGGCATTTAGAACGCCAGCTTTCACACAGTCTCAAAATGTAAGTCTGTGGCAAGATGGGCAATAAATGGAATCTTTCCATGAGCGTCAATTCATCCTTCACATGAAAGAACTTACTATGGATGAAGGCTTCAAAGAGTGGCAAACAGGCTGCCCATTCTCTACTGTTCCATACTTGGCTCGCCCCAGGGCAGAGAAGTCTCAGTTACCTCCTGTGGAAATCCAAAGATGCTTCAAGAGAGAGGGGGCAGTCTTATGGGCCCCTTTATATCTGAAAGTCTTTGAGGATGAGTTATGCATATGCTTAAAAGATCTGCCAACAGAAGCCAACAAGAGGGGCCCTTGTGATTACTCCAGGTCTTCAGACCTGCTCACTCTCAAGCAACTCTGGGGACCCGATCTCTCTCTGAGACTTTACCTCGAGGACAGTAGATGTCAGGAGCCCATCGGTTGCATTCATAATTGTCTACTGCTTTTTCACAGGTGAAACACTTAAATCCACCAGGGTATGGAGTGGCTACAAAAAGAAAAAAAAAATCGATTTTTAGGTTAAGCAAAGAATCCTGTAAAGGTAAGTATATTAATTTGAAGAGGGGTTTTCATGATTTTTTTTAAACAGTGAAGTATCTGATGACTCATTTTATATTAGGCAATTTATTCCTGAGACATGAATACTTGTATCCACACACAAAAATTTACATACAACTATCCAAATGGTTTTATTTGAACAGACTGCCCACTCCTGATTAGAGAACATGAAATCTAAATTGCTTCCAAATCTGAAATTTTTGAGTATCAACACTATACTCCCCAAATTCTACACTTGACTCCATGTGACCAGTTACAGTATTGAATAGGCTCCATTAAATTCCTCCAGGATATTTACAAGGCATACATGAAACTGACAAATGTGGCCTTTAGACCTTGGTCTCATCTAAAGATATTTCACTACATACATTCAGGCATTCCAAAACTCCCAAAACATTCAACACCTGAAATACCTCCAGTCCCATGCACTTTGGATACAGGATATTCCCCCTATAAATGACCCGAAGTTGTAAGCAACTCAAACATCTATCAGTAATTGAGTAGATTAAACAAACTGTGGTATGTCCATACTACGGAGTAACAAGCACCAAGAAAAAGGAACAAATTGGTAATATTTTCAACAGCTTTAATACATTTTCTTGGAATTACTCTTAGTGGGAAAAAAAGCCCATCAGAAAGGTTGCATAGCATATGGTTATATTTATATAACTACTTCATTATTTTTACATCTTTATATTTATGTGTGAATAATGCATGCATGTATATATGTGTGTATATATGTATTAACATATGTATGTGCTGTGTGCATGTGTGCCCATGTGCCACAGCACGTACATGGAGACAGAGGACAACCTGCAGGAACTGGTTCTCTCCTTCCACCAAAGTGGTTTCCTGGAAACCAGAACCACACGGTGAAGCTTGGTGGCGAGCCCCCTTGTGCACCCACAGGTCCATTTATAAAGAACTTCTGAAATGACAGAGTTTGACGTGGATTGCATGCAGGTGAGGGGTTGCCAGTGTTACGACGCTAGGTACTGTTTGGGGAAGACCTGCAGATCACACATCGCCCACAATGCTCTCTGATCTTTCCTATCCTCTCTTCAAGCTTGGCTTGGGCTTCCTGACTTCAGAAGACATTGTCTTCCACCTACCATTTGTTCTCAGTCCTGCTTGTAAAGCTCAGGTGAAGGTGTCACATGGGAACCATGTTCTGGACGTGCTCAGTACACCAGAATATTCTGTCAGCTCAAGGCAAGCAGTCAACAATCAACATCAGGCCTGGGGCCAGGGGGTCTTCTGGTTTCTAATCCTTTTTCCCATGGACCTTCAGGTAAGCCGCATCTTACCTGGAATCCTTTGCTTGCCTAGAGATTTAGATCTCTGAGTTTCATAAACAGATCCTGAGCATTTTTAAAATGGATAACACTACCTGGCCTAGTTGGAAGCTGCAGACACTTATCCAGTTCATCTGCGGGAGCCGACAGCTCTGCCTTGCAGATGGCTGAGCCCGAGGATCCCACCGGTGGAAATAATCATCTCAGGGTAAACTGCATGGCCGCATGGAACCAATTAAGTGTGTTATCAAAAATAAATGCAGGGGGAGGCAGCAGCTTAAGGCCAGAATTATGGTCCAGATAAAACTCTGATTTTCACGTTGCCCATCTGCATACTTGCCTGCAATATTTCATAGAATAGACTGTGATGCAAGTAGCTGGATATGGCCAGAAGCTGTGCGCTGGCTGACAAGGACAAGTAACTGGACCTTTTCATGGGTCCTTAGAAAGTCCAATGTTTCCCCCACCAGACAGTAACCCACATTTACAAATGGTTAAAAGTAAGGGTATGGTTCATCCTCTGAAGTGATGGAAACAGGCTAGAGATGCTTCAGTCCCCAGAGGGAACCACACCACCGTTCTGTCATGCCATTTCAGGAAGAAGAAGAAAATATTTTTGTGAAGCATACACAGGTAATTAATATAGCTCCCTCTTCTAACACCTAGAAAAGTCTCTCATTTTAATTGTCGTTAGTGAGCACAGGCCCAAAGAATTAAGAGGATTAAAAAATCAAAGTCTCAAATCCCAAAGCCACTCAATGTCTTATGGACATTTAATAGGTTTGTACTCTATAAATATCATTGTGAGAAAACCTATACAGCCATTCTAGGATATTATATTGATTTGATACATTAAAAACAGTCTCACTACTAACTTTAGAATGTTTAACATATAAATCAAATATAAAAGGTTTACCAAAATCACAACATGTTTTCAAACAATGATCATCAAAGCAATAAATGAAAAACTTTGAATAATGACCACCCAACGGCTCCAAAACTAAAGTTATTGAGAACTAAGCACAAATTAAGTTGCTGTGTTCCCAAATTTGGATGATTTGAGTTCTGAAAATGATCTTTTATGAGACTGATGACATATTCAATACCATAGCTTCTTACATACCTAAACCCTCACTCTGAAATTAACCCGAAGACATTGGAATTTGAAAAGTATGGGCCAGAACGCTATGCAGCAAAAGGCAGCTTTCCTTTCAAACCATTCATATCTAAATAAGCTTCTTAGTATATGTCACTGGGGACTGATCAAACACTTTCCATCGTGCTCAAGTCATTTTTGATTATTTCTTTCATTTATTTTCAGTTTTTTGTGTGTTTGAGTGTTTTGCCTGCACCCATGGTTGTGCACACTGTGTAAAAGCCTAGGGTTGGGGGAGGCCAGCAGAGGCTGTCAGATCTCCTGCAGCTGGAGCTAACAGATGGTTCTGATGAGGTACAGGTGGTTCTGAGGGTGCTGGAAACTGAACCTGGGTCCTACAGGAGATCAGCCAGTGTTCTGAACCCCTGAGCTTTCTCTGTAGGTCCTTGTTGGTCTTACTTTAAAACCTACAAATCCATATCTGTTTCCATTCTTAAGCACTGTAGCTTAGTATCCGTTTATGGGAATTTTTGTTGACATCTTGCCTGGGGATCAATGAATGGCACTGATTCCTGGCAAATCTCTGCAAGCATATTTAACTTTAAGTGACTCTAGCACAATACTAAATAAATGGTTAAATTCTTCCCTCTGGAAATATCTAACCTGAATAAGGTCAGCGGATGAACAACTCTCTCCAGTAACTTGTTAATTGATACTGCATCTGATAAAGAGTTTGCTTTCCTTTTAAGAGACAGGGAAAGAGGCTCCTAAAATGTGCTATTTTCTTCTTTATTACTTCAAAGCCTTACGGAAAGAGCGGACTTCAGATCCTGGTGGCCCCAGCTGTGAATGAATCTAATTTGGCTCTTGATCACAGAGCTAATAAGCTTAGTACCCCGCATTTCAGGGCATAAGGCCTTGGTCCCTCAAGAGAGGCAGATTGTAAAGAAGAAGAAAGAAGAAAAAGAAGCAGTAGTGTGCCCAGTTACTTCCTGTAAGATAATCTGTCCATTAACTCTCCTGGTCAGCCATAGCTCAAGCTTCCATAGTTCATCTGTAAGGCTTCGGGAAAGATTTACCCTTTGTTCCCGCCTCCTGGAACTTCTGCCTGGACAAAGACCTTCAGTTACTGGAAATGTACTGAAAGCAGATGCTTCGAAATGTATGCTGATGTGCAGTGTGTTTGCTGTCACTTCAGTTTCCATGGTTCTTAGAAAATAGATACAAATATAAACATTCTAAAACTCTAATATCTTTTGTCTTGGTCCACTAAGCAACAGAATTTTTTTTTTTTACATGAACATATTTCTAATAGAATACACCTCCTGATACTTATCTAGAAGTCCTCTTACCCTGTAGGATTTAATGAAGTGTAGGACTGTGTATAAATATCCTTGGTTCCCTACGCGGGTCATAAGCAAGTCCCTGCAAGGGCACAGCTCTTTAATTCGCAAGATTAAGAAAGGCCCGAAACACACATGTGAAAGAAAATTGGATTGTTTTCCAAGAGTATTTTCTATTCTACAGAAAGTAACAAAGGCCAAGAACAGGGCACAGTCATTTTATTAAATTTTCTTGTGCGATTTCTGACATCTGAATAAATAGCTCCATTTCTCTCAATATTAACTTTTGTTTGGGGAATTGTAATTAGATCTTGGTGATTTAACCAGATAATAGAAAGAGAACTTTTCACATGATGGTAAGAAGGAGAAGGAGCTGGGATGAAGAGGTGAAGGAGTAAAGGAGCAGGAGGAAAAGAAAGAGGAGGAGAAAGAGGAGGAAGAGGAGGAGAAGGAGGAAGAGGAGGAGAAGGAGGAGGAGGAGGAGGAGAAGAAGAAGCAGAAGCAGCACATACTAATTGTTGAACAGAATGTTCTGGGGGATGAATCTGAAACCCATAGTTTGTTTCTTATAATACTTGGAAACTTCAAAGATTTGGAAATCAGAGAGTAGCGTACATTAGTGAGGAGAGGTTGGTTTTCTCAGACCCAGTTATCATCAATGATGCTGTCTGGACCTAAGAACAATGAGTTTGTTTGGCTCAGAAAATATGTGTGTTCTCAAGTTTTTTGCCCCTCCGTAGTCTTCTGTGGACAGATTCTGCGCTTTGCCATATAACATTGATAGAATCTGGCTCACTCACTGACCCAGAGAGAGCTGCTTGTACCTCCACCTACAAAGTGAGGCAATTGTATAAATAATTCAAAATCAAGCTAATCCTGTGTTCCCCTCATGTATTTTTTATGGCCAATGTTCAACAGAAAGTTGTTTGACGGCAGAGAGAATACTCCCTCTAAGCAGAAGCGAGGCCTCAAGGGCAGGGAGCCATGGCTGTTTAAAAAGCAGACTCGAAAAACAAACACCTGCAGCACACTTCCTGAGGAGTTTGGAGAAATGTGAAACTAACTCTAATCCAACGTGAGCAGAATAGCAAAGTTCTACAATCCAGCAAGAATGCTTAGTGTCTGTGACCTGCAAGACCTGCTAAAGAGTGACCTGCTTACAGTCTAGTTAGAAATGATGTCCTCAACTCTTCATGCTTCAAAATCCTGTCAGAAAATCCCTTGATTCTTACCTATTTATTCAACATAAGTCACATGAGTGAGATTTGCCAATTACCTTATTTATTTTATTTTATTGGGGATGAGATGTTGCTGTGTAGCCCATGCTGGCCTGGAACTCACTAAGCAGCTCAAGTGACCCTCAAACTCTCCTGCCTCAGCCTCTGGAGTGGCAGGATTATTGTCACATGGTACCTCACCTAGCTTCCCTTGACTCCTAAAGAGCACAAGTGATTTCCCTGTGGCCTGTCAAAGTTCATCCTTCAGAGAGAGCACCAAATAGGGGTGCACTCACCTCAGGCACTAATTGGCTACCCCACTGGGAAAAGTAGGTTACTGCACCAGTGAGGGCCTAGGGGCAGTAGGCAGGTGCCATCAGTGAGGGCAAAGGTGCAGTAGGCAGGTGCCACCAGTGAGGGCAAAGGTGCAGTAGGCAGGTGCCACCAGTGAGGGCAAAGGTGCAGTAAGCAGGTGCCACCAGTGAGGGTCCAGGTACAGTAGACAGGAGCCATCAGTGAGGGCGCAGATGCAGTAGGCAGGTGCCACCAGCGAGGGCCCAGGTGCAATAGGCAAGTGCCACCAGCTAGGGCCCAAATGCAGTAAGCAGGTGGCACCAGCAAGGGCACAAGTGCAGTAGGCAGGTGCCACCAGCGAGGGCACAAGTGCAGTAGGCAGGTGCCACCAGCGAGGGCACAGGTGCAGTAGGCAGATGCCACTAGTGAGGGCACAGGTGCAAAACTGTATGACTGGCTGCCTAAAAACAGCAACAGCAAAAGAACTACTCTACTGTCCATCGGGTGCAGGTCTGCTGCTCCGCAGGTATTATTCCTGGTCTATAAAATGATGCTACAGCATATGTATAATTTTCCCAGGTTAGAAATAAACTGACAAACTGCCTGAGAAGGTGCCACAACTTACACGCGTACAAAGTTTCCTATGCATTATGTTGCACAATAGTCACAAAGGCAGGGGATTTGTTTCAAGTCCGGAAGCCAGGGAACAGCTGACCTAGGCCCCTAGGTGGGCCACATATCATTTCCCAAGCTATTAGAATTCACCATTCTAGTACTTAGGGCCTGAGAAAGGCCAAGCAGCCTCCTCCTCGTTGCACACTGTATGATCCTCAAGAGAAAGAATCACTACTTTAGTTGCCTGTGACGTCTTCATGCCTATCATGATGCTTTGCATGCAACAGTCATCTCAAAAGAATAATTCAGGGGAATAGCTAATATCCAGCACACATACAATATTCTCAGCCGTCACCACCACAGAAGCAATATTGAAGAGGACTGGAACCAAACAAAACAAAACAAACAAAATCCCAAGAGAATACAGGTGTAGTCGTGAGGACCCAGGAAGTCACACCACTGTTCCCAAAGTGTAGTCTCCAAGGAATCAGTAACAGAAAAACCCAGAATGATTGCTGAAAGCACAAGGCTTGAGTAAGACTAGTAATATATGCAAAGCAGAAACCAGAGGGCAGGGAACTGCCACTAGGAACCTGCAATCCTGTGGACTCCCAGGAGAATCCAAACCACGGGACAGCCCAGGAAATAGGAAGCTGTGGAAGGCAGTGATGTTCGAACTGAGGCTCAGATGCCAGGAAGAAAGACCAGCTATTAATCAAGCTATAAAGGTCTAATCCCTTTACAAACAAGCCACCTCCCGGGACTGGCCAGTTCCCTTTGATAGCTGGCTGAGAACAACACAGCCAAAGGGATGTGTTTGGAATAGCGGAAACAAGCCTCATCACTTAATGTAAGACACAGACCAAATCTCCGGTGGAAAGGCGATAGTAAAACGCAAGGCGACCTTTATCACCTTCTACAGCCCTCACTACATCCCCTGATGTCCCCACCTCCCTGCATTAACTATCAGGCTTCAATTCCTTTCTTATCAGAAATGAAGCAACATTTTTTTCCCGGACAACAGAACAAATAGAATAATGGTCTTACTTGAAGGGTGGAGGTAGATTATGTCTTTCACAGTGAAGTCCCGGGAGTGAGCAGCTTTCAGACAGTCGGCCACCAGGCTCAGCAGCAGGAGCCAGGCCAGGGCAGGGCTGGGATCCATGGCCAACTGTCGAGGTCACTCATACAGAGGGCCTCAGAGTGGGCACTGGAGCCGGTGGTAGAGGACTGGCACCTGAAATATAAACATAGACTCATCTCAGTATCCAACAGGAGACAGTGAGGGCAGCTTGGCTTGTCTCAGGTAGGTGAGGTGACCCGGGGAGGGACATCACAGCACGCTGGGCCAAAGGACAACAGGTGCCCAAGGGGAGAACCTTATAAATGGTAATTTTAGAGCACTCAGAACATTCCAGCCTGAATCTATTCTTAATCAGGCTGCTCCTTCTGGTAACAATCCTTCCTAATATCCAGCAGAGATAGTATCAAGAGAGATTGAATTTTAATGAAATCCAGCTATTTTTTGCCAGGAGGCCAGGGACCATGTGCCAAAGAGCAACAATAAATAAGTCAGGTGCAAAGCTCAAAAGCTTTTCCTCAATAATGGTCTGGGTCAGCATCCCTTCTGAGTGCTAGCCACCATTCCAAACTGTAGGAGCTAGGCTCAGATTTGGAAAGAAATACAAGTAAGCTGACCCCTTCCAAACCCCAGACCATCTCGGTAGCGCAAAATCTCCTTAACAGAACCAGCATTTATTACTGGTGAGCACTGGGGAACCAATTTGCAAATGCCAGTTTGTCCTAATAGTCCTATGAGGTTGCCACTCCAATTACCCCATTTGCAGTGAACGCCGCCCAAGTACGGAAGGGCAGAGCTGGCTCTACTCACAGGGTGGCTTTCAATTCTGCATTTCAAACACCAGCAGATGCTGTATTCTGCATTCTGCGGACAAGCGGGTGACTTGGGGCTTGAGTTGCTACTTAGCACTAAGCAGTCATCTACTATCCTTCACTCTGATTCCTGTTTACTCAAAACTGAGAACAGTGAAGCCCTGTGTAGACTGTCCAGCGCTCTCAGAATGCTGGGACTATTTCTTCACAAATGACTCCTTTGCCACATTCTTAGTTGTCCAGAATGTCCGGGTCTCCCATTCTGTGTTTCCAAATTCCATAGTCTCTCTTGCTCATTAGTGGGAGTTGAGGTTAGATATTTACTAACTTCAACCTAATTAAACACTAGTAATTTGGACATTCTGTTTGTAGATTTAACATAAATATTCAACAAGATTTTTTTAATTGCTTAAATTTTTAAGTTCCTCTGTTGGGGACATGGGGAACCTAAATAATGACCAAAATATTATGAAGGAGAAGTTCAATAGAGAAAAGGCAATGTAGCTTATTCAGATATTAGAATGTATTATAAAATGATATCAATCTAAACCGAATGGCAAAAGGTATACCAAAAGCCACAAACTCTTGAGAATTTTCAAAATGACAGCATAGGACACCATCAGTGAACAGCACTATACTACAATGACTACATGTACAAAACGTTAACTCAAATCAATATACTAAAGTGATTTACAAATGTTTTACGTTCATTGGCTTGCTTGTTTTGTGAGACAGTGCTTCTCTATATAGCCCTGGCTATTCTGAAATCAGCTCTGTAGATCAGGAGAGTCTGGAACTCAGAAATCCACCTGCCTCTGCCTCAGGAGTGCTGGGATTAAAGGTGTGTGCCGACGCCCTCCGCTACATTCACTTTTTAAATCTGGCAAGCTGTATAGAATAAAGTTCCCTCTAAGGAACGATGATACACCCTCGCCAAGTCCGGGCTTAGCAGCTGCTCGCACTTTGCTTCCTGGAGTAAACTCTCATCTCAGGATGAGAACAGGCTGCTGGGCCATCTAATAAACGTGACAGGCAGACCCTGTTTGGGGCACTTGGCTAACAGTGTGACGAGAAATGAAACGAGTGCCAGCGGTGGCCTCCCCTGACTTGTAACAGTCCGGCTTCATCCCAGACGAGGTGACAGTGTCCTTTCTAGCCAACAGCTGAGGTCAGGGAGGTGAAGCTGCCTGGGGGTAGTGGGATATACAGGGGGACAGGTGACACAGTGCACTCTGGTGACTTCCACAACACAGCCACACCTCCGCCCGTTTCCTTGAAAGTCATGAGACAAAAATGGCTGCAATAGTATGTTTAGAGCCTCAACCATGAACTCATAAACAGAGGCAGAAAACATGCTATATAAACAATAGGGCCCAGGCCTTGGAGTCTGCTGGGGCTACCACAGCAAACAGCACAGGCTAACCAGATGGACTTTCTCCCAGTGTCAGATGCTAGAAGTTATGGGTCAAGGTGTCAGTAGCTCTGGAGCATCCCGTGGCCTTTCTCCTTGGCTACAGATGTCCACCCTCTGTCCCCTCATGAACATCTTGCTGCTGTTTCTTTCTCCTGTTCTTATGAGGAGACCAGCCCCTTTTGAATTAAGGCTCCATGTTTATGACTTTATATCAGTCCTAGTCACCACCTTACAGAGAACCACACTCGAAGGCACTTGACTTAAAATTGGGGGAAACCACATTCCAGCCCACAGTACGAGGTTTCTTTCATATTACACTTCCTGTCCCACGATATGACATGGAGCTGTGTAAAATTATAAGTGGTGATATAGGATGCCACAGAGAAATGTAAGTGCATTCCTGCATTGTACGGTCATGAGATCTTCTAGTCAAGTACTTCCTGTGACTGGCATTACTTCCTCTGGTTTATAACCTGGTCATAGAGGAGCCTTGATTGCCACTGTGGGAAGATGAGACATTTGCCTCAGACCATTCTAACACTTCAGGGATGGTCTCCTGCCCTCTGATTATTGCCTTTGCTGGTTTTCCCTATGGTTTTTTTTTTATAAGAGATAAATGAGAAACAAACAAACTAACTAACAAATAACAAAATTATATCTGCTAAAAAGGAAACACAAACCCAGGTCTCACTACAGAATAAAACTCAATTTGAAAGCCACAAAAGCTATGACCATTTCTACTGCATAACCCCAGATATGATTGGATAGGTATGGGGAGTATCTTGCCGTAATGTTTAAGTTTTTATAATATCAAGAAATCAATCTTCATAGCAAAATAGATGACACAGAAAACTCAGTGTAAAACACAAAGCTAAATGGATGCAGGCCAAGAATGTAAGGGTTATCATATCATATGGGATCCCTTTCATTCCTAGCTTGATCTTCCACGGCAGTTGTAACAGCCTCTGCTCTCTGGTTAGTGTTCACTGTACCTGCTCCCTGCTCCGAGTCAATTACTTATCATCTAATTGGTGTCTGCAGCTGTTTGAGTGGAGAACTTCAGATTACCTCCCTGCTATGGGGCAAACAGCTCAAGTCTGAGACTGTTTTAGATTTTAATTTCAAAACTAGTTGCAATTAACAGTTCAGTTACAGAATTAAAGGTGAACTCACCCTACAGTTTCTCTTCGTAGTCCCTGCCACCTTCTAAACACCCTAAAAAACTCTAGCGAGCATTCCTTTCAAACTTCTCTAACCTCTTGTGCACTGAGAGATGATCTTCGTAAAAACAACCAACAAGACGGTAACTGTGGGGGAGGCTGAGTGGTGTACCCTCTCCCCAGATGTCCACAGCTCAACCCCAGAAATAATGAGGGTAAAAAGGAATTTGAAAGTGACTAACTTAGGGTTCCTGAGGTGGAGATCCCACTGTACTATCCAGGGAGAGGAGAGAAAACAGTAGTTTCTGCTCCATGCAGATAAAGTGGGAGAAGAAATGCTCCCAATTCTACAGGCTGAAAAGGACACAGAGTTGCCATATTTTCTCTCAAAGCCCCGAGAGATACAGACATCCCCCTCCTAAACTTCTGCCCAGTGATGGGTGTCAGCCTGCTAACATTCAGAACAGAAAGTTTTTTTTTAAATCCTCTATTTTAAGCCATTAAATGTGTAGCAGTTAGAGCCAGTTGTAGGAAACTAAGACCACTACTTTAAAAATCATTTTATAACACAATACACTCCATTGAAATCTGTAGAAAATAAATGCACAACTACATTTGTGACTGCCACAAAACCATTTACATTTTGTCTCCTAGGTGTTTTAATGATTATCAGAGCGGTACCATGTTGAACCATGCAAGACTGTCATTTTCAGAATTAAAAGCATTGCCACATAGTAACAACCTCATACGGCTTAATTAAGACCTTCAACTGATGGTACAGACAGAAACAAAAAGCTAAGAAGTCAAACAGCCATTGGAATAGGGAATCTAACATGACGTGAAATGCATTGCTAGTTCCATGTCCTTGTCTTTCCATTCTGTTTACTTTACACACAGCTCCTTGAACACTGTCACCTACTAGCTTCAACCCTCAGCTTGGTTCCAGTGCTCACACACCTGCTGAATGCTGCTCTTCACCCTGGAATCTCATCAGAGGGGCCAAGGCTCTCTCCTGTCCTATTTAACAAACTCAGTGACTTATCAGAGCACACTGTAAATTGTTCATGAGTAATACTATCTCTTACGTGTTCTAGGTTCACTGAAATACTTGTGTCATTGTGTGTGTGTGATTTTTTTTGTACATGCCCATGTATGATTGTGCATGGGGGTACATATGCATAAGGAAGCCAGAGGATAACCTTGGGTGTCATTTATCAAGAGCAACTACTTTGTCTTTTTGGTTTGATTTTCGTCTTTTTTTGAGACGTGTGGCATTTAAACGTAATCACTACTGCAGTGTCTCACTGGCCCAGACCTTGCTAATAAGGCTAATTAGATGTCCGACAGGTGAACCCTGTGACTCACCTATCGCAGGCCTCCCCAGAGCTGGGATTACAGATTGAACTCAGGTTCTCACACATGTCAGGCAAGCACTTTACTAACCAAGCTATCAGCCCAGCCCTTTGTGTGTGTACTTTAAACAACTATAGACATAGGCACACGTGTGTGCACATGCTGTGATTTTCTTGTGCTATGGATGAGGAAGCTAAGCTCAAAGGACTCAAGATTAAACACCTGCTGTATGTGAGATTTGAAGCTTTGCCTGTCAGCCCGTGGCACTAAAATACCCAGACAAACACTCTCCATACTGGTCTTGCTCATAGAGCGGGTGACAAGAAAAGGTATCTGATTTATCTGTTGTGGTTTCACATGAAATATGGACTAGTTCAGAACCTGAATTCTCCACTGTGCAACTCAAGGTTAACATCAGTGTTTCCCATGTTTCAAACACTGCAAGTGGCATGTGTTACCCATGACTGTCCTTCTGGTCTTGACCTAAAAGTCTCATTGCACCAGTTGCAAAAGTGTTCTGCATCAACGGCATTTAAACATAATCACCACTGCAGTGTCTACAGCACACTCTCCCAGCCTGAGTCTCCAGGCTGCAGACTGTGTTGAAATGTGTTTGAGTAACATACAGGGCCAGGTTGAAGATTCAGTTGCCTAGGATTGAAAGCAAGCCTTGGGGTTACGTTCTCAACTGTGCTATGCCTCCATTTCCTCTCTTGCACAAGGAACTTACCTCCCACCTCGAGAGTTTATGAAGATTACAAATGTTACACAGTAAAAAATATGGTATCTTGTAGTGTCTTTCCTATTATATGTTTTGTTTGGAATCAGCCAGTGTGTTTTGTAAATGAAAGTAAACACAGTGAGGTTTACTTTGTTCAACATTCAATCCACATTCCTAAGTCAGAAAAAAAAGAAAAACATCCAAACACTTCAAAATGCCCAAGTAAGACAAATAAGGATCCATATGTTCCTTCCTCCTCAACATCTGCCCCCATGGTTACCAAGGCTGGGGACAAAGCCAGTAGGAAAAAGGAGAAAATGTGGCTGAGGCTCATGTAGACCTTGTGACTTTCTGCCAACCCCCAACAGCGAAGAAGCCGCCAGCTGGGTGCTGCCCTTACAACTCTCCCTCTAATGGTCTGTGTGGCATATCATGATATTTACACATTGCTTTAAGCAGACTTCGCTTCCACGTAAGGAGTCAATGAAAGCATCGAGCGCACGCTTCATTATCCCCCCCTCCACGCCTATCCTTGGTATGAACACATCCTCCTCTTGGCGGGTTATGGAGATGAAGTTAAAGCAACTATTCTGTTCACTCCAAGAGATCTGGCAATAACCTTTCCATAATGTAACAACATACAAGAGGTGAGTTATTTAGAGGAAGGAAATGTTTATTTGGGCTTGTGATTTCAGAGACCTCAATACATGGTCAGCTGACTGTTGTTTGAGAGCCTACAGGAAGACTGAACATCATGGCAGGAGACTAGAAGGCTGCTCACTCACTCGAATGCAGCCAGGGGGAGGGCAGTCCCACATCTTCATCAAAGACATGGTGACTTAACTTCTTCCCTCAGACACCAATTCCAAAGCTTCAAACACCTCCAGTAGTACCACAGGCTGTCACTCCAGGTGCCAGTACATGGTCCTTGGAATATACTTGCCCAAAATGCAAGAAGAACCACCATTCTACACAGGAAAAGGGCAAGCTGGAGTCTTCTGACCCAACTTGTTCACGAAAAACTCTCAAATTTGCAGAGTTCCAATCTTTTCTTAGCCATGAATTTTTAGGTATTAAATGGAAACCTTCTAATCTTAAGTAGTTAATTCTCCCAACAGTTTGCGACACTGATCCTTCTTAGAAAAAATAAGGCCTTTCCTACACTTAAGAATGATTAGAAAAACAGACTAAGTGGGGAGGCACCAAAGCTATGGAAGGTTCTGGAAGCTTAATATTACTCAAAAAAAAAAAGAGCACATATCATTGTCACAACATGAAACTGTTCTTAAAAGTCTGACAATGAAAATTTCATTTAAAAGTACAATTATTACTTAAGATTTTTACTGAGATAAAATTACTATAACATAAATCTTACTGCTTTATAATTCAGCAATATTTGGTACAATTCTTAACATTGTAGAATCATTAGCTAGTTTAGAACATTTCATTCCATTTAAAAATCCTATACACATTAAATGCAGTCACTCCCAGTACCTTCAGCCCTCATATTCTGACAACCACTAATCTAATTCTCATCTCTTTGGGTTTCATGTGAGTGGAATGATACAGTACGTGACCTTTGGTTTCCTAGTCGCTCAGGTTGTCATAATGTTTTCAAGGTTTACCTACATTATAGGATTGACAATATTTCTTTTTATGGTTGGATATCTCATTGTAGGAAGATAGTACATACATCTATTCATCAGGTGATGTCTATTTGAATAATTTCCACTTGTGGATATTATGAATAAAGTTATTTTTAACATCCATGTACATTTTTTGGGGCCAAACACTTTAGTGTTTGTTAGGTATTTTCCCAAGACTTGGTCTCATGAGTACCAGGTTCTAACTCCGAGGTGAGCTGCCAGGGTCCCATAGCAGTTGACCATCTTACATTTCCAATGAAAGATACTTGCGTTTTCTCCACATCCCCACCAGCACCTCTTCCTTTCCTTCTCAAAACAAACAATTAGTCTACAGAATACAGGTGAAGTGTGCCTCACTGTATTTTATTATCTACTGGATTTTCTTTTCATTTCAAGTAAGGAATGAGGTTGAGCGTATTTCCATGTGCTCCTCTTCATTTGTATAGCTTCTCTGGCTATTCATATTATTTACCCAACTTTTTAACTGAACAATTAATCCTCTGTTTTCAAGATGTGAGAGTTCTTATATCTAGATCCTAGACATTTTCAGATACAACAGTATTATCAAATATTTTCCCACATTTCAGATATATTCTCTGTATCTCTTCCTGCTTTTTTTAAAAGGGGGGTGTCTGACTCTACTGCCTTTGTTGGCCTAATCCTCCCAAAGTAGACCAGGCTGTCCTCTCACAGAGACCCACTAACTACTGCTCAAGGCTAAAGGCCTTGCTGCCACACCTACCATTATTTCACTTCCTTGAGAGAATCTTTTAATATACAAAAGATTTAATTATGATGAAATCTATGCATTGATGTTTAAAAATATAGACTTAGTTCCCTTGGAAAGAGGTCAAGTTCAGTTCAGCACTAGAAAGACCTATCTACAATGTGCAGTAAAAGAACTTGTCTACGTTATAGTGGTCAAAGCTATATTTTTCACTTTCCTTTTCATAAGAAAAACAGGATGGGCTGGACCAGTTATTAATAGCCCCAATGCTGATATCCCTCTATCAATCATAGAGAGCAAGCATCCTATGTCTATTTTCTAGGAATGGAAAAACGAAAGACATTTGACAAGCATTCACCATTAGTCTAACATGACTGAAATATGTGCTCTACTGAGGGGCCTGAAGATTCTCAGGACCAGACAAAGCTTTATTTCCCCAATGGCATAGATGCTCAGATAGTAACATGACAGGTCTCTTCTAGGACTGGTGATTTCCTGAGTTCACTGTGCTTTCAGACTCTTCCAGACTTTTAGAAAAGACATTGTGTCTCCATTTTATGATGCTGCCATTTGACTATGAGCTGGGGGCCCCATCCCTGAACAATGCAGCACTTTATAGAGAAGTGTGCACTCGCTTTCACAGCTCTGTAACCTTTCATTTGTTATTTATGAGCTTTTGCAAAATCTAATACCACTCTGACAGATTTAATTTATGCTCTAAATTACCTTTGCATGAGTTACTCAACTGCTGGTTTTATTCCAATAGATTACTTGCTATATTCTGGAATAGGGGGAAAAGCAAGTACTTTGAGATCTTTCAGACATCCTCCACACAGAAGACAATTGAGAAAAGCTGAATTTGGCATGAATGGTACCAGACTATATACAGGAGAATTTCTACACTAGTCACAAATGTGAAGGAATAGAGTCCTATCCTAGGTCAAGTTTTGCAAATCTATACTCCCCTAATCTCTATTTTATAGAGTCCATAAGTAAGCTCCTCCTACTCTTTATACCAGTCACCAGAAGAAACTCTGATGCTTCTACAAGGTATACTAACTCAAAAGTCAAGTACTGCAGGACGAGAGCTTAGTACCAAGTGAGAACCAGGGCAACTGTGAAGTACAAATCTAAAGCAACTGAAAGGCATCTGGAAGCCACATCATTTAAATTTGAGATTCCTAATAGGAATGCAAAATGAAGTTCTGAGGCCTGAAAGATCATGATAGGCCTTGATTTCATTTTTAATATGAACAGGTTTGATGACAGTATAATTACCCAGAAGAGTTCATTCTACTGCCACCTGTATCCACTGAAAGCATGTACTTACAACGGAGTCACTGAAATATAATATTCAGACCAAAGGTAGCAACTTCCTTGTGTTTGGGAAATGCTCAGCTTACGTAGTGATTTTTAAAAGTGCTTAAGAAATTCAGGAGACAGCAGGTGTTGGAGAGGATGTGGAGAAAGAGGAACACTCTTCCACTGCTGGTGGGTTGCAAATTGGTACAACCACTCTGGAAATCAGTCTGGCGGTTCCTCCGAAAACTGGGCACCTCACTTCCAGAAGATCCTGCTATACCACTCCTGGGCATATACCCAGAGGATTCCCCACCATGTAATAAGGATACATGCTCTACTATGTTCATAGCAGCCCTATTTATAATTGCCAGATGCTGGAAAGAACCCAGGTATCCCTCAACAGAAGAGTGGATGCAAAAAATGTGGCATATCTACACAATGGAGTACTATTCAGCCATTAGAAACAATGAATTCATGAAATTCTTAGGCAAATGGATGGAGCTAGAAAACATCATACTAAGTGAGGTAACCCAGACTCAAAAGGTGACTCATGGTATGCACTCACTAATAAGTGGATATTAACCTAGAAAACTGGAATACCCCAAACATAATCCATACATCAAATGAGGTACAAGAAGAAAGGAGGAGTGGCCCCTTGTTCTAGAAAGACTCAGTGAAGAAGTATAGGGCAAAACCAGAACGGGGAAGTGGGAAGGGGTGGGTGGGAGGACAGGGGAAGAAAAGGGGGCTTATGGGACTTTCAGGGAGTGGGGGGCTAGAAAAGTGGAAATCATTTGAAATAAAAAAAAGACAAAAAAAAAAAAAAGATTTCTTTGACATGTCTCTACTGTGATGGAGATCCCTTGAGTCTGAGGGAACTTTAATCAGCTGACCAGAGGGTATGGAAATGACATAATCTGCAAGGTAGACCATAGAAGCTGATGCCATTTGTACACAGTATGCTGGGACAGGCAAGCTAGAACCCTAGTGTCTGTAGTCAGTCTTAGTGATGAGGGTGGTATTATACAAAGACGATGGCACTGTAGCAACCAGAGCTGCTGAGACTCTTGAAAAAAAAAAAAAAAAGAGTCCAGTCAGCTCTCTTCCCTCGCACCCAGTTCCAGCACCATCGGATTCCACTGGAAGAGAGATGCTCAGGCCTTTCTAATTCCTAGCCTACTAACCACAAGCAGTAATGATTGTGGCTCATGTTTCATGGTGATTCGGCTAAGCAGGAAACAGAGCAAAAGGACTAACTAGGCATTTAAATTTGAGATATTGTCCCCACTGCCACAAAGCTCATCTATCCAGATCCTGCAGGCTGTAACCACAGCTAAGAATGGGCAGCAACAAGAGACACTGTCCTCCGCCCTTCACTGGGGCCCGGATACACCAGTCTGTTCACCTTGCTTTCAGGAATTCCAACCCTCTACTCTGCTTTGAGGCTTCTATCTTTTTTCTTACTCTGGTTCTTTCAAAGTGTGGCCCCTGTAACAGCGTCCTCAGGGAGCATCTCCCCAACTGTCCCAAAGGGTTAATTTAACACAGCGGGGAGGTACATCCCTGGACCCTTAACTGCTCAGGGCAACTTGGCATTCCAATCAGAAGTCCTTTATCCCTGGAACAAAAGCACAGTGTAAAATCCATCAAAATCAGAGCAGGGAGAAATTGGCTTTTGAAAGGAAATCAAGGTACAGGTATGAGGTCTGAAGAAGACTGCCTGAGAGCAGGGATGGCAGGTTCCTACATGTGTCCACTCTGGTGTACAATACAGCCCTTGAATAATGCTTTAATCTGGATTAAATATTTCTGCAACTGCCAAGAAAATGGAAATAATATCTTCCTATGTGATCTCCACATAAAACAGCTAAAGCAATGATGATAGTCTGACATGTCATCCTACAAAGCCCTTCTTCTTACCTGCGTGGGTTTACACTAATGGCAATTGCGTACTGTCACCAGAGAGCACACGGGTCGTTACATGTGGCCCATGCTATAGGCAACCGTTGCTGGGTTCAGCACTGGACATATGAGCCAAGCAAGAGAATTAGTGTTCTTGGACAGTTTTCTTTTAGAAAAGACAAGTAGCCTTCCTCTCTGGAGTAAAAGACTAACATAAAACCCAGGGATATGCAAATGCCACACTCCTCTCTGCTTGAAAGAGGGCAATGCAGCTTGCTGACTTAGAGAGACAAGGAGAAAACCAGGAGGATTCTGCCCATGATCAGAGTCTGACTTTGGGAGAGTTCGTTACTTTTCCCTCAGAGTGCAGTAAGTACCTTCATTTTCCATTCATCGGATGGCCATGGTGTTCAGGTTAGTCTGAGAGGTATTTCCTGTCCCTTGCCACCAAGAGCTTTAACTCAAGTCTTCCTAAAGGGTCCATCTACCAACACAGAATTTCCTATGTAACCAACGTTTGTTTGTTTTTATGCAGTACAGCTCTAAGCTCGGTCAGCTAAAGGTCAGAGCAGAGAAGGTTTTTAAAAATGCCCACTATGGAGAACTAGCCAAAGATGACTCTCTTGGGATTTTACAGACAATGCTGTTTCATTTCCAATTTATGGAGAGAAAAATGCTCGCCTTCCTGATCTGAACTGAAGATTCATTTGCACAAAAGTCAATGCTTTAAAAAAAAAAATGTGCATTTCTTTTTCTGGAGTCATCAGCAAGGCTAGAGTTAGAGGAAAACAGCTGCCCTTCTACTCGGTCGCGAACCCATTTAATAGACAATTGCATCAGAAAAGCTTGAGTTCCTGAAAGACAAACGATGCCTGGGAATTATGCCCAGCAACACAGTTTCACATTAAAAGATGCTGAGTTTGTCCTAGGAGACGTTTCCCTTGCTTGTGTTCCTACTGCCTTGAATACTTTTTGAGAACTGAAGATTAGGCATTTTCAAATCTAAGCAATAGGGTAGGAATGAATCACAGCCCCCTGTTTTTTCTTTTTCTTTTCTTTTTTAAGCTACTTGAAATTAGGGGAACATTTTGTTTTGGTGTCTTTTCTTAGTCTTTTTCTATTATGTTTTAAGATGTCAGAGTTTCATCTGAATTTTTATGGCATTTTTATCCTGGAGAGCAGAAGCAGAAGCAGTATGAAGTTATCAGTGAGTTAAATCAGAACAAGATATACTCTTACCTTCAAAACAGCCCAGTTACTAACCCAACAGTTCATAGTTCACTTTATTTTAGGTGAATGAATGTATGCCCGTGCATCACTTGTGGTCCTTGTGCCCACAGAGGTCAGAGGTCAGAGGTCAGGAGAGGGCATCAGACATGCTAAAACTGGAACTATAAACGGGTGTAAGCCATCATGTGGGCACTGGAAATTGAAGCCCAGTCTTCTCAGAGAATAGCTCCTGCTCTTTATTGCTGAGTCATGTCTCCAACCCTCCAAACCCAGCATCATAATGAGACATACACTTCCACCTCCTGACCACAGGGCAATCATCCTGGCCCTCAATCAAGAGAATCTACTCTACATTTGGAGTGACACATTCTTCCTTCTTCCACTAATTTTGAATGCTCCGAAGCTTCAACAACATGAAGTGTTATTAGTGACGGGCCACAAAACAGCGCCCCGAAGACTTACACGATTGGAACCAACTTTCATCTTAAGGGAGTATCCACACGGGTATCTGAGTCCACCTTTTTATTTCTTGCTTTAGAGGGATGGAAAGACTCTGTTCAAGGACTGGGGTGTGGTAGTCCTTCCCTGTCATTCTCCCAGAACCTTCTGCACAGCCCCTCACCAGTGCTGAGTGTCCAAAGTTCAGGTTGACATGCGCAACCCCCATCTGAGGGAACATTTATCCTCTTCAGAAAAGAGTCCTTCTGTCCTTCATGTTAACTACATCTCACAATGAGAGTGAAATTTATTTGGAGGCTAGCTACAGTACAGTGTACTCATCCTTGGAAGCCCCAGGAACCCTGGGCACATGATTCAGATGCCATTCCTTTTCTCAACTACCTTACATGTCTTATGTCTCTTCGCATAGTCTCTTCCTCTCCTCAAAAGCCAAACCTTCTGCTCTTATAGCTGTCACAGTAAAGTGAGAAGCATGACTATACCTCATCTCTACCCTTAGACTTTGGTAACCTTAGTTCTTGCCATGGTTTAAAAATGGCCCAGGCTGAGTCTCCACCCCCCTTTCATGGTTTTGCCCATGGTTCCAGAAATTCTGACCAAGCTCTTGTGAAAACTATTGTTTCTTTGTCTCTGAGACAGTTCAAGTTCAAGAATGAACTGGACTTGCAAGTTTCATGTGTATGAGGAAACCTTCTGGAATTTTCATTTTAGATTTTTTTAAAAATTTTATTTGATATATATGATGAGTACGCCGTAGCTGTCTTCAGACACACCGGAAGAGGGCTTCAGACCCCAGATGGTTGTGAGCTACCATGTGGTTGCTGGGAATTAAACTCAGGACCTCTGCAAGAGCAGTCAGTGCTCTTAACCACTGAGCCATCTCTCCAGCTCTGGATTTCTTCTCATGGGAAAGCAAAAGGTACAATCAATATTATAGTTTGGATATGAAATGCCCCCAAAGGTGCATGTTGAAAGGCTTGTTAACAACAGATGGGCCTCAGGAAAGTGATTTTATCCTAATCATTGGATGAATTCACGGATTTTGTGTAGGCGGGGATCTGTTGAAGAAAACATGCCACGGGGGCCTGCTATGAAGACTTGATGCCCACTCCTGCCTACCTCTGCACTTTCCAGTCACCAGACCACAGGCTTCCCCTGGCATGCTCTGCCTCACCACCAGCTCAGACACAATGGAGCCAGTGACCACGAGACCTCAGAAACCACGAGGCAAAGGAAATCAGGATTCCTGTCATGTGGTTTTCACAGGTATGTGTCACAGTGGCAACAAGTTTTTTCAAATGAATTACATCATAACTCTCATGGCTAAAGCACTATTTTCAAATCACTGGATTCCTCAGCAGCTAACTTCTAAATCTTAACCACGTTTCTCACTTGATAAAGGCTATTTTTAAGAAGTGGACTGTCCTAGCACCTGCCCTCCGGCTCTCTGGTACCCTGAGCATGATGTTCAATTGTAGTTTCATTTTTATTTTGGAACTGGCCTAAAAGGGTTTCTTAACCTGTACCCTGGTTGTTTTTAAAGTGCATCTTATCTATTTAACATCAATACTTAAAAGAAGGAAGGATCTCATCACCCTAGGCATGAAGACAAACATAGTCAATGAACTGCAAGTCTCTTATCATCGAGGTTGTAATCCTTTCTTGAACACGCACCATCTTCATTTGCAGTCTCTGTAAACAATGGCTGTTAAAGTTTATTATTGTAGCCAAGGAGAATATAATAATAAGATTTTACATAGTATCCATTCAAGCAGAAAAGCTGTAAAGGTTATTAATAAAAGAGGGTTGGCCTTGAAAATAAAACATCTTGTTTTGTTTTTCTAGATAAACAAAATCATTTCTTAGGGTAAAATACTGATTAGCCTCAGTGGCTAAGGAAATCCAGCCATCCAAACTGACCACAACAGCCCACGTGGCAAGAGCCAAGAGCTACTAGTCCTCTCCAGACTTCTGTGTTTCATTACCTACACCTTAGTTGTCTTCCTAGTTTGCTATATCACTCATCCATCCAGTCATCAGTTCAGCACCCTCCATGATGCAGGTATTGATCATCTATGTACATGGTTAATATTTCCAGCTTAACTCCCAAATTCTTTAACTCTGTTTGAAAAAACCATTCATTTCATTCTATAAAAAAAAAGGTGCCCATGAAAACAGAATTGCTAAGAACATGAAAGGGAAAGTCCATATCCATTCAATATTCAATAATATTCAAAAAGAATACTGAGGGGGGTCTGTAATTTAGTTAGCCAAGAATGAATATGAACTCTGAGTGTGAGGGCTTGTGCTTGAACTCCCCATTAGGAAGGAGACTGAAGCAAAGGGGAAGTAACTTATGGGGCTCTCTTGAATATTTTCTAAGACTCTGTACCAAAAATAACAGAATGGGAGGGGGGAAGGCAGTGGTAGAAGGGAAGGAGGAGGAAGATGAACAAGAAGGCAATGATACAATGACATGGTTTGATGTTGGTGCCAGGTAAGATGCACATACCAGAAGGAGGAACCATAGACTAGGACCACATTAACCTTTTCCAGACCCTGTGGGATACAAATCACAGGCATTGTCAAACACTCATATTGCTAAGATTTCTCTGACTTAGAAGGTAGCATAGAGAGAAACAGGGGTGTCAAACATCCTGAGGCAGTGCCATTCTGGCAGTGGAAGGCCCTAGGACTCGGATTCACAGTGATTCCACTGAACAATGGAGACCGAATTCTAGCCTCTGAAAAACCCTAAGATTCCACACTGTCTCTGTGTAGGACTCTTGGAGGAGAAGACTGAGGTAGGTGTTCCAATGGTGATGGGAACTGTTAGAACTGGGAAGTCTACAAGGCCCCCCAAAATCTGCTTCCTGCTTGCTACTTCTCTTTGGATCCACCATATACATATGACTAAAGTTCCTCAGATGTCCAAGGCACCAGGGTGTCTCTTACTCAATGCCTTGGCTTTAGATGTCTATCTTGCCACATTTCAATTCTCTGCTTAAGGATGAAGTCACATGTCTCCTTTAGAAAGTCCAGTCTCGTGGGAAAAACAAGGTCAGCATCTTCTCTGGTCCTTGTATGGCTTTTCCCTTTTTATAGTTAGAGGCTTATTTAACAGTGGTAAGACAGTAAGGGAAGTTGACTTTATTTACTTTATTCTGGTTAGTTTTTTTTTTTTTGATGAACTTGAATTCAAATTTTAGCTCACCACTTAAGGTTAGGACTATAACCTTGGATATATAACTTTTCATTTTTTATCTTTAAAATAGAATATCATCCACCTTGACATGAATGTGAATTAAATTATTATGGATAGCTTTCTTTAATTATTACTATAACAACTCACATTATGATTATTAAGGTTATTGTCTTTCATGATTAATTATGATCTCCTTAAAGGCATCAATTTTTTGTACATTTGACATCTCTTTACTTCCCGAGAACAAAGTAGGTAGGTTATATCTGAAAGCAGGTTTGTTGAATGAATTGATTCTGTATAGACCATAACAGTACCCATTACAGTAGCAATGTACAGACAATATAGTAACTACCTTCTATAAAATTAGAATGAATTGTGTGCTTTCTGATATATATTATATGCATATGAATGATATGCTACAGAAATTCTAAGGAAGAATGAATTTGGGGGTTCTTTGGAGGGGAAAGAAAAACTTACAGGAAAAGAGTGACATCTTTTAGGGACAGTATGGGGCTAAAATGATAGCATGCCTTGCAGGCATGAGGTTTGAGTCCAATACCCAGAATGCATGTGCAAAAATGACAACATCTGGGTATGGTGGCATGTGCTTCTGAGAATTGCAGGACTCGTGAGGTAGAGACATGCAGATTCTTGGAGCTTGGTGGACAAGCTTAGCCTATATGGCAGCCTCCAGGCCAACGAGAGACCCTATTGCACAACCAAGTTGGATGGTACGATTATCAGTTGATGCTCTCCTTTGGCCTCCACATGCATATGCATACAGCAACAAAACCAAAAGAAAATAAATCAGTCTTCTAGGTATCTCTTAACCCAGGCAAACTAACAAGCAAGACTATGTGCACAGCAGCCATTTTGGTAATATATGCACTGTAACCTATATGCCTGTGGAACCCTTAAGCAACCTTTCTTTTCCTTAATAAAGACCCTAAAGTACAAAGCCAATAATTTTGGCAATTCAAACGTGCCACAGAGAAGTCACAAGGTATTTGTTTAAAGTGAGTCAGTCAAAGTTTCCAAGAAGCAAAAATATCATATTGTGAGGTCTCACGAGCCACAGGGGTGAAAAATGAGTCTTCTATCAACAACACTGAAGAATGAAAAGAGAACTGTGTGAGTATTACTATGATACGTGAGTAGGAATGCTATGTCCAAGTAGAAATAGATCTTAGTCAAGATGGCAAAGGTATCAACCAAGCACAGGGTTCGTGGCTATCCGGGATCTCAGTGTACATCTTGGGATTCACCTCTGCGGTTGAGAGAACAGCCCAGTACTCATGGAGGTGACCTCTCTTTATGAATGGCTCCAGGTTAACCCAGTTACCTAACTTCCATTCCCTGTGTCATCTGAGATGCACCAGTGATGTTGACAGAGAAAAGAAGAGGCTAGCCAGTCAATCCATGTGCTCCTGCAGCTGCCTACGAAACAGCAACTTGATCCCCCTTGCCTGCTGCATTGGGTGATGATCTCTGCTGATGTGCCTCAGCAACAGCCAAACAACCTAGGATCCATTGCACTTTATAAAGACCCAGGCAAAGTCCTGCTATCCTTTTAATGACTAAGGAACTCTACTAGTACTAAGACATGGGAAATGAGAGGGAAGAGAAAAGATGCTAAAATTCCATTGCACCATGAATGAACCCAAAGAAATAAGCTTGGCTCAGCAAGACAAAATGCTGCATGATCTCAGGATAAGCATAATCTAAAACAGTGTGAACTCACGGAAACAGAGAGTCAGTCAAGCGATGGTCACCAGAGGCTGTTGGGAGACGGGAGTAAACTGGTAGATGCTGGTCAAAGCGCAGGGTTCCAGTTAGACAAGGGAAACTTTCTGTTCAGCATGATGGCTATAGTTATACATAGTTAGTACTTTAAATCTGCTTAGAAAGTCCAGCATACATTTCTCAACACACACACACACACACCAACAGGTATGTGGGGTAACGGGTATAGCCATCAGTTTGATTTATTTATATAATAATTAAATCCATTCCAAAAGATCACATCATGTATCACAATCTTAAAAATGAATGAGTATACAGCAAATAAAATATGGAAATCTTTGAGAAGTGAAGTCCCATGGCCGGAGACACAGAGATGCTGGAGCGAGTGAAGCTTTGATGTCCCTAAGGGCACAGGCACCTCTGAAGCTCAGATCCCCATCCCACCACTGCGAGTCTGTGCTCCTGTCCTTAAGGAAGGCTTCATGTCAAACCCCTGAATCAGGAGACCCTGGCCAGAGCAAGGCAAAAGAAATACTCAGGATTTCTAACAATTAGCTTGCCTTACTTGGAGAGGTTAATAAATTCTCTTTTCACAAAACAGAACTTTTAAGGAGGGAAAGATGGCAGGCTAACAAAGGGTAGCCTCGAACCCAGGAAAGTGGAACAGGGGCCTCGAAAACCACCAACCACACAAAAGACTTCCTCTGGAAGATTCCTCCTGGGCTGCTTGTTGGGAAACCACCCAGGACCACTTGAAGGGACAGGACTGAGACTTCGCAGCCAACAGACCAGAGATGGCCTTGCTGGAGAGAGCTTGTCTGTCAGCCATCTGAAGAAAGCACAGGGAAACATCTCATTCCACTAGCTGGCCTGGGTCTGGGACTAGACATTCATTCCACCTGTGGTCTGGGACTAGACGGCTTCTTCCTCCCTTTATCTGGAGCTGGATGGGGGCGGGGGTGTTGTCCTTGAAGGACACCAAAGCTATCCAGAAGACAGGCTATCAGGAATAACTTGTGGTGACCCAGGTACTTTCCTCAACCTTATGATTATCATGAGGATAAAATGGATGGTGTGTGGAAAGCAGATAGTGCGAGCCTAAGATCAGGTTCTGTGGAGCCATCCAGCCCAGGCTAGACTTTGCCACACCTCTGTAAGCTTGAGTAGGCTTCCTAACCCACCCTGTGCCCCAGTCTCATCCTCTACAGAAGAGAGCAATTATAACCTAAAGTTGCTATAGCTCTCCTAGGATTAACAGGGGCAAGGAACTGAACAGATTTGGATCAATGCCCAACAAATGCTCGCCAGATAATGGAATTCTCAAAGCCGCCTTGGGCTGTTGAGGAAGGCACCTGGTTATCCATGTGGGTCAACGCCCTGCTGGGAGCTGTAGGCTCTCCACTCTGGAAGCGACCTGTGACAGGCTTCACAGAGGTATTAAGAAGCACCCATGTGGATGGAAAGAAGCCAACAAGAACAGAAGCAGTTTCTACCAGCTTTTCTGTCTTGCTCTGGGCTAAGATCAGTGTCCTTTGTTGAGGATGAAAATACAGGGCAGGTGGAATGAGGCAGGCTCAAGAAAGTCTAGGGAGAACTTTCCAAATTTGAAAATGCTATTTCCTTGAAGGGGAGAGGGTCTCAGAGACACAAAATGTCCTACAATCAATGGTAACTGATTAATACTAATCAAGATGCTATTTATATATGCATAGAAAACACTATATGCTTCTTAATTCATAAAGCCTATATCTACCATTAAAGCTAAATGACAATCACCAAATAAGAAAAAAACATTCAGATAAAATAATTAAATACAAAGGAAAATAGCAATGACATGATTTATTGAGGAGTTAGTTACTAGAGGGCTAACTGGTTAGTCACGGTACTCGCATTATTTTTATTTTATTTACAGAAATGGTAATTTCACTCAACTCATCAACTGTAAAGCACTTTGGCAAGTGATGTCTTTAATCCCCACCCCACCCTCATAAACTAGGCTTATTATAACCCGAATTCACAAATGAATGAACTGGGACACCAAAACACTGCACGCACTTAAAAACAGGTGGTCCAAGGGTAAATGATAGGACTTGAGTACGCTCTTCCATGAAGGAAATAAAGTATTCCAGGTGATGGAGGCAGGGTGGGGACTGGGCAAGGTTTCTGGCAGTCAGTGGGAGCTAGAGGGGACTGAAGAACTCCATAGCACCTCCTGCTGCAGGGAAGAGACCACTGACCATAATCTTGACCTCGGTTTTTATTTAGAGTTGAACAGGACAAAGAAGCTTGAGTCATACTCACTGGAAAATTGGGATGGCGCAGGTAGGGAGCAACAGTTAAGTCTCTGGTGAAGAGAGAATAAGAAAAGATGAGGAAGGGGCGTCAGGAGAATGAGAGCGAAGCACTGTCAAGTGATTGTAAGATTTCAGCCGGGATGCAGCAGACACACGGTAGTCTGTGTGTTCCTGGTGCTAAGAGTTAGCAAGTGGGAATCACCTCTGAAAGAACACTCTAGAAGTTCAGATTGCCGTAAAGTTTAGAAAACTTTAAGGGTGTTTCTCAAGTTATTAGTGAGAGGAAACAGCCCCAAAGGCCTTTTGTTCTTTCACAGGCCCTGGCAAACCCCGCTCAGTTCCCAGTTCCACTCAATTAAGGGACTATTAAGCCGTCCGGTGTAAGCAGAAAGCCCTTTATTCCACATGGTCTCCTCCATCCATCCTTCCTTCCAGTGGCTTCTCCCAGTCTTCGAGGGAAAGAAATGAGAAGGCCCTGACCTATATAACCACCACCGCAGATCCCCTTGTTTCTGATGCTCTGCCCTTAAACGGACGGCATTCTCTCGTTTCCTTGGAGATAATTTCTCTAATCGCCTTTCGCCACCTAGAATCAGATGGTCCAAAGCTGGCCTTGAGCTACTCTTAAGTGAAGAGCTCTCTTCCTGACTGACCTTGCGCTTTGCTTTTAGGACAACCAAGCATAGCACACTATCTCTAAGGGCCCCAGGATCTTCTCTAGACACCAACATACTCTCCAAAGATTTCCAGAGAGGTGGGTCAGTTACTAAGAATCCCTTCATGGAGAAAGCATTGGAGTGATGGGAAGAGATGTCCTCTATGAGCTACAGAACAAGCTTGAACTCAGGTGCTACCGTAGAAAGCCACATGAACGTGAGCAACCAAAGGCCCCTGGGATTCAGTTTCACATCCTGTGTGACCGACTTGATCACCATGCTTTCAGCTCACAGAGACCTTCTCAATGACTCCACCCTGGGAGTAATGATAACGGAAAGTTAAGTCTTGGTGGTTGCTTAAAAGATAGCAAGTTTATCAACTCTGACTTTCTTATCACTTTCTCTGATATTATTCACAGAAGAAAAAGGCAGGGCTGGGCTGAATGAGAAGGAACGCACAGCAGTGTGGTCACTGAGAGGAAGGAAGGATCCCCGGGCAGTCATCTTGAGCTCACTCTGGAAAGTTGGGGCAACCTTCTCCCCAAATCATAGCAGATAATCTATGTAGCTACACAGGATTCTGCAAAGCCTTGCTGTCGTGAGTAGGGGGAAATATGCCCCACCCGAGTGTGTGACGCAGACCAGCAGAAGGAAGGCAAAGGAACTAGGTTACAGGTCCTGAACGGACTTGGCTTTGCTATGACTCACCGCAGACCTCGCTGTTCACTTCTATAGCCCTTAAGTACCAAGCCAGTCTGTGCATGTTCAAAGCTCCAAAGTACCCAGCAGCCTGGGTGTGCACGGAGCTCCCAAGTACTCACCTGGCCTGGGTGTACAGAGGCATGCCGTTGTCAGGGGCAACAAATGCGTGTGTCCACAACCAAGGCAGAGTCAGCACTGTCTAGCAGGGCTGTCTTAGAGGACAGGCACGTTCCTCCACGAGGCCACCACCGTGGGGCTACTAGCCCACAGGACTATTGAGTGACTGATGTGTTCACTGGAGAGTTTAATTTAATTCTACTTAATTGTAGTTTAAGCTAAAAAGCCACATGTGGAAAATAAACGCCACATGTGGCCAATGGTCACAGTACTCAATAATAGAGCCTTGAATTAATAATAAATGAGAAAGTCACTTAAACCTTGTGACTTCAGAATCAATTAGGACGAAGGTGAAGGACGGTTATTACCTAGTTAAGTGCTTACACACAGACATTAATTAAATTAGAAATACTGCACAGCTGTTCCTATGGGTGTTTCCCTAAGTCTGGTTTTTCTGTCCTAGGGATTGAAGGGGGGTAAAGAGACCTATGGGTCTGCATTGGAAAAGTGCCACCAAGGCCACTTTGTGTTCACCTTCTGTCCTGAGTCTATGGCTAATACCTATACATATAATTCACTTAATTATCTTATCAGGAAAGTTATTTTTTAACTCCAAGTTTAACAATGAGTACACTAAGGGGGAGAAGGGACAGGCTAGTCGTTACCCAGGTACCAAGTATTAGAGTCAAAGTCTAGCCTTGGGCAGCCTGATTCACATGGCATTGACATCTTAGACTTCAGTCAGCTGGGATGGAGGATGACGCCCCACTCAGTATTTCTTGGAAGTATTAAAAATGTTATCACTACAAGGCTATAAGCCCATGTCTTCTTGTTGACATAACACAATACCAAAGGCTGGAGAATGTATAAAAGAGACATCTGTTTCTATCATTCTGCCGGAATCTGGGATGTCCCAGGGCGTGGTCAGAGCTTCTGAGGTGGACTTTCATATCACATCATGACATAGAAGAGATTGAAAAGGCTCATGAGCACATGCAAAGAAAGAGTAAGCCACCCTCGTGCCTAGCACCAGTCCATCCATACAGGTTGTCTTGGTTAGAGTTTCTATTACTGTGATGAAACACCATGTCCAAAAGCAACTTGTGGGTGGAGAGGGTTTATGTACACTTCCACATCACTGTTCATCATGGAAAAAAAATCAGAGGAGGATCTCAAGTAGGGTTGGAATGTGGAAACAGGAGCTGATGCAGAGGCAGAGGAGGGGGGCTGCTTATTAGCTTGCTCTCATGGCTTGTTCAGCCTGCTTTCTTATAGAACCCACGGATGCCCCCTTCCTCAACAAAGGGCTGGGTCCTCTTACATCAATCACTGTGATTAAAAAAAAAAATGATTGCAGTCCGATCTTATGGAGGCATTTTCTCAATTGAGATTCCTTCCTCTCCAGCCAGGATGTAAGTGTAGATAGACCTCCTGATCTGCTCACCTGTAAAGGTCTCATTTTCCAATCCAGTATGGTGGCAATGACAATTCAACATGAGTTTGGCAGCAGGTACTGAAACTGCACCAATAGGAAGCTGGCTCTTTGATCTCTAGCTAGTATAGCAAAGGCATCTGAACACTGGGAACCTCTGGAGTCTCAATCTATTGGTTTGTTTTCCCAAACCATCAGCTGCCACATCTTTCTCAAGTCAGTGAAATCAGGGGATGAGTGAGGGTGGACAGGGATGCAGGATACTCAAAAGTTGATGGATTCAGAGGGAAGTAGCATTTTATTATATGTAGGAAGTTGCTCTTGGGCAAACATAGCTTGGGTACCAAATTGTATCTTTATAAATCAGGCTGCAGGTGATTTTACAGGGCTAATCCCAGGTCAGTCCCTAACTACTACCTCTTGCAGACAGTTCCAAACTTTTATGATCTGAAAGAATGATGAGAAGCACCCTTGCTGTTTTAATGCATGGTCTATTTCCTGTCATTTACTTACATTCCTGAAATGGTGAGAGGGGAGTCAATCACAGGACACTGGTTTGTAGGAGTTCCACTGTTAGGAGTCTAACCAAAGGTTCCCCATTCCCTGGAATGTGTCACACAGTGATGTTTGGTTTCCCTGCTTGCAATCCCGAGAAGGGAGAGACTGCAGCTCCACTCTCTCACAGTAAGCTTTGGTGAAGCCAAAAGGTAAAATCTAGTAACATCTGAGTCACCTATCTATCCTTAATAGAATTGGTCTCTGCTTAGCATAAGACTTGAGGGGCTGGAGAGATGAATTAGATTCTGAGCAACCACATGGTGGTTCACAACCATCTATACTGGGATGTAATTGCCTCTTCTGGTTTGTATGAAGACAAGCCACTTACATACAAAATATATAAATAAATAAGTCTTAGAAAAATGCATGTAGACAGGTATTTCTCTTTGACTGTTTATGACCCTGGAATTCAACATCTGATAGCAGCAGCTCAATACCCAGTGGAAAAAACTTCCGGGTTCATTATTAGTCAAAAAATAAAACAACAACAACAAAACAAATAAAAGAAAAAACCCAAAATAAACAAACAAAATCCCAAAGCTCATTCCCTTAATCATATATTCTAATAAGTATTAGACCCTGTTCTAAGTTCTAGGGCTACATAGGAAATGCAAGAGATAAAAGCAGTATCTGATATTGTACTTCAATCTATTTCTGACTTATCCAAGCTCTAAAATTTTGGAAGGAAAAAAATCGTTCAATAAAATTAATATTAGCGTTCAGCTCAAGAACCAATTGATTAAATATAGCTTATTAACATTTTTGGCTCAGCGCAGCTCCAATGTCTTCTCCAGGCATGATCGCTGGGAACACTTTTAAATACAAGAGCAAAAACCATAACAAATGGATTTCTTTCAGATTACCTGGCAGATCTCAACATCCCAAGACTGTGCTAGACAGGCGCTCCCTCCAGACACACGATTTTACCATTGCTACTTTCTAAATGCTTTTGCGAACAGTCCTCACCTCCTCCTTCCTGTGCCTAGCTCCTAGCTCTTTGCTCTCATTCTTCGTTTGGGCTTAGGCTGTGCTAACTTCTAGACTGCTTTCCCAGCCTCTGGCTTCAATTCCATCCTAGCTTCCAACATTGCAGACTTCTAAGACAGAAATCTACTAATGAAATTTTACAGCTGGAAACCACCTTGGGGTCTGACTGCTGCCAGGATATAGTTTAAATTCTTCACTGTCATCACATGGAAATATGGAACTTAAGCAAGCCCCAGGAGAGTCATAAAACAGGTGGCTGGGCCTGGTCATGCCATCCTAGGTAAAGAAGTGCATCCCTCTGGAGCGCCAATTTCTGGCAAACCTCTGCTTTTCAGTCCTATGAAAAAGAACACTTGCTTGTAGGATACCAATAATATTAAGAAAGGCTCAGTAACAGGCCAGGGAATTAAAACCCAGTGGGCTCAGCCAGTGACACTGACAGTTTAAAGACTATCTGCTCAAGAGATATGAGATCCCATACACCACAGCATCCCCACGAGGTCCACCTCAGAGAGAAGAGATCAAGGATTGGGACCAAGTCTGTGTCATTCATTCTGGATTCCATGCTGCCAGTGGCAGGCATCATAGAACTTTGGACCAGCCTTCTAACTATCTTGGCTCAAAAGCTATCATCCCTCAGAAGGATCAGGTACTGTCCTTCAGAAGATGTGACTAAGGCCCCAAACCAAAGCACGGGAGCAGAGTGGCTCCTCTTTGAGGAATGTTTCCACAAACCTCTGCTCTGGAAAGCTATAAGTCCCCAAGGTGTATATTCTTGCCACTGGGCATAACAAAGGCTCCAGTGGGCAAGGTACAGATGCCACAACAGCAGCCAGAACTCTCTGTGCCCAGGAATCTACAGAATACCATACTGCAGGAATAACTGATCCAAATTAGCCAGGGAAGGCTTATCTGCTTCCACTGAAACCCACTGCCACTGTGAACAGTCAGTGTAGCCATCCTAGCCCAAGAAAGGCACAGCCACAAGACTCCAGAGCCCAGACAAAGGATATGGCAGGCCTGTCATTAAGATCTGCCAAGGTGATGATTAAGGATCTGAGAGCTTAGAATGGGCAGTGTGAGACCCAAGGTTAGCTGCAGTCAGAGAGGGGTGGTTTGTCCCACTCAGCTGAGAGCAGCAGCCCATTGGGGATAGGGGTGGGGATGCTTCTTCAATGTGAATGTAGAAAAGTCTGCAAGGCTTGAGGGATGAGTTCACCAGCTGGGACCAAGAACATCTTGCATTTCCAAGCATGGGGAGCAAATGAATCCATGACTACACCTATAGTACTTGAAAAACCATCACGACATGGATACTAAAGCCACACTTCCCACAGGCCGCTGCAATGCATCGCCTAAGCACATCCTGTCCATTTGGAGTGAAATGGGACTCCTCTGACAGGCAATGCTGGCTCAAGGATTCTTCTAATTACAGTTGAACATCAGATTCTTCTACTCAAATCTTGTCTTCCTTGATTCTCTTCTTCCTTCCCTCTTTCAAGGGTGATTCTCATACTGCAGTCTGAAAGTTCCCCCAGCTCCATCCCATGTCCTTCAAAGATACGTATCCTAATCAGTCTATTTCAGGGCTAACCCCATCTGAGCAGGGTCCTCCCTCCACCATCTCTACCATCTCTAGGGGCACTCTTTCTAATTCTCACTGCACTGCCAACAGTGTGCCCACAGTTACCACACTCATGGCCCAAAAGCTTTCTGCTGCCAGACCCGGGGAAATGTCCGCGGTGCCCCTTGGGAAGAAGCCCTCCTACCCTTCTCTCCCCAGCCTGAGGTGCTTGGGCTTAGTCAAGCAGTGGACTCTGGGTTGGCCTGCTCTCCTATTTCTGTTTATGCATGGCTTGCCTGCAAAATGCCCTACACCACGTTGCCAGGTTCCATATGATAAACAGGTCTGCACCCACACAAGGCTCCTTTCCCTCTAGATAGGGAGAAATCAAGAGCAATGCTAACCCAGCAGTACTCAGGAAACATGCTTTGTGGCATAAATGCTGTTGTGTGGACTTACCAGGAAGCTTCTATTGAGGCCTTAATAAAAATCAGAATTTGAAGTAAGTTCATGTGTGTAATCATGCATGCATACATGTGTGTGTGTGTGTGTGTGTGTGTGATTCCCTGAATTTGAAATATTACATACTCACTCAAAATTAACAAGAAAGTCAACTTGACAATTCAAGTTGAGTGAATGGACTGTTACCCCAGTATGACAGCCTGTTCCTACCATTTTAAAACACTTCCACAGCCCCTGGAAGGCACCGTAAGAGGCTAGACTGATGGGCAACTGGAAGACACTGAGTGTCTAAGTTCATAGCATGCTTCCCACCCCATGCTACCCAGACTGTGTTGAGCTCACCCAGAAGGCAACTGAGTACTGGCTTTCTTACTCAACCAAAGAACCTAACACAGGCCAAACCCTGCACCAAGTCATAAACATCTAGATTTGATTAAGAACCATCCCTTTACTTCTAGGAAAATAATAATTTACTAGGAAAGAATAACATGAAAAGGGCACAATTCTATATTATCTTGAGCAGATTTCATTAATGTATTTATTTTCAGCAAAAAGCAAACATCTTGATTTTTCTAATATTTCAAACAAGCTAATGCTAATATGACATTAGCGAAGATGCTGTTTCAGGAAAGTCTTATAAACCACTTGTCTGTTTCCAGGATGTCAACAGATGAAGTCTTGTCCTTACAACATTGTAGAATGTAGGGGCTGGGGTGCTCTCTTAGTCAGGAAAGTGTCTGACTTGCAAGCATGAAGAGCTGGACTTGTTCTCCCAACCCACATAAAGAATCCGGTGTGGCGGCGGCATGCTGTTTTCCCTGCACTGGGGAAGGGGAAGAGCATATCACTGGCACTTGCAGGCCAGCCTGCTTAGTCCACTCAGTGAGTAAGTACCATGCAGTGAAACACACTTGAGAGGAAGTGGGCATTACCAGAGGAGCAGTAGCTGAGGTTATCCTCTGACCTCCACATCCTCCTGCACATACACTAACACGCGCAAACTATAGAAAATAGGTAAGAACTTACAATGTGACTACAGAGCATTTCAAAACTAGTAGTGGTGGGGGGGATGGAGAAAGGGCTCAGCGTTGGGGAGCACTGGCTGTTCTTCCAGAGGTCTGAGTTCAATTCCCAGCCCCCACGTGGTATCCCACAACTCTCTATAAAGGGATCTGATGTCCTCTTCTGTAGTGTAGGCATACATGCCTTCATATTCAGAAAATATATAAATAAGTCTTTAAAAAATAATAGCAGCAAGCATTTAATAAATATTCCAGGAAGTGCATCAACCTTCCAAATCATAGCTTTTCTCACCATACTGACTTTCTTGTTCTCCCCTTTTGCTATACGTCAAAGGGGGGAAAAATCTGAAGAACAATCCTGCTTCTTAACCAAGCATCTTTCTAGTCAAAATCCTATCACCTACCTGTTACCTCCCATTTCTAGTGCCTCGGGTGTATTAAAAAACAAAACAACAAGCCACAAATGCAACAGCATCCATTTGTAGGGAATTGTTCACAGACTCTGAAATTGCTGAGGCCCTGGCTATGCATCCTAAAGGTACAGCTGGCCAGCACGAGGCTCTGTCCATAACTTATTCACATGTGCAGTGCCCTGGAAGGGTTCCACAGGATGTTCTCCATTGCTATACAGTGTGCACTGTGCGCTGTGCTCAGGAGGAGGCTGGACTTGGCACCACTTCCAACCCCCAGAGGCCACCTTCACTGAGCAAATCGATTCCCAGGCAATGTCTGAGCTCTACAAAGTAGATATGTGAACTTCACATTCCTAATGACCCTGGCCAGCACTTTTAAAACACCCAAATTGAAACCGCTTCATGTCAGTGACTATTGGGAGAATTTTAACAACTGGATTAAAAGGCCAATCAATTGGTAAATCCCCAGGGGGAAGAGCTAATGCCAGGGAATAGATTAACCGTTAACTGATTTCAAGAGCAAATGGAAAGTGCAAATCTAGGAGAACCAAGGTGAGAAAGAGAATAAAGAAGCAGAGGGGGCAAGAGCTGAAAGGATCCGGAGCAGCAGAAACCAGCGGGCTAACTCTGAACAGCACGAGAAATAGTTCTCTCTTTCCTACCCCACATTTCCCATTTTCTTCATGCAAATAAAATGTAGGCTGCTTTATGCTATTCATCTATTTCCTTGTATGTAGGTGTAATAACTAGACACTAAAAATGTGCCCAGTATTACAGCAGAGAAAGAAACGCTGTTGAGCCTAGGAGCACACTTCTTATCAGTCTATGTGGTTTGCATTTTCTTAACCACGAAGAATATTCAAAGTCATAGGAACTGTCTTCTGCAGGATATGTTTAATTCCAGGCCAGCTTTCCCCACTCTCTAGTCCATTTCTTGGTCAAACACTTCTACTGGCAATCACTCTGTGAGCAAGTCAATTTATTTCGAATTATATCCCACCCCAACACTGCCAATCCACTTACTAGCAAAATGGATTTGAGAAGGCCTATAATAAAAGATTCATAGTAAGGCTGTTAAATAAAACAAGCAAATCAAATGCATGGAAAGGACTGGGAGATAAAAGGCCCAGGCATGGTATTGACCGCGATTGAGCAAGGAACACAGTTCCAAGTTCCCCGCAGAAAAGGCAGACACGGAAACATGATGGGGTTATCATTCTTGCTGTCTGCAAAAAGATTTTATGCCAGTTTGTCAGAGAAGACATTTTTACCAGGTGCTGAATTCTCGGAGACAGTCTGTCAGGCACTTTGGGAACATTGTGATTTTACGGCCGTAAGCCTAGACACTGGTTCTCAAATCTGACCCTGAAGGAGGAAAGCTTATTACAGCTGGCGGAGTCCTGCTCTCACAAATTCTGACTCAGGTGTCTAGGGGTTGGGGGCTGAAGCTCTGCATTTCTGACAGACTCACCGATGCTGCTACTGTGAAACCACACTGATACCATAGGACCCAAGACTACCCATCCCAGAGTACTGCTAAGAATGGTTCTGTACTGGCTTTCCCTACCCCCAGCTTGACACAGGCTAAGCGCATCTGAAAAGAAAGAACCTCAATTAAGAAAATGCTTCCCAAATGGATGAAACTAGAAAATATTATTGCGAGTCAGGTACCCAGACCCAAAAGGACATGCATAGTACGTACTCATATATAAGTGGATATTAGCCATAAAGTGCAGGATAACTATGCTATAATCAACAGACCCAAAGAAGACAAATAACAAGGAGGGCCCAAGAGAGTATTGTAGAATCTTTTTCAGAAGGGGAAGTAAAATAGATATCAGAGCTGGATAGTGGGAGGGAAGTGGGTGGGAGAGAAGATGGGGGAGGGGGATCAGATGTGAGAGAGAATAGAAATGGGCTGATGGGAGGGGCAATCTCTAGAATGAGACCTGGGATGGGGAAGGCCCCAGGGGACCTATGGGGTGACTCTGATACTCCTATCAGTGGGGGGATATGGATCCTGAAGTGACCACTTCCTGTAGCCAGGCAGGACTCCCAGTGAAGGAATAAGGACAACAACCCACCCACAAAACCTTTGACCCAAAATGTATCCTGCCTACAAGATATGCAGAGACAAAAATGGAGTAGAGACTGAAGGATTGGCCAACCAATGACTGTCTCAAATTGAGACCCATCCTATGGGCAAGAACCAATCCCTGACATTATTAATAATACTTTACTTTGCTTGCAGAAGGACCTTAGCATAACTAGCTTCTGAAAGGCTCCACCTAGCAGCCAACAGAAAGGGATGCAGGGACCAACAGGCAAACAAGAAATGGTGCTTGGGGAGTCTTATGGAAGAGCTGAGAGAGGATTGGGGAACCTGAAGAGCATAGACTCTCCACAGGAAGAAAGACAGAGTCAACTAGCCTGAACCCTTGGGGGCTGACAGAGACTGAACCAACAACCAAAGAGCAAGACTGGCTGGACCTAGGCTCTCTGCACATATGTTACATATGTAGCAGATGAGCAGCTTGGTCTTTATGTGGGTCCCCCAACCACAGGAGTCTGGGATGTCCCTGAATTTGTTGCCTACCTGCCCATGGACCCCATTACCCTAACTGGGCTGCCTTGTCTGGCCTTGGTGGGAGAGGATACACCTAGTCCTGCAGTCACTTGATGTGTCAAGAGGGGGTGGGAGAATAGAGGGAGTGTGTGATACCTAGAGGGGAGCCTCCCCTTCTCAAAGGAGAAGAGAATGGGGGAGGATCTGCATAGGGGGGTACTGGGAGGAGAGGGGCTAATATTGGAATATGACGTGAATAAATTTAATAAAAACTTAAAAAAGAAGAAGAAAGAAAGAAAAAGAAAATACCTCAGTCAGACTGGCCTATAGGCAAACCTGTGGGGCATTTTCTTGATTAATGATTGATTTGGGAGGGATCAGGCCAGGTAGTGTGGACAATGTCAACCCCGGGGAGGTGGGTCTGGGCTGTGTAAGAAAACAGGGAGCAGGCGGGTATGCAGCATTTCTCTGCAGTTTCTGATTGCGTTTCTGCCCAGAGTTCTCGCCCTGCCTTCCCCGGTAATGGAGTGTGGCCAGAAAGGTGTAAGATGGAAACAAACAAACAAACAAACAAACAACCCCAATTTTCTTCCCCAAGTTTCTTCTGGTCGTGGTGTTTTATCTCAGCAATAAGAATGTCAAGATGGTTTCATCAAGTGGTTCTGCTGAAGCCGTGGAGGAATCCTTCACACCACTGGCATTTCAGTAAAAACACTGAAAAAATAACCCGGTGGAAGTAGTTCTGATGCTAAGGAGCCCAAACATGCTCGTCAAATGATCTAATCAGAAAATAAACCAAGAGCTTGAAGATGGTCCCTTCCTAACACAAACAGGTTACAGGGCCTGCCTCAGACCACACAGTGGCTAGACAGACAGACATGCTCAAGGCAATTTGTAAAGTGCTGACTCATTAGCAATAGCCCCATTTCTCCCAGAAAGCTGCTTCCCGCCAGCATCCGGAACACATTATAATTCAGTTCCCAAATCAAGACTCAATGATCCTGGGCCAGTTCAGTGGGTAAAGCCACTTGCCACCAAGGTTCACTACCTGAGTTTAATCCCCCTTGGAACACACATGGTGGAAAGGAGGAATCAGCATGGAGAGACATCCTCCGACTTGCAAGAGCACACACAAAAACACTCTAGAAAATCTGCACTCTCTTTTATTTCACTTCTGTTGACTCGGGAAAGGAAGATCAACTGTTGTTAAGAATTAGCATAAACACTTTTTCTAGAGAAGAGAAACTAGTTACTTTCAAGATAACAGTGTCATTGACCTTACAGTATCCCTCGGTACCAGGGACCTGAGCTGCAGCATCATTGGCCTTCCAGTATCGCTGGGTACCAGGGACCTGAGCCATAGCATCATTGATCTTCAACCAGGGACCCGAACCTCAGCATCATTTTCCTTCCAGTATCCCTGGGTACCAGGGACCCGAGCTGCAGCATCATTGACCTTCTAGTATCCCTGGGTACAGGGACCTGAGCCACAGCATCATTGATCTTCAAGTATCCCCGGGTACCAGGGACCTGAGCTGCAGCATTGAAGTCCACACCTGAGGCCAGTTGTTCCTGAATCCTACTTAGCTCATACTTGTCAAAAGCACTTGGGGCCTTAGGAGACAATGAGTGCACTCGCCAACTACACCCAGATACAAACACAGAAAAGAAAAAAAAAAAAACACCACAAACACAAACATATCACACTCACACTTAGAGTAGGCCTGATTTATAAAATTAAAAAAACAGCACCCCAAATAGCCAGGCACTGTGGTGCAAGCCTGCAATCTAAGCAATTAGGAGGCTAAAGAAGAAAAATCATGAGTTTGAGGTCAGATCCTGAACTCCCCCCCGCCCCCATGCCCTTTGGGTCACCAGCATCAACTGAAAACAAATGAAGCAGATACTCTTACTTGCTGATATATGCATTTCAGAAAAGGTGAAAATGACAAATTTCTAAAAAAAAAAAAAAAAATCTAAAAACCTAAAAAGACTAAAACCTTCAAATTCTGATAATTCAAAAACCAAGTTCAAAACATTTTAGCTAAGTCCATATTGTACACCAAGCACTGGACGGGATGCTGAGACTAAGGACATGGACCCTAGCTCTTCTGGCTATAATTAACACTGTGGTAAAGTAGTGTCCATGAGACACAGGTAAAGTGGGTGCTGGATGTGTGGCCCAAGGGATGGACACAGCCAACTTTCGGGGCTCTCATGGTCTCATGGGTTCTGTGGAAGACATGACCTCACAGACACCTTTAAGAGGAGCCATAGCTGGTGGAAACAAAGGCAGACTTGTGAATGACCCTGAACCAGTCACTTAAGCTCGTGAATATATAAGTTATTCACCCCTTTCCTCATTACACACCAAAAATTTGTATCCAAGGGGACAGGTGCAGGCCCCAAACCCACTTCCCAGAATTCCTTTCTGAAGTGATTATGGCAGTAGAAGCCATTAACAGGCTCCTGGGGTCGCCTCTTATTCAACTTCTGTTTTCCTGTCTTTCTCCTTCCCCCTTTTAGATGCTTATAATACAGACAACAAGTCTACAAGTGTGGCTGCCCTTTTATGAGGAGAAAGAAGTTCAGACAGATGTGCAGAAACACTGGAACTATCACACCTTCCCAGGACTGCCCACATCCAGGGTTTGGATTGTGGAGAAAAGTAAATTCTGATTTAGTTACTGCCTCAGCCCAAGATACAAACAGAGGACTTTATTATACACATAGACGGTGCTGAGCAACAATCCACTTATTTTCCTTATCGTCATAAAAGCTAATAAGCTTGGACAAGGTAGCACCAACCTCCAATCCCAGGACTTGGGAAGCTGTAACTGGAAGATCATCAAACAAAGCCCACATTACACGATGAGTTACACCATGTCTCAAAACACCAGGGAGGGAATGCTATGAAATAAAGTGATAACAATGGTTAGCACCATTTAGTTTAAAATAAATTTAGTTTAAAGTCTCCTCCAAAAAATATTTCATACCAATGCATAACCCCAGAGAGTAAAGATTTGTTTTAACATTTGCTCTTCATCCTGTAAAAAAAAACCACCAAGCTATGAACACACCAATGTGTGTATGCATGCATGACCATTTATCATCTCCTTCCATGCCATCACCAGTCTCAAGCTCTGATGTTGTCCTTTCCTCTTGTCACAAACCCAGCCATCTGTCATCTTAGCCCAAACAGCCAGCAAGAAACAATGCCAGACTTCTAAATTAACTTTTTTCTTATCTTCAGTAGGAAGGCTGGGAGCCAGATAGCCCGTGCAGATGCAATAAGAAATCTAAAATGCTCAAAGGATACATGGTCACTGCTGTCCACACAGCCGTGTGTCAGTAGAATTTCCTTCTGGCAGAAAAGCACCAGACCATTAGGTTGTCACTACTGTACCTCAACAACTACACCCAGTGTTCAGGGCTAACTTCTGGAGCACCAGAACTGTAACAAGCCTAGTGCAGTAGTAATGGTGGGGAGGGGGATTGGAGGGACACAGGATTGCTGTCCTCTATTACAGTTCCAGACTCTCGGGCAGTATAGGAGCATGGCAGGAGACAGGAGGCGGAAGACTGACAATACCTTGACTTGCCTAAGTGGCTAAGAGATAGATCAAGACAGCACACAGGCAGCCAACCTCTGCCAGCCCCACCATATCCTAGTGGATAATCTCTAGGATGACGCCAGGAAGTAAGACTGAAGTTTGTACCAGTAAAGCAGATTGTCCCAGACCAAGCAGTGATAGCTCGCAGTCATACAAATGACAGGGGCAAGTGTGCAAACAGTACAGAAAATGGGAATCTAAGAAGAGCAAGCAGACAGTCATTGAAAATGCCAGAGGTGCATGCCTTCACTTTGCAAAAGTCTGCACTCCATATTAACATTTTCTTTAGAAATAGACTCACATGATCTTGCTAACAATGATCAACAGAAACCAAAGCAAACTGAACCTTTTGTTTTCAAGTATCTACTTCCTTTTCCATGTCTATGCCCTCCAATGGTTAATAAGTGCTTTAGCTATCCTACTTCTGATTTCAGGCATGGCGGCTCATGTCTGTAATCCCAGTACTCAGAACAGACAGGCAAAATGATCACTTCAATTTCAAGGCCAACTTGGTCTACGCAGAGTTTTCCAGGCCAGTCAAGGGACTACACTCTCAAAACACAATAGAAAGATGGACAGTCAAAAGTATAGAAAGTTACGAAGGAAAAAGATCAGAATGGCCTGGACTCTGCTTGTGCAAGACCCAGAAAAGAACTCACTCCTAGACTTCTATACCCAAGAAAGGTGTCACATGACTTATAGAGCAACAGAAAATGTACAACTCTACCGGTGTGGCTGGACTAACAGTTGCCACTTCATGCCAGAGTCTATTCTATGCACTTCCTTTACTGTGGCAGGTCATCTGCAGATGTGGCTACTGTTCCTGCCGCCCCCACTCTCCATGCATGCCAGCCACACTTCTAAACCCATGTATTCAAGGCGAGAGAAGGGAAAGCAGTAAGAGTTGTTACCTCGGATCAAGCATTAAATCTAAGAGGATAATATGGCATGACTAGGAACACGTCAGGTAAAAGTTAGAGATTCCTGCAGTAAGAAATGAACCCAGAATATTTTGACATAATAGACAAGAATATTTTGACATAATAGACAAGAATGGAAGATAAAAGATGTCAGGAAGAAGCAGGTGGTACGGGGCGCGGGGTGGGGGGGGGCGGGAAGAGGCAGGGACAGGGACAAAGCATCCCTAAACTCTCAGTATGAACCACCACTGATAGAAATTAATATAACTGACCTTAAAAGTGGGGAATTGAGTAGGCCAATTACTGTAGAAGAAATTGGAAATGGGGCTGAATTTTTATCATTAAAAGGGAGATGAGAATTGGGTAATTTCACAGTGGGTTGTATGGATCTTATACAGAATAGAAATCATTAAAATTAATGATTCAAGATGATGGAATCTCAGGGTAAACCCTCAAAGGCCATCATCTTAGGGGAGTCATTGAGACTTAAAATGAAAACTAGTGAAGGTAAGTATCAAGGAAGTGGAGGTGCTACCATGTGTGAATACTTAGAAACACTCTAAGTAGAATCCAAATGATGTGGCTGACAATGGGGGGCAGGGTGCGGGGTGGGGAGGGAGAAGACTCACTCCAGTGGGTGGTTTCCATAAGACCATTACCATCATCACGGCAGCCATACCTGTGAACTGAAAGCAGTGGGCTATACCAACAAGGCCTAGCAAAAGGCATTTGGTGAAGCTAAGTATCCATTTAAAATAAAACTTGGTTCAAGAGAAGAAGAAAATTGAAGTCTTTAAACATAAAAATATCTAACCATTAAAAAAAAAATCCCAACCTACATCTGGCAGAGGTACCCAACCCACCTTACCAGAGATCAAGCTAGCCCCCTGAATCCAAGGAGAGACTGCCCTCCCCCACCTTGCCTATGTCGGCCAGTATAACCCCAACCATCTCTCCTCTCCTTGTTACCACATCCTGACCATCACCCCCAGTGACAGTCTTGTACTCCAAAAGTGGTCAGGCCAGCATCCTGAACCCCAGAAGACCCCCAGCTGATCAGAGGCCACACACATCGACAAATCTCCAGCACCCAAACTGGGTGGCAACTCCCTGCTGAACCAGGGTCCATCCAGGCTATTAGAAGTCTAGCCCCCAATTTGGGCAGAACTCCCCTACTTAACCACAGGCCACTCTAGCTAGAAGACCTGACAGGAAACAGAAACTAAGGAAGGAAGAAAACACCCACCTAACAAAGACAAACTCAGAAATGTGTACCTAGAACTATAATCTCTCCAAATCCAGATGCCTAAATGTCAGTATAAGAATACAACCAATAACATCCAGAGAGATATGTTACCACCAGAACCCAGCTATCCCAGTACACAAGTCCTGATATTCTAACACAACAGAAGCCAAAGAAGATGAGCCTAAAACCAACTTTATGAAGATGTTAGAGGTCCCTAAAGAAGAAATGAACAAATCCCTCAAAGCAATCTAGGAAAAGACAATCAAAGCATTTGAGGAAAGCAACAAATCTCTTAAAGAATATCACAAAGGCCAACAAACAAACAAACAGGGGAAGGAAACAAAACTGCTCAAGAACTGGAAATGGTAATAAGGCAACAGAGAAAACACAAACTGAGGGAATTCTGGAAATGGAAAAAATCAAGGTAAGCAAACAGAAACTACAGACACAACCACCACCAACAGAAAACAAGAGATGAAAGAGAACATTGCAGGTGTTGAAGACATGATAGAAGAAATAGATGCATTATTCAAAGAAAATGTTAACTCTAAAACATTCCTTTACATAAAACATCCAGAAAATCTGGGACACTATGAAAAGACCAAAGCTAAGAATAATAGGAACAGAAGAACAGGATTCAACTTCTTCTGGCACTTTCAGCTCAAAGGGCCAGAAAATATTTTTAACAAAACCATCGAAGAAAAATTTCCTAACCTAAGAAAGGACATGCCTATAAAAGTACACAAGCTTTTAGAATGCCAAACAGATCAGACCAGAAAAGAAAGTCCCCTTGAAACAAAATAACACTAAGCATGCAGAGCAAAGAAAGAGTGTTAAAAGCTGCAAGAGAAAAGGGTCAAGTAACATTTAAGGCAGACCTATTGGAATAACACCCCCACTTCTCAATGGAAACACTAAAATCCAGAAGGGCTTGCAAAGATATGTTGCAGACCCTAAGAGACCAAAAACACCAGCCCAGACTACTGTACCCAGCAAAACTTTCTGTCACAATACATGGGGAAAAAAAGATACCCCATGATAAAATCAAATTTAAAAAATATCAATCCACAAACCCAGCATTTTAGAAGGTACTAGAAGGAAAACTCCAACCCAAGGAGGTTATGCTCACAAAAACACAGGCAATAAATAATCTCACACCAACAAAACAAAATAAAAGGAAGGGAAACACGTGCACACATGTGGGGGCACACACACACACAGATATGCATGCACACACACAGCACAATCACCATCACCACATACATATACACACTACCAACAACTACAATAAAATAACAGGAATTAACAGTCATTGGTCATTGAAATCTCTCAGTATCAATGAGATATCAGGAGTCTCTAATGAAAAGATAAAGACTAACAGAATGTATGTAAAAACAAGATCTATCCTTTTCTGCATATAGGAAACACATGTCAGCATCAAAAATAGATACTATCTTAGAGTAAAAGGTTAAAAAGGCATTTTCCAAGCAAATGGCCCCAAGAAGCAAGCTGGTGTAGATATTCTAATATCCAACAAAACAGACTTCAATTAATCAAAAGAGATGGGGAAGGACATCATACTCATGAAAGGAAAACTCCACCAGGAGGATATCTTAATTCTGAACATCTATGTGATAAATGCAAGAACACCCATATTTGTGAAAGAAGCATTATTAAGGTTTAAGTCACACATTGACCATTACGTATTGATAGTGGGAGACTTCAGTGCCCCACTCACACCAATGGATAGATCACCCAGATGTAAACTAAACAGAACAGTACTGGATCTAACAGTTGTGATGAACCAAATGTACCTAACAGGTATCTATAGAACATTTCACCCAAACACTAAAGAATACACCTTATTTTCTGCACCTCAGGGAACAGTCTCAAAAAATAGACCCTTAGTCACAAACCAAGTCTCATTTAAAATAACACCCAGCATCCAATCAAACCACCACAGACTACTCAAATACTAAAGAGTATACCTTATTCTCTGCACCTCAGGGAACATTATCAAAAATAGACCCTATATTTGGTCACAATGCCAGTCTCATTTAAAATAACACCTGTATTCAACCAAATCATCACAGACTTCTTGACACCACTGGACATCAACAATCACAGAAAGCCTACAAACTCAATGAAACTGAGCAACTCTCTACTGAATGACTACTGGGGAAAAAAAGAAAAAAAGAAAGAAAGAAAGAAAGAAAGAAAGAAAGAAAGAAAGAAAGAAAGAAAGAAAGAAAGAAAGAAAGAAAGAAAGAAAGAAAGAAAGAAAGGAAGGAAGGAAGGAAGGAAGGAAAGGAAGGAAAGGAAGGAAGGAAGGAAGGAAAGAAAGAAAGAAAGAAAGAAAGAAAGAAAGAAAGAAAGAAAGAAAGAAAGAAAGAAAGAAAGAAAGAAAGAAAGAAAGAGAGAGAGAGAAAGAAAGAGAGAGAGAGAGAGGGAGAGAAAGGAAGAAAGGAAGGAAGGAAGGAAGGAAGAGAGAGAGAGAGAGAGAGAGAGAGAGAGAGAGAGAGAGAGAGAGAGAGAGAGAGAAATTACAGACTTCCTAACATTCAAGTAAAATGAATGCACAGAATATTCAAATTTATGGGACACAATAATGCAAAGAGGAAAGTTCATAGCACTAAGTACCTACATAAAGTGGAGAGATCTCCTACTAGCAAGTTAACAGCACACCTCAAAATTCTAGAACTAAAAGAAGCAAACGCATCCAAGAGGAGTAGAAGTCAGAAAATAATAAAACAGAAGGCTGAAATAATAAAATAGAAACAAAGAACAATACAAAGAATCAATAAATCAAAGAGTTGGTTCTTTGAGAAAAGCAACAAGATAAACAAATCCTTATCCAAACTAACCAAAAGGCAGAGGAAGAATATCTAAGTTAAAATCAGAAGCAAAAAGAGAGACATAACAACAGACACAAGGAAATCCGAAGGATCATTAGGTCATACTTCAAAAACCCATACTCAACAAAAATGAAAAATCTAAAATAAACAACTTTCTTAATAGATACCACCTACCAAATCAAGATCAGAAAAACAATAAATAGAATTATAATTTTTAAGAAAATAGAAGCAGTCATTAAAAGTCTCCCAGCCAATAAAAAAAAGCCCAGGGCTTGGTGGTTTTAGTGCAGAATGCTACCAAACTTTCAAAGAAGAGCTAAAACCAATACTCCTCAAACCATTCCACAAAATAGAAACAGAGGAAACAGTGCCAAATTCATTTTATAAAGCCACAATCACCCTGATACCCAAACCACACAAAGACTCAACAAAGAGAATTACAGACAGAAATTATAGAAAGAGAAATTACAATTTTTCTTACAAACATTGATGCAAAAAATAGTCAATAAAATACTTGCAAGCTGAACCCAAGAACACATCAGGGATGGTTCAATATATGAAAATAATAATGCACAATATAAACAAACTGAAAGAAAAAAAGGGATCACCTCATAAGAGATTAAGAAAGTCTTTGACAAAATCCAATCCCCCTTCATGAAAAGTCTTGAAGAACTCAGGGATACAAAGAACATAACTAATTATAATAAAAGCAATTTACAGCAAGCCTATAGCCAACTTCAAATTAAATGGAGAGAAACTCAAAGCAATTCCACTAAAGTCATGAACAACATAAGACTGCCCACTCTCTCCTTATCTATTCAATATAGTAATTGAAGTTCTAACTAGAGCAATAAAACAACTAAAGGAGACCAAGGAGGGGGGAGTATAAATTGGAAAAAAATTAAGTCAAAGTATTCCTTTTTGCAAATGATATGATAATTAATATATCTAATATACACCAGGGAACTCCTTCATCTAATTGGATGGATACAAGATTAACTCAAAAAAAAAAATCAGTAGCCCTGTTACATACTATGGTAGTTTGAATGTAATTGGCCCTCATAGGCCTTTAGGAAGTAGCACTATTAGGAGGCATGACAGCCTTGTTTAGTAGATGTGGCCTTGTTGGAGGAAGCATGTCAAAATAGGCTTTGAGTTCTACTGTATTCTGAAGCCATGTCCTGTGAGACAGTCTCCTTCTGCTGCCTGTGGATCACCAGATAGAACTCTCTGCTCCAATGGTTCCATGTCTCTCTAGACACTGCCATGCTTCCTGCCATGATGATAATGGACTAAACCTCTGAGACTGTTACCCAGTCCCAATTCAATGTTTTCCTCTGTAAGAGTTCCCATAGTCATGGTGTCTCTTCACAGCTATAAAACTCAAGCTAAGACATACAAATGACAAAAGGGCTGAGAAAGAAATCAGAGAAACAACACCCTGCATAATAGCCACAAATATAAAATATTTGGGTATTTGGGGTAACTCTAAAAAAGCAAGTGAACGGCCTAGATGATGATAACTTCAAGTCTTTGAAAAAGGAAACTGAAGAAGATATCAGCAGGTGGAAAAATCTTCCATGCATGTGGATCCACAGGCTCAACATGATAAAAATGGCTACCTCCTACCAAAACCAATCTAAGTTTCAACACAATACCCATCAAAATTCCAGCACAATATTTATGTACCTTGCAATGATAATATTCGGCTTTGTATGAAAAAAGAAACAGGATAGATAAAACAATCCTGAACAATAAAAGAACTTCAGGAGGTATGACCATCCCTGATTTCAAGCCATAAAACAGCAATATAGTGATAAAAATTACATGGTACTGGTATAGAAACTGAAAGTTTGATCAATGAAGTCAAACCGAAGATCCAGATGTAAATTCACACCTATCAACACCTGAATTTTTTTAAAAAGAATCTGTAAATATGAAATGGAAAAAAGAAAGTATCTTCTACAAATGGTGCTGGACTAACTGGATGTCTGCATGTAGAAGAATGCAAAATGATCCACATTTATCATCACGCACAAAACTCAAGTCTAAGTGGATCAAGAATGGGGAATAGCCTTGAGTGTGTTGGCACAGGAGACAACTTTTTGAACAGAATGCCAATTGCCCAAGGACTAAGATGAACAATTAATAAATGGGACCTCATGAAACTGAAAAGCCTCCATCAACAGGACAAAATGGCAGCCTACAGAATGGGAAAAGATTTTTTTTTACCAACTCTACATCTGACAGAGGACTAATATACAAAATATATAACGAATTCAAGAAACCAGACATCATCAAACTAAATAATCTGATTTTAAAATGGAGTACCAAATCTAAATAGAGAATTCTCAACAGAGGAATCTCAAATGGCTGAGAAACATTTAAAGAAATCATGTTTGGCATCCTTAGGCATCAGGGAAATGCAAATCAAAACAACTTTGAGATTATATACACCTGTCAAAAATGGCTAAGATCAAAAACACAAGTGACAGCTCATGGTATTGAGGATGTGGAACAAGGGGCACAGTCCTCTGTTACTCGTGCAAACTTGTACAGCCACTATGGGAATCAATATGGTGGTTCCTCAGAATATTGGGATTCTATCTACCTTAAGAGCCAGCCATATGACTTCTGGGCATATAACAAAAAGGGCACTTCATCCTAGTCCAGGGAAATTTGCTCAAATATGCTCACAGAAGCTTTATTCATTAACAGTAGAAACTGGAAACCAAAGAATGAGCAAAAGAAAATGAGGTACATTTACACACTGGAGTGTTACTCAGCTGTTAAAATATCACATCATCTGGTGGAGAAACATCTTAAAAAATGCTCAACTTCATTAGTCATCAGGGAAATGCAAATCAAAATAACCCTGAGATTTCACCTTGCACCAGTCAGAATGGCTAAGATTAAAAACTCAGGAGACAGCAGGTGTTGGCGAGGATGTGGAGAAAGAGGAACACTCCTCCACTGCTGGTGGGGTTGCAAACTGGTACAACCACTCTGGAAATCAGTCTGGCGGTTCCTCCGAAAACTGGGCATGTTACTTCCAGAAGATCCTGCTATACCACTCCTGGGTATATAACCAGAGGATTCCCCAGCATGTAATAAGGATGTTCATAGCAGCCCTATTTATAATAGCCAGAAGCTGGAAAGAACCCAGGTGTCCCTCGACAGAAGAATGGATGCAAAAAATGTGGTATATATACACAATGGAGTACTATTCAGCCATTAGAAACAATGAATTCATGAAATTCTTAGGCAAATGGATGGAGCTGGAGAACATCATACTAAGTGAGGTAACCCAGTCTCAAAAGATCAATCATGGTATGCACTCACTAATAAGTGGATATTAGCCTGGAAAACTGGAATACCCAAAACATAATCCACATATCAAATGAGGTTTAAAAAGAATGGAGGAGTGGCCCCTGGTTATGGAAAGACTCAGTGTAGCAGTATAGGGTAAAACCAGAACAGAGAAGTAGGAAGGGGTGGGTGGGAGAACAGGAGGAGGGAAGGGGACTTATGTGACTTTCAGGGAGTGGGAGACTAGAAAGGGGGAAATCATTTGAAATGTAAATAAAAAATTATCGAACAAAATAAAAATACATCGAAAAAAAATATCACATCATATCTGTCTTTCTGGACCTGGCTGACATGGGTGTTGACATTTACCACAACAAGGACCAAAGGGCTCAGCACAACGAGCCCAAGATCCAGAACATCTACCTGCGGCTACTAGTCAAGCTGTACAGCCTGGCCACACAGACCAACTCCACTTCCAATCAGGTTGTGGGTAAGAGGTTATTTATGAGCCACGCTAACCAGCCACCTCTGTCCCTGTCCTGAATGATCCGAAAGATGAAGTTTCCTGGCCAGGAGAACAAAACCCGCTGTGGTTGTAAGGATGGTCACAGATGATGTGCAGATTCTAGAAGTGCCCAAGCTGAAGGTGAGCAGCCAGGCCCAAAGTCACATCCTCAAGGCTGGGGATAAGATCCTCACCTTTGACCAGCTGGCACTGGAATCTCCCAAGGTCTGAGGCACTGTGCTCCTGTCTGGTCCTCGGAAGGACTGAGAAATGTACCGACATTTTGGCATGGCCTCAGGAACACCCCCACAGCCACACCAAACCCTATGTCTGTTCCAAGGGCCGGAAGTTGGAGCATACCAGAGGCAGAAGGGCCAGCCAAGGCTACAAAAACTAACCCTGGATCTTACTGTTAATAAAAATGCTTTGGATGTTAAAAAAAAAAATAACATCATGAAGTGTACACAAATAGATGGAACTCGAAATAATCATCCTGAGTGAGGTAACCCAGACCCAGAAAGATAAGTGTGGTACACACTCACTTATAAGGAGACATTAGCTGAACGTTAAAGAATAACCCTGCTATAATTCATAGACCCAGAGCGGCTAAATAACAAGGACAGCTTAAGGGGGCTGCAAGCATGCTCTTGGGAAGGAGAAATGGAATAGATTTCAAGAGTGGACTGAGGGCAGGTAAGGATGAAAATAGGAGAGATTGAAGTGGGACTCCAACCCAGCCAGAAAACCTCCCATCTACAGTTTGTCAGGCCTGTAGGATGTGCAGAGCCTAGCATAGCAGTCATCAGAGGAGACCTCATCTGGCATCTGATGGAAGCAGATGCAGAGTCCCACAGCCAAATTTTAGATAGAGCTCAGGGAGCCCTGTGGGGTAGGAAGAGGAGGAGAGTGTGGAGGAGGAGGAGGAGAAGGGGGAGGAGGAAGGATTGGAGGAGACATAGGGATCAATGATACCACAAGAAGAGAGCCCACAGAATCAACTGACTGGGACTCAAGGGGGCTCACAGGGACCAGGGGACCTGTATGGGTCTGATCCAAGTCCTCTGCCTATGTGCTAATATTGTGTAGCTTGGTGTTCTTGTGGGATTCCTAACCCACCAGCCCCCATGGAGCTGAGGCTGTCTCTGACTCTTCTGCCCGCCTTTGGCACTCTTTGTCTCTTACTGGGTTGTCTAACCTTGGTGTGAGAGTATGTGTCTGGTCTTACTATAGCTTGTTATGCCATATCTGGTTGATGTCCCTGGAAGGCCTGCTCTTTTCTGAGGGGAGGTAAAGGGAGTTGTGGATTCATGGGAAAGAGAAGGTGGGGAGGAGAGAGAAATGGGGGAGGGGAATTGTGAGACCATGAAAGGCAGCCTGGTTCCCCGGTTGAGCTAAGGCTAGAAGCCCTGGTGACCCTGAAAGGGTGGCAGGCACCAGGCCCCGTCACTAGCCACAGCTCTCCATAGATTTGTGGTCATCAGTCATGTAAGGGCACAGCCCCAAACCCCTCAATGGGTAGAGGATGCATCCTGTGGTGTAGGCTCAAGACAGATCTCCATTTTAATGAGGTACCTAAAGGCCTGGAGACTTAGTCAATAAGTTTTCCTTCCTAGACTTTCCTCCCTGCAAAAAGCATTTAATCTCAGGCCCACCTTGAGAAGTGGGGTATGGTTTTACACATACACTTTCCACCATGAGTACATGGACTTCCTCTTTTCATTGGATCCGCTGTGGGGAGGCCTCTGCACTCCCAACCGTGTCAACCACCAAGCCACCACTGACAAGCCAAGGATCATTCCCTTGGGGCCACAGAGCAACCCCCTTTCCACCTCCCCAACCCCAGGTTAGATCCAGCCCAGGGGGTGGGGGGAGCTCTCTGTTTTCAGCTCTTCCATGATTCCCAGCCATATTTGAGTCTAAGAACCTGGGACCGCCAGCCAGTTCCGGCTGTCCTGTGCCTCAGACCGTGCTTCCTCAACCCTGGAGTGGTGTCCCTTGGCCTCACTGTGGCCCAACACCCACCTGGGGACAGCATGGGGTAAGCGTGGTCAATTTCCCAAGTCCTGCCTCCCTGAGCAGCCAGGCTCCATGGCAGAGCAGACTGAGGACCCATAACCCTGAAGGGAAGGTGGGGGGAGAACTGCAGTAGGGATGTAATATTTGAGAGAATAAAAAGGAAAAATGACAGAAAAGGAATTGATTATAATTCTCATTCCAATCAAACAGAAGCAATAAGATGAATTACTGCCACTCCTACAGTTCATCAGGGAATGAGATACTTTGTAGCCACACCCTCTTACTTAAAACACTCCCTCCAGGAGAAAGGAGGGACTACTCACAGGGCTCAGGAAACTCAAAAGGGTACCATACCCAAAAGTCCCTCCCCAAGGTTATAGAGGAAGCAACTCCTGCCCTGAAGAGGAAACTCTGGGGCAGACAGGGAGTTGCAGGGTTATAGCCATCAGGACTCCTCTGGCTAGGGTAGCTTTTCAGTGGTGTATCTTCTGTTCAGTTACCCATGCCCTGTAAGGGATAAGCTCATGGGCTCCCTATGCAGCAGCTGGATAGAACTGCTTCTTGGGTCTACTGTTAGTGTCCTATCTTGGATGAATGAACATCTGTTCATTCAAGATAGTACCAGTAAGGCCCAAATGCATATCCAGTGACGTCTGTCAACAACAGATAATACGATTTAACCTACTACATACCAGTCGGTGCGAATAAAGTGGGAGGGATCCAAATGTCAGCAGCCATCATCATCGGAGAAGTGTGGAATTTCAAATGACTTAGTTTATGTGACTAGATGCATCAGAGATACGATTATAATATATTGGGAATGAATGCCAAGTCAATGTGTGGGGAGCACTCTCCATATTGTTTTTCATGATGTATAGAGTAAACCCAGAGCACAGTCCCTGTCACAGAATGACTGCCATTCTTTCTATTCCTTCCAGAAACCTAAAGCTTGCCTGTCCAGACTCTAGGTGCCGCACAACTGAGACCCAGAGGGAAGGGAAACTCATTAGCACCAAGGGCCCTGAAATCGCCTCTGTCCAGAGGAATGAGGACCACTGGCTGACTTCCTCAAAATAGCTGCACAGCCAGAGAGACAGGATGCCATCCCTGCTGGTAGGTATATGAGCTGAAAGCAAAAACCTTCACTTCTGGCTCTGCACACAAAAGGCCCAGAGCATACTTGCCGGCTGCTGGGAAGGTGCGTTTTGTGTTTGAGACCATTGAACCTCCCAGGTCACAGACAAGCTTTGCGTAGTACCACCATACCTCCACCGTCTGCTCTAAGCAGATCTTCCTGTAACATTGAGTGCAAACCAAAAGCATATGGCAGCGGGGCTGAGAGAGCTGGCTCGGTGGTCAAGAACACTTGTTGCTCTTGAAGAGGACCTGGGTCCAATTTCCAGCACTCACATGGTCATTCACAAACATCTGTAACTGCTCTTCCAGGGCATCCAGTACCGTCTTCTGACCTTGGTGGGCATCAGGCATACCCAAGGTATATTTACACTCATGCAGGCAAAACACCCACTCATAGAAAATGATCAAATAGTTTTTAAAAGCCCACCACAAGAGAGAGCAAGTCTCCATGATACTGACACAGCCTATGGTGGTCTGTATGTTCAAGGCCCAGGAGCTAAATCAATGCTAAAACTTAGAACATCCTCCGTTCAAATGCCATTTAAACCCTACTTATTCTTGTTGGCTGGGGAAAGCTAGTCTCACCCTTCTCACAGTATAGGGATGCTCAGCTCTCTTGCTCTTCAGACCTGTGCACGACACCCTCTGATACTCAAGTGCTATCATGTCAAATAAAGCAGCTCCGGAGCTCAGCCAGGCCTCTGGGGCAGATCCTTGTACACAGCAGGCAGGACTGCAAGAACATCCTCTTTCTTGCTGAAGTCACCCTGCTGTCTTCATCCAGTCTCTATGGACTCAGGCTTAATGCTTGATGAACTGGCAATTTAACATCTTCTAATACCCTGGAAGAGCAACCCTGGGGCTTTTTGTTTTTTCCAAAATGTATGCTTCTGTAGTTGTGTGTTAAAAATAACACAGTTACCTCTACACAGCCAAGAGCTCTGAATTAACAAGCACACCACTAGTTTTGACCAGACTGGCTTCACCTGTCATCCTGCTGGAAAGGCTGGAAACACAGAATGCATTTTAAATGGCATCTTTTCCAGCCCAATCAGCCCTCAAAACCCGTTTTCTGATGGCAGCTATTTATGTGTGAAACTGAAAAGCTCTGGGTGCATAAATGTATTCAGATGACTGATTATAATTACCATGAAAAAGGGCTCGTAGCTATCACGGAATCATTTCAGCTCTGGGAGGGGTAAAGACTTACTTGGGGCTCTGTGCTGTGGATACCAGAGAGAATGCAAGACCATACATGCATTTCCCATCCCGCACCTGGGACAAGGGGCAAGGATTTGTACTGTGCTCCTGCAGAAAGCCACAGCCTGGTAACTGGCACAGAACTTTCCTAGAGTCCCAAATATGAGCCTAAAGAATTTTGAGGGGAAAAAAAAGTATATTCAGCACCTTTGGAAAGCTCCCAGAAAATAAATAGCATCAAAAAAACATAGCACCACTGTCTTACAGCATCTAGATTCTGGGAATGACAATAATTCCCACAGTGTGATCACAGCATCCCTGTCCCTCAGGACAACTCAAGAGTACTCTGAACTTTATAGAGTGGAGGGGAAAGCTCTACCAAGTGTTCGCAAATTCTGCCCTCTTCACTCCAAATTCAAACAGCCACTAAAGGACTGTTTTCTACAAGCATATTAATGGCGCTTTCCAAACCTATATTTGTATTTCCACATGCTACTCAACCATGCTGACTCGTGTCCCATAGACCATGCTACATATTAAACTGTGTTGTCCCTCTGCAGCTCCCAGGGTGAAGCCCCAGCTCCACCCGAGCTCCAGGGAGACAGCATGCAGTGGTGGGGCTTTGAGAGGTGTACTGGCTGGTTTTGTGTGTCAACTTGACACAAGCTGGAGTTATCACAGAGAAAGGAGCCTCCCTTGAGGAAAGGCCTCCATGACATCCAGCTGAAAGGCATTTTCTCAATTAGTAATCAAGGGGGGAGGAACCAGCCCATTGTGGGTAGTGCCATCGCTGGGCTGGTAGTCCAGGGTTCTATAAGAAAGCAAGCTGAGCAAGCCAGGGGAAGCAAGCCAGTAAATAACATCCCTCCATGGCCGCTGCACCAGCTCCTGCTTCCTGATCTGCTTGAGTCCCAGTCCTGATTTCCTTTGGTGATGAACAGCAATGTGGAAGTGTAAGGTGAGTAAACCCTTTCCTCCCCAACTTGCTTCTTGTTCATGATGCAGGAATAGAAACCCTGACTAAGAGGGTTATTTGGCTCTCTGGAATCTACCTTCTTGAGTTCTTTGTATATCTTGGATATTAGTTCTCTGGTCAGATGTAGGGTTGGTAAAGATCTTTTCCCAATTTGTTGGTTGCCATTTTGTCCTTTTGACAGTGTCCTTTGCCTTACAGAAACTTTGTAAATTTTATGAGGCCCCATTTGTCAATTCTGTACAGAGCTAAACAAGGAATTTTCACCTGAGGAATATCGAATGGCGGAGAAGCACTTAAAGAAATGTTCAACATTCTTAGTCATCAGGGAAATGCAAATCAAAACAACCCTGAGATTTCACTCACACCAGTCAGAATGGCTAAGATCAAAAACTCAGAAGAAAACAGGTGCTGGCGAGGATGTGGAGAAAGAGGAACACTCCTCCACTGCTGGTAGTGTTGCAAGCTGGTACAACCACTCTGGAAATCAGTCTGGCTGTTCCTCAGAAAACTGGGCAGGATAATACAGGATGACCCCATTATACCATTCCTGGGCATATACCCAGAGGATTCCCCAGCATGTCATAAGGACACATGCTCCACTATGTTAATAGCAGCCTTATTTATAATAGCCAGAAGCTGGAAAGAACCCAGATGTCCCTCAACAGAGGAATGGATACAGAAAATGTGGTATATTTACACTATGGAATAATACTCAGCTATTAAAAACAATGAACTCATGAAATTCTTAGGCAAGTGGGTGGAACTGGAGAATGTCATCCTGAGTGAGGCGACCCAATCACAAAAGAACACACATGGTATGCACTCAGTGATAAGTGGATATTAGCCCAGAAGCTCGGAAACAATTCACATATCAAATGATGCCCAAAAAGAAGGAAGGAGAGGCCCCTGGTCCTGGAAAGGCTCAGTGCAGCAGTGTAGGGGAATACCAGGACAGGGAAGTAGGAGGGGTTGGTTGGGGAACAGGAGGAGGGAAGAAGGCTTATGGGGGGGGGGGATCCAGGGAAGGGGAAATCATTTAAAATGTAAATAAAGAATATATCTAACAAAAATAAATAAAATAAAATAAAAAATAAAATAAAAATCAAAGAAAGAAAGAAAGAAAGAAAGAAAGAAAGAAAGAAAGAAAGAAAGAAAGAAAGAAAGAAAGAAAGAAAGAAAGAAACCCTGACTAAGACAAGAGGTAACCAGTATAGGTGTATTCAAAAGGACAAGAATCTCCTGATAGGCAGAGACCAGAGTAAGAGCTTTTCCATGCCGTATGAGTGTGGACGTCTATAAGTCTGGGCCAAGGTTTCGCAAAGACCAGATTGGCTGGCACGTTGCTCCCGCCTCCAAAACTATGATCTAACAAATGCCCAGTGTTCAGAGAAGCCAGTCTGTGTGCATTTGTCATGGCAGCCTGCACTTACTAAGACATCTGCCTTCCATGGAGCCCTGCTGCTCCTTTTCCTGGCACCAGGCAGCCAACCATTCATCCCACTGAGGGACCTTCAGCTGTTCTTGCCTAGGATACTGAACCACATTTCCTTCTAGTCGATACATTGATTTCGAAAGGCTCTATTCTAGCAACATCTCTCTCTCTGAAACCGGAAGGGAGGTATGCAACAGCGAGTGGGAACACAGGGTCATGTCTGCTCATCACACCTCTTTGGATGGCCTGTCAGTCACTCTGTGAAGTCAGGTTTTAATATGTCTGATAGGAGGCTCAAATGATGTGCACAGAAAACATGAGTTGGGAGGGGCCATGTAAGTGTAAAATACAATTACACTGTCTTAGCTCTTTAAAAAAAAAAATCACTGCAAATCAATGCAAACAGCACACAACAGGGACACAATGACAACAACAACCTACACACATGACAACAGCCCTAGTAGACTGTGCTTCAGGAATTGTGCTTCAAGTAGCTTCACGAGTTACTTCATTGCCTATTCGTTCTTTGCAAAGAGGAACCCTCCTTCCTCAGGAAGTATGCTGCAACCCTGGAATCCAGTGCTTGTTGGTTCTCCCTGCCTTGGGAATTTAAGGTCTGACTGACCATGGTCTGTCACCCATTCATCCAATCAATGCCACTGTAAAATTGCATGTGGCTCCTACTAAACTTGGAGAGAGTAGGCAAGGCAGTTCATTGTCTGCAGCAGGGCAAGACGTTTTTCTCCATAGCCAGAAAAAAAGGAGAGAGAGAGCAGAATAAGAGAAGATTCAAAGACATTTTGAACATCTTCCTATAGTAGCCAGTGCTGCCAAGCAAGCAGCTCCATGCCTGACTGAGATACTCGATGTCAGGGCCAGGTCTTACCTTCAGAACTGCAGGCTCCTTCGCTGCTGTACCCGGCACACGGCACACAGCAAGAGCCGAGTTATTCAGTAAACAATCGGGATACAACACGGAAGCGAGGGCTTGTGTGGGCTTTCTCCTGCAGATAGCAGGTTCCTAATCCTAACCTCTGAAGTTCTCCTTGGAGAATTTACAGCTGCTGAGCCTGCCCACCTCTGGCTCTGAAGTCAGAGCTGTGGCTTTACACCCCCCCCCCCCCACACACACACACAGTGACAGTGACCCTGCTCCCGACATGTCTGAATTCTTTTCTTCATAAAGTAGGAGGGCTGACAATCACCAAGCAGGCTTGTTGTAAGCACTGAAGGGATACACACACAGCTCTTAGAACATTATCCAATATACTATGTGTAATAAAGGACCTGGCACGTAAACAAGTAGTTTACCAGTTAGCTATATCCTAGCCCCAAAATCTGCCTGCCTATCTATCTATCTATCTATCTATCTATCTATCTATCTATCTATCATCTATCCATCTGTCCATCCATCCACCTTTCTTTCTTCTTTTTCTATCTATCTATCTATCTATCTATCTATCTATCTATCTATCTATCAATCATCTATCCATCTGTCCATCCATCCTTCTTTCTTCTTTTTCTATCTATCTATCTATCTATCTATCTATCTATCTATCTATCTATCTCCCATCTATCTAACTTTCTTTTTTCGTTTTCTTTTTTTTTTTTTTTAATACTCTGCAGCTCTGGCTCACCTGAAAATCACTATGTAGACCAGGCTGGTCTCAAATTCCCAGAGATCTGCCTGCTTCTGTGTCCCAAGTGTCAGGGTTAAATCTGTGCAACACCATCCATAGCTTGTGTTTACACATCCATAGCTTATTGTTTACAAATATCTCTGAAGAAAAGGATATGCAAGCCATATGAGCCACAAGCTGTTCCCATCTATAAATTATATCTAGCAATATTTCCACACAATTATCTCTCTACACTATTCTACAACTTAATGAATCATATATTTTGGGCTGGACATCAATAAACCCTAATGTTAAGAAAGCCACAGACTTTGCTGTAAGATTTCAGGTCCTCAGATTTAAAGTCAAGTAAAATCTGAACTATCTGTCACATATCCTGACAAATAGCATAATCAAAAGGGGACTGTGCGACACTGTTGGTGGACAATGCTACAATTCTCAGAAGTGATGTTACAAGGACTTTCCCAAAAAGCCAGCTATCAACAGACAGGGCCACTAAACAAGAACAGAAGGAGCTATAAGAAGTTCCGCAATGGCATGGAACTGCCACAAAGCACTGGATGAAAGGGAAACAGACAATGGCCTGTCAAATCTCCTTAAACTCTCAAGCCAGAGAGAACGAAGCAAGTGCTCGAGTTCAGGGCTGTAGCATGTGTGTGGATCTTCCTAAGGAATCAGTGTTTTCCTACACACACACACTACAACACACTCGCTTTCCTAAAAATGGATAGGTAACAAAGCGCAAAGATATCAAAGCGTCAAGAAAATGAAACCAGGGTGGGGGATTAGCCACCGGGAACTAAAGGAGTTTTAATGCCTCCTGAAGCTTTTTCCAAGATCAGTCAAAGCACCTTGAAAGTCTACTTAAGGATCCAAACTATAGCTGAGAGACACCTGGATGGACTATCTACTGGCAAGGAATAGAGGGCAAAATAATTATCAGTTACAATGAAGAGCCTGTACTACTTAGAGCTCTCAGAGGGAGAGGGGTCCCGGGGAACCACGACAGATGCAGCAAGGAGCCCGGGGAGTAACTGGCTAATTAGAAACATGAAACCACTTACCTTACTCATGCCTGACTAAGGAAATCAGCAGTGCCTTGAACAATAGACCTCACAGAACAAAAATAGACACACAAACTAAGCCATTCAAGTGACTGGTCAAGCCCTTAATCCTGAACCTTCTGCTTCTTCGAATGCAAACATTGTAATGAAAATGTCCCTGGGTTCAGTCCTTAAGACAGAAGCAGATAGATGTATACACGTTCCCACAGCCCATTTATTAACAAACAAGGCCATTTCAGCCCCTCTGGTCCTGATTTTCATATTTCTCAAGCTTGGTTACCATCCTCTGTAGGCCTGCATGGGTCATTCTCCCTGAAGACTGTCCCATTCAGGAAAGGGTTGTATCATGACACTGCAAAATTTTTATTTCCTCAGGTGTCTTGATGTCTTTAAACTAACAAAAGCATCTGCAAATCAGCATCCGTAGAGGAAGCGCCTTGTCCAACGACTCTGTCGTTGTTGTGTGTGACTGGCCCTGACCCTCACAAGCAGGACTGGGACATTATTTCTATGGCAAAAGACTTTGCTTAGAAAAGATGAGGATGACTGTTATCAGAACAGAAATGTACAAAAGTACCTCATAGAAAGTCACAATGTGGCTATAATTTCATCCATCTTTAAAATATAAGGTTTAGGGTTATTTTTTAAAAACCTCTTTATTACTCTCGCCTCCAGAAACAATGGCATAAGTGGCTTTTAAATACTGTACTCTACTGTGGTCTGATAAAGTCCACTGTAAAATTTAACAAAGTGTTAAATACAGTACGAGCATTCTGTTGCACAAGGAACTTTCTGGAACTTCCCTCATCCTTCCAGGAAGTGAAATAAAATGCCAGTATTAGAGAGGGTGACATTCACCAAGCTGTTGACTATCTTAATCTTTCTATGAAAGTCATATTATCATTAATTTGAATGTTACTGAAAACAGGGGGTTTTTTTGGTGGTTTTTTTTTTTTTGACTGCTTCATAATATATTAACCCAGCCAACAGAAAAAAGGCATTCCAACTTCAGTGAAGTCAAGAACATGTAAGAAACAGGTTTTTACATCTTGTAAACGGAAGTGAAGCATTGAAAGATAATTTCAGGACTCTCTCTCTCACCCACCACACCCTAGATTCTCCAAGCCTTCTTTCCCTGAGAATGAGCTTCATTCGCTGAGCTGTGAGAGTCCCGTGGGCATTAATTCATCCTCAGGTAGGAACTCCTGACAAGTCAGTTTTCCACACAGGCTGCATCACGTAGCTTTTCTTGATTAGGGGTTCCGATTTTTTCTCATTCTCTCTCTTCAACTACCCGCAACTGCAGAACAGAGTACATTCCTACCCAAGAGGGAAAAGGGAGTCAAGCACAAAGTAGAATTAACCTTGATAGAACATGTTTGTTATCTTAAGAAATAGCATTTTCTTAACAGCTATGTTCTTTTCTATAAAATCTACATGTTTCTGAATTTCTCCGAACAGTTCGGCATGTTGGGACCTCAAGTACCCTGAGAGAATCATTTTACACAAGTTTCAATTTCTGTAGGAATTCCCTCAAAGGCTTAACTCTCTGTAATTGAAGACACATGTTAAAAGTAAGATAGGGTCAGGGGAGAGAAAGAAATGTGGCAAGATATTTGTTTAAATAAAATGTAAATCTTTACTTGGGAACATCCAGAGGGGAAAAAGATCTCAACTTTTCTCTTCCATCTTTCCTCTCCTTGGTTTTATTCTCTGGTCTATGAATCATGGACCAAGGTAACTAGAATCTTTCTTTTTCTGTAGAGCCCCATACTAGTGAAATTTGTGTAGTAAGCAATTATGGTGGTTAATCCTCCAAATCAGTTTTGCCTGGCCTGAAAGGAGTGCCTACCCCCTCAACTACCATGATTGATCAGAAATGGGTACCCGAAGCCAACTAATGAGTTCTACCTGTACCTGTACCCTAGAGCATGTGAGAAAGGTCCGTCCCCCTATCCTATATTGCTGCCATGTGAGATACAGATCTGAAAAAGTCAAATTTCCCCTTTAATGCATGAAATATCCTTCTAAGAATTAAGTCAACTCATAGAACGGGTGCTAAGAAAAAGACAGGAGGATACTTGAAACAAAAAACAGACAAACAACCCAGACAGAAAGAGATACCCATATTTGAAGAGAGACTGACATGAGGAGGAAGAGAACAGAATTCTCATGAGCCTTGTTTAAGTCCCCGGATTCCACTCTATCTGAAGCAAGACCACTCTCAGACCTTCCAGCTATGTGAAGAAAAATACACTTCACAACTCAACAATCTGTATTCATTTTTAATAGTCGCACTACACTTTCCAAAATTTAAGTATGGACATGTAATATCTAAAATCAAATCCTTCGATGCTTCCTTTCAAAAAACATTTAGAAGGAATGAAAACTTCTAAGTTGAGAACCACGGTCACGTGCTGTCTAAAGCTCACTCTCCAAGGGTCAAAAGGGAAGGCCGGATGAGACTTGGTTCTAGACACCCCGTGTAATGCTGAAGGGAAGACACTAGTCACTCCGCTGGTTCCAATGTTCCTAGATTCGACTCTGTGTATTTTCTCTGTTTTTCTCACTATTGCCTGACCTGCAGCCTTGCTGGAAGTAACCATTGTTTATCAAGACACACCCTTCGGCCTCCATTAGAACTCAACAATTTGTGTTCATTTTAATAGTCACACTACACTTTCCAAAATAAAAGTATGGACGTGCAATATCGAATCCTTTCCTACCGAGTGGCCAACTTCTTTAATGACGCTCAGCGGTGTGTGTAACATCCCGACACACCCAGTTCCCGCCTCCCACCAGACCAGGAGCTGCTCCAACCTGCATCTTGTCCTGTTTACTGTCACATCCCCAGCAAAGCCACTTTCACAAATAAATCTTCACATGAATATGTACTGAATGAATTAAGAGAATAAATTGGGGTAAATTCACTTACACTAATCGGCGACACTCTCATCAAAGGTAAGAAGGAAAGAGGTCAGTTCACTTCTCTACCCAGAGCCCTGCCAAGACTCTACCACTCAAGAGGACAGGGCTGGGGACATTAGCATCCAAGGACTAAGTCACAGAAACAGAAACAAAGTGTTTTCTTCCCCATCCTATTGTTCGTCCTCTCTCCCACCAGCCTTTCTTGATTCTATCCATTGGAGAGAAGCATTTTCTTCCCACAGTCATGGAAACTACGAGCCCCTCTACACAGGAAGGATCTATCCTTCTAAAAAAGCATACCTCAGCACCGATGGAGGGACCATGATATCCCAAGTACACTGGATCTTTTGTTACCTACTGTTTATTGCTACTGCAGTCCCCAATATCTAGAAACCACAAAGCCTGGTAGGATGGAATGGGGCAGATTCCAGGAGTCTTCATCGCCTCAAAGCGGGTTGCTGGGGCTGTGCCTTGACTTGTGCACAAGATGCAGAGACGTTTGGAAGGACATCCCAAGTCCATGTTCTTAATTTGCTTTTATTGTTTATACTCTACAGTTAGGGAACACGAGGTTCTATGGCAGCTGCCTGCTGCCTGGCTACAGGCTGACGCACAGGAAGGAAAGAGTGGCCAACCAGAGACTCCCGCTGGGCATTATCTACGGCATACCTTCATTCCAACTCTCCCTCTTTAGAAATTCCATCAGCCCTCAAGTTCGCTCTAAACTGCTCATCTCTGGGGTGCTCTGCTGAAGACGCCATAGCTCTTCACAGGCAGCATCATCCCCACAGTCCTGCCTTATTTTCAGCAGCTGGCGATACATCTATAAGCCAGGCTCTCACAGTTTCCATCTGGGAAGCAGGTAATGGGTCTCCTTCTGAGTCTGATAATCAAGGGCCCATTTCTGCCCTCGCTGCTGAGAGCTGTGGCAGCAATCAGACTCCTTTCAGCCAGAACAGTTCCCAACAGCTGAAGGTAAGAGGATGCGATCCCACAGAGGAGAAAATCAGGACCTCCCGTGTCAACAAGAACATTAAAATGTGAAGCGTGTGGCGGGTGAGCAAGCTGAAGTCATCGAGTGAAGAGGAAACACTCAAGCAGCTGCCATGGAAACAAAAATATTCTCAGCTAAATGCTGCAAGAAGCACAGCTATCCCTCTGCCATTGCTTTCCCAGGATTCGTCTTCCTTATTAAAACCAAGTTCAAGTTAGCGTCCCTCTTCAATAGGTGGTGGCTCCCACCACAGACTGTCTTTTGGCAGATTTTTCTGAAGTTAATATATTTGGCTTAAGTTTTAAGGTTATTTTCATTTTGGAAAACACGGGCACTTATATGGGTGATTACAGGTTTGGGGGCTTAGTCAGGGTTTCTATTCCTGCAGAAACATCATGACCAAGAAGCAAGTTGGGGAGGAGAGGCTTTATTCAGCTTACACTTCTACACAGCTGTTCATCACCGAAGGAAGTCAGGACTGGAACTCAAGCAGGTCAGGAAGCAGGAGCTGAGGCAGAGGCCATGGAGGGATGTTACTTACTGGCTTGCTTCCCCTGGCTTGCTCAGCTTGCTTTCTTATAGAATCCAAGACGACCATCCCAGAGATGGTACCACCCACAAGGAGCCCTCCTTCCTTGACCACTAAATGAGAAAATGCCCCATAGCTGGATTTCATGGAGGCATTTCCCCAACTGAAGCTCCTTTCTCTGTGATAACTCCAGCCTGTGTCAAGTTACACCCAAATCCAGCCAGTACAGGGGCAAATCCTGCTCTTTTGCTAAGATAGAACCATTTACTACATGTGTATGGAGAGCAGTGGCCATCCTCTGGAGCCTGGTACTTCCAAACCGGCCAGTTCCTGGGAAGAAAGCCCCTGCCAGCATGGCTGCTTGCTGTTCTGTAGTTCTTTTGTGCCCCAGGGTTCTCTCTTTCCCCCTATCTCCTTGCCTTAATTAGGAGTTCTATTTGTACCATAAAACACCATGGCCAAAAGCAACCAGGGTATGAAAGGGTTTATTTCCTCTTACAACGCATAGTCCATTGTTGAGAGCAGGGATATTTCAGAGGAATGCTGCTTACTGGTTTGCTCAGCTTGCTTTCTTATAGCATCTGGGATCACCAGCCTTGAGGTGTCACTGCCCATGGTGGGCTATGCCCCCTCCCACGTCAATCACCAAGCCAAAATGCATCACAGACTTGCTGACAGGCCATTCAGGTGGGGGCATTTGCTCAACTGGGCATTTCCATCTTCCCCAAGACTCTAGCAGCTAGGAAGATTGAGAACCACTGTTCTAGCTTGTGTCAAATTGACATAAAATAACCAACACACTCTCTCTTTTTCTCTTCCTCTCTTTCTTTTCCTCCTTGGAAGTGAATTATTTTCCCAGTGCCAGAGCTGGTCTGTTCTGGAAAAAGCAATCACAAACAAGGCTTGATTTCTCTGTTGATGACAGGAAAGGAAAATTCGGTACCTGTAAAAAGCCAATGTAATTGCCTTCAGTAACTTCGCCGGTCATTTTCCTCTAAGGAAATAAATAAATATCCCCAATCACTCAGCCCAGAAGGCAAGTTAAGTGCTGGAATTCTTAACAAAAATAAAAAAGATAACCTCATGCAGGCATAACTAATATTAAGACTTGGTTTTGAGTTCTCCAAACTGCCTATTTCTGTAGCACGCTATGGCTAGCCTCCAGCTAATACAGCTGAGAGAAACCTAGCATGCACTAGTGGAGGCATGGTGGAAAGGATACATGTTCCAGGTGAAGCGCTCCGTGCTGCATGCTAACTGCAGTGAAGAGGATCTACAGACAGCAAGGCTGGGTGTGTGCTCAGCACATAAAAGGATGTTTCTGAGTGCTCCATTCTCCTTGATTCCATTTTGCCACCTAAAATTTCATAAGCATTCCTTGGTGGTCAAGGAGGTACCAAATCAAAATGGGGGTAGATGTGGAGAGATGGAGACAGTGAAAGAAGAATTCCATGAAGCTGTTCATGGGGAGAGGGATAGGTGAACATAGGATCAGAGCCTGAGGACCCCAGTCCCTCTGGTGGGTCGCAGCTATAGGGTGTCACATGTGAATAAGATGCTCATACTGTGTGGTACCAGCCAAAGTGTCACATGTGAATAAGATGTTCATACTCTGTGGTACCAGCCAAAGTGCCAACACCTTCACTCAACAGTAAATGTCATATGGCGTAGAACGCTGCCCTTGACAATGCCCATGCTAAGGACCAGCAGGGAACCTGAACACGGTAACAATGTGGACAGTGAAGATTCTGCAAGCTGGTTTATAGGACCTGGAGCAGACGTGTTAACCCGGTAATGTATTCTCAGTGCTTGGGACAAACAACAGACATCTACAAATGCCTTTTAGCACCACCTTGAGTTTCTAAGATCACGGGAGAATGCTCGTGTGTACATGCTCACTTCAGTAGCATCAAAGAAGGGTGTTCTATTCTCATATGAAATCAGAATGTAGATGCTATTCTTGATTGCCTTATTAAATAAAATATGGACATCTTGGGAGTAAAAAAAAGCTGTCAAAAACATAAACCTAAGATAGGTGCTTATTTTGGATGAATACATTCATCTATCCATTCAATAAATCAGCCAACAAGTATTTATGGGGTTCCACTGTGTACTAGGAACTATGCTGAGAAAAAAAAGACAGAGCTCTTACCCTTAAGAAGTTTCCAGTATAGGAAGAAATGAAATTTTTATAAGGGTTTTGTAGAGTCTTACTAGACCACAAACGATTATATGACTGTATATGGGACGTGATGAAGGCTTCACAAGAAAGAGCACAATTCAGTTTCCTTAGGGATAGTAGAAAAGAGGGTATTGGTTATAGTAGGCTCTTCACACTCAGGAAAACCCTGTTGTATTGTTGGATGATATGTATAATATGATGGCATATATATGTCTGCATTACCAGTTACTAGCAACCATCACCATGGTCTTTTAAAAGCAAGTGTTTTACGCTGGAAGGCTGTTAAGTTTGCTCCCGCTAGCCTTGGTTCGTTTAGATTTTCCCAACTGGTTCCTTTCTGTGGTTCTTACCCAACTCAGGGAAGAAAGTTTGGACCACTAATGGCTCGGCAAGATGAAAGGCTTTCATTCTCACTCATGTCCCTTTAGATCTCTTTAGTCTCTGTTATTTGGGGGTCTCTTGAAACCAAACCAACTTTAATCTCTGGCCTGTATATGCGGCAGCACACGTGATCGTCAGCTTTCTTTGATCTGAAACCAACACATGTCGAGTTCAATTTTGTGGTACTTTGATGAAGGGATTGAGAGAAGAGGCATGAAAGCAACCTCTTCACCTGGAAACCCAAACTTTAACAAGAATCCATGAGGCCATCGGCGTGGTTACACTCAGCCTAGCAAGAAAGGAACATACTCGAAATAAATCCTCATGACGAATAGCTTTTACCCTGAGTCCATTCACTGATCCATTAAAACACAAAGCATTATCGAAGGTGAGTCAGCTGGGGTAGAAAATGTCTTATACTTTCGCATCATTTAAAAGACACTTGCTGTTCTTAAGGTAATAGGAAGTTTTTGGAAATAGATGGTAGTAGTTATAGGTGTTACAGCTTTATGAATTAAAACGTTAAATGGCAGGTTTCAAGTTACATATTTTTTTTATCATAAAACTGGCTTGTTGGAATATTTTCTTTGAAAACCAGGCATTTATTGAAAGTTCTTATTACCATCTCCTATGAGATTATATAAGAGGAGAATACGCTGGTTAGCATCTGTTATCTTACACCCTGGCAAAATCATGTGTGAAACAGAGACATTGTAAGAAAACCAATCTATCCTAAAGAAGCCTTGAGGACAATCTGCAGGGTTTTCATGTGTCCCTTCTAAATCAACTTAACACAATTATGATGCTGTCAATTTGAGTGTCCATGACTTTTAAAGAAATTCTGAAATTATTTGAATTCCTATAGTATTTTATATCTGAACAAAATTTTCACATAGCTAAGTCATCCAGACTCCAAATCCAACCGAATCTCAAGTCAAGCTCTTCCAATATGTAGACTCTCTCATGATTTATGGTAGGCAGTAGTGGTAGTGTCACCCAGCAAAGCTGAATGAAGTCAGAATGACCTCATAATCTAAAGCCACAGGTGCAGGTCTAAAGGAAAACACAAACATGAAAATTCAGAGCCTGAATACATAGGAAAATTAGCATTTTAAGGAGAAACCAGAATTGATTAAGCTACTTTTAATACAAAGGGAAGATAATTAATCCTACCTTAGAAATTCTAATCAAACTGAAAAGAAAATGAGAGCTATTTTGCCCCAATATTAGTTATGCATGTGGCAGAATTAGCATGAGACATGACTCCGAAGTGAGAGGAGTAATTCCACACACCTCAGCCCTGTTTATTATAACACTTTGCACTTAAGGAAATTAGAACTTTACATGCTAACAGAAGTATCTCTAAAATGTATTTATGGTCTGGAAAGCAACCAGAGCCTCCATTAACAGGGCTATGTTTTTCCTATTAAACAGATCTCAATTTTAAACTCTGGACAGATTTTCTCACCATTAAACTTGCTATATCCTGGACCACAACTTAAAATGATGGGACTGAACACTTAATGGTAATGGACAGAGAAAATTAAATATGATTTTTCCCTTCAAAACTACTCAAAGGGATTAAACCTGAGAAGGGAAACAGAGGTTCTAGGATTCCTTTCATACCTGGAAATCACCAGTAATTAGGACTCATTTGCAAAAAATATTAATGTCAGGGAGGAAAATATTAATATCAGGGAAAGAACTTCTATGCTGCAATTCAGAAGACTGGGATTTGAAGACCCATTCCAACCTCAAGGGTCTGGTGTTTAAATGTCCAACTCTACTGGCCGCAGAGCAATTGGGGGATTCAACATAGGAGAAAGTACTTGGTAAATGGAAAAGTCCCAATATGTGCACTTGTAAAGATGACTCCCACCAGAAATGAGTCTGCAGTGCCTGACAACAGGACTCACATGGCCTCTCACTACCGCACTACCCTGCAGTCAGACTCTAGACCATACTTCACCTCCATTTTGGAAGATAAATCATGTTTCCTGGTACAGACCCCCTGGTACAGACTCTCCATCAGACCCCATTGCTGCCAACTACACACACACACACACACACACACACACACCTCCCTCTGTGTCATCATTCTCTCTTTATTAGATCAGCTGCTATAGTGCTCACTTCAGCAGCACATATATTAGCTCAGCTGCTATAGCAAAACCATACTAAGCAAAGGGACAGTGGACCTGCCCTCCTGACTAACATACATGGCCCGGGGTGATTCCCATTCTCCCTTTTGTAGCATAACTATTAAAGTTCACACCCATACAATTCCTGTCCTTGCAGTTTGCCTCAAACTTCCCCACCACCCCAACCAGAAAGTTCTCAGCCAGCTGTGACTCCAGGATGCCCAGCTCAAAGGACTGCCTCTCCTGACAGCTTGCTTGAACTCTGCACAGCTGAAGCCATCTTTCTCTAGCCATCATTTGGCTTCCAGGATGCCCCTGTCCTAGCTTCTCTTCTTTGCCAAGTGTCTTTTCTCACTTTCCACTGCAATCTCCACTTCCCGTCCAAACTCTGAACCCTGAGTGTTCCAAAATTCAACTCAGGAAGCCTCTTCCCAATGAGTTTTGCTATGGTTTGGATATAGCTTGGATGTATTTTCCTGAGGCTCATGTTTGGAAGCTCGGTCCCTACTGTGTCGATGTGAGAGGTGGTGGACTCTTTAAGAGGTAGAGTCTAGTGGCTGGCCACTAAGGATATTGCCCTCACAGGGGATTAATAGAGAGTTTTATGGAACTCTGGGTTAGTTCTCACCAGAGTGGGGTGTTATAAAAGAATAACACAGGTCCTGTCTACTCTCCAGTTTCCTATCTCAGCCTTCCTTGGCACATCCCTATAGTTCATCCATGCAGAGAGGCTATATGAGTTGGAGCCTGTGCCATGCTGTTTGGACTTGCAGCCTTTCAAACTGTGAGTGCAATAAATATCTTTCTTTATAAGCTAGTCACCTAGCTGTGGGTTGTTATGTTATAGCAATGGAAAATGGATTATTACAACTTTTTTCCTCATTTATTCCAGAATGATGGGTCTAAACACTAGCTACATGCTCATGACTCTTGATATAGTACACATCTTCCACATCTCTGCACTGAGCTGCATATTTTTATAACCAGCATCAGCTCAGCAATTCCTCTTGGGAGAGTCTAATGCACAGAGAGAACTTGAAATGCCTTCCAAAGAAGAGTTGACAACTGTCCCCAAAGACCCGTTATACTAATAAGGCCTCTTGTCCTGTTCGTGACAACCCTGTCTTTTGCGTTTGTGATGGCTAATCTTGTCATCATGGCTGAATTTAGAATCTCTTAGCATAAACACTTCTGGAAGAAGGTTTTTCCAGGGGTTTATTAGCAGTTGTGTGGACCACTGTGACCATGGACAGCGCCATTCTACAGGCTTCAGGCTGAATAAAAAAAGGGGGAGAGGGAAGCAAGCTGAGGCCCCATCTCCCCCTCCCCTCCCCTCCCCTTCCCTCTCCTTTTCTCTGCTTCCTGGATTCGATGTGACCAGACAGCTCACTCTGCCCCCACCACAGCTATGACCATTGTCACTGCCTCACGTTCCACATGCAGAACAAAGGAGACAAAATAAGCCCCGCCTTCCTTCCATTGTTTCCTTTATCTGTCTCATCACAGCGCCACAAAAACTAACTCACAGAATTACTCAGACCAAACTGGACGCTTGACTCCACACTCCATCATACACCCACCCTTCCCTCCACGTTCAAATTCCCCACAACTACCCAGAATCTGGCTGCCTCCTCCCATTTCTCTGCCTCCAGAAACATGTCTCTAGAATGCTGCACTAGCCTCTAACCTGGCTTCCTGCCCCATCCTGTGCTTCTCTATGGTGTCTTTGTGGCATCTCGGGCAGAATAGTCCTTTGGAAAAAAGAACCAATTAATGTTCTTCCTTTACACTGAACTTTCTGTCTCTCTCTCTCATTTACTGTAAAATCAAGAGGCACACTGAAGTCTTCCAACACACTTCATAATCTAGCCCCTGGCAGTCTTTGTACCTGGTTCTCTGACCCCTCTCTCTGCTTACTGATTCTCAACTTGTCCAAAAGCCCAGTGTGATCATGAGTCTAAATTGTCCACCGGATTATTTAGGTTGAATCTAATGCAAGTTAATACGGACTCTTTATTTCCCCCCAAATAATCTTTTAAATGAAGGTGCATTCCAGCCCATTCTCAGATATCCCTTGCTTTCTTTTGTGATAAAGAACACATACAAGGAGCTGCAGCAGATACAGCTCCCCCCGCCATAGCCTGGACAATGTCTGCTTCATCGTCGTTGTCGTCGTCGTCGTCGTCGTCACCTTTCCCCTCACTGCTAGACCTGAGTCCTGCAGGCTTAGTACACGGCTGCCCATCAGACTGGCAGGACAGTCCTGGGACCGCAGTACACTGAAAAGCTTCTGCCCAGGGAAGGAAACAGTCATCAGAGTGAAGAGACAGCTTACAGAAGGGGAGGAGACCTCTGCCGGGTGTTCATGGGCAGCAGATTAATATCCTGAATCTATAATGTGCTGGAAAAGCTAACCCTGGACTGGGGGGGGGTGGGGATGGGCTGCATCTCAGCAGTAGGAAGCCTATCTAGCAGGCTTGAGGCTCTAGGTCTAAAACCCAGCATAGGAGAAAAACATGTGACACCAAAAGAATAAATAATTTACTACATCTTTGTCACAGTTAACTCCGGCTGCCAAGCCAACACCATTCAGAGTCACCTGGGAAGAGGGACCCTCAAGAGAAGAACTGACTCCATCAGATTGGCCTGTAGGCATGTCTGTGAGTCATTTTCCTGGTTGCTAATTGATAGAGGGGGCCCAGCCTGAGAATGGTGGTTCCATCCTTAGGAAGGTGGACCTGACTGAGCAAGCAAGAGGAAGGCCTCCAGTTCCCTGCCTTGAGTTCCGTCTATGATGAACCTGGAAGCTACATTCTTTCCTCCTCTAAGTTGCTTTTGGTCAAGTGTTTTATCACAACAGAAAGCAAACTTGGACAATCTTCATCCACGAGAGGAATCCCATTCCCGCCCAATCAGAGGAGTCAAGCCACCATTAAGATTATAAATAGATAGATAGATAGATAGATAGATAGATAGATAGATAGATAGATAGATACTGGCAAGGATATGAGTAAAGAAGAAGCCATACATATGTTGGCATATGTTGGCAGGAATATGTATCAGTGACACCCTTACAGAAATCGGTATAGTAGACTCTCAACCAATCGGGACCTATCAGATGGAGTCCCAGCTATGCCACTCCTCCAAATACCTTAAGAAACAAGTCGGCATGCCACAGAAAACCTGCACACATATTACAGCGTTCTTCACAAAACCAACCTCGGTGCCTGCAATGAATGAAAGGAGAAGGAAAACACAAAACGCGGATGGCGCAGTATCACGTAGGCCTAAAAAAGAATGACATTGCGTTATTTCTGGGAAAATGGATGAAACTGGAGATCATCGTGGAAGGAGAATAAACCAGATTCAGGAAGAATTGTGTATTTTTGCTGTAGGTGAAATCTAGGATTAGAGATGGCATGAAAATAGAGGAAGTAATAGAATAAAAGGGAGAGGTCGAGGGAGGTGCAGAAGAAAAACGAGTTATGAATATGATAAAGGTATATGCATACTGAAATAACCACAGTGAGGCCAGTGGGATGGCTTGTGAGGTAAAGGTGTCTGCCACCAAGTCAGGAGACCAAAGTTCAACCTGGACTCACATGGTGGAAATAAAACAAACAAACAAACAAACAAACAAACAAAACCAACTCTCACAAGTTGTGCCCTGACCTTGTGTCACACACACATAAATGCATACTCCTACACACACTCATACACATGCACAAACACATACACATATGATCACACTCTCTCACACACACATAAATAAGTAAATAAATAAATATTTAAATAAATAAATGATACACATCATCTCCCATGGATAACAAGCATACAAAAATATTTGTTACTAAGTTAAGGGCTGCTCAAATCAGGTAAAATTCTGCTGCTAAACTTACCGCTTAAAAACAAAGCAATTCAAGTGAAATGGTGGGAAGACTGGTGCTCTTAAAGGCTGGATCGTATGGGCTTCCTAGTTCTGCCCAGGAACTCGATTCAACTAGGAGCATCCTTCGCGAGCATGGACCAAGAAACTGGGCATCTCCAGCCTCAGGAAGGATACAGAAGAAAGACGCACAAAAGGTGCTGGAGAGCCATGTCCACTGTGGGGTCTCCAGGAGCCAGCCTGGGCTCGGCATGTGGGAGACACTGAACGTGCGAGAGAGAGCCTAAAGAGCAGTGGCCAAGCCAAGGACAAGGATGCTGACAGACCGGAGGATCAGAGGACCCCGACACAGCTTCCTTCGCTTTGCTCTAGCCCAGCGTGCTGGCCCGGTGACAGCCACTTGTGCCCCACTTAAAGCCACACCTGGGAGCACTCAGTCTCCTGCAGCATCTTTTCAGGTCTGATAAGCGGCTCCCGCTGCCACTTCAACCCAAGACTTGATCAGCAACTGTGGTTTTCTCAAGTCATTAAGCAAAGCAGGCAGGCTCCTGTATCAGCTCCTTGCGCCCAAACCTGCCAACAGGCCACAGAAAATCCATTATTCAGTACATTTCCATAAAAAGAAGGAAAGGAAGGAAAACCTTAGTTCATCACAGAAAAACCACTGGTCTGATTCAAAGAAGAGCGGATCCTGCATCTTTCCTGTTAGACAAAGTACTAAACCGGGGCCATCAATTTTCTCAGCATCAATGGTCTAAAACCCTGTCAAGACTGGAGTCCCGTGGGGAGGTGGCTCATGAGGTGTACCACCATGTACAGTAGAAGTTTGATTTACGTCATCTCCTACTGCAGGTGTGAAAGAGGAGACGGGAAAGGGTGGTGATTGGGGACTGCAGTGTGGACGGCTGGTATGAAATCAAGACAGAAGATCACACAGGGATCTTTGAGATGCTCTGTATTTAATGAATGTAGACATCACTGCTACGGTCAGGTACCAGACTGCACAACCAGGGACAGCAGCGATGGTTACACAAGGGCTCTGCTGTCAGTTCTAAGTTCAAATCTCCATTCAGCTCATAAGCTTTGGGGGCCTTAAAGCATGTTACTTACTTGTCCAAATGAGATAGTCTGCATGGCCAGCAGTGTGAGGGCGTGGTAAGCACACAACAATGCAGCTACCTGATAATAAAAGCATTTTCACACTGCAATAAGAGAAGTAATTGCATTCAGTTATTGTAATAACCCTGTAAAGGAATTATTACGAGTAACATCTTTTTTGTTTGTTTGTTTGTTTGTTTGTTTGTTTTTGTTTTCCGAGACAGGGTTTCTCTGTGTAGCCCTGGCTGTCCTGGAACTCACTCTGTAGACCAGGCTGGCCTCAAACTCAGAAATCTGCCTGCCTCTGCCTCTCAAGTGCTGGGATTAAAGGCATGCGCCACCACTGCCCAGCTAGAACACCCAACGAAGGTAGTTTCTCCTAGTCTGGAAAGTAATATCTTACAAGTAAGGGTTTAGTCTACCTGACTTGTGTCTTTTATTCTATAGTAGACCCCCCACCCCCACCCCCGCCCCAACACACACACAGAGAACACCCAACAAAGGTGGTTTCTCCAGACTAGGAGGGACTCTCCTGCCTAGAAAGTCCACAGAGGAAAGAATGCATGTTGGGTGTATGAGGGGCTGCTGCCTTGGCTTATTTTCACAGTATTCAAATCAAACTGCAATGTGTATAGACAGATAGACAGATATGTAATGTGAATCACGAGCCAGAAAGCACCTTGGTATGGCCAAGCAAGAGAGTAACTCCCCTCTGTGCTGGTTTGGGCTGCAAATATGGAGAGGACATAGATAGGGTTGTTTTCCCAAGGCCTACACAATCTAGACCCAGGCTATAAGCTATACATTCCAGCCTAAAGTTACCCAACCTAGCTTGTTTTCCACTCCTATGTGGTTTCCATGCCAGCACCAGGCCCTTTTGTGTTTTTGCAGTTCCGTGCCCAGCCGGCCGGCATTTGTTTAGGTGCACTCAGTAGCTCCAGTTCAGCTGCCTCCTCCGAGGCTAAAACAACATTTGGCTTCTGAACTGAGAAACACCACTGCTGGGATTTTGCAGGCGTAGCACTTTCTGGATCCAGACGCCCAAGTCTGTGTGCCTCATGCTTCTTGTGATTACAGCTCGGTTATCTTTAGTCATGTCCTGTATAACTTGCCCCCGGTCTCAGTTCTCCGGATTCCCTTCAGCCCTGCATGCTCCCTCTCAAAATGGCTTCCTTGCCTCTCTGCAGCAACATGAATGGGAATAAAAATAAGAATAAGCAGAAGTAATAGTAGCTACGTGATCCGTACCACTGCAAAGGATTCCTAAATGTCTTGGTGTTGTTGCAAAGTCGGCCTACAAGGAAATTGTGAGAGGTGAGGTAGTGAAGGTCTACACAGAGCCCACGATAGGAGCCTCGTTATACCTGGAAAAGATGCTCTGTAAATTTGCGGCACACACAGTCCAGGGAGTGAGGTCATCCAACTTTCTCCCCATCTATGTCCAAAAGCTCCAGGACACAAATCCATGTAGCTTGACACCATCTGAATATCAAAGGCTACAAAGCCCCCCCCCCCCACACACACAGGTACACAAAGGGGACACATTAGAGAATTCCTACACTCTGGTGGAAAATCCTCCAGAAATCACTGTAAGCCCTGATTTGGACACCCCAAAATAAACCTTTGCACAGTCCCATTTCCAGCTAAGAAAGATGTTCAAAAAGTCTTCTAATCTAACCCAATTAGACCCTGTTCTTGGGTGGGCATCCCCAAGTACCTCTGCAGACTTAAAGAATCAAGTTCTGAGCCAATAGCTCAGTAGACTCAATGACAGAGCCCACAAGCCCATCACATCAAGCCCATAAACCCATAGAACAAAGAAGATGGTCAGAGATGGATATTTCCTCTGTAACATTACTTAGTATTTAGTACCACGCAGACGCATACCTTACAAGGTTGTATCTAGGTAAGACCCAAATTGCTGTCATTGTTCTTAAGACAAGGTGTGTGTCAGATGTCATTGCAGCTCAGAATGTAAGAGCCACAGTCCACCTGTACTTTTGTTGACCCTGAGTGCTTATTGACAGGTGCCAATCACACTTCCCAGCCTGAACCCTGGAGCATAACTGTGAGACCTTATTTCCCACTCGGTCTATGTTTGTTTGTTTGCTGTTTGTTTGTTTGTTTTTAAGTCAGTCCAAACAATAAGCTTAACTTCTAGAATGTGGCATGAAAATCCCTGCCCTGGACACACTCCAAAATCACAATTTCTGCAATGAACTTAAGTAAAAGACACTATTCATTTGGCCCGAGGGACACTCAGCCTTAATACAAGTCGGAGAAATTGAGAAACCAAGAAATTCCCTCAATGCTTCAGTCCCTAGAGTCTCATAAACAGAGTACTACGAACTCCATTTCTTCATGGTTATGAATGGCAGATGAAATGACCCCTTCCGAATCCTACTGAGAAAATGCATGGCCTGAATTTCCCCTGCAGCACTTTCTAAATTCAATTTTGTTCACTAAAATAGCTAGAGAAATAAGATGCCTAGTTAGTCCCCTTTACATTGTACTGTACAATGAAACTTCAATCTAAATGGTACACACTTGATAGTACATGAAAAACTGGTGTTTTGAAAACATAGCTCTACCTCAGGGGAAATAGCTCTTCCCTTGCCCTATATAGTTTCTACTGCCACACTTCCACAGACGCTGTTCTGCTGAGGTGGACAATGGCTATGAAGCCACTAAGGATGTCAGTCCTCAACTAGCCATCCACTGTTGACCTTTGGCACTTCTGCAGAGCTCTCCTTGGATGGTCCCCACTCCTTGCCCCTTGACCCCTCTCCCTGTCAGTCTCCTTCCCAGCCTGACCTCTCTGACAACAGCAATTCCTAAGGCCTTTCCCCAGAGTACCTTTCTTTCTGTTCTATTCTCTCTCTCAAAATGATCTCATGCATTCACATGGCTTTAAATACCAAGCCAGCAACATTCAATTTTATGAGGTTAGCCCCAGACCTATTTCGTGAATTCAGATTTATATATTTAATTTTCCACTTGTCATATTAGACATAAGGACATTATGCATTACGTCCTTAAGGATGGTGCACGGGCACCCTAAACGTGGGCCTGTAGTTGAAATCTCCATCTCTAGGCAATGGTCCTTTCAGCCACCCTACACTGCTGGGGGACTTCAAGGACTAACTCTGAATACTTCCTTTCCCAACTCCCCCACTCATTCCTCCACCCATGCCTATCCCCACTCATACTCTATTACAATGGCCTGCTAGATCTTAGGGGACCACTGCATCAGCTCCACAGCCACTGACATCTCTCACCCGCCAGCAACCAGACAGGATTCCTCAAAGCACACGTGAGAGTGTGTGGCTCCCCGTAAGACTTTAAAACCAGAAGTTTGCACTGAGAAACTGTAACAAAGTTCATAATCTGAGAAGTACAGACATAAGCTCCTGAATGAGACTTGCTTTTTTTTTTTTTTCACCAATACGTTGTCTTAGTTAGGGTTTCTATTGCTGGGAAGAGACGCCATGACCACAGCAACTCTTATAAAGAAAACCATTTAACTGGGGCTGGCTTACAGTCCAGAGGTTTAGTTCATTATCATCATTGCATGGTGTGTGATCATGAACAAACAGACAAGGTGCTGGAGAAGGATCCCGAAGTTCTACCTCAAGATCTGCAGTCAGCAGGAGAGGGGGGGTGTAGGGAGGGAGGGAAGAAGGGAGGGAGGGAGAGAGGGAGGGAGGGAGGGAGGAAGAGAGAGAGAAAGAGAGAGGGGGAAGGAGGGGGAGGGAGGGAGAGAGAGAGAAAGATGGGGGAAGGGAGGGGAGGGAGGGAGAGAGAAAGAGAGAGAGAGAAAGAGAGAGAGGGAGGGAGGGAGAGAGAAAGAGAGAGAGGGAGGGAGAGAAGGAGAGACAGAGGGAGAGAGAGAGAGAGAGAGAGAGAGAGAGAGAGAGAGAGAGAGCAGCACCACTGGGCCTGTCCTGAGCTTCTGAAACCTCAAAGTCCAGCCCCAGTGACATACTTCCCCCAGTTAGGCCATACCGATTCCAACAAGGCCACATGTCCTAATCCTTTCAACTATAATGCCACTCCCTATAAGCCAATGTGGGCCATTTTCATTCAGACTGCAACATGGCTTATGAAATTATACATCTATATACCCTTTGGCAGTTTGGATATCTGTCACCTCCCAAACTTATGTTGGAATTTGACTGACAATGTAACAGTATTGAGATGTAGACGTCTGATCTGTCCTCTTGAATAGATCCATGCAGTTACAGCGTGAGATGGCTCATTAGCATGAGACTGGGTTCTTCATAGAAGTCAAGTTCAAGTTGCAGTCTGTATCTCTAACCCTCTCCATCCTTTTGTGGTGAGATGATTGAAGGCTCCCACCAGATGCTAGCTCCTTGAGGTTGAATTACTCACACTCCAGAGCTATGAATCAATACATTTTTGTTTGTGAGCTAGCAGGACGGATCAGCAGATAAAGGCTTCCACCACAAAGCCTGATAGCTAAATCCAATCATATTGAACCTACACAGTGAAAGGAGAGAACAGACTCCTTCAAGCTGCCTCCTGACCTCTACAAGTATTCTGTTACATACCTATGCACGTGTGTATGCACATACACATACACCACAAAGGATAGATAAATAAATGTAATTTTTTTCTATTTATTACAAATTAGCCAGTCTGTGATACTCTGTCATAGCACAAAAGGGATGAAGACACCAACCTAGAGCAACACATAAATATTCCCAGCATTCTAGAAAGCTCCTACCCCAGCCACACCCTCTTCACAGATTATGCTATTGCAGCTTTTAGATTAGTTCTGGCTGCTCTTGACCACCAGATGGGTTAGCTCATAAAGATTAAGAATATGTTTTAACAAAAGCAAGTTATTCACATGCTCCTGCAAGTTCATGATTAGGCCAGTTGTAAGACGGGGAACCTTCTGAAGTCACCAGAACCCAGTTACTCAGTTGTAGTGAAAAGGAAATGCGCACAGCCCTCTGGGTTCAGCTGTTCCTTTGACCTGCCCCTTGGTATTAAGATGATATAGCTCTCCTCCTGGGCTTTCAACCATCTGCTGTAGAGATCCAGTCAATGTGAGCAAAGTGCCCAGCAGAAGGCCCCGGCAGAGGAGATCTCCTCTCTGGGCATGTCTCCCCAGGAGCGCCACTATTACAAAGGTTAGGGAGCAACAGGATGGATTATGACAAGGCAGCTGAAAGCTGGACAAAGCCTCTCTACTGACTCATCATTTGTCTCCCTAACTAGAATGAGAGTCAGTTCCAATGAGCAACCCAGGCAAGCCATGCCCCTGGAAGGCCTGGCCCTCCTGAGAGCACCTGACATCCAAAGAGACCTTTCCCCACAATGTGGCAATCCTGGAGCTTGCGCAGACAGACAGCAGAGGCCACGGGAACTTCTTGGTGCTTGCTGGGTCTCATTACCCCTCCCTAAGACAGAAAAAGAAACCCTAGGCCTACAATTACATTTGACTAGGAATATTCTAGATGCTTCGGCCTAAGCCTTGACAAACTGACAAAAACAGCAGACCCTACAGCGCCCTGTCCTCACCTATCACCACGGCAGTCAACTGCTGAACACATCAGCTATACTGGCCTTCCTACACCCGCTAAAGCTGGGCTTTAGCTTTTTTGACATGATGCTTGGCTTTTGTAAGGCACTAAAATTATTGAAAACTGTTATCATGAAAGAATCCCCACAAATCACAAATTTTGCTTGCTGAACAAGAGAGAGAAAAATGCCTGTTTTTTTTTCCCCTTCATTCTGAAATGTGGGTGGGGTGGGGTGGGAAAGTTGTAAGAAGGGATAAGAAATCTGGGAAACATCAGCACCATCTCAAATTCTTTTTGGTGAACTGCATCAGATGACCTCAAAGGGGAAAAATACACCTTCAGAAGATCTAATGACCTCTGAGTGTGCCTTCTCTTCTTCACTATAACTAAAATTCTCTTGAAAATCATGCTAGTAAATCTCACTTAACCTGTCAATGATACAACAGAAACTTCCAGATCCTCTGATGGGTGGGAGTGTGAGTCCAGCTTTCTTAGTTAGTTGTCATTGTCAACTTGATATAATCTAAAGTCATCTGGGAAGACAGCACTTAAACCAAGGAAACATCCAAGTTAGATTGGCCTATGGCTACATCTGTGAGATTTTTCTTGATTGGTGACTGCTGTGGGAGGGTCCAGCCCACTGTGGGTGGCACCATTCCTAGTCAAATGGGTCTGAACTGTAGCACAAAGCAAGTTGAGCATCAATTAGCCTAGGAACAGCAGACTTCCTCCACGGTTTCTGCTTCAATATCAGTGCTTACTTTTTTACTTTCCTCCATGGTGGACTGTGAGCTGGAATTTTAAGCTGAAACAAATCCTTTCCTCCCCAAGTTGCTTCTTGTCATGGTGTTCATCACAGCAACAGAAGCAAACTAGAACACGCCAGACAGCGTCCCCTATATTCTTTCTTCACTAGTGACAATGGAAGTTGGAAGCATCCCATTATCTCAGAATCCCAACTCTGAACCATACATGTGCACCAAGAGTCAGCCTCAGAGAGAACAGAAATGACGGCAGACAGACAGAACAAGAGCTTGCCAGCTCCGCCTTCCCCTTCCACCTTTTCACATGCTCATGTTTCTCCTCACAGGATGCTCTTGGGCTTGCTCAGGAATTGTGCTTGTCTGTAGAGCTATAACAAAACAACACAGGCTAGATTATTTATAAACAAAAGGAAATTACTGTTTGTAGTTCCAGGACTGGAAAGTCTAGGATCAAGGCAACAGAATATTCAGGGTTGCAAGAGGACTGATCTCTGCTTCCATGATGGCTTCTTGTCACTGCATCCTTATACAGAACAAGGGCTGTGGAGAAAAAAGGGACCAGAAGACTTGAGGACAGACAGTTCCCCTGCACTTACTTGGAAAGGTCATTAACTCCATTGATTTACTCTCCTTTTAAAGGCTCCAGTTCTTACTACTTTACTACTATCGGATTGGTGATTAAGTTCATGAGGAACGTGCTCAGACCACAGCATGGGTGCAGGGGCTTTATATCAGACAAAGGACCTGGGTCCAACTGGGAGCCCCCAGGAAGAGGCCTACCTGAAGCTATCCACACCAATCCAAGGCCTATGGAATATCTAATCCCTGTGCTACCAGGTTATACAATCTACGACTTTTAACATTTGTTCAGCATATTTAAGGAGCTAGGGAAGGACCTTGGGTTTTGTAAAAAAGTAAATAATTACTGATAACGGAACCTGGACTTTGACCCTACCTCTTCCCTCACCACCAAAGTCTTTCTCCATTCCCCGCCAGGCACAGTCTCCAGAGCCATGGCCCCTTCCTGCCTGTTGATCTTACCTCCTCAGGGGTCTTATTCATCCATTAGGCCTCCTTTCAGCTACATTTTCTCCAATTCCAGCTTACAGGCATTTCAAATTCCTCCATCACACTGTAATATACTCCCACCATTCCTATCTAAGTAGAAAGCAGTAATTTCCCTCGGCTACTCAAACGCATCAAAGCAGAGTCCTCATCATCTCCCATCTGGACCTTCCCGTAGGGTCAGCAACATCTCACACAGCAGCCACTTCTTATGCCTTGAAGTTCTTTCAGCTGGTTTCAGCTGGCTCACACCACACAAACACACACACACACACACACACACACACACACACACACACACGCAAACACACAAATGCAAACACATACACACACATACAGACACATGGTGTATTGGGGGGGGGGTGTCTGTCTTTTCAGCAGCTCACAGCAGACATGACTATAAGATATGCCCCTTTCTTTAGAGCCAACTCTCGCCACAGCCAGGACAACCTGTCTCTACAGTATATCTGTGTGCATTGTGAACACACCCTCTCTGCTCAGTTCGCCAGCATCTTATAATGGCTTCTGCATCTCCTAACTCTTCAATCCTCTCTTCCTAAAATTCAATCTGTGCCGGGGCGGTGGTGGCCCAAACCTTTAATCCCAGCACTTGGAGGCAGAGGCAGGCAGAATTCTGAGTTCGAGGCCAGCCTGATCTACAGAGTGAGTTCCAGGACAGCCAGGGCTACACAGAGAAACCCTGTCTCGGAAAACAAAAAAAAAAAACAAAAACAAAAAAAACAAAAAAACCAAAGAAAGAAAGAAAGAAAGAAAGAAAGAAAGAAAGAAAGAAAGAAAGAAAGAAAGAAAGAAAGAAAGAAAGAAAGAAAGAAATTTCAATCCAACATGGCAGGACGAAGTTCAAGCTCCTCAGGGCAATTTCGTCCCTATGTATTTTTCCAGTGCCATCTTTTACCACTTCCTAAGTGAACGCTGTCCAGACTGAACAACCTTCAGTTTCCTGAGGTAACAAACTTACCCCGACTTCACATCTCATGACCACCGCTACCTACCAGCCTCCCCACCCATCTTCAAAGGCAGCTGACTCAGCTCAGATGCCCATATTCCAGGCAGCCACCCATAGGTGTCATCTGCCAACCCTAAGTAAGATTAGGGTTAAACTCCTGTGCCTCCATGCATCTCTCACAAAATCCTTCTTTCTAGGGGCTTTCTGATGACATTTGGTCATCATCCACTTGTGTCTCCTCTGCATGACTTAAGACAAAGGATAGTGTCTTTCCAATGTAGCCACACAAAGCGTAGTGGCAGGGCTATGTTCTGAGAAATACATTATGAGGTGATCTTGTGGGACGGCACCAAGGTGTGTTTACACAAACTAAGGCAGCTATGATGCTACTAGGCAATAAAAGTTTATGGGACCACTGCTATAGATGTCACTTGTCATTGACTACGATGTTACTATGTGCTGTGTGTGACTGCATTTATATTCACAATGCCTGCCAGTGGGGCTAAAGGGGCTTTTGGACATATCATATGGAACCATCCGCCGGGAGCCCGTGGAAGGAACCCCTGAGTAAGCTTTCTGCTTAGAGCCAGCCTTCTGCTCCCACACTGAAAAACGGGAAGCTGGGTGATTCTGACATTGATGGCTAGAGCTCTGTGACCTTTCCTGCTCTTGCATGAGTCTCCTCAAGGAGGCTCTTCTCTAGGAGTCTGTATTTGCATGTGCTGAACCAAATTTTAGAATTCAGCTGCTGGCCACCACCTAGCCAAGTCTCCAAAGGTATCGTGACTCAGAAAAAAAAACCGCAAGATATCAGCTCTCACAAAACCTGAGGTGTTCAGGGCTTAATGGCACAGAGTGCAATAGCTCCTTTTAAAGAATTCTGAGGTGATACCCAACCAGATACTAACATCCTTGTGTGATCTCTTGCTCTTTTAATGGGGGTTCTGATGACTTTCTAACCAGGGGCACAGAGTGAAGGTGAAAGGGTGTCCCGTTTGCTGACTGTGTCTGGCTTTGACCAAGCCAACTGTACTGCTGTGAAGCCCACGTAACAAGGCTCTGAGGGAGTCCTCATCATCACCCAGGAACTGAAGCCCTCGGGCCCAAGGCCAGTGTGGAACCGATAACCACATAACCCTGGATGTAGACCTTTCTCTGGCTGAGCTGTGGATAAGACACACACACACCTCCCACCTCGCCGCCGCCTTAGAACAACTGATTTCGGCCTCCCTGGACTCCCAGAGCAGACCCAGCCGCAGTACCTGACAAAGAACTCTAGAAAAAGGAGCATTTCTTTATTTCCAGGAGCTCACTTTGTAAGAATAACTAATACTATTCCCTTTTAAGCCCACGGGAAGTCTAGGAACTGGAGAAAAGAAAAAGAAAAAAAAGGAAAATCTATGTTCTAGTTCTAGCAGATTGGCGGGACCTCATCATCAACTGCTTGTCCAACAGCAGAGCAGTCTCAGGCTAAAACTAATGAAAAAAAAGCGCACAAGTCACAGCATTAAAAAAAGGGGGTAAAGAGAAGGAAAGTTGAACCTTTTGAGAAGCCCTGGAGAACATGAGCAAGCTCTGCTGCTTTATTTAACTTCTAAATCTTGTTGAATTTGCTGGATGCATGTTAGCGTTCATGGTTCATTTACTTTTATTCTGACTTCTTACACGCAAGCGCCCTGTGAGCCCTGAGAAATGACTGAGAAATCCCGCTTGGCTCCAATAAAAAAATTAGCATGTTAATCTTAAAATTCTACCCGCAGAAATAAATGGAAGCCTGCCTTCCAAGCCCAGCCTCCACTCCCCGAAAAGGGCCCTTCCCAGTCCCTGCACCCTCCCCACCGCGCTGGCTCCTCTGCTCTGGCTGGGTTATTAGACCTGGCATCCTCTAATGCAGTTCAGATCTGGCTTCCTTGTGAAAGCAAACAGACGCCGCCCCGGGCTCTTTATGCTCCCTCATTTACATTCCTTCTTGCCAAGGGTCAGCGCTGTCAGAGTGGGTGGCAGCCGGTCAAGCTCCGCACTTTCTTATCTACCTGCACAGCGGTTCCCTGCCTGGGAACAAGCCAGCACGCATTCCCCTAAAACTGCAGATGGAAATGTATGTCACCCGCCACAAACCTGAAACATGATAAATGATGTCTGAGAGCTCAACCCAGAACTCTGGCAGCGAGTACACAAGAGACCAGGAAGCTCACAAAGGGTACAGGTGTGGGGACACTGGCCATCTGTGTAACCCGTGGAATGTAGAGCCAGTGAGACAGTCTGAGTGTTAGTCACCCAGAAGGCAGCTCAGGGAACAGCTCATTGTACAGCTCATTCTGTGAACGCAGTTAGTGTACAGCCTGTTGCCAGCCTTCACCTAAGAGAAAATTCAGCTTCATAGGTCAAACAGCAGCTCCATCGGCTACATATTTATGCCTGTACCACATGTAAGGCAAAAACTTGCCACTTTTTCCTGACAACAGGATGAGGTTCCTCGAAATTGGTTTGCACACTAACAACAAGTTTGAGCCCACAATCACATTAAAATTGGTCATGGGGTGTGGTTTATCAATGTCTCCTCCTCTTCCTCCTCTTCTTCTTCCTCCTCCTCTTCCTCTTCTTCCTCCTCCTCCTCTTCTTCTTCTTCCTCCTCCTACTCCCCGTCCTCCTCCATCTTTCCATTCCTTGTCTCTTCCTCTTCTGTCTCTTTTTCTCCCTCCTCCTCTGCCTTTTCTTCCTCTTCTTCTTTGTTCTGGCTTTCTATCTGGTATCATGATCTCTCCCTCTTACTATAAACCTGATCCTAGGATTTTGACCAAGAAAAGATATTTTATCTAAGCAAAGGAGAGTCGATGCCAACACCATATACTTTAACTGCCAGAATTATGGGCTACCTGAACTTTTTTTCTCCATAATGTTACCAGTCTAAGGTATTGTGCTATAGTAACAGGAGACTCGCTAATAGGAGAAACCAAGGAGGGAATCTTAGATGTGCTAATATTTTGTGGATCTCTAAAGCTCAACTCCTCCAGTAAGATTTAATCCCTAGCATTTAAATTCTCTCATTAGGAAGAATTTAAATTTAATGTCTTTCTTCCTCCTGGAGAAGAAATAAAAGAAACCAAGAAATGCTCCCCTAGATGCTTGGCATGCTGGATGAGCACTCAGTAGGGAAGAAAGTGAACACAAGAAAGGGCTCACTGAAACCCTCCGGGCACTAAGCAAAATCCTTATGAGAGCTAAGAGGTGGGTCCATTCATGTGTTAAGACAGGAGCAGAAGCAGGGATCCTGAAAGACAGCACTGGGAACTCTGAATGTGAGGTCAGGAGACTGGTGGGCCAGGTCCTAGCACACAGCCAGTAGCCATACATCCTCAGAGAGTAGCTACTCATGAAGATCTCTTTCTCTTACTGTAACAGGAGAATGAAAAGGTCTGGTTCACAATGCCACTGTAATTACTTAAGGAGTTGTATTATTAATGGGGAGTTCTGCCAACGAGCAGACTTTGTCCAGATTACTAGGTGTGCTGGGACACATCTGTAATCCCAGAACTTCAGAGGCAGAGGCAGGAGGATCAGAATCCATCTGTCTCAAAAGGAAGGAGAAAGACAAAGAAGAAAGAGGGAGAAGATGGGGAGGGAGAGAGGAGAGAGAGGGGGGGAGAGAGAGAAGAGAGAGAGGAGTGTCTACTGAAAGGTACACCATCCTACAAACATTAAGGGTTCTACTTGAGCCAGTGTGCATATTACCAGCCCTGGAATTGATGCTACTGAGAATTCACTTTAAGACAGTGTTCAGAGTCAAGTCTCCAGTCTCCAGGTCATCATATAGAAATTGCTCATCAGAAACAGCATGTCCTGCATAGGATATAAGAAGAGTAATCCAGTGGGGTGTTTTAAGGGAAACAGTCACAGTGGAGAAATTTTGCCTTTTTCTCTAACATTCTCATATTGGTTAAGCCTATACCCAGGATCACCTGGTCTGAGCCTAGAAGACTGTGCAAACTTCATAAATGTTTACAGAATACACTCTTCCTGGCTCACTCTGCAATGTTTACTGAATACACAGCTCTCTGCTTCTGGCTGTGCGCTCACGATCCACGGGCAGAGAATGAATTAGTACAGTCTTTGAGGGGAGCAGTCTATGAATAGGAATCCAAATTTTTGTTTCCTTCGGTTTAATGTTTTGTGTTCAGGGTCCTTGTTGAGTAATCCCATGTCTGAGAATCCACCCCTGGGAAACAGTCAACAAAAGGAAGAGGCAGGCATACAGAAGGCTGCCCCACCAGCCTTGCTTTATGACCAGATGGGGCAGCATTCAGGTGAGCAGACCCGCTCTGAACACAAGCATTCCTAAGGCACTTAAGACTCTACAGACCTATGCTATAAGTGGAATATCTGACCACTAACAAAATAAACAGTAAATCAAAGGAGATGCTACAAAAAAGTCAGGAGGGATCTCAACCAAAATTCATTTATTTAAAAAAAAAAAAAAAAGAGAGAGAGAGAGAGAGAGAGACCCTGCCAAAGCATTCAGAACTAGGCAGGCCAGACTCCTTCTTCCATTATCCTGGTGATCTCAGCTAATCTCAGAATCAGACAGCAGGCAAACCCTAAGGAAACTGTATGGAAGGAACCAGTAACTATAGACTGAGGCACAGCCTGGAGGTGAAGAAGGCTAACACATGCGCACTCGCAAGTGTACACACATACACACACACACACACACACACACAAACACACACACACACACACACACACACACACACACACGCCTTCTTTTAAGCTCTCTATCTCCTCAAGTCAGAACACCCAGGATTTGCAGTTCATCAATGGCCTAAGATTTTCCACCTCAAAGGATGACAATCCTCAAGAGATTAATTGTTCTCTTAAGACCCCACTGAAAAGCTGCCAAAATCATTGAAGGCCTGCCTTCCTGTGGGCATCAAGGGAAATGTTCTCAAGGTTATTCTATTAAGTGCTTGTTTTAAAAGGGAGCGGAATGAGTTGCTATGCAGGAGACTAACTTCTGGGCTCCCATGTTGTTAGTGATCATGGATGTAAAATACAAGAATGATAACCAGAAGGAAAAAGACACTTATCGGATGTATTTATCAATTATCAATAGCCTCAGCTAAGCTCAGCTAGTAAGTCAGCCATCATAGGTTGACTTGCGTGGACATGTCCTTTCAGGGAGAGAGAGAAGGCTTCATTGAGCATAGAAGGATCTGTGAAGACACACAAGCTTCTAAATAGATAATGGTACCCAGCACACACACAATGACCAATATCTCAAAGTGTGTTCGCATGTGACTTATCATCTGATCCTCTCCCAACCCTATGTGTCAGACAGGAAAGGGAAGACTTGACAAAGGCAGCCTTGGAAATCTAGGTCAGCTGACTTGCGCACCTTAACAGAGCCAACTCAAAGTTACTTAAAACACCAGTGTTCAAATGTGCCTCTTCCAGTTTCTTCACACCTTATAACATTCTGGGATGTTAACATCTATGCATGTGATGTGAGGAACAGAAGAGTCTGTAGCCATAGGCCAGAGGCCAACCTTCCTTACTTCTGAGCATTACCACCTCTTCTTGGCGAAGGTGAGCTGGAGATTATTAAGTTACAAAGTATCCGCATCTGTTTTTTTCATTTGCCCCATACAGATGATGATGGAACCAAGGTACAGGGTTGGAGTGAGGATCTGGAATAAGGCTCTGACCACAGGTCCTGACACAGAGTGAGAGGCTCAGAGAGTGAGCTATGGTCACCATGAAGGACACTTATTGAAGATCAGGAGAATGTCTCTGAATTTTCCAGATGAGAAGCAAATAAAATTGAGTCTGGCTATGTATCAAGTTCATGGTAAGGGTACTTAGAACATACTACCCCTGAATATGACGCTCAGAACATACACACTACCTCTCAATATGATGCTCAGGACATACACACTACCCCTGAAAATGGCGCTCAGAACATATATACTACCCTTGAAAATGACACTTAGAACATACATACTACCCCTGCATATGGCGCTCAGGACATACATACTACCCTGGAATGTAGCTTCTTGCCATTGTAAGCATGTTGAGAATGCCACAGAAGCAGTAGCCTCTCCTGCTGTCTCCCATCTCTTTGTGCACCTGCGTGCCTGTAATACTTCAGAAGGATTTCTCTGACCTTTCTGGGGGCCATGTGACCCTCTTGTGAGCCCTGCCTTCACTATACAAAGAAGGGAGGCATTCCCTTGAAGACACAGGTCACAGAATCGTTAGGCAATCCTCCCTCAGACTCCTCCAGTTAGCATCATTAACTCTTATCCAGTTCCCTGGCCACCTTTCTCCATGACTTTCCACTCTTCATCGAGCTTAGCATAAAAACAGCTTTAGGTGTTGCTTTGAGTTTTCATTTCTACAAAAATTATTACATAAATATGGGCATTTTTATCTTGTCAGTCTGTCTTCTCATGAGCGCCTCAGTCACAGGTGGGCAGGGGGAAAGTTTCCTTCCCTGTACTATATGAGTTTCCTAATGCGGCTGCATCTAATCACCACAACTTAGTGACTCCAAAATGGCACAGACATCATCTTACTATTCTAGAGATCTATCTTTGCTAGGGTTTTACCGCACCCATGGCATTTTACAGACACCATGACTAAGGCACCTCTTTTAAGGACAACATTTAATCGGGGCTGGCTTACAGGTTCAGAGGTTCAGTCCATTATCATCAAGGCGGAGGTGCAGTGTCCAAACAGGCACGGTGCAGGAGGAGAGGAGAGTTCCATATTTTCATCTGAAGGCAACTAGAAGACTGACTTCCAGACAGCTAGGACTAATGTCTTAAAGCCAACACCCACAGTGACACACCTACTCCAACAAGGCCACACCTACTCCGACAAGGTCATACCTCCTAATAGTGCCACTCCCTGGGCCAAGCATATACACACCATCACAAGATCAGAGGTCTAAGGGGGTCCGGCTGGGCTGAAATCGGGTGTTGACATCCTCACCTTCCTTCTGGAGCTTGTGAGAGTCCTCTGGAGTCACTTCTGAGCTTCTCTGTCCTTGGCTCCTGACTCCGTCTGCTGTCCTAGGAGAGTACCATTCCAACCTGGGCTCCTTTAGCTCCCTCCTCTTCTGGCTTCCCTCAGCAGTCACCCTCTTACAATGAGCACGTGATGAAACTGACACCTCCCTGTGAAACAGATACCTCCCTGTGATGGCTGTTCTTGGTTGTCAACTTAAACTATACCTGGAATTCACTACCCTCCCCCATCCCCCCCCAAAAAGAACTGGGCGCATCTGTGAGGGACTTTTACTTAATCATTTGAATTGGAAAGATTCACTTCAAATCCAGATCTTTGAGGTGGGAAGGCATACTTTTAATCAAGGTATTTGGAGGTGGGAAGAGTTACTTCTTATCTGGGCCACACCTTCTGCTGGAAGCCTGTATAAAGGAAACAGACGATGGAGGGAGGCTCTCTCTCTTTGCCTGCTTGCTCTTGCCCTCACTACAAAGTCCATTCCCTCACTGTCATTAAAGCCTACTTTCTCAGGATCCTAGTATATACTAAAGACCAACTTAGACATCCAGCCTTATAGACAGAGCAACCGCTGAATTCTTGGACCTTCCATTTATTTACAGGCAGCCACCATTGGGATTAGGTGGAACACAGCCCATAAATCACTGTAGTAAATCCCATTTCTAATTGTAGAGAGAGATTCATTCTCTAAGTTCTGTTACTCTAGGGAACCCTGATTAATACACAATAATTAATATTAATACCCCGATAATTATATGATAAGATACCTTATCATATCTGCTAAACCTTCTTCTGTAGGTGACATAACCTCACACACATTCCAAAGATTGAGAAGCAGGCATCTTTGGGGGCATCCTGGCGAGTCTGCCGGTATACAACAGAAGCAAGGAGCTTTGAGGGATGGACTCTCTCATGCCTTGGACCCCGTCCTCTCATACCTTGCATCCTTGTCCCCAAACAGCCTATGGTATCCCAGGTGTGTACAGAAAGGATACAGAAACTATGAGCTAAAACAGACATTTAAAAAGATTTACAATCCTAGTCTGTCCCTTGAGGCCTGCAAAGAGGACAAAGTGTTGGGGGGAAGGGGAGGTCACAGAGTTGGGACATTTATCTCAAGTAAGCAAGGAAGAGAAATCTCACAACGTGCCACACAATAATGCGACTAGAGTGCCAAGCCATGTCATCTTACTGAGGGTTTCTCTTTAACATAATGGTTATTTGAGAAACTGCAGGCCTAGGAGAGGCTCTGGAACAGGAATTTATTTATTTATTTATTTATTTATTTATTTATTTATTTATTTTATTTATTTTTTTATTTTTTTTTTGGTTTTTTCGAGACAGGGCTTCTCTGTATAGTCTAGGCTGTCCTGGAACTCACTCTGTAGACCAGGCTGGCCTTGAACTCAAAAATACGCCTGCCTCTGCCTCCCAGAGTGCTGGGATTACAGGTCTGCGCCACGCCACCACTGCCTGGTCAGGAATTTCTTTATTGATGGGGATTTTACATCTCTAAAGGAAGTCTCTCCTATGGACTCCAGAGAAGAATAGGGCTGTGGAATTCACAGACCTGACACTATAAAAAGCTTTCACGTTTGCTTCCTCCTTTTGTTCTCTCAACCAAAATGAGAAGGGGAGGGGTCTCCAAGTCACCAGAATCTCTCATCAAAGCAGAAGGCTCTGGCTTAAACCTGCATAGCAGGTCTTGCCCCTATATTGTGTTTTTCTTGGCCCATAACACCATCAGCCCTTTCCTTCTGTGATTCTCTTGAAGATGTGACTTAAGTCTGAATGCAAAGCTATGTTTCTAAGAACTGCTTCTTTCTTTACGTCTGTCCCATGTATGTATGAAGTATACACGCAGCAAACTTCTGTTGGATTTTTCCTTGTTAACCTGTCTTTTTTAGTACTGGAAGCTGTCCCAGTTTAGAACTGGGCAAGGCAGAAGGAAGCTCATTCCTCAACTGTGCGCTACCCTGGCCACCAGCATGTGCTTCATTGGTGATGAAAAAGAACATTTTGGGAAAGGGCACACAAAAAAGTTAGAAATATTGATGGACCAGTAGGTTTAGTGACTAGATCCTAGATCCTGTCAATGGGAAGACAAACATCCAGAAAATGTTAGAGAGGAGCATTAAAGCCTTATTGTGAAGGGCCACACCAAAGTGGAGGTACTTTATGCAGTAAAAAGCTGTTGATTATGCTGTTCTACCAAACCAGTGGATGAGGACTTCACTAGCAAGCACTATGTAGTGTGCTAGGCTTCAAGCACCAGGCATGGCTTCCTCCTTTCTGTGTGGGTTTTAAGTCCAGCTAACGAGCTGTTGGTCATCACCAAGAATATTTGTATTTTTGTCTTCTATTTTACGTCCTCAAATACAACTTTCCTTTTAGTCTTTAGGATGTATTCATGCTACCAGAATAACATATTAATTTTCTTTGAAAATATATGGGGGTTAGGGAGGCGGGGGGGGGGGCGTGGGCATTACAGGAGCCTAGAGAGAGACAGAAGAGGCAAATACGTAGGTTCTAAACTTATTTCAGATAAAGAATTATACATGTCACAATGCTCTAATGAGGTTAGTGATATTGAAGGCAGTATCAACCACAATAAAATTCTCCAGTGGCTTCTATAGCCTACAAGTAAAGGATCTTAATGTAGGTAGGGGTTCATCGCAGCCATTTGGAAGTTTTGAAGATCACTAATGTATCATTTTTACCCCCTACAAGATTCTTATTCCTCCCTATGCTAACAATCACAAGCATATTCATAACCCTCCTATGTTTGAGGATATATAACAATATAACAAGAAATACTACTATTTAGAATAAAATTTATATTCTAGCCTGATGCCTCTGTTTCTCCAGGAGAGTGGTCTTCTATCTTTTTGTTCCCTGCTTTGACCTACCAACTCCTTTAAATGCTACATCCTAACACGGTCAAACAGACACCTTCTCCCAGGTCAACGCCCTGCTTTATACCGTGTCTTAGTTCACATTCTTCCTTTTTGTCCTTGCTGGGCACAGCTATTTCACAGAGGCAGCCCACTTCCACAACTACCTCAGCTAAGGCTATGCCTGAACTGAGCAACCAGCCCCTAATTTTGTCTTACACTGTACTTTATACCACAACTTCCATTATCTTTTTAATTGTAGGTTTGTTACACATCTATCTCCCCACACTGAGGAATAATAATTGATGTTTGGTTAAGTGAATGAATGTTAATACTAGATGAAATAACAAGTCTCACCAAAGCCATTTACATTACCAAAAATCCTCCTTTGTTTGCTATCAATCATTAAGAACCTTTTAAGGAGGTGATTCCTTTTAAATACATTACATGACTTAGGGACCAAAGAATAAATCATACACACAATGTGTCAGTACAAATTTATTTTGGCACACATGAGGTACACATGTTCAGGCACATACAGCACACACACACACACACTAAAAATGAATATTTTGAAATTTAAATTTTTTTTTTTGGTTTTACTTATTCTGCTATCGTGTCAAAACAAAGACTGGGGAAGGGAAGGAAGGAGTAGGAACTGAATTATCCCTACCTTAAGTTTCATGTAGCAGTGGGATTTCTACATGGAACACTAAAATGGTAGGTTATTTCTTTCTCTTCCATCTGTGCTGAAGCAAGTGCAGTTTTATGCTTTGGGGATACTTAATGGTCATATCAGTCACCAAGGCCAGCGAAGCAGCACCGGGGCAGCACGCTCCCCGCCGACAGGAGGAGTAAAGTAGTTGGTAAAGCTGTCTCTGACACGTGCATCTATTAGATGGTAACCTGGGCAAGACCATCAGACTACACAATCAGGGCTCTCTCCCGCCTGGAAGACAGTGGGCCGGCTCTGCTAAAAGTGCTTCCTCCGTGTGTGTGGATTGCAATGCAAACATATCAGCCAAAAGGAGGCACAGGCTCTTAAAGTTAACACTCCCAAAGCTCTCTCTAGCATGATGCTCTACGTCAAGGGTTAAATGCCAGTCAGGACAGGATAACCAAGCATGAGCTGAGAACATGAGATTTAGAAATCCACTCAAATCCTTCGGGGATGCATCACCACTGCATGGTTGTCAGAAGCAGAACACAAGTGACTTCAGACCCTTAATGTAGAAGGAGGACAGAGGAGAATGGCTCCTGCTTACCCTACAGAGAATCTGGCTAAATAGTTTGCTTGTTTGTTTGTTTGTTTGTTTGTTTGTTTTTTCGAGACAGGGTTTCTCTGTGTAGCCCTGGCTGTCCTGGAAATCACTTTGTAGACCAGGCTGGCCTCAAACTTGAAAATCCGCCTGCCTCTGCCTCCCAAGTGCTAGGATTAAAGGCGTGCGCCACCACCGCCCAGCGCAAAATTGTTTAAGAGCTGAAAGTTTGGAAAACTTTCTCAGGCTTAAGTCTATGCAAATGGACCTAAATAAAACAAACAAATCAGGAAACACAACTCTCAAGCATAACTATAACAAGTTATACCCATGTGAAAGATAAACATCTCTGAAGGAAGTCAGGAAATTTGGGCTCATAACGGGGCCATTCATCCTGAGAAAACATTTTAGCCTCTGGAAAAGGGTATCATCTCCTGGACCAGAAGCAGATGGCAAACATGGCTGTTTGACCTTTCTTCTGCCTTCTTCTCAGCTGTCACCTCCCTCTGCCTTACAAAAAGGAGGATGAGGCCAGTGGAGACAGAGGGAGAGATCGGAGAAGAGCTGCCCCGACTTACCAACCCACCCCTCTTCTTCCACATAGGACCTGTCTCCCCTAACCATGGCAGGGAAAGTGGCATCCAGGAGAGATCAGAAGAGGCCAGGCAGTCATGGTTGGGAGGGAAAGGGACAAGCATTCACGAATGAGAGGGAAATTCATGAGTGTCATGTTTCTTCCATCAACAGAGATGCCTCTGTAATACACAGTAAAGGGACCGCCAGTGACAGGTCATTCATTGTAGTCCTTCCTCCAGTCACACCGACTGGTCCACATTGGTGTCCGATGCCAGCTGAGGCAATGACCTCCATTTCCCCAAGGCGGCTGGATTGAGGTTAGTGAGAACCACAAGTTAGACTGCCACAGTGGCATAAATCATGAGAGTTGCACATCACAGGACCATTTGATCACATAATTTCCACATTGTTTGCATGGTCTACAATTAAATATATGAAACTAGCAAGTAGAAAGACAACATAAGATATAGATGCTGGTCTCTGCTGGAAAGGCTCAGATATAACCCCATTCTAACACTATTACTATTTCTAACTATTATATCTAGATATAACTATATATCTATTTCTAACACTAACTGTATCTATTTTGCTATCTGTTTCCCCCTTCAAGTGTTCTATGCCGGCATATCAGTATTATGTTAACTGCTATGGAGGACGCTGCCCACTATGGGACTTACCAGTCCCTAAGCAGAGAATCCTGAACTGCGTCAGAGTGGAGAAATCAAGCTGAGAGCAAGCAAATAAGTGAGCACACGCTCACTCATTCTCTCCCTGCTCTTGTTGGGGATGTGATGTGACCACCTGTCTCCAGCCCCTGTAACTATGACTTCCTCACTGATAAACCGTAGCCTGGAACTGTGAGATACAATAAACTCTCTCTCCACTCACTTGCTCTGGTCAAATTACTTTGTCATGCCAACAGGAATGAAACTATAACACTACCAATAAAAACAGTTTGTCATTTTCTAAAACTTTATGTAAGACTTATGAAATGCTTACGGTAAGACTTTCATAAGCCATATGAAATGCTTGCCTTAAGATTTATATGATAATAATTAGAAGACTATGTCTTATGCAATCAATTGAAATTAACACTGGAAGACAGTTAATCCCTACCCACACCCATGTAAATGATATATTTTAGCAAAAGGCAATGTTACCAAACATGTATTACAATATTAGCCACTTTAATAGTCAGAGAAGCTTTCCTGGTAATAGACTGGTAGTAGATTGTTCTACTGGAATAGAATATTATAAAACACCCTGAATTAACATTAAGCATATCTTTGAAAAGATTAAACCATTTACCAGAAGTAAGTTTCATCTCACAAGTTGAAATGTAGGTAACAGGGAAGTTTTAATTAAATAAATTCTAGTGTTCTTTTTGTTTGTTTGTTTGTTTTTTGTTTTTTTGTTTTTTCGAGACAGTGTTTCTCTGTGTAGCCCTGGCTGTCCTGGAACTCACTCTGTAGACCAGGCTGGCCTCAAACTCAGGAATCCACCTGCCTCCGCCTCCCACATGCTGGGATTAAAGGTATGCGCCATCACTGCCCAGCTAAATTCTAGTGTTCTTGATAACAATGTCTCATCAAATACTTCAGAACACCCAAGTACTGTGCACTCACAAGTGTGTGTGGTTCCTCAAAGCCCCTGTATGCCCCAATTTGCAGGGCCAAGGCAAACACAGCTATGCACCCTGGAGTGGGTACAGGAAGATCAATTTCCAGCTTGTCCTACCATTATATAAGCAATCCCTCCAAGGTTAGCATCACCAGGTTTGCGGGCCATTAATATTCTTGAACTTCAAGCTTGAAGTAGCTTGCCATTTTCAAAAAGCAAAAGGTCACCTGCATTCTCAAACCCCTTACACTGCAAGGAGGGAAAGGGTGAGCATGGGAAGTGGGGGGGATCATCCTGACCTTGTGGTGTTTCAATCAGCACAGACACAGTCCTTCAGGCAAATTAGATTACTGTACCATAGGACAGCACTCTAGTATTGCCTAGTCTCTTGTTTCACCACCATGGGTACTCTAAACCTCAACATTAAATAGTTTGCTTCTTCATATGCTACAAAGAAGCCACAGATTTGGTGTGAACTACCAGGGGAGGCAGCCTCAGTCACCATCATTACATACCCCAGTTTGCCTGCTTTAGACTCTAATGCAGTGCTCATGAGATGAGTGCTGGTGGTGTTACAGGATATTTGATTACACTGTGACCCCTAAGATTGTGTTGGGACTTGTTTCTGGTTGTGTTGCTCAGCCCTTGGCGCATACATTTAATCCTTCTAGCTGGAATACAGGCATACCCTTCGTACACCTTTAATCCCAAACAATGAAGGTAAAGTTAGCTTGAAGAAGGAAGCAGCCATGTTTGAAAGTGACGTCTAATTGAGTGGCAGACAAACTGACAAATCAGAGAAATATATGTCCAACTCTCACAAGAAGAGAGAAGAAAGGGAAGCTATTTGAGGGGCATGGCAGAGACAGAAGTGAAAAGAGGCAGATTTACCAGGAAAGTTTTACAGAGTGAGGTTGAAGAGAGAACAAGCTAGACACAGGTAAAGACAGAATGAGCCAGAGAGGGCGAAGGCACCACAAGATTGCCAGTTAGTTGGAGGTCAAATAACTGGAAACCAAGAAAGAAGCAAGATTGAATCAATGATCTCGGAGGAGAGATTGAGCCAGAACAGATGAATTGAACCAGCCAGCCAGCTCTCAGAAAAAAAACAAGAAAGGGTGAATTTATTCAGCAGTAAATCTGAGACACTGAAAACTTCCTAGACCTAGATAAGATTGTAAGGAGGCTAGAAGCTACCAGGACTAGGCCTAGGTTAGCAGATGGAGGAAGTAAGCCTCCAAGACGACAACTACCTCAGGTGAATAAAAGATATTTCAACATGGTGGTGTAGGGTTATCTGGACAAGAGACACATGAGTCCTTGTTTATATCTCTTTAACTAACTGAGTCATTTTTCCTAGTTATACATTTTCATGCCTGACGTTACAACAGAACTTACTTAAAAGAAACCAAAAGGGCTGGAGAAATGGCTCCAAGGTTAAGAGCACTTGTTGCTCTTGCAGAGGATCTGAGTTCAGTTCCCATCACCCACATAATGGTTCATAACCATCTGTAACTTCAGTTCTAGGGAGATCTGATTATTCTTCTGAACTTCACAGGCAACAAACGTACAAAGAATGTACACGCAGGCCACACATTTATATATAGAAAAGAAAAGAAATATTTTAAAAAAGAAAACAAAAGACAGCACAAAATTCAAATGAGCTTTTCTCAGGTAAGCTTTGGCCCTCAGTGGAAGGTAGACATACCCCACACAGCTCTTCATCAGAGCAGGGATCCTAATCTCAAGCCCTACTACTGTGACCGCCATCTGTAGAGCTCCGCAGCTTTAGATTTACACGCTGATGAGCCAGAGGAAGGAGGCTTTAAGAGATAATTTTTAAATGGGTATATTTACATTGTGGGAGTCGAATTCAAAATTCAAGTCACATATGAGCAATTTTCACAGAGGGAGGAGTAGCCGGATGTTCAAACGCATTTGCCTCTCATTTTGAAGTAATTCATCTTTAAAACCTCTGTGAAAATCCTACAGAGTTGCCCAGAAAATGGCACCAACCATCTGTAAGTAAAAACACTGGCTAGCTCTAGTATATATCACAGGTTCAAAGCACTTTGGCACCGGCAGATTGAACGTGTTATTAAAAGAATTTTACTGCAAGAAGAGCTCCCATAATTACACAGCAGCTGGTCTAATGTTGACAAAACAACTTTTAAAGGCTTTCAGAAGCCTTAAAGGCTAATCAATTAAAAAGGCATGAATAGTAATGCACACCCTATCCTGCGCACTGCAAGTGACATCTCCTGAAATACAGTGAGGTTTCCACTCTGCAACAATAATTTCTCCTATCCTACAATTAAGTCGAACACATGAATAAAATCAAGTTGTGTCTAGGTGAGATGATTATACTTAAAACAACTCCATAAAACCCAATTATGAACATGCGACCTAACGAGCATCACCACAGTACAAAGTTATTACCAAAATGCCAAGAGCTAGTGGCAAAGTTTGTGCATTCTTTATCAAAAACAGGCCAAGAAAATGGTTTGGAAATGTCCTGGAAGCACCAAGAATGGATGCATGAACAACGGTTGGGATCAGCCTCTCCATGGCAAGAATGGTGGCATGATCCTACTGAATGCCCAAGCAGCCCTGAAGAATGACATCTCCTGAACCTGTGTGCTTCCTTCAAGATCGAATGGAAAAGCCTGACCCCACAAGAAGCCTTCTCCATCATTTCCACATACTTATAGTTTCCTCTTATCTCTGAATCCCTTTCAAAGATTTTGAAAGAATTCCATATCTTATAGGTCCCAACTCTTTATAGGACTCTTTTTATAAATGCAAAACAATTTAGGCTTCATGATGCAATGTGTGTCATGGCCACTGACCTAGGCTACGGTAGGGCAATGGCTACCGTGTGTGACATTGAAACAATGGGCCTGGCTGCATTCTCATAAAACTCTACTTACACATGGCAGCAGCCAGATGCATTTGGCTGATGCATACTGTCCAAAGTGAGGTGCGCGGAACATGCATAGCTGGATCATCAGGTGTAGCCGCCAGCAGCTACATGTAAACTGGGTTACCTGTTGAGAGAATTTTGGGGTCATAGGGAAGAGCGGCGAAAAGTAAGTACGGCTAAGTCAATGTTCACTGATCAAAGCCGTAAACTTTAATGGCGCCGGACCTTTTAACAGTTCGGGCAAACCCTCCCCCCAGACTCCAGGCTGAGTTCCGGTGGAAGTTGTCTAGCTTCTCTTGGAGGTCTTCGTCTTGACTGCTCCGGCAGCTGGGTGGGTCATCTGTTTAATTCAGGAATCCCTATACACGGAGGAACAATGAGCTTGACCTTTACTACGTGCACTCCACCCTAGGTGGAGCAGGATCCTGGCATTCTGGGAGAAGTTAACCTTGACCAAAGTCAAACTCTGACCAAGTGCAAGACTGCCCCAATATGGCTCTGTACATGTCCTCCCTTTTTTTATTAATTTGAACACGAGGAGGTAGAAAACAAGTGGATAAATATCCTTCATAAGAAGGCGGGCCTTAACCAGGAGGGGAAGCATTGACCTATTACCCAGGAGGGGTAATAGGCTCCCTTATTATTTTAAGGACAGCCTCTCGACGTTAACCCCTATGCAATTAGGTGTACTTCCTGGGGACTCAGAAGCAGAAATTCACCTCCCCATGCAGTGCTTTGCCTCGCACGTCTCGCTGGTACCCATGTTTGTTCATAAACAAACACACATAGATCTGAGTTCTATGTGGCTCCCTCTTTGGAGATCCACTTGTGTAAGTTTTGAAGCCAGGGGGGTCTGCAAGTGTCTTTAACAGACATGTAATCTCTCCATCCAGGTGAGCCTGGGTGGAGACAGCCAGTCTGCTTAACAGACAAGGTCAAGAGTTAAAGGTGGAATAGGATTAACTTGTCCCAGAAGTATCCAATTCAGTTGTAAATTAACAACTTTAAGGACCCAAGGCTTGGCCTCTGAGGTGGGAGAGGTAGCCTTGTGAATCAAGAATTAAGCTGTTACTTCTCAGGAAAAGTGGAGACTATATGTTAAATTAACACAGCTGGCTGAAGATTGTTAGCCATCTTCAAAATTGGAATCTTCAATATTGGAATTATTTCTAGACCAGTCTATGGTTAAGTCAGCTGAACACAATAAGGAGAAGAGTCATTTTAACTCTTCTTTAGATTAATTTTTCCTAAGCTAGCTTAACAGTCTCTATTTTCTGTCCCACAAAGTCTAAAAGCTTGAAGCTAGGCAATTTATCTAACCTGGGACATTTAACAATTGAGGTAAGTCAAGAACATATATCCAATATAGCTCTTATGTTACCATGGTCTGGGCATTCAGCAAGCACAGTCAGCATATCTTCTGCAGCATTCTGTGGAAAAAACAGAGGACATGCCTTCTCCCCCAATATTAAATCAGGATCATGGCATATGTTAGTAAGTGAATTCCTTCATTTCACCTAGACATCAATATGTCTAATTACAAGATGTCATATACATTTAGCAAGGAGTTTCTTGGCATCCAATTTTAAAATTTTAAAATTTTCTTAAAAACATGTAAGCATAATTTAAATTATATGTACAGGGACACAATTTCCCCTCTCTTCTTTCTTCCAAGAAGATATTGTTTTATTAATTTAAGTTGGAACACAAAGTATAAACCATAACATAGGCAATAACTATGTAATTATATAAAATATAGTTGCTTTTTCTGTTAGAGCAGTTGCAACTAGACAGCCTAAAAATGAATCATTAGTCACATGTACATATTTTTTTTTATCTTTTAAATTAGAAATATGAATATCATTTATCTGTAATAACTAAGTCCTCTAGGATTAACACCATTACGTGGTAGAGGTAGAAATTGAGGACATCAAGAACAAATCTTTATAATTTGATGTGCACAAAATATAAAATTATTTCAAATACCTAAAGGACAGTCATTTAGAGAACATATCCTTTGTTCTTAGAAATTTGAATCACATTTGTATAAACTGTAGAAATTAAAAATTAGCAGTATTAAAAATGGACCAATTTTAAGCAATTATAAACCATGAGCTATGTATATCTACTATTATTAAAAGCTTGACCTTTAACATCTTAAAAATAGCTGCTATAGCACCCAATTCAGGTATCTGTGTTGAAGCAGGGAGAAACTTAAAGGAATAAACATGTGATCTGATAGTACAAATTATCTTTTGGATAACAATTATTAATTTTGCCTAAAAATGCTTGCCATGTAATAGACCAACCATTAATAATAAATTTGATTGTTGCTTGAAGCAAGGAACAAACGTTTCCTACCTTGAAAACAGAGGTTTAAGACCTTTTGTGGCAAGCTTAAAATGAGGTAAATAAGATAAAGCCAATTAATATATCCTAACAACTTTTGAAAGCCATTTACCTAAAAATTCTAAAAGTCTATAGGAGCAAGGGCCTGTAACAAACATTCTATGAACATTATACACTGAAAATTTTAAGATCTTAACTTCTAGTATTGAAAGAGAGACAAACATTTTTTCTCACAAGACATAAGGCTGTTAGCCATTCCTTGAGGCAAAACTTTCTAATGAAATTGTTTTGTTGTCTCTTTAAAATTAGAAGCAAATGCTTTTATAATTATCAGAATGTAAAGCAAAAAACCAACCCTTTAAATTTACAATAATTTTATAGGGAGTAGACAGGCCAAATGTTAATGCTTTTATAGCCTCCTTGACCTTTCATAGATTTGAACTGCATTTTAACCCACACCAGGATAAGTCAAAAACTTTTTTTTTTTTTAAGCCAAACACTCCCTAGGTGGGGCCTGTAAGGCAGAAACAATTTCTCAAAACTTCCTCACTAGCTTCCCCTGAGGCAACTCTAAGCTTTGCATTAACTCAAATGTAAAAATTCTGCCCTAGGATCCACCTTGAGTCCTTGGCAAGGACTTTGTATGAGATTCCTCAAATGTAAATATCTTCTAATCTGAGCCTTTTATCTAAGACCAGAACCAAACCTACAAGGAAGTTGAGGATTAAACAAAAGAAACCTGTAATTTCATGGTCAAAGGAACCTACTTGATATCAAATACATTTCTACAGAGATCTCCTTTTTAATCTTGGAGGGTTAAATTTTGCTCCTACCATTGTAGCCTATAAACTTGTGGAAAAGTGGCAATGGGCCCCTAAAACCCATAGCTGTATCACTCTCAAAATTATCTTAATTACAAAATGTTAACAATTACGAGCCTGCAAACTGAAAACTGTAGCCAATGACACACTGATTTTTATTGTAACTCAATGTTTTCTTGCAATATTAGAGCACAATTGTAATTTTGGAAGCAAATCTCAATTTTAAACAATCTATTTTCTTTAAAATTAATGGCAAACACATATTTACAGCACAAGGTTTGTATGCCAGTTCTTATGTTCAAGTGTATAACAGTGTAACTTATTAAAGAGACAATATTTTAGATCTTAATCTTCATTAAGTCTAATCTCCAGGCCAAGATTCACATGAAACACCATGCCAATTTAGGAGCGTCCCAAAGGCCTGTATTTCCTGGATTGCGTCATGCCACGTGGTGTTCAAAATGGCGACTACCCTAAACTACCAGCCTTAATCGTCATGCCACGTGTTCAAAATGGCGACTACCCTAAACTACCAGCCTTAACCATCATGCCACGTGTTCAAAATGGCGACTACCCTAAACTACCAGCCTTAACCTAACTTTTGTTAATAACATTATACCTTTTAAATCATGTGCAGTGACTTAAGCCAATACTCTATAGTCAAGACATGTAAAATATACCTTTAAATCCAATTATAAACAAGAACAAAGCATGAGTGGCGTTAGGCCACGTGTAGTTAGTTAAGATAGCTCTAACACTGAATCACCAGTTTTAAACTAACCTTTTCTTAATAACACTATACCTTTTACATAATAACCAATTAATTTATAACTCTTTAGTCAAGAAATGTAAAGCCTTATATCATTAAAACCAATTAGAAACAAGTATAAAGCGACTACATGAATTTCACCAGCCAAACCAAAGTCTTCCCAAATCTCGAGGTTTCTGGGCTTTAAGAGCGGCTTTTTCCCCAGCCACGCTTGCCTCTTGAGTGAGCTGCGCTGTCGCGGCGTGGCTTTGAATCAATCCCCACACAAACTGTGGCTAGCTCAAGAGGTTACCAGCAGATGTAATCTTTACCAATTTTTCCTTTTTAACATGAAACAGTCATTCACACAAAGACACAGAGAGGACATAAACATACACATAGACAGACAGTCGGTCGGTGCACCGGGACAAACACGGAAAGATACACAGAAAGTTAAGCGTGCTTGTTAAGCAATTGCATCCATTTTCCTCTTTAAACAGCTCTTAGAAGCTGTGGACATATGCCTATTTTTAAAAACCCCTTTCTTTTCGCCGAAATCAGCTCTTACGAGCTTTGGGCAAATGCCTACCAAATTCCTTCCCCATATTTCCCTATCTTATCAACCCAAGCAGTCCTGCGCTGGGTCCACGCAGTATGCTTGAAAAACTGTATCCATTCCTGCACTCACAACCATAGACACGAATTCACTAGCGCTAGTTTTGCCCTCTATGTTGCTTACCGTGCGGACACCATTAATTTTCACCTTTTCCACGAAGCTTCGCTGGATAGGGCTACCTCAAGAAATTCTCTCGTGCCAGGTCGCCCCACGTTGGGCGCCACTATGTAGCCGCCAGCAGCTACATGTAAACTGGTTTACCTGTTGAGAGAATTTTGGGGTCATAGGGAAGAGCGGCGAAAAGTAAGTACGGCTAAGTCAATGTTCACTGATCAAAGCCGTAAACTTTAATGGCGCCGGACCTTTTAACAGTTCGGGCAAACCCTCCCCCCAGACTCCAGGCTGAGTTCCGGTGGAAGTTGTCTAGCTTCTCTTGGAGGTCTTCGTCTTGACTGCTCCGGCAGCTGGGTGGGTCATCTGTTTAATTCAGGAATCCCTATACACGGAGGAACAATGAGCTTGACCTTTACTACGTGCACTCCACCCTAGGTGGAGCAGGATCCTGGCATTCTGGGAGAAGTTAACCTTGACCAAAGTCAAACTCTGACCAAGTGCAAGACTGCCCCAATATGGCTCTGTACAATCAGGTCTATTTAGTCTTATGACTGAGTGTAGGAGAAAGACCACAGAAATATAAATCAACTTGCTCCAGCAAATTCTATCATGATGCCTCCTTCTGACAGGGGAGGTTAAAAAGTAGACCTGGCACAGAGGCCAACCTCTTCCATCCCTTGCCATCTGCGGAGACATCGGAATACATTGTTTATTGTTACACACACACCACCAGTGTTCAGTGTAGGGGTTCTAAGGTTGGGCACCATGCATTTCAGTCACCTACTAGACTCTTGGTTGGATTGCTGGGACCCAATCCTGGCCTATATATATATATATATATCACTCTCTTCCATAGCTCCATCTCAATACATACACAGACCATATTTCTGTAAAGGCATGCAGTAGAGCTTCAATAATTTACCTTTATGTTTTAAAAACTAATAAGCACTTCAAGAATATGCTCATGAGCCTGCAAATGTCCTCATGCTCTGGGCCTTTCACAGAAGTCTTATATTCAGAACACTAGTGAAATGGCAGCTCCTGTTATGCTAAGATCTACTTGCTGGGATTTTATTCTCTTGCTTAAACAATAGGAAAGCACTGAAGTAGGCTAGTTTGTAATATCTGTGCTAGAAAGAGGGTCCTTAAGACTGTCAGAATCTCCTTTTGCATCATCTTGCTTTTTCCTGTTGTTTCCCCATCACTTGATCACTGGTTGGCATGGTCCGACCTTGAAGACTCAGTGGGTTCAGATGAAGGCAGGAATATTTCAGAAGGATGGAATCTCGTGTATGACAAACACTCACTGAAAGTAACCGAAAGCTCAGCTGTGGGGACTCAGCAGCTTAGAGGCAGTGTGGCATCTACCCACCAGCCCAAGCTGAGCTCTCAAGCTAGGCCACACCAACATGTGTGCTCTCTAACATATCTAGAGAGCACACACCAGCCACGCGTAGCTACTTAAATTACATCACTTAAATGAAGCCAATGTTTCTCCATAGCCATATTCCAATGCTCAGTGGCCTATCATACTGTCTGGTATATATGTAAATCACGTTGTTACCATAGAACAGAATGGAAAGTGCTTCTGGATAGGGCTAGGGCTAGTGGGCCAGTCCATGAGTTCTTTAACCATCCTTAAACCCTCCAGCCAGCTCCTTACAGGACTCAAAATGCTTTTCAACAGGTCATCCTGGCATTATGCTCTGTGCCTCCCCAGGGGGCAGACAGGGATGCAAAATGATGTCCTAGTCATTCAAAACAACACCACACTGGGGTGTCTGGTTTGTTGTTTTATTTGGGTTCTGTTTCATTTTTTGAAGCTTCTTTCAGAAAAATGAGTAAGGAAACCCCTATTTTGTTCCTTCATCAGTCAGAGTCCCCTGCTCTTCCCCACCCCCTGCTTTCACAAGGTCATGAGGGACTGTCACACAAAAGGCAGCAAGACTGCCGTCTTGCTTGGCATGTCCATTTTTTTTCCTTTAACAAAAATAAAAGCCAAAGAGAAGAGAAGGGGGACAGAGAGGGAAACTTTCTCTAACCATTTGTTCTGACGTTGGAATCTTTTGTGGTGTTTTATGAGGCACATCCTAGCTTTAATTATCATGTTTTATCAAAAAATGCAGAATGTTTTTAATCTGTAAAAAGAAAGATGACTCCAAAGTTCCAGAGAAAAAAATGCTAAAATGCTTGGAAGCTTTGGGTTTATCACCACACAAGCAAATCTGCCCCTAGGTATCAGAGCACAGAATATTTTAAAGGTATGGTTAAATTGCCACATCTCTAAAACCTAAGAACAAAAAAAGAACATTGCTAATAAATTAAGTTTTTCTACAGTTACTCTGGAGAATGTGAAATTATCAAGAGGGAGGAAATTCAAAGTCCAGGCTACTTTCTGAAAGATAAGATGACCTCCCAATAAATACTCTATAAAACCTGTGAAACATCTGTTCTGTTAACATATGTGCTTAAAATTCCCCATGCATCGGCTTCAAGTCACTACAAGGCAAGGCACACCAGCTGCAAAGATAAGAAGGAAAGATGTTCTCAGGGCGTTCCCCTGGGAGAGAACGAAGACTTGCCTGAGCCCTAGTCTCCCTCCCGTTTACAAACCATGATCCAGGATGCAGGCCAAGCAGGGACTCCATGACATACACTGTGGCCTAGGCACATTTTCCTGGCCACCCTTCCACTAAGCACTGTTGTGTGTTTAATTCTGATATCCTTTAACCAAAATGCCTCCCCTTAATTATGTCTAGCCTTCCAGATCCTTGCCATCAGTAAGAACCATTTAAAACTCACACTTCCCAAGAAGGTCTTCAACTTTTTGTGTCTTCCTGCTCTTATTTCTCTATACCTAAGAAGTAACCATACTTCGATCCCCCCACTGTGTTTGTGATAGAAAGATCTGGCTTCTATGCTCTTGTGAATTTACCTCCATTTCATGGCTTTTACAGACTGGAATTGTATCTGCAGCTCACATACCTCTCCCAAACTCAATCTACTTTCCCACGCAACCACTGCAGATCTCTGTTGGGAAGTTAACAGACATCCCAAGTCTATGGTGTTAAAGGCTATCTGAACCTCCTCCAATCCCGTTCTCTATACAGCTTACCCTTCCTGGGACCAACCCTTGGACCTTTCTTTGATTCTGCTTCTTCATTCACCCCCGTCTTAGTCACCAGGAAATCTTATTCCACTCCTTCCAAATAGTCAGCAAATGCTTGTTCACCACCTCCTCCAAAACCACCCAGAGCTAAGCCACATCGCCTGAATTATTTCAGTAGCCTCAGCCCCCCTCCTTCCAACCTCCCAAACCTATCACTGATTCTCACAGAAACTTGAGATTTCTTAAATCGTGCGTTTGATCAGGTCTTTCCTCTGTACAAAGCCTACCGTGTAACATGATAACCTCCAGAGTCCGCAACATACACAGCCTACTCATTACGCCTTGGAGCTTTGAGAGTTCTTTCTCTGGCTCACCAGACTTCCATTCTGATCCATTCAGAGAGCAAGCTAGATATGCTGTCCCTATATATATTTCTATCTAGATGATGTTGTATTACCAATATCTAAGACAATAGGATTGAACGTAAAAGGTTAATTATGCACATAGTCTATAAGATTTCAGTCAACAAGCGCCTATGCCCATTGCCTTAGACCCATGGTGACACATAATATCATAGTGAGAACACACACAGGCCCAGTGCAGAAAGACACCGTGAGCTCCTTCAGAGGCACATTCCCAATACCTTAAGTCTTCCCTTCAGGTTTCATCTACTAAAGGTTCCGTCACCTTTCAACCATACCAGTCTGAGGGTCAGGCGTTTTGAGTTTAGTGGGCTTTGGGGAACACTCTAGCCAAGTGGTTCTCAACCTTCCTAATGCTGCTGCCTTTTAACATAGTTCTTCACGTTGTGGTGACACCTCTCTCCAGTCATTTTCATTACGACTTCAAAACTATAACTTTGCTGCTATGAATAGTAATGTAAATATTTGCATTTTCCAATGGTTTTAAGTGACCCCTATGAAAGAGTCATTCAACCCCCAATGGGGTCGTGACCCATTTGTTGAGAGCCAGTGCTCTAACCAGAAGACTTTTCCAACTCTTCCCACAGGGGTCTACAGGGCTTTCTTAGCTGTTCAGGGTTCTCAGGTGACACTTTTTCAGTAGCTTCCAAGGCCATCATATTTAAAGATTCTAGCTTCCTCATATCCACCTAACACTTCTGTGCCCTCTTCCTCCCCTACTGTCCCCACAGCACCCCTCACTATCTGCCTTTCAGAGCCTCCTGTTTCCTCATCTTCTGCTTTCTAAAATGGAAGCTCAACTCACATTGGGGGTCTGTGGGCTGACTCACTTTATCCCAAAGATCTTTTCCCTGCTTCATTGACTGTGGTTTTTCCCCTTAGAACTGTACTTGGCAAGAGCTCAGACCCGAATCCTGAAAGAGAGAAGGAAGGAGAAGCCATCGGGAGGCTCCACAGAAACGGCCGCTTCGTTCTGTGTGGTGTTTGCATTCCTGGGCAGAACTTCCTCCAAACCCACCCCACAGAAAGTATGTGGTGCCTGATTATTGACTTTTGCATTAGAAAATATAAAATATTAAGCCATCCACATCACTGAACAAGTAAAATATAGATAGTGCTGATATAGCATTAAAGGATGTTATCATCTTTGAAAGATTTCAAAGGCTGGAATGTGGCTCAGTTGGTAAAATGCTCACCTAGCATGCATGAAGTCCTGACTCCAACCTCAAGCCCCACATAAAACGGGGCATGGTTGTACATGCCTATAAACTCAGCAATTGGGAGGCAGAGGCCGGAGTTAAAGATCATTCTTAGCTGTGCAGCAAATTCAAGGACAGTCTAGACACATGAGACTCTTCCTCAAAATTAAAAAAAGAAAAGATTTCAAAACTCTTTAAAGTGTAATCTCAATTCACATGTGAAAATTCCCCAAATCACAAATATAAGAAAATTTCTTGAGATAGCAGAGAGGGCTCAGCAGTTCAGAGCATTTGTTTCTCTTGTAGAGGATACACATGGCAACTCACAATCCTTCCAGAGGGTCCAACACCCTCTTTTGTCCTCCTCAGGCACAAAGCATGCATACAGTGCACATACATATATACATACAGGCAAACACATATTCACATGAAATAAAAATAAATATTGTTCAAAAAAGAGAAAATTCTTAAGTCCTAGCAAAAATGGCACAATACCTTCTCGAAAATAGATCTAAAAAAAAAAATCCTCAATCTTGTCACTTTGTGGGGTTATATTATAGCAAATAAAATACACGTTGATGCCATATCCCAAATCAAGACATTTCAGTTGCTTAGTCATTAGGTTGGTTACTAAAATCAACAGGTGCTTTTACAAGTCACCTCCCCATTACCAAGCAATGATGCTCCTGAAGACACAGTGAAATTAGTAACGAACTGGGGAAATCAGAAAAGACAAGTGACCCTTTCCTCTCCCAACCCCCCCCCCAAAATTGGGTGAATCTCTCCTATAGACTGATTGCCCTTGCCAAGTCTAATATAGTAAAACTCCAAATTTCCATGTGATGATCTTTGGTGTTGGGTTTTTAGATATAATTAGGTCACAGGATAGGGTTATTTCCAGTCAGATGGGTGCCCTTCTTAGAAGAGACATCAAGAAATTGCTTCTTTCCTTATTCTCTCTAGACCTGCCATATGATGGTACAATAAAAAGATGGCTGTGTTTAGGAGCCCTCACTGGACACCAGATTTGCCCACACAATGACCTTGGCCTCCTCAGCCCCCACAGTGGTGAATGGTGAATGTCTGTAATTTGAGGCACTATGTCTCTGGCAGTTTGTTATACATATCTACCCTAAAGCACGGTGTCATGTTCCTACAATCCATCAGGCTTTAGTAAGGGAGCTGTATAAATCCATAAACCCAACAAATAGCTGGGGAGCCCCAAGTTATCTGCACATTGAGTGTTGTCTATAACATTTTAGAGATCATGGGCAACCACATGCAAACTCAATTCCTTTTCAGAGAAGATGACTTGAAAATTCTAGAGAAGACTTTATGAAAACCCATGATCCATAAAACAGCTAAGAATTCCAGAGGGGCAAATGCTGAAACACACCAAAACAAACCCTACCAAGTAGCTTTATGACACCTATGTTCAGTCCCATGAGGAGCATCTGAGTCCTGTGTGAGGAGACTGGGTCTCTTCCAGTGCTTAAGAAATTCACACGGACACAAGAGTTCGGCTTTGAGGGACCTGTGCCAAACTATGTAGAGTTCTATGTAGAGTTCTTTTGACTTTATCTGTGCATCTTAGAAAACATGAAAATAAACACAGCACGCTAATTAGTATCACGCTTGTGAGTTACAAAAAATATACTTTTAATTGTTCAGTAGAATAGTGTTGGATGCCAGGTAATAGCTGCAGTACTGGCATGAAAGTGGGGACAATTAAAATAAATTAAAATAAGTGCCGCTCATTAAGTAATCTGTTCATTTACTCAGCAAGCACCAAGGGAGAGTCTCTCACCGGATACCTACCTAGCATCTGCTCCGTGCATGAAGTTACTGATGAGTGACAAACAATCACCAGTGTTTGGGAATATAGGAACGGCTGTGTGGTGTTTGGATAGAAATGGCCCTCATAGACTCAAGTGTTTCAGTGCTTGGCCTGTAGGGAGGGGCACTATTAGATGTGACCTTGTTCGAGGAGGAGGGACTGGTTGTAGGAAGTGTGTCACCATGGGCTTTGATGTCTCCTGTGCTCAAGCTATCCCTAGTAAGGAACACGGTCCCCTTCTGCTGCCTGTGGATCAAGAGTTAGAACTCTTAATTACTCCAGGACTGTCCTACCTGCACACTGCTGGCCTCAATGAAATGTTTGCCTTTAGAAGCGTTGTTATGGTCATAGTGTCTCTTCACAGCAATAAGACCCTAACTAAGGCAGGCTGCTTCTAAAGCACAAAGAGCTGAAATTTAAAATGATAACATGATATAGATGACTCCTCTGTAAGGCAAGTCAAGAAGGCCAAGAAGGCCAAGGAGGCAGGGGACCCCAGACATGAATCCATATTATAAGGATGGTGTGTGTGTGTCTGTGTGTGTGTGTGTGTGTGTGTGTGTGAATGTAGGCATAGGGATGCCAACACACATAGTTTGTGGGAGTCCATTCTCTCCTTCTACAGTGGGTCCTAAGGATCAAACTGATACTATCAAGACTTATGCAGGAGTTGCAAACACTTTTTATTTTTTGCCAGCCCTAAAGTATCTTCATGAAATTTCAGAATATAACTTTCCATTCCAAAATATATATAACTAAATGTATATGGATATAACTGATTCTATTTTCAGACTAACTTAAAAACATTTAATTTTGTTTTGATTCACAGAATTTTACTTATATTAATACATATGGGTGGTACAAATGGAATTCAGCGTGAAGTTTCCGTACATCTAGACGTTATGCACTGGTTGAAGTCAGCCTCCCCTTCTCCCAACCCCAGCCCATTCCTTTCCCAATTTACTTCTACAATTTACTATTGTACTTTCATGGCCAAAAAAATTAATAAATAAAAATAAAAATAAACCCAAAAATCAAAACAACAAAAGAAACAACCAAAAAACCCTCACCTTCCATATAAAAACCATGGTATTAACAAAGTGTCTAGTTTGTTTAATTTAATACAATATCTACTTCTTCTTTATTTATTGTTTTGTGGGCACTTGGCTTACTTTGTATCTTAGTGTGAACAGTGCCACAATAAACATGGCCGTGTATGTATCTCTCTCTCTCTGACACACTGATTTCATTTCCTTTGGACATGTATCCAGAAGTGGGACAGGTCACATGGGACATTTTTAGTTTGCTAAACAAGACCAGAAAAACTAAAAGGAATATTAGCATTTTTTCACATGTAACTTTGTACTCAAACAATATATAACTGCGAAAATTATTTAAAACAACCAAAGGTCTGAAATGGCGAAGCACGTAAACTTAGTCATAAAAAGGAGGGTGTGATCAGGTTTTAATCTCTTTTCTAACACTATCTAATAAATGATTTCCTCAAAATCATAAAGAGAAGTGTAGATGGATAGCCTAACTTCTGGTACCTGCTATAGACTACCTAAAAGTTACTGCAGAGACTTACATCTCCTAATTTCGGGAATTTCACAAAGTAGATTGGCATGCTACACAAAATAGGCACTATGATGCCCTCTCTTCTTGAGTCAACAGATTACCTATGTGCACCTTCTGTTCACTCTACACCCAGCAACCCTTACATAAGGCACTGGTCAACAGACAGAGGTTGACCCAGATCTAGCCGTGCTCATCCACCCGCCTCTCCTCTCCACTCATGTCTTACAATCTCTTAACTTTCACCAGTTCTTCACCACACCAGAGTCTCAGAGAAATCACGCTGGAACTGACTTAGTGATTTCCAAGTATTCAAAGATGCTCTGAAGGCTGCTGGGGGAAGAATGGTCATGACTAGACTTAGCCAGCCATAGACCATACATGCATACTACAATACTGGCCTGTCAGGTAAGCCTTGCCCACTGGTGCAGCATGGCCATAACACCAGAGTAAACAGCTGCTTTCTGATAGGGCTTAAGAATTCCACGGGATGGAGTTCATACCTGTTACTGAAAAGCAGGTCATAGTCCATAGCTAGAGGGTCACACCTCCTGGGTGAGAACCTGCCACTGTTGCTTTGCTAAATGGGCGTGGTTTTGCTTACAGCCATCGATTAGTCTTGCTCTTGATCCTGTTCAAAGGCATTTTAATCTTATTTTATCCTATTTTATTCTGCAGCAGGCAGAAGAGGTTCCTAGCTGGTCAAGGTTTTGGAAGTGACTATGAGCGAGCGGTCAGCCCTAGATTAGACCTTCATATTGATGCCCACACACAAAGCTCAGAGAACATTGATGTGAGGGCAAAGAAATGTAAGAGATGGTAAATAAAGAGGGTTATGAAATCCTATCTACTGTACATGATACAGCTAATGTCTGCATGTACTGTGGCTCGCTACACAGAAGCAAGCCAGTCAACATCCTATAATGGATGGGAGAGGGACTGGTGAAGTTTCGCCACTATATCAGTTGCTATTGGTGGTTGACAGCCACTGAAGGAGATACGGTCAGACTTTTCAGGGGTGATGGTAGTGATAAGTTGCCAGGGCTCCGGAGGACACCCTATACCTGAGTGTTGGCTGGCGGCACTCACTGGACAGTGTGTTATGATAAAACGGAAAAGAAGGCATAAAGGTGGGGAGGTAAAGTCCTGGGGATACCTGGTGTGCAACTGAATGGGGATTTGGGTTGAATATGATCTAGATACACTTCATAAATGTATGACATCGTCAAGGAATAAAATTTTAAATCTCTTTTTTTAAAAAAAGGAAATTTTTTACAGAAGCCAATACAAAGTCCAAGGGCAGTAGAGCGGGAAGCTAAATGTTCCACAGTCGCAATGCCACAGGGAAGAACGGGGCATGCTTTGTACATACTCAGTATTCATCTGTGTGTGTGTGCATCTTCGTGCTACCGCTCCATGATTAATTGTGCTGCTTTGCTCAGAAAGGCTGTCAGAATAAAATTTGAGTCTTCTATACATTGCTTTTTTCTAAAGTAGTATCCTCTCTATTAACATAATTGTTTCAATGTATTGTTAAGGGTGTGTGTGTGTGTGTGTGTGTGTGTGTAATAAGCATGTAGAAAATTCATCATTTGTACTTAAACTGTCTGTGACTGAATTCAGTCTACAGTGTCAAACTAAGGGAAATACATAGCTCACAGTGGTTTTCCTTCCTCAATCTGAGTTTATTTTAAAGTAGCAACAGGGATTTTCTAACAGAAAGAATTTCTGATCAAAAGGCTCACAGACAACACACTCTTCTAGGCAAATGGTCTCGCTGCAAAAGAAACAGGAGAAAGAATGAATTATTTTGCTGTGGATTCACAGAATTTTGAAACAAGAAAGACCGCTGACAGAGAGTTTTGTATTTTGTGTTGCACAAATCACTGACCACAAGGATAAGCACACACTATGAGGACCACTGTCAGGGAGACTCGGGGAGGGGGAAGTGGGGAGTGTCTCTGTGCCACAGCATGCCTCCTGCAGATATTTAATATCTGCATCCAGTTACTAAACATCCTGCAACTTAAAAATAAATAAACAAATAAATAAACCAAAAAGCCCCCTGCAAATGGTGTTTTAACTTACTCTTTCCCAGGCATACTTGTCTTTGATGGCTGCTAGATCATGGCCTTCCATTTCAAGACGTTGATCATGCTGAGAGAGCAGAGTCACCAGCCACTTCCTGCAACTTTTAATATGAAAAGACTGTGGGACTTTTAAAGTTATTTAGATATTGGGGATGAATAAGAAAGTAAGGCATGAGGCTTAATAGTGATGTGTTTGTATTTCAAGTTCACAAGGTGTCAGTTGAACTGGCTGGTTTTGTGTGTCAACTTGACACAAGCTGGAGTTATCACAAAGAAAGGAGCTTCAGTTGGGGAAGAGCTGAGATCCAGCTGTGGGGCATTTTCTCAGTTGGTGATCAAGGAGGGAGGGCCCCTTGTGGGTGGTGCCATCCCTGGGTTGGTGCTCTTGGGTTCTATAAGAGAGCAAGCTGAGCAAGCCAGAGGAAGCAAGCCAATAAATAACATCTCTCCATGTCCTCTGCATCAGCTCCTGCTTCCTGACCTGCTTGAATTCCAGTCCTTTGGTGATGAACAGCAATGTGGGGAGTGTAAGCTGAATAAACCCTTTCCTCAGCAATTTTTTTCTTGGTCATGATGTTTTGTGCAGGAATAGAATCCCTGACCAAGACAAATCCATGTAGGGTTAGCTCTGGAAACACCAATGCTGTTGATTTTACAGACAAGGAAAGTGAAATTTTAGGAAGTTAGTAGGTTTAGCCAAAATCCTTTACCTTCTCAGTAGTGACCAATAAGCACTGTAAGAAATGAGTGAAAATCCCAACATCTTCCCTTTCCATCGCCTCTCACCAGAAAGAGTGGCCTCCCGTATCCGTCTGTCTCATTTCTCTTGCTTGGACTAACAGTCTCTCAACCTTTGCTTCCCGATAGATCCCTGTTTTCCAGCTTAGATTCACTCACTAATGAGCATTCCCTCCCTCAGGGAAGCCTTTCCCACTAATCCAGACTGAGGAGTTGGGAGTGGTTTTTATGTGGGAGCAGAAGACCAGAGAGATGAATCTTTTAAGACAGATTGATTTTTAGAATTCTCCTCTGGCCTATTTGTTTATTTCGAAGACTTCCCTTGACATCATCAGAACAGAAAGTGTCATTAAGCTGACTATAAAGCAGGTGAGCCCTGTCACTATCATCTGTCCATCATCTTCATCGCCACAGTATCTCCTTCCTACTTTGTATCCAATCACACCTAGTTCTCTGCCACTGGAGGACAGATCCAAACCCACATGCAACGTCAGAGCAGCCCACAAGCTAGAGAAAATGACTTGGCCTGCAATGTTTTACAGATGCTGTAGTATACTACATTCGTTGAATGTGCATGGCCTAGCTGAAAATTGTCCCCTCTAGCAAAGGTCTCTCTAGCTCGGCTCCCAAAATGGAAAAGAAGTATACCACTTTGACAGCCTTTTAAAATGCTATTCCACTTTATGAGACTGCTCTCCCTTTGTCTGGAAAGTTCAGTCTGGATAGCCTTGGTGGGGAAATATCGTCCACCTCATGATGTGTTTGCTTGTCTCGCTTACCTTCAGCCACACGCCACCAGATGCTTCTTAAAGCATTTCTGTTGCTCACAGTTCCAGTCTATGACAGTGGACATGAAGAATGCTGGCTGAGAGAGATTAAACAGATCTAGCCCCATCTAGGCCTCTGTTTCTTTCTTTCTTTTTTAAAGATTTGTTTACTTATTGTATATATATATGAGTACACTTAGCTATACAGATGGTTGTGAGCCATCATGTGGTTGCTGGGAATTGAATTCAGGACCTCGGCTCTCTTCAGCCCCACTTGCTCCAGCCCAAAGATTTATTTATTATATATAAGTACACTGTAGCTGTCTTCAGACACTGCAGAAGAGGGCATCAGATCCCATCACAGATGGTTGTGAGCCACCATGTGGTTGCTGGGATTTGAACTCAGGACCTTTGGAAGAGCAGTCGGCATTCTTAACCACTGAGCCATCTCTCCAGTCCTAGGCCTCTGTTTCGAAAAGCACCTTTGCCCTATGTGTTATTTCCCTGACATAGGGTAGGAGCTTCATGAGAGATGGTTCCTGGAAGAGGAAGTTCAAAAGCAAAGAAGGGCAACTGTACCTCTTGCCTCTATAGATCAACCTTGCTACAGCGCCCTCTATCTTATCTAGGATCAAATATCTGACACAGTCTGTATTTATAACTCAGAAGCCTGCATGTGACCTAGAGATAGAAGTGACAGTGAAGAAGCACCAAAGAAATTACACAAGAAGAATTAAGTCTAGATAGGAAAGAGGGTCATTATTGTCTTCCTTGGACTTTTAATAGAAACTGCTTACCTAGCTTAGCATGCTTTGGTAAAGAGTACAATGCAGCCCAGTTTTATTTTTATCTGTGACGATGTCAGATGTAACTTTCCAAAGCCCTGACTGCAGGCGACTCTGCAGCTTTAGGTCTATTTCCCAGCATCCTATATACCAGGAGGCTATTCCTAGGACACAGAGGCAAGGAAGGTCCTGTGGAAGATCTCCACAGTTTGTGAGATCCATCTGTTGTCATGGAAGCCAAAGTTAGATGGCAGTTGTCATACTATGGCTGTCCTCTGGGAGAGTTATCATCCCAGTCGATGGCTTCGCTGAGAGCTTTGGCTGTGCTAGACAATAGGCTCAGGCTGGCATCCAAGAGAAATAAATCACCATACAGATAATTAGATAGGATGCAAACAAGTTACAATAATGCAAAACACGGGTACCTGTGGAAGAGTTTAAACCATCACTATTGGGGGAAATCAGGACAAAAGGCTTCTTTGGGGAGGGTGCACTGGACTGGACCTTGAAGGATAAGAAGGCTTGTCAACAGAGAAATGATAGAGGGCCACTCCTGACCAAGCAGTACATCTGAGAGAACAAATCAGAAATGCTGCAAAAGGGAGCTGTGAATTCCCCGAGTTGGGTAACTGGAATTCTACCATAAAAGAATTTGATAAAAAGAAAATGTTTCTATGAAGTTCTACATAAAAGAAAAGGCATGTATTTCTATACAGTCCTTTGATCTACAGAAAGTCACTACATACATGCTAAATGTTACTTCTATTCAAGTCAGTATTTTAGATGGCAATATTTCAGAATAATTGAAAGTAGATTTTTTAAAAATCTCCAAGATAGAAACATTCTAAGAAATTCAATGTATTCCATATGGATGATCAAGTCAAGATTAAAAATTCCAGGAAGATGTACAAGACCTTCAATTATTTATTATAGATCTATGCTCTTGGAAGACAGGAATTCCTGTACACAGAACTCCATTTGGACTGGATACCCAATTCATGCTTCATTTCTAGTCCATCAGAACTATTTCATTAGATCAGCAGAAATGGGAAGTTTTAAATGTCGGGAGATAGAGTGTTGTTTCGTACTCATACAGGGCTTTAAAGTTTAATTGCAGAGCTCCTTGACTTTATAGTTGAGGCAATGAAGTCCAGACAGTGGGTGACCAACTCACTAAATGTCAGCCAGCCAGCGAAACTGAAGGGAAACAAGGTGTCGCAGGCCACACAGGAAGGTGACTGGTGGAGTCAGTGGGCCCTGAGCCCTGAGCACAAGCATTGACCCCAAGCCTGCACACAGGCCAGCTGCCGCTGAAGGTTGTCACTGGTGCTTACACGGTACGGTGCTGTAGACAAAGACTTTCTGAGACAGAAAGGAAAGGGTCACAAGTGAAGGAAGTGTACACGTTATCTGAAGCTCTGTACAAAGGAATGGGAATTTCTGGGCATCCTGAAAGAAAATTTAAATATCATGCACAACTGCTAATATATACTTGGGATGAAAAAAAAGCAACAAAACAATAACAATAACAACAAAAGAAAGTTGTAATCTTTTCTTCTGCTTCTTAGAGCATTCAAAAGTGTTGACACCACACACTTCAGGTGCAAGGCTCAGAGGTCCCTGGGATGAAAGTACTTTAAATTCCCCTCCCCTGAGGACTAGTTGTACAGTACCAGAAAGTGCTATTCAAGCTTCCAACGGAGAGGATTAAGCAATAGTTCTACCCAGCTACAGTGCTTACGAACCAAAGCACCCAGCACAGCACAACAGCCCTGAGGATGTAACAGGGGTACCCATGACTTGATAGCACCCAACAGCTCTCTAATTGGCTCCAAGCACACTTTGTTCTTACACCCACAAATCAACACAGTTTTCACCCTCTTCACGGAAACATCTCTCTGCAGTGGCTAAAGACAGTATAGAAAAGTGCAGCCAATCACAATGCAGACGTGTGGAGCCCAGTCCCAAGGAATACGTGTAAAAACAACTCCCACATGTAAGGTTTGGGGAACGTTGTGGAAGAGAAGAAAAGATTTTAACTGACTAAAGGGGGAGGGCATTTGCCATGAGGCTGTCTCCCAGTAATGTCACAACCTACAACCATAAAGTCCCACCATCCTGACTGCCTAAGCGTGAGCTGACCAAGGACATCTAACAGATGAGGTCATGAAGCCTCAACTCCATTGGAAGAACTGTAGGCAACTGAAGAAAGCTGAGAGTGGGAGACTTGGTCTTCTTCTCTTTTCTTTCTCTTTCTCATTTTTAAGGGGTAGGGTGTTTGTTTGATATTGTGTTGTTGTTGTTGCTATTTTAAAACAGGGTTGTCTCTCTGTGTAGCCCTGACCATCCTGAAATTCGCCCTATAGACCAGGCTGGACTCAAACTCAAGAGATCTACCTGCCTCTGTCTCTCAAATACTGAAATTAAAGATGCACCAATCATTGGACTGAGCGTGGGGTCCCTGATGGAGGAGATGAAGAAGGGACTGAAGGAGCTGAGGGTATTTGCAGCCCCATGGGGGGAGCAACAGTGTCAACAGGTCAGGCTCCCCCAAAGCTCCCAGAGACCGGACCACCAACCAAAGAGTACACAAAGAGGGACCCTGGCTCAGGCCGAATTCGTGGCAGAGGATGGCCTTGTTGGACATCAGAGGGTGGATTGGCCCTTGGGCCTGAGGGTATTCAATGCCCCAGTGTAGGGGATTGCCAGGGAGGGAAGGCAGAAGTGGGTGGGTGGGTGGAGGAGAACCCTCATAGAGGCAGGGAGAGAGGATAGGATAGGGGATTTCCAAAGGGGAGACCTTGAAAGGGGAAAACATTTGAAATGTAAATAAAGAAAATATCCAGGAAAAAGAAAACGACGTGCCCTCCCACTGTCCAGCATGAGATTTGGTCTTCTACAGGGAAGACCACACCAAATAGTTATCCAATATCAAAGATCGGCTCTGAAAACATACAAGTGATATCATATAGACTGAGCATAGTATATTAGGAATACATACATATGTGCATATGATATGTAACCACCATTGGTGCAAAGAGGCCATGAAAGAGAAGCACTAGAGGGAAAGGTTGGAGGGAAGAAAGAGAAGTGGAAATTGTGTGGTTAAGTTATAATCTCAAAAACAGTAGAACATAGTAAAAGATGGTATAGTCTGATGGTCACCCCAAATCCTACCTTTCAAATGTATTAAATGCACTGCTATTTAATGATTTGGAATATTCAAAGACATCCCTGTCGGTGGAAAACAGTTATTCTAAAGGGGAGCAGAAATGGGAGTGTAACGCAGAGGCTCTGAGTTCACCCTGAGCGCAGGGGGAAAAAGAAATCAAAACTCAAGCACAGTAACTGGATAATCCTGTGCGTAAGAATTCTTCTAGGTAAGATTTACAAAAAGTCCACAGCGGATCAGGATTTCATACCCAATGTCCATTTGCCTAACAGCCCATGTTGTGGCAACTATTGATAAATATACTAAAAATCTTTTCAACCTATGTTCTTCTCTGTATCCTCTCATCAAAGGAGAACAAGGACAAGCGGATGGGGAAGCGGGGAGACATGGAATTACATTACATTTAAGCTTGACTTGTCATCTAAATCCCTTGTTTGTAAATAACGATCGATATGTTCTAATACTTTTTTCCCATAAGAAATGACCCAGGTTTATTCTACTTGTAACTGTGTATACTAAGCTAGAATTAGACTTCAGATATCTACCTAGATCTTCTATAAAAACACCATAAAAGGTCAAAACGACAGAGTAGCCTGAGAGAAAACTAAAGGTGCTGATGGGCCATACACTTGGGCATTCTCTGAAAGCCAGGAGTAAACTAGGCACGCCCACAGAGGCCAGGACGCTGGGAGTCTTCTCTGGGGAGCTGTTCTAGAGATGTTGGTATCTAGAAGGATGAGGATCCTAGGTAAGCTGATCCTTCCCTGAACCCATCCAGTGATCTTTCCCCAAACCAATCCAATGTGGTTGTCATACTCTCACTCCCAAGCTGTACTGTGCGGACCATTTCAAGAACTCCCTAAAGGGAGTAGCTATCCTAGAATATCGCTTAGGTAAGATTTACAAAAAGCCTACAGTAGACCAGGATTTTATACCCAATATCCATTTGCCTAAGGGCCCTTCTAGCTGTTAGGCAAATGGATATTTTGTATATATAGGAGTATCCCTTTTAGCCAGGGTTCTTAACATTATATCACCAGTTAATAATTACTTCATCCAAACCCTACCCACAATCCTGGGAACCAACTCAACACCTGTGTGCTCTTATCTGACTCTTTGTCACCCAGCTTTTGGAAATGACAGGAAGAGTGGCATGGCATAGACAACAGATTCTATGTAAGAACAAGAAGAAGACTCTTCTACTTAGAGTCTTTCTGACAATATGTGTAACACTATTTTAACCACAATCTCTCAATAAGTTGATGTTAGAAAACAACAGATAAAGATTCCTGAACCCCTTGTATGGATTAAGTATGAAGATTTGTATTAATCTGCCCAAGTTGCCACAACAAAATGCCTAAGCAGATACTTTACAAACAAGCAAAATTTATTGCTTACAAAGTTAGAGGCTGGGAAATCCAAGGTGAAGGACCCCTGGCGAGGGTTTATTCTCTGCCTTCTCAGATGGCATCTGCTGCTTATCTTCACAGGGCGGCAAGGCAAGACGCTCTCTTCAGTTTCTTTTGTGAAGGTAGCAACGCATGAGTCTGAGCACTACAGGCCCCACTTCTAAGACCTGGATTGGGAAAGGTACCAATATTCTGACCATCAAAATTCAATAGTAGTTAATGGTTCCAATATAAAGTGCTCCTTTGCAAAAGCTTGAGTTTACCCAAAGAGCCAAGGCTAACTGGACAGGAGTACACCGGGATCCACAGTGTGGAAATGGATGAGGCAACCCGAAACCAAGGACTGGGGGACAAATAAAATCCAGAGCAAAGAAAGTACCAGTCCCCAACTATGGAAGCTCGAAAGAAAAGAAGGGTGCAAATGGCCGGAGAGAGAGCAGAAGGCAACATTTCGGCAGAGAATCCACAACGATAAACAACTGCCACTTTGAAGATACAAGAAGAGCCAGGAGAAGAAGCAGACAGGAGACTAAATCAAGACCAGTGACTCACGCTCTGCCAGAGGGTAAACAGGCCTCTGAACTCCCTATTCTCACACTGCGAATCTCGGAGGCTTTCAGCCCCTTCGCTCAGTTCCGAACACTCAGCAGTATTCATTCCTGGGAGATTTCTCTATGCACTGTCCTAAGGCAAGTACTAATTCCTCTAGGAAGTGAGAAATATGTTGGCGCCTGCTGTCACGTGGCTTTCATTCTTGGTTCTTCGTATCCTAAGAGCCAGGGCAAACAGAACCACGCAGGTTCTGGCCAGCTGTGACTACCTATAGAAACACCACTGCCAATCAAAACTGACAAAATTCTCATTTCAACGTGTTGTCCTTTAGACAGAAAGAATCCAGGGCAGGTGGGCAGCCAAACTCTCACCCACAAATGTTCAGAAGACAGAAGAAAAAGAAAAGGATACACACACAAACAAGCCTTTCTTTACGCTATGACTACATAAGATCAACAGTTCTAACAGTGTAACTTTTTTACCCCACAATATGGTTCTTTATAAGAACAATGGATCACAAGTACTGTAGGAATTTTTGACCAAGGGTTAGGGACATGACTCAGTGGATAAGAACATCTCCACAGGCATGAAGACCTGAGTCTGGTCCCCTGGCACCCATGTAAAGTCAGGAATGACAGTGCATGCCTGTCCACACAGCACTTGCAGAGCAAATGCAGACAGTTCATGCCTAGCTTAAAGTTCCAGTTCAGTGAGAGACCCTATCTCAAAGCAATAAGGCAAAGTGAGAGAGAAAGATACTCTATGTCCTTTTTTTTTCCTCTGCATGCATGCACAGGGCATACACCTGAATATGCAGACACACACACACACACACACACACACACACACACAGAGAGAGAGGAGAGAGAGAGAGAGAGAGAGAGAGAGAGAGAGAGAGAATAATACTGAAAATTTAAAAGATAACAAAAATTCCTAGAAAAATCTGCAATACCCAGAGATAGTCATTGCTAATATTTTGAAGGTTTTTCTCTACATTGATAAGTGGCACACAGGGAATTTTTAGATAAGCTCACTCCATTACATACTCTTAAAGATAGTAACACACCTATGCAGTTTTATAAGCTTCTGTTTTCTTCACATTGACTTGAACATTTTTACTAAAAAGGAGAGCTGAGAGATTGTGCCCAGTTGTGCTGTCAGCTGCTAGGGAGAGACTTTAAAACCACATCCCATAAGCACACAAGGAACGGCTTCTCCCCGTACGCTTATCTTCAATCTTCCATTCTAACTTTAATCCTATTTCTTTTCTTTCCATTCAGGATGGTCCCACAGAGTCAGGTGAGCAAGGTGCCCTTACTACAAACATGGCCTCCTCTCTGTTCACATCTGCACCGGTGTTAGAGCTGGCCATGTCCAAAGTCCTTCCTAGAGGAGCCCACTTGTCCACTCCGGAGAACCTATAGAGCGCCACTCTGCTTGTTTCTTGGCTCACTTCCTATTCCTAACAAAAGACTGTGAATCGACTAGAAACTGGGACTTATAATAGGAATTATTACGATCTATTTTCCTCAATCTCTAATCCTAACTCCTTTTTCCCCCCAAAATAAGTCATTATTTTTGTTACCATCTGTTTGCTCTTAACACTGATAGCCCTGTCACAAGGACACGGTCTGATGGGATGGGCCACAGTGGTTTCCTGAAGCCCTTGTCCTACCTAACAAGCGCCCTGCAGAGCACCAGCTAATGCCCCACTAACACTCTGAAGAGCTGACTTATGAACCAAGTCTTATACACACACACACACACACACACACACACACACACAGACACACACACACTTGGAGGAAGGCCGGCTGGCCTTGGTGATTTATCTGTATCTAGCCCGTTGATGAGGTCTGGAGTCTTCTGGGCACGTGCTGCCTCTTGATCTATTACCCCCAGTGTGGGAACTGCTTGAGAGAGCCCGAGTGCAGGAATCTTACTCAGCAGAAACAGAAGCGAGGAATTCATTTACACTCTATTTTATCTCTCTTGGCCTCTGAATACATGTTTGGCATATAAAAGTCCACCAGTCCCTGGCTGCACAGCAACTCTGTTTCAGAAGTGTTTCGGACATCTACCCATCCCAAGCACCCTTTGCAAATTCATCTCTGGCTACCTCATATCTATTGTACATAGAATGTACCACCCTTTGTGGTGGTCTATCATAATGGTAACTTAATAAGTCAGCCCTTCAAGTAGTCCATTTCATTACCTGTATTCAGGCATTCTCTTCGTTTTTTTCCCCCTGCATATTTAGTGTTCTAGAGCACTTGGGTTTACGACCTTTATTTCTCCGACTACATTTGGGCACCTATAAAGTAATTTACATATCTCTCATTTTCATAAGAGTCATTTGATTTTCAAGTATTTCCTTTATTTTTCTCCCACCGTGTCAGCACTGAATTCCTTTTTACCAAATGATTGTGTATTTGACCTCTTTCTTTGCCATGCCCTCTCCCATGATGAACTAAGACTACTCCTCATTACATACTATAATCTGTGTTTTAGACAGCAATCACTAAGCAACCAGCTACCGAATGAAGGGATGGCACTGCCAGCTACCAGCCATGGCGTGGTTCCTAGGTACTATGCCCCATGCTGAAGACATGCTATACATTCCACCCTGTGCTCAGATGCCAGATTATAACCTCCGGCAGCAACTGGAGTGGAGATGCTAGAGCTAGACTATCAATAAGTACTTCACGGACAAACTGAAAACCTGCATTAAGTTCATTTTTCAACATTGCAAGAAAATTCAAAGATAGCATGGTCTGATCACTTTCTGAAGTCTCACAATGCCAAGACTTGAATCCAAAGCCCACGCAATGAATTAAGACTTAACACTTGTAAAGTCAGTAAGCACTTAATTAATGCAGGCAAAATTAACTTCATTAATCTCAATAGAGATTGTGCCATACCCCGAGTAAATATACTGAGCCATGATTTTCCAAAAAAAGATCTATAAGTGATGGGTGCTTAATAAAAACAAAAATCACAGAGGCAGAAATCTGTCACTCAGCCACGCAGGTAAACACATGACTTCTCTTTCATCAGTAACTTCTGCAGAGTCTCTCCCGAACTCGGATAGTTTTTTCCCTATTGTAATTCCGGGTTGACACACTGCAGTGAGCAGGCCACTCCTCAGACTTTGACTGCTCCTATCTCTAGCCACCACACCCACCCACCCACACACACACACACACACACACACACACACACACACACACAGTGGCTACTTAAAGCCATCTTTTGCTTTCTTTTCAACTCTTATCAGTCGAACTTTAGTGGAAGCATTAGCAGACAACAAAGCCTTTCAGCAGGGACATACGGGGAAGCCATGGGTTAAACAACCAAATGCGGTACAAAAGTCATAGATCAGCAAACAGCAACAATGTAAATCACGAAGGTGGGAATGTTTAAAAGGGAGGAAGGACAAGAATTACAGATGAGGCAAAGGAGCTCTAATTTGAGCACTATCATTCACCTTGGAGGGAGAAAAAACACCCATCCTAAAGCCTCAATTCTTCCATCTGGAGAATGGCGGTGATAAAGTATTACCTCCTCACAAACATGTCAATGTATCACATAAACTGTCCAATATATGTTGTCATTTCCATCTGTTACAACCTAGAATCAGTTCCATTTATGTATCTCACACTATAAACATTCACCTTACAAAACTTATCAACAGCTTCACATTGTAGCCCATTGACCCTTGTCTGCCTGTTTGGGGTGGGTCTGGAAACATTTTTGATATTTTAGCCCCGTACAATACAATTCAAAACAGGCTTTGTGTTCCTCCAAGCTTGGAAAGCTACTGTGTGCTCACAGGTTGAATACTGTAAAGCACTGTTTAAACAAGGAAGCCTCTTTTAAGTCCTCCTTCAGTCAGCTGCCTTTGGAAGAGGTACAAACTAAAACTGAAAAGGCATAGATGTTTTACATTTAAATAGGTTTAACATCAATGTTCATTAAACTGCTGCCTGGATGGTTGCACAAATACCTTTTGCAAACTTGGTACACGTGAACACATACAGTTGTCTACAGAAATCACGGCACAGGTTCAGTTTTTCTTAAACAGCTACACGGAGTTCCCGTCACTTGGAAGAAAATGCAATGGCTCTAAGTAAGTTGCTCTGGTATCTGCGATGGCTGTCCAGAGCAGAGTACAAACCATGAGTCAATTTAACAAGAAATAAGCTTTCTGCTGGAGGATTTAAAGTCCCCGTCCTCCCACAAAGAAAACTGGATTTTGCAAGTCAAGCCTTGGCTTCCTTACCAAAGAGACGAGCATACTGTTCTTTCTGTCTTGTCTTGAGCTCTGGCAGGTCAAAGCTTTTCACCAAATTGCTAACACAAAAAGCTTCACCTTCCCCAGTGCCCCAAGTTAAAACAATCTTTGTTGTTACCAAGGATGGCAAGTTGTCACCCTAAAGATACTTGTCACCATCCTGTATAAAGCTATACCCAAGCATTAAGTTTTGAACCATGGGACCAGGCAAGTGACAGAAACAGGAGTCTGTGGAGGGATCACAATGAGTCATACAGCCCAACAAGCAGAGCGCTTTCTGTTGAAATTAAATGCTAAATCAAATAGGAATCAACCCAACTGCTGTAACCTGAGAAGAGGGCAAAAATCAAGTCTAGTCCACACCTTCTCTGCAGTTCCTGACTCAGGGTCGCCGGGGTGGGTGGTCGCAGGGCCCAACAGTAGGGCGGTGCCCTAGCAACCGTGACTCCTATTAGGGCCTCGGGTGGGGAAAGCCCGGCAGCAACACGTGGGGCGCGGTCACTCTGCCGCCTGGGAACTCACTCCAGCGGGAGTTCCTAGTGTTCGCCCCCTGGCCCGCAGCCAGGGAAGCTTCGCCAGCTTTGAACTTGCAGCTCCTGACATTTCCATCCCTCCACGGCGCGCGCGGAGCGCACTCCCGACCCGCCCGTTGCGCTCAGCTCTTCGCCTTGTACAGAAAGCAGTGACCACGACTCCCTCCCCGCAGGACAGTCCTGGCCCGGGTGGCACACTGGGTCGCCCTCACCCAGAGCCTCCTATTGTATCTCCCCACACTCCCAGGCTGCTCCCCCACTCACCGGGGCTGCTCGCGTCCCTGCCGCCAGAGGCAGCCAGCTGCCCCATCCCACGAACACTGCGGTGCCCCCCGCGTGTGCAATGCGGAGCGCCGCCTGCGCGCGGCCCGTGCCGGGAGCTCAGCAGGAGGAGGGCGCGAGCGCGGCGGGAGGGATGCGCGGGGCGGTGGGGGGCGCGCGCCACTCCCACTCGCGGCCGGCCTCGAGGGTCGCAGGGCCAATCAGCGCGTGCAGGAGGAGCCGAGCCCTCTGCGGGACGCGTTCATTGGCCTGCTCCGCGCTGCCCAACTCTCGGGGACCCGGCCCCCGAAGCCAAGTCTGCAAACTCAGGCGGAGGTCCGCCGCACACAGGTGGCGGAAAAGGGGGGACTCGGGCGGGACCTGTCCGGGAAGCCGGTTCCCACGGAGCACCCTCGGCGATCTGTTTGCTCAGGTTGCAGGTCCCTTCCTGTGCGCGACCCTCTGCCCACCGCTAGCTGCGCAGCTCACCGGCGGCCAGTAGCTACCGGTCCCAAGCACTGCTGAGCGACAACGCCCAGACCAAATCTCACTCCCAGCGCTTCTCTAGGATGAAACTCACTGGGCATTAAAAGCCAGGCTCCAGACCCGAGGCCACTTCACTTTTACAACAACACGGGCGCTGGTCTAGAAGGTGGAAACCGGGCAGGCAGGGCTTGGCGTTGGGCACGGGAAATGTTGGGGATTTGATGAAAGCCCGAGCAAAACGTTACCTTGTCACCCCACACAGACACCTCAACCCAGCTTGCCCAATTCTCTCTCTCTCTCTCTCTCTCTCTCTCTCTCTCTCTCTCTCTCTCTCTCTCTCTCTCTCTCTCTCCCTCCCTCCCTCCCTCCCCCCCCCTCTCTCTCTCTCTCTCTCTCTCTCTCTCCCTCTCCCCTTCTGCCCCTCCCTCCTTCCCTCTCTCCCTTCCTCCCTCCCTCTGTCCCTCCCTCCCTTTCTCTCTCCCTCCCTCTCTCCCTCCCTCTCCCTCTCCTCTCTCCCTCTCTCCCTCTCCCCCTCCTCCATCTCCCCCCTCTTTCCCTCCTTTCCTCCCTCCTCCATCTCCCCCCTCTCCCCCTCTCTCCATCTTCTTCCCTCCCTCCTTTCTCTTCCTTGAGAACTGTGTTAATAACTCCTGGATTTCTCAATCTGGGAACTATTGCTACTCCTCCTCTGGACAGTTCCAAGAGATAATGGGGAGGTGGGATGACCAAGGAAGACTCTATGGGTCCACCCTTGGGCTGGAAGCTGAGGACCAGCCTCCCCGTGGCCTCTGCCTGGTCTATCTGCACCTGGTCTGTAGGGCTGCTTCCTAGAAGGCAGTATGCCACTGACAGCTTGGGCCCATCCTGGATCTTCCTCAGACCTGTTGAGCTCCCAACATAAAAACACCTTTCTTTAGCACCTCCCGTCTTTCCCCCAACAGCACCTTTTGCTGTTTTTGCTCATCAGCTTTAGGGCCTCACATCTTTCTTTCTCAATTTATGTTCATGCACGCCTTGCACAAACTTACACAAGCTCGGGGTTCAAGTCCATGGAAATAATGCTTGCCCTTATATAATCTTTTGGCAAACAAGGAGATGCTGCTGCCTTAGGCTTCCCACAGGGCTCAGCATTTGGAATGAGTGTTTTATACTAATCAACGTGAATCTGCCGGTTGCTTGTAGTATGTGGGACGGTAACACCTGCAGGTTAGAATGTGCATTTAATGTCAGCGTGTCAGGGTATTGGCGCCTGCTGGAACAAAGCCTTCCAGTTTTGGAAGTTCACTACTATGAACCTAGATTGGGATAAAAATTATTCAAGGCTGGAGTTTTATTTAATAAAAGAATCCTTCCCTAACATATAAGAAGCTTGGTTTAATACACATTACCACAAAAATCAATTAATTCAGTATATAGTATACATTAGGTAAAACCTTATTATTTGGATTCTAAATAATGTCCAGACTAGACCTGGTAGCTCCTGCCTCTAGTCCTACCATTCAAAAGGCAGAGATGGGAAGATCATCATGAGTTCAAAGCCACCTTGATGCAAAAGAAGATGCCATCTCAAAACTAAACCAACCAAATAAAAACAAGAGGAAGAGGAAAAGGAGAAGTTACCATTGTCGTTATATTACATTCAGCTATATTATAGCATTTCATAAAGTCAGAAAGGTAGAAATTAAATCCATAGGCTACTTTTTAAATGTATTTTAGAACATATAAAGGACATGTATGTAAAATGGCAGATTATCTTTTGTGTATTGGAATAGTGGATGGTTTTTGTTTCATCTTGTATATTTTATTGTACTTTTTATTTAAAATAAAGTATTAGGGGGAAAAGGCTAATATGCCAACTACCAACATCCACTACTCCTCAGGCATCGGAGAAGTTAAACATTCTAAATCCTACTGTTGTACGCTTGATATCTTTCCATCGAGGTCCATAATCCTGCTTGTAGAATACCTATGTGGTCAGTACTTTCTTGACTCCCCAGCTGCCATTGATGCTCTCAACTCGTCTTGTCAGAACTCTGCACCGGCTTTTACCCATCCTCCCTCGTGGCCTCCCTGCTACCATCTCTTTCTGACTGCCTCCAACTGCCAAACTTCCCCTGTGTGAGCCAGGCTCTTCTGCTGACCTCCCACCGGCCCACATTCCCCGAGGCAGGATGGGTAGTCACCTACCCATGTCTAAGACATCACAGAAGCATGGGGCACTCCTCTTCTCTTCCTCCCTGACAGCAAGTTCCTACCTCAGCTTCAAGGTTCATTTCTGATGTCACTCCCCCAATCAAAACTACCAGGGGCAGAATTAGTACCTCTTCCTCCTCCTCCCCCTCCTCCCCCTCCTCCCCCTCCCCTTCCTCCCCCTCCTCCTCCTCTTCCTCCTCCTCACTATGCTTTCAGTGCAAGCCCTTTATTTATTCAGAGATTGTTAATCCAGATCCTGCTAGGTGCCAGGCACAATGAAGGAAACATATATCGTATTTATTCTCCTGGAGCACACCATGAAAGAGACAGACTTTAAATCAAGTATTCACACAAACAAATAATTTCACACTGAGATAAGGATAATGAAATCACTACATCTACAGAAAGATGCCATGTTTGCTCTGAACATGTGTCTTATCACGGGCCATAGTGAGTGGTGTTTGTCTGTTTCTTTATTTATTGACACTTCTGCATTCATTGTATGCTTCTGAGTACATCCATGTAGACAATAGGGCTTGGCTCATAGTAAGTGGTCAGAGAAAATATTAAAATAAATACATGGAAGAAGTAAAGTTTAAATACATACCCCAATGCACCATATCTCACGTGTTAACACACTAGTGTCCATGGACCTCAGTTCTATGTTGTGACTATTATTGTCAGAGCCTTGCCTTGTGTTTCTACACTCTTAGTTCTCCCTGCATAAATTCTCTGATATCTTCCTATTGATTCAGATTTAGGAGATAGAGCTAATGTATTATGTGTAGGTACTCTAAAGGAATTTGTTTTTCCTTTTCCCTCTGTTTTTTTTTTTTTTTAACAAATTTTACTTCCAACATAAAAATCCAAGACTTGAAATTTGAAAATTGAGGAACAAATAAAAAGCATAATCCAAAAAATTAATTAAACTTTGTTTATCTCAAGCCATTTTTCTTTATAACATCACCCCATTAAGAAAATGAAAAGGCAAGGTTAGAATGGGAGAAACCCCTCCAAAGTTGACCCTGTCATTGGATTGATAGCCAATATGCAAAGAGCTTTAAGATCTCAACAATAAGAAATTAAGTAAGTAATTATAGTAAATGGACAAAATATATACAGATGCTAAGAGGCATAGCATAGAAGTCTCAATATCATTAGTGAAATGCTAGCTAAAACCACATGAGATACTCACACACTTGTTAGCATAACTATAAGGAAGACATCATAGCCCAGCAACCACAACTGCAAAGTGCTGATGAGTGACAGCTTACATGTGTGATTGTGAAATGCCATAGCTACTATTGGTGGCTCTCCCAAAACTGACAGTGAGTTCCTATTGTTGAAGACAACACCTATACAACTCATTGAACATGAAGAAGCCTACCTAGCACTGTCGGCACTACAGTGTAGTATCCATGGTACTAGAAGGTATTCTTTATAATGCCGAAGGATAAAAGTAAACACCAACTCAGCTACAAACCCTTCAATATACAAGAGTGACCTACCTGGAAGACTCACTGGTTCAACAGTAGCACAAAGTTTGCAGGTGCAACCAATCAATATATATGATTTAGGTTAAAGCCTGCTTCATGAGATAGAACCTGAACCTGACACTGCTTGTGTGGCCAAGAACTAAATATGCCAGGGACCTAGTATAAAACCAAATAAATTTTCCTAGCTAAAGGACACGGCAATAAAATGACTCCTAACCATATTCTTCTATATTCATAGATCGTCAATGCCTTATTCAGCCATCGTCAGAGAAGCTTCTTCCTACAACGGATGAGAATAAACACAGAGATCCACAGCCAGACAATATGCAGAGATTGAGAGATGCTGGCACACTCAGCCCTGAAAGAGAAGTCTTCATCCAATTCCTCCCCTCAGAGTTCAGGGAACTCGAAAGAAGAGAAAAGAATGTACAAGCCAGAGAGGATGGCGGATACCAACAAATCAAAGACTTCTAGACCTAACAGGGCTAGCTCACACATGAACTCACATTCTGGTAGTTTGAATGAAAATGGCCCCCATAGACTAAGAGAGTGTGGCATTATTTGAAAGGGTTAGAACATGTGCCATTATTGGAGTAGATGTAGCCTTGCTGGAGGAAGTGTGTCGCTGAGGCTGAGCTTTGAGATTTCAGAAGGTCAAGCCAGGCCCAATGGCTCACTCTTTCTTCCTGACGCCTGAGTATCTAGATGTAGAACTCTTGGTTCCTTCTCCAGGACTGTGTCTGTCTGCATCTTCCCATGACGATAATGGACTAAGCCTCAGAACCTGTAAGCCCACCCCAATTAAATGTTTTCCTTTATAAAAGTTCTCACTTGTAGTACTATGTCCAATTTTCTGAGGAACTACCAAACTGATTTCCAGAGTGGTTGTACCAGCTTGCAATTCCACCAGCAATGGAGGAGAGTTCCCCTTTCTCCACATCCTCACCAGCATCTGACATAGGCTAAGATTTTTATTTTAGCCGTTCTGACTGGTGTGAGGTAGAATCTCAGAGTTGTTTTGATTTGCATTTCCCTAATAACTAAGGATGTTGAACATTTCTTTAGGTGCTTCTCAGTCAATCGATATTCCTCAGTTGAAAATTCTTTGTTTAGCTCTATACCTCTTTTTTTAATAGGGCTATTTGATTCTCTGGAGTTCAGCTTCTTCAGTTCTTTGTATATATTGGATATTAGCCCTCTACTGGATGTAGGACTGGCAAAGATCTTTTCCCAATCCATTCGTTGCCATTTTGTCCTATTGACAGTATCCTTTACCTTACAGATGCTTTGTAATTTTATGAGGTCCCATTTGTCAATTTTTGATCTTAGAGCATAGACTATTGGTGTTCTGTTTAGGAAAATGTCCCCTATGCCCATGTGTTCAAGGCTCTTCCCCTATACCACTCCTGGGCATATACCCAGAAGATGCTCTAACATGTAATAAAGACACATGCTTCACTGTGTTCATAGCAGCCTTATTTATAATAGCCAGAAGCTGGAAAGAACCCAGATGTCCTTCAACAGAGGGATGGATACAGAAAATGTGTTATATTTACACAATGGAGTACTATTCAGCCATTAAAAATGATGAATTCATGAAATTCTTAAGCAAATGGATGTAAGTAGAAAATATCCTGAGTGAGGTAACCCAATCACAAAAGAACACACATGGTATGCACTCACTGATAAGCGGATATTAGCCCAAAAGCTCAGAATACCAAAGATACAATTTCACAGACCACATGATGCTCAAGAAGGAAGACCAAAGTGTGGGTGCTTCAGTTCTTCTGAGAAGGGCAACAAAATACTTACAGGAGCAAATATGTAGATAAAGTGTAGAGCAGAGACTGAAGCAAAGGCCATTCAGAGACTGTCCCACCTGGGGATTCATCCTATATACAGCCACCTAACTCTGACACTATCATGAATGCCAAGAAATGCTTGCTGCAAGGAGCCTGATATGGCTGTCTCCTGAGAGGCCCTGCCAGAGCCTTACAAATACAGAGGCAACTGTTGGACTGAGTGCAGGGTCCTCAATGGAGGAGTTAGAGAAAGGATTGAAGGAGCTGAAGGGGTTTGCAACCTCATAGGAAGAACAACAATATCAACCAGCCAGATCCTCCCGAGCTCCCAGAGACTAAGCCATCAACCAAGGAGTCCGCATGGCTCCAGCTGCACATGTAGCAGAGGAATGCCTTGTCAGGCATCAGTGGGAGGAGAGCCCTTGGTCCTATGAAGGCTCAATAGATGCTCCATGGTAAGGGAATCAAGGCTGGGGAGGTGAGAGTGGGGTGGGTAGAGGAGCAACCTCAAAGAAGTAGAAGAGGGAGGATGGGATAGGTGCTGTCCAGGAGTGGGAGGAACTGGGAAGGGGATAGCATTTGAAATGTACATAAAGAATATACCCAATAAAAAAACAAAGAGTTGACACTTGTCAACTCTTATAACATTGGCAGCCTCTTATAAATGAAAATATTGTTTTCAGAGAGAGAGAGAGAGAGAGAGAGAGAGAGAGAGAGAGAGAATGGCTGTCTCATGCTCATGGAGGCACACTCTGGGGTCCGACAACCTAAGGTTACCTGCGGTGATTGCTGTAACTGTTGTTATGGGTTTCATGTCACTGACACAGAGTTAAACTTTATTTTACCTAATATATGAATGCATGAGTTCACTGCTTAAAAATTCCACTCAGTCTATGCTTATCTCATTCACAGAAATACTACCAATGCTTCCTGTGCTACTGGCTCACAGAGTAGAAATGCAATAAATATCAGTTAGATGCATAAACAGATACAAATGAAGACAGAGTTAGGATTTTACAGAAACAGAACAAAATGTTATATTCAGACTCAGTGTGTCCCTTTCAAAGTAGCTACTTTGGCACCACATCTTTCATCCCAGAGAAGCTGCTTCCATCTCAAAACACATTCCGTGTCCCTCTCTACTTATTAAAATATTGCCCTTTCCTTAAGGGAAGTTGTTTCCCTTAAATAAGTTATTTGCTTTCTTTTTCCCCTCAATAGGCAAACAATAAATCTAATGTGTATTAATATTTTGCACATTTTTCCTATGCAACAAGTCATGTCTAATGTATCTTCTTTATCTCTATCAAATATAAGAAGTTTATGTAACAAGCACAGAGTACGAATAAAAACTCCAAATTTTATGCAAAGCTTGAGAGATTCAGGCTCGGAAAAAAAATCATCTTATTTCCAGATGTATCAGTAAAAGTAATTTTCCTTTATTGGACACTGATGGTTGACATTAAGCTCTTGAAATATCATTAAAATATTTCTGCTCTAGCCAGTTTGCACAGTCAAGTAACTTTTAAAAAATCATTTACAGCCAAGCTGCTGCAGTGCAATTTATTATAGAAACTCAATTTTCTCCACCAGTTTTCTACTGGGAAACAGTGATCCTGGCTGCAGGCAGGGACCCACCTCAGATGCTTTAAGGCCTCACTTTATATTTTGTTTCTCTCAGAGAGTATTTTTTACATAGGAATAATGTGCTGGTTAGTTTTATGTCATCTTTGCACAAGGTACAGTTATCTTGGAAGCAGGACCTCAATTGAGAAATAATTCCGCTAGATATTAGGAAGTTTATAGAGGATTTCTTGATTAATGATTGATAAGAGAGGACCAGCTCACTGTGGGCAGTGCCACCCCTGGGCAGATGATCCTGAGTTATATTAGAAAGCACAGCGGGAGCTGAAGAGGTGGCTCAGTAGTTAAGAGCACTGGCTGTTCTTTCAGAGGTCCTGAGTTCAATTCCCAACAAGCACATGGTGGTTCACAACCATCTGTAATGGATCTGATACCCTCTCCTGGTGTGCATAAAGACAGTGTGTGCGCGCGTGCGTGCGTGTGCGTGGGTGTGTTTTAAAGGAAGCAGACAGAGCAAGCCAAGAGAAGCAAGCCAGTGAGCAAACATTTCTCCTGAAAGCAAACATGGTCTTGCTTTCCATTCTTGCCATGTTCCTGACTTGAGCTCCTACCCTGACTTCCCTCCATGTCAGCCTGTAAGTTGTAAGTTGAAATAAACCCTTTATCCCCATGTTGCCTTTAAGTCTATATTTTACCACCGCAACAGAAGACAAACTGGGGCACACAGATTCCTTCCTACACATGCTCTACATTATAACTTGTCACACAAAACAGGTTTCCCAGTAAGCATCCATAATAAAAATATTTGGGAGGAAGAAGAGAAAAGTGGAAAGATATGGCCAGAAACATGTGAACTAAACAAGGTACTGCAAAGAAAAACTATGGAAACGTCTAAAAGCATGACAACCTGTTTTTTTCCAAGTTTTCTCTGTACATGAGATAATACAGGACTAGTTGGATTACCCTACCCCTTCCTCTTCCCCTTTTACTCAAAACCAAGGAGGGTAAGATAGGCACAATTTCATGGCATTAGATTCCAGTCACCCCATCACCGAAGCATACACCAGAACAAATATCCTTGCTTAGAGGACAGAGATGGTAGTATGATTCAAATGTGATAAAAAAAAAAAATACTCCCTCCAGTGTAACAGAACTAATTCTTAATTCTTAAGAATTGAGGACATCGGTACAGGGGGAAAGTTCCTCAACAGAACACCAATAGCTTATGCTCTAAGATCAAGAATAGACAAATGGGACCTCATAAAATTACAAAGTTTCTGTAAGGCAAAGGACACCATCAAAAGGACAAATTGGCAACCAACAAATTGGGAAAAGATCTTCACCAACCCTACATCAGATAGAGGGCTAATATCCAATATATACAAAGAACTCAAGAAATTAGACCCCAGAAAGCCAAATAACCCTACTAAAAATGGGGTACAGAGCTAAACAAAGAATTTTCACCCAAAGAACTTTGGATGGCTGAGAAGCATCTTAAAAAATGCTCGACTTCATTAGTCATTAGGGAAATGCAAATCAAAACAACCCTGAGATTTCACCTTACCCAGTCAGAATGGCTAGGAATAAAAATTCAGGAGTCAGGATGTGGAGAAATCCTGCTGGTGGGGTTGCAAATTGGTACAACCACTCTAGAAATTAGTCTGGCAGTTCCTCAGAAAACTGGGCATGTCAGTTCCGAAAGATCCTGCTATACCACTCCTGGGCATATACCCAGAGGATTCCCCAGCAGGTAATAAGGATACGTGCTCTGCTATGAACATAGCAGCCCTATTTATAATAGCCAGAAGCTGGAAAGAACCCAGGTATCCCTCAACAGAAGAACGGATGCAAAAAATGTGGTGTATATATACACAATGGAGTACTATTCAGCCATTAAAAACAATGAATTCATGAAATTCTTAGACAAATGGATGGAGCTGGAGAACATCATACTGAGGTAACCCAGTCTCAAAAGATTAATCATGATATGCACTCACTAATAAGTGGATATTAGTCTAGAAAACTGGAATACCCAAAACATAATACACATATCAAATGAGGTACAAGAAGAACAGAGGAGTGGTCTGATTCTGGAAAGACTCAGTGTAGCAGTATAGGGCAAAACCAGAACAGGGAAGTGGGAAGGGGTGGATGGGAGAACAGGGGAAGGAAGAGGGCTTATGGGACTTTCGGGGAGTTGGGGGGACAGAAAAGGGGAAATCACTTGAAACGTAAATAAAAATATATTGAATAAAAATATTTTTTAAAAAAAGAATAAAAAGAATTGGTATTCTTCAGAAGGTGGTGGCCAGACCGCCTGTGCTCTAAGCCCTCATAAGATGAGTCTGCTATAAAGGGAGAGCATCCTGTCCCTTCTCTTACACTGTGTACCAACCAGTCTTCCTGCCTTTGTCACATTTGCAAAGGATGACACAGCTTGAAGACCTTCACCAGATGCCTTTCCATCTTGGACTTCCTAGCACCTAAAACTTTAAGAAATAAATCTCTGTTCTTTTTACTTAGTCTCAGAGAGTCTACTATAAATGCATAGAACAGTATAAGACCAAGTATCTTGGCTGACAATTAATCTTAGCTGTTGAAATCAGATAGACTGGGGCACATTTCTGGCTACAGAACGCCAAGGTAGGATCGTCCAGAATGGCGTTGGCTAGGTGGGTTCAAAGGTCAAGTAAGACTTCACTCCTCTTTACTTGTGTCCTTGTTTTTGAGACTTCACTCCTCTTTACTTGTGTCCTTGTTTTTGAGACTTCACTCCTCTTTACTTGTGTCCATGGTAGACATTGCAAAGTAATCATGTTTTGGTCTCAGCCACTTCTTGGTATGTGGCTTCTTCTAACTACCACCAACAAACAGAACAAGAAATGACCATTAATTTTCAACATAAATTATAAGAATAGCAAGCTTAGCATTCTGTGAGTGAGTATAAGACAGAAGTTGAACTAGTGAGATGAACCACTGAATAAAGGCACTTACTGCCAAGTCTGATGACCTGGGTTATCAGAAGCAGAAGCCACAGGGGGTGGGAGAGGGAGAGGGAGAGAAAGGAGACAGAGACAGAGGAAACAGAGAGACAGAGAGAGACACAGAGACAGAGACAGAGAGACAGAGAGCTCTCATGGGTTGTATTCTAATCCCCATATATGTTTAGGTTTGTGCTGGAAATATGGCTCTAGGGTTAGGAATGTTTGCTTCTCTTCTACAGGACTCCAGTTCAGTTTCTAGAAACTGTTAGCTGGTTCCCAGTTGCTTATAACTTACTCCAGGTGACCCACTATTCTGCCTGGACTACATGGACACCTAAATATATGTAGCATTCACTCACACAGACACAAACACATAAGCGTAAGCAAATATATTTTTTTTAATCACAGAAGTTAAGCATTCATAGTGCCAAAAGATTCTGTACAGCATGGAGTGGGAAAAGTCACCAAATAATGTCACTGTTTGTGCTGTAATACTGACAGCCAGGTGTAATATGCTCATTGATTCAATAGTGGCATAACTGATACGGGGGCAACCAATTTCTTTCTGATCAGAGTTGGAGCCTGTTTCAGCAGGAAGAACTCATGCCTGGTATATAAGCTGGTCAAACGACCACAGCTATGGAGGCACAGGGAATCTACTTTAGTTGTTTCTTTAAATTGACATGTTGTCAAAGTGCTTTCTAAGTATCTTTGTATATCATGATAGACTAAGTATGCTCTCAGCCTTGGCGAGCGGCTGGCAGCTAACACAGAGACTCATGACTGATCAAAGTGCTCAAAACAAGTGACCCTTGACTCCTGAGCCTTAAATGAAATATTATATTACTCCTTTCAAGATCTGGGGGACATGGTGGAGAGGCTAGAAGGATTGTAAGACCCAGAGGATGGAGTACAGTACCGGGTAATAACATCTTCTAGATATAATATGACTACTATGCTCTCACAGAAACTGTGCTTACATTCAAAAAAACCTACGCAAGAACAGGCCTACTGCCGGGCATTGGTGGCACACCCCTGTAATCCCAGCACTCTGGGAGGCAGAGGTAGGCAGATTTCTAAATTCAAGACCAGCCTGACCAGGTGAGGAACTCACTGACAGAGTGAGTTCCAAGACAGCCAAGGCTATACAGAGAAACCTTGTCTCAAAAAAACCAAATCCAAAAAACCAAAGAAAATATAAATGAATAAAGAACAGGCCTACAACAGTCTGCCTTGGGTGGTGGAGAGGCTCATAATACCCTTCTCCTGCTTGAAGTGCTATTGATAGTTAATGGAGTATCAGGAGGGATGGAGTCATTTTTCTCAATGGGATAGCCACTAATAAGTTGCCCAAACTAAATAACCCTGCATCTCTGTTAATGTTGGCAACTCCGGTTAAACTTTGGGCCCATAAACGAAAGACCTGAAAGAGGCGTAAAGAGGAATGAGTCTGAATTCTTTAAATACATGTACAGGATATTTTAAAAATCCACATTTTATATTCATGCATGAAATTATTTTAAAAAAAACAGAAGTTATGATAATTACAGAATCATTCAAGTGACTAACTCTGATGTCTGGGTTAGTTGAAGAAGGGGAAAAAAATCAAAATAGACTCAAAATGAACTTTTTCTCCTCATCAAACCTAAGACTTACTGCATTCTGGTACTACCTTCACTCACACGGTTTCTTTAGCTCTTGTGAAGGTAATTCTGTGTTTAACTTGGTGTTTCTAGGGGGATGGGCTTTAGAGAGCTCTATCCCACCAGACATTCACCCCAAGAGCTGAAACCCACATGATTCAACATTCTTGGATAAAGCAATTCTGGGTCCAGTAGTGCTCTTCTCTACTGGGTTAAATATGATGGAAACCAAGTGACCAGAACTTTGCTGGATAAAATACATGCTCTTAGAAACAAGACTGCTTGCTTTTCAAGGATGCCATAAAGTTTCATTCCCTGGTGCCTTCTAATATATGAGAAATGTCACAAGCCACCATTCTAGTTTTCCCTGTATTGCTGTTATAAAACACTGACCAAAAAGCAACCAGGGCATGAAAGGGTTTATCTCAGTTTGCACCCTGCAGTCTATCATGAAGGGAAGTCCTGGCAGGAACCTGGAGACCAGACCTGAAGCAGAGTCCAGAGTCTGTGCAGCAATGCTCTTACTGGCTTGTTCGCCATAGCTTATTCAGTTTGCTTTCTTACATACCACCTGCCCAGGAGTATCACCACCCATTGCTGGCCTGAGCCCTCCTACGTCAATTGTGAATCAAGAAGTGGCCCCAATAGACTTATCCTTGGGTCAATCCAATGGAGGCATCTTCTCAATCAAGGTTCCTTCTTCTCAGAGGATTGTAGCTTATATCAAGGTGACAGAAAACAAAGCAACAACAATGAAACAAAACACACAAACAAATGAAAAACACACCTAATCAACTTAGCTACTCATTCTAGCCAGTCCCTGCTTTACAAAACCTGCCTTGAATCCAACCAAGTCCTGGCTCTAAAATATTTATGAATACTTTGTGGAAATCTATGATGATTTCAGAAACAGAACAGTAGATATATATTCAGTGTTTGCGAGCACAGGAAAGTCAGCTACCACCATTTGTATAAAGCTTTATGGTTTAAAAATGTGTAGTGGGGTAGGCTTTGGATGCGTTCTGATGGAGCTAGTTTGTGGCCATAGAGAAGCTGGGAGTAGAAGTAGAAGGATCACATCTACATGATTAGGTCTGCAATGGTTAATTTTCTGTGTTATATACAGAGTTGGAAAGTCTAGGGCAAAGTGAAGGGAATTGCCGGAGGATTGGTTTCCTGAGTTGAGCTGATCCTTGTCTATTTGTATGCACATCTGCTTGTATTCTTCTTTAGTTTCCCAATTAGAAGATGTTGAGGTTAAAATCATATCCAGGAGATGGTATTCACATTGCAGTTCACCTCCTCAGTTCAACCTTTCTTGTTCATAGGCTCCTTGTGCAGGCAAGTCTGCTTAACTTGATGTTTCTCGGGGGATGAACTTTAGAGAGCACAGTTCTACCAAACATACATCCCAATGCTAAGAGCTGAAACCAACATAATTCCATATAATTCGAGTATAATTCCAAACCCTGTGTTAGAGTACAGTATATAATTCACATCTAATACTATATACTGTATCTCGTCATAACTATCTGTTTTTTCTGCCTTTTCCCAATGAGGGCTTACAGGGTTCTTAAATAGGTTTCTATAGCTCTCTAGCAGTCTGCTTCTCAGTTTCTTCTGTGTAGGGTAGAGATCTGCTTTGGAAAGGTCTTGGATGCCACAGGTTTCTGGAGTCCAGCTTCCAGGATCCCAGCAGCAAATCTTTCCTCTTTTGTCATTGGACGTAGGCAAAAATTCTGTCAATCTAACACAAAACTGTCTCTTTGCCACTGCTTTCTCTGACCACTAGAGAGGATGGATGCTATGAAAATAAACAGAATAATCAAATCTGGAAGTAATAAAGATTCCTGAAATTCTGTGTGACTAGCAGTAAGTTTTGCTTGACATCACAGGTTCATTTACTAACTATAAATCAAACCAAATGTATATAGCATACACTTGAAAAATAATGAGCGAAAGAAAAACATAGTTGATATCATCATGTCTTGTAAAGTTTTTCAGCCTAGCAAGGGGCAAAATCATTGATCAAATATTCAAACAAGTAAACATGAAATGTGAGAATGTTAACATGGGGAATTTGGAAGCTCTCAGAAGGTGTGCCCAGGAGATTAAATACCTAACTTATTTGACTATAGAATACACTCATGCAAAAGGTATTTATAACAAGCCATTAAACAATTCATTAGATGGGCACTGGTGGAGCTCTGCTTCCAGAGAAGGTGGATTAATGGAGTAGCCGGGATCAAATTCACCCCTTGAACTAAACCTACTAAATGAAAGCCAGACAATATTTGTAAGACACTGAAGATCAGACTTCAAAAGACATAATTCTGATGGACAGAAAACAGTAAACAATATTCCTGTTGGACTTCTCACTGTGAGAAACAAAAGCTACAAATATGGGGGAAGAGAGAAAGTCTATAGAATTCCCTCGAACACGAGGAGAATGTGAACTCGATCTCTTTTCTCACTTGGGTAGGTGTGTTAGGGTGGGGCCTTGTAAAGTAAAGCCACCCCTGCAGGTGTCTTCTTTCTTTCTCCCTTTAATACCACTCTTTCCCTGGACTTCCAAAGGAGAGAAGGTTCAGTTTATAGAACCTTTGGCACACCCAACAAACTTGAGGATCTTGACGGTAGTTGGTTAGCCTCATGCTGCTTGTATTCTAATGCTAATATTGGGGCCTCCAAGACTGGTTACCTCAGAGATGAGAGAGTCCACAGGTGGATACTAGCTAAGTGACCCTGCCCCCAGGTTCCTTCTGATTGGTAAATAAAGATGACAACAGCTAATAGCTGGACAGAAGAGACATAGGTGAGGTTTCTTGAGCTTGAGGTCTGAGTAGAATCATGAGGAGAAAGAGGAACCCATGCAAGAGAAGCACCCATGGGTTAGGTAAGCCATGAAAACGTGGCCCTGAGAGCTGGCCAAAGTTACCAGCAGTGCAGAGGAAACATATTGGGTAATAATTTGGGGTTATTGATAGGAAAATAGATTCTAATAGCATAGAGGGTAGGTTTCTACCTAGCTCTTGTGTTGTTTAAGGCTTATTGTAAATATAAAGATTGTGTATGTCTTTTATTTGGGCACTAAATGGTCAAGGCAGGGTAGACACTCCAGGATGAGATTAACCATTTCTATAACACTTGACCTTCCAATGATTAGAATCCTGCCATTACTGACTAACTTAGTCCCTGAAAATTCTTGGGAGGCTATAATTCTCAAAAGGTTGAAAAGCATGACCTTCCTCAAATATAAAATGCATACATGTCAAAGGTTTACTTTGGCTCATTAGTTAGTAAGGAAACAATATTTTTTAATGTAGCCCAAGGAATAGTAGTAATAGCAACAGCAGTGTCTGCAGCTTAATAATAAAAACGCTTCAGGATAGAGTTGGCGGGAATAAAACTGGCTCACAAAGTATAAACCATCTACGATAATCTTAGGACTACATTTTCTAGTATGTATACATCATTTAAAGGTATTTTTACGTTTAATTTCAGTTTACGTTGCTTTATTTTATGTGTATGGATGCCTTGCCTACAAGTGTATGTACAATGTGTGTGCCTGTGCCCACAAAGGCCAGAAGAGGACATCTCCAATTCCCTAGAACTGGAGTTTCAGTTAAGAGGCACCATGTGGGCGCTGAAACCTGAATCTGACAAAATTCTACCAGCTGACTTGTTGCAATCACTATTCATGGTTAAAGGTCTCATTTCAACTGGTAGAATTTTGTCATAGAAAGACATAAATAATTTATGCCAAAGGGTTAGAGAGATGGCTCAGCAGTAAAGAGCACTCAGTGCTCCTCCTTAGGACCTGTGTGATGTTTTTGGAGAAGGAGATATGGATCAGATCTGAGTGAGGGAAAATTAGGAGTGTTGGCACAATCTGGCATTCTTGCCAGAGAATGACTAGCTTCTTCGTTCACTAAGCCCCCAACTGATTGGGACAAGTCACCATGAAACAAACAACTTTTCTTACTAACAGTGCCTTAGAATTAGGTGGACCTAATCAGAAGACCGAGTAAGAGGCCATATATTCGTGGCTGAGCATGTTTTAAAAGTCATTATTTGAGAAGGATATACAGAAACAAAACTATGTGCGTTTGTCTAAGCCACAGTAGCAAAGCAAATATTTTTACAAACTCTAGGAAAAGACTGTTGGTCCTGAAATGAAACAATGTGTGTGTTGGGAGAGGGATGTTATAGAAAGCATTAAAAAATTTCTTTTTTAAGTATAATGAAGCCTAGGAAAACTCCAGAAACTGAACTACCAATTCTTATCTTTGATCAGGGAAATAAAATTCAGAACAAACGGCAACTATAATGTAGCAGGCAAAGAGGCTTTATAGGTCAACTTCTGTCCCCAGTCCCCACCTGTTTAGGAGTTATTTCCCTGGCAAATCTATACAGAAATGAACGAGTGACTGAACAAGGCTAACTGGTGATGGATTGTCTCTGCTTCTCTTGGCTTTAGCAGAGGCATCTGAGTGTAGGACTGGAGGATGACAATAGGACAATGCTGTTTGCTGCCACCTACAACCTGTGAGGCCTGTGAGATGCCTCTTAAAGGGCACTGGAAGACCTAAGAACTAATGTTGGTCTGACCTCATCCTGCCCCTCATTTTCTCACAAACCAAGCCACAAAGCTGTAATTCTCCTTTGTAAGGCAAGCATTACAAACTCCAGGACTGTCCCCCCAAGCAAACCATAAAACCCATAAAAGACACTATTATAACTTTCCCTGCCCCTCTGTGTCAGAGCTGGCTAGAGCCTCTCACTTTAGAAGGGGCCTGCTTCACACCAGGAAGCCAAGCAGAAGCCCGCTGGCCAGGCCTTGCCAGCTGCCCTCTGGGCCTACTCTTTAGTTAAGTGCAGCTGTTTGTTCTTTACTAAATCTAAGCATAAAAGTAGGCAGGTTCCCAGGGTCTCTGAATCATCATTCTGAGGACTCTGTGGCACAAAACACTCTCATTCAACAGCTGTGTCATGCTCTTCTCTTGTTGTCTGAAATTTTTATAAAGGTGTGAGCCATGGTCCTTAGGTTGGTAGGTAAAGTTGTCACTGTCATTGTTGACCCTCCTATAGCTTCCTCTCTGTACAGTAGAAAAGCAGGCCGCCTTTTGTGATCGGGTACACCAGTCCCCTACTGTCACCAGTGCATGTACTGACTCTGTCAAGAAAAACTACTCCCCCCCCCCACCAACCCCTATCTTTCCATAGAAATGTCAAAAAATGAGAATGCATCTTAAACCCACACAAGAATGATATTTTATCTATCCTTTACATTCATTATGATTTGTTCTTATAGCAATAGATATGTTTCAGTTTGGTGGTTTCAAATTTTCTGATCATCTACATTTTGTTTTTTATTGTAGGGATGCCTGCTCAAATTTTTTGAATGATTATATTTTCCTTAATTTTCCTGTCTTTTCCATTTTCCATCTACCTCTGCATTTTCATGTGTACGCGGTTTCTCCAATTAATTTCACAATCATTATAACTATTTAAAAGTTTCTGTTGACCTGTTTTCATTACTAAGAGTCCTTTGTCTTCTGATTCCCTGGAACCTGTTCCTGTTAACTGAATGCAATCACCCTGATTGTCTAAATACATTCATAAATGTGGCTCTTTGTAAAAACCGCATGTTTGTGCTAATATGGCAGCCTCCCTCTGCCCCAGATACTCCTCACCTCGTTCTTCCAAAGAGTTAACATTTAAGCACAGACAGCTGGCTAACTGAAAAAATAAATCTGTATTCTACATCACTTATTAGAAGCCTAACACACATTTGCTCTTGTGTTAGTGTCTTTGGGCTAGCCACAAATCAGAGAACTTTAAACAACAGAAACGTTTTTCTCTCGTGCTCTGGAGGATGAAAGTCTGAAAGGAATGTGTCCTTTCAGAGGGTTTAGAAGGAGAATCTCTTCTAAGTTATCTTGGTTATTCCTCAGCTGGTAGGCACCACATTCTGATTCTGTCCTTGCGGTCGCATGGTGTTCTCTCCCTGTGTGTCTTATGTCTCCTCTGTTTTCTCTTCAGAGCAATAGTCATTGACTAAAGCCCAGCTTAAACCAGAATGCCTCATCATAACTAAATATGAACTGTCTTCGACTGACATCATAGTCGGAAATATCAAACACCAAGACTTTGACTTATGTTTGGGGGACACAAATCTTTTGTGTATATCCCCCTCTTCTGTGTTCCCCATCATAGGATCAGAGACTTCACTAAATACTTCCAACTCCCATAGTTCCTTTATGTCAGGCCCAGCCCTTTACCATTCACAATGTCCCCTTTTTAAGAATCAAATATTTCAGCAAGTATATTCAGCCACACTGAGTGCGATCGTATTCATTGGTTAAAGCATTTTGCTTTGGATGAGGCACTTGAGCTCTGTGGGGGGCATTAAAACCTTTCCTCAGGCTCTCCTCCTGATTCTAATATTCTTAAAATCTGTCAGCTTATGTCCATCTCATAGGTTAGAGAATGCAGACGCTCCCTAGTCTGTCTTTCTTGTGCCTAGACTGAGACTTGAAAGGAAAACCAGATCACAGGAATAACTTTCAATCACTCCCCAAAGTTCATTCTAGTTCCCTATCTCTTGCTTTCTCACATAGACTCATGGATGCCATATGTTCCTTTGATAGCAGTCTTGGCCACTCTAAACCAGGAATTGCACATGTGTGTCAATATGTGCTGACCTCACGTGGATTTTCTTCCCTTTTTGCCGGCTATAAGTAAAATGTAGGTATTGTCAGGTAGGGGGAGTCCTGTGTCTTCCAGCGAAAGCAAGATTTCCTCTACTTTTTTTCCCAGTAAGCAGTGGTCTGGCTAAAAGCCTGCTTGTATTGCTTCTGCAAATGTCACACCTTGTCACCAGCAACCCCCACCGTGATGAGAACACCCTACAGACATCTGTTCCTTTTGAGCAAATGCCACCCTGCAATGGGTTTTAGCCTTACTATGAAATAAAGCATGCTTTGCACTAAGTCCATTCAATGAAGGGCACAAAGAACTTTCTTCTCAAAGGTAAACAAATGACTTAAAACGTAGGGGTTGCAAAGTTTTGCATTTTTCCCACCATCTGCATCTTATCAAAGGCAGGATTCCTATTGCTATGTCAGGAGCTGATGGTGTGCATTAGTTAATTTACTGGAGCAAAAGACAAATAAGGAGAAATAATAAGTGTTTTGGTTGACAGACGGAGAAGCCTTTCCATACAGCATGGTGAAAGGGCCTAGAAAGAGATGTTGTTTTTTTTTTTTTTTTCCTGTATTTCTTTACTCTTTGCCTGGGGCAGTGCAGCCCCAGTCTTTGAACAAGGTCAGGTGCATTGTGTATGCCCACATTTTGAAAAGCGTTGAAAGATTCCTGGAGGGGGTGTATCTCCAGCAACAAATGGCTTTGTGGGGGAGGAGGTAGGGAGACAGGACCCCACACAGGCTGCCTCTTTATTTCCCAAAGGCTGAGGTCCTATAGGTTCTTAACAAGCTAGGGTGAGTTAACACCTGCTTCTAGCAAGAATTTACTCAGCCCTTCTGGTCACAGGTAGCTGACTTCCTGATGGGCAGGGCTGGAGGCCCCCTTCAGGGGGGGATTTTTTTCTCCGCATATCGACAGAAAAATGAAATGTAGACAGCCATACAATGTCTTAAGGCCATTCGCTACTTGTTCCCAGAGCACAAAGAAATGAAAAATAACCCCTAAAAGTGAACACATATGTATGTTGTATATAGCTGCTCACTCATATTTTGCCACCTTTGAACATTCAGATATTTTTATTAATGAGCATAGAGTATTTGAATGATTAAAGAAACGCCGGGTGTTATAAATATAGAATTAAAGAAATTAAGGAAATATAGGATATTCGACATGTACACAGAGTCGAATGGACTGACATGTACCAAACTGTGAACAACATCGTGAGTACTAATGGAAGACTTTCCTGCTCAGGCATCAATGAGGAGAGGAATAACTGCGTCACCGCAGGGATTTTACAAGGAGTTTGCATGTGCTTGCAGAGCACATCGATCTTACTCTTGGCCTTGGGTAGTATGACTCATTTACCTTTTTCAAGACTTGGAGAATGATCACATGGCAGTAAGTTTACCTTACTGATCTACACATGTAGAAATGATGTTCAAATGAAACTTCCTTCAGGGAGCCTGTGTCTACAGTGACCAATGGACTGATTAGGATTTCCGTACTGTGGAGAAATTGAAATGTTGCTGGTCTAAAAGACTAGTTACCTTATCTTTGGTTAGTTCAAACTCTTGTCCACTTAGGTGTCAGAACTAGCATCCTGTGACTAGTAAATAAAACACCTTTTAGAATCTATTAACTTAGAAGACCACTAGCTTCCTCCAATCCAAAAGCTAAGAATGTCACCAGATAGCATGTGGGGCCTATAGAATAGCTCCCCTCCCAGACCCTCTGTGGCATAGCCACCAATGTATTTTAAACTCGCCTTGATTTATTATTTTCATTGTTCTATAAAATTATAAAAACTTCATAACATTGCTTCCACATTGAAACATGGAATTTGGGGTGACCCAAATCTGTGTTCCCAGGCCATGGTCACACAGAATGGTTCTAGAATAAACTACCTTTTATTCTCTTTACGCTGAGAGCCACCTTTTTTGCATTGACAGATAGATGTAATATTTTTTTTTTTTGGAAAAAGTACCCACCTTGGGCAGATATCTGCTGCTCAGGTGCAGGGCGCACCAGCCAGAACAACAGACGGGCTACCTGTCTGCTTGCAGAATGTTCCCACTCCCTCAGGGAAGGCTATGCTTGTTGGAAGAACGACTCAGGCACCAGAACTGCAGATAGAGACATCCTCCACTCTCCCGGTGCCCCCCACACACACACTATTCCTGATTCTCCCTCCCCTCATCACCATGTCTCATCCACTCCCAACTCAGGCAAAGACCCCTTGCTGAACCAAATGGCTACACTAGCCACCAGAAATCAAGTCCCCAACTCAGAAAGAGACTCATTTCTGGCTGCCAGAATTCTAGGCTACAATGACCAGAAGACCAGAAAGGAAATGGAAATCAAGGAATAAAACATCCATCAACAAAGACAAATTCAGAAACCTGCACCTAGACAGACCTATAACCACTGCAAACCCAAATTCCTAGATGACAGCATAAGAACACAATGAAGGACAGCCAGGACATTATGTCCCCACTGGAACACAGAAAGCCCTGAAATTTCCAACACAGCTGAACCACAAGAAATCAACCTTAAAGCCAACTTTAGAAAGACAATAGGGGTCCTTAAGGAGGAAATGAATGAATTCCTCAAAAAAATCGAGAAAAGGGCAATCAAAAAATTGAAGGAAATCAATGAATCCCTTAAAGAATGTCAAGAAAGCCAAGGAAACAAACGATTGAAGGAAACAAATAAAAGTGTTCAAGACCTGAAAATGGGAATAGAAGCAAAAACAAAAACAAAAATGAAAACGAAAACGAAAACGAAAACGAAAAACAAAACAAAACAAAACAAAAAAACCTGAGGGAATTCATGGAATGGAAAATCTAGGTAAGTGAAAAGCAACTACAGATTCAAACATCGCCAACAGAATACAGGAGATGAAAGAGAGAATATCGGATGTGAACATACGATAAAAGAAATAAATACATCAGCCAAAGAAAATTCTAAATCTACACAATACATCCAGAAACTATGGGACACTATGAAACCTAAGACTGATGCGAATCAAAGGAGAAGATTCCCAGCTCAAAGGCCCAGAAAATATCTTCAAAAAATCATAGAATAAATTTCCTAAAGATTTCTTTACAGACCTTGAAAGAACAGTATTCAACTCCATATGGAAATGCAAACAAACAAACAAACAAAAATGGGATAGCTAAATTAATCCTGAACAATAAAAGAATTTCTGAAGATATCACCATTTCTAATTTCAAGCCACACTACAGAGTTATAATAATAAAAAACATGTAGTATTGCCATAGAAACAGACAGACTGATCAATTAAATCCAGTCAAAGAACGAGATGTAAATCCACATGCCTGATTTTTTTTATAAAGAAGTCTGAACTATACAATGGGAAAGCATCTTCAACAAATGGCGGTGGTCTAACTGAAAGATTGCAAATAGATCTATATCACCTTGCACAAAACTCAAGTCCAAGTGGATCAAAAACATCAACATTAGAGCAGACACACTAAAGCTGACAGAAGAGAAAGTAGGAAATAGCCTTGAGTCATTGACACAGGAGACAACTTCCGTATAGAACACCAATAGCACAGGCACTGAGATCAACAATTAATCAATGGGACCTCATGAAACTGAAAATCTTCTATATGGCAAAAGACACTGTTAATAGGACAAAACAGCAGTCTACAGAATGGGAAAAGATTTCACCAACCTCACATCCAACAGAGGACCAATACCCAAAATATATAAAGAACTCAAGAAACTAGACATAAACAACCAGACAACCCAATTAAAATATGGGGTACAGATCTAATCAGAGAATTCTCAATAAAGGAATCTCAAATGGCTAAGAAACACTTTAAGAAATACTCGACATGCTTAGCTATCAGGGAAATGCTAATCAAAGCAACTTTGAAATTGTCAGAATGACTAAGATAAAAAGCACAAGTGAGAGCTCATCCTGGTGAGGATGTGTGCAAAGGGGAGCACTCCTCCATTGCTGGTGGGAATGCAAACTTGTACAGCCACTATGGAAATTAATATTCCTCAGAAAATTGGAAATCTATCTACCTCAAGACACAGCTATAACACTATTAGGCATATAACCAAAGGACACTTCATCTTAGCACAAGGTCACTTGCTCAACTATATTCATAGCAACTTTATTCATAATAGCAAGAAACTGGAAACAACCTAGATGTCATTCAGTGGAAGAATGCTTTTTAAAAATGTGGTACATTTGAACCAACCAGTATCCTCAGAGCTCCCAGGGACTTAAGCACCAACCAAAGAGTAAACATGGAGGGACCCAGGGCTCCAGGCACATGGGTAGCAGAGGATGGCCTGGTAGGATATCAATAAGAGGAAAGGCCCTTGGACCTGTGAAGGCTCCTTGCCCCAGGGTAGGGGGATGCCAGGTCGGGGAAGCAGGAGTGGGTGGGTTAGTGGGGGGGGATGGGAAAGGGGATTTCAGAAGGGAAATGAGGAAATGGGGTAGCATTTGAAATGTAAATAAAGAAAATATCTAATAAACATGTAAAAAACACAAGGAAAAAAGATATAAAATAATTGTGGTACATTTACACAACAGAATATTAGTCAGCTGTTAAAAAAAAGATGACATGAAATTTGCAGGCAAATGGATGAAACTAGAAAGAATCATCCTGAGTGAAGTTAACCGGACCCAGAAAGACAAACATGGTATGATTTCATAAGTAGATATTAGGTATAAAGTAAAGGATAATCATCCTACAAAACACAGACCTAGAAAGTTAAATAACAAGGAGGGCTCAAAGGGAGGTGCATGGATCTCACTGGGAAGGGGAAATAGAATACATTTCTTGGGTGGACTGTGATAGATAGAAATGGTAACAGAAAAACTCAGGGGCATGGAGGGAGAGAGTACTCGGAGAGAGGCCTGAAACGGGAGGGCATTTCAGGGGTGATAGGAAAACTTAACACAGTGGAAACTCCTCGTAATCTATGATGGTGACCCAAGAAAATGGTAGTAAAGGGAATACAGAGCCTACAGACCCTGAACTGGCCATCCTCTGTAACCAGGCAAGGCTTCCTTCCAATGGGGGGACTCGGGCATCAACCCAACCACAAAACTTTTGACTCACGATTTGTCCTGGCTACAAGATGTGCTATGGTAAAGGTGGCACAGAACTTGTAGGAGTGGCCAACCAAAGGTCGATCCGTCCAACTTGAGGCCCACACCACAAAAGAGAGCCCACACCTGAAATTGCCTGGATAGCCCAGGAACCCAAACTGGACAGCCCAGAGATCTAGGTAGAACCAACAATGAGTGGCATAAATAAACAAATATTAATGAGATGATTCCTAATGATATTCTCCTATACTCACAGATCAATGACTAGCCTAATTATCAGAGAAACTTTGTCCTGCAACCGATAGGGACAGGTGCAGAGACCCACAGCCTAACTCCAGGGGAAGTTCAGGGACTTCCAAGAAATCGGGGAGGAAGGATTGTGAAGCCAGAGGGGTCAAGAACACCACAAGAACATGACCCACAGAATCAACTAACAGGGGCTCACAGAAACTGAAGCAACAGTTACTCTGTGTCAGTCTGAGCTACGTCTCTCTCTCTCTCTCTCTCTCTCTCTCTCTCTATATATATATATATATATATATATATATATATATATATATATATAAAACAAACACACATGCATATATATACACATGCACATACACACACATATATATCATATCATATAACATATATATATAAATATATATATATAACAAATACACACACATATATATACATATGCACACACACACACATATATATCATATCATATAACATATATATATATATATGTAAGGTTTGGTGTTCTTTTGGTACTAGTAACCATGGGAGGAAGGCTGTCTCTTACTCTCCCTTACTCTTTTGTCTGCTTTTCAGGACCCTTTCCCTCATACTGAGTTGCCTCATCCAGCCTTGATATAAAGGTATGTGCTAATTTTATTGTAGCTTGTTAGGTTGTGTTTGGGTTAATACTCCTAGTAGGTCTACTTTTTTAGGAAGGGAAAAGGAGAAGGATTTGATCTCTGAGAGAAGAGAAGTGAAGAATGGAGGGAAGGGAAAATTGTGGTTGGGATGAGAGGATAGATGATAGATAGATAGATAGATAGATAGATAGATAGATAGATAGATAGATAGGTAGGTAGATAGATAGATAGATGATAGATAGATAGATGATAGATGATAGATTATAGATAGATGATAGATAGAAAGATAGATAGATAGACAGATAGATGATAGATTATAGATAGATGATAGATAGATGATAGATAGATAGGATAGATAGATAGATAGATAGATAGATAGATAGATAGATAGATAGATAGATAGATAGATAGATGATAAATAGATGATTGATAGATGATAGGTACATGATAGATGGATAGCCTCTAGAAACATTTCTGTGGACAAGAAACAAAAGGAAACCATAAATTGTGTGCTGTTTGAATTCTGAAAGTATGTGGTAGTGACCAAGAACCTGTGCTGGGTGTGAACAGGAATCCTAAGTAGGTGAGACCTGCAACAAAGCCCATTGAATAGGCTGCTGTGGTTTCCAGTGGTGGTCGGGGCGTCCCCTGCACTGTAGTTATGGCTTCAGAGGGAGGGATGAAAGTGGAAAGGAGAAGAACTACAAGAAAATGAGATTTGTTTTAGGAACCGAGGTAGCCTGTGGAGTCCGTGATGGGTCTGACATTTCTTCCAGTGTCTCTCAGGGGCCACATATCCCCAGGTCAATCATGAGCCTCTTCCTAGCTTAGGAGTAGGAGAGCTGTTGCGGTAAAGAAAACCTTTCATGTCTGTGGGGGGAAAGTTGGGCTCTGACACTCAAAATGTGCCTGCAAATGAAAATTCCAAAACAAACAAATTCCAAGCCCTCAAAGGACAGCAAGAAACAAGAGACTTACTACAGTGATTTACTTCAAATGGAACTTATTTCAGAGACGAGTATGAAAAGACACCAGCATAAAATTGTTAGGGTGGTTTTAAAAGCACAGACAAAGCCATTTGTGCATTAGAGAAATAAATTATTGGACAGAAACAGGCAGAATGAAATGCAAATGAGCGAATTAAATCCAGTCCTCCATCCCCACATTGTTAGCATCTCTGGAAGCCAAACTAAGGTCACAGTCAGACTCTATCCCATACCTATGAGGCTCGTGCTAATGCTGTAAGATGAATGCAAGCTCCCTCTGTAATGCATGGAGAGACAAAAAGCCACCTTCGGGTGGTGTTTCTCAGTCGCCGCCCCCTTGCTTTGTATTTATCTATTTATATGTGCATATGTGCACACATGATCAGAGACGGATGTTGTGTGTCTACCATTCCCCACCTTAGGTTTTGGTGCCATTTTTCAGACTGGTTGGCCAGTGAGCCCCTGAGCTCCATTCGTCTCTACTCCTAAATGATGAGATTACAGACACAAGCCACTGTCTTGTTTCTTCCTCGGCTTCCTGGAGATCAAGCTCAGACCATTATACTTGTGTAGTAAGCACTTTTCTATCCGTGCTGTCTCTCTCACCCTTCCCTAGTCAGGCTACAATTTTACTTTCATCACCAGCTTGGAACACTTTGATTATTATGTGCCTTGGCCCAGTGGCGTTTCTGAGTCTTGTGCTTTGAAGTCTTTCCACTTCTGATACCGGCAACTTTACAGTTTTCCCGTAATTTTAAACATATCTTAGTCACTGTCCTTTCAAATCCATTTTTTTTTGTGTGTCCTCTCCTGACCCTCTGGCAGCATGACACCTTCCCCACAATTCTCTGAATCTGTTCACTGTTTTAATTGCTTTTGCATCTGGGTTTCACTCAGGATAACTTCTATTTCATGTCTTTGACTCATCTATCTTTTGCATCGTAATGTCCAAAATGGCACGGATGGGACACGGAGTATTTATAGCACAAGTTTGTGTCTTTGTGACTAGAGGTTTGATTTCTGCCCTCTCCACCTTTCATCTTTCTAACACTCTTTCCCCTGTCATTTTATGATGTAAAATACAGTTATTACTGAATTAATGCCTTTTTTGGCAAACCAGTTCCATAGTTTGCTCCGTTTGGGATCAGCTTTGCTTTAATTAATTTTTCTCTTCATGCTTCCTTGTATGGCTAGTGATTTCTTACCCATTATCAGAAATTCTAATATTCTACTTTCCTGGGTGCTGGGTATTGGGTTTAGGATTTCCTGTCTCCCTTGAGGAGAATAATACGCCATTCTCTAGTCTTCTGGTTCATTTTGGTCTATAGTCTATTTTGTAGTGATGCCTCTTTGTTTTCTGGCTCCATTTTCCTTGAAAAATTTTTTTCCATTCTTTCTTTCTAAGATAGTGCTTATTGTTGAAGGTGAAGCATGTTCCACAAGAAAACATTGGATCCTATCTTTCAGTGGTAGCAGCCACCCTGTGTCTGTTGACTAACAAACCGAAGCCTTTATGACCCAGAGTTATGATTGACAGGTGTGTCCTTAACCTCTGCCATTTTGAGGATTTTGTGGTTTGTCTTCTCAGTCCTACTTTGTATACCTCATGCCCTGATGTCACTTATTTCTCTTCACCATCTTTTGGTCGTGCTCATCCTCTTCTTCTGTCCAAAGATTTCCTTCCCAACTTCCATGAAGGGCTGGTCCGATAGTCATAAATTCTGTTACCTTTTTTCTAACGTGGAATGTCTTCTTTCTCCTTTAATTATGATGAATCGTTCATCTGCAGTGAAGCTCAAGCCTCTCTACTCTTTCAGGACTTGAGTCACATTGCTCCAGGCTCTTCTGGCATTAAAGCCTCCATTGAGAAATAGTTACTATTCTGATGGAACTGTCTTTTTATACTTCCTTTTCTCCTGCAGCTTTCAAAACCCTTTCTTTCTTGTGTACTTGGTATATCTAGCCTGGGGAGTTTGTTTATGGTCCTATCTATTAAATGTTCTGTGTACCTCTGGTATGTAGAAGAGCAGTTTTTTCCCTAGAATTGAGAAATTTTCTTCCATGGTTTTATTGAAGGTGTATCCTATGCCTTTAACCTAGAATTCCCCTCCTTCTGTACCCATACTTTTAGATTGATGTTTTTTATGGTATTCCAGAGTTTCTACATATCTTATAATGAGCTGTTTGAAATGTATCACTTTCTTTGATAAATGATTTTATTTTTCTACCTTGTCTTCAAGCCCTGATATTCTGTCTTCTATATGGTCTCTTCCATCAATGAGGCTCTCCAAAGAGTTTTTTAATTATACTTATTGAAAATTTCATTTCCAGCTTCATTTCTATTTAGGTTTTTCTTTGTTATTTCTGTCTCCTTATCACACTCAGTTTATCCTGAATTGTCCTCTTGGATTTCAGTTTATTTTTGTCGTCTTTAAATACACTCAAGTCTTCATTCATGTCCTCTTTGAGTATCTTGAACTAGTGAGCATGTTTATAATTGTTCTTTTTAAATACTGTGTCTTGAATTTCACCTAAGCCATTCTTATTAGGAAAAATTGTTATGGTGTTTGGTGATATTTGAAGGTGACACATTGTCTTGGTTTCTTCTATTGCTTATATTCTTAAGACAGGAACTGGACATCTGGAGTTTGGTTGCTGGGGTTTTTTAATATTTTTTTTTATTAGGGCAGCATTTCAAGGCAGAGCATTGGGCTGAGCCATTTAGTGGGAAAAGGGTCTTAAATAGATGGACCCTGGCGTTAACAAGGTCCATCTCTTAAACAGTTGTATGGATCCTCAGTCAAAAGGTCATAGAAGAGTAGGGATTGTGCAGGGTCCTAGTCCTTGTCCTGTGAGCAGAGGAGGTCAGTCTCTCTCAAGGGTAGGCTGCAAGATCAGGGTAACTGAGCAGGTCCCAAGACAGGGGAGGTAGAGCCAAGAATAAAGTCAAGTCCATTTGGTTTGGGGGATTGCTAGTATAATTTTCTAGGCTGGCACAACCTGGAAAACATACCTAGTGGTCCTTGTCAGTGTAGGAGGCATGTGGGACAACCTAAGGCAGTGAAATCAGCATAAGATGAATCCAGGTACAGTCAAGCAGACTGGAGATGAAGAAGTAGAGGCCCTTGACGCCTGCAGTACTATAGGTGCAGGTCCAGGGAAATAGAGGTGGACCCTGGGGCATTGGATAGTATGAACTTTTAAATAAATATTTTAGACAATTGACCTGAGATATAGTGAAATTTCTTGGAACCAATTAAGACCTGCTAGGTCTTACTTTCAAGTACAGCTTTTGTAAGGTAAGACTAGCACAGAATTTAGTCTGGAGCTAATTTTCCCCTACTATTGAGAAAAGCTCATCATGAATACCATTGATGATGAGGTTGAGATGATGGCAATAGACATTTTTCCCAGACCTCCAATACTTTCAGATGATTTTTCCCTCCACCTTTTGGTTGTGTTTTAGGCCATGTTCTGTGTCTGTAACAAAATACCTAAACCCAAAAAGTTTATTAAAACTAGTTTATTTGTTTTACAGTGCTGAAGACTAGGAAGTTCAGGACCATGGTGATGACATGCGGGCCTTCTTTCTGCATTATAACATGGCAGGGGCATCACATGATGAGACAAAGCACATGTCTAAGGCTAGACCTCACTTTCACTTTCTACAAATCCATGAATGACACATAGGGATATGATCTCATCTAACTCAAAATATCTCTGACACTCCACAAGCACAGGTACATAGATTTGGGGATGCAGTTAGCAAATTATGACCTCTTAGAGGATACACTCCAGTGGCAAGCAGTCTCTTCACACACTTCTGTACATCGGTTGATACTCAGCTAAATAATTGAGAAAAATCCTCTTCATATCTTGAGTTTTCTCATTGGACAGCTATTTTGTACCTAACATTTTGGCATCCTGATCACCAATCCCATCTTCTTGACTTAGGAAACTTCCCAGGCTCTTTGAAATTACTACTTCCTATATTACATTTGGAAACTCTTTCTGAAAATAGACTTGCCCCTTCTCAAATATCACAGGCCATTAACTGAAACTTACCGTCTATTCCAAGTCATTCATTATTCAAGGGAAGAAACCAAGTCTCAAGCAGGACAAGAGATGAAATGACACCCGCACAATTTCTTAGTGAAATGAATGAAGCAAAGTCATCTTTTCTCTCTGTGACCAGTGTCCTTGCCAATATTTCACTTTTTTAAACTACTTTAGATCTGCCAATTAAATAGGACAGATTCCACACTCTTGGTAAGATAAAGAATGTGGAATAAGATAGACTCAATCAAATGATAATGTCTTTGCACTGAATGCATAAAAACAGACTCTGGTTCAATTTGGTTGTGACATGATAAAAATACTCAATCACTTTAGAGATATTTTAGGGAGAAAATTACTCACATTTCTTCCACTAAAATTAAATCAATTTGCAGTTCATCTGGAAAGGAAAAGGTTTGTCTCATGTCAGTGATAGAACTGGACACTGGTCTGAGGTCATCTCCTTCTGAAAACTCTCCTATATTTACGAGGAGCAGGAGCACCCATCAGTTGCCATAGAAAATGTTCCACTGGACATGTTTAATCTATTGGGCACCATGTATATAATTGGCCAAGGCCTTGATTTGTCCACAAGGTTTTCCAGAGACTTGTGAAAATGTTTTGAGATGTGAAAAAACCAAACCAAAAGCTAATTGCATCCAGACATTAAAAAATAAAAATAAAATGTTTTGAGATAACATCTTACTACATAGCACAGACAGACCTGCAATTCCATGTGTAGCCCAGGCTGGCCTTGAACTCATGAGTCTCCTTCACCTTTCTGAGTGCTGAGATTCCTGGAACATGCCACTATTCTCTGTCCTAAAGGTTTTTTTTTTTTTTCTGAAAGTACAATGGGAGAAGCTGTAACTGTAACTTAGCTCTTACATATTAATATTTATTTTATTAAGTGGGTTGTCAGTTCATTTTCCTATGGTTGACATGATGTGACAGGAGTGTTCACAAACACACCTGCACAGAGTCACTGAGGCCATTTAAATGCCTCATGTTGTGACATAGCTTGAGCCCTCTTAGTGATTTCTGTTTAGGATCAAGTATGGATTCCAATGAACATCTATCTGGCTCAGATTTTTCTTTTCTTTATTTCTCCTAATATTGTTTGTAAATTTTGTCTCTTTTTTACTTTTGTTTACTAAATCCCATTGCCTATTCAGGACATTCTACAATCAAACCAGAGGAATATTCATTCTGACGGCAGCAGGTCTGTCTCTCTGTCATCTTCTACAGAAAACTTCCAACGAATCAGAAATGCCCACTTACAGCATTGTGTTCCCTAAATTTTCTAAGTAAAATACATATTCTTTCAACCTACTTTTCACCACGGAAATGGTAAGTTTTGTTACTGAGATGCCATCATTACTCTTGGAGCTTACATAATCCCAATGTTGATATAAAAGGAAAAAATAGAGAATAGCGCGGCTAGGAAGGTGTTTTTCTTTATTTTGTGGATGCTTATGTATATACAAAGCACCTGTTACAACTGACAGTCCCTCAAGCTATCCTCTATACCTAGGACATTTGAGTCTACACTACTTGATTCCTATTACTAAAATCATTCCTATCTAACATTCTACCCTCTCTTAAAATGTGTATTGTCAACACCCCTCTCTTTTACCTAGTTTCAAGAAAACCAATGGCACATCACACCCAGTGACGTAATGGAAAATATAGCTCTTGGTTTCTGATGTAGGGCTTCTAAAACCCTCAGTTTTCTTAGTGATAAGGATGCTAAAACATCCTTGGTATTAATATTTAATCTTTCACAATGATTCCTGGACAGGGCTCCTTAAACTCTTGTAATTTTCTAGGGGTCAAGATGTTTAGTTGCATTGTGGGATCCCTGGATAGACCGACCAGCATATAAAGATGGTGACTTGTCTCAGTTAGAGTTTCTATTGCTGTGAAGAGACACTTTGTCCACAACAACTCTTATAAACAAAAACATCTCACTGGGGCTGGCTCACAGTTCAGAGGTTTAGTCCATTATATTCATGACAGGAAGCATGCTAGTGCGCAGGCAGGCATGGTGCTGGAGAAGAAGCTGGGAGTTCTACATCTGAACTGGCAGGCAGCTAGAAGAGAAAGTCATACTTGGCCTGACTTGAGCATGTGAGACCCAAAAGCATGGCCTTGGTGTCACACTCCCTTCAACAAGGCCACACGTACAACAAGACCATACCACCTAATAATGTCAATCCAATGAGCCAAGCATATTTAAACCACTACAGATGCTAAGAGCATCCTTTGTATTAACAGTCAGTCTTTGTCAATGATTCCTGATGCAGGATTCCTTAACTCCTAGTAATTTCCTAGGAGGGTCAAGAAGATCTTTAGTTACTCTGAAACCTAGCTCTTCAAACACTGTATTAGTCCTAAGTTAACTAAGTTGAATTAAACTTCTAAGTTCAGCACTCTTGCTATAATCCTTTTTTTCCCCTCAAAGACTAAGCTAGCTAATAAACTATGATATCAAAAATCATCAACCACAGCCAGAGGGATGTAACATCTTCAAATGCAGAGTTTTGAACACTATTTAAGCCTGTCTCCTAGGTGGCTTCCCTACATGGATGCATCAGAAGCAGCTCTGGAAGTGCTTCTTTCTGACCAGTGTGTCCCATGCAATTAACACCTCATTCCACCACATTCTCTTCTCTGCACTTGACTCTTCGACACATTTTGTCCCTGTAAAATATACTTAATTATCGCATTGTCTTGTCACTAATTGCTATTTGAGATTATTTTGTTTCCCCAACACAGTTTTAGACTTCTGGTGAACAAAGATTATTAGAACTCTTAGGCATACCATACTAACTAAAATAAGCCTAAATACCTAATAAATACACAGCTATGTAACCAACAGTTAATTGCCTCTTATGTTTAAGCCTCACATTAAAGATAAAGTGAAACCCCATTATGTCTGGTCACCTACCTCCCACACACACATACAAATTAGCATTGTCTCAGAGGCACTTCAAAATATTAGATTATTTCTAATAAAATCTTGATTTTATTTTCTTCTTCTAAAAGGCATTTGAGCTGATGTGGGTTAGGTGTTAGAATTGAATCATCACTGTGAGGTTCTAAAAGGATGAAAACTTGATCCAACACAGTTGTATAAGGTGTCCTGTGGCTTTGGCAGGTACACTAGGACCAAGGGAAGTCACTGCAGTGGAGCCCTTGTGTTTCAATATAGTGATTTTATGAGTGAATGAGAGAGAGAGAGAGAGAGAGAGAGAGAGAGAGAGAGAGAGAGAGAGGAGAAATAGAAAACATACACTTGTTCTCTCTGTGCCTTTCCATGTGCTACAGTTTGAATGTGATTCACATGTCTCTAATAGTTCTCTGTGATGAGTAGGACTGGTCACCATGGTGGTAAACCTCTATGAGGTGGGGGTCTGATGAGAAGTCTGTACTTCACTGGGGACACGACACACTATCAGAAGGAAGTTCTATTGTTCTATTGAATAGCAATAGAAGGTAGTTCTATTGAAGGAAGCATAATAGAGATTGTTATCAAAGGAACAAGACCGCCCCTCCTTTTCCATCTTCTGTCTCTCCATCTTGTGTTCTTTCCTCAGTACAACCTCCACCATCTCCCTCTTCCTTGAGGTCCCTGCCAGAGCTAGACCACCATCTATTTGGACTTTCAGCCAAGAGAACTGTGAGAGAAATATAAACTTCTTCTCCTAAAAAGGTAGCTGCCTCAAGTATTTCATCATAGCAACACCAAATTAATCAACACACGTGAGGTTCAGCCCAGATGTGGGCCCTTGGGCTTCCAGAATTGAATTGTGATTTCTTAAAACAGTTAATCTTCATAATGCACTATAGCCCTTCAGAATTTAATTATAACAACATAAAACAGGCAGATACAGATTGATGAGAAAAGTGCAATGCCCTAAAGAGTTGTTGATACCAAAGAGTTTGAAGCAGATGTGGGTTTTCAGCAATATAGTTCATTTCATTTCAACCTAAGTCCCAAATTAAATCACTTACATTAAGAAGGCCAGAATCATGCTTTCAGGCTTATTTGGGAGAGTTCAATTTGGGGCATGTAGAAGACTAAACATAAAAATAACAAGACCCAGATCAAAGATCTTCTATGGGAGAGGCTTCGTGCCGACTGATAAAACTTTTAGCTTCTGTTCATCACAATCTTCAAAGCACATGACAGCACAGAGCCCGGAGCAGCCTGTGGGTCACTCTGTCCTGAGATTAGAGACAAGATCATGGAAGTGCGGGCTGAAGGGCCCAGCTGCTGACTGAAGCTGTCTGGTTCACCTTTCACCAGCTGACTATCTCTGTGTGAGTGTCCAGCTTGCCCTTCCTGTCTGGTAGGCATCACTGACAATACTGCTTCTTTCTTTCTTCAGACATTCTTCCCCAGCCTGCCCATTAAGACGAGCACATTCCACTTCAGGATGAGCTGGTGGACAGCATTCATGATGAACCGAAGTAAGTGATTGAGATAATGCATCTAAAGACATGAAGGAGGAGGAGGAAGAAGAGGAGGGGGAAGAGGAAGATGAGGAGGAGGAAAAGGAGGAGGAGAAGAGGAAGAGGAAGAGGAAGAGGAAGAGGAAGAGGAAGAAGAAGAAGAAGAAGAAGAAGAAGAAGAAGAAGAAGAAGAAGAAGAAGAAGAAGAAGAAGAAGAAGAAGAAGAAGAAGAAGAAGAAAGCAAGGGGCATCTGTGCCGTTTTACAGAGCACACCCTGATTTTGTCAGCCACATTTTGTTTTCTCTAAAGTGAAATAGAGTGTCAGAAAGTCAGATCTGGACCAACAACAATGAGATTCTTCTTAACAGGTCCTTTTCTCTGGACAGCCTTATAGCCACTTCAAAATCCTCTCTCTGGCCAAATTCAGTGAAGTTCCTTTTTCTTCCTGTCTCTGATTGAACCGCAGCTTTGGGAAGGGCGGTGAAGTAAGCTGAAATGAAATTGCCAAAGTTATGGTTCTCAAGTAAATGAGATTTTCTCTAATGCTTACCAACTGTCACCAGGTTAGATGGATTTTTCTGCTTGAAGTCCCTCGGTGCATTAATTTCCCTGCTGTCTTATGGTATCCCTGAGAAAGTAACTTCGGCAGCCGTAAAGGCATAAGTAGAAAATGCATAGCATCAGTGGTACACAAAAGGACAGTAAGAAATGAAAAGCGGGGAGAGGCATGGAAGAAAGCTTCCCAGACGAAGCTATTGTCTGCTCGGGTTTTCAGCAGCATCAGAGGGCATTTCACACATCACTGTACCCAGCGCTCCCAGCAAATAGCAGGATATGGTGAATCCAGGTCAGCTGAACTAAATACCTAAAAGACTTGTTATTCTCTTTGCTGTGTGTAGCACAGTGGTTTTTAAAAACCTTTTTAAAGCAGCATAAACATTTTACAAAGAGTGGCCAGAAGTGGTGCTGCGCTGGCTGAGGTATGGACCTCAGCTGTAGGGTGTCTTCTTCCCCTGGGAGCAGCCCTCAAGGGTCCCCAGGGGACTGTCAGCTCAGAGGTGGCTCAGCAGCACTCTGGGGGATTTGGGGGCATGTGTTACACAAGAGTTTCACATCTCTGGTTGCCAAGAGCTGTGGCCTACGTTAGAGAACAAACACACATCTCAGCTTCTCCCAATGTGTGGACACGCCGTCAACCAAGTCACTCTAGTTTCTCCGGGCGGGGGAGGGGCGGTAATATTATTTACAATAAATGCCACCAGTGTTACTATCTAGATCTTTTCATCTTTCTTCCTTCAAAGGATAGCTCAGCAGAAGGATTTTGAACAGTTCTTACAACCAAGGCACTAGCTGGAATTGAAACACACACACACACACACACACATACAAACACATACACACACATGCACACATGCATGCACATGCACTGAGGGAGGGTATCAAGGGACAGATTTAATTTTAAATGTATGTGTGATAATAGTACCAGCAGTACTGATGAGAATAAAGAGAACACAGACACACCCTTACACACCATTTACTAAGTGCCAGATGCTGCTCAAATCTCTCCACGTGGACCTTGTCACTCACTCATGTTAATCACACTCCAGGAAAGAGATGGCCATCACTCATGATGGGCAGGGGAGGAAACAGCAGCAGGGAAGTGAAATGGTTTGCACAGTTCTACACCCAGCAAGCAGCCGAGCTGGGCTTTGGATGTGGACAGCACAGCTCTCCAATCTCCATTCTCTCCATATTTTCTTTGGAACCCATCAATACTCTTCTTTCCTCTCTGTGATGCTAAAGAGAAGCATCTGCTTGAAGGTCTTTTAAGCTCTGCATCCTTCATAAAGGACTACGGCTAGAACGTTAGTGACAGCAGCTACCTCAGCCTTTCCCTCCAAAATTGCTCACCGAATACTGGTTCTTTGTCAGGAATTATATGACAACAGTAATCTTCTGGGGCAAACATTTTTTTGACACTAAAAAAGTTGGAGATTTAAGAAACTTGTTAATCTGCTTTGATGAATAAGTATCTGTGGTGAGTTATTTTATTCTTTGCTATTTTATATGTATGTGTGTTGCCCTCATATACACATGTGTATTGTGTGTGTGTGTGTGTGTGTGCTTTGAATCCACAGAGGCCAAAAGACAGTACTGAATCTTCTGAAAATAGCATTATAGACAGTTGTGAGCTGCCATGTGGGTGCTGGGGACCACACCCAGGTCGTCAGGGAGATTAGCCAGTGCTCTTAACCACTGAACCATTCTCCAGACATACTCTTCCCTTCGTGGATTCTGAGCCACAGTGGTCTCAAAGCCTTGGCTATTTCTGTAATATTCCAAGTCCCTGCCAAGATCGTGAGGTGGCGAAACTTGCTCAGTAATGCCTCTAATTAACATTATTAATACCACACATCCCTTTCTTCCACTTTCTCCTCTCCCCCTGTTTGTGTCCCCATATAATCCTGCTGTCTCCCCATTTTACAAAGCATAGCTGTTCTCTTATTGACCTGAAGTGAGAAAAGGAGGTAGATTCTCCATGCCTAGTCCATGGGTCATGAAAACAGTACAGGGCAGGTTTCAGGACTCAGCCACTCTAAGTCCTGTGGTATTCACCTGCTTCGTGAGGAACCCAGAGCTCTAGCCTGCTCGCAAATATCCAGACATTGAATATTTACATTTCCTTCATCCACCAACATGCAGCATAGAACTTTGATTACTTGCCAGAAGCTAATGGGACACAGGGAGTTTGGATCAGGACACTTGAGAGCTGATTTGGAACCTGGGCAAGAGTGACAACTCTGTCTCTATTTAAGATGGTTTACACTTCCATTTTCTATCAAGGTAGCAAATAGCACAGATGAGATTGGAACACAAAGTGATGAGTTACCACGGGAGCAAAGACTCTGTAGACATATGCATGCTCTAGAGAGGACCGTTTGCATGCCCAGGTGCCATCCCATTACCATATAAGGAATTGCTTGCAGCCTCACTTATGCATTGCTGCATGGGTGGCAGGTCTGGCTGTACCCTACTCTGCGGAAAGAGCGTGAGATTGAAATATACCACTTACTTCTCTCTCTCTCTCTCTCTCTCTCTCTCTCTCTCTCTCTGTGTGTGTGTGTGTGTGTGTGTGTGTGGGTGTGTGTGTGTGTGTGTTTCTGTGTGTGTTTCTGTCTCTGTGTATGTGAATGCATGCATGTGTGTATGTATATATGTATGTATATGCATATATATGTGTGAGAGAAAGAGAGTGTGTATGTATTGTGTGTCTGTCTGTCTGTTCTCCTTTTTATTTTTTGGTACTTGCTAAGCAGGCCATATGAGTCGGCTAGTAAGTCCTAGGCATCCTACGATGTTTCCCCAGTGCTGAGTTCAAAACATCATACCACTATGCCTGACTTTAAAAAATTGTTTTTGTAAAATTTAGTACAGGAAAGGAGCAGAGGGTACCAGCTTTCATGCACTTAGGCTAGCTGAGGCCTTGGACGATTGAGATTCAAGCTATAACCATGCCACATGTCACTGTGAAAAGCCTGGGACTAACAAATTACTCAAATAACATTGGAGCTGGTGGATGCAAAATGTCTATTATTTTGAAGAGAACTCACAGAGAGACGCTTGAAACGGATGCCTCTGGACCTTTTCCTTTGTTTGCACACTTTTGTCTTTCCAAGTTCAGTAAGTACTTGTTGGATCACTAAGTCAAGGTTAAAAACACAAAAATACACACACAAAACAAACCTGAGGTAGCTTCAGGGCTCTTGCAGCTTAGTGAAGGCTCTGACCTCAAAAGAGCAGACCCAGTACAGTACTGAGTGATGTGTGCGGAGGTGAAGGTAGATACAGAGGAGAGGACAGAGGGGCCAAGGAGGGTTTCTTAGTAAACAAGCTTCCTGGATCTTAGTAGATGATAGGGAGTTTGCATGGGCACCTGAGCAGTCCCTGAATGACGGACCCGAGCTGCAGAGCCCCACAGAAATACCCAGCAGCATCTCCTGTCTCCACTGTGCAGCCAGGCAGTTGTATTGATAAGGACCGCTTCCTCCTTTGCTCTCTGCATTAGAGCTCTCTGAATTACCTAGAGGAGATACCAGCAGGTAGGAGAACAAAGAGAGAGAGACAGAGAGACAGAGACAAACAGGGAAACAGAGTCAGACAGAGAGACAGAGAGGAGACCTTCTCTTCCTGGCTTCATTATTCCTGTTGAAGCCTTTGAAGGAGTCCCTTCACGTAACTGTGTCCTAACATTTTTCTGGCTGCTCCATCTGCTTCCCCACTGATACCCTGCATAATACATCATCCTAAGCATAGTACGTATGTGAAAAAATATATAAAACAAGCAAGCCCATGAATCAGAGCAGGGAGCTACAGCTGAGAGAGCTCAGAGGCCTGGCCTCATGGAGTCTCGAGCTATGTGGCAGAGACTTTATCCTTTAAGGCAAAGACTGCTGATGCCACTGGGTGATGTTTGCGGGCTTTTCTAGTGACTTCTTCAGAATTTGTAGCCTTGATTAAAGGCATTTCCGGCCTCTGAATTGTAGAGCACAGTGTTTCCATTTCTTAGTTGTGTGGGATGAGAACTTTCTCCATGTTTTGCTGAGAATCTCCATGGAATATTCTTTTTTTTTCCCCCAGTTTGATGGGTTTTTATTTTGTAATGAAATTCTTTTTTTTATTTTTATTTTTTGAAAAGCAGGTTCTTTTATTGAAAAAGGAAGTAAAAACGTTTTATGATAAAATTGAAGATTTACATGGAAAAATATTTCTGATAAAATAGAAAAAAACACTTTAAAACTGACAATTTTCATGGAAAATTAAAGAGTAAAATGATAGACATAAAAAAATTGCTAAATTAGTTGAAAATGGAAATAGAAACATTTTATGATAGAATTGAAGATTTACGTGGAAAGTATTTCTGATAAAATTGTAAAAAATGTAGAAAAACATGTTAAAATTGAAGATTATCATGGGAAATTTTATGTAGAAATAATAATGGTAGGCCTATAAGTATTCCTAAGTTGATTGAAAGTGGAATTATAAACATTTTATGATAAAGTTGAAGATTTACATGGAAAATATTTCTGATAAAATTGAAGAAATATATAGAAAAACATGTTAAAATTGAAGATTATCATGGAAAATTATACAGATAAAATGGTAGGCATAAAAATAATTCTAAGTTGATCGAAAGTGGAATTATAAACATCCCATGGAATATTCTTGAGAAAGCCAAAGACGTAGCTGAGGGAAGCCATTCCTACCTTCAGAGCGGGTACTCTGTGGAAACTCCTTGAGCAAACTGTGTAAGAATCAAAGGTGAGAACTGACGCTTCTCCCGGAATAAAGTGTGGGTATCCCTGGCACATCTTCTCTTTGCCCTAAGCAGTGACTAACTTAGGCTGGGAGCCTGAGCCAAGGAAGAGAACCACCTCAATCCCAGTCTGTTCCATACGCCCTTTCAAACTCAGACCTTTACACTTCCTTAGGGAAGAACCAATCAGCAAAGACGGAAGACAAGTCTTAATATGGATGATAGTATATTTATTGTAAAGACATTGTTCATGGACTGATGGCTTTAAAGAGATGCTTGAGCTCCCCGGGGACCACTGGACAAGACATCTTAAGAGTGAGCTGACCTATACCCCTTCCCAGTCTTGGTTTCTCTTGTCAATCTGGATCATCTAAATTGGGAAAGAATATGTTTCACGTTCCTTGCAGCGTGGAGATCTGATGAGCTTTCAGTTCATCATGTAAGCAGAATTCGTTTGGTGGTTTCTGAAAGGGCTTTTGATTTTTTTCTGGCTTTGGAGTGGGGAGGGGTGGGAATCAGGGTTAGCTCCTTTCATCTTGACTTGAATCGAGAGGAGCTAGCTGGAACCGCAGTATCTTGTAAAGGAGGAGGCAGTAACTATTAGGACAAAAAGGATGAAAAAAAAAAGATTGTGGCCAAGATGGCATTAATAAGCAGTTAAAGAGATGATAGCAATAGTTTTATCTCTGGAGTTCTGGTTATGTTAGCTGCCATTTAAAATAATATTTATTGAGTAATCTGCTCTTCTAGCGAAATGCGTTCTTACTTAACACACCTGGATCACAGAATAACCACAGCCATTCCACCCGTCTCATCTTCACGATTAGAATCGCAGGTTTCTTTTTTTGAAGATAATAGCATGCCTCATATAATAAGCTTTGCTTTTTTCCTTCAGAATGACCTTTACATGTCTCTGCACAGAAACTATTGTTCCCATCCTAACCGACACCCATTTAACAGAAATAATGAGTCTACCTGCATTCCCGCTTAGCTTAGAGACCTTAGTCATCACTGCAGTCCTTACAAACCCTTCTCCTCATTAAGTCTCAATGTTTCCGTGGAAACCTCAGCAATAGAGAAATCCAGCCATCCCCTTCTCCCTGTGGGTCCCGAGGCCGCTACAGACTGACTTCCTGCCGGGACACAGTTGCGTATCTCCAGTGGGTCCTCAGCTCTGCCCCAAATCTAATTTCTTTATCCCACCCTATCATACGTACTTCTCTAGTTTCCCTCTTAATCCCTTCTTATCCCTCCCCTACAGCGCACTTGCGCTGTCTTGTTCAGCAACTGCCCATTCGCTGTCTTCTAGCCTCTGAAAACTGGGGAAATATATTGTTTACAAGCCCCCCTTACTCAAAATGCTCTCTGGACCAGCAGGAGCTCGGAAAATACTAGAAAAAGACTCAGAGACCGTCTTACAAGCACAGAATCAGAATCTGTGAGGTCACAAGCTCCTGGCTGTCGTGGAGAGGGAGGGTCACGTGGATCTCGTATTTACCAATTGATTTGCTCTTGGCTGTAGTGCTGGAGGCCCAACACAGGGATTCTCTGATGTAGAGCAAATATTGTATATGGGTGTGCCTTGTACATGGGTGCGTGCTTACACACACACACAAACACACACACACACACACACCTCACACTCACGCACACAAGCTAAAAATACTCTTGACTATTCCTTCTTAAGATTCTCCTGGCTCCTCAGTCTTTTCCCCACTGCTACAACAGTTCCGTCCTATCAGTAAGTAAACACTGTCAAGTACTTCCTGCCTGAGAAAACCCATACACTCGGAGACACGAGCACTCTACTTCTCCTTTCCAGTTTCATGTATGCATTCTTTTCTCTTTTCCCACCCACTCAGAATCCAGTCAAACTCATTCATCCTTACAAGGCAATTCAGAACAAGCTTTAGAACAAGCTAAGGTACCCCATCACCTGGTACTGTAGCACAGGGGATGTTTTCACTGGAAGGATTCTGAGAGCCCCACAGAAGCAAGATCGTTCTGACATTCTCCTTCTCTTCTCCCCTGAAGTAAGCTATAAGACCTCTGTTAACTAACACCTTCCCTCTGATGACACAAGGACACAAAGAAGGGTAAGAACAAATCCACCTTTCTGATTTCCCTCCAGAATAGCACTGTTGCATCAGACTCCGCCTGCCCAGGTATCCATCTTTCTGTGTGGCCATCACACTTCATCGAGCCTAGCATACAAATGGCTTTCCTTTTTCCTTTGGGTCTTTATTTCTGAAGTCACTTGTGTTATGTAAACTTACATATGCATGGTTTCTGTATCATTTACATATCAATCTCTGTGACCATAATGCCTTGCAGAACGACATCGGGGAGAAAAATGTATTTTGGCTCAGAGTTTCCATCTCTCTCGTGGCAAGGGGCGGGATATAGCAGGGCTCACAGAAGAGGGGTGAATGGCAGAGACTCCCCTCTTTGTTGTAGGAAGGATGTAGAAAGCAAGGGCAGAGCAAGCAGCTGCAACCTTGAAAGACCCATCTCTAGCAATCAGCTTTGGCTTCTAAAGATTCTTCTGCCTCCAAATCATGCCATGGGTTAGGAAGTAAGCACTCAGAACCTAAGCCTGTGTAGTCAACAAAATCAAGCCATAGAGGGCTCAAGTATTTAATCTGGCTTTTGTTATCAGAGTCTCAGATATAAACATAGAAGTGGGTGAGGAAAACATTGGCAGCAAAACCCAAGGCTTGCTTTCCTGACTTTCTTCTAGGTCCCTCACAGCCAAGCGCTCTCCCTTTGGTCTTTCTGGACACTTCTCTTCTTCATCACGGTGTCTTTTGCTTCTCTCATTATTGGGTTTCCCACAGTTTGATCCCAAGTTTCTTCTCTGCCTTGTCTTTCGGTGGTCTCATCCAATCGTCTTGGATTAAATATCACTCGCTAGCGTGTTGGTGTTTCCCAGATATATCTCTAGGCCCTGAATTCCTCTCTGGAACATTCGCTTTCTTATGTGGCATTTGTATGTGAAAATCTTGGATGGGTCTCAAAGTTGCTATGTTTAAAACTGAAGTCTGATTTTTACAACCTTCTCCAGACACATTTCCTCCCAAGGCCTTCTCCTGCGGAGTGGATAGGAAGACCACTCACTCAGCAGCACAAGTCAGGGACTTAAGAGTCATTCCTAGCCCCTCCCCCAGCCCCTACACCATATTCACCCATATGATCCGCTTTTCTTGTCTCCCAGACAGATCACACACCGTGTATCTCACCGCAGCCAAGATACTACCCTCTTCACTTGACTCTTCATAGAAGCTTCTTCATTATTCTCCCCTCTTCACAGATTTTCCTCCTGCAACTTTTTTTTTCCATACAGAATCAACAGCAGTCATTTGAGCTTATTCTGATGGAGTATCAGGACTGTGTGAAATGGCTGACTGCACTTGGAGTAAAGTGGCATTATCTACAGGTAGGTGATTCTACCTGGCCTCTCCTCTTCCCAGTCTCACCCTGCCCCTCCCTATCTCTGCACCTGAAGTGCCTTCGCATTGCTCAAAACCATTGATGCTCTTCCACACCTGAGAACACAATGTAACTTCTTGGCTGTCCATTCTCCTCAGGGAACCTTCAACTTTCACATTGGAACATCATCCCCACCCCTCACCCCCACCCTTTCCTCTATGAGCAATGTGCTTATATTTTAAAGCACTTCCCACGCACAGGGGCACAGGGGCAGCACTTCCCTAGACTGAAAGTCTCAGGAGTGCAAGGGTGGCACCTGCTTTGTTCTTGTAAACTGCAAGCCTAGCACCTCACTGGGACCTGAAAAAAGTGCTTCTCCCAAAAACTCTCTCCACCCTGACTACGACGACCGAAGACGACAACAACAGCAGCAGCAGCAGCAACAACAACGACAGTAACCACAAGGCCTGTTTCTTTCACCCTAACAAGGATTTGAGTATGATAGAATATAAACACTTAGCCAGAACTTGAAACTGGCATGGACAGAGATAGGAACAGACAATATTCTCATGCACATTATCTCGCCACACAAAGAAGACACTTCTGTTTACTCGTTTGAGAAAAAGTTGCTTTGGGGTAGGACACAATGTTTGAAGGGATGAGTATCAGACTAACGAAAGTAGAAATTAAAACTTTTCCCTAGGCCTTGGCTCAGAGGGACAGACATGCCTGAAGAAGCAGAGGTGGTTGGCTTGGCCTCTGCCCCTGTGTTCAGTCAGGGGCCAAGCCAGGAGGATCTGGGCTTTAAGGCTAAGGTTATATCCAACTAAACACATTGATAAATTATACTTTCATACCAGTGGTAGTGTCCAAATTTAGGGAAGAAATGAGAAAGCACAAAGCAAGCCTGGCCCCATCTTTCAAGGCAGCTTGGTAGTAGTGCCAGGTCTTGGAGAGACAAAAGAATTCATTATACAAAGTGTCAGGAATGCTGTGCCTGTGTGGCCAGGAGCAAAGACAGCCAAGGGACTTATTTAGGGAGCTATGAGAGAGCACCCTGCAGGACAAGAGGCAGCTGGAGACATCTTTCTTTCTTGTCCCCATCCCCCAAATGACCAGAATCTAGCTTCTCTCATAAATCCTTTAATATCTATGACATTACACTTTTACTCACTGGTTGGAAGGATGCTCTTTTGTTTAATGAATCATTCATGATGCACATAACTGGCAGTTTGTGTTAGAGTTTGGGTCTTTCAGATTCTGTGGCAGACAGCAAGGTATCCCAGTCCCTCTCATACTTGCAAAGGCCCCCATACTTTAAAGGCTTGGGTGTAAATAGCTCAAGGACTCAATTCAGCCCATGCTTGCTCTGGTATTCTCTTGCATAGCTATTGTCTCCAAGTTGAAACATTCCCTCATGGACAGAAGAGGGAGGTTCACAAGACTCAGGAGAAAGCTACAAAACTCAAGAGCCATCCCCCAAGGTTATAGAAAAGCAGGAAGCTAATGAATGGGAGGCAAAGAAGGGGAGAATTTCTGATGGACTTGTCTACAAGTTGGGCCGGGAGCTCAGAGACACAACTCTAGTGAACTGTCACCCATTCTGGAGGGGAACTGTCAATGATGCATGTACTTTTGAATCACCCAGGTCCTTGTAAGTAACCCCTCCAATGTACCTATAAGCAATCCCAATGACATCATTGATTCCCCAAGCTATCCTTGAGTTGAGTTATTTCTCTGGTTTCCATGATGCCCTGTCTGGGGGTTAATAGAACTTTGTTTATATCTCCCCAGGGAAAGTGACAGGATTTCTCTCCCCCTGCCTCTGATTTATCTGGGGGTGACTTGGTTGTTGGTCAAACTTCATGATGTAGCAAATAAAGTCCTACTAGTCCTAAGATGAGTAAGCATATCCAAGACACTCTGAATGAAGAATAGCTTCAATGACAGAAATCACAGGATCATCTCAATAGACACAGAAAAGGCTGATAGCAAACAAACAAAAACCAAACAAACAAAGCAGAAAACAACTGCATCCTTCATGATCGAACCCTTGAGATACAAGAAATATAGGAAGCTTATCTTAACATTAAAAGGACTGTATATAACCAATCTACAGACAATATCTTCCTAAATGGAGAAACAACTAGAAGCATTTCTAGTAAATCAGGAACAAGATGGGGATTTCTACCCTCCTCACTATATCTAATATAGTAATATATTAGTATTATACTAGTATAGTAATATAGATGTTTTATCCATGGTGTTAAGACAATAGAAGGTCATAAAGAATGCAAACAGAAAAGAAAGAAGTAAACTATTCATATTTGAAGATGATATAAATCTATACATAGACCCTACAATTTCCCGCAAAACCTCATAGAGTTGATAAAGGCTTTCTGCAAAGTAGCACAATACAAAATTAGTAGATTTTAAAATTAGAATAAAAAAAAACCAGTAGCCTTCATATATGCCAAGTGACAAACATAGTTATAAGGAAATTAGAGAAATAAGCCTGCTCATAGTATTCAAAATCAAAGGGAAAAGGAAAAGAAAGACACCTTGGAATGAACTTAAGCAAGAACACAGATATCTACAGTGAAAATGCTAAGATACTGAAGAAAAAAGACAATGGAAAGACCCACCGTGCTCAAGCATGGATAGAATCAACATGGCGGAAATACCTATTCTACTAAAATGAATTTTTATATTCAATATAACCAATTCCACCAAAGAAGCCAGTATGGAAACTCCTCAAAAAGCAAAAAAGGACCTAGCAGATGATTCAGATTCACCATGCTTAACCCCAACATGGCATATCCTACTACAAAGACACTCAGCCATATTTGTTGCTACTGTATTCACAAAAGCTAGAGCTGGAATCAGCCTACATGTTTATAAGGAAAAATTAAAATTTGTAGGTAAATGGATGGAACCAGAAAATATTAAAAACCAAGTGAGGTAACTCAGGCCCAGGGAATCTTTAAAATAAAAGTAATTGAGGGGACACTTCAAAGAATGGGGAGCAGCAGTTACCAGTGATAGGAAAATACTGGGGGTAGTTTAAGCAGGGATGGGTGTAGGAAGATGAAAAAGATGAATGGGGTGGAAGGGTTAACTAACAAAAAGGCACAGAAGAAATACATAGGAAAACCTACTTCTTGGTGAGTCACCAAAAAAATATTTAGTTTTAAGATAATAATATTACATGGTTCCATAATGCTTCATCCAATAATGGCCAAGGCCTATTAAACAAATGTTTCAGTACCAGAGGCTCCCAGTGATACAAAGTCTCTTGGTTGTCTACTGGAATTAAAAGGTAAACCCCTATTACTGAAGAAACCACGCACCAGGGTACAAAATACAGAGAGAAAACTGGAACTAAGCTGTCAGTGTCCTCCATGCTGGTCAGTTTTCATAGTGCTTTCATAGAAAGTTCAGTGTAGCCTACTGGAGCAAGGGGATCACTCTTACTCAGTTGAGAACCCCATGACTACAAAATTAACCTAACATGTAATATGTTTCCACCTATGTAATACTGGCACGACTGTTATAGGGAATAACCAAGGGCTCTCTTATTTGTTCTGAAAGCCACTCTACAAAAGAAGATTTTGTACAAAATTTGTACGAATTAAGCCTGGTTAAAAACCATGATTGAAGGGCTTATCTGCAAAAGAGGGGACTTAATATTACTAGTTAGCTAAATTAACAGAATGCCAAACTGCCTTCCAAATACTTAATGTTTCTTCCCACAAACAAATGAGTACAACTGCCCGTCTTAAATTCAGAAATTTCTCTTTGCAACGAATTGTCGTGACTGCAGACATTTATGACTGTCCTAGGTGCTAAGAATAAAAGACAGTTCAATGCTCAGTTGTCCCTGAACAAAACATTAGTACCATCCCAACTAAGGGAGAGAGAGAAGAGCTATGAACCATCTCCTCTACATGACTCAGCCAAAGCAAGCATTATCTCATAGCTGTAGTGCCTATATGCATTAGGTGTGCACAAGACTGGGCCTGTCAGTAGTTAATACAGATTAGGGAGGGGCCCTCATTACCTACCCCTCCCTGATGAACTGTGGACTACTGATGAATTCTGGAGAAAGGTCAGACACTCTTCAGTTGTGTACCTCCTGATGAACCCACCATGCTCCGATAGATAGTTTCCTACTCACAGTCACACAGACAAGCCTAGTTAAACTCAGGGAGTCATACAAACACAATGATACAAAAGTGGGAAATGTACTTATAGCAAGGAGCATGAGGTAAGAGGAAAATACTGCAGGCAAAGGGAACAGAAATCAACACACTATCCACATGTATAAAGCCGTCATGTATGTATGCATGAAGCTGTCAAAGAACAAAGTGTGTGTGTGTGTGTGTGTGTGTGTGTGGGTGGGTGGGTGTATAATTTCTAGAAGGTATAAAATGATTCTGAAAGCCAAGGCCTTAGGATATCGAATCCAAGGCAATGCATTTCCCTTTCACCAACAAACAGAAGAGGGGATTAGTCATCATTAGGCAAAGAGATACAAAGGGCAAAGGCATTCCTAAGAAATCACTTAAATTAATGTTTACCCACTCTTAGTTTCTATAAGTTTAAATTTCTGTGTAGAGGATTCCATTTTTAGAAATGTTGCTAGAGTTCTCAGACAGTGGTATCCACTTTCAAATTACCAGGGATGACTTGAAATCATATGCATATGATGAAACATATGGAAGCCTTGAAAGCAATACCCATAGTAGCTAAACATAGGGAAAAAAGACCTCAAGATACAGTTGAACTACAAATGGTTTTAACTGGGTCTAGCTGAATCTCTGCCAAGAAGCCCCTGGATCAATGTCTTTCTTGCTAAAGATAAGTATCTGTAATCAGGGCAGATTTCATAAGCTATCTGGTATCAAGAATATGGGTGTCCTCACTTTCAATTTTTTTTTTTTAAGAATAGGACTGATAAGGAGTAACACACACACAGAAAAGGGAATGAGGGAAGGATTTAGAATATGTGGTATCTGCAGCTTCTATTTGCAAGCACCCCTAGACAGCTGAGGATAGATGCTTGTTTATCTAGGAATCTCTTTCTGGCCGGGTGGTGGTGGCGCACGCCTGTAATCCCAGCACTCTAGGAGGCAGAGGCAGGCAAATTTCTGAGTTCTCGGCCAGCCTGGTCTACAGAGTGAGTTCCAGGACAGCCCCAGCTACACAGAGAAACCCTGTCTAGAAAAAAACAGATCAAAAAAAAAAAAATCTCTTTCTGGCACAAGACAATGGCATCTTAGAAGAGCCATGTCTAACCTTCAGTTTCTCCTAACAGTACAGCTACTCAAGCCGGGCCGTCTGCATAGTGCTGGGCTCCTCTCCTTTCAGCTCCTCCTCTCACTGAGGAGACATCTAACATTCCTAAAATACTAAAGAAAGAGCAAGCCATCTAGATCAGTGGTTCTCAGTTTTCCTAATGCTGCAACCCTCCAATACAGTTCTCTCATGTTGCAGTGACCACTAAGCATAAAATTATTTTCGTTGCTACTTCAGAATTGCAATTTTGATACTGTTCTGTGTCGTAATGTAAATCTCTGAGATGCAAGATATCTGTGAAAGGGTTGTTTGCCCTGCAAAGGGATCTTAACCCACTGACCTAGATAAAGAGACCAGCACATAGGAGCTTGGGTAAGAGATGGGAAGAGAAAAAAAAAAGACAGTTTGTTTTAAGTGTTTATCTTTCAGTCAGTCCCTCAGGGGAACCAGTCAATTTCACAAGAAACCATCTTTGCAACTTAAACACCAGCCATCATCTATGCCATCATCTTCTGGGTGCCGTTTGTCCTTCAAATGCAAGAGCTGCCGTACTATCTCACTTGACTCTGAAAATACACTAATAAACACCACACCTTGTGGATCCGTCTTAATCACCCCATGTCTTGAAATGGCTGTTTACCAATTTTGTGTAATGTAATTAAATGCTCCAACACTATATTTAAGAAACATTAAAGATGACTTACTCTGATGAAGGCTGGGAAATTCCAGATCTGGAATGTCGGCAGTCCCTGGCGCTATAAAAATAAGATTCCCCAAGAGAACATAAACTAGAATAGTAACTAGAGAATATTGTCTCCTTCCTGTTAAATATTATGATCCATGAAGAACAGAGACATGCAAGCTCGGAGGTGTAGGATTTGGTTCAACACTTTCTACCATAGAGAATCCAAAAGCTGAATTTAACTTTAGGTTTCAGAGGCTTGTTTCCGATGGTTTACAAAAAAGGAAAGAGAAATGTGAAAGTATTCATTTCTTCCATTTTCTAGACTAGAATTCCTGCACTGACATCTGATGTTTTTTCCCACCCACTCCCTCCACACCAGCTGGAAATAGGTTCCTCACTCCAAGGAACAAGCATGAAGCCTAGAACACATTTGACTGTGTGTTTGAAACAGTCTTGCCTTCAATAGCCCAGCAGTTTACTCTGGGGGTGCCTCCCTGTCATTTGCACATCGGGAGCTCCAGGCTGGGATGTCTGCTTCTCATTGCCTCATCTCAGAAGATCAGCAGTACAGGGAAGAAAGAGTGGGGTGAGGAGACAAAGTGGCTACAGTAGTTTAATATGATGTTCTGTGCAAGACCATGATAACAGTTCTGAGGATTATCTTGCGCCAGACAATAACATATCACGGGGGGGGGGGGGGGGGGAGGGGGACAAGACTTTGATTAGATGCAGCTGTCCATCTCAGGTGAAGAGAAACTGGTTTTGAACCTACTTTCTGGTGTAGCCAGAATGGCAGATGCACATTCTAGAGCCTGTATTTAGGTGGCTGTGTTAGTGTGTTCTAGACAGCATCCAGCATAGCTGCTGTGGCTGATGTTGATTCTGTGTGGGTTTATGGCCCTCCACTGAAATTTGCAATGATCAACCCCATCCCCCCCCCCCCCCAATGATGAAGTTGCTATGTTAAACACATAAACCAGTGTAGAGAATACAAGGGTACCCTGAGTCAATACTGTCTTCAAAGCTTATTCAAAAGTCTTTAAGATCACAGTAGAGATGAAAAGCAAATTTACCTTCAGCTCCCTCCTTCTACCTTTTTCGGTCTGCTATGCAAAATTAACCATTGACTCACACAAAGCTCAGATATCATTGCTAGAAATAAGAATGTTTGGATTCTTTGATTACAATGTCCAACGTTCTAGAATGTTCCCCAGGCTAAAGCAGTGGATACTGAATATATAAAGGGACTGGGAGTGCACAGGGTAAAGTGACAATGGTGTTAACCACTATCCTAACCTTGCTGGGAGGATGGACTTGTGGGTACTGTGATCCAGGCTGGGTACAGCTTACCCTGGGTCCTAGAGGTGGTGTTTAAGCTGAGTCACTTGGGTGTTGGGAATGCTACTTGCATTCCAAAATCACATTTCCTCAGGAGATGGAGCAGGTCATGGCTTTCCTCCAGTCATGTCCACTCTCAGGCATCCAGAAAAGCATCCTTTCCTAGGACAAGACAAAGATTAGAGAAGAGCTTTCAAGGCATTAATACTGTGGGAAGATAATCACATAAACAAATGATTATTAAAAAGAAATAATTATAAGATGGAGCAGGAGAATGGGGGCTGTTATTATGTCATCACACGTTCAGCTGCCTGAACAGGTTTAGCCTAAAATCCTATGAACAGGTTCCACATAGCAAACACCCACCCAACTAAAAAACAACCAGTTTATCCCTCAAAATACTTTCTGAGCTGATGGAAATGCTGCCGAGGACAAATGAAATAAAGAAATGAACAGAAGCTCAAAGCAAAAGGTTGTCTTCCCTCCTCAAAATCTTTGATGGGAAAAACCAGTCCTAAACCATACACAGGGATTTGTATTGATGCGATTGAACACTCCCTGAGGTGAGTCTAGCCCCCATCATTCACCTAACCAGCTTGGAGATTTGCTTACAAGGTCAATCTTATGGTTTTTGTCTGCTCAATGTAACCTTCCTATTGCTCAGGACATTCCTGGGACCCTCTATGTCAATGTCTTTAATTGCATCAAAATAGAAAATGTTTCTATGCATAGATCTTAAGGAATTTTATTTCACAACATAATTTTCTGTGTGTGCACTAGTTTCTGAGGCAGAAAAATGACTTAAGCTGGTTAAAACATTATTTTCCCACATAGTACCATTATCAGCCCACAGGACAAGTGTGGCGATGCAATATTAGACATTATTTTGCACCACTACAAAGATCCTAACAGTTGCTAGGCCTGTAAAAGTAAATACTAAATATATTAGTCTGATTTTTAGACCACAAGAAGCAGCTAAGCATTACACCTGGGGATTGGCCCATTCTCTTCATAAATATATCCTTCATTATATTTCTTCACAGAGATACTAAATGGTAATCTTTAGCCTGCAGCTAATGGCTGGGTGCCTCCATTTCATCTTCCCTCAGCAGCTGTGGCCATCCCCTAAATGAATACATGAATTGAATTAATGTGCAATGAGTGCTCAATATGTCCAGAACTACATTAAGATGTGGATTGATGACTCTGGGGGAATAAGTCCCAATTTCTTTGACTCCCCGTATCTTGTATGAGGTGCAAATTAAAACTATCTAGTACACAGATCTCTTCTCAATTGTGAACCGTGAAAATGCATGCCCACAAACTTTATTCAAAGAATGACACTCCAATGGGAGGCTCTGACACCCCTCCTGTTGAGTGCATATCCCGTGTTGAGAAGATCATGCATAAGGTAGAAAGCTCACAGAAGGCACATTTCCATGGAGCACTAGAGAGAGTGAAATAGAAGGAGCCTTTGTAGAGGCTTTGGTGTGGGCAAAGAAACATTCAGAAAAAGCTGAGTGTCCCAAGACCATGTTAGAGGGAGGGATTATCACCCTAAGATGGGATGGGGGAAGGAAAGGCCGTGTTGTTGAGAGCACCGGAAGAGTGGAGGTGTGTCATAATAGAGAATCCGCCATCATGGATGCATACAGCCACAATAGAGCACTGTAGGTGTCAAAGCAGAGGGAGCAGGAAAGACATGCTCTGCTCCTCCTTTCGTTCTGCCTCCTGATTTGCATTATTCACCTTCTCCAAACACGACCAGACACCATAAGCTAAGAAGGCGCCTGCATAATGGCACCTACAACACTCAGTTTGGAGGAGAGGAGAAGTGGTTCTGGGGGAGCTAGCCAGTTAATGACCAGTGCCATCACCACCCACATCAAGATAAAAATCCTAACTTCTGCTTCTCCCATGGTGTATTCCAGATGGGGCTATGGGAGGTAGTTCCAAGGGGCAAGTTCCCTTTGTTTAAATTCACTTAAGAAACACTGAACTAGCACATTAAATAGGTCTCATTAGCCCAGAAATTTTCAAAGCTGTACTATATTTACAATACTTTTTTCTTGTCAATAACAGTCATGGAAGGCAGTGATGAATGAAGCCCTAGGCCAGACACTGGGGCTCTGTAGTAAGTGGGGCAGACACCTCACTCACAGTATGTATAAATAAATGGAGGACAGACTGCAAGCAGAAAAAAAACGAAAACCAGAAACAAAGCGCTGCAGTGTGGCTCTCAGCCAGGAGTAAAATGTGCAGAATGTCTCAATATAAGTGACTTAGTGTTAGCGAGCTTCAATTCTGGGCAGCTGTTAGGGTGTAAAAGATGGGACAAAAACAAAACAACAACAAAAACAAAAACAAAAAATAAAACAAACAAACAAACAAAAAAACCCTAGCTGTCCTCTGATGGTTGGTATATATTTTGAAATGAGATTTACATAATTAAAATAACCCACAATTCCTAGTTGTGGGTGACAAGTTTTACTCTGCCAGCCTCAGACAGTTGGTCAGATTAATACTCATGGAAAACGGGCTCTGAGAGGTAAAGTATGAAAGAAGAAGCTATGTGTCTGTCGTCAGAGCTGTGTGCACAACCGTAACCTCATGACCTCTGTAGAATGTGAGGATCTAGAATGTAGAATTTGATAAATCAAGAAATTGAAGTTCATGGCTATGAAAAGACTTGCTCAGTGTCTCATGGTTATTAATTTGTACAGTGAAGATTTGACAGGTTTTATTTTTATTAGCAAATTTAGCCCCTTCTTTCTTTATTGCCTATTTTATCCACTCTATCATATTTTGCAATTTCTTAAATTATCAGAGTTTAGAACACCAGTTTATAGTGTAGTCATCACAAATCTCTATATTGCTATTTGTATTTTTAAAAAAAACACATAATCTTCTAGAATTTTTCTGTGGTAGTAAAATAGGCTACATAATTAAACATTTACCCTGCTTCTAAGAGGATGATGTATGAAGATTTTTATTTCTTTCCACTTGTAATGTTTGACTTGTCTTTTCTGAAAAATTAATGTCCATTGATTTCTCAGAAAACTGTGTTTTCCTCTCACAGAGGGCTTGGTTTTAGGAGAACCAAACAGTACATCATTATCGATTATGATTGCCTTTCCCGAAAGCTGTTGTGAATGTGAATACTCTTCTAAATGGGTACTCAGACAAAACACTTTGCTTAATTCATTTCCAAAATGTAGCTTGTCTCCTAGCAAATGCAACATAGTTCACATTAGAAACAACATATTTTTTCATTCAAAAAAAAAGTCCAGCAATGAAACTATTATATTAAGCATTAGCTTCTATACTCAGAGAAACATCTTGCTAGGACACCCTAAAATAATCTCTCCTCTGGGGCTGAGAAGTGTGTGCTAGTACCCTCCAAGTGTGTGCATTGGAATATCGACAAGGCCAAGATAGAGCACCGAGCCGTTGACGGGCACAGACATATCTTGGAAATTATCACTCCCAATGCCAGTTTGAGCCTATTTCTAACTTTGAGCAAGCCCGAAAGAACCAAAGGACTTCATGTAATTGCCATACTCTAAGGGTTCCAGAGGGAAATTACTAATCACAATTATTTACTGAAACACAAATGGGAAACTCAAGTCACCCCAGGGTTGCATTGAAACAGCTCCAGACCTGGGTTACAACTTCAAAATTAATGGGAATGAGCAGGGGGTGAGGCTGTTGAGCACATCGAACAGCCTTGCCGTAATTAAAGACCCACACGCAGCCAAATGAGATTATCCCCCACCCTGGAAGGACTGAGGGCTTACCCACTTGCCTGAACCTCAGAACACCAGGGGGCTGCAAGTCCTTGCCCCACAATTCTATGCCTTTAAGAAGCAGGCCTTCTCCCCTGTTGTTGATGCAGGGATTGCAGTGGCGGTCATTTTAATTACTTTTTAATCTTTAATAATCATGTTATCAAATGATTTATTTAAACACCATTCATTGCCCAGCATGAGGCTTCAGGTGGCACACACTGAAGGTATCCGTGGGCACTCAACTCTAACAGGCATAGAGGACTTAATTCTTGCAGCTTCCAACTTGTGAGCTGATAACTTGTGAGTTAACTAACTCTCCCAGAGCCAGCGATCTGTTAGATTCACGGAAGATATTGGAAGAAGATGAAACAAGGTTTGGAACAGAGCAACAAACTCATGTGGCCTGACTGACCACTGTGCTACCAGATTCTGCCAAATGAACAAATGTCCATGTGATTTGAACCCGAGGAGGACTGGGACCACTGTACTCATCTGGATGTTTCACTCTAGCTGGGTGGGAAGGAAGGCTGTGCTGCATCCTTCCCCAGAGAAACACATGAAAATGGAGTCTCTACTATTCGGCTTCCAGTAACTAGCTTTGGCCACTAGTCCTTAATAGGAAGATATGGAGGGGACGAGTTTATGGCACTATGGATAAAAGGAATGCAAAGAACTGAAGTAATATAGTAAATAAGTTAAGTTTAAAATGAACCCTTCAGAATGGCTCAAAAACTCATGATACAGCACATGCTGACAAGGATGTGGAGCAAGGAAACACTCCTCCATTGCTGGTGGGAATGCAAATTTGTACAACTACTTTGGAAATCAATTTGGTGGTTTCTCAGAAAACTGAGAATAGTTCTACCTCACAACCCAGCTATACCACTCCCAGGCATATACCCAAAACATGTCCACCATCCCACGAAGACTTGCTCAATTATGTTCATAGCATTTTTCTTTCTAATATCCAGGAACTGGAAATAACCTAAATGCCCCTCAACTGAAGAATGGATAAAGAAAATGTGGTACATCTACACAATGGAATACTATTCAGCTATTAAAAACAAAGACATCATGAATTTTGCTGGCAGATGGATGGAACTTGAGAATATCATCCTGAGTGAGGTAACCCAGTCCCCAAAAGACACTCATGGTATATAATTATAAGTAGATATAGGCATAGGTACAGTATAGGCCATAAAATACAGTATAGGCCATAAAATACACAGACTCAAAGAAGCTAAACAAGAAGGAAGGTATGAGCAAGGATGCTTGAATCTCACTGAGAAGGAGGAATAAAATAGTCATAAGAGGCAGAACGAGGGAGGGAGCTGGGTGGGGAAGGGGATGAGAAGGGGAATGGATGAGTTCACGATTAAGTGTGGGGAGGGACAGGAAGGATGGCCAGATGGCCATGAGAATGAATGGAAATCTGCACCTGATTGGGTTGGGGAGGCAGGGGGCATCCCCATGACCAGACAGAGACCTGGGATAAGGAAGATGCCTAACAATCAATGGGGGTGACCTTAGCTCTGACTCACTACATTGAAGATATGGAACATGAAGGGGCCACCTCCTGTAGCCAGGCAGGAACTCCAGTGGAGCAATAGGGGCACCAACCCATCTACAAAACTGGCTTTTGACCCAGAATTTATACTGTCTACACAAAATGCAGGCACTGGGGATGGAGCAGAGACGGAGAGAATGATCATCCAATAACCAGCCCAGCTCCTGGGCAAGCACCAATCCCCAACACTATTGATGATGCTCTGTGATGCTTGCAGACAGGAGCCTAGCATGGCTGTCCTCTGAGAGGCTCCACCCAGCAGCTGGCTCAGACAGATGCAGACACCCACAGCCAAACAGTGCATGGAGCTTGGGGACTTTTATGAAAGAACAGGAGGAGGGATTGTGGTCCCCAAGGAGATAGAGACTCCACAGGAAGACCAACAGAGTCAACTAACCTGGACCCTTGGGGCTCTCAGAGACTGAATCACCAATCAAAGAACATACAAAGGTAGGACCTAGGCCTCCCTGCACATAAGTTACAGACATAAAGCTTGGTCTTCATGTGCGTCCCATACAACTGGAATGAGGACTGTCCCAAAAGCTGTGGCCTTTATGTGGGATATGTTCTTCTAGCTGGGCTGCCTTGTCTGGCCTCAATAGGAGAGGAAGTACTTAGCCTCACAGAGACTTGAGGATGTACCAGGGTGGGAGGATACTTGGGGGCTGGTAGGAGTCCCCACTGTCTCAGAGGAGAAGGGGAGGAGGGATTTGGAGAGGCAGTGAGGGAGATATAAAGTGAATATGTTAAAATAAAATAAACCGGGCGGTTGGTGACACATGCCTTTAATCTCAGCACCTTGAGGCAGAGGCAGGCAGACTTCTGAGTTCTACAGCCTGTTCTACAGAGTGAGTTCCAGGACAGCCAGGGCTATACATAGAAACCCTGTCTCGAAAAACCAAAAATTAATTAATGAATGAATTTAAAATGAAATAAAATAAAATATTATTTAAAATTTAAAAATATAAACTATTTTTCCTCAAAATATCTGATGACATTATTTATGGAAGAAGGGTATGGTTTATGCTGTTTGCTTTGGGGGGAATCTGGACTTGTATTGTTTTACTTAGAGTCAGTATTCTGGTCTAAGGAGTTTATTAGTTTTGTTGTTGTTTTCCTTTAGCTTTATCTGAATCATTTCTTCCAGTTCCATCTGTTTGTTGGTGACAGTTGAACAACCGCCAGACCCCTCACAGGAACTTGAGGGATAACATTAGAAGCCAAGACTGCTGAAGCATCAGTTTGCCTGATGATGGCCAAAGCCACACAGAATCAGAGTCATGATAATAGGAGGCTCAGTCCCACTGAAGTTTCCCACATGTCACTAAAGGGGGAAACCGATATGAGAAGGTCTGCAATGGAGACTCTACAGCAGTTAAAGAATTCATTATCTAGATCTAGTGAAACAGATGGGATCATTGTGCCAATTACATGAAGAGGAAGATCCGGTTGGTAAACCAGCCCGTGACTAGCTGCACACCAACCATTCACTGTTTTTCAGCTAAACTGATATCTAGTAAGCACCTCAAAATAACGAACAGTGCTTGGGGTGCTCAAGGGCTCACCAACATCTTTTTGTGTCACGGATTTCAACTTCATTTTTGGGTCATACTCTTTATTTATACAGGCTCGAACTGATACTTTCAGAATTCTGCATGGACTAGCAACAAGATTTGAAGTTTTAGTTTCTTCATTACCAAGTATCAGTGTTAACTCAGTATAACTCAATCAGATTATAAAGATCTAAATACCCATACGAATGGGGGAATGAAGAAAAATATTCTCTTTTCTGATCTGACAAAATATTTACAGACTTACCCTCAGACTTTGTTTTCGTGTTTCTAGAAAAACTGACAGCTTTAATATCAGGACCAAGTGGACTGTTAAAAACACATCGAGAATATTTTTGCTGCTAAAAAGAAAAATGATCTTAACTCACATCCTAAATTATCCATGCTTGCATAAGACAGCTCCAGACATTTTTCCCGTCCAGTTGCCTCCAGGACAACTATACCCACTGTCTTGAACAGTGGGGTCAGAAGCATCGCATTTCTCCTGAGTCTCTCAGTGGGTCTCAAATGAAAGCATTAGAGCAGACAGATGAAGCTGCCGTCAGAGAGGATGTAGAAACCACAGCTCTGCCCCTGCATAATGCCACTGTCCCAGTCCTGACCCTTTTGCTGGGTGCAAATGTATTTCTTTAACTCAGTTCAACACTCTTGTTCTCAAACAAATCCATCATCTCTCTTTAGATGAAAAAATAAAAAAGAAAGTACTTTATGAAAGGAAAGTTAGATCATGTGTAGTTTATGGGCCTTTTCAATCACTGATAGGTGGAGTTTTTAGTGAATGTCTTTTTGTTTCTTGACATGATTTCATCTGTTATGTATGCTATTCTTTATTATCAATTAATCCAAGCCCAAGAGCATTAATTATCGCAGGAGCAAGTCAAAGAAAAACACTGGGTACAGACATTTACACTTTGACCTTAAGAGGTAGTTACTCTTTGGCATGATTAATTTCACTTTTTCTCTCCAGAGTTCTAATCTTTCAACCCTTCCCAGACAACCTATAATTCTGCTCCTTTGCCCTCTCTGAAATTACCTGAGTGCTGGCCGCCTTTGGGAAGAATGATTGCCCTGTGGCAGAAGTGGTGAAGGTCGGTTCAAAGCTGTAGGCCCATCTGCCTGGGAAGAAGGAATTCCTCAATAATTTCATCCCATGACCCCTCCCACCTCTGACTGGTTTTAGTGACTGATAACAGGAAAAGAACTACCTCACACAGCAGGGAAGCCCTCTCCTACTTCAAAGAATTTGCCTGAGTTCTCTATATGACAGTAGCTAATGGTGGGGCAGAACAACCAGGACACTCACATGACACATGAACTAACCTGCAGACAACAGCCATGTCTCTGGGAATTTGGCGGTGTGTAACACGACCCTTGAAAGACACACTGTTTAGTTCTTATGCCAAACCTTTCCGTTACCTGCCTTGTGGTGTGCAATACAGACCTAGGTGGTTCACTGTTCATCAGGAAGCCTGTTCATCCCTGACTGCCTAGATTCTCTCAAAGGATCCGGAAAATGATTCCAGCAGACTTCTCCTCAGGATTTGGTCTTAAAGCCAGGTTAGCATCCATAAATATTGTGGGCTACAAAATGACCCAGAGTGCACTCACCAACTCTCCATTACCTGAGTCAGAGCTACTATGGCTACTGTGTCACTTCCCACCTAGTCACAGGTAAGACTCTGTCTGATGGACTCTGTTGACTGGCGTTGGATCCCCTTTCCCTTACCTGCACTGAGAGTAGATTCCCCAGGTTGGGTGATACCTAAACAGGCCTTCCCCATCTCTGAGGAAAAGGGGAGAGTGAAAGAGGGAGGGATTTGTAAGGGCAGGACTGGGAGAGTGTCAATCAGGATGTAAAGTGAATAAAAAATAAATTATTTAAAAAATGTTTTTGATGCATTAGCCCATGAAACACCAAAGGACCACATGTCTGGTTGGATAAACTACCAGGGACAGAAGCTGGCATGTGCATGTCCAATACTGACCTAGGTTTAATTAAAATTAACATGCTAGTATTTTCTAGATTTTCCTCCTACTGATTCCATGTTTAAATTCTAAGACTAGTCTGTCACAAATATGACCCTACATTTGTAGACAAAGCCATAAATGTGACCAGACAGTGGTCCTCTTAACCAGCTTTTAGTTTCAAGTGGACAAAACCTAGGAAAGGTTACATAGCAGAAGCATGAGGTAAGGATTTGGAATAGCTAGGAGAAGACATTTAATACTGCCGCCAGCTTTAGAGCTCACATTATAGCTAGCAGGACTCTAATTATAGAGCTCTTAGCATTCTTCTACTTGATACGACCTCATCTCAGTTCCAGTGTCTGCGGCTAAAATTCTGCAGAGAGCCCTAGTCACACAGATACATACAGAGACGAGAATGATCTCTGGTCTCAAGTTGTGCACTGTTGTTCTATGCTTCATGAAACCTTCACAGAACGTCCTTGTGGGTTCCATGACTTGCACCCACATTTCCAGGGCCTGACACTGATGTCCTCCATCTATCTGGATGATGAAGAATCACTTCTTAGACAGAGTCACGCTTTCCCTGCCCCACTTACATTCTGCTTCTCCAGTGTCCTCCAAACTTCTCAAGGTCATTTAGTGATGCTTCCTTCCTCTCAAATTGGATTCATGCATAAATAGAATGGCACAATGTACACATAAATGCCTAAACTAGCTGTATCATTTTGGACCCTGCTTTAAGGCAAAACTCATTTTGACAAGAAACTCTTTCATAGCAATATATTATATATATATATATGTATTTAATTAATTGGTGTATATATGCATATATATGTATATATCATACACATATAATATATGTTATATGTATATATAAAACATATATAAAACATAATAAAAACATATTTATCAGCATATCCATATGTATATCATTACTTGTACATATACAAATATATGTATGCATATCATACATGCATAATATGTTATATGCATATATATGATATATATCAGTACACTGATATATATCTAGATAGATATAGATATAATACATACAGAAGGAAAGACATCGGTTTACTAAATATCAATCCATTACCTCACTAATTGTTATCCTTGTTTAGAGCTCATCCAGGCTTAAAGATCATAATTTAGCCAGGCTTAGATAAGTTTGTGCCTCATTTTTCTTCCAGAATTCAAACTTTTATTCCTTTTTTTCATCCTTCAGTTTGATTATTAATCATCTTTAATTTGACTTCTACCAAACTGAGATTAAATTTCTTAATAAAAATCTCTTGAATATTAAATCAGCTATTCTTTCACAGCCAAAATGCCGCAGTCACCCACACCATGCTCAGAATTTGTCCTATCGTCAAGAGACCGAGCTAGAGGCTGTGCTTGGTTGACTTGATGGTGGCTGTCTATCTCCAGCTTTGTGGCCTCATCACCATGATTTGCCCTTTCTTTATGTTTGTATTGTTGACCCATGTATTCACTGCTATGACAACGTTCCTTCAAACTGAAAATAAACCTGCCCAAACTCAGAAATGTGTTTTATTTCTTTTGTTGATTTCCTTGGTTAGTGTGGTGTTTTCAATTAAAATAGCCCTCATCTGCATATTTGAACATTTGAATTCTCAATCATCAGTTGACAGAACTGTTTGGGAAGGCTTAGGAGGCAAGGCCTTGTTGGAGGGGGTGTACCACTGGTGTTTCCAAAAGCCCCCACCATCCCGTTAGCTCTCTCTGCCTCACGCTTGAGGATCAACATGTAAGCTCTCTGCTACTGCTCCAGCGCTGTGCCTGCCTATCTACTACCATATTGCCTGCCAAGATGGTCATGGGCTCACCCTCTGAAACTGTACCGCAAGACACTCTTCATTCTATAAATTGTCCTGGTCGTGGTGTCTGGTCACAGCAATAGGAAGTAACTAAGACAATTACCTCCTCACTTTAAGAGAAGTGGGTGACTTTTGAAACCTATCTTTACCCTTCTTTGTCTAATAAAGTCAATGGCCAATGCTTGTGTGGTAAGCGTTACACAGCATTGGCTGCACACACATTTCTCTGCATCAAGTAAACCCTGCATTAGGTCCCCCAAAGTCCCATCGAGGTAAACACTCTCATATTTGGCTAAGCAAGTGGACCCTTTGAAGCTTTGTACAGAACAGCGCTGGCATTTACCGAGTACCCTCTCATATATCTGTCATGATGCCACATTAACTCACTTAATTATTGCAAACAGCCTCATGAATTATGTACAGTTAGATCTACTTTGGAAACAGAAAGCCGACCACCTCCCAGGTAAAAGCGAGTGCTTACAAATCATGCAGCTGTTAAACAACAGAGCTGAGATCAGTGCCCAGGCCCCACCTGACTTCAAAACAGCCATTTTTGTCTGCAAAAAAAAAAAAAAGAGGGATATATATATATATATATATCCCTCTTCCTCTCCCCAAACTCTACTTCTTTAAGAAACACAATAAGACTTTCTAATCTATCTTTTCTCTAAGCCAACACCATAATAAATTTACATTCTTTGTTAATGGCCCGCCATATATTTTTCCCAGACAAGCCAAGACAAGCAAGTCATCTCACGAGTGTGCATGCTGGAAAGATGGTTTTAGAGAATCATTTATTATCTTTAATTCTTAAGGCGCATTTACATCTCTATCTAAATCATCATTACACTTTAATATCACTACTAACTAGCCCTTGCATGTAGTGAAAATATATTAGCTTGTTCTTGAACACTGCGGGCTTTTGGGTAGTTTGTGAGCATCTCTGAGCGATGAGAAAAAAAACGTACCCCTAAACATATAAATGTGTGGCTCATTCATGATTAAGAGTTGGATATAACTTTTGGATGGAATAGCTGTATTTCCAGCCACTCTTTCTCAGCTCTTAAGCAAATACGTTCTGCATGTTGCTAGCATGTATTTGTTCCTTTAAGAAATTTCTTGAGTTTATCCCTTCCTTTCAAAAATGTTAGTATCACACTTTATGTATCTATGGTGTTTCTGTGTTCATATGCTGGAGCCGGTTTTCTCCTTCCATCATACATGTGTGACCCGGGAATCGAACTCAGAGCCTCAGAGTTGCAGCAAGCACTTTTAGCTCACTAAGCCATCTCTATAGCCCTGTTTTACCTTTTTCTCTTCATTCCTAAAAACCTGGTCCATGGTGATGCCTTCCTTTGTTGCCAAAAAACCTTGCTAATTGCATTCTCCCTGCCTCAGAGTCCTTAGACACACCTTAAAAGCCAGACGAATTTTTTTATTATTATTCGATATATTCTTTATTTAAATTTCAAATGGTTTCCCCTTTTCTGGATCCCTCCCTCCCCGAAAGTCCCATAAGCCCTCCTCCACTGCTGGTGGGGTTGCAAACTGGTACAACCACTCTGGAAATCAGTCTGGCAGTTCCTCAGAAAACTGGGCATGATACTTCCAGAAGACCCCATTATACCACTCCTGGGAATATACCCAGGGGATTCCCATCATGTAATAAGGACACATGCTCCACTATGTTAATAGCAGCCCCATTTATAATAGTCAGAAGCTGGAAAGAACCTAAATGTCCCTCAACAGAGGAATGGATACAGAAAATGTGGTATATTTACACAGTGGAATACTACTCAGCTATTAAAGACAATGAATTCATGAAATTCTTAGGCAAGTGGATGGAACTGGAGAATGTCATCCTGAGTGAGGTGACCCAATTACAAAAAACACACATGGAATGCACTCACTGATAAGCAGATATTAGCCCAGAAGCTCAGATTACCCAAGAAACAATTCACATATCAAATGATGCCCAAGAAGAAGGAAGGAGAGGCCCCTGGTCCTGGAAAGGCTGAGTGCAACAGTGTAGGGGAGTACCAGGACAGGGAAGCGGGAAGGGGTGTTTGGCAGACGAATCTTCTTGAACCATTGCTTTCATCGGCTCACTCTCCTGCTAGAATCTCCAGTGAGCTTTCCCTAGTTCATCAGATCTAAGCCTCCTCCTTTCAGCTACTGAGTTCTCTGGAATCCATCCTCATCACAGTGAGCTCCTTCCCCTGCACAGCACCAATCCAGTCAGTGATCCAGTCAATCCTCTCCTCTCTGCATCCCAGTGAGTCTGTCTATGTAGATCAGAACAGGTCCGATGCTCTTTCTGCAGCCCTCTGACTGCCTTGGGCCAGAGCCCCTGCATATGCTCTAAACACTGCATAATAAAAAGTGCATACCTCGTATAAACTGCTAAGAAATAGCCAGGACTTAAAGACCAAACCAGGAGCTGGATTGCTCAGTGGTTAAGAATACTAACTGTTCTCCCAGAGGTCCTGAGTTCAGTTTCCAACAACCACATGGTGGCTCAATATCATCTGTAACAGGATCTGATGCCCTTTTCTGGTGTGTCTGAAGAGAGCAACAGTGTACTCACATACATAAAATAAATAAATCTTTTTAAAAAAAAAAGACCAAACCAGCAAAAATGGCCCCCAAAAAAGCCCAAGAAAAGCAGCACAGTGCCCAAGTTTGGGCAATGAGATTGGATGGGAGGAAGGATGGAAGCCAATGGAAACTGTTTAAACTAGTGTTACCCTAATGCATGTCTGGGACTTTGGAAAGACATTGGATATACCAGAAGTTGACGAAATCACCAAAGATGCTTTTCTTCTTGTCAGACGCGTGCACTTGTACACGTTCAGAAGCAAGTCTAACTTGGGGGCATGGGAAAAGTCACTCAAGAGTCAAAGATCAGAACATGACACCATCAGGTGCCATATAGGGTATTACAGCTGTGAAACCTCCTGAGTTGGTTCCTCAGCTTCCAAGAGAACCAGAAGAGGGACTCTCCACTCCTCTGTCCATAATCCCACAGGGGATTATGCTTACCATGGACGCCGCTTCAGAAACTTTCTAGACTCAAGATTTTGCTCACAGGGTGTGTGGGAGCTGAGGATAGTTTTTTATTATAAGCCCTGAGGTAACATAGCTAGCCTAGCACCACTTTTTTACTGTATTTCCTTTCTGAAACTCAGAATCTTTTCCCTCAAGTGTATGTGAGACTGGAAAACCATGGTTGAAAATTGATCTTCCTGTTGACTCCAGAGTGCCAGAGGGAGTACTCTCTTGCGTTGTGGATGATGTAGTAGGACTCCTGGCACCATCCTCTTGCTATCACCCAACTTTTTTTTTCTGGTAGTAAGAACTTGAGGCTAAGTTTGCTGGAGAACATTAGCATCCTAACAATAGCCTTAATCGGTCTTAGGCTGGCCACATTCTAGCTTGGCACAGGAGTTTAAAGAAGCCCTTTCTGCTCCAGTTTCCTCACACATCTGACCCTGTCCCCCTTTTCCCCTCCCCCTCCTCTCTCTTGTGCAAGTCCCCTCCCTCTACTTCCCATGATTATTTTGTTCCCCCTTTTAAGTAGGGATGAAGCATCCACCCTTTGATTTTCCTTCTTGAGCTTCATATGATCTGTGAGTTGTATCGTGGGTATTCCATGTTTTTTTCCTAATACCCACTTATCAGTGAGTACATACCATGCTGTTCTTTTGTGGCTGTGTTATCTCACTCAGGACAATATTTTTTTAGTTCCATCCATTTACCTGTGAATTTTACGAAGTCACTGTTTTTAATAGCTTAGTCGTACTCCATAGAGGGTCAGGAAATTGAACAGAGGCATGTAGCAGTGAGGGATGGGGAACTGGGGGTAGCCACCAGAAAGTCCCAGATGCCAGGAAAGCAAAAGGCTCCCAGGGCTCAACGGAGATGCCATTAGCTAAAATACCCAACAAAAGAGAGGTTGGGAACCTGTAGAGACCATATCCAGAGGCTAGGCACATTCCCGGGTTAAGGGATGGGGCCACCCACCCATCTCAAAAATTTTAACCCAGAATTGCTCCTGTCTAAAGGAAATACAGGGACAAAGAGTAGAACAGAGAGGAGGGAAAGGCCATCCAGAGACTGCCCCAACTGGGGATCCATCTCATATGCAGCCACCAAACCCAGACACTATTGGAGATGCCAAGAAGTGCTTGTTGACAGGAGCCTGATACAGTTGTCTCCTGAAAGACTCTAGAGCAATACAGATAAGGATGCTTGCAGCCAACCATCAGACTGAGCACAGGGACTCAATGGATGAGTTAGGGAAAGGAATGAAGGAGCTGAAGGGGTTTGCAACCCCATAGGAAGAACAACAATATCAGTCAACCAGACCCTCCAGAGCTCCCAGGCACTAAACCACAAACCAAAGAGTACACACTGAAGGACTCATAGCTCCAGCTGCATATGTAGCAAAGTTGGCCTTATCTGGCATCAGTGGGAGGGGAGGCCCTTGGTCCTGTGGAGGCTCTATGCCCCAGCATAGGGGAATGCTAGGGCACTGAGGCAGGAATGGGTGGGTGTATGGGAGAACATCCTCATAGAAGCAGGGGGAGGGGGGAATGGGATAGGGAGTTTGCAGAAGGGAAACCAGGAAGGGGATAACATCTGAAATGTAAATAAATAAAATAACCAATAAAAAATAAACAACAAAAAAAGCTCTTTCTGTATAGTCAGCCTGAGAAAATCAGTCACAAGCTGATTTTCAATATGATGCTCTTGAATGGTGTGTCCATGTCTGTGTTCCTGTCAGTGTCCATGTGTGTCGTGTGTCCATGTGTGTCCATGTGTGTGCGTGTGTATGTGTGTGTGTTATGCAGTTATGTGTATGCATGTATGTAGGTATATGTGTGTATGTATATATGCATTCATGTATGTATGTATGTATGGTCATAGCTCATAATCTCCATCAGATCACTTAACCTCTTGAAGGGTCAAATCTACCAGCTCAGAAATCATGGTACCTTATTTTGCCTCATATTATTACCACAAGGATTAAATGAGATTGCATTTGCAGAGAGGTAAGTAGATACATGGATATTACAGGAGGAACATCACAAACGTGAAAATCTGTAATGTCCCCTTAGATATAGTGTTGCTTGGGAATATTGTATATCTTATAAGTGACTAAAGCCCATTTTTATGTCAAAACTTTAAAAATTTTTTTTAGTTGGAAACATAGCTAAACATGTGCCTTGTGTTTCCTTAGTTCTATATCATTAGATCTGATCTCCTAGTTACAAAGCACAGAGGACTCTAGGGAAAAGATCTGCATTTATGTATATATCTGGAATTTAAGTTGTTGTATGTGCTCCCCAAAATCAAATCCAAATGTGATATTGACCTGGATATGAACCTCAAAAATGATGATAGCAAATGTTCTGTGATGTTACTTTTTTTTTTTATTTTTTTTTGAGACAGGGTTTCTCTGTTTAGCCCTGGCTGTCCTGGAACTCATTTTGTAGGCCAGGCTGGCCTCAGACTCAGAAATCCACCTGCCTCTGCCTCCCAGAGTGCTGGGATTACAGGCGTGCTCCACCACCACCTGGCTACTTTTTATTTTTTATGCCCTACAGATCAATCCCTTTTGAGGACTGGGAGGAAGGAATGACTTTCTTTTTTCCCCTCAACATAGTATTCTTATTGGTTACTTGGGAGTTTCACATAATGCTCCCCATCACAATCACTTCCTAGTCTTTCTAGGCCCTTTTCCTCACCCTTGTGACTTCCTCCCCAGAAAAGAAAGTACAGAAAAAAGAAAAAGAAAAGAATACCAAGTCTAATTTGTGCTGACCATACACTCACTATGGCATAGTCCAACTTACAGTGGCCGGACTCTTAAAGAAAACTGCGTCCTTCTCCATCCCTCCAGAAGCCATCGGTTGTGCAGAGCTGTATTTCAGGATCCCTATCACAATTTTTAATTCTCTTCAATGGCTTCCTGTCTAGACTGCTTCTTTTTGGGGGGCAAGGGGGCTTGTCATAGAAGCCTACTGTGTCTTTCCTCCTCAGTTGTGAGTCTGAAGTCATCTTTTCCAAATATCGCTGTAAAAGGAGCTTCCTTGTCCTTCACAGACAGCTTGCAGCACGGACAATAGGCTTCCACATGATTTCTGGCAACAGCACAGACCGTGGACATCCACATGACCTCCAGAGTCCACATGGACCACAAACCTCACCATAGTCTCTGGCAGCAGTACAGACCACAGATATCAACGCAGCCCTAGGCCACAGCAAAGACCATCATCAATGGCTCTTGATGGCAACCCAGGTCATGGACATCTACACCTACTCAGGCAGTAGACCAGGCCACAGACTCCAAAATGACTTCAGGCATCAGCACAGACCACCATTGCTTTTGGTAGTTACATGGACCACAGACATCAACATGGCCTCTGGCAGCAGCATAAACCCCAAACATCAACTCAACCCTTGGAAGCAGCACAGGTCATGGTCATCTACACAGCCCTTAGCTACAGCATGGACCACAACACCATTATGACCTCCAGCTGTAGGATGGACCATGGCCACAGACACCAATATGGCCTCTGGGGGCAACAGAGCCCATGGACACCAACAATGTCTTTAGTGGTAATACCAACCACGGATATCAGCAAAAGATGTATTTTTAGTTTTTATGTGTATGGATGTTTTGTCTAAATGTATGCATGTGTACCAAGTCAAGTGTTTGCCTCATGCCCACAGAGGCCAGAAGAGAGTATCAAATCCCCTGGAACTAGAGTTACAGACTAGTGCGCCACTCTGTGGGTGCTGAGACCCAACTGCAAATGCCCTTAACCACCGAGCTGTCTCTCCAACTCCTAATCTCTTCTGGTAGTAAAACGGCGTCTACTGAGTGCCAGGAATTGTCTTGGTTGATGAGTGAATTACAGCACATAAAGCAAAAGAGTTATGAAGCTTCATTTTGGTAGGAAATTGTACTAAATAAGCAAAAAAAATAGTTTTTTAAGTTATTAAAGGTAATAAGAATGGATGGAAACTATGCTTGTAAACAAACAGGTCCGGCAAGGTCCCAGGTGATGAGATACTTGCTGACTGTCTTAAGTGGTTCTAAGACAGTGAACTACTTCAGCTTCAGACAAAACATTGCTGATAGCCACTCGCTGTTGGCCTGCTTAAACTTCCTTTCCCTGTGTGATCGTTGAGGATACAGCCTGTTTACCCATCACTCTGGTGGTCTAGCCCAGCACACCTCATAGCTGCTGGCAAGAATAAGAGCTAAGGGCTGACAACAGAGTCACACAGATAAGCTTCCCTTCCACATCCTAATCAATCCACCTCCTCTGATGGAATGCCCAGAGGATAGATAGCAGACTTAGACTTCGGTAAAGGCCGTGTCCATAGATTTCTTGCCTTTCTCCCTCCTTCTCCTAGGAATTGAGTTCTGTCGTGTACCTTTAAACTTCCAGTCCATACCCCTAACCTCTCTGGTGCTGCACGTAAAACACTTCTTCTATTTTGTGTCTTTCCATGGTATATGCAAGTGTGGAACATCTGTGCATGCATGTGTTCATACCTATATACATCTTTGAGGAGGATGTGAGGTGTTCTCTATTGCTAGCTGCCTAATTCCCTTGATATAGGGGCTCTCACTGAAACTGAAGCTCACTGGTTTGTTGTTACTGGTGTTGATGTTGTTATTTTGTGGTTTCCTTTATTTTTGTTTTGGCTAGACTGGCAACCAACCAGAAAGCCCCAGAGGCCTGACCTTCCTGTCTCTGATACCCTATAAAGATTAACTTCTATGTGCCCTTAGCTTTTCATCCAGGTGCTGGGGACCTGAATATAGCCCCTCGGGCTTTCATAACATTCATTACTCTTGTCCACTGAGCCAACTCCCTAGCCCATGTTTAATGTATTTTTATTTAAACTTCCTCATTGCTTGTTAGGTGACAGCCCTACCTCCATCTCCTAGAGAAAGAGCGATCATCTTGCTAATGGCCTCTCTCAAGAGGGACCTCAAGTGCAAATTAGAAAAAGTCACAACAATGACATTAAGGAAATGAGGGAAGAAAGAATGCATAATTATGGGGAAAAGCTTGTCAGGTAAAAGAGACAGCAGCTATTAAGGGCTTGTGGTGGGTCTTCACTTGCCACAGGGACAGCACTGGGACTTGCCACAGGGACAGCACTGGGACTTGCGGTACTTTTTGAGTCCCAGGAGAGGAGACTCATGGGAGATTAAGACAGAAAGTGTTATGCAGGCTGGCTACCCAGGTCACATCTAAGACTTTGACTTTTCTTCTCTATAGAGGAAAAGTCTAGGAGGTGTCTTGAATGGGAGAATGGTTTGACTTAAGTTGTCATGTTTTTGAAACCCTAGTTGTTGAAATAGGTCTGGGAATGAGACCCAAAATCAGTGCACTCCTGGAGGCAGAATGGATTGAGGAGAAGAGGCTGGGGTCCACATGTGTTTTGAAGGGAGTCTTGCTGACAGGATTACTGCCAGGCATAAGAAGACTACTTATGATGGCAAGAATCTTGGTTAGAACAATCCAAAGTACAGAATAAGGAAAGACAAATGTGGCAAAAACTCTGTGTCAAAGATTTCTTCTGGTGGAGCAAGTGAGTTTGGTTCAGAGCCATGCTGAGTTCAAGATGTCCTTCAGACGCCAATTGGGAGTCCCTGGCAGGACTTTTGTACATATGACATACAAACTTGGAGTTTCAGATAAAGATCCTGAAACAGCCCCTCACATTAATAAATAACTTTGTATAAAGGCACAGGGAGAAATAAAGTTATTTCCCTAAATACTGCTGAAGACATCTGTGTAGACAAACATCTACAATATTGACATTTATCTCATGCATATATACATTAGTCTGAGATAGACTGTGTCCAATGCAAAATTTTCAAACATTCTAAAGGAAAGACAAGAGAATCTGTGCCATGTAAATTAACCTGTGTGTCTTCAGAGAATTCCCTCACATTGTTTCCAGACAACTTTACCTCAATTGTGAGGTAGCTGTTCCTCACAGTATAGTTTTCTTTTTTCAAATTCAGGTAAGTGAAGTCTTATTACAGCATGTCCATTTTTTTTGAGGGGTTTACAAATTCTGAGTCAGCAAAATGTTGAATATTTATCTATATTGTCAAATGTGCCAATGATTTATTCTATTTTTGCTGAGTATTATTTCCTCTTATGAGTATACCACAAGAAATTTTATAATTTTTGATGCACATTTAAATGAATGCTTTTGTTTAGAAGCTGCAATGAATAATCTGCATATGTCTGTTTTAGAATATTATTATATATTTCTTGGGTAAATATCAACTAATGGGATTGCTGTCCAAGGGTAGTTGTATGTTTAACTTATAAATTACCATCATAATTTCTTACTCTAGTTTTTCCATCTTAATGCCTATGTGGAACTGTGCAAGAGTACCAACCAGATGTTCCTCATCCTTCTCCAAATTTGACATTTGTAAGTTAGTTATTCAGTTCATTTTGTAATTATCCATGATACTTTATAAGGTATAATATGATTCTTATCACCACTGGGAAGCTGGCAGCAGGGAGGAATAGTGGTTAGAGAAATAGGTTGAAAACTTGCATCTTAAACTATAAACATAACACAGAGAAAGCTCTGGCACTTTGAATGATGCTTTGCAACTGTGAAGCCCACCTCCAAAGCCACAACAATGGGTGTTCCGAAGAAAACTGTGTTTGTCAAATAATTGATTCAACTATTTAAGAGCTGACTTAGATGGGTGTTCTTTTTTTTTTTTTTTAATACAGAGCATAAATGCAGACTCTATCGAGTCCAAGCTTTCTCCATCCTTCACCATGACCCAGTTCAGTCTAAGGGACAGGCTCCGATCTGAGTAAGCACATATTTATTTCATAGCCTAGATTCTTTATTAATATCAACCATTTAGTGAAAGTCGAGGAGGTTTGAAATCTTCAAACTTTTGAAAACTTTGATTTACATTAAGTAATCACAAATAACTTTTATTGAATCCTTAATAGTACTCTGCAGTGTTTTCTATCTCTTACTGTGTGTAGTCAGGTTAACACCAGTCACCTTTTGATGTATTCCTGCTTCTTTCTAACAGCAGAATTTATTAAGAGCCCAGGCAGCTGGAAACCTAGCCCAGCAATACAAAAATGTATGTAAATTCAGTGTATACAATAAAAATTAATAACAGTCTAGTACTGCTGACAATAATTAATTGTATATTTCAAGACAACCTGTAAAGAATATTTATAATGTTCCTAATAGGCAGAAAATAGTAGTAAATGTTTAAAGTAAAAACACGCAAATACTGTCTCTGTGGTTTTGGTGGATACAAGGTGTTTTGAGGTGGTGCAGTGAAGAAGTGAGAGAAAAGAACTGAGAATGTTCTAGACTCACAGCTACCTCATTTTAAATCCTAGTTCACAGTTTATAATCTGAGTTCTTAAAAGTACCAAGCCATACTTTCCTACCTTTAATATACGAATAACTAAATTTGCCTATGTTATAAAGTTACTGTGAATATTCTAATCTATAAAAGTTTCTTCCTATGTGACTAATGCTTAGGAACAGCTAAGCTATTGGCTTCCATCTTTATCATGCACAAAGAATAATTTTCTCCATTAAAAATAGACTAAACCATCGGAGGATGATATAGTTCATTCTTCGTGGGCATTCATCTAGTCAAGGTTTAGAACATGTATAATACTTGGTGTAATACTTGATATCAGAAAACCTTCTTGGGCTCAGTGTTAACCTCTAACACTACCCTGCCTCTCCGCCTGGGACTCGAGGCTCAACTGCTATATTTTCACCTCTTACTGTCCAGTATTAGACTCCAGAGACATGCAAATGAGAAGCAAGCTAGCCTCCAAACAGGGCTGTCTCACTGGTGTGGTGGGGCATGTGGACAAGCACTTGGACACAGGGCTGGAGGATTAGGTGTTCAAGGCCAGTTTCATTGAGGATATCAAGCCTGAGCTGCATGAGACCTTATCAAAAACAAAACATATTTTTTTGCGAAATAAATAGGCCATATCTACTAATGGCAATAATTAGGACCTTTGACCTATTGTAAGTCATGGCGTTTCATGCATAATGAAAAAATGTATATCAATTTTCCAAACAGCTGGAATTATGTTAATCTCTTATAGCAGTAATTATGCCATATTAATCAAGAACCATCTTAGAATTACTTAACAAGGTGAACTCATTTAATGTGCTCATAAAAATAAGAGCTCATTGGTAATGAAAAGTTCACAAACCAGAGATGTGGGCAGTGTCAGTGAGCATAGACTGTCCACTGACACTGGACAGGAAAGCACCAGTTAGCACTAAGGGCTTCTATAAAGGATGTAACACGGAAACAACAAAAGTGACCAGTAGTGTAGGGTGTTACCAGGACCCAACTCTCCCAATATCTCTATGTGGATTATTTCCTTTAAGCGCTACAACAATTTGTTTATATCCACTTTACAAAGAAGGAAACAAATATTTATAGAGAAGACCAGCTCCCCTCTTACATTGCTGGGTCTACAGGGCATCAATATTTCAAGAATCAAGACACCTATAAAAAGTATCTTTAAATTTTCACTAGTGATATGCAAACCACAGGTGTGACTTCACACTTCTCTTAACGATCCAGTTCTTTTTTTAAACAATATTTATTTATTATATGTAAGTACACTGCAGCTGTCTTCACACACACCAGAAGAGGGCGTCAGATCTCATTACAGATTGTTGTGAGCCACCATGTGGTTCCTGGGAATTGAACTCAGGACCTCTAGTAGAGCACTCAGTGCTCTTAACTGCTGAGCCGTCTCACCAGCCCAATGATCCAGTTCTTATGAGGGCCAACAGTGAATGTAATATCTGGGTAACTTTTTCTGTCATTTAGAAAAATCAATTCTGAGTGTATTTATCCATTTAACAATTATCACCAGCATGGTTTTAGTTTACTCTGAATGTCTTCTTGTGATTGAATACCCTCCAGGTTTGTAAATTCGCATAATCGTCATGATAGTACTAAAAATACACATTCTCATATTAAGCCAAGCAAAATGTAATTAAGGGAGTAAATCTATAGAAGAAAAGAAAGCACAATTACATATGCTTTGTTACAGCCAGGGACATGGCTTTCCGATTGTCTGTTAATTAGAAGGTATTTTGTTTGTTCCTCTTTCCTTCTCTTCTATACATTCCTTACTTGCTGCATAATTACAGGGGACCTGCTAAACACACAGGAAAATGGCTCTGAATTAAGGAAGAACATGGAGAACTAATGATGTCAAACTGTTGCTGAAGGGCATTAACCTGAGGCCTCAGCTCAGAGTTCTGCTTAGATCTTCAAGTAGAGAGACAGGGAGTCCAAAAGACAGAAGAGCCAACACTGGCCACACTTCAGCTTTGCGTTTTAACTAAAAGGGGGTCTTCAGATACATCTGTCCAACTGAATGTCAATTATACCTCCGAGCATCATCCCATACACCCCACTGGTGCTGTCTTAATCTCTCCACAAATGCAGAGGTCACATTGAAACAAACTCTAATACCAAACTTACTTGTTCTTTCTTTGAAAGGGAATTTCATGTAAAAATGCTTCAGAGTTATAGAACTTAATCAGACCCTATCAATACCTGTATGTAGCAGCAGAGTAAGGAGGAAATTAGATTATTTTCTATAGAATGAGTTAAAGTCTCACTCTGTCTTCTCCACGTTATATGTAGAAGCTGAAATCAGCAATGCACTTCTTCCTCCTCCCGAAAAATGTAAAACACAAATAAAGAATGTTCTAGAAATTTCCAAGCTGGAGAGGAATTGCAAGGAAAATTGTATTTCTCCTGGAGGTATATCACAGGGTTCAGGAATGCAGGTTAATGAAAGAGTAATTCTCCAACAAATGAGCTGTGACTTACTCAAGTATTAAACAGGAGCCCTCAAAGCCTCATGAGTCTATTTCCCTAGATATGGATGTTAGAGCTCGGCCAGCCCTTCATATTCAGTTTTAATAAGGATACCCAATTCCAGAATTTTTATTTTCAGTTTCAAACTTTTCAGGGATTGTGTAAGTGTGAAATGGAAACCTTGTGTTTTACTGACTCTGGGGTACTCAGCTTGAGCTATATGAATAAAATATGACTCTGGTCATTAAAATATAATAAAAGCTTATACTTTGAAGTCTAAACCTAAACAAGTCCACTCTCCAGTTTTGGGGGCTGCTTTGGCTGTGTTCTCAGCAGGCTTCCGCTGCAGCGAGCCTAGGTTTCACAGAGAGCACACAACACCACACACAGGCAGAATCATTTCCACAGTGGGTGCCCTGGTGACTTTCGGGTCTCTGTCATCCTCAGCCTTCCAGAGTCCTTACTCTCTCTCACCAGATAAAGCTTGCCACTGGCAGGTTGGATAAACACTGTTTGCAGTTGAGGATTCTTCATTTTGTCTCCTGCCACAACAAACATAATCTCCTTGTGGGAGAACAAAGCACAATGGCTTTTCGGGCAGACCATCCTTGAAGGGAAGGCAGGATGGACTATTAAATGTTCCAGCAAATTGGGCAACAGGACTCAGCAAGAAGGCACTCAAGTAAGCGTGCCACGCAATGCCCCTGGCATAGCCCACGCATGGACGTGTGCTCCACATAACAGTGGGTGGAAATGTTATGCCCTAAATGACTACGATCACCACCAGGATTCTTCAGACAGGATGTCCAACGTTCAGAGATGTTCTCTGATGGGCTATGTTCCCATCATGAAAGTATCGTTTCAGGCCACAACCCAGGATGAAACACACGGCATCGGTTGGAGTCTTTGATTCAAGATTCCTCTCTCCTATTATCCTACAGCACAGCCAGAAAACAGAGCTAAGGGCCTGAGAAGAAAGTGTTTTCAGGGAAGGAAAAAGAGACAAAAGGAAAAAAATATTAAACAAGAAGATAGCCAACCCCAGTTACTAGGTAACTAATAGCGGGTTTCTGTTGCGCTTTTCAGAAGGAAGGAAATGCTTCCAGCAAACATAGTCATTAAAGCTGTGTGTAAGATGAACTTGGGGCAGTCATAGAAAAAAATGCTAACTTCTTGTGGAAAAGATGTAAGTAAATGCCCAAGCAAACATCCACTGCCACAGAGACATGGCGATACGAAGATTCTTAATTCCACTCAAATACTGATCGTTGGTAAGTTCTATTTGTAATAGCTGACTAGCAGAGAGAAAGATGCGTAACACACCACCCGCACCAAGGCTGCCTAAAATTAGCGGGGTTTCTGAAGCCTGAGCCAGTGACCTTGGCATCCCTCCCATGTAGTCTTTCCTCAGGCCTGGAACTTGGATGAGGAGATGCGATTGAAAGGTCCAGTCAGAAGCTTGACCATCGAAAGAGATCAGACCCTTAAGACAGCTGAGAGCAGACATTCTCTAGAATCAGCACTGCCAAAATTCTATGCTCAACTGAGGTGGTTTTCCAGGCCTCACTTCCCTCAGGAGACAACTCAGTCTAATCTCAAAGTCTGTCTGCTACATGGAAAGCATTGATAGCATTGAAAGCAGTTTTCTCTTTCACTTAAGCCAGAGTCAGGGACCTCTGTCTTTCATTCCCTGCTTATGTCCTGTTAATTCTTCTGCTAGCAGAGTGACACTGACTTATATGGCTGACATCCAGAAAAAAAAAATCCTTCCATCCTCCCTATCACAACAGTGTGATTAGTTAAAAAAAGAAGTTACATGTTTGCCAACCAACCTCATAGACAGCAGAATCAGAAGCGGGATCCTCCTGGCACAGTAAAGACCCTTTCTGTTGTTGGAAGGGCAAAGCTTGAGGGTACACCTGGTTCCTGAAGGAGAGCTGAGGCATCTGGCATGATGGAGTCACTGTTACTTGCAAGCATATATTTTAGGGCTGACAGTTTAAGACTGGATAACCATTTAGAGGGCAATACTAACCAGTGAGGAGGAGAGGAAGAGATGGAAGTCTTAAGGCTAACTTGATACATTAGTTCTTCTTCCCATCATACTGGTTTATTCTGGATGATTGTAACAGAATAAAGGGCTCACGGATGGTGGGACAGAACTGGAGTTCCTACTAACTGTAAGGGAGATCAGTGTATCCAATAGCTAACCTTTGAAGTCCACTTTAAAGCTTCTAATGCTGAAAGGGCAGGAGGAGATCACATCTGGTACTGAAAACCTATGACTAGTAGGTTATAGATGTCAGAGAAGGATCTATTACTTGTATTTTGCTAACCATCTTAACTGCTTTCAAGATACCATTATACCCACAGGTGGGTGTGGTGTCTCTCCTTATCCCAGGTCCTCTTGTCATCATAGCAGACTACTACAGACAGCAACTGGTCAAAATGCAGAGAACATCTGACTCTGGAGTGCCCGTGTCATGTGATGCATCTACAGCACAGCCCTTAAACCTGAGTCTCAGGGAACAAAGCAGAAGAGAAGCCAGAAAAACTACAAAGGCAGAAGACCATGAAGTCTACTTTGAGGGTGAGTTTTCTAGATGTGGCAGGCAAAGTACACATCCATAAAACCTAAGAAAATGTTGCTGTGCAAACAAGACCTAAACAATGATAATACCATTTGGCATAGCACAGCGGATAGAGGAAATCAAACAAGATCCCATTCCTATGCAGACCTATGCAATTAATAGCTACAGAGAGAGGGAGAGGGTGGGGGAGGGATAGGAGTAGAGGAGGGGGAGGGAGAAGGAGAGAGATGGAGGGATGGGAAGGAAAGGGAAAGAGATAGAGGGATGGAGGGAGGGGGAGGGGAAAGGGGGAAAGGAAGAGGAAGAGGGAGGGAGAGGGAGGGAACTAGTTTTCTCCAAGGATGAGCTCCCTAAATGGCTATCCAACACTAAATGGTCAGCCCTAAATATTATGCATGCAAGCATAAACAGACTCAGCAGATTGCATTTATATATTAATTTGTATATATGTTTGTATGTAATGATAGTAATTAAAGAAGAGATCAGGGATTTCTTTTTCTTTTTTGCGATTATAATTACATTTCCCCAGTCCCTTTCCTCCCTCCAAAGCCTCCCATATACTCCTCCTCACTATCATTCAAATATGGACCCCATGCATTTTAAGGAGGGGCACATGGAAGGAGCTGGAGCAAGGGAGAAATTATATAATTATATTTTAATTTTTTAAAAAAAGAAAAGCTTCTTTGCTCCTTTTGCAGCCTTTCTCTCCCCTTTGGAAACTTTTGGGGTTATCTCTATTATTTATATTTCCTTATGCCAGATTTTAGCATTTCCTCTCCCTTCCTACCTTAGAAACATCTGTGTTCTAGCCTTTGTTTGTCTTGCTTTCTTTCCCTCTCTTCCTTGTCTCCTCTTATCACTTTCTTTTATCACTGAAGTATATTTTCTTCTCTTTTTTTCAGTATCTTGTGTGAGTCACTGTGCTTTGTTGTTTGAGGGCTATATAGAAAGAAAGGAATACGTAACATAAAGAGGCCCGTGCAAAACAAGCCTTTGTCTCATCTCAAAATTACCCCTTGCTTCATCAAAGGCATGCCTTCCACAGCCTTCCCAAGTCAACAAGCCAGAAGCCTTCTTTCTGTAATTTATCTGATTGTACTGTCTAGCCAAGGTCACAAGGCCAGCCACCAGGCTGCGAGCCCTTCCCTAGCGTCTCTACACTGCCTACCAGACTCCCTCACATTCCCAGATATTCGTTGCCTCTTCCAAACCTGAAGAGGACGACTAAAACCCCTCGAATAGAAGCAGTCTACACCATAAAGTTCAGTCAGCCGACTCGTGAAGGGGATGTTATGGCTACCAGAGTGCACCGCGATCCTCTGTAAGAGTCCCTCGGACGACCCCCACTCAATAAGGCCACAGAGACCGGAATCGCTGCAATCTGCAAGAGGTTTATTGTTCCAATGTACACTGGGGTCCATCAGCATGCAGGCAAGAGGAGACCCTGAGCTCACAAAGCACACGCTTTTTATGAACATTTTGGTGGGGAGTTCAGCGGTCGTCTGAGTTGGACAACAGTGATTGGTTACCCTGAGCAACATTTAAAATTATTGGTGAACTCAAATGAAGAGGTTGTCTCAGCCTTTTGGCCCTGTCCTGCCCACCTTGAGGTATTTGTGGTATTTCCTGGCTTTGTCTTCTAGACAAGTCACTTCCCTCTCTGGCTTCACCCTAGGCTGGGTGGTTCTGTTTAGGCCTTATCTTCCCCCAAGCAGTCCTGGGCAGAACTCGAAGTTTCAGCCCTGCTTTGAGCCCCCACTCTGGGTCTCCAGGAGCTGGCCTGCTGTTTCTGACAGGATTCTCACACCTCCAAGCATGGCAGGTAAGGGTGACTGGTCCACAGCACAGCTGTCCCCCATGTATCTGGCCAGCTGTGCTTGTCTTGGGTTGGTTCCCTGTCTACCCCTTGGTCAATCGCTGGGTTGGCCAATAGGAGACATTGGCTGGAAGGAAGCTGAAGCAGAGTTCCTTCCTTTTATTGCTGCTTTGAACTACCTCTTCCCTCTTCCCCCACCCCCACCCGCACCCTCACCCCCATCTTTGCTGCTTTAGATGAGACTCAGGTCTGAAACAAGTTATTCCTGCTTGTGAGACAGTTCCCTGCACTGAGTTCCCTCTGTGTTAAATGTTCAGTGCTTTCCATGTTCCTGGGGAGAACTTATAGGATACATTTATTTATTTATTTATTTATTTATTTATTTATTTATTTCACTCCATATTTTATTCCCCCCCACTCCCTGTCCACCCTCTGACTGTTCCACATTCTGTACCACCTCCCTACCACCTACCTGCCTCCACGTGGATGTCACACCACCACCACTCCCACTCGCCACCCCCCCACCCCCACCCGCAAGACCTCTACACTCCCTCGACAAGTCACTTCCCTCTCCAGTCTCTAGAGGGTTAGGTGCATCGTCTCTGAATGAACATAGACCCGGCAGTCCTCTACTGTAGGTGTGGTGGGGGTTTCATATCAGCTGGTGTATGGTGCCTGTTTGGTGGTTCAGTGTTACCCTATTAAAAAGTGGGGTACAGAGCTAAACAAAGAATTTTCACCTGAAGAAATTTGAATGACCAAGAAGCACCTTAAAAATGCCCAACATCATTAGTCATTAGGGAAATGAAATCAAAACAACCCTGAGATTTCACCTCACACCAGTCAGAATGGTTAAGGTTAAAAACTCGGGAGACAGCAGGTGTTGACAAGGATGTGGAGAAAGAGGAACACTCCTCCACTGCTGGTGGGGTTGTAAGATAGTACAACTACTTTGGAAATCAGTCTGGCGGTTCCTCAGAAAACTGGACATGACACTTCCGGAGGACCCTGCTATACCTCTCCTGGGCATATACCTCTCCTAGGCATATACCCAACGGATTCCCCGGCATGTAATAAAGACACATGTTCCATTATGTTCATAGCAACCTTATTTATAACAGCCAGAAGCTGGAAAGAACCCAGGTGTCCCTCAATGGAGGAATGGATATAGAAAATGTGTTACTAGCAGCTTAATGACACACCTGAAAGCCCTGGAACAAAAAGAAGCTATGTCACTCAGGAGGAGTAGAAGGCAGGAAATCATCAAACGCAGGGCTGAAATCAATCAAGAAGAAACAAAGAGAACCATACAAAGAATCAATAAAACCAGGAGCTGATTCTTTGAGAAAATCAACAAGATAGATAAACCCTTAGCCAGACTAACCAAAGGGCACAGAGACAGTATCCAGATTAACAAAATTAGAAATGAAAAGGGAGATATAACTACAGAAACTGAGGAAATTCAAAAAATCGTCAGATCCTACTGCAAAAGCCTGTACTCAACACAACTGTAGAATCTAGAGGAAATGGACAGTTTTTTTGGACAGATATCAGACACCAAAATTAAATCAGGATCAAATAGATCACCTAAACAGCCCCATAATCCCTAAAGAAATAAAAGGGGTGATAGAAAGTCTCCCAACCAAAAAAAGCACAGGACCAGATGGCTTCAGTGCAGAATTCTATCAGACCTTCATAGAAGACCTAACACCAATACTCTGCAAACTATTCCACAAAATAGAAACAGAAGGAACACTACCCAACTCATTCTATGAAGCCACAATTACACTGATACCAAAACCACACAAAGATCCAACAAAGAAAGAGAGCTTCAGGCCAATTTCCCTTATGGATATCGATGCAAAAATACTTAATAAAATTCTTGCCAACCGAATCCAAGAACACATCAAAATGATCATCCACCATGATCAAGTAGGCTTCATCCCAGAACTGCAGTGATGGTTCAATATAAGGAAATCCATCAATGCAATCCACTACATAAACAAACTCAAAGAAAAAAAACACATGATCATTTCATTAGATGCTGAAAAAGCATTTGACAAAATTCAGCATCCTTTCATGCTAAAAGTCTTGGAAAGAACAGGAATTCAAGGCCCATACCTAAACATCGTTAAAGCAATATACAGCAAACCGGTAGCCAACATCAAAGTAAATGGAGAGAAACTTGTAGCTCCCTTTTTGTGAGCGCTTCATAACATCAGTAATAGTGTAAACCATGGGACCTCCCCTTGAGCTGGATCCCACTTTGACTCTGTCTCTGGACCTCTTTTCCTCAGACTCCTCTCCATTTCCATCCCTGTAATTCTTTCAGAGAGGGACAGTTATGGGTCAGAGTTGTGACTGTGTGATGGGCCCCCTCTTCCTCCTTTGATGCTTTTAAGAAGCAGCCACCTACTTAAAAGGCACCACCTCTCCACCTTCCCAACATGCTTGCTCCACATAGCACATGAACTCATCCCTTGAATATCTATGCCTTCCCTTCTGCCACCTTAGTTACATTTCTGACATTATAGGCCCAACTCTTCTACTAGAGAAAATCTTAAGGCTAGATATGGAATCAGTAGCCTAGATTCAAAGCACTGCAGAATGGGAACACATCCAGAATCTAGGGTCTGTGCCAACCATAGGTTGTGCATGGGAAACTGCACAGAGCAGTCAAACAATGAGCACTTCCCCTGTGGACAGGTCTGGAGGACTCAGGAAGTCTCCATGAATGAGTTTCTGAGGTTGAATTTGAATGTGTTAGGGTTAGAGCTAGGTTTTGGGGGGAGGAGCAGGATATGGCCTATATATTTTATTGATTTCTCAAATGAAATACAAGTCAAAAACTGGTGGAGGAAGAAAGAGGCTTTATCAAAATGGAGAGCTTCTGTGCAGTGAAGTACATAATTAGCCACAGAGAAGAACCCAACCTATGAAATGGGAGAAAGACTTACAAATATAATATTTGACAAGATGTTAATATTCAGCCTATACAAATAATGACTATAATTTAAAGTAAGAAAAATGGACAAAGAAATCAAGTAGATATTTATCTCATTAATAGCCATGAATCCTTTGGAAAAAATGCTTAACATGACAAATATTAGGAAAATACAAGTGAAATTCACAGTAAGATGCCAACTCATACCCATAGGATATATATTATTAAAACATTTGAAAATAACAAATGTTATCAAGGATATAGAGAGGTTGAGGCATATACATTGTTGGTAGTGAAGTCAAACTGTGGCCAACATCACAGTACAATAGTTTCTCAAAACATTGAACCTGGAATTAACACATGATCCAGCATATTATATTCTGGATATATTCTCAAAGGAATGGTAAGCAAAGATTCCAACAGGTATTTTAAACCCACATTCACACCAGCATGATTCAAAATAAGCTGCGGGTGGAAGCCACTGAAGTGCCTCCCAACGTTTAACTCAATTGGCAAAATGTAACATCATACAATGGGGTATTATTCCACCTTAATAAGGAAGAATAGTTTGATACATGATATAGTGGCTGAGACTTAATGACATTATGCCCAGTCAACGATAAGCCAGATACAATAAAGCAAACACTGTAGGCTACCCTTCACATGAGTTACCAGGCAACGCCACACCCCAAGTCCAGAGGAGGAGGAAGCAAGCAAATAGTTGTTTCAGACTACAGTGTCTCATCTATGTGAGGTGATGACACATCACACAGCATTGCTAAATCCTACAGTTAAGAACTGTTAAGATACTAAGTTTGATATGACACACATGGTACAATCTAGAAGACGTTTAAAAACAAAAACACAGGGCCAGCAAGATAGGTCAACAGGTCAAGGCACTTGTCACCAAGCCTAATGTCCCATCCCTCAACCCACACGTTGGAGAGAACTAAATTCTAAATTGCCCTCAGACATGTGCATGCACACCCTCACATGAACATACACTCGCACACTCATGTACACACACAAAATTATATTTATACATACAATTATACAATTATACACACACACATGTATATATAAAATGAATTCTATTCTATATACTCTTGAGAAACTATGTAGTAGCCTAAAAGAATATATTAAGGACAACTAGATTTAGGTCACATTTTCACAACAGAATTCATTGAATTGGGGTCTGAGCCAGAATTTCTTAGAAGATGCTTTTGAAGATGTGGAATGAAGTAATAGCCTGACTCTAGGTTTCAGTGAACAGACACTGAAAACAGACATGGCACAAGCTCTTATTGCTATGGAGCCAAGGCTCTATCTTCTGGTTAAAAAAATAAGATAAAAGGCAATTTGATATGGTGAAAGCAACTCCAAATTTTAATTGAGGACCAGGTTACTCAGTGGATAGGGTCACTTATACCCAGTGTACCCAAGCCTCAGGACCCGAGTTAGTAGGAGACCTAACCCTGAAGTTCTTTCTCTCTCCCTCTCTCCATCTCTCTCTCTGTGTGTGTGTATGTCAATAAAAACAAATAATTCAATTTGAAGTTTGAAAATCTGTTCATAAATTATTATTATCTGATCATAAATTATGAAATTTATGACCTTTTGAAAGTCAAAAAATATTCTTGAAACCTTGGGTCCTTTATCCATAAAATGAGTCACATAATATCTATGCCCCTACTTTATAATGCCTTTTATGAGACTCCACCTGAACACATATGTGTATATATATTATAGACTATACATGTGATTCCAAAACTGCGCTAATGTAAACCACACTTCATTCATTGGTTTGTGTTTTCCCAAAATAAGTTTTATGTTATTTTTTCAAAGCCCATCTGTTATTTATTCATTCTGTTAACTCAAGCAATTTAGTACACAATAAAGAACACATGAACAATTAATAGCAACCTTGTGCAAACACTTATCTTTTCATCTTTATTGACATCAGACACACCTCTCCAGAGTGTAATTAGCTGTTGTCTACCTCCTTGTTTTCTTCCTTATCTAACATCATCCACCATCCTCAAGCATCAGCATGCCGTGGGAAATAGCCATGGTGCTGCAAAGCATCAACATGACAAGAGTTTGCAGCGTCATTCTTGAATAGACTCTGGTCTTGAAACACCACGCAAAGACCAGAAGGCTTAGAGGAGAACCTGTGTGCTAAACGTGTCCTTGTCCCAAACTACCAGCTATAATCTGATGGTGTTGGGAGCCCAGGCAGCATTGACCTCCTTGGCTGAGAGGATTCTGAACCATTAAATAAGCTAGACAGTGATAAATGTGGTGAATGGTGGTCCCACAGGAGAGAGACCGAAAGGCTGCCAAGTTATTAACCAGGAAGCAAAGGTAGATTTGTCACGAGTGAAGGGATAAGACAGCTAAGCAGAGGGCATAGAGCCAGCTTGCAAATGGCACACGTGCTCAGCAGGAGAGTCCATGAAAGCGTCCTTCTGAGGTCTGACTCGGCCGCCAACGGTTGCCACTGACTTATCTTTCAGAAGGATGAATCACCTGTCAATCTTCATCAGCCTTCCATTGACATGACCAAAGGATGCGGCAAACAGCTTAAGGGAGGAAAGATTCATTTGGTTGATGGTTTCATGGGGTCAAGTTCCTGGCCTCTTGGCTCTATGTGCTTCGGAAGAATATCATGGCAGTGGGTACAGGTGATGAAGGGTTCTCACCTTAGGCCAAAAAGAAATCAAAGAAAAATAGCAAGTTAGGAACAAAAGACAAAATTACCGCCAAAGACCCAAGTGACCTAGTTTGTCGGACTTGGTCCTACCTCCTAAAGTTTCCATAAACTCCCAAAATATCATTAAAAATGTCTGAGGTTTCCTGGTTAGCTTCAGTTATCAACCTGACACAAGCCAGAGTTGTTTAAAGGAGTCTGAAGTGGGGGACTGTCCAGATCTGATTGGCTTGTGGCCTTGTCTGTGAGGAATTGTGTTGATGTGATGAAGCGGGAGGGCCCAGCCCACTGTGGGCAATGCAGTCCACTTGTAAGTGGTGCTGTGGAGGTAACTGAGCATGAGTAAACAGTAAGCCACAGTCCTCATGGCACCCGCTTTACCCGCCACGTGAGGCCCTGGCCTGACTTCCCTCGGTGATGGACTCGGTCTGCAAGCGTAAGCTGAATCAAACCCCTGCCTCCCCAAGTTGATTTTAGTCACAGCATTTTGTCACAGCAATAGAAAGAAAACCAGAACATGAAACACTAAGAACTCAAAATCATGGTTCTAATACACAAGGCAGAGGCAGAAGGATCACAAACTTGAGGCTTGTCTGGACTACTCGTGATCCTGTCTCAAGAACAAAGGAGAAAAAAGAAAAGATAAAAGAAAAAAATAGGATCAAAAGGAAAGGGACAGAAAAGCAGAGAGAGGAGAGGGGAGGGGAAGGGAGGGGTGGGGAAAGGGAGGAAGGAAGAAGAGAGGCAGGGCAGGACAAGGTACAGAACTGTGGATAGAAAATGAAGTTTGGCATTGTTTCTGCTTCTTAACCATCCTCAACGCAGAGATTCAATGAGGTCTTTACAAACTGTCTGCTGCTTATCAATCTTCTGAGACGGGATGGGCAAGCTCACATAATGAGCTGCCAGTTGATCTCTTCTAGGAGACGTCAAGTGTTTTCTAAAAGCGCCGATTCGGTTGCCTTCGAAGAGTTTGTGAAAGTGTAACACCCCTACTCCTGCTCTAAACCCATGCTGCTCCCTGTTACAGAAGAAAGCATGTCAGGCTGCCACAATCTGATCACTCAGCATTAATAGCATCACCTGATACCCTTGCTCTGAAACCAAGAGTCTCAGCAACTGTCAGGGTGAAATAACTCCTTCATTAGGTATCTATTGACAGGAAAATACCAAAGTCCTCTCGACACTACGGATTCCCAGTGAATGGCAAACATTTCCAATGCTGTTAACAAGAAGCAGACATAGACACGTGTGAAAGCAAACTCTGTGATCTGCAGAAGGTAAAAGGCATGAAGGCAGTAGTGGACAGGAAGGGGAGAGATTGTTTTATTGGAGTGAACTAATGGGCAATTCAATTCCATAATTTCATAGATGATATGAAATGCGTAATATGAAATGATATATATATATATATCAGACATACGCATTACATTTGTTTTCTTTGTGTGTGAGTATATAAATGCATATAAGTTCTCTACTGATCATGTATGTTCGCAGGGGCTGAGAGGACGACTTGCAGAAATCCCTTCCGTCCTCCTGTCACACGTGTTCTGGGAATTGAACTCAGGTTGTCATGTTCAGAGCAGGCGCCTTTAGCGCCTGAGCCATCCCACTGGTCCTCAGTCTTATTTCTTATCATGCGGCTAAGAGGCATGCTGGACTTACCAACCACAGCTTCAACACTATTATAAGGGCCATTCCTTTGCTCAGATAACTTATTCTGAAGCTAAAATCCAATAATTCATTATTAATTTCTTGAAGCAGTATTATTTTATTTGGCTTAGCAAATAAATGGAGTCGTTACAGCTAGAAAAATATTTCCGTCTAGCTGTGTTTAAAAGAAAAAGCTTTAACATGCCAAGACTATCTTACCAATCCTAACAGACCCAAATTTATTTATTTTTTATCCATTCATTTATTCATTTATTTGTTTCTATATTTCAAACTGGTTGGCTTTATTTCTTATTAGTTTCTTTATTGACTCTTTGAGGAGGGTCTTGTTTGCTTGATTTTAGTTTTGTTTTTTAAGTTGCAGAAAGGTATCAGGAGAGGGGGCGCTGTGTGAGGAAACACAAGCAAACAACAGTTACAGAGGAAAAGACCTGCAAAACAGAGGGGGACTCAAAAGCCAGAAAAACCAGTTTCTTCTTAGGGGCTGAGGTTTTAAAGTCTGAAGAGTTTTTCTCCCCTCATTTAGGATTGGTCGTCTTTTGGAAGGAAGCTGAGATGGTTGATTGGCCAGAAACTGTGTCCCAGAGCAGGTCTTGAACTTGTTGAGCCAGTCCTGCTGGGGGCCTACTGGTGGGAGACAAAAGACTCTAAGGCCTTTATTTTAAGCTGTCAGAAGAGTAAGGAAGGACAATCAAAGAAAGTCATTATCTACCCCACTGCTGGGCTCCCATTCCCCTTCAGTTTTCCTTTAATACATACGCCTCCCAATTTTGTGTCTTTTAAAAACAAAAACAAAACAAAACAAAACAAAACATGGAGTCCAATTAGAACTGCCTAAATGTGCGTGGGTGTGGGTCATTCCCTGGAATGTGGGTAACCTAACAGAGCCACACCCTCAAAGGTGTTCCTCCTCCTCCTCCTCCTCCTCCTCCTCCTCCTCCTCCTCCTCCTCCTCCTCTTCCTCCTCCTCGTCCATAAGGGTTGGGCGTCTCTGCTGGCTGGTCTTGTGGCTGTAACTACAGCTGCAGTATGAGTAAAAACTCCATGTCCAGAGGCCAGCATCCCACAACGCTCCTCCAGACTCCAGCTCTTACATTCGTTCTGCCTCCTCTTCTGAAATACTTTAGTTTTGACTAGTTCCCTAAATTTGATCAGTTCCAAGTCTCTGGATTTTGACTGTTACCTACCAATAGACCCAAATTTATTTCACAAATTTATGTTTTTATTTATTAATATGTTCAGAATATTTTTTCAAACTTGCATTTTCAGATTCAACAGTTCTAGTGTTTTCAATGGTGCTTCTTTTTCATCTATGTGTTTCTGGCTCTCTAGTCGTCCTTACTTCTTTCTCAGGACTGGGACCAACCTATGTATCTTTCCTAAGTCAATGAAATACTCATGCAGGAGGAGCAGTCCCTGCACTGACTGATATCATCTCTTCTGCTGTGTGGCAGTTCCCTCTGAAGTTAAAACCTTCCACCTTAGAGGTGAGGTCATTTAGACATGGCATGTTTATAAGAAAGTAAGTAAACACAATGTTCTAAGGGAGGGTACAACATTCTATCTGGCAAGAATGCTAGCTAAGCTCAGGAAGTAAACAATTCAATAGCTTCAGGAAGTCACTAAAACTGACCAGATTCACTAGGCTCCTCCCTCCCCAGTATACAAAAAATAAGGACTGCTGGTTGACACTCTAGGAGAGGCTGAAATCCCGCAAAGACTCTCAGACAAGTAGCACAGACTGAAAGAATCAGAGAGCTGCTGAGTTGCCTGGAAGAGACTCAGACCTGCCCAACAACTTGAATAGTGTGTTCTCCAACCTGTTGTTCTGCCTGTGGATTGTGTGGCATGATCCAGGTTTCTAGCTTTCATGAGTCATCACTCATGCTGTGGTGGGCTCTTGGGGATGCAGCTGCCTTTGTGTTGTTTCTGCTCCTGTGAGTATCCCCTAGCCCACAGTCCTGCAACTTGCATAAAGCTCATTGGTTTACCACGTTGGACTTTGGTGACATCCATACTTTGTTGTCGGTTCTCTCTCTCAGGTGAGAAGGTTTGCTCATATCTCCCCAGGAATAGAGTCAGCCGATACCTTCTCATACACAGCCTCCCATAGCCTTATTGGCATTTTCAAGAAAGACTGCCCATCACAGGCCTGGCTGGTCTGGAAAAGGATTGTTAGCTCACTTCTCACAGATGTTGTGAAAAAATTACTTATTTTTTTGCCAAATTAAAGTCTTTCTGCCTCTTTTTTAGAATTCATATCACCTCATGTTAACTTTCTAAGATAAAACCATAGAAATGACTCCTGGAGTTCTGACTCTCTTTGCATACTTGGAAACTTTGGTCTGTACTTTGACCTCCAAAACAGTTACAGGGCACACAGAGCTCAATGAGCCTGTGGTGATCCCCTAGTGGCCTCAGCGTGAACCTTGATCCTCCAGAGAAGTGTGCATGTAATCCTTCGTTTATATATGGCACCAACCAACTGACTTCTTATTCTTGGTAACACAGTTTCCAAAGTCTGAAATCAGCTATCTTCGAGATATGTTTGGCATGAAATTCAGTCCATGACTTTAAAAAATCTAATGCCTATGTGATGACACTTACCCAACAATGACAACCATCATAACCAGCTATGAGGGAGTGTCATGCACTAAACCAACCACTAAGTGGGTTCTTACTCTTTTAATCCTTCCAAATGGCCCATGGGATAAATACTATCACCAGTCCACCAAGTTTAACAACTTGCCTGAGGTCACCTATCTCTCAAGTGGAAGAGTGTTGATGTGACTGCAGCCATGCCCTCCCTGACCTTCACAGTTTTCCCACACCACTGCCCTTTCCAGCTTAGCTTTCTACAGAGTTCCATTAGACATCCCAGGCTCAGGGAAAACAGCATTCATCTTCATTACTCTGTGTTAAAATGAAAGCACTGAAGTCCATTTAACGTTATATTTACACCCATGTTGAATTAAGAACACTCAAATTATCTTCCACTATATAATCAGTGAATGGTGGTCAGTGTTTAACTGTCAATAGGAAGGATTATAAAAGCAGTTGGGAAAAAATTCTTGACCCAAATGGAACCAAAGAAAACCATACAAAGAATCTCATTTTGTTTTCTGCTTTACTGCTATGGGCACATGTGGTCCTGTAGTACTGAGGATTCTGATGGTAAATCAACAGGAGTTCTCATATGTTACTTTATCTTGTTCTGTTATCTTCCAGTCTTAAGGAAGGAAAAGCAGGTTTCACATTCAGCCACTTATTTATGTTAGTGTAAATAATATGAATCCTGCTTTATCTTTCAAGGACCATGATAAACAAACAGACACTGGTCCACAAAAATCCAGTAAAGTCCAACTTAAACCATCAAAGAAAAAGTTAAGCACCAAGGAATCATTGAGACCATCGTGCCAATATATGGATATAGATGACATATAGATATATAAACTAAGTATCAGAAACTGGAAGCTTTTCACTTAATAGGTAAGATGAGTGAGGGCCACCGTGAATGAATTTCTCTAAGAGTTCAAAACACAGACAAGGGGCCGGAGCTGCAGCTCAGAGATAGGGTATTTTGGCTAGCACATGAAAAGCCTTGTGCTCAATCCCCCAGCACCACAGGAATGAAAAAAAAGACACAAATGAGAGGCAAGGAGAGTTCTTAAGTGTAGTTTGAAGTGGGCTGCCGAAGGAAACCTGATCGTGAAGAAGCACTGGACAGCAGTGACTGCCGTGCGTTTCCTCCCGAAATATTTTTATACTCAACATCATTAGCTCTGTGACTGAACAAGTCAGGCACTTGAAAATTAATTGTATATCTATCCAGAAATGGAGATAAGCCAATACACACAGGCCAAAGACAGGCTCATCGATGGAACCAGTTAATGCAAAAGCTCTGAGTCCATTCGATCTCCAGAGAAAATCTCAGCAACATCTATAAACTGGGCAATGAAGAAGGGGAGCAATGGGGCCCCAAAGACATTTTTCATCTAAAGACTGGGTCATTTTTATCAAGGTTTTCTAGTACCTTGAAAGTCATAATAAAATAACCGCCAGGGATAGACTTGATCGGGAGCAAAATGAGAAGAGATCCTTCATCTGATCGTGGCCCCTGTCTCATCCACCTCAACCACAGCTACATCAGGAAAGGAGGGGAGGATGGAGGCCAGGAAAGGAAGGAAGACTTTGACAGCACGCAGAGGAAGTAAGGGCTACGAAAGGACAACACATCCCTTCTATGTCAGGAGCCAGCAGAGTGCTCATCGCAAGACTGCAATGCTGGTATCTAAACTCCCTCGTCGTTGGGCATGGTGGCCTGTCGGGTCTGTAATCAGTTACATGGGAGACCTTGAAAAGAGGGCAGCAAGCTCAAAGCCTGCCCGGTCTACCGAGTGAGATCAGTGCCCACCCTAGTAAGTCCGTGAAACCCCTTTAAAAAGGCCTGGCGAGGAAGTGGGAGGACCCAGGACTATTTATTGGTCCAGCAGGGGAAGTACATACGCTCACGCTCACTAAAATGTCACATCCCACAAGTGCATCCTTTGACTCTGCTGTGGTTTTCTTCACGAGTTTGTTGATGCCTGAAATGAGAGGGTGTCACACATCTGTTTATCAGGGGTTTCCCCTACAGAAATGGAAGCTCCACACAGGTGAGGTGTGCTGGCTACTTTATGTCAACTTGGCACAAGATAGAATTGTTTAGGAAGAGGGAACCTCAATTGAGAATACCCCCCCACACACACACACCAGAGTGGGCAAGCCTGTGCTACATATTTTTTTTTGATTAATGATCGATGTGTAAGGGTCCCACCCACTGTGTGCAGTGTCACCCCTGGGCCGGTTGTCCTGGGCGGGCTGAGCAATCCCAGAGGAGCAGTGGCTTCTGCATCAGCTCCCGCCTCCAGGTTCCTGCCTTGAGTTTCTGTCCTGATTTTTCTCAGCAGTGGACTGTGATGGGGAACATAATCTTCTCTTTCTCACATTGCTATTGGCTGTGGGGTCTTTATCACAATAGAATGGCAATTAAGTCAAAGGAGTATTTTCTTGAAGCAACTGTACTTTCAGCTTCCAGATCAGTGCCTAGAATGGTAACTTCTCATTCTTTATCTCTGAAGTTACTGCGTGAATGAGGGAACTGATTAACTGATGTAAAAGCTGAGGCTATCAGAATACCTGTTTACTCCAAATATTGACATGGGAGTGGGATGACACTGACGTGACACTCCAAACGCTCATCGAGATTTGGGTCTGTGGTCTCAAGTATGTATACTGATGTACACAGTAAATTCAACAAAAATGAAGATGGATGGATGGATAGATAGACAGACAAACAGATAAATAGATACATAGCTATGTAGATACATAGTTACATAGATAGATACATAGATATATAGATACATAGATACATAGATTGATTCTGGTATTTCTATATATAATTATAATGTAATATATTAAGCTAAAAAGAGAAAACATAATCTAATAGAAAGGGAAAAGAGTGAAAACGGAAATAGGCTATGCCTTCTGCAATGGTTTATAAAGTAAGATAAAAACAGTAATGAGCTGCCAAGTTTAATCGACGTTGCTCTTTGGATGGAAAAAAGTAATGTTATTTTTTGCAAATATGTGGTGAAATTAGCACTTTTATATGTTACAAGTGAGAGTGTCAAGCGTTGGAGATGTTCTTTACTCCATGTGGTCTTGCTAGGACCATCAACCACATGTGCATCCTTCTGCTACAAAAGTGAACTCAAGGCCAAAGGACCCATGAGGGCACAGAGGTGTTGGAGAGACATGGCAAGTCTTCACTGCCATGAATGGCTACAGATAAACAAAGGTGTTGGGCTTCTTAAGACAAATTAGTGGCTCAGGGAGTGATGTTTCAAGGTTCAGGAGCCCACAAATGCAGAGTCTTCAGGTGGCTTCTGGGAAGGATAAGGGAAAACAGAATTGCCTTCTTTAATTTCAGAGCTAAGGGGTCCCAATAGATGGCTTAGTGGTGAAGAGCACATACTGTTCTTGTAGAGGACTTGAGTTCTGTTCCCAACACCTATGTCAAGTGGCTCACAACCAGTACCAGGGATCTGCTGCCCCTTTCTGGCCTCTGCGGGGACCTGTACTTATGTTTACAAACCCACATAGAGACACACAATACACTAGTAATGGTAATCAAAAGAAACCTTTTTAAGAGCAAAGCTTAGAAAGATGAGAACAAAGGAAATCATCCTGCAAGTCTCCAACTCCACCCAAACATCCCCACTCCCAGAACCACATCATCATCAAAAAGAAGGGAGTATGAAAGAAATGCCTTTTGAGCCACATCCAGACACAAAGTAGGTCTGTGTGCATACCTGTTCCCTTCCTGCATTTGCCTGTTCCCTTGAACAAGTGTGACTTTGCCGTAGTCAGCAGATACTTGTCTGTCTACACAATAGAGGAGACTATAGGTTAGTGAACTAGTGACTCACATTTTAATAAACCCATCCAGAAAGTTTTCAGTCTTTTACTCATTTTTCCGAGATGATTTCAAGAAACTAAATGGAAGTAAGTTCTCAGTCCCACAGGGAATTCAGATCAGCTTCTGCAGTTTCTCAACAAAACGTCTTCCCCTGAAACAGCACACAAGGACTTGTCATGCTGGATTCAAAAAGAAAATATAAAATCTGAACTTGGCCACTTTAGGAGTTGTAACTGAAAATGTAAGTTTTGAGTCCCCTAAGCTAGCTGGTGACAAGGAGAGGAGAGGAGAGGAGAGGAGAGGAGAGAGAGAGAGAGAGAGAGAGAGAGAGAGAGAGAGAGAGAGAGAGAGAGAGAGAGAGAGAGAGAGAACATCACTTTCCAGCATCACAGGGGACTTTTATCTTTGTGGGATAGAGGCTCAGAGGTCTATTTAGGGTAATTTCCCTCCATGAATCCTTTCCAGAACTTCAGGGGTTATATTTGGTTGGTTTGTAATGGTGGAACACAGGAGAACTGAGTTCTGCTGCTGAGTAGATGTTCATAGAAAGGTTTCATTGTTGTTTCTTGTTGTATATGCTTCCCTGAAGGTAACAGAGTCTTCTGCTGAAAGTACCTGAAATTACAAAAATGACCTTTGATTTTACTACCCAGAGTCGCCATCATTCCAGAATTACCTGGTTCAAACCCGGTTCCCTCTTAGTCATGACGTCACTGTCCTCAGCTCCAAGCCTCAACCACTCCCTTTACATCATCAGAGAGGAAAGAATGATGGCTCAATGATTCAGTGATTTCTTAGGAAGATTTGTAAATACATTGTCAACCCAGAAGTTTTGAAAGAAAAGGTAAACACTGATAAATATATCAGAACAAGGCACATACATTAAAAACAAGAGTTAGGAAAACTAGGGTGGATGTTCACTCCACTTCCACACAAAAAGCCTTTCCCTGAATGGTAGGAAGCTGGGAAGGCGATTTCCATCCCTGAACGCATTGCCTCCTATGACGGAAGTTGGTGAGGTGGTGCTGTGACTCCTGCCATCATTTCCAGCCCTAGTCCAGTCTGTGGCCTGCTGGCCTCAGAAACTGGAGATGTCTGAGAGAATAAGCCACAGCAGGAGGACAGATGACCACGGTGGTGGGAGGCATGCACCCTCCAAATGGAAGTCTCACCTATCCGGTCATCAGCATCCAGACTCGGACTCTCCCCTTTGAGTTAGCCTACTCCAAGTGTGTAGAGCAGAACTCATGGGCAGAGGGAGCTCCAGCTGGCTGTGCGGTCAGGCATATGTCGTGTCAGCTGAATTCCCTGCTGAAGAGTGTTTACCTTCTCAAAGTTGGTTCCGCCAGAGCTAAAGATATTACAACTTCCTCCTAGGGTCACGCTTCAGGTCACGCTAGTGAAAGTAATGCTTTGTGGCATCTAAGGGTGTCATTTTTAAACAGTGAAAAGTGCCAAAGTCCTGAGAGGCCATTGCAGATGGTTGGCAAGCAGTCAGACAGACGTGCGTGGAATAATTAAAATATCATACTCATTTCTGGATAACATCTGAACAGTTTGAGAGCACAAATTCAACATCTTGTTCCAAGATGTGTTTTCCTTCTGGTGGCTACACATGCACAATGTGCCTTAAAACCTGGCTACTGCCCAGTAGCCAAGGCTTGCCTCACTTGTGTGGGGCCCTAACTTCCATCCCCAGCATTCCAGGAAAGAAAGCACCCTAAAATGATGGGGGTATTAAATCAGTGCAAGTCTGAAATGGTCTTCACCAAAAGGGAAAATCTCAGTATCAATTTTCATGTTTTCTTCATATCAATGAAGGTCAAAAAACTAAGATTTTTAAACACCTGGCCTGAAAAACTATTGTAAAGTCCCTATTGTATTTCTGTTACTAAATCTTCAATTCTAAACGAAACAATTGACAATAGATGGTAGGAATAAAGAGGAACCATTTTTGCTTGTGTTTGAAGCCTGACATAGTGGGGAAGGCAGCATCCCAGAGTGCAGCCAGAGCTCCTGACGGACGGAGAACACGGATGCTGTGAGCGCGAGCCTACATTGGAGCGGATGGCGAGGTTCACCGGAGGAGAAGCTGGAGTCCCTCACCACACCTGTGGGAGCATCATTTCTAAAATCGTTGAAGAAGGCAAATACCCTACATGCCATAATCTCAGTTTGAGAAATGGTGAAAATGCCTTGTGTACAAGGCAATTGGAACCCAGCAAGATGATCAGTTTTAACGTAATTACATTAATTATAATTACCATATTAATTAATACTATAACTCTGATGACTTCTACTCGTTTTCAGTGTTTGTGGGAAAGACATGTTCCTTTCCAGAAGTGTACTATGCGCCCAGAAAACAGATCAAGCTGAATCTCAGACCTCAGTGCCTATGGCCATTTTTACTAAGCAAGACTGGTGTGCTTGGACCGGTTGCCTAACGATGGAACATTCTCCCCTAAGCAAGCGGCACTGGGATTTCTGTCCTGCTGCATCTACTGACAACAAAGGAAAATGAACTCAAACTCTTTGGTTTTTTTTTTTTTTGATTGGATATTTTCTTTATTTACATTTCAAATGTTTTCCCCTTTCCAGGTCTCCCCTTCAGAAACCCCCATCCCCTCCCCCCTCCTCCTGCCTCTATGAGGGTGCTTCCCCACCCACTCCTGTCCTCCCGCCCTGGTATTCCCCTACACTGCTGCCCAAGGGCCTTTCCTCCCACTGATGTACAGCAAGATCATCTTCTGCCACATATGTGGCCAGCCCCAAGAGTAGCTCCAAACTCTTTTTTTTTAATCTCAGAACTGCCTCTGAGATGATCTCCTACAGAGCTCTCTCCCTCTCCCCCTCCCTCTCCATCTCCCTCTCCCTTCCTCTGCCTCTGCCTCTCCTTCCCCCCTCCACTTCTCCTCCCCCTTCCTCTCTCCTTCCCTTCCTCCCTCCTTCCGTCCCTCCCTATCCTCCTATGTAAAAACAAAGAAATGGTGTTACCAGGGAGAAAAATGAAGCCCTTCCTGGGAGAAGCAATTTTCGTGACATAAACTGTCAATAAGTTATCAAAATAAAACAATAAAAAAAGCCAGTTTTGTACCAGGCATGCAAAAGGCTCTCTTCGCACACTTCAGCATGAGTCTCTCAGGCTCCTTCTACATCCTCTCATCCAACCCTAGTGTCACCATGAAGAAGCCTGCCTTCAACCTTGTGACTTCTTCTGAGGCCCTCACACAAAGATCTCTCATCAGACATGTTACCCTAAAAAAGGCACAAAGGCACAGTGCAGTCTCTGGCTCTCATCCAAGTGATTTAGAGGACCAGCAGTCATGGGGATGCAGGCAAACGCTTTGAGACCACTCACTCATGGTCTGAAAAAGACACCACTCGTCTGTTTACACTTACCACGCCTCACCTACCTCACAACCGTGCACATTGTTTGAAAAATGGGTGTGTGGCTTTAGAATGCGGATGAATTTCATCAACAATGAATGAATTGCCCCAACCTTCCATAGCACGGAAGTTCAATAGCAGTTCTCATGAAGGCACACATAAGACAGAAAGCCACACCAGGAAAAGAATTACAGCACTGAACAACTCCAGCGATGACGATGATTTCATTCCCAAGCTGCTTCCAAATTCCCATAGTTCTTTTAAAATCTCTAAATAAATAAATCCATTGTATTCTCTTCTGGAACTAAGTGCCCTCCCCCAGAACTAAAGGCTAAACACAGATAGGATGCCCAGAGCTAGCAATGCTAACACTGGATATTGAGCTTCTGGATCACGGCTATTGAAATAATGCCTTTCAGCTTCTTTGTAACTCTTATGTTCTGAAAATGGAACCCACTTGTCTTTCAGCTCACCGTATGAAAGATGTTAGTATTGAACATTAAGGGAGAAGATTTAGTGGATCAGCTGCTTGTGATATAGGCATGAGGTCTCGAATTCAGAGAAGGAAGTGTGGACTTATAACCCCAGTGCTGAAGACCCAGACAGAAGATGCTAGAATTTGCTGGCAGCCAAATCAGCAAACTTCCAGGTCAGTCAAGGAGCCTGTCTCAAAGAGTAAAATGGGAAGCGACACAGAAAAATGTCATACATAACCTCTGGTCTCCACACCTGAGCATAAACACACACACACACACACACACACACACACACACAGTTCACAGGTACAGGATAATGGCAATTTTGTGAAAGTGAGAGTAGAACTAATATTTCTATTTTTAAAAATTTCTATATTCTTTCCATAGCTATCTGTACTATTCCCAAAAAGAAAGCACATAGAAAACAAAATCACAGTAATTATAATGTTGCTGTATATTTTTTTCTGAAAAAGAAAAAACAGTATCTAGAGTTGTGGAAGTGCAAATCTGAGGCAGTTGTGTTCGGCAAATTTATTTCCAACTCAATGTCTTTCTTCATGTTTGTCCTTATTTCATGAGAATTTCCAGATTTCTTTTGTTTTTGGTGCACAGGGCTCTTGCCTTGGTCCTTTTTAATAGAACTTGGAGATATTAGTGGAATATAAAAAGATCATATATAAGGGACTGTAACATATATACCTTCTGTGTGCCTGTGTATAGATCCTTAGTGGAAAAGGAGAAAAGCCTTGACCATGGCAAGACTATGCACCCATGAATGTGCACAGCTGTAACTGTGAGGGCTCAAGCCCAAAACATATACAGCTTCTATTCTCTTACCCAGAAGAAAGTTTTATTTATTCATTATCTCTCCCGATGTTCCAAAACCTAATCAGCTGAAGCCCTGGAGTCCCACATGGAAGAGATGTCCTTAACACAAGACATTCTGAAGTTGGGTTTATCAATGCTCTGCCTTCCCCCTCCCCCAGAATACACTTTTCTTCCAGAGACTCTGTAATCCTGGAAGAAGACTGTCTAGCAATGAGCTTGACAGAGTAGCTAGCTACAAAATATTCTTCTAGTAAATCACTTAAACATCCCCTCTGGTACACCTTGAGCCTGGGTATAATACAGTCTCCAAATTGAGATGAAATTATTCCACAGTGCTGAACACAGGACTCCCACAGGGCAGGGTGCTTCCTTTTCCCACCCACTCCTTATCTGAGTTCTTGTCAAATAGTTAATGTGTATTAACTATTGTTTGGTGAGTCTCTTGAGTACATGGATTGTTTAAACCAATGGAGAAACACAGCCATCACTGGGAGGGGGGAAATGTTTTGTTGTTGTTGTTGTTGTTGTTGTTGTTGCTGGTGTTCTGTTCCTTAGGTTTTGTTTTGTTTTAAAAATCTGTTTAAAAAAAAAAAGAAGAAGCAAAAAACAAAACAAGCTGGGCTGTGGTGGCACACACCTGTAATCCCAGAACTTGGGAGGCAGAGGCAGGTGGATTTCTGAGTTCGAGGCCAGCCTGGTCTACAGAGTGAGTTCCAGGACAGCCAGGGCTACACAGAGAAACCCTGTCTCAAAAAAACCAAAAAAAGAAAAAGAAACAAAAGACAAATAAAAATCTGTTTTATAGTCAAGGATTAGCCAGTATAAAACACTTCTGCCTGACCCACCCCCCCTTCCTTTAGGAGTATTGCTGTCATTAACACCCAACAGCTCTAAGTCTGTCTCAGCATCTCCTTTGAGTGGACCTACCTCATGGCATCTGGGAACAAAGAGGAAGGCAAGGCACAGGAGATTTCAAAGGAAACCAACTTAATAGTCTCTGATCAAATGTCACATTTTCCAGGAGACTGAAAATGTGGCTAACTTGTCTCAAGACTGGCCCCTTTTGTCATTCACACACCTGTGTGACTCTGCACTTCCCTTTCCTGGCTGTTTTTCTTGCTAGCAAGTTCTCATCCCAGGTGTCTGCGCGCTCACTGGCTCCCTGTGTTAGAAAACAAACTCCCCAAAGCATAGGCTTTGGCTTTGATTTACTATGAGGCCCACACTGGCAAGCCCTGTCAAGAATGTGGAAATCATTCAATACATATTCAGTGAATGAATAAATCATTATTACTAGATCTATTATCTTGGGCATAGAAAGGGAACACACAGAAACCAGGTTCTGTGTACTGAGAGTTTATATTAAATGTTAAAAAAAAAACTAGATGCACCAAATAGTCTCAGATATTAGCTGGATTCAGTGGCTACAATGATGAGCCTTTGTGCAATCATGGAAGTAATTACTAATTCATAAACCTGAGTGAATAAAAATTTGAGCTAAACCTAAGGTCGCCTCTTGTTCTTGCCCCTACTGTGTTTTGGTTTGGTTTCCATAGGGTTCTTGCTCTTTGGTTTGGGGTTGTTTTTATTTTTAGAGAAAACTTCAAAGTTTGTTTTGGGGGAAGATCTCTTTCTGACACCAGAGAGAGAAGAAGATTTGCAGCCAGGAAGGTGACAGTAGGGCAGCAGGCCCCGTCTGTCTGTTCGTTAGTACATTTTCAAGCATGCCAAGACCGAAGGGACTTTAAAGCGTTGGGGACATCATCCCATCGAAGGGCATTTAGAACAGGGCCTTTCCACCTCAGTGCTCATTAGTGCTTAGACGACATCACTTCACAGTCCACCTCTGACACCTCTTGCTTCTTCTCCTTTCTCTTTTACTCTTCCCATCCACCAATCACAAAGGTAAACTTTACAATATGTTATCCTGTTGGCCTCCCCGTACAGCCCATGCAGCCTACCATCATAACGTCCACATTCACATACATTGTACACCACACCTTAAAATGTGACCACCTTTGCTTTTAAGCAGCCAGATGTCTTTCCAGAAAATCTGAAGGACAAAATTTTATATCCTCCCTGTATATTTTTATACATCTTCCATGTCCTGTGTAATTCCATTTTCATTTCTCTGAGCCTGAAGCTTTTATAGTTTCCTTTTCTTTTTTTTCTCCCCTTTGGGTGCAGTTTTTCAACTGGCACACATTGAACATACATATCTATAATTATAATATCATGGGATTTCTATGTTCGTCATCTTAAACATTCATCTCTTCATTCTGTCTGGAACATCTAATTCTTCTCTCTTGTAACAAGCCCCCAGATCTTAACACAACTGATGGCACTTTAGAGGTACTATTCTGATCTCAAAACTCAGCATGTAGGTCCCAACACCTGCCAAAATGGAAATTAAAAAAAAAAAAAAACCTAACCCGTTAAAGACCTAGTCCATAGGTCCAGGAAAGTCCTAAATGTACTAACCTTGCTTGTTGGCTTCTGTAGTTCTGTTTTCTTGCTAAATGAACTGTGATAGTTTGATTGTGGTTTGGGGGCATAAATGACAAAGGGCTGGAAGGCTCAGTCAGGGTTGCATGATTTGGACAAGCTCCCCATGCAGCCACTGGCTGGCAATAAAGACTTTCTTTCAGCTCATGAGCATCTGTGTGGTGGCCTCTGATGGGCTTACCTCACAACACTCCCAGTTGTTTTGAAATCTGCAGTGCAGTTAATTGTGGTCAGCTGTAGTTAGCTTGTTGTGCCTTAGAACATTTGAAACTATCACTCCTTCCCAACCGCAACCCTGGACCCATCAACCTCCCTTCATTACAGTGCCCTGTTTCCATAACATCTGACTTAAACTTGAAACATGCTTTCAACTGAGACCATATATGGGAACAGGGAGGGGGTAATGAATTTTAATTTTCAAATCTAGGAATGTCTGTATTAGAGAAATTATCAGGAACTGCTTGGTACCCTTCTGTATATTTCATGACTTTCTCACTGTGTTGCACAGCATGAATGGAAGCTTGGTCAGGCTGATGACAGCAGCAAAGCTCATGAGTGGACCTGATACTCAGTAAGGGATGCAAAACAGATGAAGAGGAAGCAGGAGGCACAAAGGAACCCATCACCTAGAGGCTGTTGCATCCACCAAGAAGAGTGTGTTGCATCCACCGAGAGAGCGTTGGGTCCACTGAGGAAGGCAATGATGAGTTTGTTGGCTTGCAGTGAAGGCAGATGAACCACGGAGCCTGGTGTGGAGTTGGGAGCCATGAAATGGCATGAAGTTAAAAAACTAAGATGGTGTTGGGATGACTTGGTCCTTGCTGATCAAGAAGGCAGAGATGGGTAGCCACATTAAGTGACTCCCAACTCAAGCTTCAGGGGATCCAACATCCAACATCCTCTTCTGGACTCCTTAGACACCCATAGTCACTTGTGCCTTTGCGTATACACACATGTCCTTAAAACCTTTTTACAGACTGAAAGTTTCAACTTGGTAAATTTTCTAATCAAGAAAACTTTAGGCTAGAAAAATAATATGAACTTGTAGTTGAGTTCATATGACAAACTAGAATAGAGCCACCAGATAGAGATTGTAGGCCTCAGGGAGGGCCTAATGCCCATGAGTCAACAGACAAACTGGATTCAGAGAAAGGACTTTAGAAAGAAAGATTGCCTTAGTTAGGGTTTTGCTACTATGAACAGACACCATGACCAGGGCAACTATTATAAGGACAATTAATTGAAGGTGGCTTACAGGTTCAAAGGTTCAGTCCATTATCATCAAGGTGGGAGCATGGCGGCATCCAGGCAGGCACAGTGCAAGAGGAGCTGAGAGTCCTACATCTTCATCTGAAGGCTGCTAGGAGAAGACTAGCTTCCAGATGCCAGGTGGAGGGTCTTAAAGCCCATGCCCATAATGACACACTTCCTCTAAGGCCACATTTACTCCAACAAGGCCATACCTCCTAATAGTGGCACTCGCTGGACCACGCATATTCAATCCGCCACAAGGATGAATCTAAAAAGCTCGCAAGCAGTAGTAGGTGATGACGGGTACCTGGAAAGAGAGTAGGACTTTCAGAATTTTGAAAAATTCTGAAAGAAATAGGGATGAAATAGGGTAGAACATATCCTGAAGGTCTTTTAGAAGGTAGAGATTTAGTACTAGAGTTATGGGCCTGAATATTTAGTTCCTACCACCTCAAAGCTCTTTTGGCAGGAAAATGATTTGTGAAAACTCTCTGCAATTTTTTCTGAAGGTTTCTGACACAGACATGGGTAGGTGGATGATAAAATCCACCTCAATAGCAATATCTAATCTGCTGAAATATCTTAGTGCAATTCATATCATATATCTATCCAGCTTAGAGGTTCACCAATAAACCCTAAACCTGGCTAACACAATAACTTTCAAAATACATAGGTGGAGATATTTGTCCTAACTATCAATAGAAAATAGTCTTAGACATCCCCCCCCTTATTGCCAGTTATGATGAACTGAGTTTGCTCATGGACAAAACAGGGACATGACTACTGAGGCTCCTCTGGGTGGGATTATTGCATGTTGATGAAGCTTACACATACGGTGGTGTATGTAGAGTGATACAGAAAAGGGACATGAAGTTGGACTTGAATTCAATTTTCCAGCACATCTCAAAGAAAGATCCCAAGTCTCTCTCATGCTTGAAAACTACACAAGACAAACTATATCTTTTCTTGAAAAGAATAAACTCATTCCTTTATTATGAGAATGTGTCACAAGATAACCAATATTCACCCCCAAATGACCTTCTCAAGTAGAAGGCAGTCACACTGTAATGTTAGGTGCCCTCCGTGTGGACCTTTTGACAAGTATATGTTTAGATGCCTGCATTTGGAGATAAAGATCACTAAAATCGTGTTTCGTGCTCTCAATAATAGGTACTCAAAGGGTCCGTATTGAGTGAAATGAGGTGGGTGGCAAAGGATGATAGGTGATCACTGAAGTCTGGCAAGGAAGCTAACACTGTAGCTGATAGAATTATTGTCCACATTGTCCATTTAGTTTCTCATGAGAAGAAGAGTTAATAAAATGTCACAAATAACAAAATGGTTAGGATCGCTCTTGGAGCGGGACTGTCCTGAAAAAGAGTTGAAAGCTTTCAGGACAGATAAAATGAAGAGGATCGTTGATTCATCATACTGTGCCAGGGACCCAACCAGGTCAGAAAAGCTATTCAAGGTGCAGACACTGAGACATCAGCTGGTGGCCTCTGGCGACACTAACATGAGCATGCCACACCCTACCGTGACACAGACAATCTCTCTACAGCACCAAAGAGGCAACTCTGCACTAGGCACCAGCTGCACCACTTCTGGGACGGCCATTTTGAATGGCTGTAAAAATCCTAGCAGCTTTCCCAGGCACATTAATAGAAAACAACAAAAGAGCACCAAAGCGAATCTCTGTTCAAGGAGAACGGGGAACTGGTATATAAATGCACGCTTTATTTTAAAAGGTACACTGGAATGTAGTCCATCTGCAGAAATCACTGCAGCCGAAATCTTAAAGGGAAATACACATACTGTTTTGCTTCTTAGAATGACATGCTAGTGTGCCTGCTCCCCGTGCTCCATCATATCCTGTGATCCTCACCTTCCCTAAGTGTCTCTGTGCAGTTATAGTACGTCATAGATTTCCTATGTGAGTAGTAAGATTTTTTTTCACATATATGATCCTATTTTTCTCATCATAGTAAAGATGTACAAAGGATATGCTTGCTCTCTTTGCTTCCTCTATGTCTCTCTGTCTCTGTCTCTCCCCTCCCCTCCCCCCTCTCCTCCTTCCTCCTCCCCTCTCCCCCTCTCCCAGACTCCCCTGCCATTCCCCTTTCTTCTGTCAGCCTCTCTAGCTTCCTATGTAATTTCCGCTTGTAATTCTCTCAAGGGCCCGCCTCCCTTCTTGTTTAGAACATCCTCAGGCTCATCTGAGCTCCTCCTAGTCTTAGATCTTTACTCAGGAAAGGAGAAAGCATTCAACACAGACAAAGGAATAAGGATGGTCTTGGAAGTGAGTGGAGCTGACATCAGCAAGCCATTTTGCCATTACATTACTCTGAGAAGCAGACCTCTGTGAGGAGAGAGGTGTGCCTTGGAATGATGTCATTTAGTCAGAGGAGGAAAGGAATGTCGGGCTTGGGAACTGAAAGAATCAGGGTCACATCTTGTTTTCAGGCCTGGTACAGTGAGGAAAAGAATCTATTCCCTTTAGAGTATGAAGCCAAGACTAGAGATTCCTCATAGCCACTGATCTTCCAGGGCACACTAAGGAGGCCTGGAAAAATGTATGTGCACAGGACCTGAAAGACATAACAGATTTTGGGGTGCCACTGTAGGAACAGTTGAAATAACTTCAAATGAGTAAAGCAATCAAAGATTAAAAGCTTATTGCTTGGGTTAGCAAGATGGCTGAGTAAGTAAAGATGCATTCTAGCACACCGACTCACCTGAGTTTGATTTCCAGGACTCACATGGCAAAAAGGGTGACTGACTCCCCTATTTCTCTCTGTCCCTCTCTTTCTGTGTTCTGTGCGCACGCGTGCACACACACACAGACACACACACTCATATACCACACAAGTGAAATAGTCATTCTTCTGTTATTTTGAGGCCAAAGCCACTGAAGTGGTCAGAGGTCCTGAGTCACTGATGCTCTCTTCTGTAATGGGCTTATCACCCTTTGTAGGACTGCTGTACACTTCCTACCACACTACAGAGCTTCCATCCTGAGCTGACATGGTACCCATTGGCTGATATCATCCTTTTGACAACCTCTGTGACAATAGATGACCTGAGCCAGGCTCCTGGACTTCTGTCAATAGAAGATGATCAACTTAAGCCTGGATCCCAGACTGAAGCAGATACAAAGAGAGTTCAGCAGGTAAGTGTACTTTCCACGCAAGCTTGACAGCCTGAGTTTGATCCTGGAATTCACATAAAGATGGAAGGAGAGAGGCAACCCACACAGGTTGCTACCTGACCTCCACGTACACTACGGTGTGCATGTCTATACATCACACATATATATACACTCACATGCACATATGCATACACACAGTCAGGGATGGTCAAAACCTTTTATCTTAATGAGGAGGGGGAGAGGGAGAATAGAAAGCCATAGGGAAGCAGTTCCCACAGAACCAGCCCATCAAGAGAAGACTGAGAAGTATCTAGACTTATTGGTCCTTGGTATGGAGAACCTCTCTAGGAGTATTTCACAGCCATTCTTGGTCTTTACAGTGGAAGACTGTTCAACAGTGCTGAGGTGTCATAGTTCCTCCAAGAAGTCACCCCTGTAAGACTAGGCATAAGTGCCTTCCGCGTTTGCCCAGATTCCTCTCCTTTGCAATCTATTTGGTAGAAAGGAACAAATAGCATGTGTTGGTGACAGTTCCGGCTTACTGCAATGATCAAGGTTAATAACTCATGCATCTTAACTAGCATGATGGGTTAGCTTAATCATTATGGCTCAGAGGTAGGCTTTAAGGAATTTGAACCTTAAAGACTTATTTCATTTTGAATCCTGTGTATATCTGCTTTTCAGTATGATTATGTGCATTTGTGTGCCAGTGCCCATGGAGGCCAGAAGGAAGCGTGAGATTTCCTGAAGCTAGAGTTATGGGTGCTTATGAGTTGCCCAATGTGGGATCTAGGAGCCAAAATCTGGTCCTCTGCAAGAACAGCATATTCTCCTAACTGCCGAACCATCTCTTCAGCCCTGGATTTGAGTTTTTAAATACTCCTTGGCATTTGGAAACCCAACTCATTCTCCAAATTCTTTTGTGCCAATGAAGAACCAGCACATTGGACAACCGCATTTACCACATAATGTAAGCCTGTTAGGCTTAATCAATGAGTTACGCTTTAAGCCTTTTTCCATTTGCTTTTGAGGGCCCCTGTTTCTATATTAGATAAACGAAAACCTACACTGAGATCACTGAATCATACTGGAAATGACCAATGGAATGCTGTTCTCAAAGGGTTCCTCTATACTCCTAGTCTAAATACCTTGGCCTTCAGGGAATATGAGAGGAAGCCCTGTCATCAGCCCTTGGCCTAATTCAGCTGAGGCCCAGAGTTGACATTATTTATGGAAACACAAGCAGTTGGTTGGATGAATGCCCAGGGGCCTTGGCATCGTAGGTACTTAAATAAATCAAATGATCCAGAAAACTGGTATGATGTGAGTCCTCCATTTGAACTGCTACCTTCCCCAGTCCCACTGGCAAATGTGAGGTCAGGAAGAATGTTCCTGCCTTACAAGGGAGAGCAGAGCCAGGGCAGGAGGGTGCCCAGCTAGGCTTGCCCACGTGGCCAGTGACATGAAGACCTCGTAATGTCATAGCAAGTGACAGAAAGAAGTCATCACATTCACAGGGTATGAGGACTGCTGCTTAGGTAATTTGTGGTAAAAACTGGATAGGTTTCTCAAATCAAGGCTGTGTCTCCCAGGACTTTACTCTGAAGACTTCCTAAAGCATACTTGCATTTTTAATCAGATTCTGCTTTTTGCTATTTCTATCATTTTTACTAAACAGCTTTACCCCTGAGGCTTTGTTTTAAAAAATCTAGCCATCTTGCAATCTCAGGCATTTCTCAGAAATTTACCCTCGGGAAAGATAAATCTTACAAGAGTGTTAAAGAAGTGCAACTCTGCCACCTATAAAAGTCAGGATAAAGAAAAAAAAAGATATAATTGAATATTGACCAAATAAAAACCGTCTTGTTCATTCCTTACTTTAATATTCTTTCTTCAAGCAAATTCAAGCAGTACTGCCTTTGCTGCCTAGACTGATGGTTCAGCAAGATCAGCAGGAAATTAGAAATGCAACATTACGATATTCGAGACATAATTTTTGAAACCAGATTCACATCTGTCTGCTGGTTCAGTGAGGATGCTTGGAGAGACCAATCAATGAATGGTACATCAATTATCGCACCAGCGAAAAATGCTAGAGTTACAGGTCAAAAGCCCTCAGGGTGGACTTCCCTTCCCTGTGACTTAATATACACAGATGTTATACACATAAAAAATACCACACATTCTAGTATCTATTCCGACTTTGGTAACCTGGGTTTGGAGACTCCTGCCTTGCTCTGTCTTGAGGTGTCAATTTGGAAACCAAGAGCAGTTTATGAAAAGGTTCACCCCCAAGGAAATGCAAGGAAGCCAGCTGCTCCCTCTCTCACCTCCCTTATGTCTCTATGGAGTTTCTTCTTTTATAAACATAATTCCATCACTTAAAATAGTGGGGCAAAGAGTATCTTCCACCAGACCTTCCCTTCAAGGTTTCTAGACACAGTTGATAGCTGGCAAACTAAGGTCATCCTTATTGAAATTCAAGGGCTATTGAAAAAAACGGATATTGGGGAGGGTTTGGTTTTTGTAAATGAGGGGAGACCACAAGATAAAGGTATCCCATTGTTGCTACATTTCGCTTTAAAAGGCTCTGCAAAGGGATGCTCTCACATACTTTTTAGGACACCAACTATTTGCAGTAGTCATCCCACTCATCCATCTGTGGTCACTGCTAAGGGAAATGCTAAGGGAGAAATATGTGTATGGTGGTTTGAATAGGAATACCCCTCATAGACTCATCTGTTTGAATGTTTGGTCCATTGGGAGTGGTACTATTAGAGGGTGTGGCCTTGTTGGAGTGGGTGTGGCCTGTCACTGTTGGAGTGGGCGCTGAGGTCTCCAGTCTCTCTCTCCTTGCTGCCTGCAAATCAAGGTGTAGAACTCTCAGCTCCTTCACCAGCACCATGGCTACCTGCACACTGTCATGATTTCCGCCATGACAATAATGCACTAAACCTCTGAAACTGTAAGCCATCCCTAATTACATGTTGTTGTTTTTAATAAGAGTTGTGGTGGTCACGGTGTCTCTTCACAGCAACAAAACCCTGAGTAAGCCATGCTCGCACGCCTGGGGACCATGCCTCTCTGCTCTATGTGACGAGAATTCCATGGGCCCGAGGAAGTGACATGGGGGCCTGTGTGAAGCTCAAACCTGCAGAAACTCAAACATCAGAAAGTACTGAGAAAGTTGGGCAGTTTTCACAAACACAGAGAGGTCATAAAAGAAAGACTTGACTGTCTCGAGAGAGCAACAGTCACCACTGGGTATCCAAAAGCACAGAAAATATCAGGAAGCCAATTCCTAGGAGGGGAAAAATGAGAAGACATCAAAAGAGGTATAATTGGAGAGTCATGATGGAAGGTATTTCCATGAGGCTGAGCCCCAAACTCCCTTGCTTTGTAAAGGCCCAGAATTCCTGTGGGCTGTTAGGTCATCTCACCAAGACCTGGTTAGATTCACTTCTTTAGGACTGGTTCCTACACAACTTCTTGACTGACATTTGTTTTTTCCCCCTCTAACCATGACTTCAGTTTTCTGTTACTGGGATAAAATGCCTACCAAAAGTAGCTGGGGAAATAAAAGGTTATATGTTGCCTTACAGCTCATAGTTTATCATAAAAGGGAAATTGGGGCAAGAACTCAAGGCAGGAACTGAAGCAGAGACCCTGAGGGAACACTGCATAATGGCTTGTTCTCCAAGGTCACATTCAGCTGTCTTTCTTTCCCTCCCAGAACCACCTTCCTAGGAGTGACACTGCCTACCCCAATGTGGGCCATCCCAAAGCAATCATCCAGCAAGAAAATGATCCCACCAACTTGCGTGCAGACAGTCTGATAGAGGCATTTTCTTAATTGGATTTCTATCTTCTAGATGACTCTAGCTTGTGTCAAATTAACCAAAGCTAACCAAACACATCCATATACAAATCTAAGATGCTAATAAACTTGAGCGTTATTTTCTGATAGGTATGTTATAGTCAAACCGTGTGACAAAAAAACAAGAAAAATGTAAGAACACTTGAAATCACTTTTAACTGTCAAGTGCAATAGAATTGGTATCCATCAGCACCTTGATATGCAGGCAAAAGGAGGATAATTAAACCCAGATTTTCAAATAAGCATCATTGCAAAGGTTACAAAACACTGCAGTGTTGCCAAAGTTGGTGAAATCAATTTCCATTTTGCTGCAGTGTGTGTCATGCAGAGATTGCTGAAACCAACAAAATGAAAAGCATTAATAATTGGTATTAATAGCTTCTATAAATTAATTTGCTTATTTGCCAAAAAACATCAGCCAAACAATTCATCAAATGGAAGCTATGTACAGCAGAAAATAATAATAATAAAAAAGAAGGTACTTTCTGTTGTTTTTACAAATGAAGCACTGGAAAATGAAGAAATATAAGCAAATACAAATGAAAGGAAAGTCCCTTTGCTAGGAAAAACAAAGCCAATTGGGTGGTACATAGAAGGAGTATTTTGTGACTTTAGGTGTTTTGGGGTAAATATAAAGCTTGTTACAGAACACTAACAACTGAAAATCGGGATGATACAAGTTCCTATGTATTTAGTGTTCTTTCCATCAAATAACTAAAAACATTACTGATTAATCCGCCTGCAATGCCATAGAAACAGATGAGAAATATGCAATAAACATTGATAAGACATCAAGTGGCATTGGTGATAAGCACTTTGGGGAAAGAATTTCACAGATTCAACTTGATGGACATTTATTGAAAAGCTGGGGTTCACTATCCTGTTCCGGAAGAGAGGACAGTCGCCAATGTCCTCTAATGTAACAGGAAGTGAGAGGGGCAGAGCATTAAAGATCCTCTGCTCTTCCCTTAGAATCATAGCTTGTGCTTGCCCGGACTCTGCTCAGTTCCTAGAGACTGACTAACTGTAAGATCTGAAGACGTTAGAACCTCAACCCCTTCCTCTACTCTTCCTCCATTCTGCCTGCTTGTCTTTATTTCTTTTTCTGTTGCTGTGACAAAATACTGACAAAAGCAACTGAAGGGGAACAGAGTTATTTTGGCTCACAGTTCAAGGTACAGTAGTCCATCATGGCCAAGACGTGAAAACAGCCATCCATCCATCTTGCAGCACTTGGCCAGATCGCAGTCACAAACAGGGAGCAGAGAACAATGAGTGCGCTCTGCTGCTCAGTCAGTTCCCTTTCTGCTTATACAGTACAGGACCCGGGTTAGGGAATGGCACCACCCACAGTGCGAGAGTCTTCCCACATCAATTAAAATAATCAATACAATCTTGCACAGGTATGCCCAGAGGCCCATCTCCTAGGTGACTCTAGCTTCATTTTCATCTTCTGACTAAGACTGAAAAGGACATTCTTGAGAGCACGTCCAGAGAGTTGACAAAAATGCATTCCCAGTTCATTACAGAAGCCTGGTCTGAATTTGTTAGTTAAATTAAGGTTCCATGCATGACATTCGGAATCTACTCTTGGACTCAGTATCGGTTTCATACTAGACTTAGAAATAGCGTAAATCATCTACTTGACAATTAACACTACCCATCACAGCTAGTTTCTAGCCGCTCCAGATAAAGTTTGAATACATAAAAGACAATAATCACTCAGTCTTAAAGATTTATCATAATAATGCAGGAAATGTGGCTATGTGGGGACGAAATGGGGAAGGGGATACTCAAGTGGGATGGCACATAAAGCCACTTCCAGGGTCACCTTGTACGTTATTCCCATTAACTGGGCTACACAGCAGCGTCCTCTCATCTTCCATTCAAGAGAACTGCAAGCAATAACCAACTGGGTGCCCACTCTGGGCCAGGCGTGTAGGCTAGCATGGCAAAGTCATTCAAAGCTCGGCTACTTGGAAATGCTCAGAACAAAGCTGCAAGAACTAAAGTTCCTCATTATGTCAGCCGTGCCCCTTCTATTTAGAGATTTTAAGACAGCAGACATCAGGGTGCCCTTTGCCTGTGCTGTTTCCCTATTCAGCCAGGCCAGTTTCATACGATACTTTCCCCTCAAGGCAATGCAGGCTTCTCTCAGCTGGAGAAGTAAATGCTTATTAGGATTCTGCATGTGTGTCCTGGGAACTGCATCCTGAATGTCCCGAGCTGTCCTTGCATCGTTAGCGCAAACACTTACCCACAGCTGACAAGAGACATCAAACTACCATAGGTAATTGCATTTCCAGAGCAGTAGATAATGAAACTGGAAAGGCTTGGCCTTGGCCCTTGCCTTGCTCTGGAAGCAGATAAGTAAAATTTTGTTTTCCCTCCCCAATAATGAGACAAGAAAGTTGAGTCTTAAACTATTTGACTTTTCCCCCACCCTAGCCCACCCCAGCCATGACCTCTTAAATTTTAAAACACGCTCCTTTATTTTATGTTCTTATTTAAGCTTGAATTACATTTCTACTTAATTAAACTTGCTCTTCCTTTTGAAACTTTGCATTAAAAAGAATATACAAACGCCATGTAGAATGATCCCACTAATCTATTACATCAGTCAAACAGCTGCAGGCTGCACCCAGGTGATAGAGAGACACTTGCAATTATGATCAACATCTTTCTTGCTTTTCTTCAAATGAAGTTCTAAAAGTATAGCCTCTGAAACAGCTAAGAAAACACATTCTCCAATTTAGACTTATGTTGAATTGCAAAAAAAAAAAAAAAAAAAAAAAAAAAAAGACCCACTGAACCAATATGGATTTACCTAACTTAGGCAAAATCCTGCATTGTTCCTATAATATGCCCCTCCACTTAGCTACAACTTAATTTTCTTTTGCTTCATAAAGTCAAAAAGAACATCCTTGGGGACATGTACACACAGTGGACAAAGATGCATTCCCAGTCAATTAATAAAACCTGCTCTGAATTCATTAGTTAAATTAAGGACATATTTATAACATTCAGGACTCACTCTCTGACTAATTATTGATTTCATACTAAATTTAGAAATTTGTAGAAAGAGTAAATAGGTATTCCTGGGATGCCAAAGGACATACAGGAGAGGAACAAAGAACGCAATCTATAAGACGTTCCTTCCTGTGGATTACAGAGGGGCTGTGAGAGTCCTGCTCAGTGGTTGAAAATCAGTACCCTCTAGTCAACAAAAACGGGGAGAGAAAGAACATATTTGAAGCTTCTGCTTTTAAAAGGCAGCACCTACATTTCACTTCACCTCATCACAATGGACAGAGTCCCCTGTCTTGGAATTCTCATGAATGTTTCTGATTCATTCACTCAGCACACATTCAGTAAGAACTCAGGATGGGCTGGGTATTCAAGGAATGTCTTCTGCACCTCTGTGCTTTCTGCAGGTTTCCCAGTTGTATTGCTTCACCCACGTGAGGCAGTGTGGCCTCCAAAAAGTGTGATGCAGACTACTGGCGGAGGAAAGGCCCTCTCATGGGATAATTTGGAAAGCGCTACATACACTCTCACTGCCCTTGCAGATTCGCAATGCACTCTGGTCAAACAGTGCTTGAAGGGGATTGCAGTCCGAACGAGCTCCTCTGCTCTGCTGTGTGCTTAGGCCAGTCTCAACGGCTCTGGTAGGCTTTGCTCTCCATCTCTAGCAGGGCAGCATTGCCTCAGCCATCTTGGCAATCGCCTCTGTACACAACAACCTCTCGCTGTGGAGACCAGCAGATGTTTACAGCTGCCCACCCAGACCTACTTCTTCCTGCTTCCCCCTTTATGGTTTCCTGATTGGTTCAGGTGTCTTCTGTCCACCATGCACAACATGTTCTTGAGGGAACACTAACTGCTGGATGGCTATACTAGCCTGAGGGTCACTACTTCTAGCCTGCTTGTGTTTGATTGAGACCTAAGTGTAAATTTTCATCTTCTTCAGGCGGTTCCAGCAGTTTCCCAGACACTAAGTAGACAATATAACATATGGTGGACAGTAAGTATGAAGCATCTTCTTACCAAAAGACATGAAGGGCATGAACGATCAAAGGAGTTGGACCCACTGGATCAAGGCCATCTTGAAATCTCGTTTTCTCCTGGAGTTCCTGATATGTGAAACAAGAAAGTCATTTGAGCCAATTTGATTGAGGTCCTCCTAACGAGTCAATGAAGTCATCCAATGTACACAGCACTTAAATACAAAGACCTACCTATGAACCCTCTGAATCCTTATGGGAATCTATCTCCAGGAAGTGCTTGCCTCTTTTGCCCAGCCTCCTTGAAAGACATTTGCACTGGAAGTGTTTTTTAATCTGCATTCAGCCCCTGTGCATGAGCTCGCCTTCCCATTTGATTCACACTTCGTCTCTCCACCCCCATGACTACCAGGGCCCACAGCTGATGGCTAGAGTTACTGTCATTTACTTTCCTGAAGGTGCTGCACACTGCCTCTTTAGTGTTATCCCAACTCCTAGGTCTCTCGGGACTACTCTCAACATGGGAGTCTCTGCCCTGTCAGCATCTGTCATGGTCTTCCAAATCTCTTAGCTGGAACTGATTTTCATGAAGTAAAAATGGCTCTTTGCATGGGTTTAAGCAGGATGTGATGTTTTTGTACTGGAACTCCACAGCCTGTGCAGAGGTCCTGTTTCTCTCAACTCAAACCATGCTTACCTCATACCTGTGTCCTCCTGAAGTCAGTTCAGTTTCCAACCTTAGCATCTCATGAAACACAAGCCAGACAATGAAAAAGAGAGGCTACGAAGGAGAACTATGGAGATGCAGGGTGAGTGGGAAGTGTGCTAATGATGCTGTTTCATGGACAGTCATAAGACTGAACCTAAGCATACTCAAATTACAGAAGACATTTATTTTGTAGTGTGATGGTTTGGATATGCTCTATCCAGGGAGTTTCAATATTAGAAAGTGTGGCCCTGTTGGAGTAGGTGTGTCACTGTTGGTGTGAGCTTTAAGACCCTCATCCTATCTGCCTGGAAGCCAGGATTCAGCTAGCAGGCTTCAGATGAAGTTGTAGAACTCTCAGGTTCTCCTGCCCTATGTTTTCCTGGATGCCACCATGTTCCCACCTTGATGATATTAGACTGAACCTCTGAACCTGTAAGCCAGCCCCAATTAAATGTTGTCCTCATAAGAGTTGCCTTGGTCATGGTGTCTGTTCACAGCAGTAAAACCCTAAGACATGTAGCTTCTTTAACCCTGCCCACACATCTGTGGTTCCTCCTCTTCTGACATGGTTTGTACCCAGATGTTCAGAGCAGTCAGCAACAAGAAATAAGGCAGAAAATGTCCAAGACCAAAAGGTTATAATATATTTCTATTTGCTGATAATCTACCAATGACTAAAGTTTGGCTTAAACATGAACTCATTTCGTACATGTGATATACATCTTTCCATGACATAACTTACCTCCCAAGGCCATGCTCCTCGGCTGTGCTCAGCTTATGCTTTGTGCTGTGAACATAGTTTCTTATGAACTATGTTTTACCCAGGGACTAAATGATGGAATGTAGACTTCATGGACCATAGTGTCTGTAATTTCTGATTGCTAATTTTACTTAGATTTGAATTTAAAGAGAATTTAGACAGTGCTGAGAGTGAAGGGTGATTGACAAATACCATGCCCCTGTTTTTGAAACAAAAAACAAAACAAAACAAAAAACAAGTATCTGGGCAATTGTGGTGCCTGCCTTTAATTCCAGTACTCAGGGGCAAAGGCATGGGCAGGTGAATCTCCTTATCTACAGAGTGAGTTCTGGGACAGACAAGGCTACACAGTCATATCCAAAAAAAAAAAAAACCCAAAACCAATCAAATAAACAAACAAGAAAACAAAACCTTACTGATGGGGTAGAATTCAAAGCTTATTCTAGGACACAGAGCTATATTTAACATGGGATTTTACAGCCTATTCCTTTAAACAACTCTCATGCTTATTACTAACCACACAACTCCTTTGTAACAACAAATCTACACATTTCCCTTTCTTCCTAGCTCATTACTCCAATTGTCACTGGACATTTTGAAATCACACTATTTCCTATTTACTTGACAACTAAGAAAAATTAAATTAATCTGAAGTTTTAGATACCTGATCATTCCATATCCTTATGAAACGGGTTTAAAAAAAATCATGTGACAGACTCCAATGGCTGTATTTACTTTTTAAATTCTAACTTTCAAAGTACATTGAAACAGATCACAAAGTCAGCTTCATAAGCATAGAAAGCTGGGATGGTGGGGTGACTCCTTGTCTAAACCTGGTAACATTAATTCAGTCTCTGTATCACAGGTTGAAGGAGAGAACCAACTCCTGTTAACTGGCCTCTACCTTCACAAATGTGCTGTAGCATGGCCATGTGATGGACTTGCACCTTCAAAACTAGGATCCAAAATAACTCTGTCTAGTAAGAGAGTTGGGCAAACACACAGACACATTGCAGCACACACGCGTGTGTGCACGTATGTGTGGGCATGCACACACACACACACACACACACACACACACACACACACACCTACTCTAGACATCAGAAAAAAATCAGAAGAAAAATTAGAGTCTACTAAAGATTATAATTTTACTAGACAATATGGCAATTGAATGATCAAAAGAAATGCCAGTGTATGGAGAAAACACCGGGGAATAAAAAGACATTGAAGATGTGTGTTCCAAAGAAAGCCATACATAATACCAAACAAGCAGAAGCTATGAAGACACAAATACTTCAAGGTACTGAAGGAAAGATGGGATGAACTCTTCTCACGCTTCAAAAACTGATTCTTCCAGATGAATCTGAGGTTGAGTCAGATTGGGTAGATAAAGTACCTGCCCTCTCCCTGTTTTATGGAGAGCTAAAAAGTGTTAAGACAAGTCACTCCCAATCTAGTCTGTGTCTGACATAGCACATAACCACCATCAGAATAAAATACATATAACAAAAAAAAATCAAAATGAAGAAGACAAACTCATGGATGCAGAAGTCAAAAGAAGTATTGGGCAAATTATTACCCAGACTCAGTGTTGCCCATTCATACCATGGACTAGAGTGAGAATTTTGGTTTCTTTGAAAAATACAGAAATTGAAATATGTTTTCATTTTAATCTTAGGTATGGGATATGGGGCTGTTTCAGACTGCCCACAGCAATTGACTTATTTGCCTCATGCTCTAGCAGGGATGTGATTTTATCAGCCATAGATGGTTTCTATGATTGTGTGGTGTTTGGAATTCTGGGGACTTTTCAAAGTATATATAAATGCTAGGGCCCTGAAAAGCAGGATGGGCTCTTTGTTGTTTGTAGTTTGATAAGCAGTTGCGTGCAAAGAGGAAACAACAAGAAGAAATTAGATATCTTGATGGTAAATATCCCAAGGAACTAGACACCTTAATCAGCAGGAAGTAGTCTAAGAATAAAGTTGTCCCCTTTCCCCTCTATCCCCTTTTCTCTCCTATCTAGTATTACAGGATGGAAAGAGTGGAAAAATGGTAGAGAAGGTGGAAGAAAGGGGAACTCACAAAACAGCAAAACACTGGTTACAGTGGACCCTGCAAAAAAACACAACTTTGTCTTTAGTCAGCCTTAACTTCTTGTAGATTAGGGGTCAGAAAGTTTTCCTGTACAAGATTCTTCTCAAAGACCACACCATCTTTTTTGACCTTAGCTATCCTAGATTGAAGACAAATAAGTGTATGCAGAAACAAATGGGGGTGACCATGTTCTAATAAAATTTTATTAGCAAAACTAGGTGGTAGAATGGATTGGACTTATAAGTCATCGTGAGCCAACCTCATCAAAGATGAGCCCAAGCAAGATCAGCATCACTAGTGGGTTCTAACAAAGTAGGCACCTTTCCAATGGCCCATGTTTGGGATGGGGAGACGTTCCTTTTTAACACATGAAAGAACAGAAGTGGGAGGGAAAGAAATTGAGATTCTGGAAATAGCAAAGAGATATTCACTTGACATTCTGAATCTGCTATAAATGGGAGAGGACAGCAAGACCAAACATTCCATTGCATATTTGAGTTCTTCTGCTGGACCTGACATCCAGAGAAGAGGAGGCAACTGGACTGGAGAAGACAACTCTTCAGTTTCTTGTTGAGTCTTGGTAGGCTGGTGCTGTCGGTGGACATGATACAGTGACATCTATTCCCCTTGGTCGGGGAAGTTTCCTGACTTTCTCAATGTACTCTTTGTATTTAGCCTCCCTGAAGTGTCTCTTCCCCCACCACCACCTCTGTAAAAAGGAAAACCAAACAAAAACTAAGTCACATTAGCATAAAATTTTATTCTTTCAGACAGCATGTTTCACCCATGGTGCCTGGAAACACAAATTTAGTGACACTGGTAAATGTGCTTCATTAGAAGCCTCCACATAGCCAAGAAACACGCAGCATGCATTACACTATATAACTCAAAGGTGTGCACCCCATCCCTAACCATCTCGTAATTGGCAAATGGATTCAGAGAATTAACTGGAAAGTTCCCTCCAAGAGCTGCCCTTTTCATCGACTAGGTGGTTAGTGGGTACTATTGTCTGGATCTTGACTGTTACAGGGTTAAAGTTTTGGTCCTCAGCCCATTGGTGCCATTATGGGGTGGTTGAGCCTTTAGGAAATGGGGTTTAGTCGGAGAATTTAGGACACTGGGAATATGACCTTGAAGGGTACTATAGAATCTTAAGTGCATGCTCTCTCTCCCACCCCTGCTTCTTTCTCCTTTTCCTTCTTTTCTCTTTCTTATAAAGAATTATGCATGTGGATATTTTACCTGCATATATGTCTGTGCAGCACATGTCTGCAGTACTTACAGAGGCCAGGGGAGAACATTAGATCACCTGGCACTGGAGTTATCAGTTGTGAGCTGCTATGTGAGTACTGAGGATCAAACCTGGGTTGTCCGGGGATTAGTCAGTGCCCTTAGCCAGTCCATCCTCTCCCTCTTTTCAGGTTTCTGTTATGAGTGGCTACTCACTCTCTAACACAGGCCCTAAACAGTACAGACTGTAATCTCCAAAACTGTGAGCCCAAACAAACCATTTATCTTTATACATGGCTCATCTCAGGTACTTATTATATTACAGTAATGCAATATTAACACGGTAGAGACTGTTTTCCCATGAGCAGAAAGGTTACATTTCAGAGATGCTCTGAGCTAGCCACAGAAACCAGAGTCTGAGCCAGCAGCCTCTGAAGGAGTCCAAGAGGTCAAAAAAGTTCTTCCAGGTGAAGGCCTGGGCTTATCAAGCTACTGTTGCTGTCAAGAATACTGGTCGGCTCTGCTATAGACCTGACAAAATGCAGCATCTCTAGACCAGAACACTGGAAGTTGGGTAGTCCTCTCCATTCCTACCAAGTCCTCATTCTCAGTGCTGTGACCTCATGCAGTGGCATTTCAGCAAAGCAAACTTTTGCCCACTTCTTTGCAGTCCAACGTATCTTATTTATCAAGTGCAAGATGGACCTTCGCTCCAGAGTCTGCTGGTCCACTGTGTTTTACATTGCTGGTCTCCGCTTCTCGTGGGAACAACAATATCAGAGCCAGGGAAGCATGAAGAGCCAGGCCAGCACTGGGAGGTAGGTTCTGGGGACAATGGGGACACCGCTGCCAGACGTCCTCTGTGCGTGCATTACAGAGAAGACGGCATTTGTGTGGTTGGTGGGCAACTCTACATTGCAGATCATTCCTTCACAGCAAGACCTACACTCCTGTGTACAAGGAGGAAAAAGGAACGGGAGTGAGGAACAGGGAAGAGGAAGGAACAAAACCCCAAAACAAAAGAAAGACACAAGCCGGAGTTGATAGTCCAGCCTGTGCATTGCCCCAGCCTTTGGCACCCTTCCCCTGCCAGCAAAGACTACCTTGAGAATCCTCATCCTAACTCTTGAAGTGTCTATGTCAAGTCCAAGCAAAAATGAGACAAAGAAGGGAGACTGAGTTAGACTGCTCAGTTGCCAGATCTTGAAAGATTTATTAGAAAACCATGAAACCAAAAACAATGACCTGAAAGTCAGGAAACTTCTAGACTTGTTGGTTCTCTTTCTTAGTATTATTTATTAGGTGATGACTGTGACTTGCTATTGTCACTGTACCTTCCTCACCTGTGTCCTATTAGGACTGCAGTGATAATTTGCTAAAATAAATAAAAATAAAATAAAGTCTCCATTCTTAAGAGTACTTTCAAGGGAAGTAATCTGTGGCCACAATAGTGATGCATGCTTAGCCTGAAGTTATGACTTCATGAACTGGCTGTTCAGACACATTTCCAGGTCAATGAGGCAGCAGAAAGGCAGTAACTCCAATCACAGCCACAAATAACTATCTAGCCAGCTGTCCATCAGATTTACTTTGAGGAAAGATTTTATTTTCCTTTTCAAATCTTGCTATGTAGCCCAAGCTGACTTCACACTCACAATCCTCCTGCCTCAGCCTCTAGAGTACTGGGATTACAGAAGTGAGCCACTGTGCTCACCCCAGGGTACTTTCTAGAGATCTTGATTGCCTGGGCCTCTATGTGAAGTTCCATTTCAGTCAGTCTGGGATGCTCCCTTCTAGCCTCACCAGCTCACCTCAGCATTGCTGTCCATGTGGCCCTTGCATGATCAAAGCCAACAGCCACTAAGCCAGAGTCAGTGACTTACATGCTACATTGAATTCCAAAGTCTTGTGAAACATATTTTCAAATAGTTTCCCCTCAAATTTTAGGATCTCTGCATATAAGAGTACATTTTTGTTTGGGATGATAGAATGAGAATATTAAAGCGATAAACTGATCCAATACATATCTAAATTTATCTTACTCTCTTAGACTCTTTCTTCTCTGAGCAGAGATGCTGAGTGAGAGAAAGTTTCAATGGCAAAAGCCATGCGTATTTTCTCCTTTCTACCTTCTAGTTACACCGGGATGGGCTTGTGGTGATTTCTGGCTAGGAACAGAGCACACATCCAGACTCCAGTGCTCCTCACTCTCTGACAGATGGGGAATTCTTGAGCTTCCAGACTGTGCAAGTTCTGAAGCCCAGAACTTAGCTCTAGAGCCTGGAAATTTACATTTATTCTTAATAGTTTAATTTTGAAGACAGAATATCTTCAACTGTCTGCTCTCCTCATTGGCACTGTAGTAGAGTCCTTTTGTCAGAGTACAAAAAACCTAACATATTGCTTCTCCTTCTTGGTTCTCCCATGATACATAACTTACCACCATCCACATGAAACCTGAAAAAGTAACTCCAAGCACACATAATCTTTACCGTGTGTTCTGAATCTCGGCTGTGTCGGCAGCCAACAAAATGACATTCATTTTTTGAGGCACACTTTTTAGTGATGGATGTACTTCTTCCATGGCTGGTGAAGTGATGAACTGTCAAACAATACTGTGTGTCTAGGAAAAGTTAACAAGAATAAAAACAATTTTATTTTCCATATTGCAAAAGAGCCCCCTTGACCGTAATGCCAGAAGAGAGTAAAAATCAGAATAAATTTGAGTCTCATAGGTGAGAAACTTAACAGCATTTAATGTTAGAATTTGTGAGTGGTATTTCTGCCAAGACACCAGCTTCCAAAGTACACATGTGTTTTGAAAATGAATATAAATGGGTATCCAGTTCCTTTGGCATTAACTGAAGCTGAGAAAAATGTGCAGAGTTTTCCTCAATCCTTGGGCCTGGTAATTGAATATGCAAGTATTTATGTCCCTGGCCTGTCCTTGCTTCCTCTGAAGCATGTGTTCAGGAACTCTAAATTAAGTCAAAAACTGTAAGCACAAAGACACAACATGTCTGGGAATGTGACGCCTCACTCAACATTAGCTTCTTACAAGCTACATGCAAACAGGTCTCCAGCTGCCTACCAGCTCCCCTTCTTCCTCATCTGGCTTATTCAGATTTGAAGTCTTCTAGCATGTTGGACTAGTCCTCGTCAACGCACTCCACTTCTCCTGGCCTCTTCACTCCCTGTCTCCCTATCTTCCTGTCTCCCTGCTCTATATAATTAGCTCATTTCTCCATTGCTATCCTCACTTCTTTAACCATTCATTTTATGACTTAGCATTCTTATCAGAAAGTGGTCCATTTGACATAAATAGGATATTCTGTTTTAGTCCTGTGTCTTGTTGCTATCAAAGACCATGGAAGTGTCTGTTAAGTTATTCACCATGGATTCCAAAATGGACCAAGATGGTGAGTTCCTGTCACAAGTAAGTCTTGTTTGATTCTTTAAGAACTTTGTGGTGTTTTTAATGAAATGTTAATACATACAGTGGCATTTTGATAACTTTAGTAATATTTACAATGGCAAATACATTCATATTGTAGAGGTACTCTATTATCTTCTAACAATGTTCTTTCATTCAGTCCTCACCATGAACCTTTGGAAGGCTACAGACCATATTAACCTTGTTTGTTATTGTTGTTGTTGCTTTAGACAACATCTCATTATGTAGTCCTGGCTGTCTGAAGCTCTCTATGTAGACGAAGATGACCTAGAACTCACAAAAAGATTCTTCAGGCCCTACCTCCCATGTGCCAGGGTTAAAGGGGTATACCACCATCTTGCCCACAGTTAAAGAGGTAGAAAGTCACATAGTTACAAGTAAGGTAGAATGGTAACCAAGGAAGGGTCAAGGATTTGTGCTTTTAATCAGTACACTTGGCTGCAGTCCTGGATCCTCATCCTTGAACTCAACAAAAGTAGCAGACATTGGAGTCTGAAGGAAAGAAGCCATTACACGTTTTGGAAAAGACATATAAATGTACACTCCAAACTCAGAATAAATGGAAACCTGTGGCTGCTTGTTTTAACCCAGATCACTGTGTACATCCCACACAAGAAAGTAGCCTCTAACCAGTCAACACAAACACTGTTGTAAATGAAACAGGAGATATCCATGTGGTCGTGTTGTGCTACATAGACAGCCTTTTAAGAACACAGGGAGACCACAGGTGAGGCTTTATGGAGAAAGGGAAACCTGAGATAACAAAGATCAACAGCTCCAGGCCTACTTTCTGTGGATGAACAGTTTAGTATCGGTCCCCTAAATAATGCCAAAGGGGAAAGTAAGAAGCGACACCTCAGTTATAATTCCAGATGGTTAATGTCTTTGAGACTTCACTAGTGGGTGATTAAAAAAAGAGCTCTCATGCTGTGCTGGAAGGTAGGGTCATTCCACACTGGTTCCTGTAAGAATCGGCTTCTCAGGTGGGCTTGGCAGAGTCGACTAAGCTGCCTTTGCTGTTGCTGAGACTGTTGGGGGTGGGAAGCTACCCTCTCCTGGTTTTGCTTATCTATGGTTCAAAAGAGATACTGTTTGAGCTGGAAAGATAGCTCAGTGCTTCTTACTCTTCTGAGGGAGCTGGGTTTAATTCCCAGCACCCACATGGAAGTTAACAAGCATCTATTAACTCCAGTTCCAGGGGAGCCAATGTGTTCTTCTAGTCTCCTTGGACTAGACATGCATGTGAAACACAGACATAACAAGAAGCAACATGCACATAATATAAATTAGTATTTAAATGCACATAAAATAAATGAATATTTAAAGATTTTTTAAATAAACAAAAGAGATGATATTCTAAAACCCAGAAGCAGATACAAGGTTTTGGTTGATAAACCACAAATTAGAGCAATATGCAAGGATATAGTAAGCACAGATTCTTAGAGGCAATTCAAAGAATTGCATGATTCATTAAGGGAAGGCCAACGAACAGGTAAACTTTAAAGCCTTCCCTTTAACCAGTCTACTTGGTTTTCAGCAAAAGCTTAAAGAAATATTTAAAGAATTATATTGACTATCTGAAATAAATTAGGAGAGACAGTTATCAACCAACCTAAAAATTTTAAAATAATTGTAACCAGTTTCTTCCTGAGTGGGTTTAAAGTCCATTCTCTTAGATGGAACTAATTCCAGGTATTATTAACTGGACTAAAACCTGGTGGGTAGTGAGGTCCTAGTTTCTAGGTGAGAACCTTCTGCTACTTTCTGCTAACCAAACATAGTAATGAATTACCCCTAAGTTCTTACCTTTGTACCCATAGATTAGTGCATCTTTGAACAGTCCCCCATCAAAGAATCTTATTTTTACAGGACAGAGCAGTTACTACAGAGGGCCGCAGCAGGTAAGTGTGCAGAAGGTAAGAATGTGGACTGCTCTGTTTCAGAGGGGACAGCTGTATCACAGCCCCTACTCCCAAGGTTCAGGGCTCATCATGGAGAAGAAGTGGACAGAAAGAGTCTAAGAGCCAAAAGAAGTCAGCATCTCCAGGGCAACAGTGTTTGCCAGCCATGACAGGGTCATGGCACACACACATGACTGCACACAGAAGACCTGCACATGCTCAAGCCAAACACAATCTTAGAACAGGCAAAGTAGGGACGCATGCAATCCTCTCCCTAGATAGGGGTTATCAGCAATTGAGGGCTGCTTGGGTTTCTTCAGGATGTGGCCCCTGAGAGGACACTTATGATCTAACAGACTGTCCTGCACCCATCCCCACTAACTACACTCAATGGGTTTAAAAAAAAAAAAAAACTAAAAACCAAAAAACCTTAAAATCAAGAGAAACTGAGGTGTACGCAAGGGAGGAACTGGAGGAGAATGAAAAGGAGAAGATATATTAAAATAAATTATATGCATGTATAAAGTTCTAAATAGAAAAAAAAATCTAGACAGGCAGTGGTGGCAGCACTTGGGAGGCAGAGGCAGGCGGATTTCTGAGTTTGAGGCCAGCCTGGTCTACAGAATGAGCTCCAGGACAGTCAGGGCTACACAGAGAAACCCTGTCTCAAAAAACCAAAAACCTAAAAAAAAAACAAACAAAAAACAAAAAAAATCGTTTCAAACACTAAGAAAAATGTTGTGGAAACATGACAGAAGATGCACACAGTCACACTACAGGCACGAACACTTAACTTAGCAGTGATTCTCAGTGATTCTCAGATCCTTAGTAGGATTTCTTTTTAGGAGGTGGAGGGACTTCCACAGGTTTTCTCTATCTGCAAAAAATTAGGCCATTCTACTACTACAAATACTGCAATAGAAACTCCCAAGGATTCATGGTAATAGCCACAAACCAGCAATTTCTAATTCTGCAGGTCTGCTCTGCTTTTTGTTTTTTTTTAGGCCATTGCATCTGACAACCTAAAATCAGAACAGCCCAGTCTCCTTAGAGCTCCCTCGGTTCCAAAGTCCTAGCAGCAGCTTCTGTCTGTTTTACTTCCAACTTTGTGTGGAAACGTTCCGTTTCCTCACAACTCTGTTGCTACTACCTGCAGGGAGCTGCCATCTTCCGACCATTCGCGATGGCAGTCCCCACTTGATGTATTCTTTGACTCTCATCTCCGGCTGTCCAACAGCAATGTTTCAGATCACAGTCTGCACTGTGCATTCCAACTTCTATACTCTATCAGAATAAAAGAAATGGCCGCAGGTCTTTGCGCATGGACCTCTCTCAGTCTGTTCCTCTATCTCCCACTGTGCCACAGGGGCCAGTCTCTCCGTGGTCACTGAAGAGTCCATACACCTATTGACTCTGGAAGTCTTTACATTGGAGCTTTCCCTTTCAGGCACACTTTTTCCTCAGGCTTCCTTCTCTTGTCCATTCAGGTCTTTGTTTTAGTGTCTGTTGAGAAAAGATTCCCCATGGCTACCTAGTCAAAGGCATCTCTTCATCTTTCAGCAAGTATTTACTGAGTGCATATTAGGAGTCAGGCACCGGGTTGGGCTCTGCAGATGTGTCAGTAAACTATCAAGGATAATCAGATGTTTGTTAGGAGAGTGAATGAGCATCCTAAGCAACAATAGATCTCTAGAGTAGAGGACAGAACACTTTCTTTGATGTAAGTATGACTTTCCTAAGGTATCATCAAGCATCAAACATTTCTGGGATTGTTTGAATGCCTTAGTCAACACTGTGGTTTCTGTCTTCTTGATAAACACCTTTCACGACATTTGTCTTCATAATGCATAGAACTGCATGCTGAGTGTGTGTCACCCATGCCCAGGTTCTTTCAGAATACTCCTGTATGTGGACAGTCTTTCACAAGAGATCCAGGACTCTATTGGAATCCCATCAGCCTGTGTTAGCATACTAATCTATAAAATAAGACATCTCCCTCCAGTTAAGGGAAAGATCTAAATAAATAAGGTCACAGAAGAATCTAGAAGAGCCTTCCAAGCTCAGATACTCACCCTGCGGACACCACTTGTCTTCTGCCCATCGATTGCAGTTATAATTATCTCCTGCATTCTCACAAGTGAAACACTTGAAACTGTTTGGGAATGGTGTGGCTTTAAAAAAAAAAAGAGAGAGAGAATGAAGTAAAGTCACAAAAGGACAAAAATTTCCAACATCAAAAGCACAAAATTCACAATTTTATTAGATGAAACAAAGCATACAAGACATCCTCCTCATTGGAATGCCTGTGTCCCGAAATGCAATGGCTCCAGAAACTATTTTTGAAAGATCCACAGTAGCTATTAGTATTTAATCTTCAGAAATAAGAGGGATTGAGACAGTGGGCAAGGATGGAAGTGGGATTTGAGATTATACAACATATACATACACAGACACAAATACATACACACATATACATGTGAAGGAGCTAGACAGGCACAGATTCTTTGGAACATCCCAAAGAATACAGAAAATAAGAAGTGAGGAACCGCAATGACACACACCTCGAGTGGGGCTAGGATGAAGACAAGCCCTCATCCTGGCTGGGCATCACCAGCATCAGTAAAATGTTGCTCAGTTTAAAAGAGGAGAAATGAGAAGATAAACATGTCCCACATCTCACCCCCTGGATTGCTATTTGACTACTACATTAATGATAAAACTTTGATGATAACATTAATTGTGTATAAATCAGTAATGAAGAGCCAGGTCACACTCTCTTCCTAATTTCAAACACTCTGATGAGTTTTCATAAAGTGTTAATGTCCCTTTGGAGGAATGGCTGTATCATTTATGCAGGAAATTTCCATAGCCAATTATCTCTGATGAAGACATCGACAAAGATCCCCGAACTTCCTCTGCCAGGCCGCGGTGAGAGACAGTGCTCACAGGAGGGTTATTTCTGTTTGTGTTCTTAAAGGAGAAGCCTTGTAAGACTGTAGCAGGAGGCCAAGCCATTCTAAAGAGAGAAGACTTTCATCACTGCCCTCTCATCCCAGCAGCGGCTGGTCACGTCTCTTTCACTCTAGGTAAAACCAGCCTTTCCAGAAAGGTGTGGTAGATAAAAGGGGGACACCAAATGAATATTGAACGAGGACCACAGTCCCTACTTACGATCGAGAGGGGGCCTCACATTGTAGAAGTTGATGTTCTTAGCAAACACCCAGTTGTCTGAGATGATCAACATCTGAAGGATGGTCAGAGCTAGAATGTGGCAGAGGAGCAGCATTCTGTCCTCCCTGGTTGGGCGGGTCAAAGCCGTGTGTCTGCCATGAAAACAGACTGGATCAGCCCGTTTGTTTTTGTACATCAATGAGAGTTATGTTCTGCATCTGCTTGGAAAGCTCCATTAATCCACCTGTCAAAAAGGGTTGGCACCACGCATATCATTCAGATCAAAGTTAAGTAATTAGTGTCTTCTACCGGCCTGATAAAGCTTCAACAGGACACTCAGTGTTCCTCTCTGTCCAGGAACACAAGCTCCTGGCACGGGCCTAGCTACACCAGGTTCCTCCTTTGTCTGGGGATAGCTAGCTAGTCAATGCTCTGCTTAATGATAGAGTTTTTTCTTTTTTTCAATCAACTCTGGTTCCTGGTTTATTTACCTAGAATCCCTAAACTACTTCTTTCTGAAATCCTTTCTCTGGGTAAACAGAGGCATTTGATCAATCTTGTAACTCCATCTAATCCTGGGAGAAATCACGAAAGTAAAGGCAGTAGAGCAAATAGTTGAGTTGGGCACTGGAAGTCTGGACTAAAGTCTGGGCTGAGCCTAGAGCTTACAGACGCAGAGTAGACAAGGGAGCAGCATGTGAGGTGCCAGCTCCACCTACACCTATCACACTGGGTGCAAGGACAAACCACCAGAGGAAGCCATAAAAGTTAACTGTTAGACACAATATAATGATTCCCCTGGTCCACCAACATTCTTGACTGTGTTCATAAGGGATTGAAACTCAAAGGAATGACAGACATGTGCACAGCACTGAATAAAGGACATGATCATTTGGGACCCCACAGAACCCACAGACTCTAACCCTTTGAAACCAGCCTCGTGGGAGTAGCTAAATCTGCAGTCTCATCACTGACAGGTTGTCTGGCCAGGGAAAGGTGAGTGTGGGCTGCAAAAGACAGTGCGCAAACTTAGACTCCAAAGGTTCAGGTGCTGGATCTGCTATTTATTAGCTTCCTGACCTTGGGCAAGCTCTTTAAACTCTATTAACCTCAATTTCCTCATCTGTAAAATGGCTTAATAATACCCACACTGCCCACTCATTTGGATAATTGTGAGCATCAAATGCAGGTTCAGATAGGATCGCATAGCCTCGTGTGAATAAAACACACATAAAAAGGGTTCTGCAGAAATGCTAGAGTTCAATAGAATCAGCCAGACTCATTTTCTTCTTGCTGAATCAACTCTTAGTGGCTTAGGGAAATTTTCAAAGAAATGTGGTTTGATATCCACATATTCATGCATCGTGGTTCTTCATATTAACTTTTTGAAGCCAAGGTACTAGTGTAGGGACTCCAGAATTTTACTTCTCTTGTGTCTTTTGCATGTAAGTAACATGTAAGCGTGGGTACTGAACTGAGCACCAAACAAAATGTAGTGGCAACAACCTTTTCCCTACAGAGGACCTTTGAGAAGACAAGACTGAATCACTAAGGATGCAGTCTGTGAAAGAAAGCACGCTGGTATGGAATTTCTAAGAATACAATAAGGCTAAGCTTTCTTAATTTTGTTTTAGTTACATCAGCACATAGACCCAGAAATACTAAATATATTTTTCTAGTTCATTTTAATAACCTAGATTGAAATTTTAGAAGTTACGCCTACAAATGTCATTATTGAAGGTCTTTCTGAAGAAATAGCCAACACCACTATCAAATCAAGTGGTTATATTGAAAACAATTCTGCTTTTCCTATTCACACAACTAAAGTGGTCCATCCCAAAGTTACAATGAATCAATAGTCAAAGGTTAGAACCTAGTATCCCAAGAGAGACTCTTCATAATGGCGAGATGAGTTCTTTCCCCCTTGAACCTCAGAATGACTGTGCTCTAACAGCAGTCCACATTGTCTGTGTCAGATTGGCGGCATCCTGAGATCATGGATTTCAGATGCCCATTGTCTACACTTAGATCCTGTTTCATCACTGAAGCTGTGGGACCTTAGATGAGTTTCTGAAGCTTCCCGAGTCCAGCTTTCTTCTCTGTAGTATAAGAAACAGCAGTTTTGAAGTGAGGTTTCCATGACCTCATGCCTATGAAGGCAGAGGCTGACTGCTGAGCCACAGTTGAAGCATCATTGGTGGTAAAGAGCATTGACTCAAATACCTGTTCCAGACCCAACCCTTGTGATGCCTGACTCAACTTCATTAAACCTCTTAATAACACAGATTTTGAGCTGTGAAATGGGAGAAGTAATATTTCCTTGTAGAAACATTGCAGCGTAGGAATAAAATTGGCTAAAGCACATACAACATTTGAATTATTTAGTTAGTTGTGTGCCTGGATTTTGGCTAGTTCTCGTACACATTTACAGTTTAAAATCACAGCTCAAAGTCCCTGGTTTTCCTAAAGTAATTTCCCTTTGAACCCAAAGTTTATTCATTCATTCCACGTGTCATTGTTGACATCCTCTGTGGGTCACACATTGTTATTACTGACTTCCCAACAACGCCCTTTCTTTCATGAAAACTGCACTTTTGAGGGAAACGGCAATCCATGGGAGTGTGTAATTTCAAATTATAAATCACATAAAGGCAAAGCCATAAGGTGATACCTTAGTAGGAGAGAGGGGGTTATATCACATATGACAGTCTACACACACCTCTCTGAGTAAGAGACATTTGAGCAGATAAAATAAATGAAGAGAAGACACAAGATAAACCCAAACTCTAAAGAAAAGCGACCTAGATCCTATGGAAGGAACTCCCGGAAACAGGTCTGGACACATGGCTCAGTAGGTAAGAGCGCCTACTTGATGCACATGAGGGCATGAGTTTGAATCCATGTGAAAAGTCGGGTACACCACAAGTACCAGCTGTACCCCACATGCATACCTGTAACCTGGTGCTGTTTAAGTGGAGATAGAAAGGCTGACCAGGCTCATTGGCTGTCGGGCTAGCTCCTGGTCTCTCATGAACAATAAATGAAAAATGATATAGTAGGACACCAACTCCCTTATCTGGCTTCTGCATCACACACAGGCATGGACATCCATACACACACCTCACACACACACACACACACACACACACACACACACACTAAAGAGTAATAGCAGATGTGTTTCAAGCACTTGGTGTACTGATTTGGGGAACGGACAGCTAGTAGATGAAACCTTATTACATAAGCAAGTACCACAAAGATTTGGATCCAGGGAAATCAAGAAGTTGAAAGAAACCACAAATGTTTTGTGTCTGTAGAGACATTCCCAAATCTCTAGTGATGTTAGTGTTGTTTTTTGCTCCTGGAATACAAGGAACACAAGTGATGGTGAAGGCAGACCAAGGTGGAGTTCAGATCCGCCAGAGGGTTTTTGGGAGGGCTCAAACTACTGAATGGAGCTAGAACAGTTTAGTCGGCAGAGAGCTTTGGAGAGCATGATCTCTAGCACCCTGTGAAAAGCCAAGCCGGCCAGGGTGTGTCTATAACTTCAGATTGGGAAGGTGGAGACTGGGGGATCCCTAAAGCTAACTGGTTAGTCACCCTAGCCAATCAGTGACATCTAGGTTCAATGAAAGATCCTATTATAAGTAAGGTGGAAAGTGATTCAGAAACTTGCTTTCTGACCTTTATAAGCACAAGCATACGTGTGCACATGTATGTACCTCCCCCGCAACACACACACACACACACACACACACACACTAACAAAAACCTAAATGAACCTAAGCATGAGACCTGCTTTCTGGATTCTCCATGCTCTAAAGCAGGACTGTAGATGCTGGTTTATTACCACTGTGCAACTGAGGCTAAGGAGACTGCCACTGATATAGTAAGTAGCCCTTCAAAACTTTCCAACTGGTACCTTTTGACTATCAGTGATAGACAAAATGGAGAGGGTTTGAGTTCCTTAGAGCTGTATCTACACAGCCTAAATATATTTTCATTTCAACTTCAAAGAGAAACAGTAAAGCCTTATTCTAGTAATATTCTCTGAGACTGAAAAGGTTTGCCTGTCAAATGAGGAACAAACTCAATAAAAGTGTCTTCTCTTTCCTGATCAGGTCTTATAATGTATTACCACACACTGTCTCCTGAACAACAATGCCTATAGCTTTTCTGTATACAGGCTTGTGCTACCACAACTGTTTTATTTTTCATAAGCAGATGACATTAGGGTAGAGAACAAGTAAATGACTAAATAGAGTGTCCTGGGGTTGGTGCACATTGAGAATCATGCACAGGGCCTCTAAAACAGAGTGCATCTGTGCGGACATTGCTGAGTAGGCACTAACGGCAGTCTCTGTCATACGCAAGGTTATGGGGGAGCTTGTATTTTGTTCTCTGGAGGCGGTGGGGTCTGTAATTTGTGTTAGATTCAACCAGGCTATTTTCTCCACGGCCATTGCACAGACTAATGTCGCTTCTTCTTGTGGGATGAGGGGTAACCCGTGAGGTTCCCAAGGCAATTGGTGAAACTGTGTGTGTAGATATATCTTGCTGGGTGGAGGAGCTCAAACAGTTCTGAGACCCACATAATGGTGAAAAATGCAGCGTACTGCTTCAGAATATAGCTATAATGATTTTACTTCCTGTGAGCGTGTTCTTTTATTCTGACACTAAGACAAAAGTTCCACCTTACACCGTGGGATATATATCTACAACCCTCACACTCAGCAGAAGTTTTAAACATCTTCAAGAGAGCTTACTACTCACATCCATGTTTTCCAGAGACAGGCTTGGGCAGAAACCCCGTGTGTGCGGTGCTGGCCTTCCCTTGTGTTTTAAGACCCTTCTTTAGATGATACATTAACCTGCTCCAGAATGCAGACAGTGTCTTTGCCAGGCGAGGGGTGCGATTTCTTTGAGGCACATTTGTAAAGATACAGGAAGCAACTCTCAGGCATTCTAAAGAGTGGCAGGTAGCCAGATTTGTAAGTTAAGGAAGCCCCTCCTGAGACTGGCCCAAGCCTGCCCAGAATCAAAGACTTGATTCACGGGAGGGCATGTGGTTCAGAAGCGGGACAGCTTCCCAGGCCTCGGTGTTCTTAACATGCCATTGCCTGAAAAGCCTGTGAGGGCCTTGAGAAGCAACATATAGCTGAGAGCTTTAGAGGCAGCAGAAACAACGCACATTAAAAAAAAATCCCTTGATGTATGCTTAGCACACACCACATAGCCAGTAAATATGTTCTGAAACAGAACCACTGTCATTCTCTCTGACCTGGACAGAGCACCTTTCGTAGAGAGTCAAGCAAAGGCATCTGCACTAAGAAGCTGGCAGGGCATCCCAGGCTGTTTAAAGGAGGGACTCCCAGGAGAACCTCAGGACCAAAGCACAACCTTCAATACTGCATTGCTAAAACATGAGTCAGCTCAGCGAGCAGGGGAGTACCTTCAGCTGCTAATGAAATAATGAAGGGATAATTGAAGGGAAGCAGCCCATCTAAATCCAGCATGCCCGTCAGCACTCACATCCACGCCTTCCTGCAAGCACCACTCACTCTCCAGTCAGCCGCTCTGAGGCAACACTTTTAATGAGCAGGTTCCCCTTGTAAAACTGAAGGCCAAGTGGAAATCCAAAATGGATGCTGAAATGTTACTGGGAAAAGACTGGAAGAGGTGAAAATGCTCCTTTGGAAAGGGGACATTTTGCCAGAAGGAAATGTCACTATCCACAGTCAGAGAAAGGTATGGGATGCTTCTGTCTAGGAAACCAAGGTGGTGAAGGGACATTCATGGTCCTATTACATTTTGGAAGAAGGTCATGGGATGTGCATTGTGCCCACTCCCTGCAGAGGAACTGAAGGCTTGGTGCTGGGCCAAGCCTAGGCTTGGGAGCCAGTTTCCAAGGCTTCAGTTTCTAGCTTCTTTGATGGTTTGCTCTCTGTGTGACATAAAATTTGTGAAGGGCTTCTGCTTCTCCACATCTTAAAAGTTCATAATTTGAAGTCACTCCCTTACAGCATTCTGAGTGCTGAGTTGAACACAGTAAACAAGAAAGAGCAAATCCCAGAGTTCCCACATATTACTAGTAGGAAAAACAAAACAAAACAAAAAATGAGAGTCACTGATGATGTGGCTGACAGTCTTCAAGAGAAAGAAAAACAACAGCCTTAGCTTCAAAAGGATCCAGAATAAAATTCAGGATCTATATTTACTACTATATCAGACAATCACAGGGCTAAGAAGTATTGTCCCCATTAGCAATAAGGGAAGTGGGCTTAAGGTTGTGCTGATAACTTAGGTTGTGGTATGAATTGAGAGTTAACTATTAGTATATAAAGTACTTTTTATTTAACCTCAAGATACTTGAGCACCAAATTCACCCTCTTCTCCCTCCCCCAATTCCTATACACACCATTACCGGCAGACTAAAAATCAGATCAAGAGATACAATTGTGTAGACTTATTCCGCATTTATCCCAAGTGGGACAATGTTGAGGTCTAGGAACTAATGTCTTAAGAGGACTCAGAAATTCCTCCTATTACAGGAGGGAAGGGGAAAACTGTGCACCACCTTGCCCTCCACTTCTAATAAAGTGTGATGTTGATGGAGGTAGATTAATGGAGAATTCCCGTTGTGCATTAAGACTCAGAAATGTAACATGGCATTTCCCATAATATTTCAGATTCCCATTACACTGCTTAAAAAAAAATACAATCAGAAAAGTTTTCGCCAAATGTAAGATCAAAACCTCACAGAAGGGACATTTCTAAGCATAAAGCTGGAAGTTTGGTGATGCCAAAGAAGTAATTCTTTATCTGCTGTATGTAACCAAGTCCAGGATGAGGCCTAAAATAGTGCTAATGATAAAATAACTTCATTATGCAAATCAGTTTAAGTCTAATTGTGTCAATACATGGCCAGTAAGTATGAAAGTCAGATACTTTCTAAGTTTAAAGTATGATACCAGAGAACCAGAGAGAAAGAGAGAGAGGAGAGAAAGAGAGAGAGAGAGAGAGAGAGAGAGAGAGAGAGAGAGTGTTAATGTATGCATGTATTTATGGGGTTTCTTGATTGGTTAAACTAGGCTGTAAACACATACCTATAACTCTGATTAAGAGAGTGAATTTCCAGGCTGGAGAGATGGCTCAGTGGTTAAGAACACTGACTGCTCTTCCAGAGGTCCTGAGCTCAATTCCCAGCAACCACACGGTGGCTCACAACCATTCGTAACAGGATCCGATGCCCTCTTCTGGTTTGTCTGAAGACAACTACCATGTGCTCATCACATATATAAAATAAATAAATAAAGTATTAAAAATAATAGTGTGAGTTACCAATTCGCCTAGTTTACTTTTCTGCGGCAGCGATAAACACCCACAAACATGAACCACCTGGGGAGGAAAGGGTTTATTACATCTTAAACTTCCAGGTAACAGTCCATCACTGAGAGATGCCAAGGCAGGAACCCAAGGGAGGCAGGAACTGAAGCAGAGGAACGATACTTTCTGACTTGGTCCTCACGGCTTGTTCAGGTGCTTTTTTATACCACCCAGGCCCTCCCGCCCAGAAGTGGCATCCACGCACGGAGGGCTGGGGTCTCCCACATCAATTATTAATCCAGAAAATGCTCCACAGGCTTGTGTACAGGCTAACCTGATGGAGGTTTTTTTTTTTTTTCATTTGATCCTGGCTTGTGTCAAGTTGACAAATGAAGCAACCAGTGCACCAATAATCTCACTGTTTACAGTTGCTCATGGAGAGAACAGTAGGAGCCCAACTGGTGCTGCACACTGTCCTGGGGTTTTATGTCACTAGCCATTGTTTACAAAGCCCCTATGAGCTCAATTTCATTCTTAAGTCTCTACCTGAAAGTATACTCTACAGGCAAGGGACAAGTCTCTAGATCTTCTGAAATGGGAGGGCATTTAAAACCCAGCAATAAACTGCATGCTCTGGCAAAAGAATATTGTGCTGACTTTTGCATAGTCACAAGATCCAGAACAGATTATTCAAAGAACTCTCTGGAAGCTGACAAGCTTATAAAAGCAGTCCTAAGGAAAAAAATTCTGTATCTTGCATATATAGCAAAGTTACTGTGTGTCACTTGCACTATAAATCGTCACTATTACTACTCGGAGCAGAAGGAAAGGTACATATATAAAGATATATATATGTGCATAATTTTGTATTCCCAGAGGAAACTGAAAAATTATGTACATTAAATAGCGTTTTAATTGCAACATGAAAAACGATGTTTAACGGCTGGTAACGTGGTTCGCAGTCCCACAAGGGTAAAGTCAGTGAAGTTGCTGCCTGGTGTAATGGGGAAAAATTGGCCTTTGGAGGCACCAGGCCTAGGCAGAAATTCTGACTGTCACCTCTATTGCCTCCGACTCAATTGCTTTGAGTCTCAGTTTCCTATCGGTAAAATAGAAATATCACATATGCATTTTGCAAAGTTTAGGGAATGAAAGAAAAATAAAAATTAAAATGTTGCCACCGTGTCCATTGGCCAAGTTGATTAGACGGCTAAATGTGGAAAACTATTGTTTTGCAGTGAGTTATCAAACTGGCCAATTTCAGTAGTGTTGCTCAGAAGCTGACAAGATAGTACTCACTCAATATGTATGTTTTCAATTCTCAAATTGTAAGATTATTTGAGCAGATATGAAAGCAGAAAACTAGAACACATGGGACAGCAATTCCCAGGCGCTCTTGAACTGAAACATTCCATCTCCTACAAAAACTCCTTAAGACGGGAAGTGAACAACTCAAACAGATTTTGGAAGTCCCTGAAACTGATCGGATTCACTAGGCCCCCTCCCTCCCAAGAGTGAAAAACAAAGACTGCTTGAGAATTACTCTCAGATAAGACAAGCTGTCCTGAAGGACCAGGGGTGCGATCTGAAAGAGACTTGGGCCATCCAGAATGTCTGGGAAGGACATTCTCCACCTGACAAGCTGCCTTCACTGTGTGTAGCGCGCTCCAGGATCCCAGCTTTGCAAGCTGCCATCTATTCTGGGGCAGGCTTTGGTGACGCTCTGTGTCTGAGTCATCTCTCTACCTATAAGTAATCCCGCACCCATATTCCTGTAAGTAGCCCCAATAAAACTCATTGGCTCACCATGCTGGAACTTGATAGTGCTCATACTTTGGTCTGTTACAGGCTCCCTATTGGGGTGGGTAGATATGTGTTGCATCTCCCCAGGGAAAGGCTTGTCACACACCAAGCATTCAGAGGTTCTTATATCATTTGCCTTAAGAAGCCATAAACTCTGGGCTGTCACATACCATTTCATATTTTAAATGTGTGTCATGCTTTTCATCCTGGTTGGAAGGTTCAGTTCAAATATTTCTCATTCACAAAACCTTTATGTCTGTTCTGCCTCATATGATGGTTTCTAGTTATAAAAATACTGTAGCTTATTTGTGAGCTACAAGGCTGATGCTGACCTTCTTGGGAGCTTAGGAGATAGCTCGGTGGGTAAATTGCTTGCTGGACAAACATGAGGGTCCGAGTTCAGACCCTCAGCACTCAGGTAAAAGTTGGGTGTAGTGGTGTGTATCTATAACCGCGTGACACGTGTAAAAGGAGCAAAGATAGGATTTGTGGAAGTTGCTAGACAGTGAGCTCTGGGTTCAATGAGAGACCTTGTCTCAGAAACTGTGATGGAGAGCAATTGAGGAAGACATTTTATCACATGTATGCATTTAAACACTTGTGTATGCACACACACACATACACACACCACACACACACACACACACAGAGTACTATCTTCAGAACTGGGCAGAGCGAGTTCCAATCCTTGCTTGGAAATATGCTTAAGGTCTGTCTCTAAGAGATTTAGACATTACAGGCAAGGTACTGCCAATTAAAAGTATTTTATTTTCCTTTTCTCCAAACAGACTTTGCACTTCCATTGTGATTATGTGTCTAAGTGAGCAAGCTTTCACTCCATCAGTTTCCCACATGGAGGCTATGAGAACTCTAGTTTCATCAACTAAAGGCTTACCCAGCAGGGTCTAACCCACTGGTACATGGCTCAATGCATACATTCCCTTAATACACTATAACGACATGATGTTCCCAGCTGGCGCAGTGTTGTGAAGAGGAAATGACCTCTCTTACTCTGTGCTTGGCCCTCAACACTCACCAACCTCCATTGCTCCTCACCCTGATCTGTACCGTAAAGGCAAGCATGCCTCCCCAATGGCTCAGGTTTGGTTTGGCCAACAGCAAGTGTTCATGGCTAACAAGGTGGTTGGAAAGTCAGGCTGGGCATCTGTTTCTGTGACTAACTCCACCATGTCCTGTAGTGTCTATCAGATTCATACCACATCTAGTACATCTTAGATGCTGGTAACAATTTTCCCCTTGTCCTTTGGGCCTGAGTTAAGATGGAAATGACTCTTCTTTGTTGCTAGCTCTGGCGTCTGGTATTCTGCTAATGGCTTCCTAGCCCCTGTGAATTGCACCTTGTTAACTTTCTGAAATAACACAAATTGATTATGCCCACCTGGTTCCTTCCAGAACTCCAACCGAATCTTGAACATCAGCAAAGACCCACTCTGGAAGCCACTGCTCTTTAATGTAAGAGAGTGATCACAGGAAGGCTACAGTATATAAAGTCTTGTTACCAGCAAAGAGGAGAACCAGTTACATTCTCTGAGTTATGAGGAACCAACAACTGGATAATGCAGCAAATCAATCAGTGAGAAAATGAAAACACCACTGAGTTCTGTATCAGAAGATAAATGTAGATGAATATTTTATAAGCTCATTCAAATATTGCAACCTCAACAAAACTTAGTGATTCCTAATCCTACTACCATGAAGTGTATCATTAAAAGGCAGAGACAGGTGAGCAATTCTAGACAAAAGACCTTAGAAAATTAACATGGGATGTTACTAATATAGTGTTCCCTCTCATTGAATTATAACATACAGATATGTGTATGTTGTTATACATACACATATGTGTATGTAGTTATACATATCTATATGGAAACAAGTCTATTTGAATGTAACCAATCCATGGACTACTGAAACCTCTATTAATTGAACTGTTCTGTTCTATAGTTTCTGTTTTAAGACATTCTATTTCAAAACAAATAACATTGGATTTTCACTTGACATTGGGTTTCTCTCTTAAATTAAGAACCTCTATCTTTAAATTAATAACCTATCTGCTATTATTCATATCTTAAATGTTCACCAAAGGCTCATCTGAGGAGGCCCCTATATAGTAATGTTCAGTGTTCAGACTTTGAGGAAGACAGACCCCAAGGGTTCTGCCCTCACCACTGACTAAGTCTACTGGTGGACCCACACCTTGATGAATAGTTGGGAAGTGTTGGAAGCTGAAAGAGTGGGACATACTTGAAGACAGTGCACCCTTGAGGCTGTCTTTGGGTTTGTGTCTTATCTCTGTCCACTTTTTTTTCCTCCTCTCTGCACTATTTTGCTTTGTTGTTGTTGTTGTTGTTGGATTTTTGTTTTATTTTGTCTGTTTGCTCTTTTGGCTATTATAAGGTCAGCAATTCTGCTACTCATCATGGTGCAGAAACAACATATCTACTCAACCATGGGCTGGAACCTCTAAAATCACCAAACAAAATAAATCTCTTCTCCTTGAAGTTGAAAAGTGTTATTTTGCCACAATGAGAAGCAGAGAAGCATGCTTTCTCACTCTTCTCACGTCCCTTCGCCTTCCACCTACCCCACCCCGCGCCACCCCCACCTTACCCCCCCCACAATGTTCTCAGGAGACTTAATTTGCCCAAGTAAAGGGAATCCCTTTATTTCACCTCCTTGTGTACTTGAACTCACCTTCCTTACCCAAGTCTTCCTCCTCCTCTTCTATTCCTTATTTCTCTCATTCAAGGACACCTAATTCAAAAACGAAAAAGAGTTAGGTAAGAATGCACTGAGATCTCATCCATATTCTATACCAATTTCTGGACCATAAAATTCCTTGTTGGCAGACAGGGTGCTCTTTGCTTACGCCTAAAAGAGCCTCTTGCACTCTGCTTAAAACAAAGCACACCCTATGTATACTTTTACAAACAGTGGCACGCAACGGAGACCAAAAGAAGGATTCTTCTTATTCCTTTTGTGTGAATGAAGTGGGAATGGGTCCCGGACACTCTGCTCACTGAAAGTGTGGACAGACAGGACTGGCTGTGGGCTTTATCACAGAATGCATTCAAAGGGTAAGAAGACTGAGGTCACACACCAGTGACCTCTACTGCTTAGTGTGGTGTGCCAGAGATGGGGCTCATGCAACCCACACCGAGCTCACCAATGGATAAAAATGAGTCCTGGTGTGTGCAGTCACAGCTCCTGGAGTCCTGGTGTGTTGTAGTCACAGCTCCTGGCAGCTGTCTTCCACAATGGCTACAGCCTTTCTGGCAGAGAGCACTGGCCCTGTACTTCAGAGCTAACGCCCACCTCTGAAGTTGCATGGCTGACCACAATAGGACAAACAGTCAGGGAACATAGTTAACTGTGTCCTTTTGGTCACCTTGCAATGCTTAGTCCCTTGACTCCAAAGCAGAGTAGTTTCCATTTACCCTTTAGCATGTGGGCTTGGGCAGCAGGAGATTATCTCAATGCAAAGGACTTTGAAGGCTCAAGTTAGCACATTCGCCTTACAGTATGATTCATGGCCAGAGAACTTTCCCATCTGAAACTAATTAACTCTCCACACATGGTTGTGAGGTAAGCATGATGTGATCATCACCAAGGTGTAAGGAGAAATGAGAGTGGGGAGGTCACAGGTTGTGCCAAAGTTATTAGGGAATTGTGTCATCACACAGGAATCTGGCTCGGTCTCTCGGCCAGTTTACCACATTTTGCCCATTTATTCCTTACTGAACTTTGTCAAAAGTACAGGCAGTTAGGAACAGTTCAATGAAAGACCATGTTCAAAACCTTAATGTCATGTCTACCCTAACTCAGTAGCAGAACTCATTTCTTCTTCTTCTTCTTCGGGAAGATGTGTGACTGGATGGATCTGGTCCTGTCCTTCGGAAATAAGGCTAAGAATGCCCTATCTTCACCCAGATTCCCAGGAAGTACGCAGGAAGGCTCACTCTCATGTCTCAGAGCCACTGGTGCACAGGCAGCCTTGGGGCCAGGGTCACTGGGTGCTGAGACAGCAAACTGCTCAAGGCAGGACCACAGTGGCAGAGCCTTCTTGACACACCTGACAAGGGCCCTGCTCTCTCAGATCTCCAGCTGATCCCCACAGCACGGCATACCACAAACATTTCAGCTCTCTCTACTGTTGGCCTTTCAGATTCCCCAGGAGAACCAGGGTAGACTACTGTCCAGAGAAAGGCAATGTCAGCCTCCCAGGCCGTGCCTTTTCTCTCTTGATTCCTCATCATCCTCTACCTGCTCCAAGTTCTGTGCCTTTTATAATCACTGTTTCCTAGCCTATTGCTGTAGAGCAGAGAAACTTTTCCCACTCATGATTCCATGTTGCCTGAGGCATGTTTATGCATTTGAGGTCTATAAAATAGATACATAGATCTAACCTGGACTTGCTGCAGGTCAGAACAAATTTCATTTTAAAGCAACTCTTTGACATACATATTATTGTACTACTTAAGATGAGAATATGTTTGCATACTAATAAGATGGATAGACTTGCTTATTTTTCCACGGATAATTAAGTTTGGGGCTGATGAGATAGTCTGGTGCCTGCTGCTAAGACTGACGACCTGAGCTCAATCTCGGAGCAAACGTGATGGAAGGGAAGAGCCGTTTTCTGACCTCTCTCTATGTGTGTGTCATGTTGTGTGAGTGCCTCTCTACATAAAATAAATATCAAAATAAAAATTTTAAAGGATTAAATCGTGGCTGAATATTTGATTCTGCAGGACACAGAGGATCTTCTACACTTTTCAGAGTCGACTGATATTGATTTATAGCAGTCAACGCCGAGAATGCCACTTTGTATTAATGTGCTGTACAAAATACAAAAATAATGTTTATGGCCATTTTAGAAATTGGTGGAAATTCTGCCCTCACCCCCAAGCTACCATTTTTATGATTTTATCATAACTGCAACATTTTTATGATTTTTTTTATCATTTTATGCCACATCAGCAACACAACTTGCGAGTTTGAAAATCAAGCATTTTAATGCACTAGAGCCCAAAGATATCGTGCTTATGTGCTGAGACGTGATGGAAGGAAAATATTAAAATTCCTTGTTTTCCATAATTAAAGCATGTTTTTACAAGAGCAGAACACTTTATATTGATGGTAAAATAAAATAAAATAAAGCAACAACAACAAAACCCAATCACAACATAACAGAGTCTCAATCTAGCTCGTTTTTGAGGCAGGCGGTCAGTACTCATTGATGTCACAGAGAGTATAGGCTTGCACAGTGCAAGGTGTGCACAGTGCAAGGTGTGCATGCTGCATGCTCAGAAGCCAGGAAATTGCATGGGGGACACAGACAAACACTGCAGAGACATCTCGGATGAATTGACTTTTGATCTTGAGTTAATCTGAGGTCCTTGCACATTCAATATTTGCTATTCACTCCTGCCAACGTTTTGTGACCTTACTATTGTGACCCACAGTTTAAGGAGCTGTTCAGTATACACAGTACACACTTGCTGATAGCTGGATATTAGCCCAAGAGCTCAGAATCCCCAAGACACAACTCATAGACAACATGAAGCTCAAGAAGGAAGACCAAAGTGTGGATATTTTGATACTTCTTAGAAGGGGGATCAAAATACCCATGGCTCACAGCCAACCAATAGACTGAGCACAGAGTCCCCAATGGGGGAGCTAGAGAAAGGACCCAAGGAGCTGAAGAGGTTTGCAGCCCCATAGGAGGAACAATAATATGTACCAACCAGTACCCCCAGAGCTTCCAAGGACTAAAACACCAACCAAAGAGTACATATGGAGGACCCATGGCTCCAGCTTCATATGTAGCAGAGGATGACCTTTTCAGACATTAGTGAGAGGCGAGGCCATTGGCCTTGATGCCCCAGTGTAGAGGAATGCCAGGTCAGGAAAGTAGGGGTCGGGGATCGGTTAATGGGGGTGGGGGGGTGGGATAGAGAGTTTTCGGAGGGGTAACAAGGAAAGGGGATACCATTTGAAATGTAAATAAAGCAAGTATCTAATAAAAAGAGAAGCTGGTCAGTATAGTTTGCTTTACTGGTCCTTTCCTTGGGGGGCACACCCTCACACCACACCCCTTAAGCCTCCGCTCCTACACTGTGAGTTTCTAAGTTACCAACCTGAGGAATCTGCATTGTAAATGGTATTTTCTGCCACCTTTATACAGTGTGGGTTGAGTAGAGACTTGTCACTCCATTTAAATAGTAGTCCCAATAATCATTAAACTACTCTAACATTTCAGTAATTTAAAGAGTATAATACTGTAGGTAGACAATTATAGTGGCAAGTTAAAACGGACTTTAAAAAAGCTAAGTTGTGAGGGCAGAATGGGAGAAGAAAAATAAAGCTGGAGCCATACCTTGTGTTATATACAGAATCCAATGCTATAAAGCTCCAGAAATGCTTCTTGGTATAATAATGTTATGAACGTATGTTCTTTTAAAAATCCTTATATGTCATTAACATATTGATGTGCTCATCAAGAAAATCATATGGTATCTAGGATTTATGTATTAATATTCTCATTATGAGTTGGGCAATAGATAAGCTTAGGTAATATTCAAATGACTAAGGGTGGATGGTGGGTGCCTGGGAGTTGTCACATTTCTTCCTCTAATTCATGTATGCCTAAAACCATTTTGTGATAACTCATAAGCAGCAGGAGAAAGTAAGAGTGGTGTGCTTGGCACGGGGAACAGCCCTTCCAATCATGGAAAAGAAACACAGGAAATGGAAAATTAAAGTTTCAGTAATTGAACTATAGTTTTTTAAAAGTCAACATGCAAAAGATATATGCCATACATAAAGACAAGAACAAGCAACAACCTGGGGAAACAATTTTCAACTCAAATCACAGACAAAAAACAAAACCAAAATCTCAGGTAATTGTTCTGTTATGGAAACAGTTACTAGCATAGATTCCTTAAGAAACTTATGAGCAATGAACAGGAAAACTGTCAAAAGTCATAACTATGTTATGGAGCATAAGTAAGTCTTTAAACATTATTTTAAAAAAAAGTTGGGCACATTTTCAAACAGGAGAAAGGCCAATCAAAATTATATTGTCAGTTTTCTCGATTTGGGCCAATCTAATAGGTTAACCTCCTTTCTGATTCTCTCTTCTGAAGAACCCTCAAAAGGCAGGCCTTGACATGTGGACATGGGACAGGATCCCAGCTCTTAAAGAACAATTCACAACAGTATTCAACTCTCAAATGCATTCAGCCTTAACCCCAAACACTAATTCTGGAAATTCCTTCCTGCATTCATGTACAGTGATATCCTTCCATGATACTCAACACACCACTGCCTGTGACACCAAATGATTGAAAAAATAAATTAAAATTAAAATAAATTAAATAAATTAAAAATAAAAGTAAAATAAATGCACACACACACACACCGTGTCACCTCTCGGAACTTTAGAAACAATGGGATGAAAACCATTGCATGTATCTACTTGCATATACATAAATACATTCAATAAGCATATATGGAAAATTAACAGACGTGAAGGTTTGTAGCTACAGTGATGGGGAGAGAAATGTGAGGGCAGTAGTAACAAGAAGCCTTCTCCAACTGTTCTCCTCGGTAGTCTGGTCTTTCCATCCGCGAGTACATATGGCTTATCCAAAAATACAAACAATCAATGGTGCAACTGTCCTGACAGTTCCCAGTTACTAAACTGTCATACCACTAAATATGACAGTTCCTTCTAGTGGTCTGGGGCTTAAGGGGGTGGGAGGGCAGGACCTGAGCTCCATGCCCAGTGTCCGTATAAAATCCTCCAGGCCTGGTGTGAAGGCTTATGGTGCTAGGGCCGAGCAGACTCAGACAGGAGGATTCCCGGAGCTCACTAGCCAGGCATCACCTAGCCCACTCGGTGAGATTCACGCCAATGAGAGATCTTGTTCTGAAGGAGGTAAATGTCCTTCCTTGTCTTCTGGCCTCCACATAGCCTTGCATCTGTATACATACATGCATTAAAAAAAAAAAAAAAAAACCCAAACAATGCTTAATGCAAAACTGAATCTTTGTTTGGCTTTAGAGTGCACCACTTGGTGGTGGATATAAGGGAAACCAGAAATCCAGGCATCCTCACTACATTTTGAAAGTTGGTTGGAAACATCCCCTGAGTTCAGTGAGAACCATTCACAGCTGTGTGGAATAAAAGCATTTGGTATGTACATAAGGATGAGAAACCACTAGGAAGTGCCACTTTCTTTCAGAACAGGAAGGTGACTCCATGCCAGCTCACTAATGCTGACCCTTAGCACCAGATCTCTCTTAGCTGCAGACCCACAGACGCTAATGTTTTCATTTCCAACATCCATTTCTGTCTAGTTCCTACTCCAAACCCATTTCATGTTTAGTGGGACTCATGTAAAGTGCATATAAAAGATAATTATTGTACACTGTAAGGCTGGAAGCATAATTGCTATGAAAAGTATGCATCCACAAAAGATAATGAAGTGATCGCATTATCATGTTATATGGATAGATGCAAAACAGCTGTTTTACATATTCATTGGTCCATATTGTTTCAATAGTCCTAAAAGTGTAAGGAGCAGAGGTAGCCCTGAGTGAATGCGTAAAGTAGATGAAGTCCTGAGTTGAATGTGAGTCCCTGACAAAGACCAATCCCTCAGACCTCTGGGAGTTGGCAAAGCCTTCCAGTGGTCTAATCACAAGTGTCCCATTGGTCACTGAATGTAAAAATTAGCAAGTGCAGAAACCCAAAATGCTGAGAGGTAGCAGAGGTAATGGAAGCAGATTTAGCTTGTTAACAAAGACCTCCCACCAAGGCCAACTAACCCGCCCTTCTGCTACACACACCAAACAAACGTCAGAGGTTTGGGTTGCTGTGCTTGGTGCCCTCTGTCAGAGTGAGCACCACCCTCGCATTCCTAGCTTTCCTGTCTGTCTGTCTGTCTGTCTGTCCTTCCTCATTCGTTCAGCACCCCAGTCAGGCTTTCCAGGACTGAACCATACTGATCATGGCATAGAAGAGTGACTTATCTTTCACTCGTTGTAATATTGGAAATAGCTCAATATCTCCTCTGACTGTAACTGAGGTTCTGAGGACCATTTCTTCTGCAGGCAAAAGGAGGAGGCCTGAAATCCCTTACCTGGTCTCTCAGCAAATAGACTCCATATCCAAAAACTGCCCTAAAGGAAAAAAAAGATGCAGTGGTCCTTTGGACGTACATGGTAAGGGTGAAAAGACCTCACTCATCTTAGTGAACAAGTTAGACAGGTTTCCATTACTTCAGCTGTTCCTCAGCATGAGTGTGTAGCATTGGCCAAGCCACTGTGCCTTAATTTCCTCCTTGTAAAAATACAATAGCAAAAAATAGTGAGTTAATTTTCCCCTAATTTTCCCCCCAATCACTTAGAATCACATCTAGGAGACGAGAAGAACTCACTAGATGGTAGTTCCTCACATGCAGCATCTTGGAAGTGACTACGTGTAAGACTGTCTGGAGCCAGCCATCCAGGATTACCTCAGGAAAAGTTTGGGAATGCATCCTCTGTCACCATTCTCCTTAGGCTAATTAGCAGTGGTACAAAATGGAAATTACTAAATTCCATAACTTTATATCAGTGCTGAGTGATTTACACAAACCTGCAGCTAGGAGGTCCCAGAACTGCATTCTTTTCTTTGGCAAATCAGTAGGTCTTCCTGCAAAGACACCATTTGCTCATCGCATCTTGTCTGAGTACTGACTTAGGGCTGGGAATAGGTAGAAATTGTCCATTCCTTTCCCTGCCTCAGTACAAAGGTTTGATGTAAGGAGAGATGAAGGAAGGGGCACTGAGGGTCAATCCAACAGCCCACAGTAGCACAAGGTCGGCTTAGAGGAGTAAGGTCTGCTCACAGATCCACAGTTCTGGGCACTAATCAGACTCCAAAACCAGCCTCTATTCTCTACTATGCATGGGGTGTGAAACTCAAGGCCCAGAAGGAAATGGGAAAAAGCAGTGACCGACCGCAGGCACGGATTTCAATGTGGGCTTATCGCCCTCCTCCTGTGTTAAGCAGAGCACAGACAGGACCTGGAATACTGTCCCCAGGAAAACACAGCCCCAGGGCAAGACATCCCTAGATCGTCTGCTCCTAGAGAACAAAGTGAAACCAATACCTACGCCCCACTGAGAAAAGAGACTGTAATGGTTTCCAGGCTAGAAGTTTGAAAGTTCTACTTCTGGCTGCTTCAAACAATCCCTCCTGTTTCCTCATTTGAAATGCACATTTTAGTTCATTTCATAGAACAATCTAATTTGTGCCTGTAGTTGCTCTGCACTATTTATTCAGATATTAACGTTGTATTATTAATATAATCACCTAAATGATACTGTAATATTATAAATATTAATAAAGTAATATTTAGCAGACAGCTACTGTGTGCTGGACACCATTGTCTCCACAGTTGTGGTATCTTCTCCTAATACCAAGGGCCTGTCTTCCACAGATCTTACTTTGTGATGTTTTGCTAGTGATTGGTTCTAATTAGTTCATGTAGAATAACTTCCATTTTAAGCTGGCATTCACTGAGGCTTTGTAAGGGCCAGACAAACACAAAGAATTCATGTACTTGTGAGGTGGGAGCCATCATTATCCCCATGTCACAGATAAGGAGGCGTCTGAAGCTCAGAAAGAGAGAGAAAGAGAGAGAGAGAGAGAGAGAGAGAGAGAGAGAGAGAGAGAGAAGCAACTTGCCCAAAGTTACAAAGCTAATGAGTTGAGAGAGAATTTCAATTCAGTTCTAGGCCCACACCTGTCTTTTGTTTGTTTTGTTTTGTTTTTTTGTTTTTTTGTTTCTTTGAGACAGGGTTTCTCTGTATAGCCCTGGCTATCCTGGAACTCACTCTGTAGACCAGGCTAGCCTCAAACTCAGAGATTCACCTGCTTCTGCATCCCAGGTGCTGGGATTAAGTCATGTTCCACCACTGCCCGGCTTACCTCTCCATTTTAATTCCCTCATAACACAGCTTTAAAACCCTTTACTCTAGTTTTCTGCGAAGAACAGTTTGGTTTGTCTGTGTTTTCTTTGTTTGTTTAACATGATTCCATGCCTTTTGTACAATACCTTCTAGCAGCTAGACAATGGGAATTTAAAAACAATTGTGTCGAGTTGTAGGACTGTGGCACAGCAGGCTAAAAAATGAGCCATTTGTACATAAATATTTAAATACATGCAATACACTCCATTTAGTGCATTATTCAAAGTCTGGATTTATATAAAAAGGTTTCCAGAACTTACCAGCTGCTTCCTTTTGTGATCTCAATGAATCTCACCCAAACAGGCCTCAGAGGAACTATCTTCCAAATCAGCTGCTTTATACGGACACCTGGCCGCTGATGTCATTTGCCTTTCCCTCTGTCAACCTCACACTGACAAAGGAAGAGCATCAGTTTGAAGTCCCACTCCCCAGTGTTTGCCTCCCTTCAAGCCTCCTATTGTAATTCCCCTAAACTCTAAGCAAGACCATACACAGCTCAGTGAAGTGAGAAGGATTGAGCGAAGTCTATAAGGAGTCTGGAAGTCACTGAAATTGTCCTAATCAGAGACTGTCTCCAGCCCACAGGAGGCCAGACTGACCCAAAGCTATCAGCTCTGTGGGTGAGTCAGAAGATGGCAGTCATTTCTGCTGTTTGCCAAGCTGCAAAGAGATATAGGAGATGTCCCTACGTGGGGCTTTAGAACCTTGGTATTCTCCTTGATGGTTTCACTGGATGGCTTCACTGGATGCCTTCACTTAACGTTATTTCCTTGATGGTTTCAATCCACTGATGGGGATGGGGGTGGAGGGTGGGGAAGTGGGGGAGGAGTCAGGAGGAGTATTTGCTGTTAACTCCAGAACACCACAGGAGCCCATACAATGGGTTTCGGTGCACTGTGCTCCAATGAGGCCTGACCAGGACCAAGGAGTACACTAAAGCACGAGACCAGGGTTCCATAGAGACAGCGAGGCAACAATTACCCTGTTTCTTATCATTAACTCAAAACAGTAAAAGTTTGCAAAGAAATTGAGGTCGAAAATGCGAAAGTACCAAGCTGATGTCTAAGCAGGAAAACCACAGCCACAGCAGCCACGGTAAACCAATGATCGCACTGGGTATGAAATCCGTCAAGACAATCGCAGAGTCTCGGAAATGTAATCCCTTAATGAGGCACGAAATGTGCGGTAGAAAGCAGGATATAAACCAGTGCGACACTTAGTGCTAGGGTTCTACACCTCTGAGCAGGAGACTGCATGGAGAAAGGCTAGGAACTGTTTCAACGCTCCTTAGGGGTGGGGGTGTCTAGGCACTCGGGCCCCTTGGGGGGGGGGGGCGGGAAACAAGGATGTGAAACATGCGCTGTTGAGACCCTAGGCTCTATCCTTGGTACTGAAAAGAAAACGGACATATCTAAGAAAGCAGTCGGGATTTGCAGATTCTTGGTGGTGACACTGATGACTCCGTATGTCGTAGTTACGATGATTTCTATTGCTGTGAAGAGATGCCACGACCAGATGTAACTGGTCCATGACTAGATGTAACTTTTAGAAGAGTTAGATGTAACTCTTCTAAAAGGAAACATGTAATTGGGGCTTGTTTAAATTCAGAGGTTTAGTTCATTCTCACCATGCTAGGAAGCATGGTGGCACGCATTGTAGACATGAAATGAGTTCTACAACCGGATCAGCAGAGAGGGAGGGGGAGGTCGGGAGGAAGAGGGGGAGGGGAAGACTGAGCCTAACTTGGGCATTTGAAAGCCCAAAGCTCACCCCCAGTGATACTCTTTGTCCACTGAGGCCACAATATGGCAAGCATTCTTATTCAAACCACCACACCATGACTGCTGTTGGCTTCTTCTGGTGTGGGTAATTATACTGTATATTGGATTTGAAATGCTGTCTTTTGACACTGTCCGTCCACGATTATCTTTAGGGTTTTTATTGGTGGAAAAAGCAATAACTGAATACAATTTTTAAAAGTAAAAAACCTTATATAAACACATATTTATATGTGTATATAAATATATATATATGATTATATAGATATATATTCTTCCTCTTTTATGCACTTATTCTTTTTTGCTTTATCATTTTACACATCATACATTTATGCATTTATCCTTTTAATTTAAAAAATTATATTATTTACTTATTTTGTGTGTGTGTGTGTGTGTGTGCGCGCGCGCGCGCGTGTGCATGCACGTGTGCAAGTATGCACACATGTGTGAGGCTTGTTAGCAGGCATCTTTGCCTGCTAAGACATTTTTCTCTTTTACTCTTTTAGTAAACATTCACAAATGCCTACTATATATTATTTGGCATGTACTGTATATTATATATTATCATATACTATATAGTATATATAGCATATATGATTATATATCATATATACTATAATATTTAATATAGTATATATAGTATACATTATATAATAGACTATATATACTATATAATTTGTATTTACTATATATACTATATTATATAACTTTTAGAAGAGTTAGATGTAACTCTTCTAAAAGGAAACATGCAATTGGGGCTTTATATACTATATTATATAGTATATATACTATATAATATATATTTTATAGTGTATAGTATACATTATATAATAGACTATATATAACTATATAATTTATATATACTATATATAACATAGTATATATATACTATATAATATAGTATAGTATTATATTACATAATATGACATAGTATATAATATATCATATATACTATATAGTAATAGGATATGTAGATATACATTATAAAATATGTGGTGTGTATAATATATACTACATATACTATGTACCATAAAAATATAGTATATAAAGTATATAATAATATAGTATATAATAATGTGCATATATAGTACATATTATGCAATATATACAGAAGGAACTAGAAACTGTATATAAGATATGGTTCATGCCCTTAAGTGATTTGAATTCAGTGATGAAGGTCATGCATGAATGACAAACACATGAAAGTCTGCTATTGGGTCAATGGAGAACTGCAGCCCCCAGTATAGGCTCTTCTATAGTAAGCAATGAATTACTTTCCTGATGTTCCACTCAGGCTGGAACAGTCTTTCAGATGAGATAATCCTTGACACCCCTACACACCACACACATGACAGATCAATCCAGGAGAGGAAGGTATCAAGAAAGAGTTTTCTTTTTTAAGAACATGAAAGACATCGGAGGTCGATTTCTACAAAACAAGTGCATACGAGCACTTTCTATGTGCCTGGTGCTATGAGGATTATTACAGAGTTTTTAAATATAAGGAAATTTGTGATGGAAAGAACTGATTTTACCTGAAATGACCAGCATAAAAATGGAAAGAATGTGGTTGAGAAGTGCTGTTGGGGACAAAACCATAACAAAAATAATGACACTTGGTAAGCAAAGAACAAAAGTTAAGATGTAGCTGCCTAAGATAATGTATATTCACACATAATGCCACTTTGATGAGAGCCACACAAGAACGTGGTGAGGGAGATATGTTATTATTAGCCCATTTCTTAGCAAAATGCATCTTGTTAAGAGGCAGAGTTCTGCCGTTATGATTGCTGCCCTGTTCTGTCACCTGCCTTCACACAGAGGACTCAGAGGTGGCGGAAGGATGAACAGAATTTACCAGAAAGAGCAAGCAAGATAGACAAAAGAAACCCTATTGATAAAAACAAAGATTAAAAACTGAACATAAGCGTCCATTAGCAGAGAATGGATAAAGAAGCAGTGATGGCTATAAAGCTGAGTACTATCTGCCCATTGCGGAAAATGAAATCCTGCTATTTGGGGCAACAAGGATGAACTTAGAGGACAGTAAGGCAGGCATGAGAAGACAAATGACACACCCTCTCATTAAATACGCAGAAGCTAAAACTGTTGCTCTATTTCAAGTAGATTGACTACTGCTGGCAATAATATACTGCACATTTCAGCAAGGCTACAAGAAAGGGCATTGAGCCTTTTACCCACAATATATAAATGTCTGAGTAGACAAATGTTTAATTGGGTTTGAACACTAAGCAATATATTCATGTATTAAAATATAACATGGCTCCCTGTGTACACTGTTTAAATGATACCTTTTGAAAAATTGAAAAAAAATATTTTATTCTTCTAGGATTGAGTGAGAGTAGATCAGTGGTTACCTGTAGCTAGGCAGGCCTGGAGAGGAGGAGAGGAAGGGAAAACAGGACATGGGAACAGAGTGGAGCTAGGGAGGAGGAACACCTTCAGGAAAGGCTGTGTGTGTTAGGAAATATAAAGAACTGAGGCATGCCTGGAGCCCTACTGTGACCAAAGAATTACTACCTAGAAGCACCTAGGAGTGAGGAATCTTTGACTTGGCTGGTTTCCCATGTAGAATAGCAGAGTTGACAGTTGCAGCTACAGCACCGTCTGCTGAATCAGGAAGTTTAGGGAAGGGGGAGAAAAGACACAAAGCCCCTGGCAGATCTGTCTTTGTGTATTCCAGTCATAAACAAGAGTTCCCTCACTTTGCGTCCCGGCCTGCTGTCACCTTAACTGTGTTTATCATTTCAGACAAAGCGTCTTCAGGAAGCAAGACCATCCTTCTTTCTTGACGGCACACACTGATTAAATCTTCTGGAGAGAAGTTAGGCAAAGCAGAAGCCGCCTCCTCTCCCGTCAGTGAGAAGCAGATCTCCCAGCACACAAATCTCCTTCCCTTTTCTCATTGTCAGGGAAAATAAATAAAGGTGATAAAATTTTGTGGCAAGTTTCTACTGAAGATGTAGCAGTTTATGTCTGAACTCGCTGCTGAAATTTTTCCTACCAGCTTTGTGAATTATCTAGTAACAAAAAGAATTGTGAAGTAGCTGGGGTGTTTTCTCTTAATCCAGAAAAGCAGGGGAAAGCAAGCCATGTTGGAGTTGATGGTCTGGAAGAGCTATACACCCTCCCAACCCCCCGAGATAGTACACCCCCTTCAGGATAGAAGATGCAGAAGAGTGAGGCTGGTGGCAAGAGACCAGAAGATAGGAATTGGCAGCTCTCTGCAAACTGATTAATGCCTGAATCTCCAGAATGTGTGATTTAAAAAAAAAAAATCAAGAGCTGGCCTACCCTGCTAGCAGAAATATACCCCAGTTAAAAATCTGGAGAAACAATTACATCAGTGGCATATGTGCTGATTGGAGCGGTAGAGCTTGTCTTTTTAATCTTCCCTGTTAGAAATATGAAATCTACTTAATAAATCACACAGCTCTGTAGACTTCACAAGCAATTCACCAACATTAAAAAAAAGATAACCAGATTTTACAGCAGTTTTGCACTGCCAACTAGCTGCTAAGAGCTACTGAAACCAACGGACTTGTTCTGAGAGGTCGAATATCTTGTGTGGCTGCTAAAATCCATCTGTATCTCTGCGGAGATTTCTGATTTCTGTCAAAGACCTGTAACTGTGGGGGAGAATATAAGCCTCTCGGATCACCACCCTGGCAACTCAATTCACAGACTGCCCTTTTCCATTCTTCCCAAAGAACAGGTGCCTAAGCACCACTATGGCCAGAAAAGTGGGACTCCCAGAATGCACGTCCATCCCCTGCTTGCCACAGGTCAATGATTCTTACATCACTGTGTACAGCCTGAGCTTTTCTGCCTTACTCCCAAACTTGGAAAACTAGTAATTAGCTCACGAAGAAACAATATGTAATCTCCCAACCACGGCAGTAGCCATACGTGAATGGAACACACAGATGTAGACTTCATGCTTCACCTAATAAAGAGAAGTAATTTCCATCCAGGCAAGCTCTAAGGGCTGCACTTCAGTCCTCCCAGGATGGAAGGTGGGAGGCGTGCTTTGTGCAGACTGGCCCAGCCTTTGACGGATTTATTGAGAAGACCTACTGACTAGAATAAGCACGGGGACGTACCGTGGTTGAGAAAGAGCAACAGACTTCCAGGAGCCCATAAAACAGTCATCAGGCTGAGACGATCATGCTGACAATGTGTTAGGACCAGGAAGAATGGCATTTCTGATGTTTAACGGAAAACAAAATTTCAAACGCAAGGTGAGCTAGCAGCCAATGTTTGTCTAGAACTGCCAGGGAAAGCATTCTCTGATTCTGACCCACTTTCTGTGCACAGGACTGCATTGCAGGGCCAGGGCCAGGGCCAGGGCCAGGGCCAGGGCCAGGGCCAGGGCCTCTGCTTAGCCTCCCAACAGGGGAAGCCAGAGCAAAGAGAAAGTAAGTCACTTTTACTTAAGTTTGCACTGATCTCCAGTACCCGGGGATGATGAGATGCTGTCCTTGAAATGCAGATTTTTTTTTCAAAAGGAAATAAAAAAGATATTAAGGCCCTGACAATAATGGAGGAAGGAAAGAAGGAAAGGAAGAGAAGCCTGAGGATTAAATACCCAGCCTTACTGAACACAGTAAGTTACTTATGAGGATAAACGGATTCTGGATTTAACCAGTCTGGAATACCTTGTTCAGATCCTGCATTTAGGACTGATGATCATGTAGGAACTGTTAGCTTCTTAACATCTCAAACTCCTCTCTGTCCTCAGTACGATGATCTAAGTCATGCTTCAGGTCTCTAGTGAGAAGCAAATTCATGAAATGAAGAAGGAAGATGAGCGTGTTTTGAACAATGCCTGGTGAATAGCAAACACTTGGCCAATGCTACCTGTCCTCCAGGGTTCTCACTGACCATTGTAGGTGTAAGAAGACCCTGTGTATGCTCTTCGTTAGGTGTGGCACATTCAGCTGAGCCACCCTCAACCCCAGGAACAGGCCCTGCGGAAGTGCCCGGAGAATGAAGTGCTGGCAGGCGTGCGATCTACTTGCAGAGGGTGCACCTTCTCCTCCCATCCTAGTAGAGCTCCTGGCAAAGCATCTGGCTGTTTCACTGCCCCTGATAATTCACATTCATTTTCCTTACAAAAGGGACAACAGCTAGATCCAAGCATCATAGGGAGTAGGGAATAGACAGCAGGAACCGGCCAGATGGAAGAAAACCTTGAACAACTGAATACAATAAACCTCTCTCATTACTGCCAGGACTGGGAGCAGAATCCTAAACATCTTTTTGAGTAAGCACCTTAGCCAACTGCCTTGCCAGCTCATAGGAACAGACAGCCAAGCATAAGAACATGAAAGAGTTTCATGCCACAAAAGAAAATCAGAGGGAAATATGGTTGAAGATGGTGGCCATTGGGTGTCTCTTGTGGCACTGGACAGACCCATTCTGCTTAAGGCTTTGAGGGTATTTCTCTTCAGACCACTGCTGAGAATTCCACCTGCAACTACAAAACCCGCTGTGCCTCTGGGAGCGACTGATAACACCATCTTTCATGCTCTGAAAAACTCGCATGCAGCTCGTGTGGTCCACTTCAGATCTGCAGACAGCTCACCCAGGATGAAAGCACACAAAGATTCAAGGTAAAGATGGCTGGATGTCACATTAGGAGAGAGTTTTGGTGTAACAGAGAAGGCATTTTCTATGTCTACTTAATCAAAGATTTAAATCCTAAGTGTTGTTCTAATTTCAAAGTGTGTTGCATGTGTGTCTATAGTGCTGTGAGATCTTGTATGGTCACTGTCCCACTGCTTTCTGTTCAATCCATGAGGTGGCTGTCATGTCAGGATATAGGCAACCACCAGACAGGTCCTGTGAATTACCTGCAAACTTCTTTTACCTGGACTACATAACCAAAACTGCAAACCAGACATAATTTGGAGGCCTATAGATGATTGAGGAAAGGGCAAGAAGTTTGGTAGACCATCTTTATTGTACAAGTCACTCAAATAAATGTGACCAAGTACAAAGAACCAGTCAGAGGATCAGGAGCTGTGGGACCAGTCAGAGGATCAGGCCAAGTCTAGATTCCAGGCTCCGGGCAGCTGACTACAGAAGGCTTCATTCCTTTCTTCAAATGACCTTTTTCCCTTCGCAACACTTATGACTGGGTCCTTACTCTGTAATGAACAGTGTCTGCCCTGACTTTTGAGATCTCCAGGCAGCTGCTTGTTGTCTAAGACGTTGACTTACAAGGCATTGTATTTACTATATTATTTATAAAACTCCATCTTTATTGTATAAGTCACACAAATAAATGCTTGTATATATTTACCAATGAAGTACTATAATTATATATATATTTTTTTCCTTTCTCTTAATTGTAATACTTGGAAGGCAAGCACCAGGTCTTATACTGAGTACTTAGATATTGAGTACTATTTATAATACTGAAGATTCTCAAACCAACATTTTTCTGGATTAATAAATAAAGGTGCATGTTAAGAAGCAGTTGGTTTATGAACAAACACAAAAGGAAGCAGAGATTGATAAGATATAAGACAGTAAATTAAAGTAAAATATTGCCTGACAAATTGCTTTTCCATTACGACATGGATCCAAGCTATCACATTAGCGCAGGTTCTATGCAGGACCTAGATTTTAACAGGACACTATAGAACATTTGTATCTTTTGGGGAAGGAGTGGCATATTGTGAGCTGCCAAATAATGTTTTTAACAGACAAGCCTCAACACTAACTGCCCAACATAAGTCTTTATTCATTCTGTTTAACATTTTTATCGACTGCTTCAGTAATGATAAGACTTCGTATCAGCCTAATGAAGGCATCATGCCAGGAAGGGAAGCCAGCACTCTACACCCAGGAATCAAGATCTATTTTAAAAAAAAAAAAAAGGCTTGGCATCAAAGGCTGAAATGTAAAATTATGCACTTTGGTTCTAGAATAAACAAACTCAGAATGGCCAAGGCTTCACCAGAAAGAGATTAGTTTGGATGAATGTTCTAGCTAATTGGCAAACATCGTGTCTTCTTAACATCCAGCAATGCACAAATGAGTCTCATCTTTAGATTAGAACATCTCGTTCAAGCACAATTATTCTCATGAATATCAGGGTCTCTAGGCAAATAGAACCAACCACACACATGCAGGAGAGGGATTTTGCACACATATGCAAATCAGCCTTCTTTGAGATGGAGACCTGGGAATCTGACTGGTAGTTCAAAGGCCTACCAGCCCAAGGCTGGTAGTATAAATCCCAGTCTGAGCCTAATTGAACACAAGGTTCACCAGGGCCAGACAATGTTGCCTCATTGTGGCCAAGCAGAGGGAGGAGAAATCCAACCTTCCATCACCTTCTTTTTTATTTCGGACCTTCAGTGGATGAAATGGTACTCATCTTGGGGAGGAACAGCTACTAAATTATAAACACCCTCACAGTCAAATTGAGAAGTACCGTTTGACCAGCTTTCTGAGAATTCCAGACCATTTACATCTGATTCAGAGACCTACAAAACCAGCTATTCAGATTGTAATACTGAATTTAACAGGTGACGTATCAACACAGGCTTGAGATCCTAACAGACAAAGGTCTCCCTCACAAATCCGTACCTGTGGTCAGGATCTTCTCTGGCTTCTGACTGCTGGTCTGACTGTAAAGCCTGCTGTTGAAATCTTGACATAAGGAGGCATATGCAAAATGAGGCAGAGGTGAGCCAAGGTTTGGGAGTTGTAAAGCAGGGAGCTTGGAAGACTTGCAATTCAGAACAGAGAGGGGCAGCTACAGTGCTGCAGGCACCCACAAATCATTGGCTTCTATTCTAGATCTCAGAAAAGAAACCACACAGAGAATCCCAGTAGTGGGCCATTCTCTTCTTCAACCAACAAGACTTCAGCACCAATCACCCCACACTTACTGAAATGGACTTCTCATGCCTCTAAAGTGTGGAGAAGCAAACTGAAAACGCCTTTTTCTACCCAGGACTTTTTTCTGCTGTCCATGTTGTGGTACTGCGAACATGGGCCATTTTCCATCTTCCCCAGCTTCAGCCACATTCACACATAAAAGCAAAACAAAACAAAAAGGCTGGGGCGTTGGAACCAAGAAGAAAAAAAAAGATCATGTTAAAAAAAAAAACAACAACAAGAAGCAACAACACAGAAGGAATGAGGTAAACAGAATTCCTAGCCGTGAGTTATAAAAATGGAAAGGTAAGGAGAATTTTATAGACCTAGAGAGTGATGAAATGAAGAGAAAGACATCAAGTCCACCCAAAAGGTGATAAAATATTTTATTTGTCTTCTGGTTGTGAAAAAGAAAATAAATCATTAAAATGCCTGCCAGGGTGCCCAAGGGAAAGGGCATCGAATAGGACTTGGCTATAAGTGTTGTAGGAGTAATAAAAGAGTTGGTTTTGTTCCCTTAGCATTTTTCTGGGCTGAGCCTTCCTATTTCAACACAGGAATCAAGGTAAAAAAAAAAAAAAAAAACCCTGCTGCAGGGCACACATCATTGTCTACCCCGGGCTGGCCTGACTCACGGGGTCCAGCGCAGCTGTTTCTGCAGAGAACAGATTCCTATTTCACTGACCCTGCAGGACAGGCCGTCAAACACCGGGCCTTCTGGATTACAGCTTCTTTTATTTTCACAGCTACTAATGACTCCATCATACCTTCTATAAAACATTTATTTTTCCTAATCTTTGGAACTGAAGATGGAGACAGGCTCCTGCCCCCAAGGCACTCATTCTCCTGTCTAAAGGGCCGTGGATTAATTCTATTGTTGTTTAGTGATGTATTTCAAGTGCCTGGAGGTAGAGAAGGGTGACAGGGTAGCTGTTATAATAGCAACTGTGGGCTTTATTTAAACCTGAGAAGGATTAAGTAAGAATTTGCAGAAGAGGTAGGATTTCCATCAACCCGCAAACTCACATCCAGCATCCCCTTTGAATATAGTCTTTATGCTTGAAACATCAAGCTGTCCTGCAGACACATAATGGCTCAACTAAGCCTCAGATACAGGTCCTGCTCAGAACTATTCTTCTCTAGTCTGCGATAACAGTAAATATTAAAAATTAAGAATTTCCAAATGGACTTAGCTTCAGAATGGACCAACCACACATACTAACCAATCTCTACAACTATGCAGACATCCAAGCTAGATCTAGAAGAGTTTAGTCTCAATTTCTTCCTCCAAAGCATACACAGAAGGACCTAAGGATAGCACAGAGCCGGGACATGACAGAAGAGGTAACATATATAAAATGGAAATTCCTCTAGCTGCCTTTTAGTAGAACTCCAGTAATGATGGCACATGACAACCTGTGACAGCCTGTCAACATTGTCACAAGCTTTAAAAGAGTTGCCCAAGATCTCCACTTGATTTATCAGGTCAGCACACACAATACTCAGAGGCACAGATTCGATGCTAACAGCTGCACCTATGTTCTTAGGAGCAGTCCCAGGAAGGCTAGAGAGGCCAGTTGCCCCTTGTGGTTGTACATTGGCCATTCACGGGGCCATTTTTTATATCACTGGCCAAAACCATTTCTCCAGTGGAACCATAGCTGAAGATTGAATATCTGGACTATCACATAGACTGTCCAACAGGAACATTGGCTCTACATGCCCACTGTCTGAATATTCCTTTTCAGTGGAAACTCATATTGCATCCTGGATGACTCAGGGGAACAGTAATGAGGAGATGAGTAATGTTTTCTTGAAATCACTAGTTAGGATAAGAGCAGTTGTTCATTGCCTGACAGGACAGGTTTCTCAGGCCAGCCAAGAACTGAACAAATAAATCAATGTCACTTTACTCTCTAACATCTTAAACCCACGAATTTGAAATTTGTAGCCCGGCTCTCAATTCAAAGAAAGCTTTTGCTGAGCTCCCTTGGGGCCTTAAGTGATAACAGAGATGGACAGGAGATAGGTGAGACTCAGAGGGAACATTTGCCGCCCTGGTGGAGAGAAAGCCTGAGAGAACACACTGGCTTTCTGCCCTCTGCCATTGATTCCGTTATTTCAGGAATCCTTTGTATAAAGCTAACACAATGTCTTATTGAAACTGAGTAAACAAGTATGTTGACAAGGGAAAATAAAAGCTTCAAACCTGGCAGGACAGTTTTACAACTTGGCAACTGCTAAGGAACCTTGCGCCTTTCAGAGTCAGAGCCAGAGCAGGCCAGAGAATGCCTTGGAGATTTCCCTATGCCTTGTGTCTCCCTACCCCCACAATTGGCTAATGATTCTAATTTCTTATTAGAAATTATTTTTAGAACTAGAGATTATTCTTTGTGGGGAAATATATTAAACTGCCGTTTAACTGCAAATAAAGGATCTATAAAAAAAATAGAAAGTCCACTGCCTTAGGAGCTGGCAAGTAACTCTACATGTTACTTCGCATTACAGTAGGGTGGGCAATACCTAACCGGCTCGGTGGGTTATGTTGGTGACCCTCCGTGTATATCTCTAAGGCGCCAACATAAATCTAAGGAAAAGCTTGACCATCGGTTGAAGTCAGGCCCCTGACCAGAGCTTTGCTGCAGGTCATCTGTCATCCAAACATATCCACTATTTGCTGGGCGGGGAGATCACTAAGATCTGCTGTTGAGGAGTAACGGCCTCTCTCCTTTTTAGAGAATGGAGTGAGAAGGGAACAGAGCTAATAATTAGACAAAATTCTGTGCTTATGAGTTAAATATGGAGTACGATCATAATGAGGACGGGTACCTCAAGCATGGACTTGCCTCACGTACAGGAGAAACTTCCGTCTCTATTTCAGACTCCCTGAGGATGGTTGTGCAGGGCAGCTTACGGTTACCATTAGAGTGTAGCACTTTGGTGAGACCCTTGGTGATGACCTTGGAAGGCAGAGTCTCTGAGGATGGTAAACGGATGGCAAAAGTGGCCATGACTGTAGGCCGGAACCTATCGGGTGAATGGTGTGCTGATGTTTGCATTCTAACTACACAAAGCCCTCCCAAGCTCAGTGATCCCTGTCAAGTCCCAGCCTTAAGCAAGCTCTCTGCTCCTTTCTTCTCTAAGACCCTGTCTGTTTATTATTGTGCAATGACTTTGACTTGGGGGGGACCTCCAAAACTCCAAAGTATTCTCTTCCTACAACCTGGGTCATAAAATCAACAAGAAAGGGGACTAATTAAACACAGCAATCCTAGGGTGAGTCACGCTGCAGTGACATTAAGGAAAGCTGTGCCTGAAGCATCCTCCATGGGGATTAGACTAGTAAAGTCCCTTCAGAAGACAAGAGGCCTTTTTCATGTATCCAATGGGTACACTGGGGTGAACCACAATTTTCTAAGCCTACTAAATCACGCCTGTTCACTCGCTGGCCCAGAAGGCTGGGAGGTGTCTCACCTACCATCCCTCCATACACATACCCACAAACCACATACAAGCCTATTCACATCCTTATCCTCAGCTCCAGGTCTTAGATATATTTATGTCACTCATAGTACTTAACCATTGCGGGAGGGGGGGCACCCCCAGAACCGGCAGTGTTAGCAAACTCCAAAGGCAAAATCGTGAATCAATGGGTGTGTGTGTCCTGAAGCAGAGACTCGGGGACTGCTGCTTAGCCAAACAGGAGGAAGCTAATGCAGCTCAGGAAGCAGTTAAAAGTTTATAGCAAGGGTAGAACAGCCCTAAAGGCTCTAAAGAAGAAGATGCTTCCCAGCCTGTGGCCTGGGCCATTGTGTCTTCCAGGCAGGCTGAGTAGCTCAGCTGCTGCTGCAACCTCAAAGACCTGTTTGGAAGTAGCAGCTCAAGTCCTGCTGTGGAGACCTGCCTGGCCACTTTCAGTTTCTATGCTGGGGATACAGGGTCCCAGTTGGTTTGCAAAGGAGTGGGAAGGCGGGGAGGCCCCGGGGAGAAGCAAGCATCCACTGGAGGGAGTACTTAATGCAGGAGAGGATTATATTCTCTGAAGATTAGACGAAGGAAAGGATGATGAGGGTGGCTGAGTTTCCACTGGTGTGAGAAAAATATCTTTAGGATTTCATGTCTGCTGATCAAGAGATCTATCCTCTGCAGTAGTTCCTCGGGAGAGGAAGTGGAAGGGATAAACTGTAAGCACCATAGCCCTCCCTAGATGCTGCCTGTGTTATCTTGGGGTGGGGGTGGACTGTGCATGTGCATTTGCCTGTCTTCTAGTATATTCTAGCTTGAGGGGCTGTGTGTAGGAACATGCAGGTTCTGACTTAGGCAGAGGTTATAGCAAGTCCCTTCCAGCCACAGGGATCTGTCCCTAGCCCAAGCCAACACGACCAGGATAATAGCAGGGGGCTAACCAGTCAAAACACCACAGAAGGAGTTGAGGCAGATAGAAACCAGGCTGGTAGAGTGACCTCCACTGAGCCTTAGACTGGTGCTAATGAAGCAAAGTGAGAAATCCAGACATGAGACCTTCCAGAGCCAAAGGCGTGATCCTGGCTGCCAAGAATATTCTATACTCCCCCAAGTGAGCGCCTGTCGGGGATTCGGTTGCTAAGATATAAACTACAGGCTGCTTTAAGGCTGCAAACATGACCTCAGAAATGGGGAATGGGCCACTTTCCTCAGTTAAACCTTACCTATACTATCTGGAGAATTAATTCCACAAATAATGTATAAGAGGGGGCTGTCAGCACCCTTCTCTTTCTCCAGGATAGTCCTTAAACAAAATGCTACAAATACACAACGTTCTTTTCTTTCAGATGGAGTCTGATGAGCATAAACCAAAAACAAAAGGCCATTTGAAGCCTGTTGGGGGCTGTTCTTAACAGTCTTAGTCTTCAAATGCCTCCCTAGCAGGACAGGATGAGACCACTCCAAGTAGACACATTCTGGGAGACACTGGTGGGCCCGGGAGGATACTTTCTGTTCTAAGGAGCCACAAACACCTTTATGATTTCTATTCAGGTTCCCTTACCAGGGAACTGGTAGGCCCTGACCTATCTCAGGCCACAAGGGTGTGCCCAGAAATGTTTAGCAGTAACACCAAACAGCTACAGTTTTCCCACCGTCTCTGGGAAAACAAAGCAAACCCAAACAAAACAAACCACGACCCAAGAGAGCTTTACTAAAACTCAGGAAGATTTGCTTTCCTGTAACTGGAGAGGCGGCTAGGGCTCATACTCAGTCCCCGGAGCCTGGATCCTCTGGGGGAGCCGCCAATCTCTGCCTCTTAGCAGCTATATGGCCAAGGGTGGCTACTTAAACCTCTCATGCTTTTCTCATCTTAAAATGGGGATAAAATCTAAAACTATTCAAAATACTTTATAATGATTAAATGAATTGTGATATGCAAAAGACCTCAAATCATGGCCGCATGCAGGATGAACGATATTATGTCGACCATCATCCTTGAAGGAATGAGGACATTCCAAAGAGACTTTTGGGTCTCTTCTTTGGCTATCTGGACTGTTGGACTAGTAAAACAAGGTGCCCTTGTAAGCTAGAATTGACCCTAAGAATCTAATGGTGAGAAAAGGCTGCCCCCAGGAACAGGAAAGGGGTTTTACATAGTACTGATGACTTAGACGATCTTGGAGGAAAGTCTAGAACTGAGATCATGATATATCAATGATTGGCAGGACCACATCTTTCTGAGACTACTTAATTGTGTGTGTGTGTGTGTGTGTGTGTGTGTGTGTGTGTGTGTGTGACTTTTGCCTTCTATTTTACTTTTTAACCTCCCACCTTGTGTGTGTGTGTGTGTGTGTGTGTGTATGTGTGTGTGTGTGTGTGTGTAAAACTTTTGCCTTCTATTTTACTTTTTACCCCCGTTTTAAGAACCTGAGAGATGGATTTCAGGTGTCTCTGAATTACTTTGTCCCTCTTGCCAATATGACCATAGTGAACAAATCTCCTTTCTCTGCTTTTTACTATTTATTTGGCTCTTTTAATTATCGAGGAAGTGTGGCCAAGTCTGGCTTGTTAGCTCAGCTGGGGAACAGGCTGTGCCCTGGTAATGTTCCTATTGATGATGGTAAATAGAATTTTTATTACTATGTGCACAGGTATGTTGCTGAAGACCTCTGTTTTCTACATCTTAATCCTTACTTGATGAGTGTGTAAAAATAAATGTTTTAAACCAATTTCTGGTTGCTTTTATATCAAAGCTAAGAGCGTCTTGGTATATTTTAAATGGCAATTAATACTTTGTAGCTAGCACCAGGAAGAGGTAGGGTCTATTTCCAGCCCCCTTCCCTTGCATCTGGGCTTACACAAACACTCTCAGACCAATAAGACAGAAGTGAGGCTGAATACTCAGTGAAGCCACAGTGGCAGTGCTCGCCCAGGTGGAATCTTCCAATCTCATCGCAGGTTTGGCTCTGAACATGCATCACGTGCACTTTACACTGAGTATGTCGTCATGCCACAAACCACCAATGAACACTGAGACACTGGCTCAGATTCGATACTCTATGTTATGAATGACAGTGTTTTTAATGTTCATATGCAGTTTCTACTCTGATGGGAACGTAATGAGAGGGATGAGACACACTGGTCCAAAGATAGTGAGTTATCTCAATTAATTGATCACAGCTGATCAAGATAGAACTCTTGTTCTATCCTTCAACCCCTTCTGTGCATGACTAAAGACAAAGTAAGACAAAGCCCACCTATCCTAGGATTCCTCAGCAAGTTTCCAGCCCCCACCTCCCAGTAATGGTTCCAGAATGACTAGAGATAGAGTAAGACAAAGCCCACGTACCCCAGAACTCCCCTAATGGGCTTCAAATTGGGCCTGTGAGCTCACTTTGGGGTCTCTCTATATTGATAATGGGAGACCCCAGCATGCTGGACTTCTGCAGAATAAAATACACATTGTGTTTACATATTATTTGAGTCCAAGGTATCATTCTTTAATGAATCATGGACCTTTACATTAATGGCTTAAGTTGGGCATGGTAGAACATGCCTGTAATCACATCACTTGGGTAAAGGAAGCAGGATCGGGGTTTCAAGGAGACCCTCAACTATATAATAAGTTTGATACGTACTTGACTCAAAACAAACCAACAAAGAAATACAACAGTTTAATTACAGAAAACAAAACTCTTGATATTTTCCTACTGTCATTCATTCCTTAGCATGTAAATATCAAATTAGTATGACTTTAGATTTTATTGTGTTTGACAAATGAGAACATTTATCTCACTAGTATGCAAACATGTTTTCATTTTTAATAAGTGGCAAAACTGTATGTATTTCCAGTAACTTGGATTTGTATACCTATTCCATATGCTTATATGATTGAATCATGTAAAAATTTCTCAGGAAAAAGTGGTCATGAGTAGAGGGAGTTTACAAAGGTCTGACCTAAATCCCATCTCCCAGGTACCAGGTTAGTGCAATGGTAAGGATGGCCCACCTGATACTAGCTGAAGGACCATCTAGCTGGCCTGAGCCCCGGCTACAAACCCACAAGCAAATAAAACAGTTGTTGTTTTAATCTGCAACTCCAGGGTGCTGTATTAAGCAACACGTAACTGACGATTGACCTGCACAAACGAGTCTTTATCATCAGTAGCATTTCCAGCGCAGGTTCACACACTTGAAACCAGGACACCTGCCTATCTGCCAACACATTTACCAATCACCGTGTGGCGCTTCCAAGCTCTCAGTCCACCTGCCTGAGGCCAGCAAGGTCACACTGCAGTCAGCACACCAACTTGAGAAAAGCTACGGCCAGTTAATAACCAGATGTGGCGCAAAAGAGGCAAACGTTCCAATGTAGGTCTTTAAAGGAAGACATGGTGTTAACACAGGGTTTTGTTCCTTGTGAGCCATGATAGAATGTAGGACCAGGCAGACCTCTAGCGAGGGTCAATAGTCTTGTTTTATTCCATGGGGTCTTAGTGAGGTGGGCAGACGTGTTCATTATACGTGCAAACCAATGCAAAAGGAACATCACCAGGTAGGACTCTAGGGAGCAGGTCACCACTAACCATGCAACCACTGTGCTCCAGATACAGGGTACCAAGCAAGCAAGTAGTCCCAGATAGCTTCTGTTCTCTGATGATCCAAATGACTGAAAATTGCTTATATATACATGATTAAATGTTTTGGGTTTCCCAGTGCAGAAGAGATAAAGTGCCAGCAGTTGGTGGTAGACAGGAACACACGGCCAGGCAGGGAGGCAAGAGTCGAATCCAGTAAGCCATCCTCGAGTGTCTAGGCTGGCTGTGCTGGGATGTTCTGCTGGCCACATCCCACTTTTGACATTGTGGGGCTTGGCTAACTTTGGGTGACTCAGTGTTCTCCTCTATGAAATGTGGATATTAATAGAATCTACCTTCCAGGAATGCCATGATCATTACAAGAAAACCATACAGTTTAGTCTGGTACCCAAGGAAGTCAGAGCCAAAACATTAGTTGTGGTGATGCTGATGATGGTTAACAGTAGAGTTATGGATTTATTTATCATCTTATTTTTTATTTTTAGTTATTTTTTAATACTTATTTTTATGGTTTATGTTCAATTGTTTATTTTATTTATGTTTATTATTACTGTTGTGTTTATGATGTTGCCCGAGCTATGGTTAACACTGTTACAAGAAATTTTCTTTGCCTTGGAAGATGACCCCCAATGCCCATGTCTCATACCTGGACCTTCAACTGTCTGATCTGCACATATGGAAAAAAACTAGTAACACACACTCATAAACTGAAGTAAAAGTTCATGCCCCCTCTCTCTTACCCTAGGGAAACCTGATGATAACACACAGATACTTGCTTGTCTGCCTGAGCCTAATTAGAGCAGCACGCTGTCATTTATTCAGAAAGGCAAAGAGGAAGACAGCCTACCAGACATTTTACAGAATCCTGCTTTGTATCTGAAACGTGTAATTATCATTAACCAACACTAAGGCTAATAATTCAATCTGCTCTCTGGACAAGAAAAGAAACGTAAACATGGCCCAGGCCCAATCACCTCACGATCTCAGACAGCCTCCTCTAGCTGCTTGCCTTCCTCCTTTCCACCCATCAGACACAACGTGGGAGGTCTGTTTGCCAGTCAGAGGCCTCGGGGCTAGGAGCTGGCATTCCTAACAGCCAGGGAGAGACAACTAGGCAGGAGAGACTTCATCCTTAGAGCCACAAAAGGCTGTTGCATGGCATTTGCAGCCTGACTTCCTAAGCCAGCCCTCTGTTTTGATCTCTTCACCTGGGAAAATGGAGGTCGGGGCTAGCAACCTAATCTGGGCAGCAACACATTGAAGACCAAAATTGAGTAAAAGACATTATCAATAAATGCAGGGCTTTAAATGTACTCACATTTATGCCCATTGATGTTTTGCAAACAACACTCTGGTCCTGTTTTGGGTCATTCTTACAGCTTAACATTTAAATATCTGAGAATTCTGAGCATTCAATAATTAGTATTCATACACACTGAGTTTGTTCAGCAGTATATTTCCCTTGATAGAACTATATGTGAGCATCACTCCTCGCCCCACATAGATTCCCATGATCTAGCAAGGTCACTTTAGGTGAATTCTCTTTTAATTAATCAAATACGTGACTTCTGCAATATCAGAGGTGCCTTTAATCCACCAAGCAGTCCCTGGGCTTGCAGACTTCCTCCTGTTCTGAACAAAAATATAGCAAGCCCAAACTAGCATTCCAAGCCCCAGAACCGCAGAACAGTAAACAGAAGCAAGTTAAGATCGGGCAGAAAACTGGCAAACCGGAGAACACAGAGTTCCAAGATGTGCGGTCGTATGGATGGATGTCCAACAGGCTAAGCCAGAGCTTCTAACTGAAGCTCAGAGGCTTCTGTGATAGCGAGGTTCTTACCTTAAGAAAGACAACCTGGTAGTCGGTCTCTGCACTGCAGGGAACAGGTCTGCATCAACGAAGTAACCAGTCTACCAGAGAGAAAAGGACCAAGTCAGAGCTGCCCACTGCTCAGTTCTGTCCCTGGGCATCTGGGATGTTTTCTAACAACAACAAAAGGTACTCTCCAGATGTTTGAAGACCTTTCAGGATAAAACAGCCACCACATAATGAATCGAACAATATCAAATGCACAAAATCCCTGGAATCAAGTCAAGGTGGGTTCGTTGGTGTAACAGAGAGTGAGCTAACGTTTATTAGCACACACCTGGGCCCCAACTAATTGGGAATGCAATAATGGTGAAATCATGCACCCCATCAAATCCCTCCACAAAAAAAAATGGCTGATTCCCAAAGGGCTGACTGGCAGAACACGCCACAGCATGGGCTTACACCAGCCTGTTTGGCAAGCTGTTGCAGTCACACATTCACACCTTCAATACATCCACAATGAAGACTCTATACCACTTAACCCACCTCAGTTTGGAAGACAGCCCTACCCAGCTGATGAAATAATGACATGAGACTTGAACCTAGATGAGCAGATGGGAGGGAACTGGAATATCCCTCTTCGAGCACTCAAAGAAGCAAATTTAACAGAGAACAAATACACCCAGTTAAAGATGATTCTGCCATTGACACATCCCTAGCTATGACAGTTCTGTGGTCAGTTTGGCTAAGGACATTGGTGCTCATTGTTAAACATCAGTCCAGATGTGGAGGGAATATCCTCTGTTTTGTTTTGTTTTGTTTTTTAACAATGTGTTAACGTCTGAATCAGTGGATCGCCTTCCTATTTAATCAAGGAGAATCTAAGAAGAAGAGCTAAGACCCCAAGAAGGAATTCTACCTCTAAATTACTATGAAACTCAGCACGTCAACAACAGCTTTTCTGCAAATCCTCCACTCACTGACCCATTCTAGGAACTTCGTATTTGCCAGATCCTATCATCACAAATCTCCTAAAATAAATCCCTTTTATATAGTTACAAACAGGAGTCTCTGAAGGACCTTAACTAATACGTCATCTAATTTCTTCTAAAGGAAGAGTTAACTTGATGTACTTGCCCCATGGTAGAGAGGCAAGCACAAATCACTAGCATGATTTAGCAAGCGGTACAAACAGGAAAACAAGACCCACCTAAGCAGAGAGCACGCAGCAACCTGACCATAGCTTGTTCCAGGGATAAAATTGCTATTTCTAGAAGGATTAAGGGAGTCCAGATTCTTGAAATATTTTCCGTAAATAGTATGATTTTTTTTTCCCCAAGTTTGGTGGGAATTGTACTACAGTGTCTGAAGCTGTCTTCCTGGCCAGAAGTTGACATGAAAGATCTCTCTATACAACAAAGAGCAAATCCACAGATAAACTGTCACAAGGAGGCCTGGAAATTCAGGTAATAAACACGTTACTTTTTTTTTCCCCAAAAAGTCATTTTTATGTTTGAACAATGTGTATATGTTCTATTTACCCTTCCTGCATCAGAATCAGGTTTTTAAAGCTTCTAAGTATTCATACCCATTAGACATTTTATAGCTTCTGACTTAGTGCCACTGCATATTAAACACCGTTGCTACTTTCCCTTTCCAGAATTTTCCATCACTTCAAACAGGAACCCTGAAGCCACTGACCAGTAAGCCCCATCCCTGCTACCCGAGCCCTGGTGAGTTCTAGGATCTCCATAATTTTGTGTTTTTGGGTTACTTTATAATCATGAAGCCATGCTTTTTTCTACCCTGTTTCACTTTGCACGGGGTCCTCAAGGTTTCCTTGAGGGTAGAAAAAAGCATGTATTTGAATGTCACTTTCTCATATATAAATAATAGTCCATCAATCACACACCATGTTTTGTTTTAATTACTGAGCAGTTGTAATGTGAAAAGTCTGAATTTTTTAAAGTACTAACTTTACCCTGAGAATAGTGAATGTGGAAGAGACAGAAGAGATACCCACCAGGAGCCAATTAATTATACAAATCCTAGCTTGAGAATCATCAGGAGTAGCAAGAAAACAAAAATTATTAAATAGTTTTTCTTCCCTAAGGGTTTGGTAAATTTCTCCATGCAATCTTAATTAGTGGTTTTCATAGTTAAAGTAGAAGTGAGAGAGATTAAAGCATCCCCAAGTCTGGAGTCAGGGTACACTGTTAACTCTAATATCACACCGCCTACAAGCCTACAATTTGATGTGTCATTGCTGACCCTCTTCCCGGGATAATGAGCTTCCATCAAAATGGCTGATGCCCAGAAGTCAGAAGTCACAGAACCATGAAGCGCTGGTTCCACCCCAGCAGACAGAACAGCCTATGAAAGTCTCAGAGAAAGCATGTCTGCCTCTACCCTGCTGCCCACCCAAAGCTGTCATCTCTATAACAAACAAAAAAGGAAGCAGCCTTCATGGGAAACAGGAATCCGCCAGTGAGCATTCTCCAACAAGAGAATTCTCCAAGAGAATTTTTTTTCTTTTTTTTTTTTTTATTGATAAATTTTTATTTACATTTCAAATGATTTCCCCTTTTCTGGGTCCCCACTCCCTGCAAGTCCCATAAGCCCTCTTCCCTCCCCCTGTTCCTCCATCTACCTCTTCCCACTTCCCTGTTCTGGAATTCCCCTATACTGTTGCACTGAGTCTTTCCAGAACCAGGGGCCACTCCTCCTTATCTCCTTGTACTAAGCTCAACTCCAAATGGATCAAGGACCTCCACATAAAACCTGACACACTGAAACTAATAGAAAAGAAACTGGGGAAGACCCTGGAGTACATGGGCACGGGGGAAAAGTTCCTGAATAGAACACCAATAGATTACGCTCTAAGATCAAGAATTGACAAATGGGACCACATAAAACTACAAAGTTTCTGTAAGGCAAAGGACACTGTCAAAAGGACAAAATGTCAACCAACAGATTGGGAAAGGATCTTCACCAACCCTAAATCCGACAGAAGGCTAATATCTAATATATGCAAAGAACTCAAGAAGGTAGAACCCAGAGAACCAAATAACCCCATTAAAAAGTGGGGTACGGAGCTAAACAAAGAATTTTCACATGAAGAACTTCGGAGGGCTGAGAAACACCTTAAGAAATGTTCAACATCATTAATCATTAGGGAAATGCAAATCAAAACAACCCTGAGATTTCACCTCACACCAGTCAGAATGGCTAAGGTAAAAAACTCCGGAAACAGCAGGTGTTGGCAAGGATGTGGAGAAAGAGGAGCACTCCTCCACTGCTGGTGGAATTGCAAGATGGTGCAACCACTTTGGAAATCAGTTTGGTGATTCCTCAGAAAACTGGGCATGACACTTCCTGAGGACCCAGTTATACCACTCCTGGGCATATACCCAGATGATTCTTCAGCATGCAATAAGGACACATGCTCCACTATGTTCATAGCAGCCCTATTTGTAGTAGCCAGAAGCTGGAAAGAACCCAGGTGTCCTTCAATGGAGGAATGGATACAAAAAATGTGGTATGTTTACACAATAGAGTACTATTCAGCCATTAGAAACAATGAATTCATGAAATTCTTAGACAAATGGATGGAGCTGGAGAACATCATACTAAGTGAGGTAAACCAACAAGAGAATTTAATAACAAACAGGAGTGGCCACTCCACTCTGGTGGGCCCAGAGGAGGCCTCAAAAGACATCCCTAGAATGTCAACAACAACAACAACAACAACAACAAAATAATCATTTTTGCATTCTGGAAACAGACTTTCACACCATTGCCATTGAGAACACAGGCTATCGTATTCAACAAAATATCTCCGCTTGGAGGATCTGCTGTTGTCCATATCAGCTAGCACTGGGCTGAGCTGAGGTCCACTCTCTGCTCTATATTCAGCTAGCTGGGAACATGTCATTTAAATAAGAAAAGCCACTTTAGAAAATTATGGAAAATCAAGCCCTTGGTTCCTCCAGTGCATTTTTAAAGACTCAACTTCTGACTGGGCATGGTGAGTCACATCTGCAATCCCAGCACTCAGGAGGCAGAGGCAGGGGTATTAGGATGTCCACCTCAGCTATATATCAAATTCAGTGCAAATTCAGAAATAAGACTGATTTTTTTCTTTTTATTATTTCATGTAAAGACAAAATGGATACCAATGTAGATAAATAATTCATTGTCTCTAAAACAAGAAACATACATTCATATTCTATGGGCTAGAGATGCTAACCCCAAATGGAAGTTATGAGTGTGCATTTGTGTCTGTGTCTGTGTGTGTGTGTGTGTGTCTGTCTGTCTGTGATGTGTCCCTATTCATGCAGGTGTGAAACAGAGATCAATGTGGGTGTCATTCTCCACCTTGATTTTTGAGACAGAACAGGGTCTCTTGCTGAGCCCAGAGCTCATGGATTTGGCCAGCTGTCTGGTCAATGACCAATAGGGATCTGCCTCTACTTCACTCCCTGTTCCAGCATTATCACAACTGCTTTGGACTCAAAGATCTGAACTCAAGACCTCACGCTTGTATGCCAGGCAATTTGCCAACTGAGCTATCCTATCTCCCCAGCCCAGGATGGTTAATTTCAATTGTCAACTTGATGGGACTTAGAATAGCATAGAAACAAACCCCAGAGCATGTCTGTAGAGGACTTTCTAGATTGGGTTACTTAAGGTGGGAAGACCCAGTGTAAGGTGGGCAGCAGTGCTCCATGGGATTGTTCCCACCTGAGTCAAAAGGAGAGAGCAAACTGCACAGAGCATTCTGTCTCTCCTCCTATGACCAGTTGCCTCTTTCATTTTCCTGTCCCCATGCATTTCCACCATAACAGTCTGCGCCCTTAAACCATTAGCCAAAATAAGCCTTTCCTTCCTTAGGCTGCTTTTGGTGGCTATTTTGACAGAGAAATGAGAAAAGTAAATAGAACAGATGCTGATACAAGTGACCTACACAGGCATCCTGAGGAGAAGGCCCTCAGTGCTTGGTCCCCAAAGCTCTGGACATCAGGTACATACAAGGTGCACAGGACGAGTGCTGGAATTTTAAATCCCATAACTGTTTCAATGTTTGGCAGACATTAAGTTAATTCCGTCCTTATGTTCAACCTGTATCCTCACTCAAAATCCAAGTTTCATGAGACTGAATCCATTCAAAAAAACAAAAAAGAAGAGCCCAGGGGTGAGCAGATGACTCAGCAGTAATGAGCCTGCAGATGACTCAGCAGTAATGAGCCTGTAGATGGCTCAGCAGTAATGAACCTGCAGATGGCTCAGCAGTAATGAGCCTGCAGATGACTCAGCAGTAATGAGCTTGCAGATGACTCAGCAGTAATGAACCTGCAGATGACTCAGCAGTAATGAGCCTGCAGATGACTCAGCAGTAATGAGCCTGCTTATGACTCAGCAGTAATGAGCCTGCAGATGGCTCAGCAGTAATGAGCCTGCGCTGCTCTTGAAGAGGACCCAAGCTTGATTCCCAGCACCCACTTCAGGCCACTCACAACTGCCTGCAACCATAGCTACAGGGGATCCAGCACCCTCTTCTGGCTTCTACAAGAAACTGCACTCGTGTACCTACCCTTATACAGTCAAATATTCACAACTAAAACAAAACAAAACAACAAGTAATAAAGGTTCATAAGCAGTTAATAAAAGCGAACTTGAATTTGTTTAAATGTCAATTCCCTTTGGTTAGGAGATAAACTGTGCCTATCCACCTTCTCACACATATTGAAGTACTAATCAAGCACTTCAAAATGTAACTTACTTAGAGATAAGGTCTTTAAAGAGGCAATTAATTTAATATGAGGTCATTACAGCAGATCCTAATATGGTATGATTGGCAATATCATCCAAGGAGATCAGGCACCAGGCACAAACATGGAAGAATAGGTAGGAAGATATGGTCATCCACAGCTAAAGAGGGAGCCCCTGAGGAGGAGAACCTGTTGACAACTACACCTTAAACTTCTAGCCCCTAGCCCTGAGAGAAAATTAATTTCTATTCTTTAAGCAACTGGACTCTGGTACTGTGTGATGACAACCTAATAAAAATGATAAGCCCTCCGTTTGTCTTTTCCGCTGCCAGGATTATCAGGGAAGAATCTAGAAAGGTCTGAGAGCACTCTGCTATGCTTTACAAGAAGCTATTCTTCACATCCTCAGCTCCAACCAGGGTGATCTCTAAATCCTGAGAGAACAGGAAGGCCTTACTCTAACATGGAGTCAGGGCCCTTGCATGCCCCAAACCCTCCCTTGCATGTCCAGAGCCTTCTGGCCTCCACATGTAGGACTGCCCTGCCTTTACCAAATACTGAGTGCTACTCGAGTGCTACTAAGAAGTTGCCCTTCAAAGAGCAGCATGCAAATGCCATTTCCAAAAGTCGTATCATTGTTCTAGCCTTGGTAGGGTTATGATGCCCTAGCCAGCTTTGTTAGACTTCCACGGCATCTCCTGCTTTGAATAAAGGAAGAAGCAAGGGCAGAGTACCTTACAGAATGCAAAAGTGAACTTGAGAGCAAGAACTGTCAGGAACAGGAAGACTCCCGGTTGCCTCAGGCCTAACTCACAAGTAATTGCTTTTTCTTTCATTGGAAAATTTCATACAGGAGAGCTGACTGAGTGCTGACTATGGTCTCTTACTAGTGCTGGGAGCCACGAACACTACAGTTTTCATTTTCTCCACTCGCTCTCCACAGAAAATATATGCATATGGCATAGAGAGCAGGCAGGAAGAGAGTAGTGTGGTAATAAAAGAGAACCAGAATGAAGTCACACTTCTGGGAGAAAGCCAGGGTGCCAGGGGCAACTGGAGAGACCATGTGGCCTGTCCTCAGGTCCCAGCCCCGCCAGGCTCCACTGTGGGTCTTGGTTGTGTGATTTCATAGTTCCTGGCAAAGAGTTAGGCATAGCTTATGCCCAGATGTCGGCAGAAAGAAAGGAAAAATCCCCTTGCTTTCGGAGTCCTAGCCAGACTGGGGATTTTTGTTTAGGGCACATCCCAGCCACAGGGGACTGCTGACACTCATCTGCCAATCACCTGTAGGGAAGGGAGAGGCTGACTTACATAATTAACCAGGTGAACAGGGAACTTGTCAACCACTTTGATAAGACAGCCCTTGAATTGGTTCAGCTCCCATTACTCCTGCAAGTCCTTCCAGCCCCCTGCTGATTGTACAGGCTTTGGGAGTCATTTGCTACAAGGATGTAAGGAAAAAGGATGGTTTCTGACCCTACAAATTACAGAATTCTGCTGTTAATCAGCTAACACCCGGCCTCTAGCTAAGGAGTAATTGACTTTAAAGGGTCAGGAGATGCACCCTGCTGTGTGACTTGGCCACAGAATCTCTAATGCAAGGATGAACTTAAAAAAAAAAAAAAAAAAAACTTTAAGTACCTAAGTTGTTTTACTTAAGATCACACATAAAATAAATATATAAATATAAAAAATAAAAATGAGAACTGATTAAGCTTCCTTACCCAATTCAATATTCCTTACATCTTTTACCAATAATTACTGACTTTGCTAAGTGGTTGTGATTATTGAGCTGTCATCACTCAAGGTCTCTGTGGAATCTTGTGTCTGTATCCCTTTGCATGACTAGTGCAGCACTGGAGAGATTCAAAACTCTACAGATGCTCAACTATTGACTGCTTCTTGTTTAGAAAAGGTTATGGTTCCTAATTCCTGTTCTCTGTCTTCATTTTGAGCATACCTGTGTTACTTTCCCAGAGAAATCTAATAGAAATTAATAAAAATTGGCTTGCTAACCACAATAGAAATGCATTCCCTGACAGAAAGACCAGAAATATATAACTAATGTGGGTGAGAGGGGGGCCTTCTGAAGACCCTGTTCATGTAACGATCTGTTCATATTCCCCTCTGTCCATGCTGCTACTGCTGTTTCACAGCCCCCACGCGCAGCTGCAGAGACATCCGTGTGCCTTTTTGCCAACACCTCCGCATCCTCATATAAAACACCATTGAACGAAGGTCCTTCCTGAATGCAGTATGTATCCTCCCGAGACCCTTAATCATATCTGCATAGGTACGGGGGCAGAGGATCTGAATGTCTTCTGAAGGATAACCTTCAACTGACTACAATGTCTAAAATCAGAACGCACCAAGGCAGGGTAGAAAAATGGGAAAATTGATGGGGCGGGCAAGGGGAGTGAAAAAAAAAATGGTCCTCCAAAGTCGGGTTAAAGCCTCACACCTGTTGAAAACCATGGATTCCAGCGCATTTAACAACATATGCTCTGAGGATTGCCTGTGTGGCTATGACCATGTATAGAGAGATGTTTTTGAATAATAATGCTAAAACAATGAACCATGCTTACAGCCTGTGTTGGGTTACTTACTACTGCCAGATATTTCCTGAAGATCACAAATGAGACTGAGTCTTTTTATAAATTATGTATTTGTTTGGTTGAAGTCATTAAAATTTTAAAAATTTTAAAATATTGTTTAAGTAATTTTAAATTATTAAATAATGTATTTAATTGTTAGTGACAGAAAGAATGTGTGTGTACTTGCATGCGAGCACCTACACAAACACACACATACACACACACACACACACACATACACATACACACACACACACACACACACACACACACACACACACACATAGATCAAAGAACAACTTGTGGGAGTCAGTTTCCCCTTCTACCATTTGGGGTCTAGGGATGGAATTCAGACTGCCAGGCTTGGAGGTGAGTGATCCTACCCACTGAGCAATATTGCAGGCCCCAAGACTTAACCCCCCCTGCAACCCCTATAACCTACAGTTTTCCCCTGTTAGTTGCAATCCCATATTGCATGTCAATTACAATCCCAATGCATATCAGGAACCACCCTATGATATTATTTACCAAAACCAAACAGTTCCTTAGCAACATTTGAGGTGGAACTTCAGAAGCTGCCGAAACCCTAAGTGAGGCTACCATAACTAAGGTCACTTAATTGTGATTCTCTCAGGAGAAGCCCGCAGGCTCACCTGGGTGTGTCTGACCCTTTGCTCCGGTGCTGCTCCATTAACTCCCACATCCTCCTTACACCTATGTTAAACTCTATTCCTAAAGAAATCCAACTCCACTTCCAACTGCCTGTCCTAAAACTGTTCGGTGCAGCCAAGAACCCAATCTTCACCTGAGTAGAGGCTGCTGTGGGCAGCAACTTGGAGCCCCGCCTCCCCACTGTCTACGTTATCTTCCTCACAGAATGCTCTAGTCAGGATCCAGGCTGATCCTGAATCAGCCCCAAGGGCGCAGACACTCTTGCCCTCCAATTCCTACAGTCTGAGCCACAGTCACGAAGTTCAGAGACATGGCTCTGCCTGTACAGGGGCTCCTGTGTGCCTTCTTCCTAGGCTTGCTGTATCTCCTTTACAACTCACACAGAAAGACCCAACTCAGATGACAAAACCTTTATATGTCCTTGTTCTGCTTCATGAAGTTCACTGGATTCTTCGTTTAAAATCATCAGGGTCTGCAAGATGACTCAGCTGAAAGCTGGGTCATGGACGCCTGAAGACAGAGAATGAATCCTAGAAACCTGTGGCTGAGGGGGGATCCTAGTCCCCAAAGCTTCTTCACACAGCACATATACAGGTGTCCCCGCATATCATGTATTATGTATGTGTATAATAAGATAAGATATAACTGCGTGCCTGATGGAGGAAGGATTCTTGTCTCTCCATAGAGGACCCAGTGCTTCTTACCATTCCCCTCACAAGCATTATGAACTCTGCATCCTAGCAGACCTCTCCTTCCCACAGAGTGTAGCAATGCTCTACATATAGCGAGTGCTCCCAGAGATTTGCTCAACAGAAGACATAAACTGTAGAATAACAATATAGACGTTGCCCTTGAGCAACTTCCATCTGGGATAGGGAGGACAGGACGGAATAGGCACAAAGGTGATTCAAAACAAAATATTCTCTGAGTCTTAAAACATTAGTTTCTATGGGAAGCAATGAAAAGGAAGCCTTTGAGTGGAGGCAGTGATGGAAGATGGATCATGAGGAACGGGCAGCATTTAAAGAGCAAATGTGTGGGAGTCTGGGAACGAACTGGAGAAACTGTGACTGGAAAAGACACAAGGTCAAGCGAAGGTAATCGCTGCTTTCCAGGTTAAGGCCACCAACTGTGTGAGCAGTGAGCGGCAGAAGGCAGGGTTGGGAAGGCAAAGCAGTTTCTAGAACACCACGACAAAAGGCAGAGTCTGGCAGGGGGGAGCTGCAGAAGGCTTTGGAACACACATCTTATATGATCACTTGCATACTATCACTTCAAATGGTCACTTAACATGGTACCACAGAGCCCAGCACGGATGAACATCTGATCCCATCTGGGTGGTTTCAAAACCGCCTTATGTAAAAAAGTGAGAATACTTCCCGCTTGATAATAAAATCATGGCTGATACTTTGCCATTTTGCTTTCAAATTTCTAAGACAAATATTTAACACTTTTACAAGCAGTTCCATTTTTTCCTTTCCCCAGGAAGAAACACTTTTATTTGTTGGTTATCCTTTTAGCACATACTAAGAGAAATTGATGCTGTGTTATATAATGGTAAGTTTAGTGGATATAATTATAAGTTGGCTGTATTTGCTGTAAAGCATTTTCCAAAATTCAGTCCTGCCTCCCACTCAGAACTAAGTATTCACAGCACTCAGGAGGAAGAGGCCCATTTGTTTTGATGGCTTCAGGTGGGCATCTGGGGTGAGACAGGGAAAGGAAGGAAGAGAAGGACCCGTGGGTCCCACTGGTTCGAGTAAGAGGTGATACACTACCAACAAAGACAACAATGATTAAAAATAGATAGATAGATAGATAGATAGATAGATAGATAGATAGATAGATAGATAGATAGATGATAGATAGGTAGATAGATAGATGATAGATAGATAGATAGATAGATAGATAGATAGATGATTGATAGATGATAGATAGATAGATAGATAGATAGATAGATAGATAGATAGATAGATAGGTAGATAGATGATAGATAGATGATAGGTAGATAGATGATAGATAGATAGATAGGTAGATAGATAGATGATTGATAGATGATAGATGATAGATAGATAGATAGATAGATAGATAGATAGATAGATAGATAGATGAATGATAAAAACCCTAGGCAAAGAGCAAGTTCCATGAAGACTACAGAACTATTTGGCTTCTGGGGTGAGAAAAGATTGTAGCTAAGAAATGGCTCCTACAAATTTCGAGCTAATAGAATCACAGGACCCACGAGAGAGGACACCATCTGAGGAAGAACTGCCTGTGGGGTTTAGATGTGTGAATCTGAGATGTAAGTGCTTCTAATAGGTATCTGTAAACATCAGGCTGGCACATGGAAGTGGGAAAGCTTGCCACCCGGGTCCAGGATTCCTCACACCCAGCAATGGCCACATTCCTGTCAGCGTGGAGGTGGGGTGTGGGGCGTGATGAGGGTTCACAGGTGCTCAGGGATGAGCACACAAGCAAGCTCATGAAAGAAGCATGGCCAGAGAGGAAGGGCAGCAGCCATGGGAATCCAAGGTGGAAACCCTCAGTGGCCAAGTGTGAGGAGGAAGGCAGGGACTGGAAGATAGATAGAGAACTGGGGAGCCTCTGATAATCATCTTAAGAATGGGGGAGAAGTCAGGGAAGGAAGGCTGTGGGCCTAAAGACCACTGAAAACCAGCAACTTCCAACTCACAGGTGCCGGGGAAAGGAGGAGGGGGCCCTGAGCGCAACCAGAATTCAAAGATGACTTTTGGAATTTAAAGCAAGAATAACTGTGAATATGAGGGAAGGGGCAGCCAGAGGGAGAGAAACTATGAAAGATAAGAAATAAAATGATAGCCGGGTGGTGGTGGGGCATGCCTGTAATCCCAGCACTCTGGGAGGCAGAGGCATGCAGAGTTCTGAGTTCGAGGCCAGCCTGGTCTACAGAGTAAGTTCCAGGACAGCCAGGGCTATGCAGAAAAACCTGTTTTGAAAAAAAGCAAATCCAAAGGAAAAAAAGAAATAAAATGATAATAATAATTTTAGAGATTAAAAAGAAATTAAGGTCCTGTGGTACTTAGGATCTGAACTTTGAAGTTGGTCCTCAGGTTGGGGCTAATGGGAGGTATTAGATAGGAAGTTCAGTCATCGGAGCTGCCATCAGAGGGAATTTGGGGACAAAGCTCTCTCCTATGTCTTTCTCTGTCTCCGGGGACCATGGGGGTGACCAGGATCTTCCATAATGACTTCTTTGACATGCTCTATTGCTTCCCCACACACCCAAATGTAAGAGGATCATGCGACCACGGACTGACATCATGAGCTAAGATAAACCATTTCTTCTGGTACATTGACTTTTTCTGATCTTGTCATAATGATGATGGCTGTCTTGCACAGGTCTTGAGGGTTTGGGATCAGGGAAAAGAAAAATGTTCTGTTGAGAATCTCAGTATCACACACATTCATCCTTAACTTCCCTTGTCTCCACTGAAATATCTGATTGGTTAATACTCTTAAGTATTCCTTTATTAAGACAAAGACAACATGAAAGATATAACTGAAGGATAAAGACTCCCAGTCACACACACACACATATGCACAGATGCACAGTCTTTACAAACAGATGCACAGCAAACCACGCCTAACAGCCTAGGAGGGTGACCTCAGCACAGAATAGGGTACCAAAAAGTAACAGCTGACTTGTGCCCTGACACCCCTGAAGAGTTTAGCACCTGCAGACACCAGGCATAAGGAAGAGTGGATCTTTGAATGAAACATACTAATTATTTAAGAGACAGAGCATGTACTGGAGAGATGGCTCAGTGATTAAAACACTGGTTTCTCTTCCAGAGAACCTGGGTCCAATTCCCAGGACTCACATAGAAGCTCACAACCATTTGTGACTCATTTTAAGGGATCTGACACTCTTTTCTGAACTTGAGCAGCAGCAGGCACACCCATGCATGCAGGCAAAATGCTAATATGCATACCCAAAAGAACATAAGGCAAAAAATGTAAGAGACATAATAAATTAGATCTCCAGAGGCTTTCTCCAGCCATGTAGAGCAAGGTATTCCCTGAAGCCTAGAACCCCAACCATTCAGGGGAAAATTGGTGAAAAATGCTCTCTGGTTTCAAAAGCATCTTGGATGAAGATTCAGAGGAATGAAGTATAAAATTAACAACTGGATGAGGAAGTGATAGTGTGTACTGAACCACCCTGACTCATCATAGCAGCGTCCAGTGACGGGCCATATTCCTTCATAACCTGTGCTGGGCATTCACTCTCAGGGAGACAGGACCAGACAACGAATCCCTCCTCACCTTCCATCACCTCAAAGACAGTCAGGAGCACTCACACATGTGTGCATTTGAGCATGTGTGTCTATGTCTGTTCCTCAAAAGATGAAAGGCAGCTGAGGAGATGGTCCCACAGGTCATTTGCTACCAAGCCCGATGAAGGAAGTATAATATAATGCCTGGGACCCACAAGGTAGGAGAGAACCAAGAATTCTCCAAAACTGTCCTCTGACTTACACACACACACACACAGAGAGAGAGAGAGGGGGGGGGGAGGGAGGGAGAGAGAGCAAAAATAAAGTTATAATCTTCTTTGTTAAAAAAAATTAAAATTAACAAAATAACACTTGGTTCTTATTTCACAGATGTAATGAAAAAAAAAGTTTGGCCTGCACAGGTGTTGTGCACAGGTGTTGTGCACAGGTGTTGTGCACACTGTCTGCCACTGGACATTAGCCCTGTTTCCTTGGAGTCATTGATCACCTCTGGCTCTGAGTCTTTCTGCCTCTTCTTCCACATAGACCCCTTGAGAGGCTTGACTAAGGCATCCCATCTAAGGATGAGTGTTCCAGAGTCTCTCACTCTGCAGGCTGTCCCACTGTGGCTCTCTTGGCCTCCTACCTTCTACTCCAGGAAGCTTCGCTGATGAGGGAACAGCAATGTTGTTACAAGTCATTTCACCGTCACGTTCCTTTATTATGTTGTTAGAGAATCAGGTTTTCCATTAGGCCCATGACCCAGCTCATCACAGGTTCTTGGCCACTTTAGCGTGGCCATGATATATTCCTAACACCGAGAAGGGGACAATACAAAGTCCTCCTACCTATAAACAATGAGCTGTTTGCAATGGATACCTGCTAGGATAGGGAAAATCCAGTTCTCTCCAGTGCAGTGTCACATAGTATAGAAACCACAGTCCAGGGCAGGCCTCATGCCCAGCAGTAGTTGGCCAACACACAAACTCCATGGTGTGTGTGTGTGTGTGTGTACGTGTGTATATGTGTGTGTGTGTGTGTGTGTGTGTGTGTGTACTTTTTCTTTTTTTTTAGTGTACTTGGTCATACTGATTTTCTTTTTGTTTTTTTTTTACATTTGTCTCTTTGGATTTTATTTTATTTTTTTCCCTCTTCCCTATTTTGAAGGGAAGAAACTTGAGAGTGAGAGATAAAGAACACGAAATTGAGCAGGAAAGGGAGCTCAGGGCGATCTGGGAGGAGTGGGGAAGAAGAAAGAATATGATCAAAATACACTGTATGAAAATATTTTAATAAAAAATGTTTGAGATTTATTAATTTTCATTTTGTGTACAAGTGTTTGGGCTGTGTGTATGTAAGTTCATCATGTATGTACGTTGCCCACAGAAGCTACAGGACAGTGGCAGATCCCCTGGACCTGGGGTTACAGACAGCTGTGAGAAGCTAGGTGGGTGCTGGGAATGGAGCCAGGGTCCTCTGAATGAGTAACAAGTACTCTTAAGTGCTAGGTCATCCCTCTAGCCCCAAGTGTTTTTTTAAATAAAAGGATAAATAAGAGTCAGAAAGGAGTCTTAGAAAAAAAATAATTTAACAGAAAAAATTAAATTAGCAGAGGCTAAAATATTGTTTAACAAAATAGGGTTTGGTAATGAGAAACAATAGGCACGGGGGAGCTGTACAAACATGAATAAAATCTAGAAACAAAGAGAAGAGGCAGAAATAAATAAGGAATGTTCCTTGTACTCCCAGAACTCAGTGCAAAGCAGAAATAAATGGATATCCTTGTGACCCATCAGAAGCACAGAAGAGAGAAAGTTCTGAACATTCAGAGTATGAAGAAAAAGACAGGACTTGTCCATAACCACAGACACAGAGATGCACGGGAAATACCTGCACATTCCTGGAGGAAAAAACTATTTCAATCTTCTCTGCTCCCGTGTGAGAGAGAACTGGTGTGAACGTACAATTAGAAACATGTTTGAAAAAATGCATTGGGAAGAATCAGAGAAGCGACCCAACCACACTGAAGAACTGGCAAAGAAAGACGCTGAAACAAAACCAGGACTGACACCCTCTTTCCCACGCCCCTCCGCCTCTGGCTTGGGAAGGGATATTCTGACCATAGGTCACAGGAATTGGCAATATATGTCTTGCCCATCGTTCTTTAATGAACATGTATGTACCTTTTGCAGGCCACACATGCCTTCCTTGCTGTCTGTATGTTAGCCACTGCCCCAGTCCTCCTCAGAACTTCTTCAAATAAGAGGATGTACATGGGCAAAAAAGACAAGAACTCTGTGATTAATTGCACCAACTGTTTTGGTTTTACTTGTTTGTTTGTATGTTTTTACTTTATTTTTTTAAAGATTTATTTATTGTTATATATAAGTACACTACTGTAGCTGTCTTCAGACACCCCAGAAGAGGGCGTCAGATCTCATTACCGACGGTTGTGAGCCACAATGTGGTTGCTGGGATTTGAACTCAGGATCTTCGGAAGAGCAGTCAGTACTCTTAACTGCTAAGCCATCTCTCCAGCCCTGTTTTTACTTTTAAAATATATTTTTTAAAGTTTATTCTTTGAGAATTTTGCATAGTATATATTGGTCATCTTCATTTCCCTCCCCTAACTTCTCCCAGATCCTTTTCTACCCACACAACTTCATTTTCTTTCTTTCTCTTCCTAAAAGATGAGTGGATTTGGAATGGACAACTACTCCTACGTGTGGGCCTTTTCTATACCTGGTCAGTATACCAGGTATCACTTCATTAAACAAAATGGTGGGGTTTTTTTTCTTTTTTAAAACTTACATTTGTTGGTGAGGGGTCGGCGGCGGCGGCGGCGGCGGCGGCGGCGGCGGTAGCAGTGGCTGCTCCAGCTGAAGGGCCATCAGCGGTGGAACCAAGGCGACACAGGGTCCAGTTAGGCCCTGCGCCCACGACCACTGACCTTCGCTGACCAGCCGGGCGGCAAGCAACTGCGGTTCTGCGGAGCCTTTCGCTGCACGGAAGCCACTTCAGAACTCGGCTGCCCGCCAGTCAGGAGAGACTCACCGCCATCTTGATCCTGGGCTCCAGAGATCGGTCAGACTGAGGTACACAAACATAATCCTAGGCCCAACACCGCAGGGGTCGGAGCCAGACGGGCGTTGGCCTGCACCCAGGCCCTGGGCTGTTCGAGTGGCCATCGGGGCGCCAACCCAGCCAGGAGTTTTTTTTTGCCCCGGCCGGTGCACGCGCCGCCATTTTGCCTACAGGAGCCAGAGTGCTCGGGAGGGCAGAGACTGCTAACAAGCGTAGCCTGAGGCTAACAAAACGGGGGTCTAGGCCCCAAAAGGCACAGGACTGACCCCAAGAACTGGGCGGCTTGGTGGGCCATCTGTGTGTCAACCAGCCCAGGAGGTTATTAGCACAACAGACTCTCCCGGTGCTTTCGCGGAGCGCGGACGCGCACGCCCGCCATCCGGGTCACCTGGCGGACCCAAATAACAGACATAGCCCTAGGGGAACTTTGCTCGGACCTTGGCCTCCCAGGCGTTTGCCTGGACTCAGGGCCCAGGCGACAAGGCTAACCTAGTGTGCGCCAGCCCGGTTGGGGAAATCGGCTGCCCAGCGGAGTGAGCGGAGCACAGGGAAGGTCACAGCAACATTCACCTTCGGAGCTCCCTGGGGGTGCACACGGGTTCCACCTGGTCCACAGACACAATCTGGGGCAAGGCCTCAGGCAGAAGCCCCCAGCTCAACTCTCTCCGCTTCAGATCAGCCTGGGTGGCCGCCACATCCCCAGGTCCCTCAAGAGGCTAGTGGGGGCTTCCGGGCGGCCAGCTGGGAGAAGTCGGTGTGCTCCAATAAATCCTGCGGGCCCCAGCGGGAGCCTTCAGGTGCCTGCTTCGGGATCTGAACAGCCTGGACAACAGCACCCTGTCTATAGGCAGTGCAGAGTGTAAGCTGTGCACCAGAGGCCAACGGGGAAGGGGCAGCTTGCACTGGTGAGTCCAGCACTGACAAGACCAAGTAACACCAGTGAGAGCTAGATGGCAAAAGGCAAACGCAGAAACGTCACTAACAGAAATCAAGGCAATATGGCAACATCTGAACCAAATTCTCCTCTACCAGCAAGTCCTGGATACCCCATCACACCAGTAAAACAAGATTTGGATTTAAAATCACTGGTCATGATGCTGGTACAGGAACACATGAAGGACATTGAGGAGAAAATGGATCAAAAGTTAGAAGCCCTTGCAAGGGAAACACAAAAATCATTGAAAGAAATCCAGGAGAATACAAAAGCCAACAAGGAGGAAATGCAAAAAACACTTAAAGAAATACAGGAGAACTTTGCTCAACAGGCTGAGGTCATGAAAGACGAAACACAAAAATCTCTTAAAGAAATACAGGAGAACTTTGGTCAACAGGCTGAGCTCATGAAAGAGGAAACACAAAAATCTCTTAAAGAATTACAGGAAAACACAAACATGCAAGGGAAGGAGCTAAGCAAAACCATCCAGGATCTAAAATCAGAAGTAGAAACAACTAAGAAAACTCAAAGGGAGACAACTTTGGAGATAGAAAGCCTTGGGAAGAAATCAGGGGACAGAGATGCAAATATCAACAACAGAATACAAGAGATAGAAGAAAGAATCTCAGATGCTGAAGATTCCATAGAAACCATGGACTCAACAGTTAAAGAAAATGCAAAGTGCAAAAAGCTTGTAACCCAAAATATCCAGGAAATCCAGGACACAATGAGAAGACCAAACCTAAGGATTATAGGCATAGATGAGAGTGAAGATTTACAACTTAAAGGGCCAGCAAATATCTTCAATAAAATTATGGAAGAAAACTTCCCTAACCTAAAGAGAGAGATGCCCATGAATATACAAGAAGCCTACAGAACTCCAAACAGACTGGACCAGAACAGAAATACTTCCCGTCACATAATAATCAAAACACCAAATGTTCTAAACAAAGAAAGAATACTAAAGGCAGTAAGAGAAAAAGGCCAAGTAACATATAAAGGAAGACCTATCAGAATCACAGCAGACTTTTCACCTGAGACTATGAAGGCTAGAAGGTCCTGGGCAGATCTCATGCAGACTCTAAGAGAACACAAATGCCAACCAAAACTACTATATCCAGCAAAACTCTCAATCACCATAGATGGAGAAACTAAGACATTTCACGACAAAACCAAGTTCACCCAATATCTATCCACAAACCCAGCCCTAAAAAGGATAATAGGAGGACAACACCAATACAAAGAGGGAAACTCCACCCTGAAAAAAGCAAGATAGTAACCTTTCATCAAACCCAAAAGAAGTTAAGCAATCAAATTTAAAAAATAACGTCAAAAATGATAGGAAGTAACAATCACTATTCCTTAATATCTCTTAACATCAATGGACTCAATGCCCCAATAAAAAGACACAGACTAACTGACTGGATACGTAAACAGGACCCTACATTTTGCTGCTTACAGGAAACACACCTCAGGGTCAAAGACAAACACTACCTTAGAGTAAAAGGCTGGAAGACAATTTTACAAGCAAATGGTCTCAGGAAACAAGCTGGAGTAGCCATTTTAATATCAGATAAAATTGACTTTCAACCCAAAGTCATCAAAAGAGACTCTGAGGGACACTTCTTGCTGGTCAAAGGAAAAATACAACACGAAGAACTCTCAATCCTGAACATCTATGCTCCAAATGCAAGGGCACCCTCTTTCATAAAAGAAACTCTATTAAAACTCAAAGCACACATTACACCTAACACAATAATTGTGGGTGACTTCAACACTGCACTTTCCTCAATGGACCGATCAGGAAAACAGAAACTAAACAAGGACACAATGAAACTAATTGAAGCTTTGGACCAATTAGACTTAACTGATATATATAGAACATTCTATCCTAAAACAAAAGAATATACCTTTTTTTCAGCACCTCATGGTACCTTCTCCAAAATCGACCATATAATTGGTCACAAGACAGACCTCAACAAATATAAGAAGATAGAACTAATCCCATGCCTCCTATCTGATCACTATGGAATAAAAGTGGTCTTCAATAGCAACAGAAACAACAGAAAACCCACATACACGTGGAAATTGAACAATACTCTACTCAATGACACCTTGGTCAAGGAAGAAATAAAGAAAGAAATTAAAGACTTTTTAGAACACAATGAAAATGAAAACACAACATACCCAAATCTATGGGACACAATGAAAGCAGTGCTAAGAGGAAAACTCATAGCCCTGAGTGCCTCCAAAAAGAAAATGGAGAGAGCATACATTACCAACTTAATGTCACACCTGAAAGCCCTAGAACAAAAAGAAGCTATTTCACCCAGGAGGAGTAGAAGGCAGGAAATCATCAAACTCAGGGCCGAAATCAATCAAGTAGAAACAAAGAGAACCATACAAAAAATCAACAAAACTAGGAGCTGGTTCTTTGAGAAAATCAACAAGATAGATAAACCCTTAGCCAGACTGACCAAAGGGCACAGAGAAAGTATCCAAATTAACAAACTTAGAAATGAAAAGGGAGACATAACAACGGAAACTGAGGAAATCCAAAAAATCATCAGATCCTACTACAAGAGCCTGTACTCAACACAACTGGAGAATCTGGAGGAAATGGACAATTTCCTTGACAGATACCAAATACCAAAATTAAATCAGGACCAACTAGACCATCTAAACAGTCCCATAAAGCCTAAAGAAATAGAAGGAGTCATAGAAAGTCTTCCAACCAAAAAAAGCACAGGACCAGATGGTTTCAGTGCAGAATTCTACCAGACCTTCAAAGAAGAGTTAACACCAATACTCTTCAAACTATTCCACAAAATAGAAACAGAAGGAACACTACCCAATTCCTTCTACGAAGCCACAATTACGCTGATACCAAAGCCACACAAAGATCCAACAAAGAAAGAGAACTTCAGACCAATTTCCCTTATGAACATCGATGCAAAAATACTCAACAAAATTCTTGCCAACCGAATCCAAGAACACATCAAAACGATCATCCACCATGATCAAGTAGGCTTTATCCCGGGAATGCAGGGTTGGTTCAATATACGGAAATCCATCAATACAATCCACTACATAAACAAACTCAAAGAACAAAACCACATGGTCATTTCATTGGATGCTGAAAAAGCATTTGACAAAATTCAGCATCCTTTCATGCTTAAAGTCTTGGAGAGAACAGGAATTCAAGGCCCATACCTAAACATAGTAAAAGCAATATACAGCAAACCGGTAGCCAGCATCAAACTAAACGGAGAGAAACTTGAAGCAATCCCACTGAAATCAGGGACCAGACAAGGCTGCCCCCTTTCTCTTTATCTTTTCAATATTGTACTTGAGGTACTAGCTCGGGCAATTCGACAACATAAGGAGGTCAAAGGGATACAAATTGGAAAGGAGGAAGTCAAACTATCATTATTTGCAGACGACATGATCGTCTACCTAAGTGACCCAAAGAACTCCACTAGAGAGCTCCTACAGCTGATAAACAACTTCAGCAAAGTGGCAGGTTACAAAATCAACTCAAGCAAATCAGTGGCCTTCCTATACTCAAAGGATAAACAGGCTGAGAAAGAAATTAGGGAAATGACCCCCTTCACAATAGCCACAAACAGTATAAAGTATCTTGGGGTGACTCTTACCAAACATGCGAAAGATCTGTATGACAAGAACTTCAAGACTCTGAAGAAGGAAATGGAAGAAGACCTCAAAAAATGGGAAAACCTCCCATGCTCATGGATCGGTAGAATCAATATAGTTAAAATGGCCATTTTGCCTAAAGCACTATACAGATTCAATGCAATACCCATCAAAATCCCAACTCAATTCTTCACAGAGTTAGAAAGAGCAATTATCAAATTCATCTGGAACAGCAAAAAACCCAGGATAGCTAAAACTATTCTCAGCAACAAAAGAAAATCTGGGGGAATCAGTATCCCTGACCTCAAGCAATACTACAGGGCAATAGTGTTAAAAACTGCATGGTATTGGTACAGTGACAGGCAGGAGGATCAATGGAACAGGATTGAAGATCCAGAAATGAACCCACACACCTATGGCCACTTGATCCTCGACAAAGAGGCTGAAAACATCCAATGGAAAAAAGATAGCCTTTTCAACAAATGGTGCTGGTTCAACTGGAGGTCAGCATGCAGAAGAATGCGAATTGATCCATCCTTGTCTCCTTGTACTAAGCTCAAATCCAAATGGATCAAGGACCTCCACATAAAGCCAGACACTCTGAAGCTAATAGAAAAGAAACTGGGGAAGACCCTTGAGGACATCGGTACAGGGAGAAAGTTTCTGAACAGAACACCAATAGCGTATGCTCTAAGAGCAAGAATTGACAAATGGGACCTCATAAGGTTACAGAGTTTCTGTAAGGCAAAGGACACCATCAAGAGGACAGATCGGCAACCAACAAATTGGGAAAAGATCTTCACCAATCCTACATCAGATAGAGGGCTAATATCCAATATATATAAAGAACTCAAGAAGTTAGACTCCAGAAAACCGAACAACCCTATTAAAAAATGGGGTACAGAGTTAAACAAAGAATTCTCACCTGAAGAACTTCGGATGGCGGAGAAGCATCTTAAAAAATGCTCCACTTCATTAGTCATTAGGGAAATGCAAATCAAAACAACCCTAAGATTTCATCTTACACCAGTCAGAATGGCTAAGATTAAAAATTCAGGAGACAGCAGGTGTTGGAGAGGGTGCGGAGAAAGAGGAACACTCCTCCACTGCTGGTGGGGTTGCAAATTGGTACAACCACTCTGGAAAGCAGTCTGGCGGTTCCTCCGAAAACTGGGCACCTCACTTCCAGAAGATCCTGCTATACCACTCCTGGGCATATACCCAGAGGATTCCCCACCATGTAATAAGGATACATGCTCTACTATGTTCATAGCAGCCCTATTTATAATTGCCAGATGCTGGAAAGAACCCAGGTATCCCTCAACAGAAGAGTGGATACAAAAAATGTGGTATATCTACACAATGGAGTACTATTCAGCCATTAGAAACAATGAATTCATGAAATTCTTAGGCAAATGGATGGAGCTAGAGAACATCATACTAAGTGAGGTAACCCAGACTCAAAAGGTGAATCATGGTATGCACTCACTAATAAGTGGTTATTAACCTAGAAAACTGGAATACCCAAAACATAATCCACACATCAAATGAGATACAAGAAGAAAGCAGGAGTGGTCCCTGGTTCTGGAAAGACTCAGTGAAACAGTATTTGGCAAAACCAGAACGGGGAACTGGGAAGGGGTGGGAGGGAGGACAGGGGAAGAGAAGGGGGCTTACGGGACTTTCGGGGAGTGGGGGGGGGGGCTAGAAAAGGGGAAATCATTTGAAATGTAAATAAATTATATCAAATAAAAAAAAAAGACAAAAAAAAAAAAAAAAACTTACATTTGTTTATGGAGGGCATAGAATAGACTGTGTTCATGCCCTTTACCTATCTCTCCTAGTTAGTTAGTTAGTTAGTTAGTTAGTTGTTTTAAAGATTTATTTATTTATTTATTTATTTATTTATTTATTTATTTATTTTCTGTATGTGAGCACACTGTAGCTGTCTTCAGAAGAGGGCATTGGCTCCCATTACAGATGGTTGTGAGCCACCATGTGGTTGCTGGGAATTGAACTCAGGACCTCTGGAAGAGCAGTCAGTGCTCTTAACTGCTGAACCATCTCTCCAGTTCCAATGTGTTTGTTTTTTTTAATTAAAACATTCACATACAAATCTATAGTTTCAATTTCTCTTGAAAAATCAAAGAACTTCCACACTGTGGAAGGGTGTGGGTGAGGGGAGTGAGGAACCAGGCAGAATAGGAGTTCTGGTGTCTTAGGAGCTCCTATTAGGAGCTGCACTGGGTTTGCACAGGGTCTGTAACCCAAAGGAGACCAGGAGACTAGAGACAAGGTCCTCCTCCTCTCCCAGCATTGGGTCAGCCTCTAAACCTCTGTTCCTCCCATGTCTGTAGGGAAGATCTAAATTTTCTTCCTTTAAGCCTCTTTCAGACACTTGCAACAGCCTTTGGTCACTTTCGTGACTGTTTCCTAAATGCCTCCAGTTTGTTCCAATTCAGCTATGACATCCTGCACCTCTTTCCCTTGGAAAGATGTAACACCATTTAGAATTACTAAACAGTTGCGGAGATTTGAGATGCTAAGCTAGCTTTCACATGCGCAACTGCCCAGCTGTGCAGGGAAATGCAGAACTCAGCAAATAGGAGAGGGGGGCTGGACTCTTGCAGTGAGAGATTCTGTGGTTCCTGGTGTGTTGAACTGACATGGGCAAGGGGGTCAAGAGACCTTCCCCTGCAACCACCTGGACAGCCCTAAAGACACGAAGAAGCAGAATGCCCCATGGCTGAGCACAACCGCAGCCATCTCTGACAGATATTCACACTGTGAGTGCCTGTGTATGCATCCTACACAGTCTGGTTCATATATTTGCATAAATTTCTAATCAACGAAGCCTTCCCTTCTCGATTGTGGAGCTTCTTGTAGTCATGCTAAAGCAATGAACAATGTGCTCTGACTGGAGCTAATCACAATACATAAATTCCTGTAAAACAAGAATTAATTTAAATTCCTCTCAAAGCTTCTCAAGAGGTTTTTCTAAGCCTGCCCTTCAGAGACAGCATCTTCTGGACTAATGACTTCTATTCATCACAAGCCAAAGGTAACTTGGTAGTTACAACGGCCTTGTCTCCCAGTGGCTTCACCGAAGGTGTTCCGTTTTGGCTTACATTTACAGTGTGTGGAGGTTTTAGCTACATGGTCATCTTACTGCCTTAGACATAGAACTTGAGTCCATGTTCTGAAGGAACATACCCTCCCATTACAGGTCACAGTGTAAAACAGTGAGACAAGCCCAAAGTATGATACATCCTGCAGTCAGACTCTATTCTAGAACTTTCCACAAAAGTACCTTAAGTTTCTCACCCTGCTTGACAGAATTGCTAAGATGTTTAGAAAAATAGGGGTCTAGATAAACCTGTGCATTATTTGAGAAATGTCCCTAGTGCCGGCAGGTGAATAGGTGCTCATGGCTGTCACCCTCCAGTCCCAACCATTTGCTACCACAGGATGTTTCTGGGAGTTGTTTTTCCTTCACAAATCTTGAAGTTATTCATAAGGTTCTGAGTATAGCCTCACAACCATAATTCTATAAAGCTGAGAGGTCTTCTTGACCACGCCCTTCAAATCCCTAGTACACTTTTACAGTATTATACTTTTTCTACTTGAGTTCCCCTAAAAGAAGCTCCTCCCTCCTCGAAAATGTGCCTTTCAGAAATCTGAATGATGGGCCTCTGGAAGAATCTGCTGTGAGCCATGGCACTCCCTCCACAAAGATCACACGTGCACATGCTTGTCTTGGGTGAGGGCACCCCGAACCTTCAGGGTCCCACCCTGGTGCACATTCCACAGGAACCATTGAAAAGCAACCAATACCTACATGGAAATAAAAGTCAGGACCGTGTCATGAGAACTGAAGCCAGCGCGCGAGAGCGAGGGAATCGATGGTTTGCTTCTTTCTACAGGGCTCTCCTTTGGGGGGCACTTTTCTGGTTTCCTGATTTAGTTGTTCCTCTATAAGTCTGCTGTGACTTACACCCTCAAAACACTGGTGTGTTTTCTAAAGGGCCAGATACAGCTCCACTTTGCCCAGAGATGTAACTTGAAAAAAAGCCAATCCAAGAGACCTCACATCTAGTCCTGATTGTCTGTGCAGGAGTATCCATGTAGGTGGAGGAGGGGATGCTCTTGCCGGCAGGATGAGGTGCTCTTGCCCTCCCCCTTCCCTTCCCCTCTTTCTCCCTTCCCCTCCCCTCCCCCTCCACTTCTCTGGCTTGATCTCCATCCTCACTGGCAATACCCAATGGCCACTCTAAGGCCCACATCACTTCGGGCACTAACTGAAGAGACCTAGGACTCAGCTTGGACAAGAACTAGTCAAGTCTTTCTCTGCCAATTCGCACGATGGCTTTGAGTTTCTGACGTGAAACATAAAATACTCATTGAGATCGGGTTTCAAGTGAGCTAGTCTTTTTATAGTACTATCAAAAGCGGGGGTGGGCACCAAGAGATCTGTGAAATATTCTTGTACAGCTGTTCACGTCTTAGCATTTAATTAGTTATGATTGCAATTTAAAAAACAATTAAACTCTGTGGGGATTATTTACTGCATCTCCAGATAGTTCTGTTTTTATGCTTGTCAAAAAGAGATAACCCAGCCGGGAAAAGCTGCGACTGAAGAGACAGTGTTGTCCCTCCTTGTTCACAGTCGATCTCCTTTTGAGGTGGAGAAAAATTTTTTACTTTTCTCTTCTTGTTTTTTGTTTTTTGTTTTTCAATACAGAGAAACTCTGTATTGAAACTCTGTGTAGCCCTGGCTGTCCTGGAACTCACTCTGTACACCAGGCTGGCCTCGAACTCAGAAATCTGCCTGCCTCTGCCTCCCAAGTGCTGGGATTAAAGGCGTGCGCCACCACTGCCCAGCTTTTTTTTCTTTTCTTTTTCTTTTTCTTTCTTTCTTTCTTTTTTTATTTCCTTCCCTCCCTCCCTCCTTCTCCCTAACCATCTCTTTTCTTGCATCTTTATGCAATTTCAGAACACACATTTCTGAAGTTTTCATACTGTATAGACCCAACTGGGTATTGCACGTTCGTGGTTTTCATTCCCATCTCCAGCCATATCTTAACTGAATATCCTCACCCAATCCACACACTGGCATTTAGAGTTCTAAAGACCAGTTACAATCAAAATATACACCCTCATAAGCAAGAACTTAGTACAGAAATACAAAGGGAAATGAGGGAAGTTGGGTTTCTTATATGGGTGGAAAGCTAACAATTAACTTGGATTTTGCTAGAAAAAAAATCGGTGGATTTATGGAATGTACAATATAAAGAGTAGTTTACAAATGTACTTTGGTACCCTAGAATGGATCCTGGGGCAGATAAAGGATTATAGGGAGAGACTAGGGAAGTTGGAGGCACATGGGTGTTAGTTAATTATTACTGACTTATTAACTGTGGCCAACTGTCATCAAATTCAAGACGATATTGACAGCAGACACTGAACAGCGGGGATATAGGAGTCTTCTGTTGTCCTTTTAACTTTTCTGTAAATATTCTAAAGTATAAAGTTTGCAACTTTTAAAAATACCCTTGATCCGTTAACTTAGGCAATTTACAATCAGACAAAGATGGGAGGTTTTTTTAAACAATTTATTTTGTTTACTGCCCCCCCAAAAGGGCAGGAAGCAGGCACAGGGCGTCTATCAACACATAGTGTGGACAGCAAGCATGTAAACAACTTGTGAACGTAAGAGATGAGTTTTAGGACTGTCATGCTTCCGGCTCAAACTCTACCACTGCAATTACTCCTAACCTTGTCCAATAACATCCTGGTAAGCTCATCTGTGACTTTGAATCCAAGGAAGCAGTTAACAGATGCTAAGTGACTTCTTGGTTTGAAACCCTCTGCAAATGCTAAAGCTCCCTGTTTCTGGAGAAAAGCAAGGTGGGGCTCACAAGCCCTGTTAAAGCATCCTCAGTTCCAGCAGTCTGTTGGTGCTTACAGGCATTATCCAGATTGTCTGCGCAGTGGAACCCGCCCCAGCCGGACTGTGCATTTCCCCCCAGTCAGTGTCTTTATAGACACCTGGGCCTGGAGCCTCCCTTAGAAGCTGATCAGGGTGGTATGGTTGGGTATTTAGGAATCTATAAGGTGAGTTCTAGCAGACCAAGTCTGGATGTCAAGCAAATGGATTAATTATTCAAATGGTGCAGCTGAGGGAATTCCAAATCAGAGGAACTTTCCTCTCCTCCAGCAACGAACTTAGTCTGTAGATAGGACTAGAGCTACTAAGTTGCCACTCAACCAATCCAAGATGGCTGGTGAGGACCTGAGGTTGGCAAAAGCAAAGAATTTCTCAGAGGGACCTAGCCTCGAGCACGCCTTGATTTCAGACCTTCAAATACATTAGCAATTCAGAAACTATGGGCATAATAAATCCATTTATTAAGATACAAAATGCTGTGTGAGTTTACAAATATAATTCACTAGTCTGTGGTTTTCATTTTATTTAATTATCATGCAAGATATTAAATATCATGGTGTTTTCAGACAATGTGGGTTTTAGTACCCACACCTTTATCTCCCCAGCTTTCTTGTAAATGTCCCCCAGTCTCTTTTCCTCTTTCCTTGGGTCCTTTTCCTTCCTCCCGTCCAACCACAGTACCCACAGTTACCCTCTCTCCTGCCCTTCCTCAATCCCTACATTATCCTTTGTTTTCTTTCTAACTTTTAAGGTTTTGTCCACATTTATAGACATACACAGGCAACCTGACAGGCTAGGATACACATCTGAGAGAAAACATGCAAATTTTGTCTTATTGGGTTTGTGTTACTATATTGCTATATCCATATATATTTATAAATATATATATAAAATCTTCAAATGATATTTTTGCAGAACAAAGTGATATAAAATACGCAAAGAATAAAGAAATTGAATAATGCATTCAAGCGTTAACTGCTAAGGTTTGGCTGTACCTCCCACAGACCCCAGCGGAGAGTTGGCCCATGACACATTAGTAAGTTGGTAGACCACTCAAGAGATGGACATTTGCAGAAATTTAGGTCACCAGGGATGTGCATATGAGACAACTGTGGGGTGGCAGCCCCTCCTCTTCCTCTGCTTTTGTTTCTGGCTCTCAGGTAGTAGAGTAGCTCTGTTCTACAGTGCAGTCCTAACAATAGCCCCAATACATTTTATTGGGCCTTACCACAGGCCCAATAGTTCACCTACCAACTGTGAACTAAAACCTCTGGATCTTCAGCCCAAATAATCTTTCTCCTTAAATTCTCTCTGTTAGCATTTCCTCTAGGCTCTGCCCAACAGTTACCTACCAACAGTCTGGTACATGCCTAGTTCACATATAAAAGAACTTCCCATGTTCCCTCCCCCTCCTTCCTCCTCCTCCTCTTCCTCCTCCTCTTCCTTCTTCTTCCTCTACTTTCTCTTCTCTTCTTCTTCTTCTTCTTCTTCTTCTTCTTCTTCTTCTTCTTCTTCTTCTTCTTCTTCTTCTTCTTCTTCTTCTTCTTCTTCTTCTTCTTCTTCCTCTCTCTCTCCCTCCCTCCCTCCCTCTTTCTCTCTTTCTCTCCCTCTCCCTCCTTCATTTCTCCCAAATGTTCCTGGCCAGTCTCCTCCCTTCTTTCTCTTTCCTCTCTTTCTGTCCTTCACTGTCCCCTTTCTTTCTCTGCCTCTACTTCTTTCCCCAGACTCTCTTCCCTTGTCCCAAATAAACTTCATTTTCTTCTAGGCCAGTGGGGGAGGGGAGATGACTCAGCATGCCCCCCTAAGGGATCCCCTCCTGCCACATCATGTCACCACATTACAAAATATATCACTCTCAGATTATGTTACAAAGAAGAAAAATTAGCAGCACCTAATTCTTAAAATAAGCAAACAAAAAAAGCTCACAGAGCAATATTCACATATTGAAACAACCTGGGAGTAAGAAGGTGTCAGTGTAAAGCAACTGCCTCTCAAGCAGCAAACATTCTCAGATGCCACGAAACGCCGGGTGAGCATGATATGGAACACATGTAATGTGGGGTGCAGGTGATGCAAGGTGTGTGTGATACTGGATGTGTGTAATTCAGTGCTGGGTGGTCATGACTCTGGGTGCGCATGATGCTGGATGTGCATGATGCTGGGTGTGCATGATGCTGGGTGTGTGTGATGCTGGGTGTGTATGATGCTGGGTGTGTATGATGCTGGATGTGCATGATGCTGGGTGTGTATGATGCTGGGTGTGCATGATGCTGGGTGTGTATGATGCTGGGTATGTATGATGCTGGGTGTGTATGATGCTGGGTGTGTATGATGCTGGATGTGCATGATGCTGGGTGTGTATGATGCTGGATGTGCATGATGCTGGATGTGCATGATGCTGGGTGTGCATGATGCTGGGTGTGTATGATGCTGGGTGTGCATGATGCTGGGTGTGTATGATGCTGGGTATGTATGATGCTGGGTGTGTATGATGCTGGGTGTGTATGATGCTGGATGTGCATGATGCTGGGTGTGTATGATGCTGGATGTGCATGATGCTGGATGTGCATGATGCTGGGTGTGTATGATGCTGGGTGTGTATGATCCTGGATGTGCATGATGCTGGGTGTGTATGATGCTGGGTGTGTATGATGCTGGGTGTGCATGATGCTGGGTGTGTATGATGCTGGGTATGTATGATGCTGGATGTGCATGATGCTGGGTGTGCATGATGCTGGGTGTGCATGATGCTGGATGTGTATGATGCTGGGTGTGTATGATGCTAGGTATGTATGATGCTGGGTGTGTATGATGCTGGGTGTGTATGATGCTGGGTGTGTATGATGCTGGGTATGTATGATGCTGGGTGTGTATGATGCTGGGTGTGTATGATGCTGGATGTGCATGATGCTGGGTGTGTATGATGCTGGATGTGCATGATGCTGGGTGTGTATGATGCTGGGTGCGCATGATGCTGGGTGTGTATGATGCTGGGTATGTATGATGCTGGGTGTGTATGATGCTGGATGTGCATGATGCTGGGTGTGCATGATGCTGGGTGTGTATGATGCTGGGTGTGCATGATGCTGGGTGTGTATGATGCTGGGTGTGTATGATGCTGGGTGTGTATGATGCTGGATGTGCATGATGCTGGGTGTGTATGATGCTGGATGTGCATGATGCTGGGTGTGCATGATGCTGGGTGTGCATGATGCTGGGTGTGTATGATGCTGGGTGTGCATGATGCTGGGTGTGTATGATGCTGGGTATGTATGATGCTGGGTGTGTATGATGCTAGGTGTGTATGATGCTGGATGTGCATGATGCTGGGTGTGTATGATGCTGGATGTGCATGATGCTGGATGTGCATGATGCTGGGTGTGTATGATCCTGGATGTGCATGATGCTGGGTGTGTATGATGCTGGGTGTGTATGATGCTGGGTGTGCATGATGCTGGGTGTGTATGATGCTGGGTATGTATGATGCTGGATGTGCATGATGCTGGGTGTGCATGATGCTGGGTGTGCATGATGCTGGATGTGTATGATGCTGGGTGTGTATGATGCTAGGTATGTATGATGCTGGGTGTGTATGATGCTGGGTGTGTATGATGCTGGGTGTGTATGATGCTGGGTATGTATGATGCTGGGTGTGTATGATGCTGGGTGTGTATGATGCTGGATGTGCATGATGCTGGGTGTGTATGATGCTGGATGTGCATGATGCTGGGTGCGTATGATGCTGGATGTGCATGATGCTGGGTGTGTATGATGCTGGATGTGCATGATGCTGGGTGTGTATGATGCTGGATGTGCATGATGCTGGATGTGCATGATGCTGGGTGTGCATGATGCTGGGTGTGTATGATGCTGGGTGTGCATGATGCTGGGTGTGTATGATGCTGGGTATGTATGATGCTGGGTGTGTATGATGCTGGGTGCGCATGATGCTGGGTGTGTATGATGCTGGATGTGCATGATGCTGGGTGTGTATGATGCTGGATGTGCATGATGCTGGATGTGCATGATGCTGGGTGTGCATGATGCTGGGTGTGTATGATGCTGGGTGTGCATGATGCTGGGTGTGTATGATGCTGGGTATGTATGATGCTGGGTGTGTATGATGCTGGGTGTGTATGATGCTGGATGTGCATGATGCTGGGTGTGTATGATGCTGGATGTGCATGATGCTGGATGTGCATGATGCTGGGTGTGCATGATGCTGGGTGTGTATGATCCTGGATGTGCATGATGCTGGGTGTGTATGATGCTGGATGTGCATGATGCTGGGTGTGTATGATGCTGGATGTGCATGATGCTGGATGTGCATGATGCTGGGTGTGCATGATGCTGGGTGTGTATGATCCTGGATGTGCATGATGCTGGGTGTGTATGATGCTGGGTGTGTATGATGCTGGGTGTGCATGATGCTGGGTGTGTATGATGCTGGGTATGTATGATGCTGGATGTGCATGATGCTGGGTGTGCATGATGCTGGGTGTGCATGATGCTGGATGTGTATGATGCTGGGTGTGTATGATGCTAGGTATGTATGATGCTGGGTGTGTATGATGCTGGGTGTGTATGATGCTGGGTGTGTATGATGCTGGGTATGTATGATGCTGGGTGTGTATGATGCTGGGTGTGTATGATGCTGGATGTGCATGATGCTGGGTGTGTATGATGCTGGATGTGCATGATGCTGGGTGTGTATGATGCTGGGTGCGCATGATGCTGGGTGTGTATGATGCTGGATGTGCATGATGCTGGATGTGTATGATGCTGGGTGTGCACGATGCTGGATGTGCATGATGCTGGGTGCGCATGATGCTGGGTGTGTATGATGCTGGATGTGCATGATGCTGGATGTGCATGATGCTGGATGTGCATGATGCTGGATGTGCATGATGCTGGGTGTGCATGATGCTGGGTGTGCATGATGCTGGGTGTGCATGATGCTAGATGTGCATGATGCTGGGTGTGTATGATGCTGGATGTGTATGATGCTGGATGTGTATGATGCTGGGTGTGCACGATGCTGGATGTGCATGATGCTGGGTGCGCATGATGCTGGGTGTGTATGATGCTGGATGTGCATGATGCTGGATGTGCATGATGCTGGATGTGCATGATGCTGGGTGTGCATGATGCTGGATGTGCATGATGCTGGGTGTGCATGATGCTGGATGTGCATGATGCTGGGTCTGTATGATGCTGGGTGTGTATGATGCTGGATGTGCATGATGCTGGATGTGTATGATGCTGGATGTGCATGATTCTGGGTGTGCATGATGCTGGATGTGCATGATGCTGGGTGTGTATGATGCTGGGTGTGCATGATGCTGGGTGTGTATGATGCTGGGTGTGCATGACTCTGGTGTGCATGACTCTGGGAGTGCATGATGCTATATGTGTATGATGTTGGGTGTGTATAATGTTGAGTGTGCATGATGCTGGGTGTGCATGATGCTGGGTGTGTATGATGCTGGATGTGTATGATGCTGGGTGTGCATGATGCTGGGTGTGTATGATGCTGGGTGTGCATGATACTGGGTGTGCATGACTCTAGTGTGCATGACTCTGGTGTGCATGACTCTGGGAGTGCATGATGCTATATGTATATGATGTTGGGTGTGTATAATGTTGAGTGTGCATGATGCTAGGTGTGCATGATGCTAGGTGTATCTGGTGGCTTGCCTGCAATTCTAGCACTCCAAAAACAGACACAGGGGATCCCTACAGAAGGCTGACTACCTAGGCTAGCCATAGTAATGGCCAACTCTGTGCTCAACAGAGAGACCCTGCCCCAGTAAATAAAGTGGTGAGCTATCCAGGAAGACTCCAATGTCAACCTCCACATGCACTTGCACACCATGTTCCCACACACTATTATACATGTGTGTACATATGCATGCATGCACACACACACACACATGCACATGAAAAAATTATTTAAAAGAATAACTCATGCTGAAAATGAAAATGCACCAAGCCAAAAATTAACAATGATGTTCCTAACACAATAGCCTACAAAAATAAAAAAAGGGAGGGGGGGTAAAAAGTGTCAACTATAAGGAAGAATAAGAAACCTTTTTCTTCTCACACAGTCTGAGAAAAGATGCAGACTAATTGATTAGTGTTATAGATGACAGTAGGATCAATTGGAAGTTTGAATAAAAGTCTACTCCCTAACAACAGAAGTCATATTCTGTTTGTAAGAACCCTGGGGTGCTTACAGAATTTCTCATACATTAGTTTTCTAAGAAGTCCCCCCAAATTCTCAAATAATCTGTCACACAAACATTCTTGGACCAATGCCAAATACGGTTCATGTCTGAAATTTACCTCACTTGCAAAGGAATGCAGATTAAACCACAGCAAATGAACAAACACAAAAGAACAGCAACTCCGTGTACTGCTGAGGATGGAAGAAATCAGGGCTCTTGGTCTTAGTGGCAGTGTAAATCGATGTAATCTGGTGATCTCTACCAACATTTAAAATAGGTATCTGGGGCGGGTGGTAGGATTGCCCAGTGGGTAAGGGAACTGCCAGGAAGATGGATGATCTGAGTTTAATCCCGGATCAGAGACGCAGACACAAATATACTAAAGGAAACAGATCAGTACCTGGCTCAGCCAATATCAGAGAAACTTCCTCCAGCTCAGGCAGCTGAGGAGAACGAATACAGAGACCCACAGCAGAACAGTATGTGGAGAGTGAGAGACTTTGAAACGCTCATCCTAAATGGGGTGTCTCCATCAAATCCCTCACCCCAGAGCTCAGGGAGCCCTGTGGAAGAGGAGACAGAGACGTCTAAGAGGCAGAGCGGATAGAGCAAACAAGAGACCTGGCTCTCTAAATCAACGGGGTCAGTGGACACATAAACTGAGAGAGACAGAGGCAGGAGGAGCAGGAGCAGGGCCTGCAGGGTCTGCACCGATGGGGCCCTAGAGCTGAAAGGAAAAATGGACACAGCCTCCGTCCCTAAGCCAGAAGCCACCTCCAGCTAGCTGGTAACTACCTCCAAAGGAAATTCTAGTGTTCTCCAAGGGAGTCTCACCGGGGAAACAAACTGCTCTTAAGGTAGGCCCCATGCCCAGCGGTGTATAGACAACAGGAAAAACTCGACGTCATCACTAGAGGTTCTTTCTCTCTTAATGTCATGTCAGGCTTGTTTGATTTTAATATTATTCTTTATTTTTATCTACTTATACTCTTCCCTCTGATCCAGGGAGTTCTCTGAGGAAGTTACATGTGTAGCTTCCTGTTCTTTACTCCTTGAGAGATCACCTTCTTCCTGACCTCCGGCTTCTTTCAAGAATTTTCTCTTCATCATTGGTGTTCCGGAGAATGAAATGATGCAGAGGCATAATTTTTTGCACGTATGTGTTACTTAAGCCGTGCATCATGTTCCTTTCTTTGTGATTTGGTGGCTGACATTAATTTCAGGAAATCCCCGGAAAAAGAAAAAGACACGTTTATAGACAAAATATTTTAAAAAAAAAATAGAAACTACCCTTTTATGTATAATACACATCTAGAAATTTTTCCTACAGAAACCCTTACAACTATGACATTGAGGAATGTGCATGCGATTTCCATCATAGTGTTTGTTGAAGTGAGAGAGACACATGCTCTAGTGGCCATCGGTGGGTAAAGGGTTAACTGTGGTCTTCTCCCAGCATTGCTGTTAACAAGAAGGGGGCAACTTGGGTGCACTTCTCTGACAAACAGAAGCTCCAAGATCTGCAAGAGCATGATAACCTAACAGCTGCCATGCTGCTGTTTCCATAAGGACAGGAGAATGTGCAGAAACACAGGCTCTGCTAACCTCGGGGGATTCTGGGAAAAAAGAACCCCAGGACAGGAGAGACCTGCTTTCCCCAAGTATCTTTTCTCAGCACTTGTATTTTTACGCTGTTCACGTATTCCGATTCCAATAATGAATAAGCCCAAGCCTCTAGCCATTTTATTTATTCATTTAAAACACAACATCTTAGTAAGATGAATTGTCTAGTGATAAGCCTAATGAACTCACTGCAGAAAATCCAAATTCCTTTGCACATTCCCTCCCCATCCCTCTGTCGGCTAACGTGTCTGTACAATTTAATCAGAAAACATGTTCAACGAGGTTTCTGAAAGCTTCAATATTTGACTGTCACATGCCCAGTCAGGCCCTGGGGAGCCATGACAGGACAAACCGCTAGAACTTGGCTTCCTCTTGCAGCGAACCCCCTTGATGACATCAGATATCCCTCTGATCTCTCTCCTCTCCATTCCCAAGTGGACATACTACACACATCCTAGCCTTGGAACCTCTGTACAGATGGTTCCTGCTTCCTGGGTCACCCCGTCCTCCACAGTCATACTGTGTACTTAATGGACACACCTAGCTGTGCCAAAATGCCACTTAATTGGAAAGCCTCCGTGTAACCGCACTCACTACCTTCTTGGTCTCTCTACCTCTTTTTTGTACCTTCTTTTTTTTTTTAAATCACTTATACAGCAAGGGAAGCAGGGCCTGTGTTTACCAGGAACTGCCAGGAGCTAACTGCACATAGGAGGCACCGAAAAACAAAATACTCTTACATGCACAATAAAATTAGCAGATAAGAAATCTCCAGTATGATTAATTTTTGACTAAGTACCTCTCCAAGGTGTTTAATTTTTTTTTCAAACTGTGGCCTGTTTCTCATCTTTCTGGTCTAGCTGAAAAGGAAACGCAGGGCAGATGGAGAAAGGGCCTTTGGGAAGAAAGAACATTCATTCAAGGAAGGACAAGGAATTCTGTCCACACTGTTCCATTTTCTTAAAATTTCCGAGGCCAATGTGAGAGTAATTCAGAAATAGTAGGCTGGGTTTTTGTTGTTGTTAGCTTTGTTTGTTCGTTGGTTGTTGTTGCTGTTCATTCAATTAAATAGTATAGAAAACCTTCTCTCAGTGGGATGGGAACAGAGCTCAATGCTTCAGACATGCCTTAAAACAAGGCTGAAGTGCAGGAAGTCATATGACCTGAAGAAGTCTAGTCCAGACCTGGACTTTCATGACGCAGTGGGTGTGTGTCAGATCCATCCAAGCCTCAGAGAACCAGAGACTATCCTTGCAACCCTGAATGAACCCACCCTTGTCAATTCCAAATGTATAATGGAATTCAATGAATCTGCTCTGGGAGTCCTCACAAGGAACGGCACTAGGCTGTGTGGGAGCATCACTGTGCATTGAGTCTGGCTATCATGTCACATCTAGACAATCCTGCAGGAAGGGGACCCTAATTCCCAACCCATATGGTTCTGTGAGAGAGCTGTGTATCCCGCTCAGCACCAATTCACGAGCTGGTCGCACGGAGATCAGCCTTGATCTGAAGAAGACGGTTTTCACTACAGGGGAGCAATGCCCTACTAATGTGGCCTTCACTGTTGTTAGCATTCCGCTATGAGCAAGAGGGCCCTGAACCTGAACCTCACCCCCACCTGGCCAAGGAGAGCTCCATACTCTGGTGAATTAGAGAGCTGTCTGGTGTCAACCAAAGGAACGGGTTTTTGGAGTCTATTCTGGTAAATAAAATAACAACTTACTATCAAAACAACTACCAGAGAGCAAAGCTGGGTACACAGTCTTTACTCGGCTCCATGGGCTTTTGCAGACTCCTAGACAGGAAGAAGGTCTCCAAGTGTGACCTAAGTCTTCCTTAAGCCAATACAAGCAGCATAGCTCCCACTGCTATTGGAAATGCCACAGAGTTCCTACCTACACACTCTCCATATTGTGCGCTATGAAATGTCTGAGGGCCCTCCTCTGCCTCCTTTAGAATAAGCAAGCTTCCTTCTCGGCATCCAAAATGATTGTCCAGGTTATTCCGCTAACGCTCCCGATTTCTAAAAACTGACCATCTGAAGGGGATTATTTTTTACAGTCTTGGCTAGCTGCATGTCCTGTTCCTCAAGCATTTAACTTGCCCAGCCCCCCTGAGCCTGTCACACTCTACACAGAGCAGAGGGAAACCAAGAACCGCTTTCTGGAACATCTGTGGCAGCCGACCCTGGGTTACCTCTGCTGTGTATGCGTCCAGCATTTACCTAAAATTATTCTGTGCTCCAGTGACACTATTACAAGGGGGCAGGAAGAGTGCTGGCCTAATGAGGCGGCAGATGACATCCACTGGTCTCCATGTGGAGATCGCACAAGTCAGGCTGTGCGTTCATCAAGTCACCAAAGGCCTTTGGCCCTTGAACAAGGCAACCTTTGTCAACACCTGAGTGGAAAATGAGCTGCCTCCTTTCTAGTGCTAATAAGTTGAGTGGGGAAGGGGTTAGGTTCCGTGGGAAAATGTATGTGCAACCTCCCCAGGCGAGCATCTGAAGCAAGGGACTCCAGACTGCAATAAGAAGCTCCTGCCTGAAACTTGAGACACCTTGAGAGAGGTCCTCCTGGGTCCTCGAGACCAGGATCAGCCTTCTTCGTGGTGCTTGGCATGCAGTGGTCCTCCATACTGACTTATAGAATGAATGAGTGAATGAGTGAATGAATGAATGAATGAGTTATTCAGATTTACACTTGGTTCTGGATTTCCTGCATACTGAAGCAAACAAAGCTGGTATGTGTAACTCTCCATGTGTGCAAGAGAGAATGACTATTACTTAGAAGGCACGATGCTGCCAGCATTGTCTGGGGGAGTGCTGTGCATGTTTCCACACACCCCTAAAATCCCCAGAAGAAAGCCATGCAGAGAGCCAGTACATCGGGCTTTTCTTGTTGGGTGGAAACTCTGTTAGTCCTACCTTAAAGTTTTCTATTGCCATGAATAAAATAAACAAAAGCAACTTGGGGAGGAGAGAGTTTATTGCAGCTTACAACTCTCAGGCCACAATCCACCACTAAGGGAAGTCAAGGAAGGAACCTAGAGGCGGGAACTGCAGCAGTAGTCGCCATGGAGGAATGCTGCGTACTGGCTTGCTCCTCCTGACTTACTCAGCCTGCTTTCTTACATAATTCAGAAGCAACCAGCCCATCGGCGGCACTGCTCACATCAGGCTAAGCCCTTCCACATCAACCACTAATCAAGAATATAATGTATAATAAACTTGCTTATAGGCCAATCCTGATGGAGGCATATTCTCAGTTAGGATTCCCTCTTTTTCAGATATGTCTAGGTTCCTGTCCAGTTGACAAAAACCAACCAGGACAATTGACCCTTGTCAACTTGACACACAGATACTTTACCATTTAACCATAACCATCCCTTTCTTGTTTATCCCCAAGATCCCACATTAGTATCATATCAGAATATTAAACATTTCAACCTTTAAAAGCCACACGGTCTTTAAAAATTCAAACTCTTTTAAAGTACAGTCTCTTTAAAGCATCTAGTCTTTTCTAAAGTTCAAAGCCTCTTCAAAACATCCAAAATCCCTCTAAAATTACAAAGTCTCCCAGTGGTGGTCTGTATAAAACAGAAAGGCAGTGACATATTTCTTCCTATTTCAAACAGGAAACACCAGAACAGAGAAAAAAAAAAAAAAAAAAAAAAACAATGAAGTCCACGAAGTCCAACAGAACAAAGGGCTCAGTCTGGGATCCCTGGGATTCACTCATGGTCTTCTGAGCCCCCAAAGCCTTGTCAGCTCAACTTCTCAGGCTCTCCCATCCACAAGACACAGGGTTTGCATCCCAGCTACCACTCCACCCCTGCTGCTGTCCTTGGTGGTTATCCAATGGCACAGGCATCTCCAAAATGTTGGGGTCTCCATGGCAACTGGGCTGCACTTTCAAGAACATTTTCTCCTAAGCTCTCTTCAGGGACTCTGACCCTGCCACCCGGTACCAAGACTAAACTTCTTTCAATGACTCCTTTAGTTCTGGGGTTTCTGCAGCAGCCAAGGTTGTATCTTCACCAATGGTCTCTCCTATTCTCTTACCATGCCAAGCCTAGGTTGCTCTCCATGATCCCTTCATGCCTTCCAAACTAACCAGTACCACCTGGAAAATTCTTACATATTACCAAGCCCCATTGCCAGCAGGACATACAGTCTTAATTCCCTCGGAACCACAGCTTCTGTGTGCTCATCTGAGTAAACAGTTCCTAGAAGATTTCCTGTCAAGGAGCCTGTTCTCTTAATCACAGCAGATTCTATTAGTCCCAGCTGACCAGTATCAATTGTCCCAGCAAACAAAGATTTCACTTTAGTGGCTCTGGTCTCCTGTTAATCACGAGTGATTCTTCAGCCCCAGCTGACCAGAACCCCATATCCTTAATTCAAAATATCAAACAGACCCAATAGAGTCTTGAAGTGACTCTCAAATTTCCCTCTGAAACTTCAGAAGCCTGGCCTCCATTGTCTGTTCTGATATCGGCATTATCTTTTAAGTTCCCACAGACTCTTAGTAAGCTCTATACACTTGGCTTTTTCTCAACCAAAGTTTCAAAAGCCTTCCACAATTCCCCCCAAAACACAATCAGAGCTGTCATATTATCCCACTAACCTGGGGCTAATTTTCATCCTAGCTAGGTTTCTATTGCTGTGATAAAGACCTAGACTTAGGAGGAAAGGGTTTGTTGCAGCTTACAACTCTTAGGTCACAATACAGCACTGAGGGAAGTCAGGGCAGGAACTCAAGGTAGGAGCCTGGAGGCAGGAACTGAAACAGTGCCATGAAGGCAAACTTCATGCTAGCTTGCTCCTTGAAGCTTGCTTAGCCTACCTTCATATGCAACTCAGGACCAATAGCCCACGGGTGGCACTGGCCACAGCAGGCTGGACCCTTCCACACCAATCATTAATCAAGAAAATACCCAACAGACATTCCTACAGACCAATCTTGATGACGACATTTTCTCAATTAAGATTGTCTCTTCCTGCATATGTCAAGGTGAAAAAAAAAAACATCCAGGACACTCCCCATACCTACTATGGGGCAAAAACCAAGGCTTGTGGCTTCTTTGCATCCTTGTCAGCCTTCATGACCATGCTATAGGAACTCAGTTCTCATTCCCATTAGTTGACAGGGGCAAAAACAGGACCACAGGCTGGAAAGGTGAATTCTTAGAATTTAAACTGGGTTTAGAAACACACCTGTGGTTTCTCTGCAAGAAGTCAGATGCTGTTTGCAAACCCTTTCCTAGCTCTAGACTTGTTTTCTTCTGTAGACACAAGAGACATAGTCTATATATTCAAACAGGGTTGCAGACAATACATGATAACTAAGAGTGTCTGACTGAAGTCTAAGAAAACTGATTTGGAGGTTGGAGCAATAGCTCAGCAGTTAAGGGTGTTAACTATTCTCACAGAGGAGCAGGCTTCTGTTTCTGCAACCACATGGCAGATCACAACTTCCTGTAACTCTAGTTCCAAAGGATCCAGCACTATCTTCTGCTGTTGGCCTTGGCCTCAGGCACACATAGTACACATATACACACTCAGGCAAACACACACACACACACATACACACACAAGCGCGCACACATGCATATTTAAACTAACTTCACTGAATAGTGTCACATTCTCCTCCCACGAAACAAGCCACTGCCCTACCTGTGCTAGGGTCTAAGCAGGATAGAGTAAATAATCAGCCTTCTGGATTTTGGAAATTTAATGGCAGCTTATAAAGAGTGAAAAGAGTGGTTCCTGTGTCAGCCAAGATGAGGTTAAACAGGACAGTGTTTTTGAAATTCAAATGTGCTAAATTGAAATTTGACTTAGCAAGGCTACACCTAGCCATATTTTAACAAAATAATATAAAGTCTAATAAAGAATAAAGATACGGGGAAATTTGTGTTCTATATGGACAGATAGACAAAATCCAAATATCTGTCACAGAAATATAGGTAATTGAACCATGACTGGCTGGCTTGTTTGTTTGTTTGTTTGTTTTTGTTTTACCAGGGTCTCACTGTATATTCCCAGATGGCCTGGAATTCTCTGATGTAGACCAAGCCTCAAACTCACAGAGATCTATCTCTGCCTCCCACGTACTGGGACTAAAGGTGTGCCGTCACACCCCAGACTCAGAACACTGTAATGATTACTTAGTCTTGAGTACACTGATGACTACTAAACATTAGTTTGTAGAGCTGGGTACTTGGTGCATGGGTTATATCACATAAGACGTGCCAAATCCATAGCCTTCTTGAGTTTATAATCTAGATGCAGTAGTTTAAAACGTTTTATATTTATTTTATTTTATGTGTAGGAGTATTTTTTCTGCAGGTATGTCTGTGCACCATGCTCTTTCCTGGTGCCCTCAGGGGTCGATTTCCCTAGACCTGGAGGTGTGAATGACCATGTGGGTGCTGGGAACTGAACCTGGGTCCTTGACAAAGCAGCAAGTACTTTTAACCACTGAGCTATCTCTAAGGCAAAATTTTAATTGATGAATCCCAAAATGGCTGCCCATTTTTGAAATAGAGACAAACATATTTGGGAGATATGCTTTCTGGTGTTAAAGGAACACCTTATAAAGAGATGTTGGGGCATCTCTCTTCCCACCACCTCCCCCATAATGATCAAGTGAGAAGGGCTGGAGTAATTTAAACCTAAGATATAAGGGCTCTCTTGTGAGCTTTGGAACTCCGGCTTTGATTCATATGCTAACTTCATGAAGCCAACGGTGGATTTGCCCTGACAATCCAGATCCCATTGACTGGAGGGATTCCCATAGGAGTTCATGGACCAGAGCAGGAAAGATGGCTCAGCAGTTAGGAGCACTTGCTGTTCTTGCAGAGAACCCAGGCTGGTTCCCAGCGCCCACACAGTGCCTCACAACCATCTGTAACTCGTGGTCCAAGGTATCCAATGCTGTCTTCTGACCTCCATGGGCACCAGGCTCACAGGTAGTGCACATACATGCATGAAGGCAAAACACACACACAAAATAAAATAAAATAAAGATAATTTTAAAACATAAACAAAACATTTAAAAAGAAAAAAAGAATTCAATGATAAGAAAATTACTAAAACCGTTTAAAGGATGCCAGGAGTAAATATTTGCTTCCTTCCTTGCTGATTTTGAGCATTTTACCATTCACAGCCTTCACCTATTATTTTATTATCCAGTTTAAAAGAAAACACATCCATCAGAAACATTTCAATGAAAAATTGTTTGTGCTAGATCAAAGGACTTCTAATTTTCCTCTCTCCCTTCTCTCTTTCTGCACCTATACACACACAAGCAAAAAAAAAAAAAGCAAAAAACAAAAAACAAAAAACAAAAACAATTACTCTTCAGTTGCCCAGTAAGGATGTTCTATATTTCTTAGTACTACTCCGTCCTCATAGAAGCAGTCGCTTAGAAAATACTGTTAATGAAGCCAGATGTATGAGCTTCCTCTCACCTGTATTCCCATTTGTCTCCACAAAATAATGACTTTCTCATGCAGCCTATACGTCATCCAAGGCAGACTTCTATGAAAAATAGGGGGGGAGGAGCCACACCCTGTTAAGCACCCTGCAAGTCCCAAATCCATGCTTCTCCTGTACCATTTGTTTCTGCAGATGCCCTTCCTCAAGTCCCACATTTCACTCAGTGCCCCAGCCTGAGAGTGAGCACAGCCAACTTTTTCAGTAGAATGTCTATTAGATGGTTGCAAACAGGGAGGTGGAATGTGGCAGCACACATAAGCTGGCTCCCGTGCTCACTGTCCTCTGGGAAAGAGAAGTCCCAACAGAGAGTTACCTGGAAGCAGACAAGAACCTCCGCTTCCTGATGCTGGAGTTGGCCTCCAGCTGTTAGGGTCCTCCAAAGGCTATGGTGGTTCTTTCATTCAGTCAAGGCAAAGGCACTTGGGATGTACTGACACTGTGTTTCCTAGGAAACGCATTATCTTCTTACTCTATGTTATCACCACATACCGTCAGGAACTTAATTCCAAAAGGGAAAGCAAGTATTCTTCATAGATTTATAGGCTTATGTAAACCTGTAAAGCCGGTACAGTTTTCCTTTTTGCTTTGATTATCAGAAGGCTTTCAGCGACACATAAGTTTTAATAACTCTTTATTCATCTATGCAGTTGTATTAGTCAAGTTCTCTAGAGTCACAGAATGTATGGGTAGTCCCACAAGGCAAGCATGTACCCCCACACCTTTAACCCCAGATGACTTTGAACTCAGAGATCTCCCTCTCTTAATCTTCTGGAATGCATAGCCACTATGCCTCAAGATCTCCATGCTAAGATCCTCAAGGTCAGAAACTTGTATTTCCCAGACTCCAGATTAGGATCACAGGTGAGCCTTCCAATTCTGGATTGTAGTTCATTCCAGATATAGTCAAGTTGACAACCAGGTATAGCCACTACAGCAATCAACAGACATATATGGGATCCCTGTTTCAGATTAGACATTATGCAAGATGAGGGTGGCTCAAAACCATAGACCCAGCCTTCAAGGGAGCCAGGGAAAGACATTGAGTTCACAGCTAGTTATTACTGTAGTTGAGACACATAAAGAATTCTCTAGAAGCTCAGAAATGCAGCATCTTACCAAGCCTGGCCTGGGGGAAACAAAGGAGTTGGGGACCCTTTAAAGTGATAGCAGCCTTGGTTCTTGGCAAATTATCTCTAATTTAGTTTCTGGCATTTCTCAGTTCTTATTTTGCAAATAATTTCAATTTCTTAAATCTCCTATCTGGGTGTGGTGGTATGCATCTGCTGACCCAGCTACTTGGGAGCGTGATCTGAAAAGGTCATTTTAGACCCAGAGTTAGAGACTAGCCTAGATAACACAAGACTCATTCTGAAAATTAATAAATGAGCAAATGATTAAACAAGAAATAAACAAAATTTAAATACCTATAAAAAGTTTGAAAAATACTTATGTATTTATGAGTACCTGCTTAAATAAACACACAAGACTCACAAAGTAGTATCTTCTCAATCTAAATAAAATTTTTAACATTTATAAAAACAAACAGCAAATATCCAGCAGTACGTGTCAGGTCCATAAGAAACCTGGGACAAATGGCTAAGTGTGGTGCCTGTTGGCATATCAAGCGCACGCTGGCTGCAGGCTCTCTCAGCCACTGCCTGTCACAGAGTCCTGTGTGGCATCCTGGCTCCTCTCGGTTCTTCTTACCCTGGGATTCACCCCAATCTCCGGTCCATAGCCTTAGCTTCTCTTCCCTCGGCTTCTAATTCCTATAAAACCCTGCCATTTTGGCTGCATGCTCTTTGTCTTCTCCTCTCTTGGTCCTTTAGGTTCCCTTTACCCTCTTGGCCCTTTCTCCTCCTCCTCCTCCTCCTCCTCCTCCTCCTCCTCCTCCTCCTCCTCCTCCTCCTCCTCCTCCTCTTCCTCCTCCTCTTTCTCCTCCTCCTCTTCCTTCTTCTTCTTCTTCTTCTTCTTCTTCTTCTTCTTCTTCTTCTTCTTCTTCTTCTTCTTCTTCTTCTTCCTCCTCCTCCTCCTCCTCCTCTTCCTCCTCCTTCATCTTCCTCCTCCTCCTCCTCCTCCTCCTCCTCCTTCTTCTTCTTCTTCTTCTTCTTCTCTCTTCTCTCTCTCTCTCTCTCTCTCTCTCTCTCTCTCTCTCTCTCTCTCTCTCTCTCTCCTTTCTCACTTTCCCCACTCCAGCCCCTCCCCCATTTCTTGTCCCCCTGTGGCCCGGTTTAGCCAACAGGTCATGTTTAATCCACCATTCCTCCTCCCTGCTCCAGTCCCTTCCAGGTGTCCCTGGCTGTACCCTCCCTCTATCTACAATACAAACCTTCTCCTCAACTACACACTTTGGAGTGGTCATGTCCTCATTCCGTCCAGTAAGGACTGAGAATAACAAAGGTATTGTATTTGTTTAGCATATTCTTTATCGCTTTTTAAAAGATTTATTTCTGTATATGGGCTTTGTTTTGTTTTGCGTGCCTATACATCTGCATGCCAGAAGGCAGCACCGATGCCCGAGACTACAGTTGTAGTCAGTTGTGAGCTGACATGTGGGTGCTGAGAATATGGACTCTGGACCTCTGAAAGAGTAGCCAGTACTCTAAAGTGCCCAGCCATCTCTCCTGCCCAGTTTAACCTATTCGTAATCTTGTCTGTTTGACTATCAATGATGTTAACATACCAACTGCAAAGGATTTTACAGAGTATTTCTGGGCCAGTAGATAATGATTGACAACCCAGATCAGCTACATGGTTTCCAGATCCTGGCTTACTTCCAGATATGTCTAATGCAAAGCCAAAACATTCTTTTGCTAGCTCCTATCCCAACTGTATCATGTGCTGTAAGAGAATGGGGTTGCTGGCATAATTTCAAGTTATATCATTGATTCAGATCTATCCCTGAGCAAAACTGCTTTTATTTCAAATGAATACTCTCTAGTGATCTGAACAGCAGAGGCAGTAAAAACAACTCTACGTTTATGTGAGTGTTCCCATCCCCCAAGGAATAGTTTTCTGGGCCTACAAATACCTTAAAAGCAATAAAAAGTTTGGAAAGTTGGAGTCCTTTTTTTTTTCTTTTTCTTCTTCTTTTTTTTTTCAACTTTCTAAGAAGCCAGAGTTCTACATAATGCATATAACAACGAATTTGGTGTGTAACGAATGCTTAAATAAAACACCTTCGACACAGGGTTTTTACTAAATTCTGGTTACTCATACAGCTATGGTAAGAATACAATGTCCCACTTCTCAATCAGAATAAGCAAGCAAAGGGATGAGGCATCCTAGAAGAGCTGCTCCAAAGCCACATGCCAGCACGGTCTTTCCTGGTCTCTTTGTACAAACTGTTAACCGCTGACCCTTCCCAGTGCGGTGGCTTTGCTCTTTCTTCCTCCCCGTCATCTGTTTCCTTCCCTCCCTTCCTCCTCCCTTCTTTTATACTGCAAGTCCTTATCGCCAGGAAACACTGGCTTCTTTGCCCATTCCCTCTGCACAGAAAAGGACCCTGAGAGCAGGGGCTGTGCTTGTCTCCAAGAGCTGGCATCAAGGACGCATTTAGCAAATGTTTGCCAAATGAATCTTTCTAGCTCTTTCTCCTTTGGCTCATTCACATCCAATCTGCAGCAAAGCCAAAGCACACTGGAGGTGGGAAGAATGCTGTTCTGACTGTTTCTTCTCCTTAATTCTTGCAAATAGCAGTTTCCTACAGATCAAGGCCAACGTAAGCTATTAAAAACAATGAATTCATGAAATTCTTAGGTAAATGGATGGAACTAGAAAGTGTCATCCTAAGCAAGGTAACCCAATCACAAAAGAACACATATGGTATGCCCTCACTAATAAGCGGATATTAGCCCAAAAGCTCAAAATTAACAAGTTACAATTCACCCAGCACAGGAAACTCAAGAAAAAGGAGGACTTAAGTAATGGTGCTTTTGTACCTCTGAGAAAGGGAACAAAATACTCACAGGAGCAATAAGGGAGACGATGTGTGGAGCAGAGACTGAAGTAAAGGCCACCCAGAAACTGCCCTACCTGGGGATTCATCCTATAAACAGTCACCAAATGCCGACACTATGACAAGAGTATACCAAAAGGAGTATGCCATGGTTGTCTCCAGAGGGGCCCTGCCAGAGCCTTACAAATACAGAGGCAGAAGTTAGCAGCCAATTATTGGACTTGGCATAGGGTCCCCAATTGAGGAACTGGAGGATGGTCCAGAGGAGCTGAAGGGGTTTACAGCCCCATGGGAAGAACAATGGTTTCTGCCACCCAGATGCCCCAAGACTCCCAGGGACTAAACCATCAACCAAGGGGTACACATGGTTCTAGCCAAAAATGTGGCAGAAGAAGGCCTTGTTAGGCAGCAGTGGGAGGAGTGGTCCTTGGTCAGGTAAAGGCTCAATAGAGGCCCAAACAAAGGGAAACCGAGGGGGGGGAGAGGTGGGAGTGTGTCAGGTTGAGGGGTATATATGTGGAGGCAGGGGGAGGGAGGAGGGGTTGGGGATTTTTAGGGAGGGGGGAAATCGGGAAATGTTTTACCATTGGCAATGTAAATGAAGACAATATTCAATAAAAAAAGCCTTGCAAGCAATAGTCCTTTGTCTGTAGTTAACTGACTGATAGAGAAGGCCTTCTGATACCTACTCTGCAGGGCTCCCAAGAATGCTCTTCAGGAGGTTCTCACTAGGAGGGCTACAGTACCTACTTATGATCTCAAAATGAAACACATGCCTACTGGCTGCACTGACTCCCCGTGTTGCATCTAAAACCAATGGGCAGTAGCAACGGAACCAGGCAAGCCATGACCATCAACCATACTGTGCCCTGACAATCCTCATATCAAGTTGACCTCATGGCCCCAGTTTATTTGACAGTCAAGTCATTTCTTTTCCTGAACATAAGTCTATAGGACTCTTCTAATTTTGCTAGGTCTGACTAAAGAAAAAGCAGTCAAATATTCACAAGAAATACAAGCTACGATCTCCCCAAGTCACCAGGACTCCAGAACCCTTGTAAAAGAGAAGTCGGAAAAAAAGCCTGAAGAGGTGCTACTGTTCCTGACCCATAATTGTTCAGGATCTGTCACTACAACAGAATGCATCATAGAAAAATAATTTTTAAATAAGTAAATAAATAAAAGTACCCATCTACCAAAGCCCTGGGCTCTGAGCAGGCTTAATGCTAAGTCTCGGTATTGTATCTTGGCGCTTGCTAACAAAGTCTTCCACTAAACAGCCTGCCAAGCAGCAATGAAGCAGAGCGCTAGCAATTCTTTCAACAAGCTACGGAGAATGCAAGGCTAATTTAATGGGGCAGGGCCAAGTGCAGCTAACAAACGGCGCTTCTGTAAGATGGAAATAAGTTGCCCTGTTCTTTCGGCAGTAACTCTCCTGGCTAAGCAGCTCTGAAAGAGTTCAAAGCCTCCCTCTGGCCGATGTGCAGCTGACAATGAGTTCTTTTCCATTTGCAGCTAAGGAGAAATGGCCAGAACACGGGGCTTTGCCCAGTGTCCACAGGCATCAACCAGGGATTGGTGTATAGAGTTGTACCCAATCCCCTCCCTAGAGAAAGAACACACAGAACTACGCTCTCCTTGCTAGAAACCCAAGCATTTTGACTAAATCCCTTTCCTTTGTCCCAAACAGACACATGGCACATGGAAGCGAGTCCTATCCACCGCAACCCTTTGAACAGGCTGTAATACGGTCTGCAGGGTATTCCCTGTTTGATGCACATGGGGTGTCAGGCATAGCTTTCAGTGCCTCAAAAAAAAATAACCTTCATCCTAGGCCTGGCTCTTCTTTAAAAGGGCAATGTGTTGATCTGTTGTCTGCTCTGATTTGTCTATGCAACCATGTGAAGAGCGCCTGTGCAGGCAGCTCTGCCCACACTGACTGCATAGCTTTGGGAGTATCATTTCCACTTTCGCGGTCTCAGTTTCCTTCTAGGAAAAGCAGAGATGCGAGCGAAATGTCTGAGAGTGGCAGCTGCTCCAAGGCTCTGCGGTTCTCTGTTTTTTTCCTAAGCTGTTGCTCTCTTTGAAGGATGCACCCGCTTTTATTACCGGTTCTTTCTGTTCTCTCATTCTTATTTTGTTACAAAGACTCTGCCAGTCACGTGTCCTTTGCAGAGAAATCTTCTGTGTGACTCTTCAAGTCGCATAAGAGACCAATCCGAGTGAGTGTGTCGGCTTTCCGGCTCTAGCAGAATACCTGAGAGAAAGCAACTTCAAAGAGAAAAAGGTTGTTTGAGGATTCGGAGCACAGCGGGCTGGGGTGGGCTGGCCCGCCATTGCTTTTAGGCCTGTCATAAGACAGGAGATTAGTGGATGGCACACTGCAGAACCATTGCTGGGCAGAAAGGGAAGATGGAGAGGAAGATAGGGAAGAGAGAAAAAGGAAAGGGAAAGGAGGGAAAGGGAGAAAAAGAAGGAACTTCATACCAAAGCTTAACTCCCCCAACCATTTAGTCCATCAATGGTGCAACCTCTTCTAGAGGACAGACCCTCAGGATCCAAGAATATTCCAAAGGCTCTGGGACGCACTGGGGACCCAAGTCTTCCACACACGAGCTATGATGAGTGGGGGTGGGGGCACTTCACTTGCATACCTGGACATTAAGGCTCAGGAATTTCTATGTGCCTGGTTGTACCTTCCCACCCTTTGATCAACAAATTTAAGGAAAGAGAAGGCCTGGCCACACAGATCCCCATGTGCTTTCTTTTGAGGATCTGAAGATGGGCTCTCTAATTCCAGGCTTATTATGCCAGGGACAGGCAGCCCTGAAGCAATCAGCAGCTAAAATGTCTCCCCCTCTCTCATGCTTTGTTCTCTCATGCGTCCTCAGTGAGTCCTTTCATTTTCTCCCCTCACCCCACACGCCCTCTCTTGGCTGTTCTCTTCTCTCTTGGTCCTGCCAGCTAAGAAGGTTATTTAGACCCATTAGTGACCCATGACAAAATAAAATAAAATGAGAAATTGCTGCTTATCTTCAGCGAGCAGAACCACAGGATTAGGACTCAGAGCATCTGAAGCATTTCATGTTAACATTCAGAGAGCTGAAACATAAAAGCCCATGAGATGAAATGAATTCAGGATGGCGAATTAGATCAAGCACTGGCTCCTTGTAGAAACATTCGAAAGGCAGCTCTGGACCAGTGTTCTCCCCACCAGAAGTTGATATGGGTCACTGTCAAACATTCTTCCACAAGAAGTTGCTATGAGTTAAGGGAAGTTACCCAAACCACAGTATTTCACCAATAAAACCAGCAGCATCCCTGAGTTTAATGAGACCGCAGATCACAACTCTTTCAATGCATTCTCCAGAAGCAGGGATCATTCCTGTGGCGAGGATTTGCAGTTCAATCAGAATATCTCCTCTGCACCCACTTGAGAACTTAATACTCACAACGCCCATGTGATTAACAAAAGTCCAGGAGGACTGCCAACGACAGGCAGAAGTGTGGCATATCTAAGCAAGCGGGCACAGAAAGGTATCATTATGATGAATGTTGTAGACATTTGAGATAAAAAGCTTTAAAGTAGGAGGTTTTAGGGAGGAAACAAGTTGTTGAAGAGGTCCTTAGACACACTAGCCTTTCCTAATCACACACCAAGTACAACAATTTTAGATTCTGCACATCATTGTCCCCAGATAGAAGACCAGACAAGACATGCGTGAAGCAGATGGAAATGTTCAGTGCGGGCAGGCACAGGGGGAAGGATGTGGGCACTCCCCTTCCTAATCATCCTGCTTAGCCCTGATCTAGCTAGACCAGGCCAGATACCACTTCAGGATATGGAATCCTTTCATTTGGAACAAAAGACTTGACATTTTCTCCAGATGCAAGTTATTCCCTGAATGTTTGCTTACATGGTCATTGTGGTATAGCTCTGAAACAAAGGCCAAATCATACTGATGTCCAGATTCAAACAGTCCCATTTCCCCTTCTTTTTGACTTGAGAGAACATTTAACGTTTACCCTTCCCTCCAGGACAATGTAATATAATTCATTTGGAAACCAGCCATATGTGCAGTGGGACCTGGGGACAATCTGTGGAGTGGTACACACTGGCACACTAGTTTCAACAAGGGACCTACCGGTAGTGGAACAATGCCTCCAGCTGTGTCCTCAGAAATCTAAGGGAGGAGCAAGACCTGCACAGGCTAGAGTGACTTCCACTGAGTCTTGAGCAGGTAGGTCTCCTCTAGGGAAAAGATTGTGGCCCATCCCCTTCCTTCTGAACAGAGTGTCAGCAGAGCACAGGCAAAGACCCAGAGCACCAACCCTGCATCGATAGAGGGCTAATATCCAATATATACAAAGAACTCAAGGAGTTAGACTCCAGAGAGCCAAATAACCCTATTAAAAATGGGGTACAGAGCTAAACAAAGAATTTTCACCTGAAGAATTTCAGATGGCTGAGAAGCACCTTAAGAAATGTTCAACATCATTAGTCATTAGGGAAATGCAAATCAAAACAACCCTGAGATTTCACCTCACACCAGTCAGAATGGCTAAAGTCAAAAACTCAGGAGACAGCAGGTGTTGGTGAGATGTGGAAAAAGAGGAACACTCCTCCACTGCTGGTAGGATTGCAAGATGGTACAACCACTCTGGAAATCAGTCTGGTAGTTCCTCAGAAAACTGGACATGACACTTCCAGAGGACCCCGCTATACCACTGCTGGGTATATACCCAGAGGATTCTCTGGCATGCAGTAAGGACACTTGCTCCACTATGTTCATAGCAGCCTTATTTATAATAGCCAGAAGCTGGAAAGAACCCAGATGTCCCTCAGTGGAGGAATGGATGCAGAAAATGTGGTATATTTACACAGTGGAATACTACTCAGCAATTAAAAACAATGAATTCATGAAATTCTTAAGCAAATGGTTGGATCTGGAAAATATCATCCTACGTGAGGTAACCCAGTCACAAAAGAACACACATGGGATGCAGTCACTGATAAGTGGATATTTGCCCAGAAACTCTGAATACTCAAGACACAACTCACATATCAAATGATTCCCAAGAAGAAGGAAGGAGAGGACCCTGGTCCTGGAAAGGCTTGATGCAGCAATGTAGGGGATTGACAGGACAGAGAAGTGTGAGGGGGTTGATTGGAAGAGGACTTATGGGACTTATGGGGAGGGGGGAACCGGGAAAGGGGAAATCATTTGTAATGCAAACAAAGAATATAGAAAATAAAATAAATAAATAAATAAAAAGAGTTTAGGGGAGCAAAAGTGATGAGACAAGAAACAAGAAGGCTACTTATTACACAAAAGAAAAATGATTCTAAGAGTTGGAGATGATGCTGGTGCCCCAGCCCCTCCAGACAGGGTTTCCATCTTCTGGGCTCTTTCTGCTTCTATCCCAGATACCATGGCCCACCAGGCAGACACTATACTGGCCCTATTCAATAGTAATACTCAGAGCTTCAACCTCCTACCAATCACTGAGCTGGAAATACGCAAAATGAGGATACATACACAGAGAGGTCCTGCCTAACTGTAGATCGATTTCCTAATTTTCATCTGTGTCGGATGAGAAAGCAATGTATGTTCACTCGAAACTATAGTCTGAACTTGTTATTTCTAATATTTTTCCAGAGTAGCAAAATATGGGAAGCTGTGCTGTCGAGATGCTGGTCAGCGGCAGAGGGCATGCAGGTCCCAGTCAGCTGTGCAATCACAGGAGGAATCAACTGGGACTCAGAAACCAACTCCTTAGCTAGATGGTCCACATGTTAGAAATATGAAGTTCATTTTCTGCTTAGCCTATTTCCTCTTTATCATCGTTTTATGATTTACCCTCTCAGAATTGAGGAGCACCTGCCAAAGTTTTCCTCTCTGGAAACAAAGCTATATCAAGAAAGCTGGATAAAGCCCATCGGGTCATGATGGACCGCACTGGATGGAGATGCTGCCGACACCCTAGGAGAGTCCCGTGACTCAAAAAAGCAACCAATCCTCAAAGGCAGCCTCTCCCACCCAGTAGATATGCTCACCACCTTCACAGAAGCTGCCTAGCCTTGCCTCAAAAATCATCTCCAGTTATAATTCAGAGCAGGAACACAGCAGACGCTGGTCGCTTGCATTTCTGCATGAGGTTGTTAACGACATGCACCTAAAGAGAAGGTTGTCACATGGAGAGTGTGGGGACAAAGTCTCTAAAGGAAACAGAAGACACCCAGGTCTATGGCTACATTTTGTATATTATCCATTTCAAATGTCTAAAAAATGTATTGTGTGTGCTTGCATGTACATGTCATGTCATACATGTGGTGTCAGGGGATAACCAGAAGGAGTTAGTTCTCTCTTTCTGCCATGTGTGTTCAGGGTATCAAACTCAGGTCATTGCCCTTAATAGCACCTTTACCCCTGAGCCAGCTCACAGGCCCTCATGTTTTTAAATGTTGTTTATTCGTTAAGTAATTTTGCTTACTATATGTCGGTATATTTGTTTTATTATTTTATTGAGTGCTTATACCTCTACCTTCCTTCCAACATTCCCAGCCTAATCCTTGCAATCCCCTAGCACTAGGTAGGCGAGAAAGAAGGTTTGAGGAGAAAGGGGGGTTAGACCTCTATAGCCTACTTCCTGCTGATTAGGGTCGTCGGGTTTCTTGGGGAATGTCCAGTATGCATAGTCTGAGTATCCTAACAGTTCAGCAATCCAGCAATAGCAAATGCAATGAACCAGCAGCACAGAGAGAGGAAGAGCAGCAGTCACCACAGGCCCTCGTGTGGTTCTTGCATTTAAACCCTCTCCAGAGTCCCCAGAGTTAAACTATCTGCAGCTGGCACAAAAACAAAACAACAACAACAACAACAAAAAAAACAAAAAACAAAAAACAAAAAACAAAAACAAAACAAAACACACACACACATTTCTCACCTCCACTCCCAGCACAAGACAATCACAGTTGACACTGTGGACAAACTGAGGCAGCCCATATCCCACACCGGGGATTAAAGCAAAAACCATATATAACATGTGTGGGGATTTGAAGAAACCAAAACTCTCACTACAAGTTTAGCTCTCAGAAATTCAAAAATTATCTTTCTTCTCCTTTTCGTATTATGGTCTGAGAAAGCTAAGGAAGGCGGCCTTTTTAGAAATCCTTACAGATGCATTATTTGTTCATCCTTGCCTTCCAAGTCCCCAGGAAACCGTCATCAATGGCTCTCTGTGGCTTTGGAATATACCCACTCAGCAGAATTCTAGAAAGCAGGCGTCTGACACCAAAATTCCCTCTGCCCTTTACTATTTACCACTCAGGATGACTACAATCAGGGACTATTCATAACTTCGCAACAGAAGAGACAGGATACCCTGGTGAGTGCTGCCTTGCTCCCCTTGAGAGACAGGTGGCTCATGCTGTTCTCATCAGATGTTCTTCTGGTTTACAATCAAGGGGATCAGAACACCAGAGAATACTAAAACTAGAATAGAATAGGCTTTCAAACGAAAGCCAAAGGCGGGTGATGTGCATTTCATTGACTTGCCTTCACCACAGGAGCAACAAACAGACAAACAGCCTTCTGCAACACATCTCAAGACTAGACTCATTCGATCTCTGCCCACCGTTCCTGAGTACATCCTCCCTCCAGGTATTGGTAGCCTCACTTAGAGCCGGATTGTTGCGTTGTCAGATTCATTTGCTGGAAGTTGTTTCCTCTTTTCCTGTGTGAAAAATAAACCATGCACCTGACCATCTTCCTCTCTGTTACATGCAAGTCCTGTTCAAGACAGGAGGTAACAATAATAAAGAAGAAGAGATTATAGATGTGATAGAGATTAGAGAGGGTTGGAGGAAGATGAATTTGAGGTAGAAATCGTGTAAATATAATACTCACATATAAAATTCTCAAAAATAAAAAGAGGATTATACTCATAAACCAAGAATAGCAATTTCTCCCTGGGCAGTGGCAATTCACACCCTTAATCCCAGCATTTGGGAAGCAGAGGCAGGTGGATCTCTTATGAGTTCAAGGCCAACGTGGTCTACAGAGCTAGTTCTAGGACAGCTAGGGCTACACAGAAAAACCCTGTCTCAAAACACCAAATAGAGTAGCACATTCCCAAGGCTCCATAACGTATTAGCTAAAACCAGAAGAAGACAAGGACTTACCCATGATTTCCTAAGATACATTTTTATGTTTTAACCTATATTGTGCAAGACCCTTGTGCTAAGATACAATAAGATTCTGCAAAATACACTAAGAAAATAGTATAATGCATATTTAGCCATCAAACAAGTAAAGGAATTGTTCTACAAAGTATGGATACGGGTGTGGCTTGATGGTGGGGCCACACTCACAACAAACAAGACGCTGCATTAAGTCATTCAAGGGCCGGCTCTAGAAAAAATGTACATCAGTAGACACACCTACGTGTTTCTACACACATACAAAAAAGGAAAGGAATGGAGAATAAGGGAGGGAGAAAACCAAGGGGGGAGGGGGACAGAACGGAGGGGTCAGTAAATACAAAGAGTAAATAGCACATATGCAGGGAGGCTTGCTTTGAGAGGAGGGAGTGCTCTGTTTCTGGAAGCAGAAACTGAACCCCAATCCCTAGGCATGGCAAAGCAGAAATGTGTGCGGCAAGCCAAGACCCTAGACTGCGCCAAGGCAGTCCCAGGTTCTCCCTGCCTCAACGCTCCAAGCACAAGAAACAGATCTCTCCACAAGTCCTCACTATTTCTATAAATGAAATTTAATTAAATATAAGCTCCCTAAAACACAAGGAAGCAAACGAGAGTCGGATGAACGGACAGGAACCACACCTTGATTGCCAAATATCGAGATATGCAGTACTGCGATATACAGTTAAAAACAAACAGACGAAAATGACTTAGGAAATTGCCAGGAGGATTTGCTAACTAGCGAAAGAAAACTTCGTATGAAAATAGCAATGATTGAAAAAAAAAATCACTCAAACTGAAACCAGTGGGTGGGTTCAGCTGTGGCTCAGGGTGGAAGAATTACCAGTCTGGTAAGTGGTCTAGAAATGGTCAGGATGCGGGACAGGGTGTGGGGAGAGATGAGATTTTTGTGGAACTAATGAAAAATGGTACTCCAAATGCTCAGAAAATACCCTCACCCTGAAGGGGGCTTAAAAAAAAGAGAATGGAGGGTTTAGGGAGTGTGGCACGGCAGTGTGGGGGAAGGGAGTGCCAAGCAGGCCGGTGCCCAGACACCTCTTCCCCTGAGGGACCACACGCACACAGACATGGTATAGAACAGAGTTTATTCAGGGCAGAAGATGGGAGTTAGTCGTATAGTGGAGGTAGAGAAAGGCAGAGAGAGAGTAGAGAAGAGAGAAGTGGAGAAATGGAGAAGTGGAGGCCCGGCCATGACCACGTGGAGAGAGGGGGGAGGGGAGGAGAGCCTAAGGGGCAGAGAGGTGAGAGTGATGAGAGAGAGAGAGAGAGAGAGAGAGAGAGAGAGAGAGAGAGAGAGAGAGAGAGAGGAGGGGCAAGCAGCCCCTTTCAGAGTGGGCCAGGTCTATGGGGCGGGGCATACCTGGCTGTTGCCAGGTAAGTGTAGAGTGGAGCTTAGACAGAATACCAGCACACCCAAAGAAGAAGAAATAAAAAATGCTCCTCATCAGTGCATGCTGAGAAGCCTTTGCAGAACACTTAACCATGATAGCTACGGAAAAGAAGCCAGGATGGGTAACAGCTCGAGTGGTAGCGGTTTACGGCAACAGCAGAGGTCACGATGGGGGCTTCCCATCCGTTAATAAAAGACACAGCCAAGTTACAGCTCAGCGATGAGGAGGAAGTAAACGCAGTTTCCTATAAACAAGAGCGAGTTTTACTATCAACAGAACTTCATGACTGGGACTTCTAAGTAATATACTTCAGGAAGGAGGAAAGTGAAGCCAGCAGGAAGCTCAGACAAAAAGAGTAGCAAAGGAAGCAGAGAAGCAGACGACTTTACACGGATGCTTTAAATGTTCCTAATAGATAACGAATCTAACATCTATAACGTGGCGCTAGAAAGAGATCTGAACTAGCAAGCTTGGCAAGACTAGCATGCAATTCTAGAGAATGGTGGCATTGAAGGAAGTGGCTGGGAGTCCTGGTGCTGGTCCAGGTGACAGGGGCCACGAATCCCCGTGTCTTCCGCGAGTTCAGGCAACATCCAAGGGGATACCAGCCACTTCCTCCCACCCTAACCCTTTCTTGAGATGCTCTCCCCAAAGCTGTGCTTCCGGGGGAAGTAGTCCTGCCTAACCGAACGAATGCCCCTGGAGGCAGGGTGATTCCCCCCAGCAAGGAGGAGGGGCGGCAGCAGAGAGCAGGCTTGCAGGCGGAGGGAGGCGGAGTTCTGGCAGCCGAAACCCTAGCCAGCAGGCTTTCAGTCTAGAAAGTAATCCCTTCATCCTAACTGCGGGCCAGGCTTGGCTCTGTGTGCTGAAGGCTTTTCTGGGGAGGGCATTGTTTGACTGGCAAACAGGCTTTGAGATTAGCAATTTGTAAAGTGGCCACATGTTTGCCCGCCTGGGTTTTGCCGGTGGAGAGGTTTCAGTGGGGGGAGGGGAGGAGTGATGTGAAAAAGTACGTTTGGCAGAAAAGCCCAACTTCCTTCTAGAGGCTCTGGCTGATGGAATTGGACCAGCCCAACCCTTAGAATCCATCCCAGCAAGGGCAGCTCTGGATAAATTACTGAAAGAAATCTTAAATGGCCATTCCTTCATCTCTTCCTGTTACCTGGCTGGTGGGTTTGGCCTGGGGAGAGGGGCGGAGCACTGTTGTAACTGGTATCTGAACTTGTGGAATCCAGGCTCTTTTTCTTGTAATCCTAACACAAACAAGCAGAAAGGTCACTGGCTGGAGAGAACCGGAGACTCGCAGTTCTTTGACAGGGTCGCCTGATTTATGAGCTATCTGCTATTTGGATTATCTGTCACCTTGATGAACTCCATTAGAGGAATTAGTGAGCCACCATAATAACATGGGTGACGGCCCTGCTGCTTCAGCTTCAGAGGCATTAGAAATGATCCCACTTCTGAGGGTTGCTAAGGACACAGGGCTGAAAACACAAGACTACTCTTGCATGCACACCTGTTGGTAATATCATATGATCCCAACTTATACAATGTTTCACAACCCCTGCCTGCAGAACAGACCTATGCTCAAAATGCCCAACACACACCACCTGGATTTCCCATGGGCATATACCTGCCCTGAGTGTGTGTGTGTGTGTGTGTGTGTGTGTGTGTGTGTGTGTTCGTGCGCCTGTACATGCGTGTGCGTGTGTATTATCTGCTATCAGCAAACTGGAGACTATTTTCTCTCCCAAACTGCTGCTGGCAGGTGCAGTTTGTTCTGTATCCAAAAAGAATTGCATGTTGGTAATCCCCAAGAAGTCTGGACTTCATCAAGGGCATTCTTAAGTAGGACAGTAAGAGTCAAAAGCCAGAGATTATTATTTTCAAAAAAATGGAGTTTATACTTTAGAAAAAGAGTCAGTGATTATTATTTGTTTTTGATTTTGTTTTTGGTTTTGAGTTATTTTGAGTTGTTTTTGGATTATTATTTTGTTTTTTGGTTTGTTTTTTATTTTGTTTTTGTTTTGTTGTTTCTCTGTGTAGCCCTGGCTGTTCTGGAACTTGCTCTGTAGAACAGGCTGGCCTTGAACTCACCGGGCTTCCCCTGCTTCCCCCTGGCTCCCCCTGCCTCCCGCGTGCTGAGAGTAAAGTCATGGGAATCAGTGATTATTTATTATGAAGAGTTAGTTATGAAGCCGTGGCCGTAGGAAGATCAGTCCTTTCATGTCACAGGGAAGAGGAGAAAGCACAGCGCAAGTGAGCCAGGTGGGTAGCACCACTCAGACATCTCCTAGGTACGGGCTACTGCACCACTCAGACCTCAGGAATTCTTGAAAGGAAGATTCATAAGGTCTTTTTAGAACATTTTGAAAAATCATTCTCCCTCCCCCTCCTCTTGCTTAAGTCAGTTCACAGAGGCCAAGGTCACCAGTTAGCCATCCTCACCTCCGTACATCAATAATATAACTTGAGTAATGGATAGAACGTTTTTAACAGAGAGTGTTTTCTTCGATATTAACCTTAATTATTCTTATTAGTGTGCCACCTAGACAACTACCAACAAAAACTCAGGGACAAGATCTGTAGAGATAGTAGTGCCCTAACTTACACAAACAAAGGAACAGGTTGAAGCAAGGCATAAAGCCAGTAGCACACAGATTAGTCCCATTAATTTAACACATTGTGTAAGGCTCTGCCAAACACACTGCTGTCCAAAGGGTCATAGCCAGTACTGCTCGCTGTGGCAAGAGCCCTCTTGCCCTCATCAGGCATTCCCTCCCAGGCTCCAAGTGAGGAGTGGATTTTCCTACCAAAGTTCCTAGGAGATCTACTGGGTAACTCTTCTTTATTGACTGTGAGCAACGGTCATTGGCTGTAAACAGTATGTTGGTGTCATTTATGAAGACCCTTCATTTTTACCTAGGGATGTGGTTCAGTGGTAGAGTATTTGCCTAGCATGTGTAATGCTCTACCTGAGTCCCAGTACCTCAAGAAGGGAAAGAAAAGTAAGGATGTAGGGTACAAGGGAGGGAAGAAAGTGTTGCTATTTACCATCAAAACTGCTCAAATTGTCCCAGCTGCAAATGGTACAAGTTCCTTGCTACCCGCCCCAATGTTCTGGATTCCCAAGTGAAAGACACACAGGCAGCTTTATATCGTAATATGCCCTAAACAGCTCAATGACCAGACCACTCCCAAACCTCCACGTGGCTAGCACTCTCTCCTCTCTGATATTCCTGAATTATTACTTACTAAAACCTATATTGTATCCTGGCTGCCATGGACCCAAACCTACAAGCCCTCCTGGGCCATGATCCCTGACTCTTACTTACATGTTGTCTGTCTCTCTGTCCTCTCTGTCTGGCCTGATCTTCCTACTTTCTTGGCATGGCAGTTCTATATCCTACTTCTCTCTGTCCCCTTGCCCATGAATCCTAAAGTTCTGCCTCTGTCTCCCTGCCCAGTCACTAGCCAACATCAACTTTATTTACTAATCAGAACCAACTGGGGGTAGGGACCTTCAGTGTCTTACATGTAGAATTTTCATGCAATTTTGGGAGTCCAATTAATATAATACAAGTGTGAAACCAAATCCACCACAGGGAGGGAGGGATCCTTGACCTTAAAAGCAGTTCTTTAAAATCATGCCCCAGTGTTCAAGCCTAAAACAGTAATCTAATGATCCAGAATTTGTTTATATTAAACCCACAAACCCCCAGATTCGTAAATGCCCAGAGACCCTCAGCCAGATCCCAGAATGCTATCTGGCCATCAAGTTCTTTCTCAGACAAGCTGTGTAGCGTGTAGCCAACACTGGAAACTTTGTTCCACCAAACATGGAGTGGGTAGATAAGGGAACTTAGAGGGATGGAGATGTGGACACGCTGATGTGAGGAGTGAAGCCAGAAGTGCTGTGGGTGACAAGACTGCCAAGGGACTGCCAAGAGACTTCCTCTTGTCTTGTCTTCCTGGGTGATTTTTCCAACACTTCCACTAGGGAGACAGTTTTAATGACAAAGGAAATGCAGTCCTTCAAGCCTTGAAGCCCTTCAAGCTTTCTGAGAGGGATGTGAAATACAATGACCCAAATGAGATTCTATATGTGCCCACACTGCTGTGAACACAAACTTCCCATCATTACTGTGCTGGGCTGGGTCTTATTGTATTTGTTTGTTTGCTATTTGCCCCCCCCCCTTCGTCTAGCCATCAGTGTCTTCTCTGCTCTGTCCCAGAAGGGTGAACACCTGTCCTTGGTTGATTTTTCTTGCCCCTGTGACTCAACATCTTACAAGAAGCAACCTAAGAAAGGATTTGATTGGGTTCTTGGTCTGAGGGGATACAGTCAATCAGTCCTGATGACAATAGAATGATTGAAGAAGGGAGGCAGTCATTTGCACCCAGAGGCAGCCAGGAGGCAGAAGAGGATTCCAGTGGAAGTGGGGCTGACCTTTAACTCCCAGGGCCCTAACTCTGAAAGGTTCTACAATCTCACAAAACTGTATCATCAGATGGGGACCAAGCATCCAAACACAGACATCTACAGGGGACATCTCATATAGATATTCAGGCAATGAAATCATTCTGTGAGGTTAGTGTCAACCAGGTGCCTGTACCAGGGAACTACTAGCTGGGAAACGAGGAGGAATGAAGAGCCAGAGGTATGAGGCCTATGTCTTGTTCCAGCCATTATTGATACAATTATCACACTTGGTTAGGCGGCAAGTCAATACTATGTCTATTCATGAATACTAGTTTGGCCTCTCCAAAATCAACAATGTAAATAAAGAAGAAAGGTCACTTGATGTCTCTCAAAACCTATAAAGGTAAGTTATACAAACAGTAAAATGACCTTGACCCTCTAAATCCATTCTTCAAAACTTTAACTTAAGAAAATATCTTAGGTGCTAAAGAAATAGCTCAGTGGTTAAGAACACTGACTGTTCTTCCAGAGGTCCTGAGTTCAATTCCTAGCAATCACGTGGTGGTTCACAACCATCTGTAATAGGATCTGATGCCTTCTTCTGGTGTGTCTAAAGAGATCTACAGTGTTAATAAATAAATACATCTTTTAAAAAAATCTTAGAAAATGAAAACGGTATCCTTATGAAGGAATTGTTTCATTATCATAGTCATCAGAGGAAATATTACAATTTAAATGTACAAAAGGAAGAAAATGGATAAACTGTAGCACATCAACTTGATGAATTAAAAAGATTATTAAGAAACGTTAATGATAAAACTTCATAACTGCAAAAGTTTATATTAACACTGATTTAAAAACATATTTGAAATGCATCAGAATTTTAATTATATAAAAACATATGCATGTATCTAAAAGTGAAATAGAAATTTCACAAAGCTAACTCCTATGTTGGAGGACTGGAATTCTAAGTACTATATTCTTATTTTCTTTAAAATAAGTATATTATCCTTTAAAATAAAGCAAAAGGAATAAGACAAAGGACACGACACTCCCTAGAAATCTCATGGCTACAGCTAGCGTGGCAGGGGTACCTTCTGGGAGCAGGGCCCTCAAGGCTGTCCTCTGCCTTCCAATCCATTCTCAGCTTTACCAGAGCCTTTCAGTCTCAGCATAGCAACTCCTCACCCACTCACCTCGATGTGAAGTTAATAAAACCTCATCGAACAGCAAAATGCACTTTCCCACTTTCATATTCGTGCCTGGCTGTATATACTGACTATTTGCTGACTCTAGCTGGAACAATTTCGAACAAAAGCATTTTCTCAGATGATTCGTGTTGTGCAGTGATTGTGGGCTCTTCCAGACACTGCATGCTTTCATCAGGAAGCGGCAAGACAAGCTCTGTCATTGGAACCCTCATTGGTGGCTTTAAGACATGCCTCGTACCCCCCTTAAAGAGAGCCCATCTAGCACAGTGATAACAGATTGATGGCCATGACCTTCTTCGCATTCTTCTAACTCCTTTTAAAATGAAATCAAGGCTCTTGCTGCTGGTGTCTATGGGCAGGGTGCCAAGGCGATGTAATGAGGGCTACATATCATCGCTCACTCTCAAGACTGTCTTCAAGTTCATCGTTAATGTGCTATGCCACCGAAGAGCATGCCAGAGTGGGGGTGGGCAGTCCAAGGGAAATGTGCCCTCCCCGTACCCAAGGCCTATTTTCTTGAAATAGTGGTTGTCACAAAGGCAATGTCTTCCTATTGAAGACAAACATGACGCCACATTGACATTACAGCAAAACGCTTCACAGACGTGCCGCACTTTATGTCTTAACGTTCGACTGACGACTTGACATTGCCCTGAAGTTTCGAGCCTAACAGGATTTCCTGTCTAAAACATTTACCATCCAGAGCACATTCTGACTTGAAATAGTGCTATTTCTATTCCACATCTAAGCAAATGGTAATCTTCTGTAACCACACATCAATTGCAGTGTACTCCTTGGATTGGCTGCTATTGTTTTAATAAGGCAGGGCACTAATAGGCGGGTCCTCTATCATCACCTGACCGAAGGAGAAAAACAGAAATTGTGCACGGCTCATTTTCCTCCTCTGCTGAGCTGATTAATAACGCTGCGATCGTGCGCTTATAATGCACTTTTCAGCTGTAAAGTGTTTTCATACCCAGAGTTACCTTTTACCTTTGACAGGGCCTTTCAAATAATGCACAACTCCAAAGCTTTTCAGTTTTCTGATTTTCAAATATTGTGGGGTATATGTATGTGTATGTGTATATGTATATGTATGTGTATGTGCATGTGTGCGTGTGTGTGTGTGTGTGCGTATGCATATGCATATGTATATGTGTGTGTACATGTATTTTTGTATATGTGTGTCTGTAAAACAGAGAGAGTGGGGGCTGGAGAGATGGCTCAGTGGTTAAGAGCACTGACTGCTCTTCCAGAGGTCCTGAGTTCAATTTCCAGCATCCACATGGTGATTCACAACCATCCATAATGAGATCTGATGCCCTTTTCTGGTGTGTCTGAAGATAGCTACAATGTACTCATATAAGTAAAATAAATAAATCTTTAAAAAACCAACATAGCAAAAACAGAGAGTGTATACATATGTGTACATTAATATAATACAATACAATAGGAGGCAGTAGATTTCCCTTGGCCTTCAAAGATAGACACTGGTTCAAGTCTCAGACCACACGTCCACTTGTATGCCTTGTATGCATTATTCTGTCTGTTTGCTGGGTTTAGAATGGAGATGTCACCTTCTGTGCCTGGCCTTTCGAAGGACTATATAAGATGTGACTTACAGAGAGGGCCTGGATCACACTTTGCTGATTGTTCCTGTGGAAGCTATCTCTACTCTCTTTTCAAGATCCTTGTGCTTCCTGACTGGTCCATTTTCTTTAAAATATTTACAGTCTGAGAAGAGGGAAGAGAGTGGAAAAGGTTACAAATTACAAGGTTAGACTGGGAAACTGTTCCTGAAGGCACTGCAACCTGTAGCCTCAGAAACTCTCTGACCCTCAGGTGTTCAAGCAAGTGACCCACAAGAGGCTATCCTTAACCACATATTCAGTCCTGTGTGAGGTGAGTTACACATTAAGCAATGCGCAGGGCTCATCAGTTGGCATTCCTGAATTTTGATTAAATAATCATACAATGGTCCCAAAACATATTTGGTATTACACCTTTGGCACCTAGTACACACACTGAGGCACATAACCAATAGAATTGAGTAGAAATGACAATATGCAACCTTAAAAACATTTATTTATTTACTTATTTATTTATTTATTTATTTGGGGGGAGGGGTGCTATGGCATGTGGGTGGGGGGGCTCACAGAGCAACTCGCAGAAATCAGTTATCACCCCTGACCCTGTATATTCTAGTAATCAAACTCAGGTGGCTGGGCTTGGCAGTATGCCAATTTACTAATGATTTCTCACCAGCCTATGATATGCTTCTACATTTAAGGAGCCCGCTGTCTATCTACATCATTCAACATCATTTCATATAACTGTACAATCCCTCGGAAGATAGAGGACATCTTGAAACTTCCATAGAGAAAAAAATAAAATTACATACAAAGCATCAAAACTCTGGATGACATTCAATCCTCCTCTCCCTTTCTCTCTGTCTCTCTGTCTCTCTCTGTCTCTATCTCCACCCCCCACCCCCATGTGTGTGTGTGTTTTAATACATGTCTCATATTTTAGCCCTGCTCACCTAGATCAGAGATCCAATGTTTGAGGCTCCATCTTCCAGCCTCTGGAATGCTAGCATTATAAGCTTGCGTCACCAAAACACGGCGTGACATCTCATTGTCTTTTATTCTAACACAAAAGGAGCAGGTTTCCCTTCAATGTTTTTATACATACTTGATTTTAGTTGACCCTCTCTCTACCTCTTTCCCGAAATCTCCTTGCCTGTTTCTTCCACTTACACCCTCACTCCCCAACACTCCCCCTTCACGTTCGCACCACACCTGGTGCTCTTGACCTTTCTATTTCCCTTCTCTAAACTCTTCCTCCCTCCTTTCATGGGCCTCTTTCTAATCCCCTGCCATCTCCATATAGTCATGCCCACACAAATGCACACATACAAGACCAGATACTAAGGTCGGCATACGAGAACATGCAGTATTTGGCTCACATGATCCGGTTACCACTTTAGATCATATCCCCCAAAAGACTCTTTATGTTATTATAAAGGATTTTGTTCATCCATGCTGATGCCTTTTCTAGTCACAATATCTAGGAAATAGAATCAGCACAGACATCAATCAACAGATGGAAGGATAATGCAAATATGGTGCTTGGGATTTTGATCACCTTTGACATGTGACGTCTGAATTTAAACTGGAGTTTCTTCCTTGGTTGCTTATATAGCCTTCACAGGAAAGCCAACACATGCCTTGAGGATTCTCGGGAGCTATGTGAAGCAGCCCGGATGGAGAGAGACCTACTTGTCAGCACCAAATGCTAGGTGTGTATGCCACCTTAGAAGTAAATCTTCCCAGTCCCAGAAAAACTTGTAGATGACTGCAGTCCTGGTCAACATCTAACACATCATGAGTGAATGATCCAGAATTGCCCAGCGGAGTTCACAGATGATAAATGCGTTGTTACATAATGTCTACTTGTTATAGTAACAAAGAATATTTGGTAAGAATAAGGCTAAGAATAGCACAGAGCTATATGATGCAAGGAACGTGGCCAAATAATGATGAGCAACTGCCATCGCCCAATTCTACAAAGAAAAGTGGCTTTCATACACAGACCATTCTCGCATGTTTAACAGGATCACCTCACATGATGACAATTGGCCCAACTCCTTCCCTAATTGCAAAATCTAAAAAAAAAAAAGCCTTAACTGATGCATTTGTGTAATTAAGTAAATAATTTAGATGAAAAGACAATAACTAAAGTCAAAATCCAACAGCCTATTAGGAAAATTATTAGCAATGAATAGACAGAGGGTTATGACTCTATGTATAAAGGAATGGACACATCATTAAAGCAATTACTCAATAATAAAATAGAATGCAGATATTACTGAAAGATTTAAAGAAAAAGGGTCTGGAGTCTGAAGGCAAGTGCACGCTGGTATTTGGAATAAGAATGAAAATTCAGCAAAGGAGACTGAAGAGCAGTCGCTGAGACAAGAGGGAAATGGCAAGATTCTGGAGTCCAGGAAAGCTTGGCTCAAAATAGTTTGAAGTTGTCTTTTGTTGCTAAGAACACAGCGCCACAGACTGGATTCTTTATATGCAAATGAGCTTTGTTTATCTCTGCAGTTTTGGTGGCTGGGAATCCACAAGCCATGACATCAGCTCTAGTGAGTGCTTGGTGGGTCACAGCATCACAGAAGCAGAAATGTACAACAGAGGAAGACATTGCATCACAAGGTGAAGAGGAGCCATAGAGCTAGGGTGGAGTCAGGCTCAGGCTTTTGTAAGAACTCACTCTGTGAGAGCTTAACTCGGGGGTTTCTGCAAAGCTAGTTTCAGGCAGCCACAGCGATACAGAGATGCCCTGTCAAAAATAATAGAAGAAAGGAAGGAAGGAAGGAAGGAAAGAAGGAAGGAAGGTAGAGAAAGAGGGAGAGGGAGGGAAGGAAAAGAAGGAGGGGGAGGGAAGGAGGGAAAGAAGGAGGGAGGGATGGATAAAGGTGATGGAAAGGAAGGGAGGAAAGAAGGAAGGAGATGGAAAGAAAGATGGAAAGATGGGCATAAACAAGTGTTCTCAATAGAACTCAATCTAGATCTATTTCTTCTTGCTCAGAGTCCACTGTGGGTCAAAGCACCTCTCCCATATCCTAGCTTCCTTGATGTAACATCCCAAGTGACTCTGAACTCTGGAAGCAAATCTCCTAAGTCACCAGAACACAACATGAGAGATCCAACGGACCAACACCATCAATCCAATGTCTCACACTGAAGTGACTCATGCCAAAGCACCACTCACATGGCCAATCACATGATGTGTGGAGTCAGAAAGATGAATTCTCCCACATGATCAACTAAACACAGGTGAACATGGAAGCCTCCATCACAATCATACTTTAAGTTCCTCAAAGGCTCTGGCACCCAATCATCCATGTCCATGAAAATATCCCAATACACTCTGTAGAAACTAAAACAACAGAGTCAAGGAGATGTGTCCAAAGGTAAAGGTGTTTGCTGCTGACCCTAGTGACCCGAGTTCAAAACAGGGGACAACTGGACTGGAAAGAACATTGGCTTCTTTTCCAGAGAATCTGGGTTCAATTCCCAGTGTACACACAGTGACTCATAACCATCTGGAACTTCAGTTCCAGGGGGTCTAGTACAATCTTCTGGCCTCTGTGGGCATCAGGCATGCAGGCAGAAAACAGACACACATGCAAACAAAACATTCACATACTTAAACATAAATAGGGAAGAGCTCTGCCCTGCAGAGTGGGAAGGAAGGACACACTCCTCCCACAAGTTATTTTCTGATCACAGGCATATGTACACAAATCATTAATGTAATAAAAATTTTTAAGTAGAAAAAGAAATCGAGGCATCAAAAGTACCATCAATGTACCTAATAGTTGTAATAAGGACTCAAGCCTCTATGATGTGGACTGTCTTCCAGTTATACAAAGTTTCTTTTCACAAGCTTATATTGGTATTAGCTCAAGAAAAACATCAAGGCGATTGAAATCTTAGCGACTGTGGTATGTATACCATAGAATGTGACACTCAGTGAGTCTCTAAATACATTATGCCAAAGATAGGCCTTTTGAAATGGCTGGGATCAGTTCCTTCAGACATCTTCTTGGCGGTTACTGACTAATACCTACATACGAAAGCCAAAAGGGCTCAGGATGGAAGAAGGCTTGGGGTTTCCTAATAACACTTGAGTCTCCTGTCTCTGCATCTGTCACTGAAGATTAGCCCTCAGAATAGTTGTGTGTGAACATCCTCCATGCTAATGATCAACTTTAGATTTCAACATTCCCTACAGTTCCAATTTGCAGACTGCTGACAGCCCAGATTTAAAAGGAGACCAGCCTCTATGACTTATGTGTTAAGCCTTAAGGTACAATTTCCTTCTCTCAGATACGGTTTTAATACATCAGAAAGAGTTGCAGTGGGGGGAGAGGTCTTTATCAGGAGTTACTTAATTAACCAGAATAGAATTAACATTTTCCCAAAGAAATATTTATTTAAAAAAAATCTAGATTCCAAGATCAAAACAAAATACAACTTGGCATTGAAATAAAAGCATTACTCAGGATGGTAAGATGTTTCTCCAAATAGTATTTATTCAGGAGTGATTAGTATAAGCTCTTTTTTTCTTCCTTTTAATCTTTAAATTCCATGCAGTAGCTGTTGACTCAGAAGTTGGTGTGTGATGGAAGTACTCAGCAAGAGCCTTGGCTGGCACCAGGTTGGGTCCTTGAAGTCTGGTCCTCAACTTCCCTTTCCTGTTTACTGAGCTTTTGAACAGAAAGATAGAAGGATAGCAATTCCTACGTCAAGATGAGAGGCACATAACCAGACATCACAATGCTCAACCAGCTTCACGTCAGAAATGAACAAGTGAGTTCGGCATTAAAACTCCACATCTGTTTCTCAATGCTTTATGTAGCAAAGGACCTTGACACAGTGTAGATGACTTGGTAACTAGGAAGGGGGCCACTCAGATCACTCCAGAAAGCCACCCCAGCTCACTCCGTTGTCACAGAAGTTCCTGCAAGAGTATATGGCTGGGCCTCCCAGAAATATGTTATCATGGAAAAAGCATGAGAAAAATATCTATATTTTTATTCCTCTATCAACCAGCTTTCAGAAATACCCATTTCTATTTTTTAACCTCTAGAGAATATGGTGGGTCTCAGATGGAATCATATGCATGAAAAGACTGTACGTTTGAATCTTTTCAAGGCTAATAGTTTGCAACGTATTTCACTTAATAGAATTTCCCTGGACTCTAAGAACTCATTCTTATACCGCTCACTTAACCAGGACAGAAAATTTCACGGGAGAGACTCTTCCCTCGTGACTGTTGTTCATTTTTCACCTCTTCATCATAGAATCCTGAATCCAGAAATTGACCTTGAATCTTTATTTTATATGCATTGGTGTTTTGTCTGGATGTGTGTCTATGTGAGGTGTCACATCCCCTGGAACTGGAGTTCCAAACAGACTGAGCTGCCATGTGGGTGCTGGGAATTGAACCCAGGTCCTCTGGAAGAGCAGCCAGTGCTCTTCACCACAGAGGCATCTCTCCAATTCTTGACTTTGATTTTTTTTTAAATCAAATTGACTAATCATCCAACTCCCTAATAAATGAAACATGCGCAATACCACCAAAGAGCATTACTGGGCTGTGTGAAAATCTTTAAGGGTTCCACATTCCTGAAACAGAGGGAGCACAGCATTCATCAGCCCAATTAGGGCATTTCTCAAAAGAAAGGGGGACTATAAACAAAGGCACTACAATGAACAAAACTTACTAGCCACCCTCCCTCAGTCTCACAATTAGACTTCAGCTTGAACCAAAGAGGAAAGCCTGAAAAGTGTAAATTAAATAACTTTTTCGTTCTGGTACCAGGTATTAGACCCAGTGCCCTGGGTCCTTGCTAGACTAGTGCTCCGCCACCAGGCTATGCCCTGCCTGAAATCCCATGTTTACTCTTTTTTTTTTCTTTTTAATTTCCTCCCATTGATTTTTAAACTGTCGGTACCATCTGAGCTTTTTGTTCCAACCATAGGCATTTTTAAAACCTCCTTTTGTTGGCAGTTGAATTTAAAGATCGATATTTGAATGAACACAAAATGCCTATCAGTGCAGACAACCAGCAGCTGCTTTTCTGGTATATTTTCAAAGCTTCCATTTTTAAATTACAATAGTCAACTATGACTAGTTTGCCATTTTTAAAACTTTAAAAAAATGTAGAAAATTAGAAAAATACTATAATGACCAAGAACCTGGTGATTTGGAGGCACTTAGCATACATTATTTCATTAAGTCTCATACTCTTCCCTGACAGTGAGAGATAATTAGCCCTAAACTAAATTCTACTATGGGCAAGTCTAGAAAATATCAAACTAGCACCAAAAGTGGCAAACTGTTCCCAAGAACTTTAAACGTATCCTAGAACCAAGTTCAGGAATAAATAAAGGTCCCCCAAGACTCGTGGATCTATGCAGAGAAGGGGACAAAAAGATTGTAAGGGCCAGAGGTAGAAAATGGCCTCAGGAAATGGTGATTTGGAGATGCTACAGAGCAGGCGCACATGTGAACTCACAGAGACTGGGACAGCACACATAAGGCCTGCACTAGCTCAAGCCAGACAAAAGCCCAGTACAGAGGCAGGGAAGTGGGCTTGAAGAGCCACCCCTAGCCAAGAAGTCACTGGTAACTGGTAGCTGCGAGCAGAGAGAACATCAGCCTTCTTCAAAGGAGTGACAGTAGGTCTGTCAGCAGCAGTCTAGGACAAGATCCATGCTCAGGATTAGTTATCCAACACAACTGGACTGCGTGTCGGTCTTTTTTTTTTTTTTTTTTGTTTGTTTGTTTGTCTTTAACAGAGCTGAGGACCAAACCCAGGGCCTTGTGCATGTCTGTCTTAAGAAAGAGAAAGAACATAAAGTAGGGCGTTTTGGGAGGTGGGGGGAGGGTCTGGGAGGACTTGAGGGGCGAGGAAGAATATGATCAAAATATACTATATGAAATTCTCAAATAAAATGAAACTATTACTCAAAAGATTTCTTACAGAAATGCAAAAGCAGCTAACACTGCACAATAAAAATCCCCAATGTAAAGTATCCAGTTGTAGATTCTGGAGCCGCAATGGTTGGGAAGCCAAGCTGCACAATCATAACAACCCACAACCGATGGGTTGGAGAAAGCCAGTTAAAACCAGCCAGAGCACAGATGTTAAAATTAGCTTCCAAGAATGCTGAACTATTATAACAGTAGTTCATAAGAAAGGTTACCAGGTTTAAGATTAATATGTAAAAGTCACCTGTATTTCTTTGAAAAAATAACCAATCATCAGAGATTAAAATTTCAAACAAAAACCAAAACAAAACAGAATCACTCATTGTGCCTTCCCAAAGAAGCACTGAGGGGAAATCCTGACAAAATAAGAAAATATTGGTCACTGTAAATTATATTACATTGTTACATTACTGCAAGAATACAGAAAACAAACTACACAGTGTTGTTCATGGGCTGGAAGGTTAAACCTGGGCTGCAACGGTGCTTCTCCACCAATCATCTACATATTCTACTGCTAATCGAAGTTCTACCAGGCTTTCTGTAGAAACTGGCAGGCTCCTTCTATAATGTATATGAAAATTCAAAGGGACCCAGACTAGCCAAGACAACTTGATTGCAAGACTTACTACCCAGCTGCAGTAATCAAGACAGCATCAGCGCACAGATCGGTGTAACAAGAGTCCAGAAAGAGAAGCAGATAGAAAATTAGACAAATGACTGAAGGAGTATGCAGGATGATGAAGTAGTCAATGAAGGAGTCAGTGAACATGGACATGGTATAGAATAGAGTTTATTCAGAATAGGGGATGGGAGTTAGTGGAGAGAGAGAGAGAGAGAGAGAGAGAGAGAGAGAGAGAGAGAGAGAGAGAGAGAGAGAGTGAGTGGAGGCCGGCCATGACCACGTGGAGGGGGGGGGAAGAGCCCCAGGGGCAGAGAGGTGAGAGTAAGTGGGAGAGCGGTGAGCAAAAGAGAGAGAGGAGGAGCAAGTAGCCCCTCTTATAGTGGGCCAGATCTCTGGGGCGGGGCATACCTGGCTATTGCCAGGTAGGTGTAGGGTGGAGCTTACACAAAACCCCAACAATGACTGCTTCTCACAAATATGCAGCAGCCAGTCAATGAAGAGAAGGATCAACTGTCACAAGAGGTGCTGGAGCAAATATAAATTTGCAAAAGGTGAACCAGATCTTACTCCCTGTGTGGAAAATCATCCGAGTGGATTGAAGAGCCGAAAGCAAGACCCGAAATCAGGAAAGCTCCAGTAGGAACCGACGAAGAAAATCTTTGTAACTTTGGGTTAAGGGACAATTTCTTCATTTTCACATGCAAATGCAAGATCCATTTTAGCAAAACAAAAGAGTTGACACATTGAATGTTATCAAAATTTAAAATTGCTCTTCTTTGAGAGACACTATGATAACATAAAAAAGCAATACAACACACAGATGAGAAAGGAAAAGTTTGCCACCCCCCACACACACCTCCCCACCCCCAGCCAGGGAAGGGGTGGAGAGGAACTGAAGGCATGAATTTCCAAGAAGACCTGAACACATCTGAGGTGATAAATGTGTTCATTGCCTTGATTGTGCTGATAATTCCACTGATGATGGGTGTCTAATCTTGGTATAGAATTCATAGAACTACTCAAAAAAAAAAAATGGAAGAGCTGACAACACAGTAAAAATGTTCAGACATCTCACAAAAGAAAATACACAAAGAGTCAAGAGGCCATAAAGAGTCCTCAGCACATGGCAGTACGGTCTGCTTGAGTAAGGATGTGGTGAAACCGGGACTCTCAGGTACCGCTTGTAGGAAGCCAGGAATAACAACACCCCTTTCCTTGATAAACAGTGTGACAGCTTATTAAATTGGTCTGACCATTTAATCAACAACCACAGGAACTTTACAACTACTCCACTCTTAGGTGTTTACTTGAGAAAAATTAAATGATACACACATAGATAGATAGATAGATAGATAGATAGATAGATAGATAGATGATAGATAATCATACACATACAAAGATTTTTACACAAATGCTTACAGTAGCTTTCTATGTAATAGCTCAAAGCTAAAACAACCCAAACGCCCATCAGCAGGTGAGCATATAAACAGATCATGGCATTTATGCCAATGGAATGTCTTTCAGCAGTAAAACAGTCTGAGCTACTTATACACGTGACAGGCATAAAACTCTCGAAAATTACCTAGAGTGAGCAAAGCCAGACCAGAAGATAATACACTACACTCTTAATTTAAGATTAGAGAATATGCAAAGTAAACTACCCTGACATAATGCACCCCCACCCCCAGGAAAGGGGCGGAGAGGAACTGGAGGCGAGAACTTCCAAGAAGACCTGGAAACACTTGAGGTGATAAATGTGTTCATTACCTTGATTGTGCTGATAATCCCACAGACAATGGGTGTCTAAACTTGGCAAATCGTATGCTTTAAATATGCCAGCTTATTGTAGGTCAATTATACCTCAGAAAAGCTGTTAAAAATAATAAGACAAGACTGCCTATTTGAGGTCACCCTTTGCCAACCTAAATTTTGGCCTCATTGCAAAAATGTCTTGAACAGCATTTAAGAACAGACTGGCATTGTTAGGCTTAATGTCCTGTGAAATAGTCTAAAACTAATTGTTTCAAAGGCCTGTGGCAGCAGTTTTCAGAGATTATATCAGGCGACACTTTTTTTCTTTGTATCTACATAAGCTATGTTGCCACTGGATACCAAACAATGCTTTTATTGCAGTCATCTCCCCGCAGCGGGGATGTGTTATTTCACTCAAGAGAACTGAGAACAATGCCCACGTTCCCTGTGTCTGGGCCAAGCCTGTGCCTGTACTGTTGTGGCTTCCGGCTTCTGCAGCAAACTGTTCAATGAGGAGTACTGGTCTGAATCTCTGGCAAGTCGGTTGGTTCCCAAGCACTCAGAAGGGAGAGAGAAAGATAGAAACAGGGAAAGAATGAAGGACAGAGAGACTCAGAAAGAGAGCCTGAGTCAAGTACCAGTTCATGGATGGGCCCCCCCCCCATCCCCCGCCACTGCCGCAGCCACCACCACCTTTGCCCAAAACTTCTAGCTCCAACCAGCTATCTCTGCCCTTCAGAAAGGAATGCGGTGGTAACTGCTTATTTCTAAATAGCTCTCCCAGCTGCATCTTCTCATTCTAGCCTCAGGATCTCAGAGGCCGCAGACAGTTTCTCAGCATGTGTTTAGGGAACAAGCACACACAAAAACACGGAGACATGCACGCACGTGTCCATCTGAAGTCAACTCCCCCACAACAGCGCAGACATTTCCTTTCTTCTGCCTCTTAGCAACACTGTCAGAGCCCTGCCTTTCTGTGAAGGCCTCTGTACCTCACAACGATTCCACCCCGTAGTAGGTCTCATGCTAATCCATGTTTCCGGAGCTGGGCAGATAGATCAGTTCATAAAGCACGTGCTGTACAAAGCATACGAACATGGGTTTGCACCCCTAGAAGCCACACAAAGCCAGGCACAGGAGTATGTCTGAAACCCCCGGGACAGGGTCACAGGCAGGAACAAGAGAACCCCAGGAAGCTTGCGGACCAACTAGCCTGGAATAAGCGATGGCAAGGCCTTGTCTCCAACAAGGCAAAGGTGAGAACCAAGGACATCCAAGGTGTCCTTTGATATCCAAATTCATGCTATGGTACCCCCTTCCCTCACACACACACACAAACACTCTCTAAATCCATGTTTCTTAAATGCAGTCTCCAACAGTGACAGCTTGGGTTTTATTAAATCAACATCTCTATTTACCAACTATGTTTTTTTAAATAACTCACTTCCTGTACATATTTATGTTTAATAAAACTCTTCCTTCCATGTTCTTCTTCAATAGGAGAGCATGATCTCTCGATCTCTCCATCCTTGAGGTCAAAAGGGTTCAAATAAAAACCCAGTTTACTCTGCTGACCTGTTGGGAGCTGAAGGAAAGGAGAGATGGTATCCAGACAGATCATCTACACAGCCCTCTACACAGATCAGAGAGGGGATGGTTTCCTTGAGAGAATTTTAAAAGGCCTCCTTCTTTCCAGGTCAACACAACTTCTGACAAGCAGCTCGTGAGCTGAGTTTGGCCATGTTTAACCCTTGGTGAAGCAGAGCGCCCAGCTCCACATGGTGACTTGCTCAGTGTGACCAGAGCTTGCTCGCTCGCTCCACTGACTTTAACTCCCTGATTCCTTTTCATTCCCAGCTCTTGGGCTGTGCAGTCAGTCACTCCACCAACAGTACTTCCATGGGGGCGTAGAAGGAGACTATATTAGGGACAGAGCAGTTCCTTTGAGGTTTCCCAGCATGCTCCAGGCAAGGCAATGATGGACGGCTGAGGAAATGGCCCTCTTGGAAGTGTGCCTCTTTGGCCAGTGGCATGCTAATGAACTTCAAGTCAAGGTGAGTTACTGACACCAGCAGACATAACAAGAGGGCCCATTATTACTTCAGGTGCTGGACTGTCTGAAGACACAGCTCTTCCCTGAGAAAGGAGGGCACTGACAAAGTTGGTTCAAACCGTGGATGTGTAGATTTCAAATAGCAGAAAGAGCTGGGCACAGGAGAGGCTAAGGTTAGCACACAAAGGAAGAAGACTGTTTGCTTTGTTTAGTCCATGCTGAATGTGGGGTAATCAAAGCCCTACATCCATGGGTATTTTTAAAGTCTTTTTCTTTTTATTTAAATAGGAACTCACCATGTCTCCAAGGCAGACTTCTAGCACATGCCTCTGTCTCCTTAGTTAGTGCTGGGATTATAATGTGGCCACCACAAGCATGGGTCTTTTTAAATATTCCAAATTACTAGTGTTAGTACCGAGACCTGAGAGACCTGTGACATCATGTATGCGACAATTAGCACAGTGTGACTATAGGCCTGTTGCCAAGGCAACAGCCACCATCACCCGTATATAATTGGGTAGCGTTTCTCTCTCTCTCTCTCTCTCTCTCTCTCTCTCTCTCTCTCTCTTTCCTTCCTTCTTCCCGCCCGCTATACCTTTCCCCATCTTAAATAAAGCCCCACGTGGAACTGTTTGGCCTGGTGTGATCTCATTGTGGCCCGAATCCCCACCACATCCCCGCCGCATCCCTGCCACATCCCTGTGGCCCACAAGGCGGGCAAACAGGTGACCTGGGTGGCATAGGTGTGGAAAAACCAACAACTAGCAAATTCAAAGACTGTTTTGTTTAGTGTGTAGCCACTGGTAGATGTCCCATTCTTCAGGGGATTTTGCCATACCAACAGCATAAATTGGACTTAGTTATTAGTTTATTTTCTGTTGTTGTGAGAAAATACCATGTCCAAAGAGTTTATTTTGGCTTACAGTTTCAGAAGGATAAAGTCCTTCATGAGAGTAAAGACAGTGCAGCAGAAGGAGGAAAACTGACCCCTTTATCCACACAGACGGAGACAGCAAGACCAGGAAGGCACTAGAAAGCCCAGAGCTCACCAGGTCACCTACTGCCTCCAACAAGGCTCTAGCTCACAAAAGGTTCTATACTCTCTCCAAAAGGCACCGTTAACTTCGGTGCCTTTGAGCTGGGGTTCAAATATTCAAACTGTAGTGGTTTGAACAAGAATGGTTCCCAAAGGCTCTTAGATTCAAATGCTTGTCACAGGGCAATGGCTCTATTTGAAAGGATTAGGAGGCAGGACCTTGTTGGAGGAACTGTGTCACTTGGGGGCAGACTTTGAGGTTTCAAAAGCCCAAGCCAAGCTCAGAGTCGCTCTCTTCCCGCTGACTCCAGGTTCAGATACAGAAGTCTTACTACTTCTCCAGCAACACGTCTGCCTCCATGCCTCCATGTGCCATACTATTGCTGAAACTGTAAGCAAGTCCCCCAATGAAATGCTTCCTTTTATAAGAGTTTTGTCGTCACGGTGTCTCTTTACAGTAATAGAACACTAAGACAGAAGCCCATAGGGAATGTTTCTCATTCGAGCCATCACTGTGGGCTATTTAAAAAAAAAAAAAGACATGAGGTTGAGAGGAGTATCAGGGACAGGGTACTCACATACATAAAATAAATAAATCTTTTTGAGAGAGAGAGAGAGAAGTTGGTAGGAGAGTTCTCCTCAAAGCAGAAATATAAATCCAAACACAAGGAGTGCCGAACATTCTCTGCTGCCTCCGGCTGAGAAAGCGCCATGAGGCCGATGAACTTGGGAAACAGCTGCGAGGCAAGCCCAGCACCACCGTCACAAAGCTGGGCCCAGTAGGCTCACACATGGGAAATCCTGTGCTGGCAGTTGTGCTCTGACTCAGAAGAAATTATGGTTTCAAAATCTCTGGGTTTTATATGTGTATTCAGAAACACTGAGACACTAAAATCAGAGCCGTTCCACCCTAGACTGAGCTTGTCTCTGGTCCCACACACAGAGTTTTGAAAACTCCAGATGGCCCAAAATGGACCCGGCGGCTACCTATGGTCATCAGTTAGGACTCACTCACTTCACGACATGGAGTCTGTGGCATCTGCCAGCTTTAGAATTAACTACTGGGTTCCCTCCTATTGGCACTGATGTGATCCTGCCCGGAGAGAAACCTTACGTGGTTCAGAGCCCTCTTCCTCTATAGGAAACAGATGGGAGAGAAGTGTGGCCATCCTCAGTCAAAGGGCCAGCAGCCAAGCTGTCTGTCACACAGAACACCAAGTACAGCCACCCAGCCGAGCCTCAGGCTCAGCTCCTAGCCAGCTGCAGTAGGGAGTGTTAATGGTCACTGGCCCCAGGAAACATTTACTTAAGCAATTGTTTTGGCAGGCAGTGAGGAATGCAGGAGGCATTTTAAGCTACTGGCCATTGCTATGACAGTTTACTGTGTGGGAAACCAAACTGACTGGGAGCCTTGTAAAAGTGCAGGACATGACCTGCATCCAAGTCCTGTTATCTCACGTTTATCTCAAGCTGTCCACTAGAAAGCAATGTGTGGAAAAAGAAAAGCATATATAGCATATACAGATGTAGATATGCACATATACACACATAAACATACAGACTCACACTCACACACATAAACATATACACAAACATACATACATACACATACATACACACACTCACATACACAGGCACAAACATACACATACACACTCACACATACACATACACATACACACATACACACTTACACCTACATACACACACATTCACATACACACACATAAACATACACATACACACATATACACTCACACATACACACATACACAGCACATACACACATACACACATACACACTCACACACTCACACATACACACATACACACTCACACATACAAAACATATACACATACACACATACACACACATACACAACACATACACACATACACATTCACACATATACAACACACACACATATACACTCACGCATACACATATACCACACACATACACTCACAACACATACACACACATACACTCATACACAACACATACACACATACACACTCACACATACACAACACATACACACATACACACTCACACATACACAACACATGCACACATACATACTCATACATACGCATACACGTACGCCACACACATACACTCACATATACACTCAAACACATACACTCACACACAAACATACACACATATACTCACACACATACACACACAATGTGATCACACAGTAAACTATTCTGAGCAAGTTGTGTATAAAATCAGATCTATTTAAAAAAAATTCCTTGGTCAGGTTCTACAGAATTCACACAGGAAAAAACAGATTAAAAACATGGATCAAAACAACCTGCAAGTGTAGAAAATTAGAACAACTTCAACACTGGTACTCACTCACGAGGCGCCCTGAAGTCCAGCTTCAAGCACGGGCCTGGGACTTCTAACTCCTTGGATTTTCCACCTCAAAATCAAACAAAGGACAAAGTTAACATTCCCAGTTTGTAATTTTTGAGATCGTTGAAAGATGGCACCTCAACAGGATAAGAAATGCAGTTTTAGCTCTTCGGTGGCACATCTTATGTCTGTCATAGGAATCGTGGGAGGAGCTGAAGAGACATCGTGGCTGAGAAGGTACCAGGTCTAGCCCCAGGGCCCCCATTTCTAAAAGGCACATTGATAATTCCAGTGCTGCAGAGGTAAGAACCTCCCTGAGGCTGACCAGACCAGTGACAAGATTCGTCTCAAAAAAAAAAAAAAAAAAAAAAAGAACACCTGACGTGTCCTCTGGCCTTCAAACACACACACACACACACACACACACACACACACACACACAGAGTAATCATATAGGGATATAGTGAGATGAAAAATTCCTCAAGGGAACTGCCAGTGTTCAGATTCATGCACGCTTATGTTTATCACAAATTAATCAACACCTATGATCTTTACCAAAGTTGGTAATTCAACCTAATGGATTCTAAAGGCCTTTTGTTTGGTTGGCTGGTTGGTTTGGTTTGTTTTTTCCAGACAGGGTTTTTGTGTGTAGCCCTCGTTGTCCTGGAACTCGCTCTGATTTGGTCTGGCTTCCAAGTCAGAGAGATCCACCCAAGTGGATCCCAAGTGCTGGGATTAAAGGCATGTGCACTACTACCCAGCTTCTAAAGGCCATTTTTGGTGCCTTCTACTGCTTCATTTATATCTCTAGTGACCCCCAGATCCACAAAGTTGTTTTCTTTACTCACAGTTATTTCAAAATCCATACACTCTACCTACTAGAAGACAGAAGGATTCCCACAGCCCTGGGAATGGCACTTGTAATTACTGCCCAATTACGAGGCAAACGGTCTGGCAACATCCAATTCAGGTGACTCGCCAAGTTAGCAAAACAAGCATGGGATTCTCAGTCAAATTTGAGTTTCAGACAAACAACCAGTCATTTTGTACGAGTTAGACTTGGTATCCTATCCTTTACCTGGCAAAGATGCTACCCTCTGAAAGCATTCCCGTACTCCACAGTGTGTATGAAATGATAGTTTTAGCGTTCTGCAGAAGAGCTTGCAACTTGAATGGGTGCAGAGTTGTGAAGAACAGTGCCCACTTATTTCTGTAATTGGTCCCCCAAGACTTCCTGTTTCAAGACTTTCAAAGCAGCCCTGCCTCCCACTGTCAGAGGGAGAGGACTCATCGAGTCTGGACTACATCAGAGGACAAGGGAACCTAGTACTTGTAATCTTATAAGTATCAATTTCTCTAATAACACACAGATCCCATAATATTATCGCCCTCCTCTTCTGTATGTTGTGGTTTTAAACAACTGTTTATTTTACAGAAACTGAAATGGGAAACATGTTTGGTGTTTCCCTCCCATTAAAGACGTAGAGCAAGCTCCACCTTCTAAGGGCTGGCTCAAACATCCGACAAGATGGCTCAGTGGCTAAAGGTGCTTGCCCTGCAAGCCTAGCAACCTGTGACAGCTCCCCAAACTCCACATACAGGTAGAAAAGGAGGACGGACTCCAAAAGTAGTCCTCTGACCTACGCACACTAAATACTTTTCATTTGGAAAATTCTTGTATGAAAACAACTGGAGTTTTCAAGATTCCATTCCATTTTTGTTTTTAAGTTTTCTCTTGGGGGAAAAAAAAGCTGAGTTTTTTATTTTTGGGTTTTTTTGTTTGTTTGTTTGTTTGTTTTTTTTTCACCATCAGCTCTAAAACATTCCAGTCATTCCCTCCTTTGGTTGATGAGAGTTCTGCCTGCCTCAACTAATGAACCCTCGTCAGCAACTCGCTTCTTTCTCCACCTGCAAAGTTTAGTGGGAAAAGAAACCACACACACACACACACACACACACACACACACAGAGGAAACAGAAAAGAAACATCAACCACCCAGAGTTTTAATTGTAGCCTGGAAAGCAACACCCTTCCGCAGCTCATTAGGACTGATTTTCATAATTACTTACTGATTGAAACTGGGGCTTGCAGCCTGGCAACATTTCCATATTAATATTAAGCAATGACTAATGCAGCCCAGGACCCATGCTTAGGATCGGAAAGGAAAGCGTGGACTTGGTGGGAACTAAAGCTGGTTAACCTGTGGTTAATCTGCTACTTTTCACAACTTTCCATTTGCGAAGCAGCAAGTCATAATCTTATTCTTGTTCCACAGCAGTCACAAGGAGGGCGTGTGGGTGGATGTCACCACAGCACAGGGAGGACCTCCTCAGACCCAGTCCCTTGCTGTTTCCCACTTCTGTCCCCTTCAGGCTCCTTCTGTCCCCCTCTGGCTCGCTTCTGTCTCTCCATCTCTGTATGTCTCCCCTGCCACTGCTATCCCTGTCTCTCCATCTCTGCATGTCTCCCCCCAATCCCCACACTCCACCCCATCTCTGTCTCTGCCTGTTAGAAAAGTGTCTCCCTCTGTCCTTCCGCCTAACCCCTTCAGTCAGTCTCACACCTCAGGGTGACACAATCTCCCTGCTTCACTAACATCATCTCTTCTTCAGGACTCTGCACTCATTACTTTCCCCCTCTGCAATCCCTTACACAGCAAACGGCAGTAAATGACCTACAAAGGGGAGACATTTTTATTTTCAAGTCATGTGTGTTACAAAGCACTAAGCACTCCTGGGTTTTACCAAGCTCCTACTTGGAAGAAGAGAAAAATTACAGGCAGGCAAAATGGCTCAGAGGATAAGCGTACGTCATAGACATGTACAATATTCTTCATTGGAAGTCAAATGGCTTCTGCTGCATTTATCTAGAACACGGTTCTAGATTGGACTGTTACTTTCATGGCATAGTATCCTTAAAATTCTTAAGCATTAAAGAAACATCCAAGCTAGAAGAGCGATAAGGCAATGCTCTCTTATCCTCTTGAGAGCAATTTGGAAATTCCCCTTGATAAGAGCCTTGTCCAGCTTAGAAAGCCCTAGAATACTGGGAAACAATGCCAAGTATACTCAATATGGTAGGACTTAAAGTTCACTCACACAACCAAAACACAAGTTAAGTTGTTGACAAGGATTAGAAATGAAGGTTTAGGGGCTGGAAAGAGGGCTCAGCGATTAAGAGCACTGGCTGCTCTTCCAGAGGTCCTGAGTTCAATTCCCAGCAACCACATGGTGGCTCACAACCATCTGTGATGGGATCCAGTGCCCTCTTCTGGTGTGTCTGAAGACAACAGTGAACTCATATACATTAATAAGTAAATCTTTTAAAAGGAAAGAAAGAAATGAAAGTAGAAAATACAAATGAGGTGTATGGTTATATATTTCCTCATTACAACTTGTGATTTTTATAAATGGTTTATAATAGTATAGAATAAAATAAGGTCTATTTCTGGCTTAGTACAGTATAGAATAAGGTCTATTTTATTTCTTCTCCTTCACAAAGATCCTGAGAGCTACAAAATGTGCTCAAGATGGGCAGCCTCATGGAAAATGCAGCATTATTTTATGTCCAAGGCAGTGAGCCACTTATAATCGCACGGGCCTGGATGTGTGGGAGGTGGGGGCCGTCAGGGCATTTTTCAAACAAGCCTTTGGATATTTGGTTTAGCAAATCGAATTAGGATCTTTATGAGCAAAAATGTTTTCACAAAACAAGTCCCTGGCTTTCTAGAAGTTACAAGTTTTTAATCAATTTTTCCTTTGGGAACTAAAATTCCATTGTCAAAACTTCATGTATATTTATTTGATAAAGCTACATGCTGAATGAAACACATTGGGAAAGTGTGCTCCTTTATATATCATTTATTATGCCTATTCATTCTCACACTGGGACCAAAAATAATTAAATCAGTACCAAACATTAAAGAGATAATTATTTTCTTATTTCCTGGACAAAATTTCCTCATGCATTATACATGTTTATTTTATCTGTTATGGCCCTAAGACTTTATACCAACTCCATAATATCAAAAGCAGCTTTCATCAGAAATAAAACTCTTTTGTCATTATAATTAGAAAGGTAGAGTTGTCGTAACAGGGTGTCAGAGTGATTGATAAGATCGCAGATGAAGGAACAGATACATTAGTAGACCAGCACAAGAGATGAAGAATACAAAAGAAAATGAAAGTGACCATCATGAATTTAAAAAAAAAAAATCAATTTAGTCACAGATAAGAGATGAAAAGGTAAATCAAAGTATAAGTTCATAGTACATGCAGGAAATGTAAGAGAAAACTTCCAAGGAAAACCGAAAATTGCAAACTCTTGTGACAGCTCTGAGTGTGGAACTGCATGTGGTAGTAGAAAGTAAAGTGGAGAGAAGAAAGATGCCTAGCCCTGTCCAGATAATAAACAACCAACCACGCAGAGCTCAAAGGCCAAATCTCAGGGGAAAGACCTGAATGTGAGCTCTAAAGAGATGACCAGTGAGCCCTCTCAGGGAATGTGCAGATCATTAAAGCACCACACACGTCCAGAAAGTTGAACGATAGTCTACACTCCCTTCCTTTTTGAATAGTGTTTCCAGTCTTAATGGGAATATGGTAAAAGAGCTGACAGTTTATCAGAGGTCCCTTTAAACCACGGTCTAAGCTTTGGCACCCACAGACTTTACCTCCACACATGTTAAGCCTGCAGTGATGGAGACCCTTGGAGGCCAGCTTCTACACCGTGCACACATGTTCTTTGTTTGTGTACTTCTCTGTTCTCTATCAAAAACAAAAGCCCCCATGTGTCCCGAGGGCCCTGTGTCCCTTCTCACTGTTGTTTGGTTTTGTCTCTCCAGCACTTTCCTCTATTCCCTGCCTTCCAAACTTTTCTTCCCCACTCTGCCTCTGGTAACTTCGTTTAGGCAGCAGTGCTTAGGCGTCCATGGGCTTCCCGGAATACTGTTTCTAACTTTAGACTTCAGTTGAGATCTGGCTCCCTCTTGAAGATACTGCATCTTCTCCTGATAGAAACAATCTCTTCCTCCCATCCTGAGATATGGAGGACTAGTTTGTCTACACTGGGCAGAAGCCCAAAGGTAGCAATGGCTTTAGAGACTAAGAGGATGGGGTCTTGCCTTTACCCTTTGAGAAGGAAGACTTCAGGTCAATTGGATCTATCAAAGCTACTGACACCCTACTGGCCAGAACTCGGTCACGAGACGACATGTAGACACAGGCAGCTTGTGAAATGGCTTACTCTGAAGGGCCACATACTGACAGAAAAGTCATCTGTGTCTTGCTAAGGAAGACCCCACACAGGCAGTCAGCACATGATATCTGCCTCAGACACTCGACCTCTAGTTGCTTCTGTTTACTCTCTGGACCATCTCAAAGCCTGTCATCATTTTCTTCTTTTTCAGTTCATGCACATGGATATTTTGCCTTCATATATGTTTGTGCACCATAGGCATACCTGCTGCCCTTAAGGGCTGGAAGAGCGTGTTGGGTGCCTTAGACGTAGAGAGATAGACTGTTGTGAACCACCCGGTGGGTGCTAGGAGTTAAACACAGATCCTCTGGAAGAACAGCCTCTTAACCTCTGAGCTATCTCTCCAGGGGTCCCTTTATCATCACCTTAGACACCCATCCCATTCATGTACAAAGTCTACCTAATTAGCAAGCACTGTAACACTTTAGTTGTTCCATTTCCTAGATCTCACAGCTTCCTCCATCCCAGATTTCCATTCTCATCCACACGTCAGACTCAGTCATACAGAAGATCCCCAGTTCCCTGCTTGCTGCAATTCTTCCTTCCCACTTTGTTGTTCCTGTCTCCTCCCCCTCCCTCTCCATCTCTTCTCTCTCCCTCTCTTCTCTCTCCATCTCTTCCCTCTCCCTCCTCCTCCCCCTTCACCTAACTTGGATACCACAGCTCAAATAAACTGTCTGCAGCATCCCAGATTTCCCATGGAAGCACAACTCATCTTGTCGGCAAACCCCTATCCCATGGCAGTCAATACTAGGAACTGGCTTACATTTGTTGGTCTCAGTCCTAGGGTGCCCCATTCTCCTCTCTTGGATCTTATTCATAGCCTCTGTGCATTTAATTTGCAAAAAGAGGCACGGTGTGTCATAAATGTCCATTGGTTTATGAACGGAGTAATGGAAAGCAGCATAAATGAATTAATGACAAAAAGAATATCAACTACACTCAATATGCTCCCATAGATTTCTGCATGTGTACCTTTGAAAAACAAACAGTGTCATTTAAGATGAAAATAAGCCCCAAGAAGACCAAAAAGGTGCAGCTCATGATTTTACCACCAGCTCAAAAGTGAAGACAACATAGTTGGAATGATTAAAACTATTAAAGTACTGAAGCTAGGAGTAACTGATGACAACAATTCAGAAGCAAGATCCAAACTCCAATAGACAAGAATAATGTCCAAATCTCTAACCTTTACATACATTAATATGCATTCTACATAATGTTAATACAACATTTTAAAATATGTGTGTATAACCTCTTAGAATGTATAGAATCTCTAGATATATAAACACATTTATTGTGTACATATAATCATAGTGTTAAATATTTAACATATTATGTACTATATATATTTAATATGTATATTAATATATGTATGTATTTTAAAAAGACAAAGGTTAAGTCCTTCATTTCATTTAGGTCCTTTACTTGGGTTCTAACCTCTTACAGACACAACATAGAATAAACAAAGTAATTCACATGAAAATACATACAAAATTTTATTCTATAGCAAAGCTCAAATAGAGAGTGCCCTAAAAGGTAATCCCACTTCCACCTTAGTAGACATAAGACATCAAGAATGGAGAACTCCTTTATTGCATGCATAACCACACGTTAGTGTATAAAATTCCAACATTTGAAAACATCAGTGACTGGGCATGGGAAATCCAATGGTGACTGTAAGGTACCATTGTTTGAATGTTCTGGTCCATTCAAAATACTCTGAAAATGTGTGGATGCCCTACTACAAGTTTGACTCCCCTGACTTGCAAGCCGTATCTAAGAAATGTCCTGATCGGCTTAACTGATGTGGGGAGACACACCTGAATGTTGGCAGTGCCTTCTGGCAGCAGCCTGGGTGAAAGGGGCGTGGCAGCGGCAGCACAGTATTCTTTGGCAGCAGGTCTGCACCAGCCCCTTCTGTGGCCTCCCCATTGGCCATAGAACTGATACAAATGCCTGCTGCTGATTCATTCACTGATAGCAAAACCGGTCTTTCCAGGTTTCTATCACTGGCTAAGGACCAGTGTTCTCCACGATTTTCTGTGCCACATTGGAACTGCTGAGGGACCCAGCCGTGTGAATTAAGCAACTACAGGGTTGCGTGTGGGCCTCCACAGTGTGGGCCTGCCACTGGTAGGCCCTCAGCTGCTCAGAGCTGTTATTGTTTTAACAAAGGCTGATTCAACAATTTTTTCATACAGAAATAAATACAAGGTTAGATAGATAGATAGATAGATAGATAGATAGATAGATAGATAGATAGATACAGAAATACAGACACAGATATGCATCCTATTGACTCTGTTTCTCTACAGAACAGAATGGAAATATTTAAAAAATTAACAAAGATGATTTTCACTCTTAACATCTCTATGACTATGTTTGTTTTAAACCAAAAGAAGAAAAATCTAAAATAGAAATGAAAGATGAAGAAATGCGTTATTTCAGGGCAAGCCAATTCACTTGTCATTTAATTTACTACAACCCTCTCTCGCCAGTTAGGAATTATATCTAAACAATCCTTGAAAAATCAATCCACATGCCAAAATACAATATAATTGTGTGTAAGTCTATGTGATGTTAATGGTGTGGACTCAGTCTATGCATCTTAGAAACCAATTCACATATTTCTGACCTGTATGGTCTTTTAAAGGATGTCACCTACTTTTGGCATTAATTCCTCACCTTGTGATGACACAACATTTTCACCACACCAGAACAGTGATTGATACACAGAAGGAACCACCCAACTTCCCCACGCCATACAGACAATTCGGGGCAGAGCCGCAGATTTTAAACTTTCCAAATAGGTTGTCTCCATTCCTATCACACACTCAAAAGTGAATTCTACAAAAGAGGGAGAGAGAGAGAGAGAGAGAGAGAGAGAGAGAGAGAGAGAGAGAGAGAGAGAGAACAAAGATACAAGTACAAGTGGCCAATGACTCCATCCCAGCTCTGCAGAACGCATGTTTTAGAGCATTGACTGTGTTCTGACCTTCACGAATGCAGCCTCTGCACAGCACAGTCTGTTAATGAGTTTTCCATTGCTGGGATGAAACACGCGAGACAAACAAATGAAGGATTATCAGGGCCCACCATTTCAAAGGCTTTAGCCCATGCTACTTTAGGTCTGTGGAAGCATGGCACATCAACAGGAGTCTGGTATTTGTCTCCTGGAACTATGAAGCAAAAGCAGAAGATGGGTCTGAGTCCACAGAAGCTCCCTTAAGGGATGCCCTAGTGACTTGATCTTCTCCCCTAGTCCCACCTTCTAAGGTCCCACCACCTCCCAGTGGTGACACAGGCTGGTAACTAATGTTTTAACATGTAGGCCTTAGAGGGACCTTTGATATTCAATTTATAATATAAGTGGTTTTTCTTTTTATAGATTTTGAATAATGTTTCTTACTGGACCAGTTAATACTTTTCAGTAAATAGTTTTTGAAACTTGACAGGTTCGGAACCAGCAAAACTACACAACAATTAAAATTAATCAACAACAACCAAAAAAAAAAAAAAAAACCCCAGAAAGTTGCTAACAGATGAAAAAAGCTGGCTATCTGAAGCTTATTTCTTTTATTCATTTGAAGTGAACACCTTCTATTCATGTTCTACCATAAATACATAGATCGCAAATATCATTCAGGAAAACTATTAACACCAGCTGGACCTCTTTTAGTTTCAAGATCATGGGTTGACATCAAACATAATAAGAGGGAAGTATAGAAGAAAGCATTGCTAGATCAAAGAACTTAGCTATGAGCTAGAGGGAAGGTGGGCAAATGTTTGCCTTGCGCATTCCCATCATCCCTCTAGAACCTGTACAGTTTATCCCAGATCTTCTCACTGCACCCCGATGCAGCCTCACCAGCCTCAGTGCAGCGTGCCAATCAGCCCCTTCCAATTTGCAAGAGAACCTATTAGCCAGTCCCAAGCAGAGCTCATAATAGATCTCTACACAACAGAAGGAGCACTAATTGCCTGGCATGTTCTCTTCCCTTTGTTTGCTATACTACAAGCCAAATGGCTCTTGCTTTAGAAACAACATTCATACAATTTGGAATATGTAAACAAATGCACCTCTAAAACGCCAATTCAGTACTATACCCTTTACGTGCACACATTTATTCTCTGGGCCTCACTCTGTCAGGTATTATCACTGTGTTCAAAGAGAGAAACCCGAGTCTTCAAGAATTGGAATAGCTCCTCAAAAGACGCCCAGGACATATCTGGTAGTTCTGTCCAGTCCTTGTTCCAGAAGCCATGTTCTTAGATGATGTAATAAATGTCTCTTATAAAATGACTTTTTTTCAACAAGAGAATTTTGAAACTTCTTTTGTCCCGTTGTCTCAACTCTAAAACAGTTAATCACCATTTCCAAATTTCCCTACATTGTCAATGGTTTCACACTGAAACTGTTAATCATTATAACCACTGCCTATGGTCCCAACATGAAGCCTGTAACGTTTAGTTTTGCAAAATGTTTTTGTACATAATTAAGAGAATTACTTCTCCTAGATTCCCTCAGAACCAGCAGGCCACTCTGACCAGCAAAGTAGCTAGGCTAACTATAGATTTTCATCTCTCCCCGCATTCCTGCAAGTCTCACCCCAGCTCCGGAGCAAGCCTCCTGTACCCTCTCCTCACTCTCTACCCCCATTCCTGCTGAACTAAGCAAATCCTGGTGACACACACTGATTTCTCCCTCCTGGGCACACTTACCCCTTCCCCAGCCTATGCTCATTCCTAGGTGTCAGCTCTCAATACCTAGAAACAAGTTTTACCTGGAGAACCAAAGTGGCCGCACCTAGGGGGAATCCCAGAAGAATTTCCTACCAGGCAATACACTCACCTAAGAACCAGACAGGGCAACCGAAACCATGGAGTAAACACCCATCCAACAAAGACAAGACCAAAAATCAGCACCTAGAATTACAATCTTCCCAAACCCAGATGCCTAAAATGCCAGTGTAAAAACACAATAACAACCAGGATAATATGTCTTTGTTAGAACCCAAAAAGCCTATCACAGCAGACCTTGAGTATTGCAACATAGGAATCTACAGAAACACAAACAAATTGTGAAAGGAAATGAATAAAACAGTTCAAGACCTTAAAGTAGAAAAATAATCAATTAAAAAAACTCAAAATGAGGGAAAATTGGAAATGAAAAATTTAGGAACTGACCAACAGAGTACAAGAGATGGAAGAGAGAATCTCAGGCATTGAAGACATCATAGAAGAAATGGCTATCTCAGTCAAAAAAAAATAATGTTAAATTTAAAAAAAAAACAATCCTGGCACAAAACATCCAAGAAATCTGGGACACTATGAAAATAATAAGAATAGAGGATAAGAATAATAGGAATAGAGAAAGGAAGAAAAACCTAGGTCTAGGGCACAGAAAATACTTTCAACACAATCATAAAAGAAAATTTCCCTAACCTAATGAAGGAAGTCCCTGTCAAGATACAAGAAGCATACAGGACACCAAATAGATTGGACCAAAAAAGGAAGTCCCCTAAGCACATCATAATCAAGACATGAAATGTAAAGAGCAAAAAAAACCTATATATATATATATATATATATATATATATATATATATATATATATATATATATATATTGGAAGCTGCAAGGAAAAAATACCTAGTAGCATATAAAGGTAGACCCAACTTCTCAAAGGAGACTTTAAAAGCCAGATGGGCCTGGACAGATGATCTAAGGACTCTTTAAGACCACAGATGCCAGCCCAGACTACTTTACCCAGCAAAACATTCAATCACCATGGATGAAGAAAATAAGACATTCCATGATAAAACCAAATTTAAGCAATATCTATCTGCAAACCCAGCCCTAAAGAAAGCACCTGAAGAAAAATTTAAACCTAAAAAAAGTTTGTTTGTTTGTTTTTTTAATAGGCAGTGGAAATTGGAAATATGATAGGTAGTAGATGATTTAAAAACAAGATCTCTGTTTATTCTCTTAGGGATAATATTGTACAAAGGTGGTCTAGAAAAATGTCGCTCTTCTCGAGGTGCTTTCTAAAGTATTTAGGGGCGGAATGCTATGAATGAAATGAGGAAGGGAGGGGCAGATACAGAAGCATGGAGCTGTTGGCAGCCGCATCCCACCTGGAAATACATGAGCCACTCTCCTCTGCGGTAGCTGTCCTACATATTACCCTACTGTGCCTTCGATTCCCAGCAAGGACACTCTGCTCAGCACCCCTAGACTCCAGCAGAGGAACCTGGTGGGGCATTGGCTTTGTCATCTGGCAGCAGGAGCATTCCTGTTCCAGCACTCAGCCTCTCTCTCCGGAGGCACAGCAGTTCAGCCAGGCATTCAGGGGGAAGACCGTTCCACACCCTGAATTCCTTATTTCCTGAGGGCAACAGGGTAGAAAGGGACCCTTGAATTATGGCTGCTCTCAGCTAGGTTCGGCTCACAAGCCTTTCCGCCTGCCTCACTACAGTGTGATCATTAACCCCATAACACAGAAACCTGCCAAACCTGGGGCCTCCACTGGGACAAAACAGTAATAATAATTTAAACCAGAGCGAGCACTACGGTTCTTGAGGTCTTATCATTCGCCAGGCGCCAAGTCTCTTATGAGTATCCTGATTCATGGATCCCCACGTGGGATGAGATTAGCCACCATCATTAAGCACTACTATCAAGAAGCAAGTGAAACACACCTAGAAAAGGCGAAAATAGTAACATAGACTTCATATTCAGAAGGCTAAGTCACCTTTGCATTTAAAGGAAGGAATTAGGGGTTAGGAGGATTATGTCTCCTAAAGCCATTCATCACACACACACACACACACACACACACACACACACACACACCTCCATCCAAGCTGCTGCTAGTCTCAGCACTCACGGTCATTTATCACGAGAAAGAATGCACCTCCATCAAAATCACAGCTTGCTTCCTGACACAGGCCCAGTCTCCCCTGCAATCAAAGCAAGAATAGCAAGGACAGACTAGCTCACCCTGCCCTGGCTCCAGGGCATTCCTGAGTGGCCTGGTTGCCCTTGCTCACATCTTTCTTCTCAGGCATTACTGTTAGAAACTGCATGGTATTGGCACAGTGACAGACAAGTGGACGAATGATATAGAACTGAAGATCCAAAAATGAACCCACACACCTATGGTCACTTGATCTTCGACAAAGGAGCCAAAAACATCCAGTGGAAAAAAGATAGCCTTTTCAACAAATGGTGCTGGATCAATTGGAGGTCAGCATGCAGAAGAATGCGAATTGATCCATTCTTATCTCCATGTACTAAACTTCACTCCAAGTGGATCAAGGACCTCCATGTAAAACCAGACACACTGAAACTAATAGAAAAGAAACTAGGGAAGACACTTTAGGACATGGGCACAGGGGAAAAGTTCCTGAACAGATCACCAATAGCTTATGCTTTAAGATCAAGAATTGACAAATGGGACCTCATAAAATTACAAAGTTTCTGTAAGGCAAAGGACACTGTTAAAAGGACAAAACAGCAACCATCAAATTGGGAAAGGATATTCACCAACCCCCACATCTGATAGATGGCTAATATCCAATATATACAAAGAACTCAAGAAGTTAGACACCAGGGAACCAAATAACCCTATTAAAAAATGGGGTACAGATCTTAACAAAGAATTTTCACCTGAAGAAATTCGGATGGCCGAGAGGCACCTTAAGAAGTGCTCAACATCATTAGTCATTAGGAAAATGCAGATCAAAACAACCCTGAGATTTCACCTTACACCAGTCAGAATGACCAAGGTCAAAAACTCAGGAGACAGCAGGTGTTGGCGAGGATGTGGAGAAAGAGGAACACTCCTCCACTGCTGGTGGGGCTGTAAGATGGTACAACCACTGTGGAAATCAGTCTAGAGGTTCCTCAGAAAACTGGACATGGCACTTCCAGAGGACCCTGCTATACCTTTCCTGGGCATATACCCAAAGGATTCCTCGACATGCAATAAAGACACATGCTCCATTATGTTCATAGCAGCCTTATTTATAATAGCCAGAAGCTGGAAAGAACCCAGATGTCCCTCAAAGGAGGAATGGATTCAGAAAATGTGGTATATTTACACAATGGAATAGTACTCAGCAATTAGAAACAATGAATTCACAAAATTTTTAGGCAAATGGTTTGATCTGGAAAATATCATCCTAAGTGAGGTAACCCAATCACAAAAGAATACACATGGAATGCAATCTCTGATAAGTGGATATTAATTAGCCCAGAAGCCCTGAATACCCAAGGCACACATTGCATAACAAATGACTCCCATGAAGAACTATGGAGAGGGTCCTGATCCTGGAAAGGATCGATCTAGCATGGGAAGGGAATATAAGGAGGAGGGAGGTTATTGGAGAAGGGATGGAGAGAAGAAGGTTTATGGGACATATTGGGAGGGGGGATCCGGGAAAGGGGAAATCATTTGGAATGTAAACAAAGAATATAGAAAATAAAAATATTTTTAAAAAAAAGATACAAGGAAAAAAAAAAGAAAGTTCCAAATACCCAACTAGGAGTTCCCCTCAACATCGCTGCCAACACCCTTTAAGGAGAAAAATATAAGCTCCACACATCCCACGGGCACAAAATAAAGATCTTTGGGAGACCTTCAAACATCGCATCTTAGAAAGCTGCAAATAAATTATATGAGTGTTTGTTTGTTTGTTTGTTTGTGAGAAAGAAGGGGGAGGGGATATAGTCAGAATGTGTCTCCTGTACAGCAGGACAATGCAGAGAAACAGTATTTGTCATTACTAAAATAGGAAGGCTTCCTGGAATATCACACAAAAGTTAGGAAACATGAACTCTCAATGTAGCTACAGCATAGATGACACCTCATGTGGCAACCGATAGAAAGAAGCCAGGGACTGACAGCACAGCTAGCGTGGCCAAAGCTCTGATTTCGATCCTTAGCACTGGGGAAAAACAGATAATTGTAAAAAAAATTTTCTTATTATGGGAGCTGGGATGCTGGGCCAATCGTAGAGTGCTTGCTTTGTAAGCACAAGGACCTGAATCTGATCCCCTGCACCTTTGTTTGTTGTTGCTTAGTTACAGTGGTTTGGGGTTTTAGGTTTGTTTTTGTTTTTCTAAATGAGTGTTTTGTCTACATGTATGTGTGTGCACCACTCACATTCAAGTGCCAGGGATAGAACCCACGGTAACCGTAGTGCTGGGAAGTAGAGATAGGATCCCCATGGGACTCACAGACTACGCAATCTAGCCTGTAGGCGAGCTTCAGACCAGTGACAGATTCTTTCTCAAAGGAGGGAGATGCCATTCTGGAGGGTAATATCCACAGCTATCCTCTGTCCACCACAGACACACACATACACACACACAAATATACACAGACACACATACAAACTCACATACACAGACATGCACATGTGCACACTCATGCAAATATACCTTTTAAAACATGCATACCAAAGCTGGGCAGTGGTGGCGCATGCCTGTAATCCCAGCACTCTGGGAGGCAGAGGCAGGTGGATTTTTGAGTTCGAGGACAGCCTGGTTTACAGAGTGAGCTCCAGGACAGCCAGGGCTACACAGAGAAACCCTGTCTCAAAAACCAAATCCAAAAAAACCAATAAATAAATAAATAAATAAATCAAAAACAAAACAAACAAACAAACATGCATACCAGAACAGTCAGGGCTACAGAGACTCTACCTCTTGTGTGTGTGTGTGTGTGTGTGTGTGTGTATACACAATATGATATATATTATATATCACATATCATTTATTATATATCATATATATATACATAAAATTCTATACTAGAGAGGGATAGTAACCATGAGGAGACATAACAGAGGGATCATTGATAAGGATCTATATCTCCAAAACTTTCTAAAAGTTCTGTTCAGTGAACTGTGTTTTTATGGGTTTTCTGTAAGCATGCTACACCTCAATAAAAGAGTTATATAAAGTTGTGAATATGATATAAAATATTGCACGAAGAGCTCTCTGAGCTAAGCTTCTGAAGCAGCCCCAGCAATGATGGTGTTACATAAAACCATCAACTTAAAGACAGAGAAGAGCTCAAGGCAATTTGGAGGCAACATCTAAGTCTATATGTAAAGTGAAATTAGACACAGTCCCAGCAACAGCTGACAAATAACTCTGCAGGCATTTGCAAGAATTGCTGGGGGGGAAGTAATTACAGAGGCCTTTGATCTTCTATTATGTCTATCTGGGATCTCAGAAAAGCCAATAAACAAGAGAGGCCGCCACAAGGCCACCTGTGGCTTCATCTGTCTACAGCCCAGGCCAGATGTAGTCACCTTTGCACACTGCAGCTCAAACTGGGAAAGAAAACATCATGACATAAACCAAGGCTTCACACATGCATACTTCTGTCTGCTCTGCTGTCATAGACTGAATCTACCAGTTAGCATTTCCTGATTTATTAGATATTTTTGGTTTGGTTTGGCTTGGTTTGTTCTTGTACCTTTTTTTTTTTATAAATGTGCATGAGTATTTTGCCTGTGTGTATACTCTGTGCCTGGTTCCTGTGTGACCGGCGGAGGATCTTCTAGAACTGGAGTTACAGAGCATTGCAAGCCACTATGAGGGTACTGGGAAACCAGACCTGAGTCTTCTGCAAGAACAGTAATACTTACCTGCTGACTTGTCTCTCAGTGTCTCCAGCCACATATGAGATTGCTGAAAGCAAGAAGGGAACCTGTATGACCTGTCCCCCACATTGCCCAGGAAGTGAGAGAGGAAGCACGACCTGCCCCCACCCCTGCCCTGTGCTGTTTGACTTCCTCACTGTTACTTGCCCTGAATCAAATTGTCATGGTCACATTCACATACTCCACCCAAATCCAAATGCTCATTTCAAGTCGTAAGTTTCAGAACTCAACCTTATTTAGAAAGCAGATTCCTCACAGATATAATTAGGCAAGATGAGCTCCTTCTGGAGGAGGGTGGGTCGCATCCATCCGACTGGTGCCCTCTTAAGAAGGGTACGTTTGGGTACAGACATGCCCACAGGGAAAAAAACATCAGATGCAGATTGGGAGTTACGTTGTCGCAAACCAAGGAAGTTCCAGAAGCCAGAGAAAGGGGAACAGCAGGGACAGAGGGGCACAGCCCTGTCAACTGCTGGTATTCAGTTTCACCTCCCAAGTGAGTCAGACCATTGCTGCTGTGTGCCCCTCCCCCAGCCCCTTGCCTCTCCACCCTACCCCACCCCCACCCCTACCCCCACCCTACCCCTTTTGGATCCTTCACCATTAATTAATATTATGGTGGTTCTACCTTCACAGTCCCTGCTGGCAGGTGACCATTGAGCCTGAGCCATTCTTGCTTAACAGACTAAGAAACAAGCACAGAAAGATAAACAATCACCTGGGATGGCGGGCCACAGCTGAGTATAGGATGCAGCAAGCGAGAGAGACTGTGCTGCAGAAAACTGCAAGAGCAAAGCATCAAAGAAATGACAGGCTGTGCCTGCCTGCAGACTCTCATCGAGTCCTCCATGCCGACTGGCTTAAGAGGCCTCCGTTACTGCACGGGACAAAAGCACCTTCCAGAAGGTGCCTCCAAACCCCCCAGATCGAAACACCGTGCAACATTCCCTGTGGGCTGGTAATTCTCACTGTGGGAATGAATTAGTTTCCAAATTCCTGGATCTGCTTTTTAAAAAAAAAAAAAAATGTAGTTGCTGAAAAAGAGGCGCACAGGGTTGGGGAGAATGGAATAGAAATGGCATTTTAATAAGTAATGAGACTTCAAAGGAGTGTGGGGGTTCACAACCATTTTTGAACTTTAACACAGAGTGAATCTATGTTGTCTTCCAAAAATGTCGGCCCAGCCGCAGGCAAATACTGTGCCACAGAAAACAGAAAACAAAACAAACAAAACAAACAAACAAACAAACACATGCCTCAGAAAGCAATCAGCATTACTGTGGGTCTTAAGATTTGGACTCTGGTATATACCCGCTATGGCTCAAATCCAAATTGCATTAAATGTCTGTGATATCTAGATTAGATGTAATACTAGCTGGAACTGTGTGGCTAGAGTTAGATTCTGCAAAATGCAAATGCGCTCATTTAAACCACTAATTGAATGTCCTTACACAATGGACACTAAAAGGTCGGCCAGAGGGGAATGAGTACTGACTGTTCTTACAGGCACTACAGCTTAGCTCACAACCGCAGTTCAAAGGTGGTTGCACAGCTGGCGTGGTGGCATACACCTGTCATCCCAACCCTGCAGAGGCTGGGTTGTGAATTCAAGGCCAGCCTGAACTACATCGTCCTACCCTGGCTCTCAAGTCGGACAAACAGGTTAAACTCGAAGACAATAGCATCCGAAATTTCCATTTCTGACTCCGAATTTTGAAATCAGCCATTCCTCTGTGACTATCTCTGAAATCATCTTAATGAACTGTATAAAAGGGACAACCTCCCTTTGTGCTGTGTGGGAAACAAACTCAAGACTCCACTGGAAAAAGCCAAAGATTAATCCTCAAAAGACCAGGTGACTGCTGGTCCTCATTACCCCTGCTGACAGCCCACTTGTCAAGCCACTGGTTTGCAGGAAGGGATTGTGCCCTCCAAACCCTCACAGCTGGTGTGAGCAGAGCAGTCCATGCATACAGGAGAAAGCAAAATGACCATTCCACTGTGGCCAGACACCGACACGGAACCTCTGTCTGCAGCCTTGGCGCCTTCGGGGAGCAGATAAGGCTGAAATAGCAGGAACTACCTGCCACTACTGGTTGGATCTCCTCAGTCCAGGGACCCTAAAGCCAGCCTGTGGTGAGGCATTATTACCTGACAATGTTAGCGCACCAGACAAGCTAGCAGTGTTGACTGTCACATTCCTCAAGTGAATCCTGCTGCGAATCCAACAGCACAGAGACAGCCTCTTTCCAGGTTTGTCATCAGGGAACAGCAGCACGGCCAGCCTAAAGCCACACCATCACGACTTACGGTCATTCCAAAACACCTTCTTTCTTGGTGTCATATGGTCACCTTTGGCCTATTGACAAGTTGGAAGAACAGGTACCAGCTTGACCAGACGATGTGAGAACTTCAGCATTTGCATTATTAAATTTGATATCTGTCTACCAAAACAATGCTTGCCAAGGAAGGTTAAACACTGTTAATGGTACGTGTCTTTCGCTGGGGTTCAAAATAGGACAATTAAGCCAGACATAGAGGCATGCACCAGAAGTCCCACTCTGCAAGAGGATCACTTGAGTTTAAGAGGTCAAGACCACCTTGGTAACATAGCATGGGCTCACATGATCGCTTGCTTTCAGTAATAAACCACATTTTTAAAGGTAAGGAGACCGTCCTTCGAAGCCATTCCATTCCCATCCAGTCACTTTAAAAAAAAAAACAGGCTAAAAATAAATACTGTTCTTTCTACAAGCCACACTGTCTTAAAGAAAAGAAAAATGTAGTTGGGACACATGCCCAGAATCCCAGCATATGAGAAGCTGAGACCAGCAGGGTAGTGAATATGAAATCCCCGGAGTGAGGAAAAGACAGGAAAAGAGAGTGGAAGAGAGAGATGGGGAGGTGTTAGATCAAACTGTAAAAAAAATAAGATTTCTGTGTGAAAGGAGAACATGCTTTCTGAGTAGACCTACTATGTGCAGGGAGTCAGCTTTCCCAGATACTGAAGGTTGGAAGTCTTGGTGCTCTGCAGAGCTTTGTGCAAAGACAGGAAACAGGCAGCTTATCCTACAGGCACACCTGTACTTTGATCCTTTGCAATCGACTTCCTGGGAAACCCACTGAGCAGACACCTGTGGAATTCTCCTTCCTAGACTGGTCACTAAGTGTCTATGACTATAGTCACTGCAGATGACTAATATTGAGGGATGCACTGGGTTAAGGTGGATGCTGTCGGTCATCTACACCCTGGATTAGCAATGGTTCACTTCACCCAATTGTCCTTGACACACAATCAACTCTAGTAACAGTGCAGCGTTGCCTAGACACTATACAGCTAAAGAACTTACCAAAATGCCTTCAAACACTTAAACTCTAATTACTCGTGTTAGAACCCTTTACTGAATAAAGATAACAATGTGTTTTAACCCATTTCCATCTCCTGGTTTGTTTGTGTATTTATTTATTTATGCTACTTTTTAAAGTAATATGTCCTCATTATATTTCACTAATAGATCCAGAATGGGTTTTGTTCTTGTTGGTTTTGTTTGTTTGTTTGTTTGATCGTCTTACATGGGCTGTATAGCTCTAGGGTTAGGTGTGCTTTGAAGACCCAAGGTCAATTCACAGCACCCATTACAAGCAGCACACTACCACTTGTAGCTCCAGCCCCAGGGCATTCCCTCTTCTGACCTCTATAAGCATCCTTGTTAGCATAATCACAAAAAACATATAAATACAAATAAAATATTTTTCAATCATTTTGTACATTTATAACCATTGCTACCGTTTCCTTCCTGACTTTTCTCCATACAGCTTTTACTTCCTAAATATTATTTAGCTATAAAACAGCCCATTGTGTGAATCCACTAGGATTTACACATCCGTGCTCTCTAGTTAGATACAACCTCACTTTCAATTATTTATTATGTATTACCTTTGGGGGTGATTTGGAGGTTTTTTTTTTTTTGTTTTGTTTTGTTGTTTTGTTTTGTTTTGTTTTGTTTTTCTGAGGCAGGGTTTCTCTGTGAAACATGCCTGGCTGTCCTAGGACTCCCTTTGTCGATAAGGCTGACCTTGAACTCACAGACAAGTGCCTGCTTCTGAGTGCTAGAATTAATGTATTCTATTAATGCAGTCAATTCTATTATGTATGTAGAAAGTATGTCTTCTACTGTAAAGAGCATGTTTATGCCAAGTTGTCATCTGTATGTCAAGCGTTTCCTCACAAACAGATTTGTAGAGTTAAAATTACTCCGGGTGTGATTGTTCAGGTAGGCGAATCATTTTAAAGTTTTAATAATGACGCTGTCAAGGGGCTCACATTCGGTTTGGGGTTAAACCTGACATTTCATTTGTCACGCTGCAAAGCCATCCTGCCACTCATCTGGAATTCTTCTCCGGGGCTTTGCTCACTCTAGACCATCCCTGCCTCCCTCACCTTCCTGCCTCAGGAGCAGAGCTGGGCCCCCCTTCCAAGACATCAAGCTCACTTTCTGTTGCTGTGATAAAAGACCATACAAAGCTGACTGGGGAAGAAAGAGTTTCTTGGCTTACGTGAGTTCATAACTGAGGGAAGCCAGAGTAGACACTCAAAGCAGGAACTGAAGCAGAGACTAAGGTGGGCTGCTACACATTGGCTGGTCCCGAGGCTCGCTGAGTTTGCTCTCTTATATAGGAACTTGTGCCTAAGGTGGGTGAACCAGCCACAGTGGGCTGGGCTCTCCCACATCAATTGTAACTGAAGACAATGCCCCCAGAGACTTACCTGCAGATCCATCTGATAGAGGCACTTTCTTAAGGAAGGTTCCCCCCTTTCCAGATGACCCTGGCCCATGTCACAATGACAAGACACTCAGCAGCACTTCCTGTACACAGTCTCACTTCTGGGGGTTGATTTATATTTTCTTTTTGCTTCTGTTTATTTTTTGTTCATCCACCTGTCCTGACGTCCTGACACACTGGGTTCTATTAACACTGCTTTTCAAAATAGGTCAGCCATGCCTGTGTTTTGGAATATGAACATTTATTTGATTATCTGCCTCCTGCTCTCCCAGATACCTAGACAGTCTTGTGATCAACCTTATCACCTTTGGTTTTTTTTTTGTGGGAGGCATTCGGTTTTGCTTTAGAATGATCTGCAAGCTCCTGGAAAGCTCAGACTGCTCTGAAATTGTTCTCTTTGAAAATCCCTTCTACAGAGGAGTGTCCAGTCATTTCTGCCTCTGGTCCTTCATTTGTACAAAACAGACAATTTTCTTATTTTTTCCCACAACTTTGGCACCTTTTGCAGGGTAGCAGCTGCCAGTGTGTAGCTGAGGCTGGCCTCCTGGCTTAGTCTCTCCCTTGAACTGCTGGGACTCCAGATGTACTCCACCACAACCCAGGTCTGGAGAGTTTTTTTTTTAAGGAGTTTAAAATCATGGTTTTCTGGTTTACATCCTGCCCCCTCCCCCAATATCTCTTTATATATTACCCCATGAACAGAGTTAGGTCAGCCATACAAGTTTAACTGCTTGTCCACTGGTGTGGAGTTCAGTAAAATATACACAGTACAAAACACAATGCAAAAACATCATATGCACATAGACGGCAGCCCAAGCAGCTGCTTCCAACCCTTTTCACTCTTGTTTGTTTCTTGCTCTCAGTCAGAACCTGCACTAGACCCTAGAGAAGCAACAGGAGCAGCCAAATAACTCAAGACAAATTTAGGAAATGAGGAAGAGCCCAAGGAAGAGGAACAGTCCAAACTGAAAAGCCAGAGCCAAACATGGTGGCACACAGGCATGACCATGGTTTAAGGAGTCAGAGGCCAGCGTGAGCAGCTAAGGACGAGCCTCTTTGGAAAAGGAAAGGAATGAAGTCCAATTATAGGCGTCCGAAAGAGCCTGAACTGCGGTTCTAACCAAGAAATGGTCACCCTCATGGGCCTTCGGCCCCGCAAGCCTCCAGAGAAGGAATGAGGGCGGCAAAGATCTCCTTCCACAGCAATCTCTCCCTCGTGTCCCTCCACATAGACACAGGACTGGCCAATTCCTACTGTCAAGGTCCTGTCTCATCCCCTGCATGTGGAAAGCAGGTACTGATCTCCAAAGGCCAGACCGAGTTGCAAGGATGTATTATTTGCCATCTAGGGACCTTACAACTTGAGCTTATGATTTCAACAAATGATTGTCCTGCTCACTCTGCTTTATAAAATCAAGTTGTTACACACCTCAGGATCTGAGAGGCATGGGCTCCTACACCCCCTCAGAGGTATACAAGCCCCTAGACACCCACGTCCCCCTCATATTGAGTGGCATCAATTCTGCAATTAGCCAATAGTTAGCCCCGTTCCTGTTTCCTCTGATTGAACCTAGGGCCTTGCCCATACTGTGTGAGTATTCTAATGTGGGACTGGTAACACAGGCTCAGCCTTTTTTTTTTTTTTTGCTTTTTAATTTTAATAGAGGATCCTGATAAATTGTTGAAGCTGCCCTCGGACTCACTTTGTACCCCAGATAAGCCTTGACCTTGCAGTCTTCTCCCCCAGCTTTGAAGTTCCTGAGATCACAGGCCTGAGCTCCTAAGTCTAGCTTCCCATGTTCTTTAAATCATCTCTAGATTAATGCCATGTCAGCACTATGTAAATAGTCATTATGTTGCATGGTTTAGGGGATCATGACAAGAGAAAAGGTCTATATGTGTTCTATACAGGTGCAATTTTCTTCAAATATTTTCCAATTGGGGGAACTGTGGGTGTGGAATCTAGTGATGTCCCCTTACAGTTACTATCACTTCCTGGACACGGCACATCATGTGTTAACATACAAACACGGTTTACTTGTTAGGCTATCTGAGGAAACTCACCAAGTGGAATAGGAGGGAGGGGAGACTTTCTCAGCTTTTCAATATTGAGTCATACGAGTAAATGACCTATTTAGGGAGTAAATTGTATTTTAGCATTTTTTAAGCAACTCCATAGAAAGTTCTGGAAGCTCAGTAAATGTTCATTCAAATTCATCTACTCATCAGGAACATAAGTAATAGGTACAGGGAGACATCCTCCTTACATAAACTAGTTAAGGGAACACACTATTATGTAGCTGCCTTCGAGGATAATATTATGTCTTTACCATAACATTTCTTCAGCCCCATGACTCATCTCTGGGGCTAAAGGAGCAGAGAGCTTACAACAAGTCATGGTCAAGTGGAAAAGGCTCCGTGTACACATTGTAGGTCAAGTTCCTATGGCCGGAAGCAGGAAGAAAAACAGTAAGAGAGCACGCACCCGTACACTGCTCTGTGACTCTGAGAGTCCTGCCTGTTTGTGCGATAATTGCTCAATCAGTGACATGAAAGTTGGTGTTTTAGAAGGAACCGCAACAACAAAATCTGAAGTCAAAAGAGAGGAGGGAGAGGGAGGGGAAGAAAGAGAGAGAGAAAGAGAGAGAGAGAGGGAGAGAGAGAGAGAGAGAGAGAGATCAGAGAGAGAGAGGCGACCTGATGGATGACCCACCTGAACCTGTGCTAACTGAACCCTGCCGCCGCTGTGCACTCACAGGTCCTCATGCCTCACATTCTCCTTCCCATAGTTTGGTTATGACTTGGCTCAGTGTCTCTCGGAAAGCACTCTCCATCTGCACTTAATTAATATTTGCCCTTAAACCTTTAAACCTTATCTGGTTTCTGGTCATCTATCCAGCCATCATGGAGCCAACAGAACCCTGTGTGTGGAAGCTGCCTCTCCCCAGACCCTTGATTTGTGTTGTCCTTCTGTACATGCACCACTATCATCCTGTCCCTGTCATCTCTGTGGGCCTGTGCTCGTCCCTAAGAGGACCAGCAGCCTCTTAGGATAACAGGATAAAACAGGCAAGTCCAGCCTCCAAGGAGGCTGCACGCTGCCTCTTGCTACCCCACACGTCTTGACAAGAGTCAAGCATGTGTGCCGGCGGAAGCAGAGCCCACCGTAACACTGCAGCTTCCAACCCCATTGCCCATGCAGTGGTATAGAAGTGGTCGGTACACGGGCACATGCTCCTTTCTGTCCTTCCTGCTTCCAGCCACAGGAACTTGGCCTACAATGTGTACCTGGGGAGCAGAATCAAGGCCTCAACACGCACTGTCACTCTTCCTAACTTGTCTGTCATGAGGCCCAAAGAGCTGCAAGAACGGCCCCAAAACCAACAACCCCTGGAACATGTAGCCGTTCTTCAACAGTAGAGCAGCTGGAACTAGGCAGATCCAGCATCCAGCCAATGGGACTGCAGATCCTGCTCCAGCAAGAATGCATACAGCACCACACAGAAGACTGGAATAGAAACCAGGGAGTGGAGGCAAGGACGACATGCCTGCTTCCTCCCAGGCTTGAGCTGGTTTCTCACCTGCCTGTGCAGCTGCCGTCTCACCTGTGCCCACATCAACAGTGGGTCAAGAACGGAGACGCTAAGCTGGGCCTGCCAGCGGTGCAAAGCACGGGGTTGAAAAGAAGTTACATCAAAGCTCCTCTTAACAGCGGCCATTATCGTCACCACAAAGCCAACAGCACAGAGCAGGTGACCCCTCTGCTTCGTCATTCACTGCTTCCCAGCGCTCTGGCCAAGTCTGTGCTCCTTAAACTAGGCACAGTGGCATCCCAGGGCACTGGAGCTTGCTGTTCCCTCTTCCTAGAAGGCTCTTCTTCCCAGCACTTCCTCCAGGCCTCTTCCCTCCAATGCCTCAGTGGTTCCTACCAATTTATCATTGTGAGCCCCACCCCCTTTCTCCACCTTGCTTCTCCGTTTCCAGTTGTTTTCCTAGCATGTGTGGCATTGCCATTCCGTGTTCTCTGCTTATGTGTTTGTGGTTTCCTTCACCAGAAGACACGTGTTGAAAGTCTAGAAGGGCCGCAGGAGACAGAAGACGTGACAAGCAGGGCATACGTTTGGTCAGGTTCCCTCTTGCCATTCCACTGCTGTTACCATCACTTCCTGACCAATACCAGGCATGGAGGAAAAAACCCGTTTTCCTTCAGGGTTCCTGCTGCTTCGTTTCCAGACTTCCATGCTCTTGTCTAGTTCACATGAAAGTTCACACCAGCTACCGTACCCACCTCACTGGGCTGCTTAGAGAATTAAATGAGATAATTCACCCTCAGAAGAACACTAGGCCAGTGACTCAACCCTTCTTTTATGCCGTGCCCAATAAATCCCACCCACTGTAATTACCTGGGATGTGTGTTCTGCACTGTGTATACTGACTCCGGCTGTATTTCTGCAGCTAGGACTCAGGCAAAGCCAGGACAGAGACCTCATCCTGTGATTCGGAAATCCCCAGAGTATTTACTACAAAATCTTTTCTTGGTACATATTTATTTTATTCTATTTATCTATCTTCTTTGTGGTGATGGTGGTGGCAGTAGAGATTGAACTTGGGCAGGTAATACAGATTTTTAGTAACTGCTTGCCAATTGCTTAAAACAAAACAAAAAGTTCACCTTTTAAAATCCAGTTGAAAACCCCTAGAACTTCTGTTTAGACAGAGATTCCCAGCCTTCCATGTTCCGGGACTGACCTGGTGTGCAAACACAGCAAATCCTTAAAAAATAGCATTTATAATAGGAACTGTGCTATAGCACAAATACCAAAGCCAAAATACTATATAAAAGATCAAACAAATATTGACTCAAAGAATTTTCCCCGAGGCAACTGTTATAGTCTTATCTTGAATAGAATGTTTGCACAGTTAATTAAGTATTCCAGTAGACTCAGCAAGATCTCAGGCAGACCCTGCCAAGCTGAGCACCACATCCTACAGCTTACCACTGTTTACAAAGTCCTACAGGAATCCCGCTCCTCCTAGCCCCTCACCTAGCAGTGGGGCTAATGGAGGGTGTAGGACTCAGTGTTAACTGAATCCTACACCTTTTATGTGTGGACAAAAGAAAATGGAGTCTCAGTGCCGGAGATTCCATTTGCCTATCCCACGGCGAATATGCTCCATCATTACCTCCCAAAAATCCACAGGCTGCATCTGTTACCACCTGTCTACTTCCTAGAAACATATGAAAGACTAGAAATGTATATACACAGAGAGAACTGATTCTGGCTTCCCTGAACATATTTTCCAACCCCAAACTCAACTGAGAGCTCATTTCCTGTCAGTGCTAACAGCCAGGCCTGCCTCAAAACTCACCTCAGAGTGACAGCCCAGTCTGCACAGCGAGTGGGCTGACTCACAGCTAATTTTGGGTCTAAACTGTGGAGGTCAGCAATGACCAACAAGTGTCGGTAGTACTTCTTCTCTCCCTCCTATATGGTGAGAGTTTATGATGTTCCACATGCTAGAATCCAACTGGGAATAAAAATCTAAACTCTGCCATGCCCTTAGGAACAGTATATTAGATGTATCCAAGCGTGAGATAGAAAGTAGTCAGCAAGGTAATTAATATATCTTATGCTATTTGACGTTGGTAATTCCAAGGTTAAGAGAAAAAGGGCAGGAAGCAGGCTATAGACTGCGGGAGGCCCACAAGGCGAGGCTGACATCACAGATGGCTAGTCAGGGACACGCTCAGTGAGAAGGCACTCTTTGGTCTTGAAGGAGAGGGGCTAGAACATTCCAGGCAGAAGAAATGTTTGTACCAAGGTCCTGCAGCAGACCGGCCAGCAGGTTAGAATGCGGAGGAGGTCTGGAGCCTTGTGTTCAACACCACAGACAGAAGAGGAGAGACGAGAGAAGGGCAGGAGTGAGCTCATGCAGAGCCTTGGTGCGGGATGTCCTCATTTCTCAGTCACAGGAAAGCCACCCAGTTACAAATTTTCATTTATTCAAAACCCCAATGGTTATTTTCCCAAGAACTTTTACACCAACACTTCAAAAGAGCAATTTGGGGGTGTAAGGGGGGAACTTCGGGGATTAAAAAAAAAGTTATACATCAAGTTAACATGCTTGCCTGAGGGGTAAATCCTAAGCTTCTTTGAATACAAAAGCAAACTGTTCATGCTTGCACTATAAATCTCCAGAGATCTGGGAGCAGCTGGGACAAAGCAAAGCAGCTACGTTCCACAGACAACCACATGATGCTATACAAAGATGGCGGCTTGACCAACAAGAACCTGTAACCTGCAGCCGCAGGGTGTAAGAATTTTGAAATTCACCACAAGGACATTTTAAAAAGCATAACAAGGCCTCAACATCTTTGGCAAACTTCAATCAGGCTCATGTAATATACAGATGATACCTCCTTCCTCCCCAGACAGCTTCTCAACAGCAGACACTATCAGCCAAGATCTGCAGCACAGCCTAGATTGGGATGATACCTCAAGATCTGTTATCCTCCGTCAAGTCTCTTCAGTCCTGATTAACTTCAGTCTCGTATTTGGTGTAAACAGTTGTCTATTAAGAAATGATCCTAAACAACTCTAAGGCAGTGACTCGTTAATCTACATAGTCTGTCACCAAGATAACAGGTGTGGACTGCAGGGCACGGCCTAGAGCTTGTGTAACAAAAAGATTATACTATTAATGACTCATTAGCCACGGTCCTTCCCACCAAGCTTGCCCAAGGCCGCTCCCACTCTCTACCCACAAAATGGACAAATCTTTTTTTGCTGGTTTTGCTGGTTCACTCCCTTGCGTTCCTGGGAAGAAAAATAAAAGCCGTCGCAGAAGCTAAACTGATCTGTATAATAACCGTTTCAGGGAGAAGTGCCTGAAACTTTAACAAAGTAGGGAATAAGCACTGAGGATGGGTTTTGAGAAGAAATCCTAAAAACTGTGTGAGGCAAGACAGAGTAGAGAAAGTTATCATGGTTATTACTTGGGATTTTTGGAAATGCGCTTTGAATCTCTGCTAATGTTCTCTGAAAGACACGATCAGAATGAATGTTTGGAAATGCTTTCTGGTTGCCTCTGTTTCTGAGCTGTGTCCTGGGCAGCACATGAGCAAACACCTAGAATTTAGCAGTCTGGTCCACTGACAGAAGGATGTTCCTGCTTCCTCGACTGTCATAACTCATCCTGAATTGTCTAGGATGGTGATGTGTTCTACAGCCAAATGTGGCAAAGAAGCTTCGGGGAAAACCCTAACAGACCTTTCTTCCCTGTCTTGAAAATAAAAGCCAGTTATTCTGAAGAGGTTAAAAGCCACGTGTCAATTTCCTCTCAAACTGCCTTAGGAAGGTAGAAACATGGGCCAAAGTGTTTCTACCTTGCATTTTCCCAGTATAAGCAAAGAGGCCCAAATAATAAAGTGAGCTTCCACTATCACTTAAAATCTTCTGAGCAGTTGAGCTGATGTTGTCTAAGTCTGCACTCCCCCTCGCCATCCAGGGATCGGACCAATGGTAAAGGGGGGAGTGTCCACACCGTGTTTCCTCCAAAAGCAAGAGTCACCTATAGTTCAGAAAGTTTGTGGCAGAAAAACTGACGCATCTGAACACAAGATATGCCACACTGGTGAGTCGTTAATCAAAATCTTCAGTTGTACAAAGATGAAATCATAAATCTTACCTATTTCAGACGTCAGTAGTTAGGATGATTATACTAGAACTCTTTTTATACAAAGTAAACTCAGAGAAATGATGGTCTTTCAAGACTAAAAGTATCTTAAGAGATTTTCTAAATCTAAAGGAAAGCAAGAAGGCCTGTGAAAAGCTACTTTGTAACATAAAAAAAAAACCTCTAACACCTAAATTAGCAAATCTCTATCTCCAACTTTTACACTTTTTTACTATTGCTTTACTTTTCTACAGTAACTACACAGAATGCCTACAATCAGGAAAAAGCACAATTTCTCAAAATTATGGACAGAAAAGAAGATGGACTTGTAGAATAATCAGAGGGGAGTGAATTATTTTACTTTTCACTTTTGTGTATTCTCGGGGCTTTTATAGTGAGATTTTAAAAATTTATCATAAAAACAAATTTGAAATGTTTTAATTTTTGAAATGTGATGGGACTAGGTTATTAAGGGCCATGGTATGTAATAAAAAGCAGGATCAGAATAAAGCTTTCGCTGACAGCCAGCTATTTTGACCAGTTAAAGACGCGGCAACGGTAAATCCCCAAGCTTAAACATCTCAAGAACCACCTGGAAAATGCATCAAGTTGCAGATGATGCGGATCAAGAAGAAAGCTGTGGACCTGCCCATCTAAGCTCCCAGGTGGGTCGATGCTGCCAAACTGCAGACTGCATCCCTTACAGGCAGGTTTGAGACAGTAAGACGTTAAACAGAGTCTTCTAGAAAGCACACAAACGCATTCTCCTTAGAAACAAAACACACTCAAGAACCCACCACCTTCTCTCAAAGTCCTAAAGCAGGAGCACATGTCATCCCTGTGCAGCCTACCAGTGATTAAACACTTAGTCCTAACAAGGAGGGCCAATGGAATTCAGATAAGCACGATCCTATGATTAATGAGCTTTTAGGACATATGATGGAACTAGCCTTTGGCTCGAACTTGGCAGAGTGCCTCTGCCCTTCCAGTTCTTGGCAGTACTCGCCAAGCACTATGCTGTTTCCTACAAGCATCTTGTCAGATGCCCACAGACAGCTGGCCACAAACTCAGTGCCTACAAAGGAGGACAAAGACAAGGGTGAATGTCACAGGCTGATCACAGGTGCCCTGCAGGGGCCTCTGAGAGCAGTGGAGCGACAGAGGCAAAGAGAACTGTAAACAGTCAGGTCAGCCCCTACCCTTCATTCCCAACCTCACCCTGCCCAGGCGCACTGAGATCCTTCAAGAGAAAGCAACATAAACCACAGTGGGAAACTCCAGAAAGGCTGAAATGCTTTTAAAACTTACTCAGGCCCACACCCAGTATCATCAGCCAGTGAGCCCGTCAAACACCTTGGGGTGACTGAGGTGTTTTCCTTTAACCTAAGGAAGAAGTACTGAGAGGCTTCCACATTCTATATAGTGAGACCGTCCATGAGACACTAAGTTAATTAACCATTAAGAAGAGTACAGAGCATTCCCACCAGCTACCAGGTCCCCAAACACCACACCTGTCATTTATTCCCAGCGCTACCATTTCCTGCCTGCGGTGAACTAATTACACACAGTGGGAATTCAGGAGCTGCCTGTTCCAGTGTTTACCTGCTGTTAACTTGTCCTGTGACCTCAAAGACAGGTCTCTAGTGCCTTTATTTCCTCTGCTATAAAAGCAAGATAAGGGACTGGCATGCTTGACAAAAAGCCCCGGCCTAATACTATGGTCATGCCAGCCTGGAGACGCTCCAGGATGGTAATTAGTGTGTCTCTTTTGGTAAAGCCTTTAAAGATAATGATGACGTGCTGTGAAGAGCGTGGGACCTCAGATGGTATTTCCTCTTTTGCTAAGACAGGTTTCAATGGCAAATGCCTCTTTTAGAACAGTGGATAAAAGCAATCGCTCAGGCCTCTTGGTAAACCATTCAGTTTTGTTAAACATCTGTCCATAACCACAGTTTTAATGATAGATTCTGACTACATAAGTAGATGAAGTACTAGGAAAAAAGCACAAACAAACAAACAAACAAGCAGAAAAGCTCCTTGATTTCCCTAATCCTGAAATCCAGCACTGAAAGCATAGTTTGATATTTAAAACTTAGTTAACTTGGGGCGCCACTGTTTCACCAACAAACACTCTGACACTGTGTAAAACTATGCCAAAGAACTGTTAGAGACATGAGTTGTGCTAATCTGTGAGAAGAGCCAATCACGATAAATTCTGAACGCATAACAATCAGTATAATCAAATTCTGTAAATACTAAATACAGATGGACACAGAAAAATATGCACTAAGGGGTAGCTATTATATTTCACACCCACCATATTAGGATCCCAGCCCTTTTCTTCTACAACATTTCAGTAGGAGATGCACCAAAATTGTGTGTTATAAACTACTTAATGTAAATTTCCCAAGTCTCTTGCATCTTCATCTGTACAAGTTTTAGCTTGTTTTGTTTTGTTTTGCTTTGCTTTTTTGAGACAGGGTTTCTCTGGAACTCACTCTGTAGACCAGGTTGGCCTAGAACTCGGAAATCTGCCTGCCTCTGTCTCCCACGTGCTAGGATTAAAGGCGTGCGCCACCACTGCCCAGCATGCTGGTTCTTTCATAATTGGCTTTATAAAGTTCAATTCTCTGGAGTTTATTTTTGTGTACAGCATGTTTGTGGGGTTTAAACTGATAACTTATTGTGTGTGGATCATTAATTAAATAAATCTTAGTTATTATCATGCTTGGAAAACTTTAGCATCTTTGACCAAAAATAGTTTGTAAATTATTTCAAATCGTTGTAATATAAAGTTTAAATACATATATCGAAGCAAACATATACATTATTTTAAAAGAAATCTCTAGGAAACTATGAGCAAATCCCATTATTATTGAGTCAGTTCAGCAGGAAGTCGGTCGCCTCAATAATAACACGGGTTTGAAATCAGTTCACCCATTCACGGAGGACTGTGAGAGTAATTGCAGGGTTGGTAAGTACTTACCAGCTGAGTCACTGACTACTGTTTGAATTTTCTGCTTATTTCATGGGCAGGGCTATTACTTCTTGGGTGGTAATGTTATTCTTTGTCTGAAACATCTGGAAATAACACCCCTTAGCTTGAAAAAAAATGTAAACCAAAACAGAAGAGTAGAAGATTCCATTGTTTAGTATGAGCAAGGTTTAGAACCTTCCAGTTCTATGGTATATGAATATAGATTCACACTTGTATTCAATTCTCTATTCACATTAAAATTAGAAGTTCTTGGAAGCAAAGGGTATGTCCATTTGGAGAAGGAGGAGAGTGTGTGAGGAAGGAGGAGGGCAGATACCTGCTCACAGCTACCTGCTTGCAGAGGTGGACACTCAGGAAGGCTGACAGCCGACCAACCAGTCTAGTGTTTCAACTGTCAGTGATGCTTCAGGGTGGGGGAGGTACACCTGGCCCTGACAACTTCCATGTGAAATCCACCCCCTGCATAGAATAACATGGTCCAGCCCTTGCCATCAGTTCACACCCCAAAGCCCAAGACCTGATGATCTTCCTTCCCATTTGCATAGCTAGGATTCGTCATTAGCCAACCCTATTTTTTTTACTCAACAAAACAGCATTGCACCATTAAGATTTCAACATGTTTATTCTTGCAGCGAATTTGACTTGTGCCTTTTAGAAGCAACCACTTGAAGAAGAAGAAGAAGAAGAAGAAGAAGAAGAAGAAGAAGAAGAAGAAGGAGAAGGAGAAGGAGAAGGAGAAGGAGAAGGAGAAGGAGAAGGAGAAGGAGAAGGAGAAGGAGAAGGAGAAGGAGAAGGAGAAGGAGAAGGAGAAGGAGAAGGAGAAGGAGAAGGAGAAGGAGAAGGAGAAGGAGAAGGAGAAGGAGAAGGAGAAGGAGAAGGAGAAGGAGAAGGAGAAGGAGAAGGAGAAGGAGAAGGAGAAGGAGAAGGAGAAGGAGAAGGAGAAGGAGAAGGAGAAGGAGAAGGAGAAGGAGAAGGAGAAGGAGAAGGAGAAGGAGAAGGAGAAGGAGAAGGAGAAGGAGAAGGAGAAGGAGAAGGAGAAGGAGAAGGAGAAGGAGAAGGAGAAGGAGAAGGAGAAGGAGAAGGAGAAGGAGAAGGAGAAGGAGAAGGAGAAGGAGAAGGAGAAGGAGAAGGAGAAGGAGAAGGAGAAGGAGAAGGAGAAGGAGAAGGAGAAGGAGAAGGAGAAGGAGAAGGAGAAGGAGAAGGAGAAGAAGAAGAAGAAGAAGAAGAAGAAGAAGAAGAAGAAGAAGAAGAAGAAGAAGAAGAAGAAGAAGAAGAAGAAGAAGAAGAAAAGTACATACTTGGTGTTAGAAATTAAACTTTCCGAGTGCATTTTTCCTGTTGCTTTTTGGGTGGAAAAGGAAGAACTTGATGTCTCAGCCCTGTGCTCCATGCCTTTGCTTGCCTCCCCAACAGACAAATGTATCATCAGAGCTACATTTATTTCTCCCACAACAACCACATCACCCATTCCTTCTTCTATACACGTTATACTTGCTAGCCAATTCTAGAATGCATTCCCTTTTCTTCCTTGAAAAAACGTGCTGTTTTATGTGTTAATATACTTAATGACTAAGAGCAATCTAGAGACATTGTTTAACTTTTAATCTAATAAGTGCCTAAGATTCAACAAATCTGTTGTGCAGCTGCTTAAATCCTCAGTGCGTAAAATCAAAAAAAGCAAGCCTAGCAGAGAGAGCATCTTCCTTCTGTTTCTCTCTCTTCCTTGTATTGCCCAACAAGGAGGCCAGAGACTGAGAAAGAAACTACCTCACATGCTGGCAAAGGAAGCCTCCCTGACACCTCCCATCACTGTTCCGCCCCCTCCCAGTCCCCGAGGAGTCTAGGGAATCTGAGGGTTAGACTCACACAGCAGTAAATGTTACCCGACTGCCCCTCCCTGTCCTCTACCCCAGTGTTTGCCTAGGGAGGTCAACTGAAGGCTCAGACCAACTCCAGAAGAGCTTGCAAGCAAACACACACATACACACACACACACACACACACACACAGGTCCAGAGCAATTCCTGGCAACTAAAAGAATATGTGTAGTTTTGTACATTTGTGTTTCTGTTACAAAATACGCAAAGCTGAGAAACACAAAGAATAGGTTAATTTTGCCTACAATTCTAGTGACTGTAAAGTTCAGGTTACATGGTACCAGCATCTTACATGGTACCAGCATCTGGCAAGGAATTCCTGGCTATGATACAACAAAGGAGAGAGAGTCGGAAACAGAGACAGAGAGAGATTCAAATGCAAAATAAGACTAGCAGTCCTCACCTATTAAAACAACCCCAGACCTACATTCTTCCTTCCAAAGGCAATTCCAAGTAATTCACACCCTCCAATGGGTTCTTCTCCTAAAGGTGCTACCATTTATAAGTACACTGGGGACAACTCTTTCAGCATGAACCTTTGGAACACAAACCACATCCATACCATAGTGACATAGAAACACACACTTCATTGCTGAATTCAAATAAAATCTCACTCCAGAAGACCACACTCACTGCAGTCATGCTCAAGAATCAACTGCATTCCAAAAGCCTGCAAGAGTACAAGGAATGCTGCTGCAGACACAGCCCTGACCATCTATTTCAACTGGAAGCCTCCATCTAGCCAATTCCATGGGATCTAGAACCAATCACGCTAGCATAGTTTTCCTAAAACATGCACTTTCTACTAAAGACTGAGAAACAGGGAAGAGGGTCTGAGCACAAGTCCCGGTTACTGCTCCTGATGCTGTGATCTAACTCCATGGCATAAGCAGCCTATGGGAGACACGATTTTCTTTGGCCTCATAGTTCAAAGGTACAGTCCACCGTGGCAGGGAGCTCTGTGCAGCAGGGACTTGAGAAAGATGGTCACATTGCCTCTGAGGTTGGAAAAGAGAGAACACCGAGAGCTTACATCACTGAGATTTCTCTTTTTAAAGCTGCCCAGGTCCCAAGCCCAGGGAATGGTGGTTGCCCACTGTTACAGGTGTCTCCGCACTTCTGTTAGAGCGAATCAAGATAATCCCTCACAGACATGACCAGAGGCTTACCAAACCTAGACAGTCCCTCACGAGCACGCCCACAGGCTTGTCTGCTCGCTTATTCTGGATAAGTATGAAGTACTTATCATATGAACCAACACAGCAAGGCTCATAAGGCAATTGTGGGAACCCACCCAACTCCACACCTTCTTTCTCTCCTTAGGAAACCAACGGGTGAAAAAAAAACTATCAAAAGAAAAGGAAAAAGCAGAAGAAACACACAAACTCCAATAAACAACTATACAACCATAATATACAACAAAAGGCTAGTAACCAACAACAAATAGCTACCCAAACAAAGCACTATGAGGCAAAACATCTACAAAAATACCATAGAGTTCATTCTGAGTTGGCCACGTACTACTGGGTATAGTAGCCAAACGTATGGGAAGGCTACAGGCCTACTGGGCCTACCCATACATTTGGCCTCTATGCCCAGTGAGACTCCACTGGAGAGACTCCACTGGAGAGACTCCACTGGGGAACACTCATCTTTCCTTTGCAAGGGGATGCCAATGTCTTGGTTAGGGACAGGTACTCCTGTTTTCTTCACTCCCCTCAGTGCTGGGACCTCATCTGGCTGGGACCCCGTCTGGCTCAAACCTCTGCATGGGCCTGTTGCCATGTTCTCTGAGTTTATTTGTGTGTCAGTCTTGCTGTGTCTAGATGTGGAGAAGATATAAGAGAAGTCCAGGGAGGGAAACTGTGATCAGAATATATTGTATAAAATGTATTTCGTTCAATAAAAAAAGAAAGAAAGAAAACTCCCAAATGAAGCCAGGCTAGGTCCTGGCTCACACTAAGCAGGTGGTGAGTGTCTTTACTTCTTGGAGAGGTCGCCTCTTAAAATCTACAAAGCAGCAGATGCAGGAGCCAATGAGCATTGCCCGTGGCCCTCATTAGTGACCCTAAGTGTCCTATTCCCCCATGGCTTCAGCCGCTAATCTACTACAAGGAGCAGTATGAAGCCCCTTGGTTCTAGATTTTTCACTAGTGAAAGGCCCTGCAGGTGAGAGCACTTGGTGAACGTACTTAGTTATTCCTCTTTAACAATGGGGTTTTTATCACTGTTTTAAAGATGAGGCCACAGAGACTGCAGAATGATCTACCCACAAGTGGATTCAAACACCAGTAAACTCAAAGCCCTTGCTCATAGCAACCATGCCTTGGAAGCCTCAAAGCTCACCCTGCTTACATCTTTTTCTGTGGATTTTGCACCCTTGGGATCAAATCCAAACTGACCAGCATATTAGTACAGTAATTAGTACAATATCCAAGATTCTGCACAGCCTGGTACTCATCATTCCATCCTGTCACCTGCCCTACTGCCTCCTCATGCTCTGGCCTCTGGTCCCCCAACCTTGCTCCAAGCATCTGAGCATACAACCTTCCCAACCTTCACAACCTGCCTGTGAGTTAACCTTGTTCCTGCCTCTCCCTCTGCCCAGATTTCATGGCTGCTGCTCTAGAATGCAGGCCTGGCGCAGACTCCTTGGAGAACGTCTGTGCAAGGCTCCCTCTTTACACGGCTCCTGTCCACACAGCTCTCTCTTGAGGCCAGCTGCCAAGCCCCAGAGGCAAGGTCTGGATGCTTGCCTGCCTGTCCTCCCACCAGTGGTTAGCAGAGTGCCTGGCCTCCCCAAGGACACTCAATAAAAACTAGCAAAAGTAGGAGGCAGGCGAAAGGGACAAGTGCATAATGGAGAGATAGACAGGGAGACAGGAGATGCGGGTTTCCATTTGTAAATTGTCAGCCTTCGCTCCCAGTAAGCATTAATTAAACTGCTCACCACCCCTGGGTCTGTAGCCCTGTGCTCCCCAATTAAAGGGTTCTTTCATGACAGTTCCCTCTGCCAAGTCTTCTTTCAAAGAAGGCTTTCTGTGTTCACCAGGGCATCTAGATCTAGAAACAAAAGGGCACTGCATTTTCTTAAGACAACAGGGAAAGTCAAGGTTCCCCCAAGCATTCGCCCCCTGAGACACAGAAGTATATGCCCTGTGCCCAAAACACAGAGAAGAAGTGTGTGGCAGAGGAAGATGCATTATTAAGGAAAATGGTCCCAGGGCAAAGAGGAGACAGATGAAGGCCTTGCATAGACAAACCCAGACCCACTTAACAGGAGCTAGGAGGCAGTTTGCGGGGGAGGGAGGCCGGTCTCAGAAGCCCATGGGTAGCAGACAGATGCTAATCACCCCTTAACCTCAGAGCCTATCATTAAAGGGTCAGGGCTTAGGGTCTGATAGGTGCCCTGAAGAGCTATTGAGTGCAGGAAGGGTAGACTGAGGCTGCCCTCAAAACCCTGTGGCACCCAGAGTGCTTCCAGTCCTATAGTAAAGAAGAGAGATAAAGTATGAGTAAAAGTGTGGTGGGCCAAAGTGAAGTTGTGCAAACACCATGCCACCCAGAAGCTTCTTAATGGAACATGTGTGTCCATCACTTAAGACCCACATTCCTGTGTTACCTGAGAAAGGCATGTAGCTCCGCCTCCCCATGACAAAAAGTCAAGCTGGGGCGTTGGTGGTGCTCACCTTTAATCCCAGCAATTGGGAGGCAGAGGCAGGCAGATTTCTGAGTTCGAGACCAGCCTAGTCTATGGAGTGAGCTTCAGGACAGCCAGGGCTATACAGAGAAACCCTATCTTGAAAAACCAAAGGAAAAAAAGAGAGACACAAGTCATAGGCTTCAAGCACTCTAATATTAGAATGCGTTCAAACAAAGCTTGCAGAGGCATAAAAGGAGGAGAAGCTGAGGCTCCCTCTTGGAGTAACCGCCAAGGAGCTCCGGAGAAGGTGTGGGCTAATCGGAGATGGATTAATAAGGGACTCTTGTGAGTTCAGCTTGGGATCACACATTTAGTACAAATCTGAATTTTGCAGATATGGCCAGAATGGTTCAGAGGGGCCAGGTACCTTGTCCAAAGTCACACAGCAAAGGCAAGAGAATCTAGAGCAAGACTCAGTTATCTGCTAGTTCAAATTCTCCTGCCTCAGTAACAGCCCTCCACACCCTACTCTGCCTTCCTCCCCATCAGCAAACCCTGAAAGGGAGCTGGAGCAGCCCCTTTCAATAACCAAGGAATAACCAAGCAGTAACCAAGTATCGCTGTGCCTTCTGAACTGCTTTCAGACAAGCACATAGGGTGCCAAAATCACACCACCACCCTCAGGGTGAGTGACCCCCCCCAACAGGTCACAGAAGCTTAAATGCCCTGCAACTTTCTTGGAGCCCTCTGCGCCTCCTTTCCTAGTCTCCCTTAAGCACTAACGTTGGGGTTGTCCGTGAACCTGCCATTCTCCAGTCTGCTCAGTTTGCCCCTATACAGTATTGGTGTCTGATGCTTAAAGTGCTGTTCGCTCCACTTTTTAATCTTATTTTAGAAATCTGCAGGGAGAAAGACCAGTGCTCCATTACAGCAACTGGATGGGACTTCACAAAACATTTACAAGATACAAATAGAGTTGCGGTTTTTCCGGTCCCCTCTGACAGAACTGGCTGCCTCGTCGTGTGTAGTAAACGACGTGAAGCAGAGGATGGATATTCAGCCTTATCTCACTCCCTCACGTAACATAATCAAAGGGGAAAAAGAAATTGCAGTTAAAAAAAAAAGAATTTCAGATTTGTTTAAAAGTTAATTAAACCTGAAAGGTTTGTGGAGCTCATACATTTCTTTTGTAGCCGAGGTCCTCCAGGTTTCCATTCCATTGCACCAGTGGGACAATAAAAACCTGATGCTGTTTTTCATCGCTATAATAAATAGTATATAATAAAGCTAGGACAAAGTATTTCTTTTAAATAGAAAAGTAAAAAAAAAAAATGGAAACACATGTACCATAAAATTCAGAATGGGCATTAAGAACTGTGTAAAAATTTTTGAGGTGTGACCTATTTAATTGCTTCTGCTAATACTGCGTTCGTTCTCATCTGGAAAGACGACTTAACAGTAAGCACACAAGTATGACTTTATATATATCCCAGTTAATCCTCCGAATTGACAAGTTTAAAAGAGATGGAGCGTCCTCTTTTCAATGAAAGTTGAACATGCAATTAAACTGAACAGGAAGCCTCCCCCAAAGCTTTCTCCACAGCTCAGCTTGGCAGTTAGATTGCACATCTCCCCACCCCCACCACCCCCACCCCCGTCAGTTCCATGTCATAAGCATCTACTGGAAGGACAATGCCTTGCACTCTGCACAGGCTAGCAATCCTAGACGAGTCATATTAAAGATGATCGTGGGGACCGGTGTTGGATTACCCACACCAGACACAACAAATGGAGCCAGGAGTGGGCTGCGCATGGATTGCTGACTGCTGAGAAAGAGCGTGAGTGGGTGTGCACACGCCCCCCTGGTGAGTATTTTGGGAGAAAAGACAGCTACTGTTGAGTAAGGTAAGAGGGTCCTTCTGCTGAAAGGTAAGGGCTGGCCAAGAGAATTTAAGTCTGTGGTTCGAGGCAGGTTTATTCTGTGCTGCAGAAATAAATGTTCCAGCCAGGGCCAAAGGGTGAACTCCATATCTGTTTCTTCCCCCACAAGTTACTTCAATGGGAATGGCAGGATATTTAACTAATATCTGTGTCTCCCCTACAAAATCTTCATAAGCACCTTGAGGTGCTCCATCTAATTCATCTTGGTGACTCCAGCACAGTACCTACCACACACAGTGGGCCCCCAAACTATGAAAGGGCAGGATGGAAAAATGAGTATCTAATGTGATCTTCAAATGATGGGTGTCTACGTGCTTGATAGTGTCAGTCAAACTCACTGGCATCTAGATGTCACCTGAATAGACAGATGCTTCAGGGACAATACTTCTTTTCTTCTGGCCACAATACTAAACCTCCTAATGGACAGAACAGAGGAGTTTTTATTTCTAGTTTGCACCAAGTAACTTCTGCTCACTCATCTGGACTCTTATGGTCTAAAACAATCATAGGAAACCAGCACATGTAAGAGTCGGTTACCTTACACTCAGGGCCATCAGACATGTGGGGCAGGATGTCTCTTCTCATCATGTTAGTTCAATATGGCATGGTGATTTCTAGTAACGTCACTTATCTCGAGTATCTCCCCCACAAAGTCTCTGTGAGCATCTTGAAGTGCTTCATCTAATTCATTTTGGTAATGAGATGAAATAAGAGGAAAGAAAAGGAAGGAAGGAAAGACAGAAGGAAGGAAGGAAGGAAGGAAGGAAGGAAGGAAGGAAGGAAGGAAGGAAGGAAGGAAGGAAGGAAGGAAGGAAGGAAGGAAAGACGGAAGGAAGGGAGGGAGGAAGGAAGGAAAGACAGAAGGAAGGAAGGAAGGAAAGACGGAAGGAAGGAAGGAAGGAAGGAAGGAAGGAAGGAAGGAAGGAAGGAAAGACAGAAGGAAGGAAGGAAGGAAAGACGGAAGGAAGGGAGGGAGGAAGGAAGGAAGGAAAGACAGAAGGAAGGAAGGAAAGATGGAAGGAAGGAAGGAAGGAAGGAAGGAAGGAAGGAAGGAAGGAAGGAAGGATACAAACCTAGGAGAAAGATGGTAAAATGCTCCCATTTGTAAATTGCATGATGTCGCGTCTATAAAATCATAATGAATCTTTTAAAATATTGCTAGAGTTAATAAACGAGGCCAGCAATGTTTCAGAATGCAAGATCAAAGCACAAAACAACCATTTCTATGTACTAACAGGCTTCAAATGAAACTAACAATTCACACACACAGCACTAGTAGGTGATAGGTAGACAGATGATAGATATGAATATAGATGACAGATAGATGGGTAGATAGACAATAGATAGTTGATAAGATGCTGAAGAATTTAATAATAGAGCTTCAAGCCTTGTACAATTGAAGTTATAAAAGATCAATGAAAAACTTTAATGAATGGTGGGTGAGATTAAGTCTGATGACAGATTTTGATCCTGGAGCCCATATGTCAGAAGGATTGAAGTAACTCACAAGTTGACCTCTGACCTCCATATATATGCCTTAGCATTCCCATTTGCATGCACAGGCATGTGCATGTGCACACACACACACACACACACACACACAATAAGTAAGATTTTTAAAGTTGTCAAGAACATAAGGAAGACATACACAGTCACTGGATATACTTGTCAGCTTTTTTCACTGTGCCAAACTCCTACAGTTCAAAGTTCAAGGAAGGCAGGACTGTGGGATCATGGTTGACTAGCTCTACAGCTTTTGGACCTGAAGTAAAGGAAGGCATCACAGGAAGGGTCATATGGTAAAGCAATACTGCTCAGCTATGGCAGACAGGAAGAGGAGAGGGGAAGCGGGAGGGGAGGGGAAGAGGGAAAGGGAGATAGTGCTTTGTGTGTGTGTGTGTGTGTGTGTGTGTGTGTGTGTGTGTGTGGTCTTTCATTCATTAATTCAAAGCTCTTGGGTGGGTGCAGTGCATGCATGACCCTCCAGGAGCCAAATGAGATTAACTAAATCACTGATATACTGCCTTGCAAACTATTTGAAAGAAAGTTATGCTCCACTACTTGCTTGGGCACACACACACACACACACACACACACACACACACCAGGTGTGTGTTTACCCATTCATCAGTGTGTGGCCTATTGGGTCTCTCCCACCACTACTATGATTAATGGTTCTCACATGATTGCACACACTGCTGATAACACTCAAAGGGAGAGTTCTCAGAGATAGGACAACAGGCACCAACTTTGTTGCTATGATGTTTTAACACACTGTCTTGCTGGTAGCTCTGGCTGATCTAATACTGTGTACCACAAACTGACCTCAAACTCATGGCCTTCTGAATGATACAATTACTAGGTGAGCAATACCCTAGGTGAGCAATACCCTAGGTGAGGCTCTGGGTCCTCAGTTGCTCTGGGATCATGACAAGAGCTAAGCCACCACATTGGGCTGGTGACTATGTACAAGGAAAAACCAGGGTCTCCATCAAAGAAGGCCCTATTGGAATGAGCCAATACCAGGCAGGCTTATGTGTGCATTATATTTTCTTCTCTTCATATTTGTTTTCAAGTTTTCAATAATAAGCAATTATATAAGAATGATTTTAAGTGCAGATTTAAAAGAAAAATTGAAGGAGGGGCTGACAAAGATGGCTCAGGGGTTAAGAGCACTGTCTGCTCTTGCAGAGAACCCCAGTCCAGTTCTCAGCACCCACACCAGGCAGCGCACAACCATCTATAAGTACAGTTCTAGGGGCTCCAATGCCATTTTCTGACCTCCAGAAGCATGTGTGCACACACGCACACCTGTGAGTTCACATGCACAAGGAAACAATAAAATTCGTCTTAAAATGAAGTAATAAATGAAAATGGAAGTGGAACTGAAAAAAAAAGAAATGGAAAAAAGTGAGGCCCACAATCTCCCCCACCCAGGTTGCACCCCTGCACCCTAGACTGCACCCCTGCACCCTAGGCTAGGGCAGTGAGGACGGGACAGTATCCCCAGCCAGGCAGGACCACTACTCTTGCTAAAAGCTCAGCAGTTTCTGTCATGAAGCCCTCTTCGGTTATTCCAATCTTTGATGGATTACCAGAGTGGTAACATGGTGGTGTCTGTTCATTTTGTTCAGATTTATAGCAGCTTTCAAGGAAAGAGGATTTGCCTATCTCCTCACTGGCCCATGGACAGAAGTTCTAACTCTTAATACAGACTTAAAAAAATAATCGTCTTCTTATAGGGAAGGCTTGGGAAAGAGGCTTCTCACTCTAGGCTATTAGACAGAGCAGTTCATGCTTTCTGAAAGACAATGTGGAGACACACATCCAGAGCCTTAAAAACATTCTAGCTCTTGGCCCAATTATGACACGTCCAGCAGTGTACTCCAAGAGAGTGATGGTGTGTGCACTCTGAGGTTTAGCTGTAAGAATGTACCTGGCAGAACTGTCTGTAACAGCAAGGAGCCCAATTCAAGCTCTGAAGCAACTTGATACATCCTCACCATTAAGGGAAGACGTTGTGGCATTGGAAGCGCTCATTAAGTTTTAGGCTTAAAAATGAGTTTTAACACACCATAAAAGGCAGCGTTTTATTTTTGTGATACATATGTACACATGTACGCAGAATAAATTACAATGACTGTAATGAAGTCAAGACTATTTCTGTGTGAAAGGAAAATATTTAGTTGGGATTAGAAATTGTTATGTCATGATTTTAATAATGAATTTATATGTATGTATATATATATATATATATACATATATATACATATATATGTATATATATCACCATGGTAATAAAAAAGTTATTTTTTTAAAAAAGGGCAAAATCATAGTAAGACAAGAAATATCTATATCTATAACTTGAAAAAAATTATTACTATAATTATTTCTACATTTAGTTCCAAACTTCCTAGCTGCCAAGGCAAAAGAAAATAAAAAGAATTTGATAGATCTTCATTGTTTTATCAGCTAGTAGTATTCTGGCACTGGATTCTAGGAGGAATTTACGATGCTCCTATGTTACACTGACAGTCACCAGGTGGGCCCAACAATGGCTCCCACATGACACTGACCCACGTCCTAACTCCTCTGGCAGCTGGTGAAGGCCTGGCTCCCACCCTTGCTAAGAAGCAAACAACACTGGTTCTGTATAGCACACCCTTCCCTGTTTCCTACCACAGTAAATCAGGCCCAGCACGACGCCGTGTTCTCAACACTGCCATGGCACTGGTACCTTTCGCTGTGAATAAGGACATCCAGTCTGCCTCACAGACAAGGCAGGTCATCAAGAATAGTCATATGATGGGTGCTGAGAATGTACCTTTCTCTGTAAGGCATCTATCTGCTGGAGGGCTCCTGACCAGACAGAGCAAACAAACATTAGCGCAGTGGCTAGGGGTGTCCACTCTGAGACTCTACAGAAGTCACAAGGGCTTCAAGGGCTTCAAGGGCTTCAAGGGCCTTGCCCTGTAGTGGCCACAACAAGCAGAGCACCCTTCCCAAGCCATAGCCTCCAAGGCAACCGACTCACCATTTTTGTCTGGGTCAGATTCCCCAAAGGCTCAGGCATGGTGGAATGATGGCGACCGGGAGGGGGTGGGGTGGGGGGAGAGGTCAAGCCCACTGCCTCCTATGGGCTTTGTCTAAGGCAGTGGTTCTTTTCCTAACACTTCAACCTTTTAATACAGTTCCTCGTGTTGTGGTGACCTTCAACCATAAAAATGACTGTGTTGCTACCTCACAACTGTAATTTTGCTACTGTTATAGATTGTAACGTAGATACTGAATATGCAGAATATGTGAACACAAAAGAGGTTGCAGCCCACAGATTGAGAAACCACTGGTCTAGTGGAAAAGTCCGAAGTAGAATTCCCCTTTGAACCTAACCTTCGACTTCTCTCAGAGCTTGTAGCTCCAAGCCTTAAGATGACAGACCTTGAAGACTACTCAAGCAGCCTCCTCTGCCACATCCTCTCTACCCCAAGCACCCTCTTCTCCACATGCTTCACACTTATCCCCAAGCCTCCCAGGCAACTGTGCCCTTACCAGCGGTATGAATTTTCTTACATATGTGACCTCTGAGAAATCTCGCCCACTGAATGACTCTTTGGTGGGAATCATGCATATGGTGAGTTTTCGCCCAGGCCAGGCCAGGCCAGGCCAGGTCACCAACTGTCTCCCTTGGTGCTTCCCATGGTGCCTGGTACATAAAAGTGGTTGGGATAGTGAGGAAGGTCGAAACATTGCTGGAAGAACCACAGATAGCAAACCCAAGAGCGCTTGCTTTGGGGCAGCAAGCGGCCTGTTCTGTAATACTTCAAAAGCTTGTTTGCTGAGAGATGTGCTGGACAGGTATTTTCATTCTGCAAGAAACAACGCATTTGTGCAGCATGAAATGAATTTAGGAGCAATGGAAGAGTATGTAAAATGAGAACAAGTACTGTTTCATAAAATCTTCGCCATGAGCTCTTGCGCACAGGCACAACTGAGTGTGTGTGTGTGTGTGTGTGTGTGTGTGTGTGTCTGTGTAAACAAGCGTTGAACCATGGATTTCTTCCAGAACTTCATGTAGCATCCAAACCACTGATTGTCCTGAAGGGCATTAGTGCAAACATTGGAAAGTTGGATGAAAACTTTTAAGCGTCCTCCCCGTTCTGTAAAAGCATCAGTCTAGATCTCAGGCAACTCATTACCACTGAGACACAGTAAGAAGAGAAACAATCCCACGGGGTGGATCTATACAGCCTGAAGCTTCATTCATTCATATTGGAATACCGCACCCATGAAAGAGGACGCTCCTTGTGATATTCAGACCAAACCTAGGTGAATGCCAGAATTACCCAAGAAATAGGCAAGACTTGCTTATGACTAGATCATAAAGAAGACCATCTGAGACACTGGCACTCATGTCTGAGACGGCTAACACTCACATGCTGATCTACTGCTTCCTGTGTGAGAACTGAGACCTGCTGAGAGGTCGATTCCTGCTCAGGACATACAGAACCAAAAGGAGTATCTTCCCCATGCTTATGCCAAATAAAAGGTCACACAAATTTCAAGTTCATTGCCTTTTCAAATCCACTGAACAAATCCACAGACTACCCAATCCAAGGAGAAATGTGACCTGCAGGGCAGGAAGTCGTGAGCATTTGTTTACCTGGGCAGATGCACGTCCAAGCTTCAAGAAACAGACAGCAAAGGATTATCAAGAGAAGAGCTGGGAGAGCATGGTGCAGACCACTGTGAGGCACAAAACAAACAGAAGACCTGAGGCCAACAGTGGAACAGCCACTGTGAAAAGCCTAATTCTAAACATAAGGGCAGTGTTTGAAGGAATCTGAAGTCTGCCACCTGGAGGTGCACCAGATCCCGTTCATCTGCGGGCTACACTGCTCTCAAGTCCTCACACAGAACACAAACCGGCAACAGGAAGGCGCACTCATGTCCAGGCAGGACACTTTATCCTTCTTCAGTGTCCTATCAAAGCGTCTAGACCTCACCACCAACAAAATTGTGGGGTATATGAACAGCAAGGAAAACCTACACTGAAAACCACAAGGCAGTAAATAAAACTGAAACAGATGTCATTTAAACATTAAGCTTTCAGGGAAAGAATTTAAAACTATCATTTATTTATATTTTAAAAAAACTGTGGAATGAATAGACAACATAATCATTTATCCATCTGGGAGGAAATAGGTTATTTTAACAGAGAAACACAAACAAACAAACAAACAAACAAAAGACTCCAATGTAAATACTCTAAGAATACTGTTAGGGTCCTGTCTAAGCTCCACCCCACAATTACCTGGCAACATCCAGGTATGCCCCTCCCCACAGTTGCCTGGCAACAGCCAGGTAGGCCTGGCTTATAAAAGAGGGTGCTAGGCCCTTCCTCTCTCTCTTATTCCTCTTACTCCTCTCTCCTACCCTCTCTGCCCCTCTTGGGCTCTCCTCCCCTCCCCCTCTCCCCACGTGGTCATGGCCGGCCTCCACTTCTCTACTCTCTCCCTCTCTCTGCCTTTCTCTGCCTCCTCTACCCCATTAACTGCCATCCTCTGCCCTGAATAAACTCTACTCTAACCATGTCTGTGTGTGTCTGGTCTCTCAGGGGAAGGGATGCCTACTAGGGCACCCCTTCTCCCCATACCACCGTATACCATTCTCTCTAAACCTCTTTCTCTTTTTATGAACATAACAAATACTCCAAAGGCCAAACTCAGAAATAAGTGAAAAATACTCTCAACAAGGATTCTCAGAGTTCACACAGCCAAGTTTAAAGAAAAGAAAAAGAAATAGCAAACTTGAAAACAGGTGAATTAAAAATTACCCAAACTAAACAAAAACAAAAGCGATAAACACAGAAAATACCACCATGCTCAAGATGAAAAGCTATATCAAAAGCTGTAAGCTAACTATAATTGAAATTTCAGAAGGGAAAGAGAGAGAGGTGTGGGGGAGAGGAAGAGAGAATAAAGCAAATTAAAAAAAAAAAAAAGCTGCTCTAAATTTTCCAAAATGAATGAAAGCTACAAACCACAAACCTGAGAAGTTAAGAAAGTCTGGCTAAGGGTTGGTAGATAACCAAGGGGACCCCACTCACTCAAAGAAGAAGGGGAAGGAGGGTGGGGGAAGGATTATGGGCGGGGTCACTGGGAGGGAGCAGTGAGTGGGATGCAAAGTGAATGAGGAAAAAACTTTCAATGAAAAAGAAGGAAGGAAGGAAGGAAGGAAGGAAGGAAGGAAGGAAGGAAGGAAGGAAGGAAGGAAGGAAGGAAGGAAGGAAGGAAGGAAGGAGAGAGAGAGAAAGCCTGTCTAGATAATCAGCAGACGCATGCCTGAATGCAGTAAGACTAAATGCTTCCATACTAGAATCAAAAACCGTGAAAGCCAAAAACAAAGAGGAAATCTTAGGAGGAACAGAGAAGAAAAACTTCTTATCAGAAGGCACAGGAACAAAAAAAAAGCAATAAAAAGATATCTTAAAACTGTTCCAAAGAGAAACAGCAACTGGGAAGTCCGCATCTATTTCTAATTGTTATCAGGGCTAAGAGAGCATCTAAAACTAGAGTCAGAAAGCATAGACCTCAAGCCCAACCCCTGGCCTGTTTTAGTTTGAAAAATTAACAAGTGAACAACTAACAGGTTGTCTCCTCCCTAGGAAAGAATCAACGCCAAGGAGTGCTCTCTCGCCGCAACCAAATATGGTAGAATTCTTAGCCAGCACAGCCAAGCAAGAAAGACATAGAAGACATATGTATTGGAAAAGAAAACTATTTCTGTTCACAAAGCATGTGATTCTCTTTGTTAAAACTCTGAATCAACCTACCAACAAGTCTGCTGCAATATACAAGAAATAATTTTAGCAAGTTCACTGAATATAAATTCAGGACACCAATATAAGCCATATTTCTATATAGTGACTGAAGCCCCTAAAACTAAATACTTAAAGTATAAGCATAGCAAAACCTTATATATGAAACCATTTTTCCTAAAATCTATAAAACATTCCAATGATAGAAACCAGAGGCAAATGACTGGTTATTTGTGGGTTTCAAGACTCAAATATTATAAAATGTCAATCAATTTACAGATCACCTGCAACTCCAACTAAAGAAGCCATGACAATCCTGAGAAAGAACAACACCGGAGAACTAGACTGCACACTTTCAAATGGTACTAAAAAAATGTAATCCAGTGAGTCAGGGTAATATTTACACATAGTAGGAAGAATAGAACCGACAGTTCCAGAGTCAATTAATCTTTATATTTATGACATTTTATCTAATGTATGCAATGGTGCATACATTAGATATGGTGGTCTGAAGCATCAAAATTTATTTTCTCACCGTTTAAATAATGAGCCCTGAGCACAAATGAGCACCTCTGTGGTGTAGCCAGACTCCCTCTGTCTCTGCCACCCAAACTAAACAACTCTGGAACGAAGCGATGACAGGAAAGGCCCTGATTTCCCTTTGCTCACGGTTCTCCACTTGTTCCTCACCACCTGGTATTATGTTCTGCAAGTCACTATAGGAACAAGGTAAGATACAACAAAGAAAAAAATTCTGTTTTAAAATAAATAAATAAAAGATTAAGAGTTGACAGAGTCAGTGGAGATGACTCTGTCCGGAAAAAGCTAGCCACGCTCAAGCATGAGGGCCCAAGTTCATATCCCAGAAGCCACACAAAACAACCAGCTTCAGGGCTGTGCACATGCAATCCCAGGGCTAGGGCCGGGGAGACAAGCAGATCCCTAGGGCGTCCTGCCTAGCCAAACTTGCAAGCTCCAGGCCAGCAAGAAACCCTGTCCCAAACAAACAGGATGGAACTGTTTCACAAACAGTGTGGATCCTCCTGAGGCTGTCTTCTGGCATACACACACACACACACACACACACACTTCACACACTTCTAAGTAATTTAATATTTAACCCACCTCTAGGCAAACGTTTGTTCTCTTTTACATACCAAACCATACCTACTCACTCAGGCAACAATTGTCTGCAGTAAATAAGAGAGAAAGCTTCCAGGATTGTGGCCAGGTGTTCCAGTGACTCTCTCAACCTGGCTCTCAACCCTCCCTGTTACCTCTGTGCGCAGCATCCAAAATGTCGTCTAAAACATGAACGTCTCCTCCTGGGGGACACGGAAATCTCCACGAGAACAATGACTTTCTCATTTCGAAGGATTTTTGGATTTCCCGAACTTTAAACAGTATGTGGCGCACAGTAGGTGCTTAGTGCTCCTTTACGGAATGGATACTGGTCCCGGCTTTAGTCATTCTCACTTCCCTCTGATCCTGCTGACAGCAATCGCTAAATGAGCTGGCCCTTCCCACCTACTTTTTCCTGCGGATCACTCATCCTTCCAACTTCTGGACTGACTAGGAACTGAGGAGAGAGAACTATGGGAAGCTGTGTGTCAGACTCCACAGCAGGACACCAAATGTCCAAAGATGTCCACCATGTCCAATGGAAACAAAGAGCATTATTCACCTGGCACTTCAATTAAAAACAGGATAAATAAATACTTCAAAGCAGCGCTTAACACGGTCCCTAAAGGTCTCCCACTGAGTTCAGTATCCGGACGCCTGTTCACCAAGCCCCGGCCTGTTAGTCTGCAGGCAGGTAACGATGCTGAAACCAAGCCATGGCTCTGAGAAAGGGAGTGCTCTCAGAAGGACTGAGAAAGCCCTGGGCTAGGGTGGGTCGCTAGGGGAAGACCATAGACATCTGTGAGATTTCAACTACACACAGCCCCTCCTGGACCTCTTCCAAGCCATGACTGCTCTGTAAACGACAAGGATACATAGAAGACTGTCACTCATCCTAAGAGGCACACAGACAGCTTAGAAAGTCTTTTCCGGGTTTCGTGTGTAAGTTGTCCAACAAACACCACACTGGGGTCCCAAAGAAGGGTGCCCTGTCTTTCCTGCTATGCCACACCCAGTTCTTTCTTCCCCGCTGCCCCCAGCCACAGCCTACACTTTTCCTATTGAACTAAACTCTGCATTTGCAGGAGGCTTGACTGAGTGCCCACTCTTGCCTGGGTCCTTGCTTGAGGACTTCCGATTGTGCTAGATGCAGGGCTGAGGGAAGATGAGCCCCAGCCCCAGCTCAGAAGAATATCTAGCAAAAGTGGTCACAACCCCAAATCTGCTGCTCAAGGTTGGTCTAGGGGTAGGCTGCCCATTCCAGCCAAGAGCACATGGCCAATGACAAGAACTGTAGGGGAAATGAAATGTTCTTATTATCTAAAGGAAGACAGAGAAGTGAGCCCTGTCCTTCCCTCTGCTGTGGATGCAAAGAAGTCAATGGGATTGACCATAGGACTCCCCACGGAGATCAGGGAAAGCTTATAGAAATTTCTAGAAGGCAACCTATAGCTATAAACACCTCCTTCCCTCTCCCCTCCCCCAGACATCCCAGGGAAAAGGTAATGTGACCTAACCAAAGCTGTATACATTAAAGTGTGACCTTTCAGACCCCCTACCCTGTGACCCAGACAGTACCCCATTGATACTGCTCTACAGTCTGTTCCTCTCCATTTAGAGCTAAGCCGCACTTTCCTAGGGACACTTCACATTGTCCTATGTCCCCATTGAGACAACCTCCAACACTGCCATCGCACATACATCTCTCAGAGCATCCACCCTCACTCTCGGCAGAGGCTCTGGCATACGCCGGGCATTGAGCAAGTGTGGAATGACTGAATGAATTAAACACTGGATACAAGCTGGCAGGCTGGGCAGCCAGGTTGTCCACACTGAGCAAGGCCTCCTTGAGGTGTCCTCAAGGAAAAGCAGACACGGCTCAACATACAGTCCTATTTTTGTCTACCCAGAATCGAAACTGCTTGGGAGCTGGCTTTTAAATGCGCCTGTGCTTGAGTGAGGCAGGGCTGTCCATCCCAGTAGCTGAGCTAATCCTCCACAGAGCTGGTAGCCTCTGGGTAATAGAGAGCCACTCCTCTTAGGGAAACCCACTCTTGATCTACTGAGATGGCTTGAACTTACTATGGTCCAGTGCACCAGGAAAGTCTGCTGAAGGACAGAATAATGGAAGATCTCTCTCTCTCTCTCTCTCTCTCTCTCTTTCTCTCTCTCTCTCTCTCTTTCTCTCTCTTCACTTTTACTCCTTCTGTTTCCTTCAGTGGTAAGCCTGAAGATAGGTGCCTGCTCTAATGACCATTGCATACAAAAGAACATGTCAACCTAGTGGGGAAAGAACTAAGATGACCCTGAGGAGAGGATGTGTCCTGGGAGCTCACAGGCGTGACAAGATCCAGCTTCACTGGAAACTGCAACCCTCAGACATTTCCTTTGGAGGACCCAGCCAATCAATTCCTACGTTGCGTAAGACAACAAGACAACTTTTGAGACACCAAACCCTAACCTTAAGAAAAGAATTCTGACAGTTCATAATGGCAGGAGCAGGTTAATTATACCCTTCTACAAGGGGGGACACGTGCACTGACTGTCTTGATCTTAGCAGCTAGGAATAGCCCCACCCCCCACCATCCCTCCCACTACAATCAGTGTGTCAGAAGGGTGCCTACAACCCTCCCAGGCACACAGACACTACCACTCCTTCTCCTCCCCCCCACCCCCACCCTGGGCCCGATGGATGTCTTCTCTTCCGAAAGATGCAGGGACCTCTGGAGAAGGTGTGGAAGGTGTGTGGAAGGTGTGAAGAAGTGTAGAATACTTTAACACCTGGGGACTAAACCGGGAGGAAAAACCCTCAAGCATCATGCTAGGTACTTCATGGGCATCGGATAATTTAATCGGATGATTATAACACCTATATTATCTTTTGGGAAACAGGCTCAGAGAAGTTAAGGAGCTTGCTCAAGGTCACAGAACTAGGAAGTGAACTGAAATTTAAACCCCATTCTGGGCCACTCTTCCCACTCCATCACTCCGACCACCAAGCACCAGGAGGTGGGCAGCCCCCTTTCACTCCACAACACCCTCGGGCACACAGACCCGCGCGAACTTACTACCTCCTCCTCCACCCCTGCAGTACCCCGCCGACCCGGCTTTACCGAAGCCTACAAAACTAAACTAACCAATGCACTGGTTAGTGATTTAACAACAAAGTCAAGCGCCAGGCAGGAGAGACGGCGGTCCCCGCGGGCCGGGCTGAAGCGCCGCAGAGGGAAGGGCGGGAGCTGGCTCGCACTTGGCCGTGCTGTCGGGGTCCCAGCCTCCGCTGTGGCCTCCAGCCCCGGAGTCACCCAGGAGACCCACGCAGCTCCCCACAGCGCCTGCTAGGCTCTCCCGACCCAGATGTGGGCAGCTGCGCTCCCCCGCGGCTCGGAGAGTCCCCGGGCTCCGCGGGGCGTTTCGCAGTGCTCGCCGCAGCCGCGCGCCCCTCCCAGCGTCTGCTCTGCGGGCTCCGCACGCGGTCGCCCCGCAGAGCTCGCCCGGCTCACCTGCGCGGTCGTGGCCGGCCGCCTGGCTCCCAGCGCCTCGCTCGGCTCCCGGCCTGGGCTCCAGGCACCCGCTCCGGGCAGGCGACGGCTGTGGCCGCGCGGGGCGGGGCGCGGCTCCTCCCCTCCCCGAGCCACCTGGGGCGTCCGGGAGAGGCGGGCCGACAGGTGAGCTCCGCACGCGGGGGAGCGGCCCGGGTGCCCGATGGGGGACGCCGCCTGGGTCCTGAGCCCGGTGGCAAGAAGCCCAGTGAACGCGAGCAAGTCGCTTAATGCACCCGTGCAGGAGGAGCTGTTCCCACCTAGCCTGGCCGGCTGGGAAAAGAGCGCAGACCCGGCGCGGAGCAGCCAGAGGGACACTGCAGCCCTCACAGAGTCGGGTGCAAGAGTCACTCCGGGTGAAAACCGTGAGGCAAAGAGTACAACTGACTTGAGAGACAGAACTCCGGCCTTTTAGACCGTTGGGTCTTACCCCTTCCACGCTTCACCTACCCCTCAAGCGTCGGCTCCCCCTCTTTTAATAATTTCCGATTGCTATGCCCTCCGTAACTCTGGATTTTAGCTTCTCTATAGCTAAATCCCCAAAGCCTTACACAAAGTCAGGGCAGCCCAGGGCTCCGTGAATAGCAAAAAGTATGGTCCCCAGGCCAGATTGGCTCTGGTGTTACTCTCTGTTGTCATTTGAAAGCAAGCTTCCTGGCTTTCAAGCCACTCTTTTTTTTTTTTTTTTAAATCACTTTCCTTCCTTCCTAACACCTCCGATGAGACAGCAGGTTTGTAGATCTATACTCTCAGGACGGCTGTGTAAGTTCAGGCACATCTCTAACTTAGAAAGCGGTCACTCAGAGAGAAAATCACAGAAAGGATGGCTTGTCAGTCAGGCTTGCGCCAGTGGGAACCAAGACAGAGTTTGGACAACTGACCCAGGATGTGGCAGAGTTGAATCTGAGGCTCGGGTCTGTCCATCTCCAAAGAGAACGTGGTGGCCGGGAGGCCTGAGGGCTTGGCATGTTGCAAATCTCCTGTAGAAATGAGGCATGGAGGTGACCACTATAGAGACATGCAGGTTAAGGGACGCCTAAGCCACAGGCATTAATGGGGGTCCCTCACACATTCTAAAAGAGGAACATTTTTTAATTTTTCCTCTTAACAGACAGATGACCTTAACACACATGCAAAGGGTATGTGGTATGGCTGGTTCCCCACTGGTTTCATTTATGCGCTCACAGAGAAAACCTACCCAAATCTGCTACAGAAAGCAGTGTTCATCTTTCAAGATGTACCACGCCCATCCTTCCTATAACTGCTTCAGAGCCCTGCCATGGCTGCGTACTAAACCTGCAAGGCAGAAGTTGAAGGCGCTCTGCCAAGGTGATGTCAGGGACAAGCGAGCTCCTCCATCCCTCCCCCGTGGATCAGACATAAGGAAGAGTTTAAGATCTGGTGCTCCCTGGCAGGTCTGGTGCTCCCTGGCAGGCCTGGTGCTCCCTGGCAGCCCTGGTGCTCCCTGGCAGGCCTGGTGCTCCCTGGCAGGCCTGGTGCTCCCTGGCAGGCCTGGACACCCTAGACAGTCCATCCTGGAGAAAAGTTACAGAGGAAGCCCCACCTGGGTGTGTCTGACCACAGCTGCAGCTCCCCCATGACAAGTGTGGAGGCTGGTGTCCCAGGCTGGAGGCTTGGCAGGGCCTGCCTTGTGGGTCACCTGCAGGTGGGGCTGAACAAAGGAACCGCCCCAGGTCCCACCCGGGAGCAGTGGGCCCAGCCCTCCTGATGTTTTGGTTTCAGTCAATGGAGCGTGCGGTTTAAGATCCTCTGTTGTGTGTGTGATCACGGCTGGGCCAGCCTTGCATCGAGCTGATGCCACCTGGAGAGGCTGCAAACCTTCCTGAAAACACTGAGTTCTGCTGTAGAGCCCCGCCCTTCCCCTTCCTCTCCCTTCCTGCAGCATGTCTCTCTTTTGTTTGGTTTGGGACACACACACACACACACACATTTTTCTTTATTATTGAGACTTTTGTACACATATGCAGTAAATCACGATCGTATTTGCCCTATTCCCCCAGGATCGCCCAATGAGTTCATGTTTTCTTTTCTCTTCTTTCTTATAACCTACTAAGTCCAGTTGGTGTTGCCCTTGTGTGTATGGGTGTTGGGTTACACAGGGGAGCATGGGAAATCTACCCGTAGGCACACACATCTTAAAGCAAAAGAATACTTCTCCCTCTCCAGGTTCCAAGAGCTTCTCAGTAAGGAACGGGGCCAGGAGAACACCTCCCGTACCTGTTTTGGCTGGATTAACCTTGTGCAGGGGTTGTGCGGTAACCACAGCTGGTATGAGTTTATGTGCACATCACTGTGTCAAGGCTGGAAGCTTTATTGCACTGTGCTCTGTCCCAGCCTATGGTGGCTCTTAGAGTCTCTTCCCTTCCCCAAGCCAGGGAGGAGGGAGGAGGGAGAAGGGAGGAGGGTTTAGAGGAAGATGTCCACGTAGGCTCTGCCTCTTATTCTCAGCTTCCTGACCAGTTAAGCACGTTTCTATTGTTGTCATTGTTGTTGCTGTTAATTTTATGTTAATTTATGTATGTGTTTTAATTCATTAGTGCTCTGTCCGCATCTATGCCTGGATGCCAAGAGAGGACATCAGATCCCATTATAGATGTTTGGGGGCTGTCATGTGCGTTCTGGGAATTGAACTCAGATCTGGCATAATAGCCAGACACTGTGCTTAATGGCTGAGCCATGGCTCCTGACCACATGCTACTTGATAGGATATTTCTTCTGCCTGGAAAATGTGAAGCCCCCAAACGAGGCAAGATTTTTTCTGCTGGAAACCCTCTGCTGAAAAGTAGCTTGTGAGATCTGGAGGTCTGGTGCTGCTGTGAGGGAGGGTGAAATAAGGCCTCGGGAGTGTGTGTGCACATTTGCAGGAGGCTCAGGAAATGGGGCTGTCTTAGCTAGGGGTTCACTGTTGTGAAGAGATACCATGACCAAGACAACTCTCATAAAGGCAAACATTTCTTTGGGGCTGGCTTTTAGTTTCAGAGGTTTAGTCCATTATCATCACGGTGGGAAGCAGGGCAGCATCTAAGCAGATATGGTACTGGAAGAGCTGAGAGTTCTACATCTCGATCTGAGAGTTCTACATCTCGATCTGAGGTCAGCCAGGAGGAGACAATGTCTTTGCAGGCATAGAAGGAGGCTCTTTTCTGCACTGGATGGAGCTGGAGCATAGGAGCCTCAAAGCCCACCCCCACAGTGGTATATATCCTCCAACAAGGCCACACCTACTCCAACATTGCCACACCTCCTAATAGTGCCACTTCTCACGGGCCAAGCATATTAAATCCACCACATGCACCCTAGCCACATTGCCACGGCTCTGCCTGCCAGTGTGGAAGCCCACTTGTGTCTACTAGATATTAAAGATCTGGAGAAAAGGACAAAGCTACCGAAGGGCTGGTGAAGATTCTAGGAGGAGGGGGGTAAAATCACTCTATTTGCTATTATCCTTTCTGGTGCCTAGGAAAATTATGTTGAACTCCGTTTTCTCTCAACGTCTAGTTCTCTGACGGAATAATACAAGAGAAACTGAGGCTGGGGGATGGCTCGATCTGTAAAGTATTGGCTGCATCAGCTTGAGGACTTGAACTCAGATTCCCCAGCACCCAGGTAAAAGCCAGGCCTGGTAGCATTGCCTCTGTCACCCCAAGGCTGAGGCAAGAGGTTAGAGAAACAGGAGCAGGAGGAGTCTGGCCTAATCAGTGAGCTCCAGGTTCAGTGAAAGACTCCATCACAAAAATTAATTAATTAATTAAGGTGGATAGTAACTGATGAAAATACCCAGCAGAGACTACTGGCCTGCGCACACAGCACACATGTGTGTGAACCTCCCCTCAACATGAACATGTGTGCACATACACTACACACAATAAAGTATGGATGAACAGAGAAGACATCTAAATAGGGGCAGAATCTTTTTAAAGGGAGCCCTAGGATTAATTTACTTTCTAGATTCCTGTATACATTAACACTTGGTCATGTCTATGTTCTTTTTGTTGTTTGTTTGTTTGCGTTTTGTTTGAGACAAAGTCCCTCTATATAGCTTTAGCTACCCTGGAACTCTCTATGAAAACCAGGCTGGCCTAGAACTCATGGAGATCAGCCTGCCTCAGCCTCCCAAGTGCTGGGATTAATGATGTGTGCACCTACCACTTTGGAAATCAGTCTGGCGGTTCCTCAGAAAACTGTGCATGTCACTTCCTGAGGACCCTGTTATACCACTCCTGGGCATATATCCAGAGGATTCTTCAGCATGCAATAAGGACACATGCTCCACTATGTTCATAGCAGTCCTATTTATAATTGCCAGAAGCTGGAAAGAACCTAGGTGTCCTTCAACGGAGGAATGGATACAAAAAATGTGGTATATTTACACAATGGAGTACTATTCAGCCATTAGAAACAATGAATTCATGAAATTCTTAGACAAATGGATGGAGCTGGAAAACATCATACTAAGTGAGGTAACCCAGTCTCAAAAGATCAATCATGGTATGCACTCACTGATAAGTAGATATTAGCCTAGAAACTTTGAATACCCAGGACATAATCCACAAATTAAATGATGTCCAAAAAGAATGGAGGAGTGGCCTCTGGTTCTGGAAAGACTCAGTGCAAGAGTATAGGGGAATTCCAGAACAGGGAAGTGGGAAGGGGTGGATGGAAGAACAGGGGGACGGAAGAAGGCATATGGGACTTGCGGGGAGTGGGGACCCAGAAAAGGGGAAATCATTTGAAATGTAAATAAAAAATATATCAAAAAAAAAAAAAACTATGTGTGCACCTGACCTGAGAGCACTCTGCTCTTGGTACATTTTTTTCTTTTAAATTGACACTATGTGTGTAGAGTTCTGGGCACCAAGAATCCACTGAGTTATAGTTAACACAGGAGTAGTAGAGAGAGAGAAATAGCCAGAAAGATTTGGATCAGAAAGAGGCAAGCGTGTAGATTTAGTGTCCATGGCTCTGGATAAGAACATGTGAGTTTAAATGAGAAGTTGGGAGATGGAAGACAGAACGATAACTCAACCTAAGGGAGTGGCTATTGTGTGCCAGGCACTGTCCTAAATGCTTAGTCTTAACCTGGAACCCTAGACCCTGCAAATGGATCCAGCGTGTTGGACTTCTCTCCGTTCCCCCGTGTCAATCCTCTTAATTACATTTAGCATCACTATTGGAGTCGAAACTCTTCGTGTGACGAGTCTATGAAAGGTGACAGATGCTGCACTCTGAGGATTAGTCAGCACTGATGTGGGACTTCACGGGAGGGGAGGAGACCAGTTAATGTCATGGGAGTTGTATGATCCCCACCACCTGGGGAACCGTGTGCTTTCCATGCTGGGTCTGACCTGAGAACCGAGCAGGCAGACACAGAAGGAGAGATTAGCAAAGCAACTTTTCCAGGGCTCCTGGGAATGTCAGCTCCAGGGGGATCAGAAGAAAAAAAAATCCAGAATCCTCTTACTGATTGTGAAACTTGACACGTGTATCAAGGACGGCCAAGGACTGTGCGTTTCTTAAGGTTTTTGATGTTCATCAGAGTCCTGATGTAGCAAAAATAAAAAAGTTGAAGTCACCTTCCCGCAGTGTTTGGGGTACAAATCTCACGTACAAGGGCAGCATGCAGAATTTTCAAGGCAGCATACTGTAGCTCTGTAACCTTGAGGAGACTTTAAAAAGATGGCGGTGCCCCCTCCCAAGGCTGAGCTGCAAACCAGATCTTTCTGTCTGCCTTACTCTTCACAGTCCCACTGGGGACCAGAGGGAATTTGCTTGGCTGGCTTGGTCCAGCAGCGGGAGAACATCCTTATCTTTACCTGAATTCACAGCAGCACTAAGCATGTGATGCCAGCCCAGGGTCTGCTCTCAGAATTCCTGGCTAGAAGAATATTCAAATGTCTTTCAGGCTCTATTTGTCTTCTTTTGAGGTACCAGCAGTCAAGGCCCAAGGCTCACGGGCACACTCTCCCACAGAGCTGCCACACTAGCCCCTGGCCTTGTGTTCCCCAGCCCAGGAATCAGTTCTTGAGCATTCCGACTTGTGTTACTCTGGAAGGCAACCCAAACACCCTTATCATCCCCTTCACTGAGTGGGTAGAGAAGAGACTGTTTTCCCAACTAGTATGGGGGAAACTTTTTGTGTTCAAAACCAGTTCTGTAAGTTACTTCTAATATTCCAGCTAGACTCTTCTTCAGCGGCCTTCACAGCTGGCTCCTTCGGCTACAGAAGTCTTCCCTGACCCCATATTTTCTTCACAGCACTGGAATGTTCTAAGTTGTTTTACAGAGTGCTGCTCCCTGGTTTGCAATTTACTCTGAGAAAATGAATATTTTGACTTATTTGCTACCATTCCCCAGTTCTACCGTATACAAGGTAGGCACTTGCCCTAATGTGCTTTCTGTTGCTGTGATGAACACCATGACCAAAAGCAACTTGGGGGGCTTATTAATGGGTTTATTTCAGTTTATAGCTCCAAGGAACAGCTCATCGCTGAGGAAGTCAAGGCAGGACTAAAGCAGAGACTGTGAAGGAACGCGGCACACTAGCTCATGGCTTGCTCGGTTGGCTTTCTCATACAATCCAGCACACCCGCGCAGGAAGGGCACTTCCCTACACCACCAGTGACCTGAGCCCTCCTATCTTAGCCCTTCAACAGAAAATGCCCTCCAGACATCATACCAGCAGATCCATCTGATGGAGGCACTTCCTCAACCAAGGCTCCCCCTGCCTGGATCTCTTTAGCTTTGTGTCAAGTTGACTAAACCAACCCAGCCCTGTGTTCGGATGTTGGTGGAAAGAATGCATAAGTGCTTGCACTTCTGCAACTTTCTAAAGTTCACCACATGTACAACTTACCTGGTCTTACGTGAGGCAGCATGAATTTGAGGATAAGTTCTGATCTGAGAGGAAAGCAGGGTTTGAATTGTTTCCTCTAATTCCAAGCAGCCATGAATGTGGGCTGCTTGAAACTCTAGTCAAGAATGTGGACTCTGACACGCATGCCACCACTTCCTGTCCCTGCTGCTGGGAAGCTCACTCTGCGTTCTTCTCCTCTTCCCGCCGAAAAGGATTCCAAAAGCCAGCATTAATTATTGAGTCAGGCTTGGTCTGAGAACTTTGCCAGGAGGAGCTCACGACTGAAACATTTGATTCACCAAGGGAGGGGAGCAGCTACTGGAAAGCTACTCTTTAAACCATCTAGAAACTGCTCTTAGTCCCAGGATCCCTGGCCCATACTACACACGCAATAAATGACCACGGCAAGGCTAGATACGACTGGTCATGTCACAAGAGCTTCCCATGCTGGGGTGCTTTCTGTGATATGACCGGAGCTTTGATCTTGCTGTGTCAAGTGTTGGTACAACACAGACCCTGCCTGGACAGCTCTGCCTCCCACGTGCAGGAAGTGACCTGCAGAATAGAACCGGGTGGTTCTGTATGCTCCTCTTCTATGCTGCTGTTCCACTGTCTGCCAGAAGACCCTCGAGTCACCTCTACATATTTAGTGACTTGTTCTTTAAGAGTTCCTCTGTTTATTTGCTCCGTGTAAATAAACAAAAACCACTCTGAAAGGCACTGTTTATTTTATTTATAACTGTGGCCTTCCGTAATAGCTACAAGCCTGAACCTTTGAGATAGACCATAACAGAAGGAAGGACCTGAGCTCTGGGACACCGGCAGGTCCCTCCAACCTTCTGCTACGTTGAGTTTCTCATAGGTTTCTAGAGATAACGCATACAGAGCAGTCTGTGGCCACAGTTATCTCCTATTTTTGCACAGCAAGCCCGTGGGCACAATGGCTGCTGCAGTGTAGTGGGTAACTTCTTGTGTCTGTGGAGTCAGGAAGAGAGTCCTCGGGTACCTAGTCTTGCTATAAAAAATAAGCTAGATTCTGGCAGAAGCTGAATGTGCTTTGTGTGCAACTTGGCTTAATGACTCCTGAGTGTCTCTAGTTCCCTGTGGGGAATTTGCTAAGCTCCTCCAAAAGCCACTGGGATTTCATCTCCTGGCATTAACTATGATTACCACTACCGATTCTTCTTCCATCCATGGGAAACTGCATGGGCTTGGCCCATTATCCAAGGTCAGGACTCAACTCCTGTGAAAAGCCTGAAGGCACAGTGTGGAAACTAGCCTGAAACCTCACCACAGTTGCTTACAGGCCGTGGCATGCTCTCTACTCAGGTAACATCTGAGCTGCTTTTCCTCTAAGGAAAAGAGGGTGGGGAGGTCTCCACCCCAACCCCGACTCATATGCCAAAACTTAATTCCAGTGTGATGGTCTACAGAGCTTGGGCCTGTGGGAAGGTGTCTTAGTCACTATTCTATTGCTGGGAAGGGAAACTATGACCAAGGCAACTAATTTTTTTTAAGCATTTAATTGTGAGCTTGCTTACAGTTTCAGAGGTTAGTCCATTACCATCGTGGCGAGGAACATTGTGGCATGCAGGCAGAGATGATGCTGGAGACGTAGCTGAGAGTTCTCTGATGGAGAGAGGGGAGGTAAGGGAGGGAGGGAGAGAGAAGGAGACGGAGATGGGAAGAGAAAGAGAGACCCTGGTTTTGGCATGGGCTTTTGAAAACCTCAAAGTCCATCTGCAATGACCCGCTCTCTCCAACAAGGCCTTCTAATCCTTTCAAATAGTGCTACTTCCTGGTGACCAAACATTTAAGTATATAAGCCTATGGGGGCCTTCTCATTCAGCCTACCACACAGAAGGTGACTAGATCCCCAGAACGGAACCCTCATGAATGAGATTAGCTCTCTTAGGAAAAGGTCTCCAGAAAACCCCTGTTCTGTGAACGTTAAGACACTAGAAGAGTCAGAAGCATGCAACTTGGAGGCCTTCACCAGACGGCAACCGCACTGGCATCTGACCTTGGACTCCCAGGCTCCAGAGTAGTGAGAACAGATGTGCTGTGTATGTGACCTGGTCTCATGGCACTTCATTATAGCACCGTAGCTGATCAGGAAAGAATAAAGGAGCCTCTAAACAGAGGGCAACAAAGAGATTTAACTTCAATGGGTAGAAGCCACCGATTGCCAATGCCCCCTTTATAGTTGGTTCTTCTATGTGTTGGCCGAGATCCATAGAAGGCAATAGATAGAACAGATAGAATGCAAATGCTTTCTCCTAGGATGTCTGCCGCAGTAGCACTCACTTCTGTTTAAGAAGCACCATCACAGAATACTTTCCTACACACACTCATTTGATCCCTACAATACAAATACATATCCAATGGGCAATGAGCTAAATCTTTAAGATCTGAGCATGGACATGAGATCTTTGAGTCTGCAATGTTGAATGCTTGATTATTATCCTGTAGCTGGTCCAACAGGAACTGAGTGTTGGCTCCAGGGTCGAGTCCGTCTTCCTTTGTGCTGTGGAATAGTTCTGCTGACACACTGCCCAATCATCTATCCTCTAGGAGCATCGTGTGTCTACAAGGATTTTGGAGCCGAGAGCTGCGACTGTCTGATGAAGTTAGCAACCCCTCAGCCAGACATTACATGCAGCCCTAGCTGACCTTCGGCAGCTCATCAGAAAAGTCCCCATAGGCCAGGCCCAGGTAATTGGAATCTATGGCTAAGTGGGGGAGCTTGCAAGGGAGCCCCATTGTGTTTCCACCCCTTCCTGCAGTTTGGCTTGCGTGTACATGTGTGGTATGATTGGCATGTTTGCTTTTTCTAAAACTTAAGCTTTAAAATGAAGTCCTATTAATCATTGTGACAGGCCAGGGGGTGGAGCGGCAGCTGTCAGCAGGGGTTGTGTGTGCCTCTAGAAGGCCTCCCATGTCCATGGCGACAACAGAGCTACTGGCCGGTACCACTGGACTTCCCTCAGGAGCCTGTTGAGGTAGGGCAAGCGTGTGTTGGTCCTTCTGACGTAAGTACATGTCATATACTTTAAACGCAAAGATCATTGTCTTAAAGAGAAAACTTACACATGTCAGATTTTTACAGATATACAGTTAGCAAGTTATGACAAGGGTCGATGCACGATTAAGTATGTTATGTATTGAGGAGATTCTGCCGGGGACAAGGGTGCAGCTGAAGTACAGCCTTCCTTCCTAGAGCTCAGTGTCTGCAGGCACCCTCGCAGCCCACTCCATATCACTCCAAGTGACCCTGACTGGTTGAAGCGATTCAAACTATGAGGTCATCTTCAATTCCTGTGAAAAGTTACCAAAGTATGAAATTTTGTGTCTAGTCTTAATAAAAGGTTTCTGAGGCTGGTCACTGATTGTCGATCTGTGTAACACACACACACACACACACACACACACACACACAATCGTTGTTTTGAGAGGCAGTGTTACTGGCTATTGAACACTCAAACCTTGGAAGCATATTTTAAATCCTGCCTCCTCCCCTTGCCAGCTGAGAGAACTTGGACAAGCTATTTAACCTCTCTGTGCCCTTTCCTCACCTGTGAAAAGAAGATAAGAGTGCCTAGCTCATGGGGTTATTAGGAGGATTAGATGGATTAATACATGTAAAGCACTTAAAATAGTGTCTGGCGCACAGCCAGAATGCTCTGACAAACTCATTGACTACTTACCGTGGCTTTCTGGGTTTTTTAAGTTCCTGATGCTGTCACATGTCATCTAAATCTAGTTCAGAGATTTCCCTAATTTACACATTCTGTAGGAATAACATTCTGCTATGCATAAATCTCCATAATAGCTGTATTATGAAAATCTTTTACAGTTCCATCAGGGGTATGGTGAGGGGTTGGAAAGTGCTAGGCTATCTGGGATGTGAAGATGAAATAAAAGCACACCTTTCACAAAGGGAAGAACTAATGCAGAACGCAGCCTTGGCCTCCCATGGTGGTTCTGAGCCACCACTAACCACACAGAAACTGTTTTCTCTGCAGTTTGTACAACCACCAAATGCCAAGGAGAGAGAACCAAACCCACAGCTCGAGGCCTCTTGTCAGGGATCCCAGGCTGTCACCTCGGGTGTGGGAGCAATGCCTCATCCCACTTCTGTTCAGTGTATTATGTCCCTAAGACACATTACAAGACATGGCTGTCACAATGTCAGGATTACACCTGCCAATGTCACCGGCAGCACTGCTCCTGTCACAAGTGACTGCCTTGGCGAATCTCTCTTCAGTTCACTTTGCTTCGAAGATGCTTCAGCTCAGAGGTTCTTGGGAAAGCTTAGGAATATCCCAGAGCCAGGGACGGGAGACCCGGAGAAAGACCTCCTCCCAGGGACTGCCATGGTAGCCCGACTGCAGTGCAGGGCCATGTTCCTGATCTGTGGGGTCACCTTCTAACACCGAAATGTGCTCGGTGATCTGTTTCTTTCAGAGGACTGCTCCCCATCTTAAACAAACAAGGGCGATGTTAACCACATCCATTACTTTCAACAATGTCCTATGTGGATAGCGCCTCGTCTGAGTTGTGTGGAGAATGATTTCTAGATAGGTGGATAGACATCTTGAAAGCACACCATTTGTGGTGCCCAGTTACCCTTATTAGGCATTCATTTAGCACTCCTCTTTTCTATTTAGACATTCTTTAAGTCGTTTATTATCTTGTTTGGGTGATTTTCCTGCATGTAGGTCTATGCGCCATGTGCATGAAGTGCCCTCAGAGGCCAGAAGAGGATATCAGAACCTCTGGGACTAGAGTTAGGAAGGGCTGTGAGTCACCATGTGTGTGCTGGTGACTGAACCCTGGGCCACCTGGAAGAGGAGCCAGTGCTCTTAAACACTGAGCCTTCACGCCAGCCCCAGCTTCTCCATTTTTAATTGATTAAAGTGGAGAGGCTCCCTTGCATCATTAACAATAGCAACAAAGATGTTGTTACATGCAGTTACACATGCAATTCCAGTTGTAGTCACATGGCCCCAGTCACAGGAGGCAGGGAGTTTCTTGTTTAAAAAAAAAATGCAATTAAGAAAATAATCCAGGGTCCTGTCATTGGTTATTCTCCAAAGGCCTCCAACTCTAGTGTCATCTCATGAGACTTCAGATCTGTACCTTAAGATTAAGAACCAACCTACAGCAGGAGCACAAGTGGCCCCATCGGTCTCACAGGATTCCAGGAGGCCTTCAGCAGAGGCAGGACTCCTGTTTTCTCAGATGAAGGACAACAGTGCTCCACACCTGCCAGGAGAACCGGCACTTTCCTCAGGCAGGAAGAAGTTCAGACACTCACCGGCTTGCTGGTCTTCTGAGCTTTGGCTCGACTCTGCCTTTATATAGTTGATGCTACCATTTGAATCTTTTTTGTCTTGCTTTCCAAGATGAGATTTCTCTGGTGTAGCTCTGGAACTCACTCTGTAGACTAGGCTGGCCTCTAACTCACAGAGACCCACCTGCCTCTGCCTTCTGGGTCCTGGGATTAAAGCAGGTGCCACCACACAGCACCCCTGGAATCTTAAACGTTCCCTACAGGCTTATGTGTTTTGAACAGTCAGTCTCCAGCTTCCGTGTGGCTTTGAAGGCTGTGGAGCCTAGCTAACTGAAGCAGGATGTGTAAGGATTATACCGGGCTGGGGTTCCAGCCTCTTTCTCCTATTTCCTGGTAACCGTGATGTTGGTGAGTACTCCCACTGCCAGGGCAAAGCCTCGTAGCCATGCTTTCTCCTAGTATAGTGGAGATACTTTGAAACCATAAGCCAAAATAGAAATCTTCCTCCATTTATTTCTGTCACTCTGATGAGAAAAGACACCTACAAATCCATGTCTATTATTTTAGAGATAAAAGTAGAATTATTATTATTTTAGTTTTATTGTGAAAGCAATTTTTTGTTTGGTTTGGTTTGGTTTTTTAAAGATGGGGTTTCTCTTTGTAGCCTTGGCTTTCCTGAAACTCACTCTATAGTTCAGGTTGGCCTCACACTAAGAGATCAATCTGCCTCTGACTCCTAAGTGCTGGACTAGGATTAAAGGTATGTACCACCACTGGCAGGCAGATACCAAGAGGGGGGAAAAACCCAACCACAGAAAGCCAATAACAAAAGAGAACAAAGCTTTGACTAAGGTAGTGCATATTGGAGTGGCTCATTCCAACACACACTTCCTGACTTCATGTCAGACACCCTGCTGAGGCTGGAATAAGGAAGCCAGACCAGTCAAAGTTTAACTCAGTTTTATTGTCCAGTTTTGAGTATTTTCAAATTATACAACATGCAGTCTGCCAGAGTATCCGTACATCTTCATTTTAGAACCTAGGAGATAACCAGAGTTTTCCAAGGGCCAGGGAGGGTTACTTCCAGATCTTTGGGGACATTTCCATTTCACAGAATAGCTATTTAAATACACATTGCCTTTCTCCCCCATCAAACCACAGAAACAAGTTTATCCACAATTTCTCTTAATGAAATCTACTGTACAGAACATAAAGCCCAGAGAAGACACATCTGCAGTACACGTGACACTTTACAGACTAGACAGAAAGAATTCTACAGAAAGCCCTATTCCCCTTTTATCCACACACATGGCAAGTGTTTAAAATTGATACACGGTTCTCAGTAAATAAGCAGACTTCCCAGACCAGTGTTTCCTTTGGCAGTTATCTGGTCCTTACTCGATAGTTGTTTAAAAACTCAAAATTACGTTAGGAAGCAGTTTTAAACCGAGGTGGTTCTTCAGCTTGCTCAAGATAGTCAGAATGGGACAAGGAAGTGAAGCGGCCCAACGTCAAGCTCCCGCTCAGGACAAGCTTTCCCCGTGTCTTCTACCTGGAGTCCCCATGGCGATGGCGCCTGGCCCACCAAGGAAGGGGGCAATGGAAGCTGTATGCCCCCTTAGCTACTCTTCCAGGAAGAAGAACCCCATTCCCTCAAGCTCCCGTGAAGCCCTGGGCGCGAACTGAGATGGAAACATCCTGTCTCTCTATGGACTTGAAGGCTTCAAGGTGTCACTGCATCTACATTCTAGACAAACGTTTTTAGCCCTTCATTTATTCCAACATTTCTACGAATTCTTTACCATGCGATTCTATATTTTTTAAAGGGCTTAACACCTCTTACCGTTCTACCTGCCATCCACTAAAGCAGACTGCTCCCCATTTGAGGGGATGAGACCTACATACAGGATTCTATAAGGATAAAGCAAATGCAGCTGGTGTTAAGCCCCAACCATAACTGCTATCTTCAATAACATTCATAATCATCACCCCAACAGCTGGCAGGCAGAGGGTATTTGTCTAAATCATCTGGCTGTTCTCATATAGTACCTCAGAGTAAACTTTCAAGAAGTAGGCATGAGATAGTAAATTATTCAGAGAGTATACATTGGCATACATTCCAGCAATGTGGAGCATGTGACCGGAATGGAACGATCTACTTGGTTGTTCAGAGGTGGGATTTTTACAGTTAGCATATAGGATGCAATAGCCTGTCAACAATGAAAACTTTATAAACACGGCCTTTTAAAAAGGTGGCCCGAGAGCACACTGTTCTGATAAAGGAATTAATAGACAATGTGAGATTAGGGATTGCTTGAATAGACCGCATAATCTGTTCCAATGATGTGCCTAGCTTTTAGTCACAGTGTGAGAAAATTAGACTAGAGGTCTTATAAAGACTGGCGCTAGATGAACTGACTGGCTGATCAGCAACTAGCAGAATTATCTCTAAAAGACATCAAAGCCAACTTTCTCTGTGAATAAAAGTACAGTGAATTTTGTAAGGCCCTTGTAGAGATCAAGTAATGTGAACTACAAGCGAATGCTGCCTTTGAAAACTTGAAAGTGCGCCCACAGTTCTTCAGAAGCAGAAAATGGGAACCTAGGGGGCATTGCTTTAGAAAGAATCTAAAATCATCCATTTTATAATGGCTGCTAATGAAAGCCAAGAATAGGATATTACTGACCGGTACCCAATTTCCAAACACAAAGTAGCACAGTTGTTGTCTAGAAGATAACAGCAGTTCTTATAGACAAGAACCATTTCATTGGTGGTCCTCTGAAAGGCCAACATTTCAGCTTCCAAGTTGGAGGCCAACACAGACAGTAAGCTTCTAATCTGGCATCAGTTCGTACTGATGAGGTTGCAAACTCGCCCGGGAAGGACCCTTCCATCAGACCCCAAACAGCAGCCAAGCAGTTATGTCGAGCAGACAGTGGCAACAACATTAAACAAAGTGAACACAGGTAAACAAACACAAAATCATCTTTGTAAAATAAATACTTCAATAGAAGTTGTCTTCTTTCCGTGCCTAGTTAAAAACAAAACACTGTTATAAAGGGCATCATCTAACAAATAAATTAAGTCAAATCAGTGTTAGGAAAAGTCTATACAAAAGAATCTGGAAGGTAATATACGCAACCCCCACCATTTCACACACATGTGCATAAGCACACATGATAACTACATTTTGTACCCCACCCTCACAGCCGTAAGAAAGCCTAAAGTCTCCTCTCACTGCAGAGGTGCCAGCTTCAGAAGACAGTGTGAGCTCACACTTCTTGGGCACATAAGATGGCACCATGGGTAATTTCTCTGAGATGGTGGGGATGTTACTATCTAAACCACGAACGAATGAAAACAAATAGCAGCACATAGTACCGACTTATGTAAGCCAAAGAGTTTCTCTTGAAACTCCTACTACTTGGCAACTGATCCTTTTAGTAGTTACCTTTCAGTTCATGGATCTGACTAAAGTAATAATTAAATGTACAAAAAAAATCCACAAAAAAGAAAAAGAAAAAAAAAACCAATCCAGTTATACTGATTTTTCTGCCCCGTAACTGTGCCTCAAAGAAGAAAAAACTTATCTGGTGCCAAAGGAAAAAATTCAAATCAGCAGTTTGCCAATGATAGGTTACAATAACAACAGACAGGCATAAATCTCATCAATGACTTTCCCCTGAGGGAATTCTTGTCCAACTACTGTATTGACGCTGGATCTCTTTAGGAATATCTCCTCAAGCACACGATGTTTTGCGAGAGAAAGAGGCTAGCCCAAGGCAGGTCCCAGGGGATCCAGAGGAAGCTGTGAGGAGGGGAGGCAGCCTCGTCTCCACTCACCCAGTTCTGCAGCATTTTCCACATGTATAGGAATGGTGTTCAAACAACCGGGCTGGCTGGGACTAGTGACCAGCGAACGGCTTGGAGGTGAATTCTGTGGCTCTTCACATTTTCACAGATGTGTCTGAATGAGCAAATTCTACACTGCTATTGTCAAACTGTTTTTCTGCCTTGAAGAAATCTGCTTTGCATTTTAACAGGTGCCATACTCCATACTAAAAGGTCTATTTTACAGATCCAAAGATATGACCAGGATATTTAAAATGCTCTCTGGGGTTGGTTTTGGAAAAGTGTTCAGAATGAAAATTTTGAACCCTATAGCAGCACTTTTTTTCCCTAAAAATATAAAGTAATGTGTTTATCTTACAGGAAACCAGACAGTCGAGGCAGAGCATGATCATGGGTTCCACAGTACTTGGTTGTCCCTCTAGGATGGCCCAGAAGGGTGTTGCATTTCAGTGAGCCAGTGCCACAGGGGCCTCCAGAGACCACACAACCCGGGAGGCTGGGAAGCGGCGAGGTCTGAGCAGGAAGTGGGTACTGCATAACCACCTCCTTCCAGCTTCTTAGAAGGATCCAAGCACGTATCTGTGCACACAAATTCTACACAGCGCAAACACCTGAATCTGGTGTACTACAGACGGCTGGGCAAGCACGTGTAAAAAGAAACGGAAACTGCCTAGGAGGAGAAATAAAGGAACTGGTGACTAATATAGTCCTTTTCATGCTACGTGGAGTCGTATCTGTTGAAAAAGAATGAAAGAGAGAACACAGGCGTTAGACATCAGCAGATTCACTCCTCAGACTTCTGTTTCAGTCTAGACATTTTGAGCAGAGCTGTCCAATACAAGTACGACACGAGCCTCTTATTTTATTTCTTTCAGTATCTGCATTAAAAAGTAAAGTTGAAAGGAAAAACTAATCTCGATGATACGTTTATGTAGTCCACTATTAACAAATGACTCCAATTGTATGTATGTAGCAATTTTTCACCACGGTGTTGCTACCAGGGGATTTGCACATACCCCACCCCTCGGTGAGTGTGCTCAGCCTGGTGTCTACTGCTCTCTTCTCAGCTGAGACCTGGCCAACATAATGGATAACAGAGCTTCCTACATCCTGGATCTAAGTAGTTTGTCCTGACACAGTCACTGTATTCTCCCAAAAGTCAGTACATTCTGAATCTATGTGTAATCAAAGTAACGCAAAGCACTTCCTGTCCCAAGGGACAATCAGACATCGCTCATTAACCAGTACACACATCACCGAGCAGGTGAGACATGGTCCTGACCGAGGCATTCTACAAAGAGAGAGCAATTTGAAAGTGTGTTTCACACCAATGGAGTCATAAGGGTTTCAGTACAACACCCCCTTCCAGTTGACTCTGTCTCTCAGTAGAGGTCTGCCCATCTGACCTTAGGCAGGTCCTCAGGGTGGGATTCTTGGACCTCTCCTGACTAGAAACCAGCCCTGAGTCACCTTCCATTAACTCTTGTAAGTTTGACACTCGGCATATCAAATGAGTCAAGCCCTGACAGCATCGAGGAGCCCTAACCCTGTGTAATCTGCCCTGTGGATTCCTAGCAGAAGTCCTGGAACCCTCCGGCCGAAGGGGTGGGGAAGGAACCCAATGAGTAGGTACAGCCTTGTCCTCGGAAGTCAAAGGATGTGGCACAACCAGAAATGTGATGGAACCAAAGAAAAACTCATCTGCTACCCTGACTCCATAGCCTGACACACTGTACTTCTGTTTACCTCCAGCCTTCTGTTCATCTGTGGAAGTCTCACAGCCCTGACATGATACTTTCCTCCATGTTGTTTTTCTACAACCTCCTCGTTCATAATAGTGTAAGCAACACATGTTTTGTGTAAATAAACATGACATAAATTATACGTGAATACAAAAAACGGAAAGGTGAGGGGACAATTTGTGCTTTCTGATAACCATTCCTCCTGGACCCACACAGTAAATATGAAGAAATCTCAGTCTATCATTCCCCTGCTTAAAGGGGGAATGATTACCTTCCCTGATTAAAGGGGATGGAAACAACCTTTGATGATAATCTTGTAATTTCTAGAAGTTACAGAGAGATAAAACAGTTTATAGGAAGGACGAGTTTCACATTTGGCCTTTCTTGAAAGACCATGCTTCCTGTTGAGTGCAGAATTACGTAGTCCTTTACAATCCACTTTGAGCTGAAAACCAAAGGAAGGCTTCTGAGCAGCAGCACTGAGGTCCTACTTCACCCACAAGCTGTCCCACTGGGCAGAAGGGACTGGCCTTCCTGTGTGCCTGAGGGCAGGGAGGTGCTGGTGGCATACTTTACTTGAGATTATGGCCTGCAGCAACTACAGGTTACCCGTGTTGACACAGGAGTCTTTCAGCACACAAATGCTGTGGCCCAGCCTCAATAACTCCAGCAGACCATGAAGTGAGGAGATTTCCACTAGAAAGGTGGTATTCAAGTCCCACACTGCCCCCGCATACAAGTCCCAGCACATTTAGGCTGACAGCTTCAAAGAAATGGGGGCCACAATGGAGAGCTTACTTTATTCACTCCAGGGGCAGTGAGAAAGGTAGACTGTGACAGGCTGCTGAATGAAAAAGCAGATCTGCTCCAGTTAACCTCCTCTCCCAGTCTATAGAAAAGATGCTCCCCCACTCGGCAGCAAGGGACTACACCAAGACACCAGGCAGCACTGACCCGAGGCTCTGCCAACCTGAGGCCAGCGATGCAGAGTGGGAATGTGTGGCCGGACTTAGAAGGAAATAAAATCACCTTGTTTTAGAAGGGGCGGAGAAGGCTGAAGAAAGAAGCTAATTATATATATATATATAAGGGGTTGGTAAGAAGTATTTAGACTCCAACCCTCAACTTTGGCTTTTGAAATCGCTTGTGGTAGATTTAAGCTTAATCCAAACAGTACATAGTTTTATCTTTCCCTTTGCCTTTCTACAGTTCAATCCCCATTTATAAGAATTACCAGTTGCCTTTGCTTATCTCGGTGATGCAATCAGCCACGAAGGAACCGTTCCGCATTTTTGCCTGGGAGAAACGCATAAGCCAGACTACTGAAGCAAGGTCTTCCTGGTGCCACCGAGTCTCCTTCTGAGTTCCGGGTGTTGGTCTCCAGGCCACCAGCACTGCCCACCTCAGGTCCCTCTGTCCTGGCCCCTGCGGACTCACCACTTTTCTTTAGACCCTAGCCTCATAACTACTATAACATTAGTACTCTAAGGTCAAGTCTTGCTATGCTCTTGTCTGGGTTTCCTTTAATTCCTTCCATATTGTTTTATCAGACCCTACATAAGGACCCTTCCATCCCTGTGCAATGGCCAAGACTCTTCTCTGAAGGGACAAGGATGGCTGCTCTCTTCATATACTCCCAGCCAAGGCCAGGCAGAGAGACAGATGCAGAAGCAGCTCGGAGAAGCAGCCGCTATCCATTAAAGCAGACAAGGAGAGTTACGAAAATGTAAAGTAATGCCAATTAGCTAAGGGTTTTTAAAAACAATGAGTCATTTCTTAAAAATGCTATTTATGCTTGCACTCATATGCACATAACCACATAAAGACACATAGATGCATAACGTAATAAAAATAAATTGTTTATAAAGGGGCTAGAGAGATGGTTCAGTGGCTAAGACCACATATTGTTCTTGCAGAAGACCAGAGTTCAGTTCCAGCACTCACATAAGTCAGTTCACACCCTTCTGTAATTCCAGCTCCAAGAGATTTAAATCTTCTTCTGGCCTCTGGAGGGATCTGTACTCATGTGTACATTTCTACACATAAACATCCACAAATTTAAAAATAAAAAGTCATTTATGATAATTTATTTAAATAAATCATTCATTTAATGTTTTAGTTTTTAAATTTTATATGATACATATGACAAATAGATACTCTCTGATGCCACTGATCCTCTTGAAGGATACACAGGGTACCTACCTAAAGTCAAGACCCTAAGAACGGGCACACAGAGGCTCCAAGTTTCTGGTCTCAGGCCCACCTTAGTTTGGCCCTTCTCTTTGGAACACAGAATAAGAAGCCCTGGCTAAGTGGTGCGAACATGCACAGAAACAGCATGAACAGAGGCTGCTTCTGCCAGCAACCACTGACTCTCCTGTGGGCCCACAGGGTCCCTGGAAAGCCGGATGAAAACATGGCGTCCTCTGCATACCTCTTCAGTTTGGCACGTCAGCTACTCATAGAGCTCGGTCTAACCTAGTTCATCCCCTTTCAAGACTAGAGGCACAGCAATGTCCTTGTCCTAACGGAGTTTCAGGAAGAGGAAAACCCTCATGATTATTCTTACCCCTAACTTCCTACCCTGCAACACTGTACCCCTGGACCCCCTTTTCCTACATGAAAACAATTATCCATGAGGGTCTTAATGGCTATAATCTGAATTAGAAGTGACCATCTCCTGAGAAACATTGGCCCCGCCAGCAATAAGGGCTTCTGCAGACCTCCCCCCTGAGCCAGAACTGAGACAGAGGATAACCAGTCCACACCTTGACCAGGTCTGCCCAAGGATAACCAGACCACACCTTGACCAGGTCTGCCCAAGGATAACCAGACCACACCTTGACCAGGACTGCCCAACTCTGCTTACACCTCTTGCCTCCTGTATGTTCTCCCTTGTGTAAATGTACAACTTGTGCAAGCGCCCGGAGACAGACTTGGAGTCAGTAGGACCTTCCTAATGTGGCAACACTGAATAAATCTATTTCCGACTTTTACGGTTATTGTCTCTTTGCCTGGTATTCCAGGCAGGTGGTCCAGCCTAGGTGCCCATGGCTACCGGTGGAACCTGCATTTTCACCTTAAAAATCTCCACGTTTTCTCTGGTTATGAGGCTTGCAAATGCCTGGTCTAGGCACAGAGACCCTATACTTTAGGTTCATACTGACACACTTGATCCTCCACGGACCTGTAAGGAGAGGCACAAAGACAAAGTGACTTGGCCAGAGGGTAAGAACCAGGCTCAGACCACAGTGATCTAGTCATTGCTTCTGCCTATAGTGGGCTCCTTGAGTGAACAAATTTTGTGATCATCCAGTTACCAATGGTCTGGGGGTTTAGAGGTGGGGTCCACCTGTCTGGAGGATCCCTGCATGCCATCAGTTCAGTGTCACAGTCTTAGGGACTAAGCTGACAAGCCGCATCTGGTCTACCCTCCCGTGCAGTGGGACCCCATTTCTGCTGAGAACCTCTAGCTGTGTGAACATCTTGGGGGCACACAAGATTTACTTGTGACTGGGTGCCACAACCCTGAAGGGGAGACAGTGAAGGGTCACCCTAACAATGGTGCAGGACAAATGAGATTCAGGTGATTAAGACAAGTCACAGATGACAAGACAGGAGAGAGTCCGAGAGAGATAGGGGCAGAGAGAGGGGGCGGCCTCTTGGGAAGCTCAGCGCACAGCCAAAGACCCAAGCGGAGGTTTTGGTGCTGGAGTAGTCAAGTGCTTAGAGAGGAGACTCCATTCTGCCTGGATGGAGGAAGGGAAGGGGTGGAGAAGACGAGGGTTCTGAGGAGGTTGAAACTTCTGTTCAAAGGGAGACATGCTCATACCCTAACTGGGCCAGGGGTTTATGGCTCCAGCTTCAAGTATGTGAGGATGATGAAGGGTGGGGGGGCACTGGGAGCCATGGAGACATGCAGGAGAAGCCTGCGTTAGAAATACTGACTCTCCTCTCTCTGCCACATATCTGGAGTCTTCCTTGCACGAGCCCAGTTTACTGTGAGGAGACTAGAACACAGTGTGTGCATTCCAGGTCTATGACTCCATCGGGTCAGGGCCAAGGTCTGTACTGGAGCAGAGGGGCACTGGCCAGGCCACCCAGCAGTCAGGATTTCAGGCTGAGTTACAGCTGACTGCTGAGGCAGCAAACAGCAGTGAACACGGGCACAGCTTCATTATCCGTCTATTTCCATCCTGTTACCCAGGAATTTAAAGGTGCTATTAATAATTCACAATTATTTATTTTATTCACATTAGAGATCCTGAGGACGTAGGACCTATACAGGGCAGATATCCTTCAATGATAGTCCAGGGCGTGTGATGTGGAGCAGAGACAGAGGGTTATAGATGATACCCAGGCATCCCCAGGGGCCAGGCCAACCAGGGGATCCTGTCAGGCAATGGAAGGGGCTGTTTAAGCGCTCTGTGTCTCAAAACAAGAAAGCAGAACAGTAAAAAAGAAACCAAAAAAACAAAAACCACTTATTTGCTTTATTAAATATATGTCCCAAGCACTAAAAGAGTCCCTGTAGAATACCAATATGGTTCCAAAATGGCACCAGACATTTTACCAATGGTCACATCTCCATATACCTACAGCTTCACACTTGATTTTTCTCTGACCTTAACTGTCTGCAAACTAGCCACTCGGTAGGAAAGAGATGCATTCCAGACACAAGAAGAGGCATGGTGTGATTCTAACAAAAGCAGTGTGACACCTTGGTCTGCTCAAGGCACATGCATGCGAGGGCACACAAGACTGCAGCAGCAGCAGCAGCACACAGTCACACTACAAACTTCTGCTTATTTTCAACGAAAATTCAATTCATCTTTTATTAAATTATGATACGGTTAAGTGGTTTGGATTTCTGACTTGTGGCTTTGCTTTAATATAATTTTAAAATTTGTTTTGACTTTATGGCTGTGTTAAATATGTAAGAATGGGAAATGTATATTATTTTGAATTTATAAATATTTAAGTATTATAATAAAATAAGTTCAAGCAATATTGGGTACCTCTGAGAATTGTATTTCTTGGAAATATTCCTTTACCTTTCATGTTTGAGAAAATTTAACTGTTAAATATAAGGGAAATAAAGGAGATAAATAGGTATTCCCCCTCTCTATATATGTAGATAGATAAATATCCCCTATACACACACACACACACACACACACACACACACACACACACGGGGTGGGGACAAAGGGCAGAGCACACAAATGGGAGGTTGACATAAATGAGGATTCAGCAATGCCTTTACAGCGCCATCTGGTGGATACATTCAAATAAGTCCTCATTTGGGTTGCCAAAGCATTGTCAAGAAAAGGAGCTCTCTCCAGAGCCCTCAGCACCAGAGAGCTGGATAAATATTTAACTGGGTTTCTACGCTCAGTGTGGAGCCTCAAACAAGCACTCCACACAGCCTGAGAGGTCCGTTTCACACCTTCTCCTTCTCTATTCTCAGGCCTGCAGCCCTTAGCTCCTCAGCCCCTGTTGATAATCTATGCGTACTTGCAAAAAAAAAAAAAAAAAAAAAAAAAAAGGCGGCCCAGTGCTGAGCAGTTTGACCTCTGCCTACCCCACTGCACCTCCACTCCTTCCACCTTAATTGGATGGATACCATCAGTTGACAATTGGCAATAATATCTGCTTTTTAAGAGAAAGGCACTTACCTCAGCCCACATCCCCCGCATCTCTGGCCTCCAGCAATGTAGTTCACAGCTTTTGGCTCATTCTTCACCATCACTATCATCAGCATCAGCATCAGCACCACCACCAACAGCAATAGCATCAGCATCAGCACCAGCACCACTCAACATCCATTTCCACACAAATTGCCTAAAGCTGCCCAAGCCTACCATCTGGCTTTCACCCACTACCCAGTCTCTGTCCCTCTGTGACTTTACATCCTCTCACTCAGATCTTACCCTTGTGTCACTTCACTATTGTCAGTTTTCAGGCCAGTCTACCTGTTCTCACCTTCCACTCCCCTCTCTACCTGAGGACTCCAAGACATAAGATTGTAAACACAATCTGTGGGTCTTCACTCTCTATGCCTCTGACTCTGGCCTCTGCTAAGCTCCAGACTCCTGCCCACCTGTTGTAGAGCAATTTCTCCCAAATTTAAAGGCTCTATTCTTAAGACTATGGAAGTAAGCAACCCACAAGTCTCAGGAAGTCCCTGAAACTAACCAGATATATAAGCATTCCTCCTACCCCAGCAATGTTAGATAAGTAGTAAGGACTACAAAGGAGATTTACTTTCAGTGAGGAAGCTGCCTCGGAGCTACCTACAAGACAAGCAGAGAGGACCAGGGTCCCAGCTGGAGTGGGCATTCAGTGAGGCAGCTGTCTTTGAGTCATCTTTGCCCTTGTTAGTAACTCTAATGAATCTCATTGGTTTGCCAAATTGGACTTTTGTGTAATCATTTCTTTTGTGTGTCATCAGTTCCTTATCTGGGATGAAAATACATCAGTGTTGTATCTCCAGGAATACTGTCACACAACATAAATAGTACCTAATCAGGGATGGATAGGAAACAAAGAAGGGATGGGGAAGAGGGTCACATGGTCCCCAAAATGGTGCTAAGACAAGTAAGTAAGGCTGATCTGTGTGAAGGTGGACTATCTGTGAGAGAAATTCTAATATGGCCACCCTTCCCTATGTGGTATGGGATGGTGTCTGTACCCTCTTGCTGTAAGTGGTGGCTGTAGTTCTCATGAGATTTGTGACAGGACATAAAACCAAGGCCAAGATGTCCTACAGTGGATTTCCCACCTTGGTGGAGAATCCCAGAGTAGCCATCTTCCTCTGCTTGGTATGGGCAGCATGGATCCTTGATGAATGGGGTCTATCTTATGACTATGGGATGACTCCAAAGAGCTGATGGATTAAAGAACGTGTTATAGTCTCTGAGGTAACATGGAGGAGATGAGGTGGTCAGTTGCCAGGACCCTGGTATGAGTCGACAGGCATTCAGCTGTCTTCCCAGGGAGAACTCTGCTGGCTTACAGGGGACTTAGAATGGGAAAAGAACATGTAGTAATGGCTTGCCTTTATATTTGCCCTATTTTGAAGGAGATAGAGATACTGGCTTGCCACCTCTCATGGATGGATACAAAAAATGCAAAATGTTCTGTTAGAGAGCACTTTATGGGATCCACAAAGATGGAGTTTGTGGAAGAAGTCAGCTAATGAGGGAGAAGAGAAAAAGGTAAAAGTGATTCAAAACAAAACAAAAAACCCTCAGGTCTAACCATTAATATAGAGAAAGAGAAAATCCATGGCTCAACATGTACATGGGGTCCTTGCATGGGGGCCCGTGCAGCCAGGTGATGTGATACAGGTCTTTAATCCCAGCACCCAGGAGGCGGAGGCAGGTGTATCTCTGAGTTGGAGGTCAGCCTGGTCTACAAAGTGAGTTCCAGGACAGTCATAGTTACACAAAGAAACCCATGCAAGACCATGATAACCAGGAACTATCGCCCCTCAGCTTCTTGAGCTGGGAAAGATTTCTACTCAGGCCACAAGAAGGACCTGTCACGGGCTAACCTGTGAGGCTGTGGGGCATGAGTGGGGGCAGGAGTGCAGACAGAGCAATCCGAGTGCTGTGGCAATGAAGAAGCTAAGCAGTATTTCTTGGGACAGAACTGTCAACATGAAGGAAACCAATGTCTGATGGACTGGCTCATAGGAGCCATTAGGTCTCAAGGTTTTCCACCAGGTGAGGTCTTCATGAATATGAGGGACCAGAAGATAATCAAAGAACAGATAATCAAAGAACAGGTGTCAGTCACGGAGAGAATCAGCTTGGGAGAGACAGTGTTGATGTCTGGCTCACTGGGCCTGGCCTGGTGGGCCTGTTTACCCAAAGTTAAAAAGGAGACTAACTCAACGGGGACCCCGGAAGAGCAGGGGGCTCCGGTGGCTTTGCTGAGCACCAATGTGACCCTTATCATGTGAGAGAGTCTGAGATCTGAACACGGCCACCATGTAAACTGGGTTCACAAAACACAACAGCAAAATCCAGAGATAAGGAAAGGGAAGTAAAATGGAGAAGAGATCTGCCCGGGTCAGCAATGGTAACAAGATTTGTGTTAGCCAAATGCTGTGCTTCTGGGCTTCTAAAAGTCTTTAAAGCCCGAGCAGGAGCTCACAAAGGTCATAAGTGATAAAATAACATAGATGACAAAGAGTGACCTGGGGTGAGCAGAGTATGTGATATTAACATGCTAAGGTGCACACTATTCACCTAGTCCAGGCTGGTGAAATGACACGGCACAGGTCACAGTGCCACACTGCAGCCTATCTGAACCCAGGGGTCGGTTCTAGCAGCAGGCACAGAATGCAACCCTTTGGACTAAGCTCTAAGTTGGCTGCACCGACAACAGCATAGGTAAAGAGATGACCAGCAGCCTGTGACAGCAGAGTGTGAGACTGGATGGCTTGAGGGTACGGTCTACAGATACAGAGGGCTAAAGGGACAGTGCCTCCCATCCACACTACTAGACCTAACACTGCACAGTGTTTGGTTTGTTTGTTTGGGTTTTTTGTTTTGTTTTGGTTTGGTTTGGTTTTTTGGTTTTTTGGATTTGGTTTTTTCGAGACAGGGTTTCTCTGTATAGCCCTGGCTGTCCTGGAACTCACTCTGTAGACCAGGCTGTCCTAGAACTCAGAAATCTGCCTGCCTCTGCCTCCCAGAGTGCTGGGATTACAGGAGTGAGCCACTACCACCCAGCTACAACAGTGTTTGTTTTTGAAGACAGTTTCACTGTGACACGGCCCTGGCTGTCCTAGAACTCACTTTGTAGACCAATCTGGCATCAAACTCACAGATATCTGCCTGCCTCTACCTCCTGAGTGCTGGGATTAAAAACATCCATCACTATGCCCAGCTTCTAACATTGCATTTTGAAGAAATAATTTGTAAGTGTGATGGGACCTTTTTGTGCTTGTTAAGGTTTTCTAATATTCTCTTAGCTGCTCAAGGCCAGTGGTACTACTTTAAATGGATGAAGATGATCCTTTCAAGGGTTCCGTCCACACTCTGTAAAAAGGTTTCTTTATAGAACGCCAGCTCTTGAGTGTCTCACAGATTTATAAAAGCCTGTGGAAGAACAATTAAGGCAGCTGCTGAGCTTACATGAAGGCATCCTGCATGAGCAGGAGACATCACTAGAAACCAAAATATTGTTACATATTCCCAGTGAAAATTCTCAGTAACAGCATTGAGCTAACTCTCTAGGAGTTGTAGTCTACAGAGAGTTCCACCTCCCCACCCCACAAAACATGGAAAGGCTAGTGCCACTCCTGTGGGCTCCATGACAGAACTAAATGGTGGGCTATGACTGTCAAACAGTGCATGCATTGATTACAAAACAGAGAAATCCAGTTGGAACTGGAGGCTTCCTCCCCTGCTAGCTGGCTTTCATAATGTTGTGAGGTACTGCACAGGCTACTGGGGGAGAATCGTCACCAACAGACCTTCTGGACCCTGCATGCCACACTATCCAAAGGCCAGGCAAGATGTGACTACAGGTACAATAGCAGCACAGATGATTTGGGGTATGACTAACTGCTTTCTGACTAGACTTAAACCCCACTCTGCAGGGGAGAATTCACTTCTGGTACTGTAAGAGACATCAAAAGTCTGAGACTGAGGATGTCCGCAGGCCCAAGTGGAAAATAGCTGCCAGGGTTTTATTAAAGAGATGTGATGTGGCTATCAAACTGCTTTCTAAATACTTGCACATATGCCTGTGAATCACTGATGCTCTCAGAAGTTGGTCATGGAGGGAAACTTCTGTTTGTAAATGATGGCATCCTACAGAAACTCAAAAATCTCTGGTGAAGCTCTTAAGGACAACATAACGTTGCTGTGATATAGTAGCTTAATATAGGCCTTAGATAGACATCTAGGTCATCCCCTCTGAGGTTCAGGGTCATCATAGAAAAGAGTATAGAAAGAACTGTTCAGAGTCAGAGGAAGCCATGGAATGCTGTGTAGCAATTTCCTCTGAATTAAAACATTCCATCCTAGAAGGAACATTTAGGATGAGAACAATTCACAAATCTCAAAAAGTCCCTGAAATTTACCAGGTACACGGAAAGCACCTAGTTATGGGAACTGGATGGATAAAGTATACTTAAGGGGCTTCAATTTCAGCTCAAGTCATTATAAACCACGTGCAACTCACTGAGTACAAAATTATATATATATATATATATGGATGTGAGGATGACCATGAATTCCTGATATTCCTGTTTCTATATCCCAAATACTCAAATTAAAGGTTTGGAGCGCCTTACCGTGTTTGTCAGAGAAGTTGTGACTTTTCAGTCTTCAGTATAAGAGGCCATACCAGTGACAAATGATCAACCTTTGGTTGTGCATACCTAACACAAAATGTGTTTTAAATCTACTGTGGTAGCTCACAGTTCTGACTCCCACACTCAGGAGGCTCAGGCAGGCAGAATGTTGTGAGTTCAAGTCAAGTCTAGGCTACGTAGTGAGTCCCAGGTCAACCTGAACTTGAGAAGGGTTGGCAGAGCTTTACTGAATCCCACGAGGAGGGCGCCTAGTCAATACATAGTCAGGAATCCCTGGCCCAGGATATTTACTAAGAACTAGTTGGAAGGTAAGAACTACAGTTTTTTTCATCATGTGACAACCTACCTACACACTGCATGTTGCCCAGAGTACTAAGCATTCACCCCACCATCCATCCTTCTTATCCTAAAACCATGACTCTTGCTGTAGTCTAAATCCCTCTCCCATAGCCCATGCTTGATAAACACTTGTTCCTCGCTTGGCAATACTATTTAGAGAGACCATGAACTGTTAGAAGGTGCGGCCCTGGAAACCCCTCCCTAGCCCTTCTTCCTGCCGCCTTCTCTGCTTCCTGGTCCGACATGATGTATAGAGCTCCTGTCTCCAGGAACTAAGCTTCTTCTACCACCTTCCCCTCTGTGACACTGAATCTTCTAAATCCAGGAGTCAGAAACAATCTTTCTCTCATTAGGTTATCGCTGCAGGAATTATGTTCACAATGCTGTAAGACCTAACTCCCCTTTGGGGCACCAACGGACCTAGATAAAGCTGCCTTTTCTAGTCTCCTACGTGGCCACATGCCTCTGACCCAATCATGGGGATGTAGACTTCCGCTTTCCACGGGTGCTCTGAGGGAGGCTGCTGTGGCCGGGAGAGCTGCCTTGGCCTCTCCCTGGCTCTCCCTGGCTTTCTCTTGGGATACAACTCCTGGAAGGAAGGCACAAGGCTGAAGGTGTAGCAGAAGTCATTCTGGAGACCATGAGGTGACCCCAAGGAAAGGAGGCACCCACAGAGGACAGTCTAATGGTCTGAGTTTCTGTGGTCTCTGCGGACCTTACTAACTATACCCAGCCCTTGTATTTCCTTCCCATGAGAAACAAACTATAATTGTATATGAGCCCTGCTTACTACAGGGAGGCAGCTAGTACATTTTTTTCTGGATATCAAAACCACTGGCCATTCTTGTTACAAACAGAGAGGCCCAGGTAGGCCCCACCTCACTAACAGCCTGGCCTGTTGTCTGAGGTGCTATCTTTACCTGCCTATGCTGCACTGTACTGAACCCAGGTCCCATACTTGCTAAGTGCATGCCCCACCCCTGCTCTCTGCCTCCAGCCTCCAGAAGAATTTGAGGCCCCCCCCCCCGTTTTTTTTGTCTAAACTGCCCCTAATAACCACCTTTCAGATTTTTTCCTTGGTCCTGACAACACACAATCAAAAATAATTCAGTAATATCCAATTTGATTTTATTTTGGACTAGAAGCCCAGTTTGGACATGAATGGGTGGCTTACTGGTAAACTCACTGAGATACGGTGATATTCCTGGTGTGTTACCCCAGTGCAGATTGCCTAGCCTGCCCTCTGGTTCCCACTCACCTGACCAGACCTTGGCTAAGTCCTTGCTGTTCATGTAAAGGTACACGGAAGCACCCCTCCTGAAGCCTTCAGCTGGGCCTGAGCAATGCTGTCATCGTGCCCTGTTCGAGGGCACTGGTCCGTTCACTTCACATGCCGATTCGAAAAGCACTGGATAAATCAGCTGCTCCCCATCACCAAGGCATTCCTTGATAGAGGCTCCCCTGCTCTGTCAGCTAGCCTCCCAAGTGACCTCGGAGCCCAAGGGTCACTTCGTGACCCCCCTCCCCATACACTCCAAGTCTGAGATTTTCTGAGCCACGTTTTTGGGCCCTCTACTGTCCCCTGTCAGCCCGACTGGGAATCTCTTTCTCTATTCAGTTACTAAGGACAGGCTTGACTCTTCCTCTTTCTCTTCCAAAAGCACATCCGTTTTATTTTCCCTCTGTTACTGTCAGAGCAATGATGGCATCTGAGTTGCAGGAACCGGGGCTCATGGACCACTGTCCCAAAGAAAAAGTGGCCCAGCCCCCTTGAATACAAACCAGACATTCCTCAAAACCCCACGTGTGGAGGTTCACAATAAGGATAAAAACATGACTCTTAACCTGCTCTTTGCAGTCCATTCCTGAGACTTAAAGCCACCTCCTACTCTGTCTTGCTTTATAAATACAAGCTGCAGAGGGAAGTCCCACAGACCAAACCCCGGACGAGGTGATTAGTCCAGGCCTGGCTCAGGCTTGTACCAACCCCAAGCTAGAGCATCCTTTGGCTGTATGTGCTGGTAAAGCTAGGCCCAGATTTCTCTTACCTGGATCCCAGGCCTCTTCCTGGAACAGAGATGAACTTATCTCTATTAGAGAATATGGCTATGGGCCAGGGAGGGGATTCAGGGTGGCAAGAGGGCTGTGCCCCGAATAAGCCCCAGGGCTGCTTTGAAGAGAAGATACCCCAGACTGCAGGACTCACTCTGCATTTATTTCTGGTAGTGAGTAGAGTTTGAAGAGCCACCTCCTCCTCGGACGGCGTGGACAGCTGTTGGAGATGATGCTGGATAATGTCCTGGGCGGATGGGCTTGGCTATATCCCAGAGAGAGGAGAGAGAAGAATGTCACTGGTGACGACAGTTATCAACATTGCGCTGCTTCCTTACCCTCAGAGCTTCCCGGGAAGCAGGCCTGGCCTCTGAGAGAGAAACTAAGGGCACCACATAATTCAGGGAGCAGAGAGAACTTATATATTCATCTTCCTTGTTACAAAAAGATTCTTTTTTCTTTAATAATTTATTTATTTGTATTTTATGTACATTGGTGTTTTGCCTGCCTGTATGTCTGGCGGAGGGTGTCAGGTCCCCTTGAACAGGAGTTACAGACAGTTCTGCGAGCTGCCATGTGGTTGCTGGGAATTGAGTCTGGGTCCTCTGGAAGAACAGCCAGTGTTTTTAACTGCTGAGCCATCATCTCTCCAGCTTCTAACCATTTTATTTTTAAGTGTGAAATTTTTAAATAAATAAATAAATATTAGAAACAAAGGACTTTGGTTTTTATCTGCAGCAGATCCATAGTTCCCGACAGATTTCACAAGAATTCTGCCTGTGATGAGCTTTCTAGGACAAGAGGCCACAATTTTCAGTAGCCTCTCAAAGGGTAAGAAACTGAGCAAATTCAATATATCACTAATCTAAGGGATTTTAAAGGTGGAAACACAAAGGTGCTGTCTCACAATATAGCTACAAAACAATATCTGATGGGAAATAATGGTGCAGGTTATTAAGGCTGTTTCAATTAAAAATAACTCTAGACACCACCTGAGTCCCATTATCCCTCTGGCTTCAGCTGGGCATCTATGATGGAGCAGCTACAATGCTCTTCCTATTTGAGTAAAGTGTCCAACTCCACAGGCCTTGGGGCTTGAACTTCCAGCCACCACTCAGCTTACAACACTATGCTCAGAGTTGCCAGCCTGGCTCTTTGCAGGTTTTTCCAAACCAGAGGCTTTCCCTGAGGCAGACAGATGGTATTCTTCACAGCCCTGCTGAGAAATATTCATGTATTATACTATTTCCAAGAGTGTGCCTCTGTTGACAGCCAAGAGCTCCAGCACGGCTGGCTCCGGATGCTTAGCACACAGTTCTGAAGAACACGCTATGCTCAGGTGGACAGTGCTGCCTGGATCTCATGCTTTTCCAGGATGAACACCATGTCTCCAGGAATCCCAAGTCCCACTGGCTCTACCCTATCCTTCCAGATGAGTGAGGTCCTACGTAAGGTCACTGCAGCAGCTGTAGCGCACACATACCTATCTGAGCAGAGTGCGCCCTCCTGGCCATGTTCTTGGCTCGCACGGCCTCCTTGATGCGGTCCACTTCCTGCTGATAGCGCTTTCGGTCCCTCATGGCGTTCTCCTTGGCCTCTTTCAGCGCGCTCTCCAAGGCCTTGACGCGCTCTGCAGTAGCACGGAGCCGCTTCTCCAGCTTGGGGAGTTCACAGCGCAAATCCGCATTGTCCCGGACCAGCTGCAGCAGGGAGGCAAAGAAGCGAGTTTTGAGCAAGGCCGTGCTACTTACTCCCTGGCAGGACAGGGACATGGAAGAAGAGACATCCCTGATCAGCGGCCTGCTGGGTTGTCTTGATGGTCCCTGTAACTCCAACTGTCAGGAGCAGCAGTGAGGGAATACATGGAAGTAGAGGCTATGCCCCGCCATAGGACAGGTTTATTGTGGGACAGTGCAAGCTCTCTCTTTTGTTTGAGCGTGTTTGGGAAGGGAAGAGGCTGTGAGGGATTTATTAATCTAGAATGTACAAGTAAGCTGAGAAATTCCAGGTCAGTAAATGAGCACATTCCAGAGTCCTCTGCAGACCTAGCAGACCATGGGCTGTACTGGCATTAGGTTGGAACCCAGCTCTGCGACAAAGAGATACAGGAGGGGGCCATTTGTCCCATCTCACTTAGGATCTTAGGTATTGATAGGCTCCAATGCCAGGGCTCTCATCCCTGCCATCTGATTCTGAATCTTACGTGTTGCACCACATAAAACAAAGGGACCAAAGTGAGACCGAAGGTCTGCAGAGATGTGCTCACAGAAAGGCCCACATGGGAACACACTCCTTCCAGCACAACCACAAGCCAATTTCCACCATGCTTTTCCCATCTGAAGGGACTCTACCCTCAAGCCAAGGCCTCAAGCCTTTCACCCTCGACCTCCCTTTTGTCAGGTATTTGGCCAAAGAAAAACAGTTACAAACACAGCAGAAGAGTGAACCCAGAGTGGGAGGGCACCGCTGTGAGAAGCCTGCTGGGCCTTTGGGACAGTTTACGTGAGGGATGAACTGGAAGAGCGCTGCAGTGGGCCTGCGGGTTGAAGGGGCTGCAAGCAGCTTGGTGGACTATTCTCGTGGGGCTTTGGAGAATGCCAACAGAAAGGAGGCCAGTGGTGCCAGGCTCATGAAGTGACATGAGTAACATGGACTCTGTTGTGAACCTACCTAGAGATCATTCATGTTACAACATGAATGGAAAAAAGAAAAAAAAATCTAGCTGTGTTCTCTGTGTATTGTATCCACTCACAATGTAGCTTTGCCTGGACTCCACCACAGTGATCTGTATTCTCTGCCCTGACATCTGGAGCAGAGTTAAATTCAAAAGTTATGGACTAATTAATTTGAGAAGAATATTTCAAGACAGTACAAGATTGAGGCTGTCGCACAGTTATTGTTATTTGTTCTTAGATCTACGGTGACAAGGTGTGGAAAGATCTAAAACACTGAAGTCTGGCGAGGAAAGGTGCCTGAGCTCACGGCTGGTACGGACAGGATGGCAGTAACTGCTAAAGGGATTCAAGCCCTTAAGGGCAAACTTCAAATGCTGGAAATCAGACAGAAGAAAAGTTGCCTTTAGGGAAAGATCCTCACCCTACCCACAAACATGGTTGGAAAACTTTCCTTTGAAACAGAGTACTTGAACTATGACAGCTTCTAGGGCACAGTGCTCATGTAGGGCCAGGTAGGGAAGTGTTTTTGTCAGGCTCAGCCTGGAAGACACCCAAAGAACATTGTAGCTGCGGTCGGATAGGACAAGGCTACATTTTGAGTAGGTAGCAGAAGTTTGTATCATTCACATGATACTTATTTTAAAGGCATGTAACATCCGAAACAGAGGGGACGTGCCTTAGAAGCTAGCACCAGTGTTCAAAGAGCCACTAAGGCGGGTGGCTCTTAAGGACGTGTATTCTACAAAGATTACCTGCGTGGGACGTACGAGTGAGTTGAGCATAAAGCTGTGAAGGTGATGCCTAAGCTGTGGTAGCTGAGCAGCCAGCCCAAGAGAGCACCCACAGGTATCCATGGCAACGGAGCCTGAGGGGCGGGGCTACACAAGACAGGAGCATAGATGATGCTATCACAAACCCAAGATGCTGGAAATGGAGCAGTAGGGCTTGGTGTTTGCCCTGCTGGGTTTCTAACTTGATTTGGCCTAATCTTTTCAGGCTTTCCCCTTGTTTCTTCTTTTAGAAATACTGACTCTGTGCCACTGCCTATTAGAAACACACGTACCATTTTGTTGGTTGTGTTGTTCCCATGCAGGTGCTCACAGTTAAAATATTACCTTGAGTCTCAGGGCAGACTCCGAACTTGGGCTTTCAAACAATGTTGGTGTTGGTCAGACTTAGGGGATTCCTGGAGGCTAACTAAATGCATTTTGCATCTTAAGATGGCTACAGATCTTTAAGGACCAGAAGTGTAATGTTTTGGTTTAAAGGTGATCAGTGAGCTGGAGAGTTGGCTTAGTGTATAAGGGCACTTGTTCCTTGTACAAGACCAGGTTCACTTCCCAGCACCCACACAGTGGCTCACATTGTCACTCTAGTTTTGGCAAATCTGGCACCTTCTTCTGGCCTCCTTGGGCACCAAGCATGTACATGGTACACAGACATGCATGCAAGCAAAACACTCATACACATACAAATACATTAAGAAAATAAAACCAACTTTACAGGGCAGTTGGTGGCACACACCTAATCCTAGCACTCACAAGGCAGAAAGAGGCAGGGGGATCTCTGAGTTGGGGACCAGACTGGTCTATAGATCAAGTTCCAGGACAGCAGGGTTACACAGAGAAACTGTGTCTCAAAAAACCAATGGATGGATGGATAGATAGATAGATAGATAGATGATAGATGATAGATATAGATGATAGATAGATAGATAGATAGATAGATAGATAGATAGATAGATAGAAAGAAAAACATATTGTTTTGGGTGTTCAGTTGACAGGTAGTAAACTTATGATGAATAATTGTCAACATGACTGTCTAGGTATATCTTTGACAATTTCCAGAGAGGTTCTTAACTAAGGAAGGAAGTCCCACCCTTAATGGTGGGCATATAATCCCACCATTCCTATAGGATCTTGAACTGAGGAAAAAGTAAAAGAGGGCCTGATGAACACCGGCTTTCCACTCTGTCTCCATCTGCCCGACTGTGAGCAGATTCTTTCCACTACAGCCATCCTGGCAGGAGTTAAGACCTACAGAGAGACACTTGTATCCCTTCCTTTGGTTACTACTGAGACAATGGTCCCAAGGAATTAGAATTTCCTGAGAAATTTCACAATGGAGAAACAGAAAGGCTGATGCCTGGTGCTGGTCAAAGGAGGAGCTTGTTTCTCAGGGAGAGATTTCATGCAGTTTGAACAATTTGCAAGAATTTGTACCAGAAGCATAGACAGAGACGATGACTGTCAATGATGGGTGGCCATATCTTGGGCAGCTTAGTTATACATCCCTCTTGCCTGTCATTTAGACCTAAACCTCATGTACATACTCCAAAGATAAATCTGGGGTCACTGAACCTCCTTGCTTGTTCCTCTTCCCAATGTGGTCACACTGCAGAACCATCTCTCTGCTTTTCGCTGTTAACTCATCATTTTAATGGATATTATCGATGGCAGTGGCTGAACTTAGCTTGTTATGATTAAAGGTCCAGGTCTGTACCCTAAAAACTCTAGTAATACCCTACAGCTGTTAACTAATCCTGTGTTCATGCACTCTTTGTCACAAAGGATGCTTTCATACTTTCAAGCTGTGAATTAGAACAAATCTGTTTCCCCTGAAGGTGCTTCTTGTTAGGTATTTGGTCACGAGGATAAGAAAAATAAGTGATACAGGTTCACGAGATCCTACTAAAGAAGGGTGAGAGTCTGGTGCAGTTTTATTCTGTCTCTCTTCTTTGGATCGGAATCCTAATTTTTCCACCCCTGCCTAATTTGCATCATCTCCTTCAAGGTTGAAGGCACAGAGATAAGTCACTGTCCTTAATCTTTCCTCTTGAATTATTGTGGATTCCAAGAGCAGCAGGACTGATGCGTAGATACCTTTGTGACAAGGGCCTGACACTGTCCCAAGGAAGAGGCAAGTCTGCAGAACGCCCCACCCCAGGATGAGAACCGTCAAGAAGAAGTTGTTGCAGCACTGCCTGCAGATCACCTTGCTTGGGACCTGCCCAGCCTAGCTGGATGGTGCTGCTGCCAGACGAACTGAGAATTTTGGTTTCTTAAAGAAGCCACAGAAATATTATAAGACAATGTTTTTGTTTTAATCCCAGATATGGGGATGTGAGGCTGCTTCACAGCAGCTGATTATGATTTGCCTTGCACTCTAGCAGGGGCATGATTTTGCCAGGGGCAGACAGTTTCCGCAAATATGTGATATTTGGAATTCTGGGGAACTTTTCAGAGGATATATAAATGCTAGGGCCCCAAGAGGCATGTGGGTTGTTGGTTTTTGGCTGGATGCTGTTGGTTGCAATTTGTCATGTAGTCATGTGCAAATAAAAAACAAGAAGAAGACATTAGATATCCTGACGATGAAGATCAAAATTGCTAAGGAACTGGATGCCCCTAATCAGCAGGAAGTAATCTAAGATAACAGCACCCCCTTGTCCGTCTATCCTTTTCTCTCCTATCTAGCATTAGCGGTTTGAAAGGGTGAAAGATAAAAGAACCCACGAAGTAGCCGGGAGCCTGGTTGCAGCAGGACCCAGGGTTTTGCACTTAAACTCCAGCTACAATTATTGGAATACAGACAGATCAGGGAAAGGCTCAAAACTCAGAAAAAGCTTTATCAAAGCAAGCTAGCGCTGTTCTGACCTATTTTGCTTATGTCAGCAGCAGCTCCATGCCTGGCAGACTTGGATTTTAATAAATATTCCTTGAATTCATGAATAAAATAGTGAGTTGCGGAGCCAGATTTCAAGATGCCTGGCAGTCTTTGCTTCTGTATTTCTCATTATCAATTTGCTTGAATGATTTCACTATATTGATCTGCCATCTTCTCTCTGGGGAAAATGTGATCACCAGCACTATGGAAACAGATCTAGCATGTCAAGAGAAGTGACATGTGGCCAAAAGAATTAGACCATTCGTATCCCAGACCAAACACTAAAGAGGGAAGAGTCACAGACATGCTGGCATTTATAGACAAGGGAGGCGAGTAGCTTGCATAAACCACTGGCTTACTGGACATACTGACTGTACAGATGTCAGAGCAATGATCCTAAGGTTCCAGCCTCTGGGTTCCCACCTGTCTTAGTTACTGTTCTATTACTGTGAAGAGACACCATGGCTACTGCAACGCTTATCAAAGAAAGTGATTGACTGGGGCTTGCCTACAGTTTTAGATGTCAGCCCATTATCATCATGATGGGGAACATAACAACATGCAAGCAGACATGGTGCTGAAGAAGTATCTGAGAGTTCAACATTCTAATCCACAGGCAAATGAAGAAAGCTTAGGCCAAGCACGGGATTTTGAAACCTCAAAGTCCAAACTCCCAGTGACACAGTTCCTCCAATAAGGCCATACCTATACCCAACGAGGCCTTCTAATCCTTTCAAATAGTGAGCCTCCCAGATGACTAGGCATTGAAATATATGAGACTATAGGAGCCATTCTTATTCAAACTACAACACCACCTGTGAACGGAAGCAATGTCTCCTCAGATGGAAACTAAGGGGTCTGAACCGTCATGATCGGTCATGCACTCTGTGGGGACTTCTGCTCTATAGAGAAGCCTAAGAGATGCTGTGGGAGAGCACAAGGCCAGTCAGGATCCAAGGACAGAATGAAAGCAAGATGGAAACACAAAGAAACACAAGGATCAACACCTTACTCTCTTCAAGCTGCGGAGAGCTCCTTCTCTATAAATGGATCCCATCAAAGAAAATCAGTCTCCCTCCCTCTCTCTCTCCCTCCCCCCTCTATCTATCTATCTGTCTGTCTGTCTCTCTGTCTGTATCTCTGTCTGTCTCTCTCACTCACACACATACATACAGGAATATATATGGGAACATATGAGTATATATATTTTTGCCTCATATTTGTATATGTGCAGCTACATGTGTTCTGTGGCACATGTGCAGAGGTCACAGGACATCCTGCAGAAGTCGCTTTTCTTTCTCTACTCTGTGGGTTTCTTGGGATCAAACTCAGATCACTAATCATGCAGCACACGATTATGTAATGAGGTATCCTGTTAGCCAAAGAAAGTTTTTCATACATAAAGGAAGTTTCTGAGGCTACAGGCAAGGGCTTTTTTTCTGTTTTGTTTATTAATTCTCTTAGAACGTATACGATGTATTTTGATCACATCCACCCCTCACTCCTCACCCTGCCTCTCCCTAGATCTACCATCTTCTCGTCACTTTGAGACCGGATCTCACTATGGCGCCCAGGCTGCTCTTCAGCACCTCAGCTTGGGTGACCCCCCCCCCCACCTTAGTAGTCAGGAATACAGTTACTGTTCCAGGGATTTTTGAGGACTTGCATTTTTTTTCCAGCACACATTTTCTCTGACCGTGAACAGACATCTAACATCAGAACTGTTCTCCCTGTCTATATCGATATAGACAAAGCTGTGCCCAGGAGAGAGCAGAGGCTGGGGCGGGCTGCAGTGAGTTTACTCACCTGCTTGTGCACCTTGGTAAGCTGCTCCAGGTTGTTCTCCAGGAAGGAGATCTTCTGCTTCTGGGCAGCACTGCCCCCTCCGTCGTCGCTGTCCAGCTCCACACTCTGTATCCACACACGACAGTCAGTGGCATGAGCCGCGCCCCCGCCCCGATCACCTACCTACCCAGTGTTCAAGATACATTATCACTCTTGAAAAAGAAAAATCCTCAACCCCACTAACGGACAGTCTGAAATGAAGGACAGTTGTAAAAGTTTCCAGTCAGGGGACTTCCCAGTAAAAGTCCCTGCTGGAATAAGAATACCTTCAGATCTGCTTTTGTATGCTACACGCACATTTCTCGCTAACGAAATGTACCTCTCCCCCGAGGATAAAGAGATTTCTCTTTTCAAAAAAAAAAAAAAAAGCTCACAACTTATTAAGAAGATCCGGTGTGAAAATAAGCAGAAGACTCAAGTTCAGCTTAGCCATCAAGATCAGATGAGAAATTACCAAGCCTGTCAGCCAGAGCCATTGTTGCCACTCGGGGATCCTAACAGCTCCTGTTTGTCTCTTAAACACCCAAAGCTACGCAGCTCCTCAGTGAGTCAGGCTCAGCCCGTCACAGCATCCAGGTGCTGGGAAAATCCTTCAGATTTATCAGATCTTGAAACTGGCGGCAGCACCACACTCTTGACAAGCGAGGTGCCACAGATAAATTAGGAAGTGCATGTGGAAACACAACCTGATGTTCAAAAATAGCAAAACATGCCTATCTGACGTGACAGCAGAAGGATCCATCTTCTCCAGCAGGGTAATGGTTTCTACCATCAATTCAGCCCCACACAGGAACTCTCAAACATGATTATATATCAGGAGCCCAGGCCACTAAAACTCAGAGTGCTGGGCCCACTTCTGCCTCTGATTTCTCAGATCTGGGGCGTATTATGTATTTAAACAAATTCCCAGGCAATGCCAATATAACTGCCAGAGGCCCCGAGGCTGGAAGTCTAAAAATAGGTCATCCTTAGGAAGTTTTATAAAATCAAGTCAGGGGATCCTGATACCACGTCTTAACCTTCCTCTGGACAGCACTCCCACCCCCACCCCCAAGGCACAGAGTTCTTCTTCCTTGTTCTCCTAAGCCCTTCAGGTGCCCTTCTAGCCCATCACATCTATGTTGGCCTCCTCCTCCTCCCTGCTGCAGGCCCCAAGGTAATATGTGCTTTGCAGAGTGTGTTCCTCCTACAGTGCACTGACTGTAGCCACTCAGGCTTTGAAAATCTCCCAGGAGTCTCCGCCTTTGCTTTTGCATTACCAAGACTTCAGCTTGCTAGAGCAATGCTGTCAGAGGTGCTTGCCAATTGCACACTGTTGCCTGTTGGGCATGCACTGCACTTCTTCCTAGTAGATTCTACATGCACAAACATCTGAATCTTATCTCCCTGGGCCCCTCCTTGTCTTCCCTCCTCCCTTGAGGACATCAGCCATCAGCTATGGCTTCTTTCCACTGCCCTGGAACTCCCTGCAAATGCTTCCAGCTCGACCCTCTCTGAGCTCTGGGGAAGATCAGCGCTTTCTCTTTACCAAGCAGGACATCCATTTGTGCAGTTAGTTCTGCCCCTCTCAGACCTGCTTCTGGAAATCACTCCCTTTTTACTATATCTGACCTTTTTCTCCTTTGCTCCTTCAAACACACCCATGTGTACAAGCACACACACATGAACTCACACTCAGACGTGTGTGCCTTTCCTGAACATCTGCGCGTGCTTTTCTTAATTCCTCCCTTTAATATTCCCATGCCTCTTCTGGGTCCACGCTCCTCAATTAAGTTTCTGAGCTGATCTACTGAGCCAGCAATTGGGAGCTGATCACGTGATTCTGAGATCTTGCAGACTTACGCAGCCCTTTTCAGTCCCACAATCACACCCAAGCCTAGATCCACACCTACAATGCAGTGATGGCGAACCTACTGTGGTGGCTAGGGAAACAAGCACAAACTCAACGCTAACGCAGCCCACACACTGCACAGACAAACGTGAGGCTCTGTCCGTCTCTCTTCTGTCCACTAGGGGGCCATGCTGTCTTCTGACAAGAAATGTTCCGGACTTTTCTGGTACAACTCAGTGACTTTCACACCGTGGGGCCAGACTAATACATGTCATTTTGAATGAAGGCCAGCCAGGGACAGCATTATAACTTCCTTTTGCTAAGAAGGAAAATCAGATCGTAAAATATTCCTAAGTAATTTCAGCCTGAAGCACATTCTTTTAATAAGGTCTTCTAGCATGAGGCAATTAATTTTTAAGCATAACCAGCCTTAATTTGAGCAAATGATATTTCAACCAAAGATGACGCCTTCCGGCTCCATCTTTTCTCTTCAACTTGTTCAGACATGACACGACTCACCTTTTTCACCCGGGTAGTCAAGTCCTGGACGAAGAGTTTGCGCAGGTTATGAAGGGTCTGGAGTTCTCTAGACTGGAAGAGATTTTTCAGGCGCAGTCAGTGGGGTGATGGACTGAACTGATGCTGCATTTGCTCTAGATGCCATTAGCCCCACCCCACCCCACCCCGCCCCACCCCCGCCCCACCCCGCGACGTCGATGTTGGAGCCGCCATTGACACTGTTGCCCCTGGGATACCACCTGTGCCTTGGCCACTTTTCGCCTCTCACGGCTTCCTGGAGCACATGGAGCAGGAGCCTGGGCCCTCCAAGCACTGCCTGGAAGGCGCTACACAGCCAGCTCCTCTCCTCTGCTCTCAATGGAGCCAAACACAAATTCCTAGTAAGTTACCTGGCAGAATGGGGTCTCCTGTTGGTTTGGTTTTGTCTACTCCCTATACAAATAGTACATCTTATACCAACACGAAAAAAACAAAAGAGAACCATGGTTTATCTGCCCTGGCAGGCATTTCCCATGATTCTTCACCCACCCCAGGCACACACATGTTTGCCTCACATGAGCAGCTCAGGGATGAGCAGTTCTCAGACTCTCCACCTGGTGGCGCTGCACAACTCACCTGAACTGCCTGTGAGTTGTCTCATTTTTGAGATGAAGATTAATGGAATTTGACTCACTGGCTTTGAGACTAAACAGGAAGATCTAAAAATCTCTCAGGATGATTTCTGGCCTCAGTAAGTGGTCAATATGATGACTAATATGAGTTCAGATCCCAAGAGCTGGCAACTGTGATTTCGTCCTTCAATTTGGATTATTTTCTGTGAATGAACTAAGACTGTGAGTGAGGAGAAAGGGACCTGAACCCAACCTATGATCTTTGGAAACAAAACCGGAAGATCTAAACAGTTCCTTCTAGTTAAGTCTTTGTCTATATCTACACACACACACACATACATACATGTAAATATGTATAATTTTTGCATATAAATTTTAGCTGGGATATTATTTTCTGTAGTTATCATTGGTCTGAAATTCATGCCTATGTACATACATAAATGCAGGTGCTGGAGGGTTTGAGAAGAGGGCATTGGACCATCTGGAGCTGAAATTATATGTGGTTATGAGCTGCCCTGTGAGGGCGCTGGGAACTGAACTCAGGACGTCTATAAAAGTAGCAAGTGCTCTTAACTACAGAGTCATCTTTCCAACCTGCTTCTTGATTTTTTTTTTTTTAATTTTTCAAGATAGGGTTTCTCTGTGTAGCCCTGGCTGTCCTAGAACTTACTCTATAGACCAGGCTGGCCTTGAACTCAGAAATCCGCCTGCCTCTACCTCCCAAGTGCTGGGATTAAAGGCGTGTGCCACCACTGCCCAACCTGTTTCTTGATATGTTATTTTACACAGGCATGCATTAGTTTCATGTCAATTACTTCCTTATAAATGAGGAGGAGACAGAGAATCTTCAATGTTTTCATCTATATAAATGGAACTGATTTCTGGGGATGAAATTTACACAGGCTTGCATTAGAAAGGTTGAAACAGGACCCAGAGTTAAGGAAACACTAAGTTCCTTGGAATAAGGTTCTCTGTTAATTTAAGACCTTATTACTAGATCCAATTCTGTGCTGAAATAAGAAGCCCCTGAAGTCAATTGCATCCTTGGACGGGGTAAATTGGGTTCTGCAGGAAGCCGAGCAGGCCTGGTAAATGAGTGCTGTGCAGACAGCCCCGTCCATGAGTGAGTGGCCTCACAGCACAGAAACAGGGCTGCGGGCCAGTGCTCACCAGTATCCGGACTGCCCTACGCCCCTGCCCGCAGGGATGCAGTCCCAGCATCCCTTCATGTTCACAAGTGCTCTGCATGCTGCCTCTCTGCCTCAGATCTCCTCTTTCTGCCTGCCCTGTGATCACAGTTGATATTTTCTGATGAAAAGCACCACCACACAAAGGAAGCCAAGAAGGCCTGACCCCCTGCCCAAGAGCCAGGCCTTCCTGTGCTGGCTCCTTTCTCTTGTCTTTACTCATTTGGCAGGGGCAGTCGAAGGCATTTGAGGTGGTTGATGCTGCTGTCAGGTGGGTCCCTGCAGCAATGACCTTTCCTCCACCACAGTCATAATTATTTCTGCATCCTCCACCTCCACAAGCTACTGACTTCCATGCAGGACTTCGAGGAGGAGCTTCCTATCATGGTGGAAAGCGAGGCTAGCACCTGAGAGGCAGTCCGTGTGGTGCGAGGTGGGATCAGGAGGAAGTGGCCAGCGTCCTGCCTTCAGCATAGAATGGCATAGATGGCGGCCTGGGGTGCGGTTCTCAGAGTCCAATCTGTGGGCAGCGTCCTAGCCCTCCGCACAGTACTCAGGAGGCAGGGAAGGCTGGCACGGAGGCCGTGAGGACAGAATGGGCAGCCAAGGGCAGCACAAACCTGTCTTGAAGATTATCCACTCTCAGCATGGGAGGGATCCAACACTCCAGTCTAAACCAGCACACACTGCAGGAATCGAGTCCTGGACGGGGCACGAAGGCAGTGAGGGAGAGAGGAAGGGAAGCCACCCCGCCTGTGAGTCTGTCCTTGTGTGGGGTGGATGTTTGTAAGTGGGGGACAGCCTGTGAGAGCGAACGTGTGTAGGCACGGCCAGATTACTAAAGAAATAAGGAAATGAGCGTGTGGGAGGGAAGGAGGGAGAATAATGGCGTAGATGACGGAGGCTACTGAGGAAATGTGCCACTTACTACACAGTCAAGAGCCTAAGGCAGCAAAGGGGCTGGCTACTGGGCCTGCATTCATCGTGCTCACAGGGAAAGGAACAAGGAAGGGTAGGGTGTGAGTGAGCCAGGATGTGAGTGGGGAAAGACAGGGAGTACTGAGAGAAAGAGAGAAAGCAGGTAAATGTATGGTACGTGTGGGAGAAAGTGTGTGTAAAAGAAAGTGTGTGTGAGAATGTATATGTGAGAGTGTATGTGCGAGAGTGTGTGTATGTAAGAAAGTGTGTGTGAGAGAGAAAATGTGTGTGAGATTGTATGTGTGAGAAAGTGTTTGTGGAAAAGTGTGTGTGTGTGTTAGAAAGTGTGTGTGAGAGAGAAAGTGTGTATGGGAGATAAAGCATGTGTGAGATTGCGTGTGATGTGTGAAAAAGTGTGTGTGAGAATGTGTGTGTGAGAACGTGTATGTGTGTGTGTGTGTGTGAAGAGACTGTATATGGGAGGGAGACTGTGTGAGAGAAAGCGTGAAAGAATGTGTATATGTGTGAGAAAAAGAGCATTTTGTGTATTTGTGGTGTGTTTGTGTGCGAGAGTGTATGTGAGAGAGATTGTGTGAGGGGAGGGGGTGGGGCCCATGAGAGTGCTGTGTAAGGGTGAGAGACGCGGCTGGGACCAAATGCGCGAATGTCTGAGTTTACTCAGCATCTGTGCATATTGGTCTGTAAGTATGAGGAAAGGTCTGAGAAGAGGCAAACAATCGTGAGTCTGAAGTACACAACAACTTGTGTAAAATGAGCAGAATGTTTTTGAATAAAAAAATCACTAGCGAGATGCAGCTGTGTGTGTGTGTGTGTGTGTGTGTGTGTGTGTGTAGGAACACCTATGAACATCATATGGACAATCAGGGCCTGTGGCCACGCCCAGAAGGCATTGCAAAAGTGAGTGTGTGGTGTATTGACAAGCCGTGTGTGCAAATGCATGTGCAAGCCCTGTGCGAGGACAGCAGAGACACAGAAGGTAAACAAGGGCACATGGAGCACAAGCAGAGAACATGTGGAATTATCACACATCCAGGATGCAGGAACCTAGTAAACTTTCAATGTTCAACATTTTCCTGCACTTCTGTGAGGACATTTAGTTAGGCCTGGCACTGCTCTATTAAACCATATAGAAGAAATGACTTCATGGCTTTGTGTCTGTGTTCCCTACAGACGTCAGCCTTGAAAGGTCCACTCTCCTGTCGGCACAGGCATCTGACCCCTGTCCCAAAGGCTTGTGCCCTCGTTTCTCTGAGGAGCACTTTGGACTGACCCAGGAGCCAGCATGCAGCCTCAGCTCCAGACGGGAGGAGTCATCTGCCCACAGTCTGACTCTCCGGGTTGCTGCGGATGGGCTCTGTCCCACAGAGACTCCCATGACACATGAGCGATCAGAAGGTGCCACTGAATGTAAACACTGAACACATCTTCACTGTGTTATGCTGTTAGGATGGCTTGTGATAAGCCACAGCTGTGATGTGTGACCCTGCTGCTACCCTGCACAGACACCATACCAAAGCCGTCAGCCAACAGCTGTAGGCACAGCACAGTGAACCCCAACAGCAATGTCAAATACTGAGCCCCTTCAGAGGCAAGGGGGTCTCCTGCTCTTCTTTCTGCCCCCCTCTCCCCACCAAGGCACCTGCTCCATCACTGTCCTCCGTGCCTGCCTCTATCCCCATCCAGATGCACACTCATGTCCCTGTTGCGGCCACACGTTATTGCTCCTGCGTGTTCTTCCCCTCTGTTCACCTCATCAAGGTCGGCATCTAGAGGACAAGACCTCCCCTCCCTACAGTGTATACTGATATGCCCAAGCATCTAGGCCAGGGCCCGCCTCCAGAGGTGCTTGCTAAATACCTGTTCGAAGTTGAGCGGAGTCACACAGTACAGACAATGCTGTACGATGGAGCTCACTTCTTATTCAGTATTTCAGGATTACCTCACTAATAACCAACAAAGTATCCAGTGGATTAATTCTGTTAAGATTATAATAAGCCTACCGGCTGGAGAGATAGCTTAGTGGTTAAGAGCACTGACTGCTACTCTTCCAGAGATCCTGAGTTCAATTCCCAGCAACCACATAGTGGCTCACAACCATTTGTAATAGGATCGGATGCTGTCTTCTGGTATGTCTGAAGACAGCAACAGTGTACTCACACACATTAAATAAATAAATAAATAAATACACAGACAAATAAATACTTAAATAAAAGAAATAAGTCTACAAATCCCAGTCTGCCATGGAACGCTTCGTGTCCAAATGCTATATGGGAAAGGTGCTCGCAGATAAAATTTCAGCATAGACAATTCAGTAGATCACAGACAAATCGGGCTCCTGAGCGAGAGCCGGATGTGACTCACCACAGTCTCCTCCAGTCCCTTGAGGTCCTCCCTCGCCTGCTCCCTTTTGTCATTGAGCAATCTGAGAGGCAGAAAGGAATCATGAGCCACTAGGGGAGCACCAGGGCCAGAGCAGATGCAGTTTGCACCTAAGGCACAGGAGCTGGGCGGGAGGGTGGGGAGGGGGGAGGAGACAAAGAACAACCAAGCCACTGCTGCTTTCAACAGTGGCCCTGGGGGGGGGGGGGGGCCGGGGGGTCCCCAGGCCTCCACCAGGGCTGGTCCTCAGGGATGAGAGGTTGGGAAAGTTTAAGGCACTCACAGGAGCTTCTCCAGTTTCACTTCTCTCTCCTGGTCCTCTATTTTCAGCTTGTTATAATCAGAGCTGAGCCTCTCCTGTTCCAGTTGCAGTTTCTGATTCAAACTGAAATTGAGAGGAAAAAAAGCAATATATTCCAGGTCAGCTTGCACTTCTGAGCCATCCGCCTAAAGCTCTGGCTCTCCTCCAGCCCCATTAGTTCTGTGCAATAAAGGCAACAATTCAGGAGGATTTTGAGGGATCAGAGAACAACCTCACAGCTTCTTCCCTGCCCGAGTGAAAACTAATTTCTGGGGAGCAGCTCGGAAGCAAGAAATGAAACAAAGGCTCCACGGGTGTATTTATAGTTTGTTTGTGTGCAAGGGCTTCTGTGGGATATAATGACATTGGGGAAAGGATGATGTCTGAAAATAGGGAGGAGAGAGAGAGAGGGAGACAGAGAGAGACCGAGAGAGAGAGAGAGAGAGAGAGAGAGAGAGAGAGAGAGAGAGAGAGAGAGAGCCCTGCATACACACTCTGCTGCTGTACACACCCAGAGAACAGCTGGATACTCAGTAACTATTTGGCCACTTCAACACTGCCCCCCACAAGTGTCAGAAGCCATCTTCCACGGACAGCAGCCGACATGGGGGTGGCCCTTGCTCTGCTGAATATTCAGACAGGCTTTATGAAGAACACCACTAAGGGTTTGTGGAGATAGAAAGTCAGCGTCTGGCTGTGCTGGCCAAATTTATGTCAATTTGACAAGAGCTGAAGTCATTTGGAAAGAGGATCTCTCAGTTGAGGAACTGCCACCATAAGATCTGCCTGAAGGCAAGTCTGTAGTTTATTATTATTACTACTACTATTATTATTATTATTATTATTATTATTAGTGAATGATATGGTAGGGACCGGCTCTCAGAAGAGGTGCCATACCTGGGCTGGTGGCACTGGGTGCTGTAAGAACGCAGGCTAAGCAAGCCATGAGGAGCAAGCCAGTAAGCAGCACCCCTCCACAGCCTCTGCCTTAAGTTCCTGCCCTCACTTCCCTGGAGGATGAACTGTAAACTGTTTAAGTTGAAATAAATCCTTTCCTCCCCAAGTTGCTTTTGGTCATAGTGTTTTCTCCAGCAACAGAAATTCTAAGACAGGAGGTTCTATTCACATTCTACCCCATGCCAGTGCTCAAAAAACCACTGAGACGCTGAGACCACAAGACTGCGTGAAGGAAGCCAGAAGCCCCAGGAGCCCAAGTCTAAAAAGCTCTCACGAGGAACTCATGCACTGACTGACGCTTTCTCTATCTCCCTTTCTTTCTTTCCTTCTCTTTCAGAAGAATGTCTTAAGGAAGATTAATCATCATTGTGTCCAGGAGAAGCTCAAGGTGCATTGGAACAGGAAGGTGCAGAAGGGGTGGGGACAGGGCATGCTGAGACCTGTCCTTAGGCAGGCTGCGCAGAGCCAGCACACCAGCCCGACTACCGCTTCCCTCCTTCTCTCCTTCAAGATGCAAACGCTCTTGCAAGCAGCTCACATACTCTGAAAAGATTTCGATCAGTAGCCTAGAGAATTAAACGCTTAGCTCCAATCTGATTCCTATTTAGCCATGTGACCTTAAGTAAATAATTCAACCTTGCTTCCTATATCTAATTCTTCATCGATAGACAGTCTCGGTGGTGATGGTGGGAGGGGGAGAGTGGGGGTGGTGGAGAGGGTCTTGCCCCGGTCGGGGGGAGGGGCAGTGGGTGAAATTCTACTTCAGTTGACACGTTTTCTTTGTAATAAAATGCCTTTTAAGGGAATATTTAGAAGGCTGTTCTACAAAGGGGTTCAGAGACTACTAGAAAGATCTACTATGTAAAAAGCATAAAGAAACCTAGAATAAGAAGCCCCCAAGAAGGGAGCTTTGCATCTGGGGGACTTGTGCTACAGAAAAGGAAAGGGTGCTGTTGAGCAGGGGGTCCCAAAGGACTCTGAGAAGGCAGGATGTAGTCGCAATGTTGCAATGATGTCATCTTGATAGCGGGAAGGGTATATTGGCATGTACCGTGCACAGGCACACACTGGCACAGGTCTTTGAGACCTCTGGCTCCAGGCGACCAGATGGCTCTACAGGTGCATAATCAGTTGGGCTGAAGAGGCAGCAAAGCCAAACAACTTCTCTGCAGTGTTTATTAATTCCTGGAGGAGGAATAGTCTTTGTGGGGTTTTTTTTTTTCATACTTTCATTTAATCTTTCTGGCTCCTGGGCATGTATCTTCCAAGCTGAGTCACCCCCTGAACTGCCTGGGGTGATGTGAAGGGCGGCTGGACGTGCATGCCACCTGCTATACCAGAGCCTCAGTGGGACTGGGCTCCAGATGGGAGAACAGACCTCAGAGGCAGCAGCACCTGGGCAGAGCCCAGAGTCCAAGCACAGAGACAAGGGCCCCTGGCCAAAGCCACGTCCTTTAAGCCTGGCTCCCAAGGCCTGCCCATGTCCACCCGTGTCCGCCCGTGCCCACCTATGTCCACCTGAGTCTGCCGGTGACCGCCTGTGCCTACCCGTGCTTGCCCAAGTCCCATGAGCCCCCAGGCAACTCACTCTCGAATCTCATCGATGATTCTCTGCTTCTCCTCAATCTCATCACGAAGTCTGGACAGCTGCTTCTGGTGTGCTTCCCGGTGGCTCTCCATCTGCTGCTCCAGAGCCTTCTGCAAGCCAGGCCAGGAGAAGCGCGGGTCAGCTAGTGGGCGCTGTGCCCACTCGGTGACAAGCCCTGGGTCCCTATCTACCTCCCTCACATGTTAAATCCCAAAATTAAGGGTGATTCTGGCTCCGGCGCCCAAGCTCCTGGCCTTGTTTTATTAGCACAGCAAAGGCCACAGATCTAACACAAAACTGAGAGGGCCCCAGAGGCCAACCAGCCCAACAAAGCACAGAAAGTTCACCTTTGCCCTTCTACCTCCTCTCATCGGTCAGTCAGAACACAGCTTTCTTATGACCCTGGTGACTCCAGACAAGTCACTTAACCACTTCAGGACCAGGGAACACAAAGACATCAGTGCAACATAGGTGTTTGCAGAGACATTTCTGGTTCCCTGCACAGTCCCATCAACATCTTGTGACTATGTCAGGCCCCACGAGAGCGGCTCGGCTCGGAAGGCCCAGCATGGTTCCTCTCCTGGCTGACTGACACGCACAGGTCTAGGGACAGACTGTTCCAGATGTGTACACATCAAATACATTTGCACTCACCTTCACCTCCTCGGCATCCTGCAGCCTCGTCAGGTGCTCCTTTTCCTTATCTTGGAAGCTGACTTCATGCATTTTCTCTGTTTCAAACAATAAAAAAGGACTGGATTTGTTTAACTAGTAGGACTAGAAGCAAAACCTCAGAAAACAAAACCACATTTTGCTGCAGCGCAAATGCCAGGCGGCCTGTATCAGAGCAGCACCGATGCTGGCATGGAGGAGGGCGAGCCTGGCATCCCCCACTCTGACACCTCAGGCTGACCTCTCCTATGGCCTGCACTAGTACGTGGGCACCACGTGGATTGCATCCCTGATGGACTGCATACCCCGGGAAAGGAAGAGACCACCTGGACGCGGGCGGCCCCAGAACTGCATCCTACCTGGCCTCTGGGACCAGGTCCTGAGGATGCAGACATGATCATGCCTTGCAGATTATAAAACTCCTGTGAGCGTGAGGTGACATCTGGATTCATGTCACCACGGGGAGAATTCCACAAGGAGTTAATTTACCTCCCAGGAGTAGCTGTTGATTTTCTAAGAATCTAGAGCAGGAAAACAAGCTAAAGATGAAAACAAGGGAAACAGTACTCTAACACGCCCCGGGTGGGCGGGGCCCTGTGGGCGGGGCCCTGGGTGGGTGGGCCCTGGGTGGGCGGGGCCCTGGGTGGGCGGGACTGTGGCTGGCACTCCTGTCTCTGTCACCCATGGAGCTCATGCCCCACGCACTCATGCGCAAGGGCACTGAGGCGCACATCTGGGAGGGGGCACGGGGCAAAGGCCGCTCGTGCAGTGACATCTGATTCATCATTTCTCTAGTCTAGTTTACTTTATTTTGGGCCTTTTCTGTTTATATTTCTATTCAGTGGCCCCATTGCAGCAAACATATGCAAGATGGGAAAATGTGTTTCTTTGTTCAGCATTATGTGGCACGATTTACTCTCAACATCCATTCCTTACCAAAAAATAAAATGTTACAAAGCTGTGGCAGGGCTCTTTCTTCTTAATTTGCCTTTATACCTGACGCAGCATGTGTTTATCCACTAAACAGCTTTTATATGAAAATAAAAGAAATGAAATAATAACATCATCAATCCTCCTACTCATCAGACTGCTTCTATTTTAAATACTAATTTGTAAGAATACAAGGATCCATTTATCTTTAGTAACTGCAATAAAGATTGTGTCCTAACACTGCATCATAGCCATGGCCACATACGCCTGCTCTGCCTCCGGCATGCGGACTGATATTCTATTAAAGTCTACTCAACTTTTAGATATTTTAGGTGGTTTCCTTTTCTCCTCTTCTCTGCATTCGTTTTTATGCTTTTCTCATCTAATGCTCTGTGAAGAGGGACTGGGAAAATGGCTCAGTATTTCAGAGCACTTTACGTTCTTCCAGAGGACAGAGTTTGGGTCTCAACATCCACACCAGGTGGCTCAGATGCTGATATTTCTACCTACGGGGCACTGAACAACCTCTTCTGGCCTCCACAGGCACACACACACACACACACACACACACACACATACACACACACACACACCATCTTTAAAAATATAAGATAAAAATAAAATTCTGCAATAAATGCTTAAAATTCGAGGACCAGTAACCCAGACTCAAAAGGTGAATCATGGTATGCACTCACTAATAAGTGGATATTAACCTAGAAAACTGGAATACCCAAAACATAATCCACACATCAAATGAGGTACAAGAAGAAAGGAGGAGTGGCCCCTGGTTCTGGAAAGACTCAGTGAAACAGTATTCAGCAAAACCAGAACGGGGAAGTGGGAAGGGGTGGGTGGGAGGACAGGGGAAGAGAAGGGGGCTTGCGGGACTTTCGGGGAGTGGGGGGGCTAGAAAAGGGGAAATCATTTGAAATGTAAATAAATTATATCGAATAATAAAAAAAAAAAATTCGAGGACCAAATGGCCTGAAGAACTGTTAATAGTTAGTCACATTGTTCTATAAAGATTTGATCTTCATTTCAGCCCTTGCTCTATATGGTTGGTCTCATTCTGCATACTGCAATGTTCTTAAACCCTGGTCTGGTTTCTGCATTTCTGATGGCCACTATTTATTTTTGATTTGGTTTGCTCAGATTTATTAAGTGTTTCCTGTGTGTCAGGCACCACACAGCTCAGAGAAGAACGTGTTCAAAAGCCTAGCACTTAATATAAGTTCAGAATCCCAAGGAAGGGCATGGCCCATAGGGTCTGCCGGAAGGCAGGGCTGCATTCGGAATCAGCCCTGGGACCCAGCAGCATGACCAGTCCCAAGAAGACTGCAGTGAGCCTCTCAGTTGTGTTGATTTAGCCACAATCACTAACTAGGTTGCTCCGAGGCAATTGTAACAGAAATAAACAGCACCAGAGACATATTTGACAAGCCTAAGGGACAAGCTCTGCAGAGCAAGAGGCCAACTGAGTTAGAAGGAGAGGATGCTGGCCCAGTCAGCCGGGTGGACAGAGGGAAGAGCAGGCACGCAGGGTAGCACAGGTTTCTTTCAGTTATGCTGTTGTTCCCAGAAATGCTGTGGCTGAACAAAACTAAACATCAGAACTCAGCCAGTTAGAGACTGGCTTAGGCCGAGTGTCTGACACCGGCAAAGGAGTCAATATTTACCTTGGGCCCGGAGCTTGGCCAGCTCCTCGCTGAGGGAGTCCTGGGACTCTTCCAGCTGCCGCCTCTTCTGTTCCATGTTCTGCATGTAGTCTGTCAGAGATTTGATCTTGGCTTCATGCTTTGAGTAAGAAAACAGATCGGAAGGAAAGGTGAGTACCTAGAATCTGGCTGTCCAGGCTCATCTCGAGCTGTGTAATAGGAAAGGACAAGGTAGAGACCTCACTATGCAGTGGCTCATATTGGATCCTTTGCCTGGGACTCAGAACTGAGGACCAAGAGAGTTCTCTGTTTCCTCCATGTACTCTGCAGTTCGCTTCCAGATGCCGCATGGCCATGTCCTTGTGCTCTTCCACTTCATGTGGAGACCAAAAGCCTGCCCTGGTTTCCTCCTTGTGGTAAAAGCTGAACGGCTAATGGGGTAGCTGGGTACTAGAGCACCTGCCTAGCATGAGCAGTGGCCTGGATTCAAAAGAAGCACCAGGAGGAGGAGGAGGAGGAGGAGGAGGAGGAGGAGGAGGAGGAGGAGGTGTATTGAAGGATGTTGGGCAACATCCAGGCTGAAGGCCTCATTCTTTGCACATGTACCTATAGATTCAAACAACAGCACATCTGTTCTTCTTCTGTCCCTCAGAGACAGTTCAACTCTGGCCATTAGAGACCTTGCACCTTAAGGCTTCCTCTCTCTGAAGAGTTAGTTTCCTCTCTGCCAGTGCCCTCCACACACGCACACAATGCCCTGGCTGGCTCCTTACCAGGTTTCGTCATTTTCTCTCAGCCCCTGGCTTCTGTTTGACATCACTGTTTTTCCTCGTGAGGGCGTAGAGTAGATACTTAATAAACACCAGTGGAATGAGTCGATAAATGGGTGGGAACTGAACAGAGTCTGACCAGGCAGAATGGTGACTCCTAGACAGATGGAATATGCAGATTGTTCCCCCTAGATCTGGGGATCTGGGGAGTCATGTTTGGGCAGGACGACCCAGCAGAATGAGTTCCAATGATATAACTTCTCCTCAGCAACTCAGTTGGAAAATATATAAAAACAGCTTTGGGGCTTGTGGGCGGGGACAGCAATATGAACAAAGAATTTCAGTGAGGAATATTCTTAGATTCCTTAAACTACACCAGAAGAAGAAGAGCAAAAGTTTCTGATAGAAATTAAGGCCTAAATCAATGGCTTTCTGCACTGTGGCAGAGTGGGAGCTGCACTGATTGTTAGTTTAGGAAGGTTTTCCTGACTTTCAAAGCATCCTAGCTCTCCTACACCAGTCAGTGCCACTCGGAGGCCCGGGCCCCACACCTGAGAGTGAGTGCCGCTCACCCTCTCCCCGGCTGTATCCACACCACTGAGCAGCGTTCACAGCCCACGGCCATGTGTAGGGCGAACCTCAAGCACTGCAGGTCGAGCTAGCCCTGGTCTAGGGCTCTGCAGGCTGTATGTCCTCCCTCGTTCACCCACACAGGGTGCAGCTAACCTGACCCAAGGAGGCGTGTCTGTGTACAGCGTGCAGGCGGGATCAGGCCGTGGAGATGCTATGTCCAGCTGGACAGAGGAAGGGCTGGGCTGCCGGTCATGGATGCTCTGCCTGTGGCTGTCGCCAGCCCCCAACTGTTGGGAGCAGGAGTTCCCCCCGCCCAAGCTCATGCCACAGGTGACCTAGAAACTAGAGTTCGGCTGTATTTTCCTCTAATGTTTCCCTTATTTTCTCAGATTTTATAAATTGTAAACATGTCTTGCTGCAACTTTTAAAAAAGGTTCTTGTTGCTAATGACAATATAATTATAAAAAGCCACACCATCTTACAAAGATATATATGTATATATGATGTATATATATATTCTACAAAGGTATACAACAGCATAGATTAAACTCTGTTTTCATTTTAACTTATTTTATATACTTATACTTCCCCAAATACACAAGTTTTATGGATTTTTGTAAGTGTCATCACTTATCTATCATCAGGTATTTGGTAATATACTTTACAATAATGTCAAATAATTATGCATCCAATAGTTTCCATATAAGCTTTTAACACTTTAGTGAGGAAATTATAATATCTATGAAATTTTAAAATGTCAGTCCCATAACCAATGAAAAATAGAATACATAAAATTACTGGACCAAATGACACCTACAGGTTAGGGAGAGGCACAAGGAGTGGCCTTCTGTGCAACTATAGCGGCCTATATCTGAGTCCCCAGAAACCGTGTAAAAGCTGACAGTGGTGGTCTTTGCCTACAGCCCCAGCACTGAGAATGGACAGGTGGGTCCCAGAGGACTGTTCCCAGTCAGTCTAGCCAAAACACAAGCACTAGACTCACCATCATGAACAGATATCCTGTCTCAAATAGCAGACAGAGAAGCAGTAGAGGAAGGTACCCAAGGTGTAGCCTTTCGTCACCACATGTGTACATACATGTGAGCATATCTGTACTGAGAACATCACATATGGATTTTTTTTTCTGGTTTTACATTTTCCAAGTGTTTTCAAAAGGATTGCTAAATTATATCTCATCACATTTATCAACTTTCTACCACATAACAGCACTGACTAGCTCTTTAAATAATATTTTACTTAATATAAAAACAACCCATCGAATCCATTTTAGACAATTAGGTGGGAGATTTTTCCTGTTACTGCATAATATGTTTAAAGCCACCATCAGAATCTGATGCTCTGCCTCCTGGTGCTGTTAGGCATGCCAGTCCACACTGGTACCCATCTCCCCAAATGACTCTGTTATGGGGTGGTGAGCAGCACACACACTGGTACCATCTCAGAAATCTCAAACCTAAATGGAAGCTTCCATGTCCGTGTAGCCCGGAACTGACCGATGGTCCCCTGAGCTACCTTCCTGAGAGGAAAGCGCTATGCCCATGGGGACAGAGCTGACTTGCTAACTCCTCAAGGAAACAGACCCTGAGCTTGAGAAACCCAGACTTCACCATGTGTATTTGGACAAAGCATTTAATCACAGTCGTATTAGTGCCGTGTGTACACATGACAAACAATGAGACAGCGTCTGTCACCACCACCAACAGCGGTTTCTATCCACACACCTCACACTGTGAAGGAACGCCTCCCTAGCTAATAGGAGACTTAGAGATACAACTCATATGCTCAACTACATGGTCACCCATGGGTGGGCAGAGAGATAGAGACAAATGCTTTGAAGATAGAAAAGCCTTGAGGGTTTTGTGTAATTTACACAACAAAGTCTAGCTGGTAATACACACCAGTCACCCAGATTCAAGGGGTTGGGGGTGGTGCTGAAGGAGTGGGGCTGAGACAGGAAGATGCTGAGTTCAAGGACAATCTGAGCTACAAAGTGAATTTGTGTGTGTGTGTGTGTCACAAGAAGAGCTGTGTGGGCTGTCTTAAGTGCACATAAGGCCGAGTGCACTGACTGTCTGTAGGACACACTATTAACCCCAAGAGGGCACGGGGTGGAGACGGGACCTCAGTAGAGGCTGTGAGTGGGGATGGACGGATGGATAGCCTACCTGCGAGATAAGCAACTGGCAGGCTGCCAGCTCCCGCTCGCTGGCGTTCATCTTCCTGTTGGAGTCCGTCTGCGCACTCTCCAGCTGCTTGCTGCGGTTCACCAGAGACTTGACCTCCGACTTCATCTTGCTAATGTACAGGCGTGCCATGGTGAACTCCTCCTCAATGACGCCGTTCACGTCTGCCAGCTGCGCACACAAGGCAACATCAGAAGCCTGGGGAACTCCCGAGGCCTGACCACGGGTCCCCGGGACACCCCTAGCCTTTGGGCAAAAACTGTAGCCACGGGGGAAGCTGAAAAGGACGCACAAGTCACCGTCAAGCCCTCAGATGTTAAACATGACAAAGTTCCCATCAAAACCCACGTCAAACATGGCGCCTCAGGTAACCACACACTTCCTTGTAATTGATTTGAGGATGGCAAGGATGGCATGAGAAGAAGCACTGCTGAGGAACTTTTTTTTTTTTTTTTTTTTTTGGAAACAGGGTTTCTCAGTATAGCCCTGGCTGTCCTGGAACTCACTCTGTAGACCAAAGTGAGTTCTTCTCCACATTCCACAGTGGGAGGAGCCCAATGTCTATGAGCAATGGCTGAACTATAAAAGACTGTGTCACACTCTTTAAGCAGAACCTCTAATGCCAGAGGCCGCCCCGTTCATCCAGCGCCTCCTCCGGTGAAGATTTCCATGCTTAGCTCTCTGCTGCTACCAAACATTTTCATTGCCTTTTTGGAGTGCCCTTCCAAGTAGACAGTGACAAGCCTAAGTTTACATTGAGAAGAGGTGGTTCTGACAGAATTCCTGAATGGAGTGTATCTAGTTTCTATCTTTCAGAACTCCACTGGAAACCAAAAATGGAGACGAGGTATTGGGTTAGACCCATCTGCTGATGTGAAGTAGTGTTGTGTGCACTATATTTAACCACCAGGGGGCAGCCTTGCACCTTAGGAAGACTAAGTCCCAGCAGAACACAGCCCAGGAACACAGCAATTCCTGATGTTCCAGTGTCCTCCCACTGCCCTCCCCCTCTGCCCCCCCACCTCTTTAAATGTTATCACTGCTGTCATTAAGTCACATATTTTTCTGTGTAAACATTTGAGAGCTGAGGGAAAATGGTATTGGGTATAAACCCTGACTATTTGTAGCAAACATGTTTTGTGTGCCTGTATCATGATTTTAATGTTCTAAGAATTCAGCAATACCTACCAATGACTGCAACACAATACTTAGTGAACAGCAGGAAAAGCTGCAATTATCAGCTGTGACAAGTTGGGTCTGTGACTGCCTTAGATTACCTCCCGATACCGCTCCCCAATCCATCCCTCCCATAATGCAAAAGCACAGATCCACTTGCAGCCTTTGTCATTGATAGCACGGAAGGAGGCTCTCTGAGAATACCATGATCTAGAAGTGAGAGTCATCAATGACATTAACTAGGGCAACCAGTGTCTAGAACCTAAAAATAATCCCAAAACATGCAATTAAGTATTTAAAATACTCTCATCATACTTAATGGCAAAGCACAGACATGCTTTGATTTCATGAACATGTTCATCAGCTCTGTGTAAGAACTTAGAGTAAAAATGCCTTTCCTTATTGTTATCAGCAGGAGGTGCCAACTTCCCACAAATCAGCTCCGTGTGGTCGTGCGAGCCTTTAATCAGCCCTGTGTCAGAACTGCACTGCTCAACACCAGCATGTGGCTCTCAAAACTAACGTCAAGCACAGACCGGCCGAGTGGGACGTAATAGATTAACCTGGCCGGGCCTGACACTGCCGCCTACTGCGGCTGCGCACACTCCGGGCACTCAAACACTCGCTGCTGGGAACAAGGTGGAAAGTCCCAGACACTCAGCCCAGACTTGGCACCACCCAGTGGCTTCTCGGTTTCCCAGCAGTGACTGCGGGGTCCCCAGGGTTCAACACTGCCAACTCTCTGAAGGATCCTTGAGTGAAGATAAAATGTTTACACTCAAAAGATTTTGTTGTCAGGCTCGTGAGGGCGGCAAGTTCAGGAACAACATTCCTCCATCCACGTCTTCAACCAACACAGGGACTACTCAATCCAAGGTGCTTTGCCACCGGAAGGCTGTGCTCATCAAAACTGTGGACCCTAGCATTACTTAGGAGTAAGGGACAGGCTGTGGGGTCCTCACCATCCTCAGAACACAATTTAACAGTGTACTGTGAAAGTGTGACAATGACTTCATCTTATGTCAACCCCACTAAAGGTGTTTCTCTCCAGTTCTCTATCCTGTTTTTCTGGTTAATGACACCTATACTGAGGCCAACCATTGTTGTTCTTCGCTGATAACATTCTCGCTTTCTTCCTTCTCATCCTAGCTTTGAGGCAACTCTAGACCACACTCAGTTTCCCTCCCTTTCTCACTTCCTCGTCTTCGGGCAACAGTGTTCATGTCTCCAGGGTATAAGCCATTCACAGTACTCTCCTACTATATGCCCCATAAGACCTATACCTGGCCAGCCAGCACCCACTACATCTACTGGGAATTTCCGGCATACAGTCCCCTCTCCTGGATAAAAGTAGTCAGGGACGTAGCCCACTGGATGTAAATGAATGGCGACTGGACAATTAGTGCTACAGCAGTGACCCTGCTACATGAGGCAAACGCTTAAAGATATGAAAATGAAAGAGGCTCAGGACCTGGCAGAAAGGAACCGGAACGGCTGGGTCCTCTGTATTAGCGAGCCGCTGCAATGAAACAAAATTGGTTTCTCTAACTTTAATAAGCCACGAGTCATCTTGTTAAAAGGCAGAGTCTGCTTCAGTACGCCTGAGGTCGGCCTGGGGTCTAAATTGCTAATTAGCCCCAGGTGATGCAGATGACCCTGAGAAACAGAGGCTCTGGTTCCTCCAGTTGCACATAATTAAGTGTGGTTTACTCTTTCGGCCCCTGCTAGCTGCCTGTGACCAGCTTCAGTTGGAAGCCTTCTCAATTCATAGCTGGAGAATTCTCACTCCATTGGGTTCTAAAGTGGGGGTGAGGGTGGGGTAGGGGTGGAGTGGGGTGGGGGCCACTGAGACCTGGCCTGCAGCTTCTCCCAGCTGAGCCCCAATGTGGGGACACCGCAGGGAAGGCTGAAGAAAAAAAACCAAGTCACACAAGATCGGCCAAGACTGGGAGATGCGTCCCAGATCTGAAAGGCCAACTGTTCCTCTCCTCCATCCCCTCCCCCACCACAGCCCCCTGCTTCCTGCCCCATGGCTTCTCTTCCTGCCACCGCGTGTTTCCCAGCATGCCACACGTGCAGAGCACGGCCCTGAGCCCTGGGTGCTGCGCAGCTTGACTCGGATCAGACCCCAGCACCAGAGAAGAGGACCAGAGAAGAGCAGTGGGGCTCACGGTCTTCACGTCGTGGGTGCCGATGATCCCGCCGATCTCGCCCAGATCCTTGAGCAGCAGGTTCAGGATCTCCGTGGTCCTCTTCTTCTGGTGGTTACTAAGCTCTTGCAGCTGACTCAGCTCTCTCTGGGTGGTTGTCAATGTTGTCTGGAAAACAAGCCAGCCGCAAGTTACCGTTACCGAGGTGGCCCATGAATTCCCACCTGCGTGCGACCTCTGGAGCTCAAAAGCCCAGGCCAGACCCAAGCAGGGCGGGCCAGAGCCACCTCTTTAACCATTCCTCTGATCTCAGGGAGAAGGAACTCTGAAGGCCGGCTGTTGCTTAGCACTTGGTTCTGATACAGGAACTTAACAGAGATATTATCTTGTAAGGCTAGATACGTCTTATTACTAGATGTGTAGTAGTAGTAAAGACGCTAGCAAAGTGAGTTACTGGAAATGAATCCGAATCCGGGGCCCAGATCAGTGGGTTAAGGTAAGTACTGACTCCAGCAAACCGTCCTCTGGCCTCTATCCATGCACCATGGTGCATGAACATAAAAGTAAACAAAGGCCTTTTAAACAAATAAAAGGTCAGAGAGACGGCTCCGCCGGTGAGGTGCATACGACACAAGCATGGAGGCCTGGGTCTGATTCCTGGGACCTGTGTCTGGGTCTGGTGGTGCACACTTGCTATCCCAGGACTGGGAGGATCCCTGCGGTCCACTGGCCGGCTATCTACCATTCTCTGTGAACTCCAGAACAATGAGACTGTCTCAAAAGACAAGACGGACGGCACTGGGGAAGGAGGCTGCAGGCTGGCCAGTGCTCTACGCGCACACTGGTGTGAAGAGGTCCTGTGTTTATAGGATTTAGCTACATGTTCTAACTCACCAAAGGTTGTTTCATCCTCCTTATTCTAATACAGGTTCTCAAACAGAAATCTGCTCCCTGGGTCACGTCCAAATACCCTGAGTAATGGGTCTAGAATCAATAGCCCAGACAAACATTAATGAGGATAGATAACATCTTAGAACATCTTCTAATCCTCAGGGAAGCCAAATTAAATACTGTAATTCTTCAAAATTACTCAGGTTCCAGAGCTTCTTCATAAGCAGCAAAAGCTCAATTTTCTCAGCAAATGTCCTCAAGTTAACCTCTTTCCTATCCTCCGTGTTTGTTAGCGGAAGCACCGTGTGTCCCTTACTCGCAGCCTGGAGCTGTGCCTCTCTCGGCCTCTTGGAACTAACTCGGCCTATGCTGCAGAAGAAGTCCTCTACTCCCGGGGCCTTGCAAGTTAATTCAAAGGCATTTGCAGCCAGCCGCTATAATATGCTAAAAATAGTACATTAAAGCAGTCTGATAATAGTTGTTCTGACACAAAATGAGAAGCAGAAGAGGAGTAGCGGCCCTCTCTGAGTGAGTCTGCAGTGACGTCGATCAGCACGGCCAACTGTTTGTTTCACCTTATTTAACACCGCAGATGCAGCAGCCCTGTCTCCTGGAAACCATTCGGAAGGCCTTTCTTCCTTCATACAGTAGGAGGGGGAGCACGCAGCACTTCCTGTCCGCTCCACCGCCAGCGCTTTCCTCCACCCCCCACCCCCCTGAGTGCCCAGGACTGATGTTAAGGCTGTGTGGCACAGTCCAGGACACCAGGCCATTCAGGCACAGGCACCAAGGACACTAGGCTACAGCCACTCAACTTCTCCATGAGCCATCTCCAGGCAGCAAAGGGCGTGGCATCTGCCATATCACCAAATGCTCACTGGCCACAGCAGACTGCCTATCACTAGCTCACCAAATAAAACCCACAGCATCTGTCTCTCTCTCAGGGAGGAACCAGAAATACAGCAATGTCCTGGCTGGAAGCAAGTGGACAGGACCAGCTACGTCTGTCCTCCGGAAGCAGGACAAGCAGCTGGGAGGGGGAGGAGCATCATTCAGTAGGATGTAAACAATGGACTCCCGTGGGTCCCCGCCTTTGCTCTTCAGTAACAATGCTTTCAGTGGTACTCATTGATCACCTTACTTCACCACACACAGAGGCCCTTGCTAAGTGCTTTACATAAACTGTCACTAACACACACACACACACCACTACAGAAGCACATTATTGTCATTTTGATAAATGAAGCAGTGAGCCCTCAGGATGTCTAAACATCTTGCCTCAGGCCAAAAGAGTCGTAAAGTCAGATTTCTCACTAAGCTTTTTCTGGATCTAGAATCTGCATTTAACTATTTCCAGAAAGCATTCTTGCTGGTGTCATCAGCTTCCTGGGTGTAAAACAGCTGTGACAGGCAGTCTGTGGTGAGGGGGCTGCTTGGTGAGGCCTCAGGGAGCAAACCAAGTCTTACACAGATAAGCATTCGGCCAACTGCCTTCCTACGTAAGCCCCGCCCCCTTTAGCGCCAGGCTCCAACCGTTTTCTGGGCCAGCTCATCAGTCAGCTGCTCGTTGGCCCTGGTCTTGTCCTCCACCTCCTGCGACTTCTGGTCGTAATTGACAGCCAGCTCCTCCAGCGCCTGGAGGACTTCTTTGACCTCGTCTTTGGCTGCCTCGTTTTCAATCTGGAGGCGTGTCAGCTCCTCCTGGATCTTCTCGTAGTCCCTTCTCGTGGACGCCAGAAGCTGGGGAGAGGAGAAGGCCAGGTGAGTGCACTAATTACATGTCAGCGACCTGTGCTCTACATGCAGAGAGCAATTTTAAAACCAGATCCGGGAGAACAAGTCGGAAGCATTCAGGCTGTGGAGAACGCTCACTGTGTGCTACAGATGCTAAACATTTTCAAACGTTATTTCAAAAATCTTTTTTTTCTTGTAAGAATTTTATGCTATGTCAGACTCACACACACACACACACACATATACACACACACACATACACAAACACACACCAGGGCACTACAGCTGGTTGGGAGAACTGTTTTTAATGACTACACTGGCAAAGCCTTTGGAAACAGTGCCACAATTTCATATTGTATGTAAGTTGATTTCAAAATCATCCAAACAGTACTTGAAATGAAGTCATTTTTCCTTAATGTATATCAGAACTGTATAGGGGCATATACCCTAAACACTAATACATGGTAAGATGACTTCCTGGGCTTGAGGATATTTCATTTGGCTGTTACCAGTGTTATTTTCTGACTTCCTTACTGGATGTTTACCACTTTGCAAGGAAAAAAATGTTAAAGTTTGAACAGTAACAAAAGGAATTAATCCAAGGCAGCTGAGCGGCCCTTGGAGATGCAAAGAGCCCGTGGAAGCAGAGAACAGAAACTGTAAGTGGCCCCAACCCCAGCAAGACAGGAACCTATTAAATATGTTCCCATGGCTCCAAAGGCACAGCCTGACTCCCTGCAGACTCAGTCATTACATCAGAAAGATGACAGGAAGCAGAGAGGAAGGAAATGGTTACAGTGCTTCCTGGGTGTGCGGGACTGAGACTGGGACATCGATCTCTGCCACCCGCTGTCACTGGATGAGCCAGCCAACTTTGGCAGCAAAGCATCTTAAAGCACAAAAGAGAAAAAATACTTAGGTGATGTCAGCAAGAGAACTCTGTCTCTGGTAGATTGACTGGCTGGGCTTGGCTTTGCTTCCTGTTTATAAAATCCACAGCAAAATGGTGCAATAAAGACATTTATGGTTGACCTGAGTGCCGGCTGGGGGTCTGAGGCCAAGTGGCCTCCTGTTTAGTGTACCAAATACACAGAAACAGCACTGCAGCCCCAGCTGGCTTTCCTCTTTGATGGTATACTTTTGATTTTGTGTTTTCCCTGAAGGACAGAGCAGGGGGACACAGTCTATGCCAAAACAAACGCCAGAGTTTTTGCCAGGTTCCAGAACCTAGGTGTCCATCAACAGACACTAGGTAGAGAAAATGTGAGGCAGATAGGCTGGATGCATGGACGGTGGGCAAATCCACAGTCAGGTAAATATCTGATGGGCGGGTAGATGGCAGACGGATGATTAAGAGATATATAGACTCACACAATGTAGTTTTAGTTATTAGTAAAGAAATAGGAGATCATGTCATTTGTAGGAAAGGATCTGAGACGACATCATGTTAAGCAAAATAAGCCAGTCACGTACTTTCTGTTCTATATGGACTCTCGAGGGCTTGGGGGGAAAAGTAGAGCAGCAGGAGAGGCCGGTGAGACAGGAGAGGCTAACGGGTGAATGTGATCAATTATACTCGGATGCGAAAACCATTCTGTTTATATGAGGCAGTCCATAGAGGCGAAGTATCCTAAAGTGGCAGTGTGCTGTGTGAGCAGGAACCACCCTCACCCAGCCACCAGGGGAGGATGTCCGCCCGCCCCCCAAAGACCAAGTGCATCACAGAGTAACTCCTGAGGCCTCAGAGTACTGCAAGTCAAGCGCCCGCTGTCTATACACCGCCACAACCAAACTTTAGCAGGCACAGATAGAAGAGCTACCAAGAAATCTCCACATGCTTTAAGGATTTGAATAAGGGTATTTACAAACTGTTATTTCTAAGACTAATATTATCAATGAAAAGTAATTGGGAAAAAAATGCCCTCTGTCCAAAGGAATTCGTTATGTCCGTTTACCTCATCCTGATCCAGCATCTGTTGCTTCAGCTTTTCAGCCAGCTGGCTCTGCTGGTTAATTTCATCGTCCTGAAATGAAGCATCATGTTTAATTTTTAGTTAGTTGTGTCGGTTTTGATATCCTGGTTTCCCTTGCAGAATCAGACACAAGAGGCCGGTCCCCAGTTCATTCATCAGAGGAGAGAAGTGGGGGGGGGCCCTGAGGGGGGCGCTCCAGGAGCTCGTTAATTTGTGTATTTCGTCATGCAGAGTTCTTTCTAGGAAATGTAATATCTACCTAGAGAACCCAAGTCCTGCCCATGCAGAAACCAGGGGACTGATAGTTGGGAACCGAAAGAGACTACAGAGACATCCGTCCCCGAATAAAGACGTAAACAGAATGGACTGTCAAAGCTCATCTGCGCTCAGGAGTGTTGCCAAGTGACGTGAAGAAAGGACCGCGACACCAGGCCCATTCTCTTAGAGAGGAAAAACAGAGCTTCCTCGAGCTTTCTCCAATAGACAGCCCTCTTGACTAGCAACCAACAGTCTTGTCAGTAGAAAAGCAAAACAGAAGCCCCATAGCCACTGGGTGTGCACGCAGGAAAACAACAGCTCCCTTCAGTGCCCCTAGGTGTTGCTGTTGAGAAAGCAAGAGTGCTCTGCCTGGCTCCCCCTCCGCAAGCCACCTCCAGTGAAGGAAAAGCAGCAGGCTTGAGGCAGAACCACTATGGAAGAATGTGGCCTTTCCTGCTGTTTTCATGATTTAAAAATGATATTTTAAGTACATTCTGGGAGCCAGGCGGTGGTGGTGCACGCCTTTAATCCCAGCACTTGGGAGGCAGAGGCAGGCGGATTTCTGAGTTCAAGGCCAGCCTGGTCTACAGAGTGAGTTCCAGGACAGTCAAGGGCTACACAGAGAAACCCTGTCTCGGAAAAAAAACCAAAAAACCAAAAAACCAAAAAACCAAAAAAAGTCCTACTGAAATACCCATCTCGGGTGGCACCCCCAAGCAGTCAAATACAGCTCCAAGTATTGCATTGTCTTTGTGCCAGGTCCTGCCTCAGGGTTTTCCTCATTAAAGGACCCCTCTCTCTCCTGCACTTTGGGTCTGATCCAGAGGTGAGGTGAGACGGCAGAGCCTGGACACAGAACCTGTTTGCCACAGACATCTGCCACATGTATGGTGGAGTCTGCGCCAGCACTAGCGCAGCGTTAAGTGGTGGTGTTGCCGGTACTCTCCAGAGAGCGGCAGCACCCTCACGTCTGTGGAGCAGGCTCTGCGCATCCTTATCCTGTGCCTTTGGACTTTTCTACACACTTGATCTCACTAGTCTGCTCAGAAAGCCCATTTCTACTGAATTTTATATACACCAATGATTCTTCAATGGCTGTATAAAATGTTGATTATTTTCCTCCTTGCCAAATCCTTCTGGCAAAAAGAATTAGAGAAATCCCAGCACAGTCAAACTGCTAAGAACTGGCACTTCCACAGCTGACTCCCTGTTTTGCAGGCCATGGCTTTCTTCAACTTCATACATTTAGCATGTCAGTTACAAGGACTGATTTTATATTTCTGCTCCTCAGCACAAGAAGAGTACATGGCCTAACACAAAAGATCCAACAAATTCAACCTCACCCCTTCCCCAAGGCAATGAAACAAAACAACCCAAAATCCACAACTGCCCCACAAGGGACAGAAATAAGAACGGACAGGGTGAGGTGACTTATGTTTGCACACCACACTCTTGGCAAAGCCTGAAGATGCAGCCTTCCTGCCTAACAGGTGACAAGCTAAGATATGATGGAAAACCATCCAGGGAAGTTACAACAGGACTCTGTGAGAAGCCAATCAGCGCTAGAGACAAGCCTTGAAGTAGTTTGCCCTTTACGAGAGCAACTTCCTGAGGAATGAGTGTTGTCTCTCCGATTTCACTGTCATTTCCTAAGCCTTTCTGAACAAGGTGTGCTGTAGTTTCTGCATGCCAAGTGTACCTCTTAGGACATGTTTAAGCACGCTCACTCTGAGATAAAAGGTTTCAAAGCACTTTTCAAAAACTAATTTTGTAGTTCGATTTTTCCTAGACGAAATGGTATGGTCACCTCCGTTGTCAAAAAGTCACTAATCTGGAGATGTTTTTTGATAAGCAGTCATTAGTACAGTATGTAATCAACTTACAGTCCTTGGATGTACTGCCTTCAGTGAGAAAGACAAAACCACCATCAATATTTTTATGCTACAACCAGCCCCCCATCATACTGACACCCCTTCGTGTCACCATATGAGGTTGCCTTCTCTATCAAGCAAGGAGAACCCACAGAGAAGACTGATGAGAAACCTAGTATTTACAGTGTGTTGCTATATTCCTAGGACTTCTAGTCCTCATGACAATCTTTGAAGTGACATCTGTGAGCCCCGAGTTACAGATAAGAACAGCGTGCAGGTGGGCACGGGCACCTTCCCTGCGCCTCTCATCACTAAGACGCAGGTCTACTACAAAGTGTGAGCTTTCCCATCAAGTATGGGGACCTTGGCTTTATCTCTTCTGAGGCCCATGAGGAATAGCACAGAGGGATTTGGAGAAACTGTGGAATCTTTCTCCCACTGTGTCCTACAAAGACTTACTGAGGTTAACCGGATCCTTGGTTAAAGGGCTGAGGCCAAAATGAAATGAGCGTGGGACTCAAGGTCCAGAGCGATGAATAGTCATTCCTGCTCTACCAACTGTAGGCTGTGAGAACTTGAGAAAGACATCAACCACCCAGCTAATGCCTCACTCCATCCCGAGACTTCAATAACCGAAGAAGACAGTGTGTCCCAACTCATGCAGTCTCAAAGTATCTAAACATCTAAGTCATCGGAAGTGTGGGGCTATCCTCTACTGTCTGAGAGGTCACGTGGGAATGACAGCCAATAGGACACAGTCAAGCGGCTCAAATGGCTGAAGAGTAGACCACGAGCTTTGTTGTCCTCTAGGGCATCACCCGGTGCCCTGTTCGCTCATACCTCTCAGCATCACAGAACCAACTTTGATCTGCCGTCCCAGAATTTGTACATGTGGGAATCTGTAAAGTGAGGAAGAGATTGCATGTGGCTTTTCCTCACTGCTGAAAACAAAAGCACTTCTTGGGAGAAATCAAGAAGTTTGCACAAACTATTAACTTACTATTGGTCTACATTTGCATTGAGCTGTTGAGTATAATACCTGGGTTTAAAAAAGGGTGGGAGGACACTCGGAGTATGAAGGGTGAAGTACCCCGTTCTATTGGGTGTGGGTGTCTTCTGAGATGTGTTTGTGGAACGGTAGGGTCACCCTGCTTTAATGTTTGGGTGACATATAACACCCAGAACCACAGACAAGCAAAGGAGAATCCTTATCCAATCACATTCAGCTTGCAAAGGTGATACCAGACTCTGGGCTGTATCCCAAAGACAGAGCCCTGTAAGATTAATGGTGACATTCCCAGAACAAAACTATTACATCCAGGCCAGAGGTGTCCCCATAGCACCTGAGCCAAACCACCCCAGAAAAGATTAAACCAGACTGAAAATATCAGCAAACTTGATGAAATGAACTAAAAGAGCTTAGGATATCCCAAGGGCAATATAACAGGATCACATGACGTACTGATTTAAGTTTCTGTGGCCTCTGGGATTCCTAAGTGGACCTTTACTGGGGATGAGTGATACCTGCTGTTCAAGGAGTCTTTTTTTCTCTATTCTAACGCATCTCCAATTAATATGCCTGAACTACATCACCCAACAGTCTGCCTCTGAAAAGAGCTTCACCAGAAAAAGTTATCAGTCTCGAATGTGATTAGGTCTGAAGCTCAGGGCCGTGGAGCTATATGATTGACCTCACACTGGAGTCTTAGGAGTTTCCTACCTTGTCCCTAGCGGGGCTACTGTTTTCTTCTCCAAGAAGAGAGGGAGAGAAGCAGAGGAGGAAGCAGAAACACCCATGTGTCCTGACACAGCCATTCTCTCCTGCAATAATCTACTCAGACAGATTTGTGGAAGTGAGGACTTGTCTATCTAGACCAAAACCCCCCCCCCAGCCCTTTTTGTTTAGAACTTCCTATTGTAATTAAGTATCAGGAAGATATACATCCATAGTGGTCTGCAGTCTAGCTCAGCTCCAGGGGACTGACTGCGCCTACGACCTCCAGTCCTTGAACCAGAGTGAAGACTACCAGTCTCTGGATAATGTATACAATAGGCACACAGAGCTGATTTCTGAGAAAGCACTGACCCCATGAGGCAAGGAAAAACAGGATAAAGGCCTACAATCTCTGCCTTCATTTTGTATCTTTCTTTCCTTTGTGCCAGTCACCTGATTAACTCTGCAAAGAAGCGCGTTAATCACTCAGGAAGTACCTATCTAAAAACCCCAGGTACCTAACCTATTGGATCCCCTTTCAAGGCAGACAGTACAAAAATAAGAGTAATTGAGGCACTTTGCAATCAGGGTCCTGTCCCAGATTCCCTCAATGGTACCTGAATGTCTGCCGATGCTAACCCAGACCTGTGCTGCCCTTGCATTCCAATAACAACAGAACCTTGGAGACATGTTATCACAGGGGGAGATCAGTCTTCAAATGGGAGCTCTCAGCAGTTAGGAACTGACATGTCCACACAAGCAGTATTTCAAGGAAGCATCTGGCAGAACCAAACCTGAAGCAATCGCCACACACTGACCCGGACGGTGGGCCTCATTACGTGTACCTCTTGCCTGCCACCCCAGTGCCTCCCCTGTTTAAATGGAAAGCTCAGGTCTCTGCCCTGAAGATGGAGTTGGGGTCACAGAGCCCCTTCCACATTCTTACCCCTGACGTGGCAACACTTATCAAATCATCTTCTTATCTCTTCACCATTAGGAGATAACTTATCTCTAACTGGCCCTCTGGGGCTGAGCGGAGTCTTTTGGGCCCACAGAGACAGGCCTCCTGCTCTGGACCACAGACCTTATCATCCAGCTGTCGGTACAGACTGGTGATCTCCTCGTCGTACTTCTCTTTCTCGGCAGAGATGCCATCCACGACGGGTGTGATGTTATCTATGATGGGTGTGTTGTCGCAGGGCTCGAGGCTCTTCTGGTCCTTGGCGCTGATCTGCTCCTCCTCAGGTACAGCTTCCCCTGGGAAAATACAGCAAGTGGGGTGCTGAGGACTAAAGAAATCAAGCACGCAGGCCTCTAGGAAGAATTCTAAGAGTAGTCACTCCCAGTGATGAAGACACAGCAGATATAATAAAGAGTCCTTGTGCGGAGCTAAAGTCCATTCTTTCTGTTTGGAAGGAAAGGTATAGCTAACTGACTGCTGTTAGACCAAGAATGCATGGCAGAAATCAAATGGCCGCACTGGTCACAGAGCAGACCCAGCTGATCCAACCCCAGCCCGCATAGGAGCTCCTGCACACATTCTTTCTTTTGTGGAGAAATACACTAGCGCTGACTAGAATCATATTCTCTCTAGTCACCGATTCAAAGGGAAATAGACCTCTGAGGCATCCTAATTACCAATTAATTATGTTACTGTGTCATTAGCAGACACAGCCAATGCAAGGAACACAGCGCCACTGTTTAACCAGAACGCTGTGGGACTCTGCTCCTCCCAATCTCAGACTCTTCAGAGCCAGTGGAAGTCAGGGCAGCCTGGATTCAAGGACTGTATCAGTCCTGCGTGACCACGAGCTACACCACCACACGCTCCCCCAGGAAGCCCGAATTAATTGGCTCTGCTGGAGAGTTCAAATAGAATAATTCCTTGTGATGTCAGGTAGTCCCCGAAAAGAAAAGGCAGCCAATCTAGAATCTACACACCACTTCTCAGCCTGCTGAGCAGGGTCTGCTGGGCCTTCAAAGGAAGCCCTCCTGGATTTGACAGTGCTAACAGGGGATAAGGCACGGATCTCAAGCTGGCCAAGGGCTGCCCCGGCAGGAAAATCATCGCGCAGAGACAGATGCTATGGAAAGCACACAGCCTCACTCCATCTTTCAGCTTGACTATTGGAAAGCAAGCCCAAACCAAGGACAGGTCTCCACCACAGTGTAGCCAGCAACGTCACACCAGTCCCTGAGCATCAGGACCCCTCAGGCCTCACTCGGCTTCTCAGCTCATAGTATCTGTTCTGCAAAAATTTCCCAGAAAACTGCCCTGAGCCAAAAGTGGGTGGGGTAGGGGAGACAGACCTGGAAAATGTACTGTTCTTTCGTCAACAGTACATTTTGTGCCTCCAGGAACCCACCTGAACACAGCGCTCATTATCTCAGTATACACAAAACACTGGGATGCCCTGGCTGTCAGGCTTGTGTGTAAGCAAGGCTAGCACCAATGCCTTCATGTTTATCAGTTTCATCTAAAGCAACAACGAGAAGCAAGCCCTGGGTAACTCATGCTTCCTGCAGGTAAAACAAAGCCTCCCTATGTTCCCCTGTCTACTGGACGACACATACATGTGAGCATTTCTCTGAAATTATTGACCTGAAATAAAACCAGATCATGGTGGCCTCTGAGCTGAACCTGAAACAAGTCAGTATATCGCCCAGCTCTGATCGCTGGTCCAAAACGTTCATCAACCACATCAGCGTGAGGAATGAATTTCACTCAATTAAAGAATCTCTATTCTCTACAGCCTGTTAAGCCCATGGGCTATCAGAGCAGCAAGATGGATGACGAGATGGATGAATGGACAGATGAGTGGGTGAGTGGATAGATGGAGATACAGACATAATTTCTAACCACCCAGATAATTCAGAATGTGCCTCAAACAACTCAGGAAATGTACAGCGTATGTTAGACCCTCTTTTTTCCTTTCTAATTCTATTCTTCTTAAGAATCTGACACTGATTTGTGTTTGGCATTTGTGAAAGTCCTGCATATGGTTATATTTTGGATTTCTCAGGAATAGTTGGTAAAATTTGGGAAACAGCAACCCACTATTTTTTTTTCATGGCAAAGTATCATTTAATCATTTGGATTAAAACAAAACAATTCCAACATTATTTATAAACATAAACATTATTTAAAAGCACTCATGTAACAATAATACATTTTATCATTATTAACTAATTAGGAATTAGTTAAAAATTATTAATATTTTGTGTATATTAACTATGCTGGGAATTGATATGGGACAGTTATTCTCTGGGCAGCTAGTTCCTCAAATAATCACACAGGGACATTTTAATATGCCATAGCTTAGGCCTTATCTGGACAGACTTCCAACTGGCTCACTAAAGTTAACCTGATCATCTCACCCCTTCCAGCCACATGGAAACTATACCTTCCATCCTCACAGTCATGTCTGTTTTCTCCCATGTTTTCTGGGAGGAAAAAAGTGCGACCCACTATTAATTTAACCTTCCTGCTTCAACACTTTGAAGGTGAATTTCTTAACTCTACTAACCTGAGCTCGAAATCCTCCAAGCATGATCATGTTACCCACAGACACTCGCTGCAGAGAAAGAGAGAAGATCCAAGACATTTGGAAGAGATGTATTCCCTGCAAGCTTTGGTTCCAAATGGCTGGACAGGCAATGGCATCTGTAGGCTAGATGAACTAAGCCCCCCCTCCTTCCTTTAAATTCATCTGGGCAGGCAGAGGCCAGGGATTAATTCCTGTGACCTACAAGTGACCTGCTCAAAGCAAGTCACAGATCGGACTGCCCCTAAAGCTGTCTTCTTCTGACAACAGCATACAGAGGGGTAGGTGATGCCCAGGTTACAGAGGTCCAGAAGGCCGGCCCTGCCGCTGTGGTCCCCTTGAACATGATCAATAGGCTCTCATACACCTCTCCAGTGCTGCCGTGGGTCCCTGAAGCCATGCTGCACATTTTCACAGGTCTAATTAATCACAGCCGTGGGGCGGCTTAGCTTTGCATCCGCTCTCTGTAAAACAGAGGAAGGAAGCAACACCCCTTCATCCCAGAATTCTCTAAGATGCAGGGAGACGGCAGAGGTCAGGAGCACGGCCAGCATCCCAGGCTGAAGTCCACCTCTGCTCCACGAGGAGGGGGCACACACACATGCTTGGCAGTCCGCTTATTCCTACTGGGTCCCAAATAATTTTTCTACCATATTCAAAATACCTTGTGCCCAAGTGGTCTTTCAAAAAGTAAAACACCAAACAATTATGCAAGTCCATTTCTGGGTTATTTTTATCATTATGAAAACCGTGTTGAAAAGCCATAGCAGCCTTTCTGGTTTCTCGTGAGCAGTTCTCTGAATCAAAGCGTCAACACGTCTCCCACAAAGCTACGGGTAAACACCAAGCTCTCGCCAGTTCATATTCTAAAGGTCAGGCAGGATTATTTCTTTCTTTCTTTTTTTTTTTTTTTTTTTTTTGCAACAGCCATTGAGATGGAGCTGAACAAAGCAGCCACAGGCAGAAGCAAAAGCGGCCCAGCTCCTGCCCAGGGAGGAAGCAGAGGGTTTTAAAGCACCACTGCCCTTCAAAGGACAGGGGAATGGCTTCCAGAAGCCACCCTGGTAACTAGGAAGTCCAGCTCCCAGCGATGTCTAGGGACTGTAAATTCCGAACACCGTGCAGGAGCTGACACCAGGCAATCTGTCTCCATGGCAATCTCGCCGTGTTAATCGAGAACATTCCCTGCACTGCAGTGTCCTCCACAAGATGATTTTGGAATAACTGATCATCACAGAGAGGCGGGCTGCTAACCCTCCCTGGAGGAATAATGTCCTCAATCAACCAGAGAGAAAGAGAGGCCACCAAGTGGAGATCAGCAGTGATTTTTATTTCCTCTCCGCTTTATTAAAAGCACATTTCTTTCAGTCCAGCCCATGAGGCTTGTATCTGCTGCCTAGAGAAGAGCTTCTAACCTTGGAAAACATCTGGTTCCCTGCGCTGAGAGGCGTCCTGTCTTTACATAAGCATCCTGGCCTTTACTGTTGTCAGCTGTAATTACCTTTAAGGAGTAAAAAGATCTGTGTTTACACAGGAGCATTCTTTTGGAGCATACCTATAAGGCTTGCACAACCTTCTAATTATAAAACGAAAACCCCCAGAGAGCATAAATAACATATCTTGGGGGGAAAAAGGTGGGGGTGGGGGGGGGCAGGGAACCTATCAATTTCAATGGATGAGAATGACAGACTACCAGAAAAAAAAAAGAACAAAAACCGTCATTAGGTCTATTAGTTAAAAATTCTAAAATGGATTTAATGGGTTTATTTGGATCTTTTTTTTTTCTTTAGGAATACTATTAGACTGCCAGGAAATCATTAAAATTTCACACATGAAATAGCAACAAGCTAGTAATTCTTTTCCTAAGTTGAATCCCCAAAGCCTCTGGAGAGCACAGAGAGGTAATTGCATTTTCTCAGCCACTCCAGGGCAGGGATTTGCAGGTCACTCCCAGCCTCCACCAGAAACCACTGTAGATCTGGCAAACGAGGTGTTTTGTTTTAATGCCAATTAAACAGGCCTGGTGGCAAAGCCTAACGCTGAGCAGTTTCTGTATCGAAGACACTAAAAGGAGATCTTTAAGTTGCCAGACGGGCAGGAACAGCTGGCGACAAGATGTCATTACATAAATGTGAAGTTTAAAAAAAAAAATCATTCCTTTATGAGACTGCTTTGCATACAAATAGCATCCTTCACCCTCGTTCCTAAAAATATTGTAAACAGCCTCTGCACCCCCTAATCCTGTCTAGAGCAATTTTCTAATGCATAGGCTAAGCAGATCCCCTGGCCTTCTTTACCTTCACGACCTTTTGGATGGGCCACGGTTTCCTGAGCAGCCAGTCTTTCTGTTCGCTTAGCTGCACTCTCAAAGGAAGGGAGAACACAGCGAATTACAGATCTTGACTGAAACGCTAATTCCTGTGACCTCACACCTGTGAGGCCTGAATGGACCAGCACCTTCCACAGACTTAATGCTGAAAATATAAATCTGGACAGGCAAAGTGGGCCCCGGCACTGCGCAAGCTGAGGCAGGAGGATCAAAGGTCGAAGCCAGCCTGGACAACACAGCAAAATTCTGTCTCAAGAACACCAAACAAAAGAGAGCATTTACTAGCATGATTTCTGCAGACACCATCCATAGAACCCTACTAAGCTCAGTATACCAGGAGAGACTCTGCAGACCACCTTTCCCCTGCTATCCCAACACCTGGATTTTGGGGTCTTTTTTTTTCCTGACATGAACCCTTGAAAAAAAAAAAGACATTTTGGTTTAGGGGCCAACAATATGGCTTAGCAGGTAAAGAGGCCTGCTGCCAAGCCTCCACACCTGAGCTCAGTCTCTGGGGCAAAAGAGTTAACTCATGAAAAATCCTCTGACATTCACAAGTGAAGTGTGGCATGTGTACACACACACACACACATACACACACACACAAAAATAAACACATGTCATTTGTAAAAATGTAAATTGGGCAGTAATAATTGGAGCACAAAGCAGCCATGGATTTGAAGAACAGCCCGGCCGGGATGTGGGAGGGCTTCAAGGGAGGGAGGAAGAGAAGGAAGAAATGATGTGATAAAATTATAATAGTAAAACTAAATTTAATTTTTAAAAACTAATGTTTTTTAAATTTTAAACATGGTTTTCGTTTTTGGCTTGATTTTCCCTTTTTTCTTGGAAATTACATTTTTATTCAGATATCTATGCCACCTGCCCCCAAATGGAGTTGAAACTGGAAACATAAGAATTTTGTTTCCTCTTTCATGACTCTTTGAGGCAGGGTTTCTCTGGCCCAGGCTAGCTGTTACCTGGAATCTTCCCACCTCTGCCTCTAGAATGCTGGGAGTATAGGTGTGAGCTACGATGATGGGACTTGATTTAATTTAAAACTTACACTTAAGTGTTTATTCAGTGTATGTCCATACACATACGTATGTGTCATAGCCTACGTGTGAGGTAGAACATGATCCCCCAAGTCGGTTCTCTCCTGTCACCCCAGGGACTAAACTCAGGCTTTACCTATACAGCCAAAGTAGGCTGTCCAAAGCATACGATCCCCTCTTTTATCCTGGTCCTCCAAATCTCCAAAATACTGTAGGAAACAAACACCTGAAAACAGGCAATCCTCTGGTTGTTTCCCACTTCAGCCTGTGTTCAGACACTCTTTGGATGCTGTGTCCCCTTCATATTCTTCCCAGGCCTTCCCTCCTGTAAGCTGGGCAGACTTGGTCGCTGCTGCAGCTGCCACAGCTTGCATCCAGAGGACAATAATTGGTTCGCTGCAGGATGAAGCCACGGCCGTGGGGTGGCTCTCCCCACTGCTTCCTTAATAAAAAGGTCTGTGCAGGCGGTGGTGGCCCACGCCTTTAATTGCAGCACTCTGCAGGCAGAGGTAGGCAGAGGCAGATCTGAGTCCTAGGCCAGCCTGGTCTACTCAGAGAATCCTTGACCTGAGTAGGATTCTCTAAGTAGAAAACAAAAAACAAACAAGAAAAGATGGGGCCTCTCCTTATGCGTGTGTAGAGAGCTAGCATACCTCAGTAGCAATGCCAGAAAGAATTAGGCTTGCAGAATATATGCTCCAAGTCACCGGTCCTCATTTGAGAACCAAGGCCCACTAAACAGTATGCAGGGGAGAACTGCCCAATGAGCAGCGCTAAAGGGGCTGCCATCTTAGCCACTCAGAGCTACTATGACGAAGTACCACAGGATGGGGTCTTCTGGGCAACAGAAACATTTCTCCTCACTTGGAAGCTAGAAGTTGGAGGTCAGAGTGGCAACACAGACATCCTGTTCTTGGATTGGATTGGGGGGCTCTTCTGGGTTTGCTGATGACATCTCTTTTTATTTACACCAACTAAGAAGCAGCACAGTCTCATGGAATGACAAAAGCAATATAGTCCTCAAGAAATAGTCACCTCTGTGCTGGCTAGTTTTATGTCACCTTGACACAGGCTAGTGTCAATTCAGAGATGGGAACCTCAGTTAAAAGAATGCCTCCATCCCCTGATTCTGGAAAGACTCAGTGAAACAGTATTCAGCAAAACCAGAACGGGGAAGTGGGAAGGGGTGGGTGGGAGGACAGGGGAAGAGAAGGGGGCTTACGGGACTTTCGGGGAGTGGGGGGGCTAGAAAAGGGGAAATCATTTGAAATGTAAATAAATTATATCGAATAAAAAAAATAAACAAAAAAAAATGCCTCCATGAAAAATGGGCTCCAGGCAAGCCTATAGGACATTTCCTTAATTACTAATTAATGTGGGAGGGGCCAGTCCATTGTGGGTGGGGCCACATCTAGGCTGGTGGCCCAGGGTTGTATAAGTAACCTGCGCAAGCCAGTAAACAGCACCTCTCCATGGCCTCTGCATCAGCCCCTGCCTCCAGGTTCCTGCTCTGTTAGAGTTCCTGCTCTGACTTCCTCCACTGATGAACTACAATGTAAAAGCTAAGCCAAATAAAACCGTTCCTCCCCGAGCTGCTTTTGATTACGGTGCTTCATCACAGAAGTCGAAATCCTAAGTAGGACAACTCCCAAAGAAACCAACACCTAATACCTCAGGATCTATGATCGCAACAAGTGTCTCGGAGGGAACATAAACTTACAATGCATAAGTATCAATCACACTAAGGTTGAAACTTGGTCCAGGTGGAGGTAGGAGGGGATGGACCTTAGATCAGCCTCCAGATATGTAATAGGGCATGCCTCTTTCTTTGTAATGTCTGGTGTCACTTGTCGCCACCAACAGGGCTAAACTTGTGTCCTTACTTATCCTCTTATCTGGCTGCACCTGATTGGTAATTGCTTTCCTCCTGCCTTGTGCCACTGCGTCCTCTGGGATGGCACCTGCAGAAAGACCCAGCGTGCGCAGGCACAAAAGTGTGCACACACTTCTTCCTTGCTCTCTCATGGCTGGAATGGGGCAGTGAAGCTTTTAAATTATAAGCACACCATGCAAGGAAAAGAGTCTCTTTCCCATGGGAAGCACCCATTGTCAGGACTCCTAGAATGCTTTCAGATCCCGGCGTGGAGATATCAATACCCAGGAAATACTGGAGTAAATTAAGTAGCCGCCTCCCGGAAGTTTAGGTCCAGTAATGTATTCCATATTTCAACAGGAACCTGGCACCCTCCTGCCGTTCTGGGATGAGTTGGGAGAGCAGACACCATATCCGTCCCAGCTTTCTTCTCCACGTGGCTACCCTGCCTCAGGACTCAGGTACAAGGAGTCAGGAGTGGTTCGGGACAGCACGGCTCCTGCCTCCTCATTCTCCTTCACTGTTCACCCCCTACCCTTCCCCCCTCCACCCCCACCTGTCAGCATTCTCTGCACTTGCAAACCATTTCCTCCAGAAAAGTCACCTTTAAAATTGCAAATACTAGCTGGGAAGGCAAGGTTCTCAGCAGAACACCTCCCATCCCAGAGGCTGGAGCGTTACAAGGCCACAGGCTATGGGAGGAGTCTGTCAATCTTAGCTTCACCTATAGGAACCTTCAACCTATGCATGCCTTCAACCACAAAAAAAGATCAGTAATATTCAAGTTTCCCTCTTCCAGTTACGAAGACCCTCAGAATTACCTTCTCATATGACCCTCCTATGGATGTTTCTTGGGTACCCCAGGTTTCCTCCTTACTGCACTACACCCCAGTCTGGCTCTTTTCCTGTACTTCCGGTCTAAGGGAATGGTTCTGTCTTGCAGCCAACTTTGCCAAGACACAAACCTCAGAACCACCTTGACACCGTCCTCACCAAACCCTGCCAATTTCTGTTACGATACCAATCCAGTTCACTCCCTTCTGCATTCTATCTTTCAACTGAACTGCCTTCTCCTTGCCTCTGCCACACCTTCTTCTGCCTACCCCAGTCCTTTCTCCAGCACAACCAAGAGACCTTCCAAACGTAACTCTTCCTATGTGTTCTATAGCTGAGTGGCTTCTTATCGCTTGAAGAACAACTCCTATATCTACCTGCCAAGCTCATCCCAGACCACTGCTTCCCCAGGCCAGACCCCACACCGGCCTTCTGCCCCCACCTCAGTTCCACAGTCAATTCAGCTCCCCCCACAGGAAGTGGGAGCTCGCCTTGAATCTCTGGTTTCACCAGCTAACTGCTCTCTCCAGTCACTTTGCTGTATTGTTTATTCAAGGAAGCCCTCGCTGGCTTCTCAGAGAGGTTAAGTGCCTGCTATAAAAATCTCTGGACACACACTCTTTTCTTGTGTGCAGCATAGACTATTTCCATGCACGTATCAACAGGGACCGAAAATTCCCTTTATGTGCAAAGCACAGGTCTCACCCAACTGCCCAGATTCCATGTTAAGCACATAACTGTGTAATATGTGTTTATTGTAGGACTATGATATACCAGAAACTTTGCCTTACTTTCCCCAAATTAGATAGCTTAAGATTTATGTAGGATTTCACCAAAAGGCTCATAAATCATACTTTTTAAAGCTATGCAACGGGAATGGGGAGGCTCAGCCAAAGTGGTGGCATATACAGAAGCCATAGGATGCAGGACCCCCAAAAGATGCCAGGTATGCAGGAAGTCAGGCAACTGAGGCAGGCCAGATTCCACAGGGTGGCCCTGGACATGTGCTGGAGCACTGGACGGCTAGAGCCAGGCAAGGGTGAGAAGCGGTTAAAACAAGGTTATTGTCCAACTCAGAATGATGCTAAGGCCAGCTGAGCCAACCCTTCACCAGAGGGCAAGTGACCCAGGCATCCCACAGGGAACTGACCACCACAAAAGAGCCGCCTCCCATCCCACTTTCCACACCCCCCACTCTGCCGCTCCCGCCAAACTACACGGATCGTCACTCAGTGCAGGTGCTGAGTTATTCAATTGTTTTAGCAGCCTCTGAAACACATGTGGAGCAAGAAACGCTTCCAAGAGAAGAAAATCCTGTTATTTAGGCTACTAGGTCAGAGTTTGATCCTTTCTTGAATTCTTGTTTGCCACATAATTGCTTCTCAGGTAACTAAGTAGCTCGCCGACACCCAATCCTTACTAGCAAGAAGCAGCAACAAACACCATCGCCAGCAGTCAGCCTCCAGCTCACTTCGCAGTTGCAAACTGACCGTGTGACCTCCAGACAGACCAGCTCAGCAATCCTCCCCCACCCCACCCTCCCTCAGGGCACCAGAGGCTGCAGTAGCTGCTGAAATACACACACCACAGGGAAACAATGGATCTGAGGAGCAAACGCCTTCTAGCTAGTCCCATCCTTTGACACACAGCTCCAACCTGCCTTGCTTCCAGATTAAAACAGACTGCTACCGTCTGAGCTCCGTCATAATGCTACAGTCACCAAAATAATGTGTCTGCCCGGAATCTGGAGGCCACCCCTCACACCTCCCGCACAACCCACCCACCCACCGCACGCCAGCTCTAGGAGATATTTTCTCCTATAGAGCAAACCAAAGAAAGAGACTGAAGAAGGGGAGAAAACCTAGTCATGAAGCAGGCCTGTCAGGGTCCACCTTAGCAAAGGGTTTCTTCAGGCCACCATGTCTCACTCTGAGGAACCTGAGTAGGTCAGAAAAGGCAGGTTCTGGCCAGAGGTAGCATTTACCCACAAATAAATGGCAAGACTGAAGCAAGACTAGTTTTCATTTACCGAAAGCAATCCGTATTCAAAAAAAAAAAAAAAAAATCTCAGAAGCTCTCCTGTAAATGGAGGACGTGAGCACATAGAAAGAGAGCATCGGAAACAGATTCTACCCAGGCTAGGGAACTGCTCTCTCAGGAAAGCACTTGATGCTCAATACAAGGACCGAGTTCTATCCCAAGACTATACATAAAAGTGTCAGGCATGGTGGCATGGGCTTGTGATCCCAGAGCTGGGAGGCGGAGGCAGACCGGTCCACGGGGCTGTCTAGCTAGTCTAAGCTATGGGTGAGCTCCAGGGAAACGAGAAACCTGTCTCAAAGGAGGTGGAGGGTTTTCCTGGGTATAACACCGAGGCTATTCTCTAGCCTCCCCACATGCTTCTACACACACACACATACACACACACACACACACCTCCAGATACGTACATGTACGCCCATGCACACACACATACACACAAACATGAACCACTCCCCACACGTGTGCGCCCCTCAATCCACACATGCACATAGACACACTTAAAGAGATAGATTGAGCGACCGATCCGGGTCACTCGGCCTACAGCACTGTGCACGGGTCACAGGACGGAATGAGCTGGGGCACGGTGCCCAGGAATAATAAAGCATTAGTAAAACAAAATAATAAAAACACTCGTCATCACAGGAACTGGAAATGCTTGACTTCCAGTCACCTGCTTCCCCAAGAATCTCCCAAGATGCCAACCGTCCATCCGTCCGTCCGTCCGTCCATCTGTCTGAGGAAGGAGAAGCATGCGCCCCGCCTCCTCCCGCTCTGCTCGACTCACCGTTCCTCCACCTGTTCAGCTCCATCTCCAGATGCTGGATGACGCTCTTCAAGGCCTTGTTCTTCTCTTTCTCTTTTTCATATTTCTTCTTCCACTCTTCTGCTGTCAGTTCCAAGTTCACAGAGACTGTATTCTTGATGGTCTTCGCCCTGGGATGAAAAAGCACAGGGAATAAATTCTGAGAATAGCCGTTAGCCCTTATATAGCCAAACCTCAGATCCCCTTCACGTCTAAAGGGCTGGGATAGCGAAGACTTCCTGTAGCATCTACATACAACCCGTAAGCCTGGGCGCCTTGCCAGTGCTACTATGGCTTTTAAAAAGGGGTTATGTTTAGTAATATATGTGTATTTCTATGTATGCATGCCTATGTGACTGTATGTAAAGGTGAGTGTGAGTGGGGTGTGTGCATACACATCTGTACACATGCCTGTACCTTTGGGGACCAGAAGAGGGCACTGGATCCCTGGGAGCCGGAGCGATGGGTGTTTGTGAGCTGTCTGATGTGGATGTGGAGGTCTAAACCCCGGTCCTCATGAGAGAACAAGCACTCTTAACCACTGAGCCATCGCTTCAACCTCACGCTGTTATTTCTTGAGGCTCCACAGCCATCCTTTCCTCTTCTCCTTCACATTCCAGCCTCGCAGTCCGACATTCAAATCATGCCTCAGGGTCCCATCATGTCTAACTTCCTCTGTGTCGGCTCAGTCTGTGTCAGGCCTCGGGTTATGGGCTTGCGCCAGTGTTCAGCACGCTCTTTAAGCATCCCACAGACCTCTGCCCCATTAGTCTTCTAAACAGAATTCCCAATCAATTCAGTAAATACTTACAAAACACTAGGAACATACCAAGAAGGATGAACAAAGTCCCCCACCTCTTAGAACTTGGGGTTTCTTACGTCAGTGGCACAAATCGAACAATCAGGTACTTCTATTATTTGTCTGTGGTGCCTAGAACCAATGTGTTAGGCGCATGGCAACACATGGCTTCCTACAGATCCCTCAGCAAAGGCAAGCGCCAGCATCTTAGAGGTAAAGGCTGGTTATTCTGAAATCATCCCACTTTAAAATTAGCCAGAAGTTGTTTTTTTTTTAATATTCATATATCCAAATTCAGAATGTCTTAAAAACATAATGCATGACAAACATGTCTCACAGGCACCAGGTTTTTTTTGTTTTACATAATCTCCTAGGGTGTGATGTCATGTGCATGACAGATAGTTAATGAAAGGAGAAGCTGGGAAGAAAAAAAAATCAGCATCTGCATTGGGTGAGATTAAACAAAAGGCTTGGCTCACCTGGGCCTGCACAGAAACAGACAGGTTCAGCCTTGTCCAGGAAAAAGTGAATTCCTCGTCCCTTTGCCCCCTACTTGTTAAGAAGGCGAATCTCATGTGAAAATACACAGTGTTCTGTCTTTCTTGCTACTGACATTCTCATTTTAATCTCCAAACAATTCTAGGACTGTCATGTTTGCTGGTACAGCTGAAGTGTGATCCAGGTTAATTACTATTGTCATCAAATGACATTCGGGACACGATTTCTATTTTGAAGCAAGTAATTCAACCGTTCTCCCCAGTGCTGCAGATGCCATTGCAAAATTAATTCCTAAAGCAGACAACTAAATAGCCCAACTGTCGAAAGAGGAGTTAAACTACATCAGTGCTTGACTCACTAAAGAATTAGGATAATTCTCATTTGCTGTACCTTGAGGCTGCTCTCCCCAGAACTGCCTCAATTCTAATTCTTCAACAGCAGTAATTTTATTACTATAAGACTTGGTGCAGTCTGGCTTTCTCGTCCCGCCCTCTAACATCCTCAGGCAGTGCTCTGGCCGTGTCTGGGCTGCACGCACAGGCACGGCTGTGTCCACACTATCAACTTAAGTCAGGAAGTGGGGAAAAAAAACTCATAGCTGAGATGCTTGCTGTCACTGAAGGATACACTTTAAGACTACTGATTTTATTTAAGTCATAAATAGTGCCCTGGAGACTCCAAATGTTTCCAGAGAGAAAAAGATGGAGCCCCTGTCCTGTCTTCAGGCAGCATTATTCAGAGGTGCATTCCTCAAGTAAACCTATCAAATCTATTGCAGGACAACTTTCTGAGATGCCAAGAAAATTCTTTTTCTTCTATTTGTATAGTAACCCGGGACCTGGCTGTGAAGCAATGACCCACTCAACTTGAGCAATTTGCCAAGTCTAACAAAGGCGTGGAAAGGTGCTGAGAAAGGGGACAGTGTAATGCCTATTTTGTAAACACAGTGAAGCCTCAAAAAGAGAGCTTGAAGCCTTGTGGGAACCATAATGGCCTGTGGTCTAGAGCAATCCAGCCCCAAATGAGCCTACAGGAAATAGATAGCTTGCACCCATCCCCTCTGCCCTTTTCCATCACCTGCTACCCATTTCCTTACTGGCCTGGCCTGACTAGAGGCCAGAGGAGGGGAGCCACTGCACTGATGCAAACAGAGCCCAGGGCTAGGCAGAGACAGCAGAGTCAGAGGAGATGGAACAAAACACAACCCACTCCGGTCTGGAGCGCATGCAACCGTAGGAATCCACTCTCAGGCCAGATCCTTAGAATTTCTCTCCTCTAAATGGGACTTGAGCAAACTTTTGCATCCCCTGAGGCCAGGAGATGGAGAGACCAGCTAAGAAAACAAGAGATGACTCACCCAAAATGTCTCCATAGACTTAAAATATCTCCCATATCTTAGAAAGAAAGAGCTTATGTGTGTGCGCATGTGCACACATATGAATATCAGTACTTAGAAAGCCAAATCCTTAAAATGATTACATAGTCTGAACGTAGGCTAGAAACCGAATAGACAAATGATCCAGATGGAAACTCACACCGCTGCCATCTGATCTATGGGAAGCCCCTGCCACAGAGCAGGGACATGTTGCTTTCAATAAACACTTAAAAAAAAATAAAACAAAACTCCACATAAGAATTCTATTCCAGATATATCATAGGTGAAAATGGTAAAATATCTAAAGCAAAATACAGAAAATATTCTCAAGACCTTGTGTTAGGTAAAGATTTCTTGAATACAACATAAAAGAAAAAATTGACTATAAAATTTAAAACGTCCCTCACTATAAGTAGGATTTAAAAGCCATGTTGTAAAACAAGAGAGGACACTACAATACCTACAGACAGCAGTTGGCTGGAGTAACTCCCACAAATCCAGAAGGAAAAGCAGGAAAAGACTTGAATGGCAGTTCCTGAAAGAAGTGCTAATATGCAAAGAGAATACTAGATCCTCAGCTCTGGGGGAGGAAAGGAAACTAACGGGATGCTGTTCCATTCCCAATAGACGGGCTAGCCTGTGCGAAAGGGCAGCAACTTCACCTCTGATGTTCTGCTGTGAGTATGGCCGGTTACCATAATTTCAGAAAAGTGGCTTGTAGTGTCTACTAACTATGTCACACCCTGTGACCCATATCTACTCTTCCCAACAGGTACGTTCATGGGCAACAGATACTGTAATGTTATTGACAACCGCCCCTAAATGACAGCAGTCAAACACCCATCAACAGGACAATGAATACATCCAATAGAATACTATATAACTAGAAACACTAAGCTGCTACACCCAACAGTGTGAATTAACTTCCCAGATACAATGAGGCATCAAAGCAGCTGAATAAAAAATGGTACCATGTGATCTTATACATGTAAGGCTCAAAGGCCTTCCATGCCAATCCCTGTCTGTGCGGACTGAAGTCAGGATGGCGGTCACTCCTGAGCACAGAGCACTGGCTAAGCTGGTGCCAGAGGCAAGCTTCTAAGGCAATGGGAGATGGTTGTGTTAGCGTGCAATTTTAAATGTTTATAACTGTATACATTATGTTATACTTCTTACTATAGGTATGCTATATTAATAAAAAAGCATTATAGAAATAAACTTATATAGAAAGGCGATATCTTTCTTTATACCTATATGCAATATATATATATATGTAAAATGTCAAACTAACAAATCTGGAGAGGAATAGGACAGAATGATCAGTCCCTACCCCTTACTATACGGACTGCTTTTCCTCCTGTGGACATCTAGCCATGTGGCGTCAGTCTAGGCTACATAGTGGGATCACAGTGTATTTAAATAACCAAGTGGGTCAGTGGGTTAATAATAAGATATATTTTCAGTCGGGTGTGATAGCACACATCTTTAATCCCAGCACTCAGAGGTAAAGTCAGACAGAGCTCTGTGAGCTTGAGGCCATTCTAATCTCCTAAGCGAGTTCCAAGACAGTCAGCTCTACACAGAGAAAGCCTATCTCAAACAAACAAAAGAAACTGTTTTTTATTTTATGGGTATGAATGTTTGCCCTCCCACATATATAAACATAAATGCATATATAAATGTGTATACACACACATACAAACATACATACATACGTACATACATACATATGTGCATGTGTGTGTACAACATGCATGCCTGGTGACCAAGGAGACCAGAAGAACTTTGGATCCCCTGGAATTGGAGAGACAAGAGGGCTGAGTCACCATAGGTGCTACGACCAAACCCAGGTCCTCTGCAAGAACAGGAAGTGCTTTCAACCTGAGTCATGCCTCCGGCTAGTCCTGGGATCTGACTCGGTTTTCACCTTGTTTTGTTTCGGTTTTGATATTTACTTACTGGCTTTAGAATTTTTTCATACAATATATATTGATCATTCATCCCTGTCCCCCAACTCCTCCTCAGTCCTTCCTACCTTCCCACCCACTTAACTGCTGGTTCTTTGTCACTCAAAGCCAGGAGAGCTTAACTCTACACAAAAAACTACAAGCAACTAAGGACTGCTGAGAATCAAGGAACAATCTTAACCAGGGAAGAGCACACCATTTGGTTATCCAATCCCAAGTGGTCAGTCCTGAAACCATAAATATAAGTAACATTACACAGGCTGAGCAGGTTATATGTAGAATATATGTAACAATTTATCAATATATATACAAACCTATAAACAAATGTAAAAACAATTGAAACAATATATATATACACACAAACATATAAACATATGTAACAACAATTAATGAAACAAAAAGGACACAAGAACAAGGAGGAGCACATTGAAGAGTTTGAAATGGGGAAGAGAGGGAGAAAATCACATTATTATAATTTCAAAAGAAGAAATTCTGAATCTTTTGTTTTTTTCCCCACACATTTACTGCCTACACTCATACTAGAGAGTGTTAGACAGACTTAGACCTGATAAGTCAACACGGATCCTGGTGCCCATGACCCAGATATGTGTATTTACTGTCCAGCTGAGCTTCCAAAAAAAATTCAGTTAATTCACAACCTCACATGAACTCAGACTGCCGGAACTGGGAAAGGCTCTTACAGCCAATTTTATACTTTTATCTGAAGTCTAACAGTCATGCATTGCTTTAAAATAGGGTTTATTCAGAAATGCATCAGGAAGCATTGTACCCCCCAGCCCCTGCCCCCGCAGCATTGTATGATAATCTAACTAAAATGAATTAGATACCACTAGTGTGATGTAGTCTCACATGACGGTTTGTTGATATGCAAACAGCATGGCAGGAGCAGCAATGTCCAGTCCTGCAGTGTGGGGACACTGTCTCCGACACAGGTGACTTTGGAGCTGTAGTCTATTTACTACTGAAGCCGTGAGACCCTGTGATTAACCCTAATGTGTGCTGACACATTTGCACCTTTACATCTGTAACTGTAGCTAGTCCTAGTCCATGCCTCCTTAAGGGAAGAGACCTTGTTTCAGCCCTAACAGAAGGTCCACCTACTGTGTGGGTGCCGTTATCATGGTGTCTGTTTTACAGCTCTTCTTGTGTGGCCTTTCTGCGGAGGTTCAAACACCACTTCGGTAGTGTGTCATCTGGGTTTGCCTGGGTATTAGATCTCTCTTCCCTTCAGGGAAGGAATGAGTCTGGGTATTTTTTGGTTTTTGTTTGTTTGTTTTTGTTTTAGGACCTTAAAGCTAACACCTTGGGGAAGAGTGTTACAGGTGTAGCCAACAGTGATAGAGGACCAGCACGCCTTCTTCACTTGGAGGCAGACACCGATGTGGTTATCTTAGAAACATCTACGGCAGAATGAGGAGACACTCCTTTCGGCTCTCAAGTGTCATCACCTTCCCAGCAGCCCTCAGGCCCTCCATCTTGAATGTCCAGTCTGCACATGAAGAGGTGCACACTTAGGTTCTAAGAGGACTAAGCATCTCTCCTTCAACAGTTGAGCTGAGCACTCCCGTCTAACACTCTGGAAGGTGTCCCCATCACACGCACTTGACCAAGCCCTTGATGTGTCAGAGAACAACACCTACAGCCAGGCCAGTGGCTCGGCGAGCCCCGCCCTCGCCTGTCTCCTCACTCATCTCTTCTGCTTATATTCACTGGCCGCAGCTCTAAGTGACGTGCACACTCAGAGTCTCTTCTAATGACTCTGGCCTCCTTAAGGAGTCAGAAGATGCTTGCTCTCGGTACCTCTCGCTTTGGCACCTTCCTTTGCTCTCCAGGGGTTCCAGAGAGTACTCATATTTGAAAAGGGAGGCTCTAGACATCCTCACAGCTTCAGTGCATAGGAAAAGTCTGCACTACATGCTCTACACAGGAAATGTTGGGTGGGGGTAGAGAGAAAGGGCAGAGGACTGTGGTCTCTGTGGAGGGTAGTCCAGTATCCCAGTTCCATCTACCAGGGTTTACTGAGGAAATCAGTAATTGGAAATCTGTGGCTGGGGCACAGAGAGAGACAGAGAAGGATATCTAGCATATCTCCTTAGTTTTCTAAGGTAACTGGCTCATGCATCTGTGGGTGCCACAAAGCTAAGTCACGTCTAAGCAGCGGGCTTGAAATGCAGGTGCAAGTGTGTATTCTGGTCTTCAGTTCTCCCCAAGTAACATCAGCTTGGCTCTTCAAGGCCTCTGAATGATCAGGAGGGCCATGCTCATGACCCGGGGTCATCTACTTGACTCAGTCAGCTGAGTGCAAACATTGGCCCCCTAAAAACACCATCAGAGCAATAGCTGGATCTATGTTTGATGAAAGAGCTTAGCCATTTGGGTGTGAAATTTACACCACAACTTCTGATCTGCCCGAGTCCTGCTGCTGGGTAAACAGCTACACATTCCTCGGAACTCATTTCTGCTCCAAAGCACTCTCCAGGCCTGGAAAGGGTTCTGCCTCTTAGGAAAAGGTTAGCCTCGAAGGAGAAATTAAAGCTCTTGTGACCAGTGAAGAACTGGCCTCTAATTACACTATACACCAAACGTTCTCTTCCCCCAAGGGCTAAGGCTACCCCACTGAGGTCCCAGAAACTGCTTCTCCACAGAGGTGAGTAAGCTCTTGGTCTCATGTCAAATGCACCAGTGCGCATGCTTCAGCTAAGAGCCACTATGGCGGGCAGCCTGATTGAAGCGTCGGTATGGTCTCCTTCTGAGAGCAATGCACACCAGGAACACAAATACTGTCACTTCCCCAGAGTCACCAATCCCCTCTCACAGTCAACAAACAATAGACTGAATTATTCTTGCTGGACAAGACACACTGATCTGGGCCACCTCCACCAAATCAAGGCACACTAAACGGACTTCCAAGATAATGGAGTGATTTGAGTCCACACATCTGGAAGTCACGAATATATTTTCTGAAAAAAAAATGCTAGAAAAGAAAGTACTATGGAAGAGTAACTTAAAAGTAAAGAAACCATGCTACAGTCTAGAAAAAAAAAAACAATCGACACAATGTTTTCATTTGGCTTTCTGAGTGTCTGGAGGACCTGTTACTCTCTGACACACAGGCGGCAATGGCTGCCTCTGTACTGGCAGAGTGCTGGGCACTCAGAGAGCTAAAGGGAGAAGCTTGATCAGATAAGAGCCCATCAGGGAGGATTTTCCCTGTGAATCCAGTACTAAACCTAGAATCCTAACAGGCTGGCTGGGCTCTTTCCATGGTGTCTTTAGACACCTGTGGACTCTGTTGAGTTTCTAAAACTTCAAAGCACATGCTGGGATTAATTCAGCACACCAGTGCATTTCATCCCAACTAAACTATGCCCCTCCGCTGTGTCCTTGGGAGGACCATGGAAATGATGCTGCCCACGGTTCTGCAACAAGAACAAAGTGATCATTGGTTATCTGGGACTCGGGACCTAGCCGGCAGCTTTGGGGCTCAAAGTGCTTAATCTTATTATTCTTTTTAGCTTTATATATTGGTTATGTATATGAGCACTCTATCTGCACATACACCTGTGTGCCAAAAGAGGCCATCAGATCCCATTTCAGATGGTTGTGAGCTACCATGTGGTTGCTGGGAATTGAACTCAGGACCTCTGGAGAAACAGCCAGTACTCTTAACCACTGAGCCATCTCTCCAGCCCAGTATTTAATCCTATTCACTCTCAGACACCATGTCTAATCTAATGTCCAGACCCATGCCTGCTGTATAATAGGCTTCAGAGCACATAGTTAACAATAAAGCAGATAGAAGGCCTACGGACAAATCTACTATCCCTAAAAAATCAATTAACATGTGGATGGAGAGAAAGGAACAAACTATGACATATTTCAGACTAGAAGGCAAACTAGATCCAAACCCAGGCCAGTTTCTAGGGGCAGCGATGACACAGCTCCCTTGGACTGTCCACCGTGACTGTGAGGCTCGCCTGCTTCACCGATCAGCAAGCACCTACTGACCACTGTGCACGTCCCGTGCTGGAGAGCCGATGCCAACAGCAAATGCACTCCGCTCTCATGCACCTCAGGGTCTGATAAAAGAAGCAGACCAATATGTTTCACCTAGAAATATATTTGATATTGCATTTTATTTCCTGGAATCCTAAATTTCCCGTAGCATTTCTTTATCCATTAGCTTCAGAAGTGAAATTCGATTTCATTCGAACAGTCTTTTATATTACAACACTGCTCCTTCTTTCCAGTCTACTCTTATCCACTACTATCTTTCCAGCCCTCAATATTGCCAGCGTAGTAAGGAGACCTTGGAGCTAGTGGTAGCCTCCTCTGTACCAGCCCTGAGCAACTCACATCATCCTCCCATAAGTCCTTGGAAGGAGATACGCCATCTCTAAGAGAGATCTGAGGCTCAGAGAGAAGGAAGGAGGAGCGGCTCAGTGGCCAGGAAACAAAGGTGTCACTTTGCGACAGTGCCACTGCCTCAAGCTTGCACCAAATCAAGGAGGTCGTTTAGGAGGAAGCAAAGGACCCCACTCCAGTTTAAGGGATAGATTAGTTCTACAACACTGCAGCACAGTTGTTTAGACAGCCCACAACCGAAGAATCCTATGTCCTGTTGAGACTCAGAAAATGTCTACGATGTGTGATGCAGTTTAAACAGCTGTAGCAATTTCCCATACAGAGCGCCCATCGCCATTTGAAATGACTTCCTTGGGCATTACCATACAACATCCTCCCAGGACTAAAGCAGAGGAGCACTGGGAACCCCACTAACACCCAAGGCAGGAGAGGTGCACAGAGACAGACCAGCAGCTGCTTGGCACTGAATGTAATAATGGTAGGAGAATCCACCCCAGCACATCTGCCTGGGCTCCGCACAATGAGCATCAACGATGCTCAGACCATCCAAGTCCACAGTATCCCAAGCTTATGTAGCCAACACCAAAAAAGCACAGCTGAGAAGATGGAGTCCGGGAACTGAACAAATAAGACTGAAGAGGTCAGCTGTGGGCAGCGGGGCAAGGTAGGTAAAAAGGAATGTGTTAAGAAAGACAAGGAAGACAGGTGTGGTGGTGCAAGCCCTTACTCCCAGCACTCGGGAAACTGAGGCAGGCAGATCTCTATGAGTTCAAGGCCAGCCTTGTCTACAAAAAATCCAGGACATCCAGGGATGATTACACTGAATAAACCCTGTCTTGAAAAACTTTAAAAAGGTGGCAGGGGTGGTAAGGAAGGTAAGACCCCGCCCACACATGCGAAGATTGCTCTAGCTCTTTCATGCTTGCACCAGCTAATATTTAGAGGCAGGGTATGTTGACTCCGGCCTTTCCAACAGTGAGAATGTGGTCATCCTCTACCCTTTCCTCCACACACACCCCATGCCTACCACCCTCAGGGTTAATGCATTGCATTCCTATCCTACATCATGCATGCCTTTACCCTTCCTTTATCTAAGTTTCTGATTGTTTCCAGGAACAACTTTGTAATGGATTTCAAATTCCAAATACTGGAGTTAAAAGTGGTTATCAATGCTGAGATATACGTGTGTGAAATCCTACGGAGCTAAAGGAGAGGCTTCGAGTCCACAAAGCACAACAGTGGCTGCACCAACGAGCTGGGTGTTTCGCTTCGCTCTGTTTTGCATCACTATTCTTCTGACAGGAGCATCCCTGACCACCACTGAAAACACAATCCTAGTTACCTTGCTAAATAACACCTCAAGTTTACAGGTCATCTGATAGATGCAATGTAATAATTATCGGCCATTTTGGCCACTGCCCCCAAGCCATTCACACCCACACTCTATTTCCTAGCTCAGAGCATGGGTTCTGAGAACCCCACACGCACCTCTGTCCAAACATCAGCGTGGACTTGGTCTCGGCCTCATTGAAGACTGAAGGAGAACAGCAGATGACAATGGTGGTCCTACAGTTCCCACCCAGGGAGTCCTGGAGAATCCGAGTCATCTTGCTGTCCCGGTATGGCACATGCGTTTTCTATTTAAGAAGAGAAGGAGCATTGGCTTTGACAGCCCATTCAAAGAAAAACTACAGAAGCAAGCTGGCCAAACTTAGAAACATGTGGGATGAGGATCTGCAGCCAGGACTTTGGACCTTGCCAAAGACTGTCCATGCTGTGACCCATGTCATAGGAAGTTAGCGTCACCATTCATACTTCCTAGTGGAGTGGAGCTCCCAGCAACAGACACTCCAGCCAGAAATACCTCTTCCGAAGAGGAAAATAAATGAGCGTCTGGGAATGTGTGACAATCCATCCCAATAAGAATACACAAATCCCAAAGGCTGCTTCCCATAATACTGTGTAATAGATGGTGACAGGATTACTTACTGTCCCTTCTGCCAAGGCAGAGATCACATTTCCGAGAGCAGACAAAGACTTGTTGATATTTTTAGCTTCATCAAGAACAGCTCCCTCGGCACCCGTTTTGCTGACCTACCAAGGGACAGAAAAGGCAGTGAGGACCGTGTGAGCGCAGAGCAGAAAATCTGCGCGCACAGAGGGGCAGCAGGCCGGCCCTGCAGGAGAGCAGGGAGTGAAGGTGAGGAAGAACCACCCCACGCAGCCGTCCCCGGAGCCGGAAGCTGGCGCTCTGAGCTCTCCCACTGTCATTTTCCTCTCAATTGGGTTTTAGTGAAATGGCTGAAATGCGTAAGCGGGAGAACTGTAGATACTTCCCTGGGGGACATCCATCCAGGAAAAGCAGGCTCCTGGAGTGCTGTCACCACAGTGAGCGGGTCCTGGGGGACTAAACACAGCCTCCCAGTTACATGGGGTCTGGTGCGGCACGGTGAGGAAAATATGTATGAGCCCAAATTTCAGGCAAAAGACTGAGGAGTGGGAATGGGTGTCTGACTTGGTTCCTTCTCTACTTTTTTTCTGTAACATGGAGGGAGACAGTGGGGAGCAAAGAGAGGGAAGAAAGAGAGTCTAAAATGCAAAGGCTTGGGGAGACACGAAGAGACAAGGACATATGTGCTATACTATAAATGTATAAATTTGATTTTTCTTCTATGGCCCACTATACACGGTGCCTCCTCTACTGCAGTAGTACAGATAATTTCACATTTTCAGCATTTAATCTAGATAGAGAGGTTTACAAATGCCGCCAATTTTTTTAAAGGAAAGGAAAGGGTTTAGTAAGATTTATTCTGGCTGTCTGAATAAAAGCAGGGTGAACAGCTGCTCTCTAAGAAAGAGAAAAAATAGAAGGAGGGAAAAATAACTTTAAACTGAACAATGGATGGATTCAAATATATATAAAGGAGATCCCTGCACCTCCCAACAACAGAGGGGAGTGTTGTCCAGGAGCGAGGTTCTGAAAAGTCCAGGCTTCTGCCCCAAAACTATGGAGGGCAGCCTGCTTGCAGACAGAACATCATGGGGTAATGGGCCACAAAAATCAGCAGCCTATTACAGGCATTTTCAGATGCATTCTAATTTGAGCATCTTAACTCTATGAAATATTCAAAGCAGGCACCATCCACCACCTTCTTTGGCAGACAAGGACAGTGAACCCCAGAGATACCACTCTGGCACCCTAAGAGAAGGATGACCCTTTGGGGTGATGGGATCGGAAGCCCAGAGCTCTGTTCTCAAGACAGTACATTCATACGGACTCATCCTGGGAAAAGGAAAAAAAAATATGAAGAAAAAACCAAGCAGGGACGCTTGAAACCCCTCATAAGTACCCTTAACAAGTAGCAGCAACGGCCAGTGGGAGGCAGTTGTCAGGTGTACTTCAGCCCTAAATAACTCATCGTTACATGGCTCTCTGTAGCCTGCACCCAGCATGGCGGTCCAGTCAGTGGCCAGTATAGAGCCATGGACAGTGTGCTCCCTTCATCCTGATGCATGGCTGAGAATTGTGGCCAGCCCACAGACAGAACACTTGAGATGCACGCAGACAAGTAAGAGGACAATTCAAAAACCATGACTTACAGGGACGTTTGTAGCCATAATTAGGGTTCAGGAACTTAGCAGTGTGAGGCAGTAAGTGGCAACCACCTGTACAGCTAGGGAGACTGACAGAGCTTCAGGGCCTGCCCTGATGAGGACAACCAGCTGATGTCACTGATGATGGCAGAAATAGGAATTGTGCGTGTGTGCTGGCTCTATGATGCTGGCTACAGGGGTTGTGCCCCACCAGAGTATGGCTAAGGGAACATCCCTGGGTGCTTAGGAAAGGGGGTGGTGTGGGAAGGGTAGTGATTCTGGATGTGGTCTTAGCCAGTGCCTGGGAGCACAGAACAGAGCACAGGTGTAGAAAGAGGATCACAACAAACCAAAGAAGGCTTCCCAACCCAGAGGACCCAAGGCCACTCGTGAGCTCTGTTACTTCAATTCCACTGCCACTGGATAGGAACACTGGCAGAGACCAGGTCAAAGTGCAGAAGCAGGCCAACCATGTATGTCCCAGGGGCAGAGCCCTCCCCAGTCTACTACTTGTAATCGATACGACAGATGGCTCCTTCCATCCTAAGGATGCCCATCCCAACGTTGGGCAGCTGCCTTGCCAGGCTATGTCATATTAACACTTGCTTAAAGCCACAGGCTACAAAGCATAAATAAATCTGAGCCTCTGACATGAACTGGGGACTCAGCCCACAGGACAAAATGAGAAGGCAAAGAAACCTGATGGTACCACTCCTCGACATTTTAAACCTCTTTAAAATCAGTAAGTAAAAGGCACAAAACTTATGCCACTGTACACGTGAGCAAATAACAGAGGGAAGTTATAGATAATATAAAAACCAAAATTACCTTTTCACTCCCGGCCAAATCAACCAAATACAGCTTCCCGCTGAGTTTTTTTTCAGTCTCCACATTCTCTTGCTTAATGTTTATCAGGAAGATACTGTGACTCCGAGAGCTGTGTTCGTTCATGTCTGAAAAGGAAAATGGTTTACTGCTCCGCAGAGAGCATGACAGCAAAGGGAGGAAAGCTCTAGTCTTTAAAACACAGCCAATCATGTCGCCACAGTACAGCTCTCTGCAGTCAGCGAAGCCAATTTTGGGATGTATCTGAGGCCACTGTTTCTTTTAAAAGGAAACAAAGCAAAACATAAAACAAGAAACAAAAATCCCACTCATTGTAGAGAGGACAGTTTTACAATGCCTTCAAATAACAAAGGAATTATCCTAACATTCTTGGGTTCTATAAGAGAGCAGGCTGAGCAAGCCAGGGGAAGCAAGCCAGTAAGTAACATCCCTCCATGGCCTCTGCATCAGCTCCTGCTTCCCGACCTGCTTGAGTTCCAGTCATGACTTCCTTTAGTGATGAACTGCAACATGGAAGTGTAAGCTCAATAAACCCTTTCCTCCCCAACTTGCTTCTTGGTCATGATATTTGTGCAGGAATAGAAACCCTAAGATAGACTACTTAATTTGAAAATTAAAACTGGAGCTGGGGAGAGGGCACAACCCTCTGCAAAGGTCCCTGAGTCCAGGACTCAGCTGGGGAAGGGGGAGAATTGTGAAGACACATGGTGAGATGTTGCCCACAATGCAAGTGGACTTAGCAACAGAGCCCTGTTAAATATACTCACCACTCTGAAATAGAAACCAGAGCTGGAAAGATGATTCAATGGGAAAAGATTCTGCTATCAGCCCTGACATCCGAGTTCAATTCCCAAGCCCCACATGTTAGAGGAAAAGTTTCGGGAGTGGGCTCTCCCTAGCTTCCATGTGCACATCTATATAGTGCGCGCGCACACACACACACACACACAAATAATGTAGAAAAACCCTGACAGAATGATAAGGACACTAGTAACACTGGAGATTCCTCAGCTCTGAAGCTGGCAGCCAGTTCTGGTACACTGTGAATAATTCGTGACTGACAGCTTAAGAAACACATCGAGAAAGTTTTGTTGCGTATATGCGAGTTTCGGGCAGAACAGCCACGAAGCAGTGTTTCCTACACTGTGAGCAAGCCTAGGTCAGCTCTGAAAACTGCCGCATACATGAGCATCATTTCATAAGCTGTGGGGTAAAGAAGAGGCTTAGAATTCTGAGTCGTGGAACTGGAGCCCATCCACACAGGAGCCTTAGACCAGCTCTTAGAAGGTCTTAGACCACTCCTCAACTACTGCTTGAATCTCTTCCATGGCAGCAGGCTTCACCTGGGGCAGCTGCCAGGCTTGGAGAGTCCTGACTGTTGGTCAAGCCTGAGTGCCTAGCCTGTAGCACATCGCATCTTCTTCAACATCAGAGCCCAGAACGTCAACGAACTGCACTGCCCACGCATCCTCTCCTGCTTCTTTTTTTCTCTTCTGAACTTGAAATGCGTAGTTCCTTCAGCTCTGTGTGAACTTACGCTCCGTTGTCCACATCCCTCTGAAAAGGATGGCGCCAGTCTCTTCAAGGAGCCTCCGCACCTCTGATACACACGTGCAGCAACCTGGGATGTGACGCCTGGGCACAAGCTGCCTGGCACCTTGGCTCATGAGTGTGCCTGCTGGGAGCACGTGCTGCAGGGACTCCTCGGAACCTGCCCAGTCTCCTCTGAGGCTCTCTGCATTATTCTCCCTCCACAGAGGTAGAACTCCAACTGTTTTTCCTTGTGTTGGGCATGAAATCATTAGCTTGGGTTTTCTTTCTAAGGCTTTTATCAAAAACCAAGGAATCTCAGGCAGTGGCTTCAAGACCTGAGTCCTGCATACACTCCCGCATCTGTCTGCTCGCGGCTCTCTGCTACCATCCCCCATACCCTCATCACCCAGCCAACCCGCACAGAGGGCAGATATCGACGTGCTACGTGACAGCACGGGCACCACCCCCGCACTTACTTGTCACAGCTACGTGACGGTTCGCTTTGCCCTCATCGATCACATCCATGACCTCCTCCGGGCTTGACACGAACCTCTCAGTGCACCCCTGCAAGAGTCAAAGGCAGGGCAGGTCGGCCATTATTACTGCGGTTGCAAAGCCACAGCATCTCAAAGCAGCTAAGCATCCTTTCTCCCCTAAAGGCACAGCTAAACAGAAAGGCAGTGATGCTGACCAGTAGTGCTTCCCCCTTGCCTGGGGCTTGGATTCTACATTAAAGAGAACTATGAGCTAGCCCCAGGAAAGCTAGCTGTAAAGCTGGAGAAACTGCTTTTTAGGTTCATGTTCAGACCCTAAAGCAATGCTTTCAGAAGGCAGAAATTAAAAGAAAAAAATCTATGAGAGGGGAGGAAATGAGAATGTCCCGCCTCCCCCTCCATCATCCGCCATTTCTGCCATCACACAATAGACAATGCTACAGTAGACTTCTGTGAGGTGCACAGCATACACCAGTGCATTCAATCCCCAAACCTCTTTGAAATACTAAATAGTAGTATTTAATTAATAGAATTCATAAAGAAGGCTGGGTAAAATACTCATAGCTTATACACAAAGTACTGGATTAGATTCCCAGCAAAAATAATAATAATAATAATAATAATAATTTACAAAAAGAAAGCTACATTGAAGAAGATAAATGCTGGATTTTTATAACTATGCCTTTTGGGCACTCTTTCATAGCATCTCATGCAGTATTTGGACAGTGACCACAGAGAAGTGCGCCACATTGCTCCAAGTCTTTGCATACCTTTACATAGGGGACTCTGTTTTTGTCTTCATGAACAGCCAAGTTGGTCTTGGACACTGTGGTGGTGAAAATGACCGCATATAAAGAAAGAAAGGGAAGTTAAAAACCCTGCGCTCTGAGAAGAATGGCTATGGTTAAAAAAGAAACAAGCTTAAGCTGTGGCTGGGAAGAGCGCACAGCCGGAAGGCAAATGGCGCTCTAAATTGTCATCAGCTGTCCAGGCAGACATGCTAACTCCTCTCCACCACCACCACCCCCAACCTCAACTGCAGAGCAAACACAGTGCGTTCAGGTGGAACTTACCGTCAAGCAAGTCCCTTATTTTGTCCAAGTAGATCTCAAAATAGGAAACCTAGTTAAAGACAAATTGAAATTGAAATAGAAATACCATGCCACATTTAAAAGAACATCGCTATGAAACTCATGAAAGCTTTCACAGTGGCTGAGAAGAGGGGACACAAGGGACAGATCAGAGTCCAGAGCACAGAGCCCCAGCCACCCCTCATGTGTTCCTCTTGCTTGGCCACTGTGACCTACCCATCTGTCAACCATGGAACATTCTCTCGCGCTGCACTTCTGACTCCTCTGGTCCCAGGTGTTCCTGACATCACTGCTAGATAGCCTCTTACACGAGGACCCAAGTTTAGCCTTAGCTGAATACCAAGCAAATGTACCAGGTGTGGTAACAGCCCTAAGAGAAAGCATCCTAAACTAAACAAGTGTTGGGCAAACATAGTAGACTTCACCCAATAACATGATGCCACAGCCTCGTCAGATCCACGGGAACACTGCTTACACATCAGCATGAAGGAAGCAAGGGCAGGCTAAGGATGCCTGGAACTACAGGAGCTCAGACAGATAGGTCTGATGAAGACCTATCAGAGAAGGTACTGATGAAGCCACCAGGTTTGGAGTCTGTGAAGAATTGGAACAAATGTGGTTTAATAAACACTATTGGCCAGGTGTGGTAGCTATGCCTATGATCCCAGATCAGAAGGCTGAGTGAGAGGATTGTTGTGAATCTAAGGCTAGCCGGAGCTACAGAAGATATTCTTTCTCAATAACCAAAACCAAACAAAAGATGATTAGACTTCAGAAGGAAAAAGAAGCCTTACAAATAATTACTCTCAAGCTTTAGCCAACCCCACTATATCAGTGTCAACCTCAGAAGCACACAGCCCTAAAAACCACCGCGCTCCTACTGCCTCAGAGCCTCAGATGCCAGAACCCAGAATGAGCTTCTGAATTCCCAGCTGACTCGTCTGATAGCTGAAGTAATGTGATGCTTAAACTAAGAATGAGTTCCGAGGAATCTAATGTACACATGGCCTCAATTTCCTGATCTGGCAAATGAAGCTATTAGTCTTTAAGACGTGAAAAATTCTTTCCAGAATATTACACACTGTTTATATCAGACTCTTTCCTCCCAGATAAGATTTCCCCCATTCTCATAAGCATCTATACAATATAAATAAGAGAACGCACAGCATGAAAATGCAGAGATAGAAAATGGAGCAGAAACTAAAGGAAAGGCCATTCAGAGACCATCCCAACTTGGGATCCATCCCTTGGGCAGGCACCTAACCGGTGCCATGCTGAGCTTGCAGACAGGAGCCTAGAATGGCTGTCCTGAGAGGCTCTGCCTGCAGCTGACTGAGACAGATGCAATTACTTAGAGCCAACCATCTGACTGAGGTCAGGGACCCCAATGGAAGAGTTAGGGGAAGGATTGAAGGAGCTGAAGGGGATTCCAACCCCATAGGAAGAAAACTGAATCAACAAACCGGACCCCTCAGACTAAGCCACCATCCAAAGAGCATGCATGGGCACGCCCATGGCCCCCGCTACACACGAAGCAGAGGACCACCTTGTCTGGCCTCAGTGGGAAAGGTTGTGCTTAATCCTGTAAAAACATGATGCCCCAGGGAAGGGAGATGCTAGCAAGGTGAGATGGGTGGGGGAGCACCCTCTCAGAAACAGAGGACAGGAGGGGGTGAAGAACTCATGAAGGGGGGACCTGGATGGCACAACATTTGAAATATGAATAAATAAATAATTAATTTTTAGAGAAGAAAAAAATAGTCGCGGGCTACATGATAACATAAACAACAGACCACATATATGGTAGCAGTCCCATAAGATCATATTACCTAGTGATAGCATAGATTCCTGGTTTTGCATAGGTTATCTATGATGTTTACACAATGAGCAAACTGGATAAATCCCACCATTAAGCCAATCTCGATAGTCGCTGTTCAGTTGTGAAGCTGCACTGTGCCTACCCAGGTGAAACTTCAGAGCTGGACCTCCCCTACCTCTGACCTAGACCAACTGCTCACTCCAGTCTTTCCCGTTGCCACACTCACCTCTGTGCCGTCCTCAAAGCCCAACTTCAGTCATCTGTAACCAGGCTCTCCTGAGGCTGGCCTCATTCTGGTGTCAGTCTATTCTAGTTCATGACTGTCTAACTGCCACTGAGATGCCCCACTACCCGGAGATTTGTTTTTAATGTTTTTCATACATGCACACAATGCATTCAACCATATTCACATCTCAGTTTTGGGGATCCTAAACATGTGATTTTACTTCCACAAAATTACACAGAAAAGTCGGTTACATCTAAAAAGTAGCCATGAACCATGGACCACCAAGCCTGGCAATTAAGTTCCTCTTCCTGTTTAATACAAGTTAAAACAGAATGCTCATGCATTAACTTCAGCTTTCTGGAGGTGTCAAATTTCATTTTGTTATTTCAAATGCTTTGCGAGACCAGGCAGAAGGGAAACCAACAGGCATTGTCCGGCAGAAAAACAACAGCATGATCACAAATAACATTCAAAGCCTCTACGGGACGCATTAAGGAACAGATTTTCAATATTGCCTTAACCGGGCCCATTTGGCTTAGCCTGTTAGCACATAAGTTCAGAATGCATAGTCCACACAGCTAATGTGTCCATTTACAATTCTTATTAATAGAAAGGCAAGTTTAACTAGGAAATGCACAATGGGAGCCTGCACGGTAAGATTTGACTCAAGAGACTGAGGGAATATTCTTCCCCTCCCCCCACCATTTCAAGCCAGGGCCATTCTTAATCGTAATAAGATTCTGCCACAAGACACTATTTCCAGGGCAGTAATTGGTTTAACATCTTACTCAGGATTATCGCTTAAGACCTCTACAGTAGTTTAAAGTGTGTCAGCATAAACAGCCTTACAGAAGCACTAAGCTTCTAAATCTTGATCCCATCAAAGCAACAAGCTGTGTATCCTCAGACATAGGAAGCCTGGCTAGGTTCAGAGAAGCAAGCTTTCAGCGACAAAGGGACCTGGGGTATGCTGGATGTAACTCATAACTGTACAAACAGCAATAGCTTTTGAAATGTAAATTTAGGAACAGCTTGCTGTAGAAATAAATAAGGGGAGAGGCTTTTGAGTGCTGCATTTATTTATCTTGTGCAGGTGTGGGAAGGGCCTGAGCCCTGGTGCACATGTGGAGAAAACTTGTGGGAGGCGGTTCTCTTCCACATGTGGTGCTCAGAGGCTAAACTTGGATTGTCAGGCTTGGCAGCAAATGCCTTTACCCATTGAGTCATCTACCAGGCCAGAAAGAGGCCTAATACAATGAAAAAGGTACCAAGTACTAGTTGGTGCTAGGGTCTGTACTGTAACTCGGACATCTGTCTATGTCTGAACTTCTGCTCCCGCATTACTAACCTACTGGGTCATGTGTTGGTACCAAGGTTCAAGCCTCCAGGACAGCTTCTGCACTAAGCTACTCTGCCATCTTAGAACAGCCTCTCGTCTCCCTGCCCTTCAACCCCTCTAGGCACAAAGATGGAGAAGCAGACATTGTGTGTATCGGAGCACAGAAGCAGGGCAGGGACTGCTCTGGGCTGGCCAGCCAACCCCTCCCCAGGAGAAGGCAGGATTGCAAATACAGACCATTCATCAAGGGGCTGCCATGCTGCCCAAGACCACGCCCAACAAAACAGAGAGCAAAGTTCAGAATCAAAAGAAAGAAAAAATGGAGAAGCGTAGGGGCCCAAGGCAGTATGTTTTGGGGTGGTGGAAGTATTAAAGATTGACATGAGAATGATGATTATATAGTTTGGGAAATAAACTAAGCCCCTCAAAAGAAATGTGTTTTTAAAGGATGAAATTTATGCCATATGAACTATATTTCATTTTTTATAATTTAAAAACAAAGAAAACCCAGGGCTGGAATTTCCTAATGCCCAGTCTGTTCTACACTGGCCACACAGTCTCTCTTTCTCTGTTTAAACAAGTAGCCTTCTGGAATTTACAAAGAAGTTTAAACTTTCTTTTTTTTTCTCTTTCTGATTTATTTATTTATTTACTTATTTATTTATTTATTATATGTAAGTACACTGTAGCTGTCTTCAGACACTCCAGAAGAGAGCGTCAGATCTCATTACAGATGGTTGTGAGCCACCATGTGGTTGCTGGGATTTGCACTCAGGACCTTCGGAAGAGCAGTCAGTGCTCTTAGCCTCTGAGCCATCTCTCCAGCTCGAAGTTTAAATTTTCTAATTTAACAGAAATAACAATTGAGTAGAGGTCTCTCTTTCAATTCAAAATTAAGCAAGATTAGCATTTCTGGGTTAAAACAAAATAATAACAAAGAGGAAGAGAAAAAAGGCAGGCGAATTCCCAGCCAACACTTCCCAAAGCAGGGTGACTGTGTCATTATACAGGGAGTGGGGGGTGCATTCCTTCTGAGAATCACACTATTCATGACAGCATTTGAACTTGTGATAAGTTTAGCACTGGTCAAAAAAGTATTTTCCAAGTTTATTTGGCCACATAATGCTTTTCTCTGGCTGCTTCCCTGTTGGTAACGCAAGGGATTGTGTTCCAGGGAACTCACACTGAGAACCGGTGTCTGGACCCACACACATACATATTCCTGGACAATCCTCAGAAACACATAGGGAAAAGGGGAGAATCCAGGCAATGGGTATGATGATTCCATCCTAAAGGGAGCGGCGTGTATGTTTTTATGTTCCTATTTCAAGCAAACCAATCCAAATGCTTGGTACTGACCGAAATTAACTTAGGGTCTGCTTCCCAGAGAGTAACACTTGAACTAAAAGAAGCCATCTTGTCCATCTATATAAAAGGAGAAAGACTGAGTAATGTGACTTGGGGCCTAGTGGCCTGCCTTGTTCTTAGTGAAAAGCACTTACCTTGATATGAAACTCCAGGTTCTCGTCCATGGAATAGATGTGATCAAAAATATCATGTGCAATCCTCGGTATGATACCCATAAGCTGAGGATCGTGCAGCTTCCCCTGTGAGCAAAAGATTGAAAACAGTCAAAGGAGAGCTAGGAATAGGAGAGCAGTGGGGTTTGCCTTTTCCAGGTAACGCTGTTACGTCTGTAAAATCCAAGTTGACTGTGTGGGTCATGTTTTGTTTGTTCCTGTATGACAAACACAAGTTTCCAGAACGATTGGTAGGGAAGGCAAGAAATAGGTGGGCATAAGTCCTGGATCAATCCAGGGCTTTTGAAGCAGAACCTACAAAACAGGAAGCACACACACACACACACACACACCACACACACACCCCAGCTGTTGGCTCCCTGGGGAGCTCGCCTCTGTTTCCAGCAGAAGGCTGTCCTGGCTATGTGTGTGAGAGGGAGGGGCACCATCTCCCCTCCTGTGTGAATCTACACACATAGAAGCAGTGGAAAGGAAGGGAAGGAAGAAGGCAGGAGGAGAGAGAACATGCCTTAGTTTAACTTGTAATAGAGACTGGCCAGAAAACAAGTCCAGATAAGCTAATCCCAAGTAAAATCGACTTCAGAATGGACAGGTTCAACCATCGTTCAAGATTTTCTAAAATCCTTACTCAAAAATACCCTCTTCAGGATCATTTTACAGACCAGCCAAGAAAATCCATTCCATTGATCTCTGTGAAATCAATAATTCTTCTACTGAATGATTCTAAATATGCTTTTTACTCCTTTTAATACGTAAATTAACTTAAAGGGTATTCTTAAATTCCTTTTCCCCAGTTTTATACATTTTACCAACCAGGTGGAGGGATAAATACTTATTTTAAGCATTGCTAAATACACATTTATGCCCAGAATTTCTTTTTCCATCTATGAGGGATCTCAAAAGATGCCATGAATATGTAGAAGCCCTGTGGGAGGGAATGGGAGAGACAATATCTGACAATTCTCACCACAGGAATCCTGAAGTCCTTAAAGCCTTGGTGTAACCTTAAGGTACACAACTCCACAGAATCTTCTCATAATCTCATGGTGAAATGACTATTCAAGTCTTCTCCCAAGGACAACTTATTCACCATGAACACAGCCTGTAGATCTACAGTGATGGTATACCGGAAGATTTTAGACTTTTAGGGAGTTACAAAATTCTAGAAACAGTTTTCTCCTTAGTCCTTGGGGATGCCCAGCAACCTTTATAGATTCGCACTGACACCTGCTCCACACCTTCTTAGTCAGCAACCTTTACAGATTCACACAAACACCTGGCCCACATCTGCCCAGTCAGCAACCTTTACAGATTCACACAAACACCTGGCCCACATCTGCCCAGTGCCCTGAAAGCCAACTTTGTTTTCCTTGATTAATCCTTTTTCCTCCAGGTCTTCCGCACACAATGCTCTCCTAAAAGGAACTTCCTTTTAGGAGAGCATTTGTTCTTCCAAACATTTGAGTTTGGAAGAGCAAAATCCCACATGGACAGAATCATTAAAGATGTGCCACCAAGCACTTGACATCCCAATATCTTGGCACATCTGGCTCCTGACTCCCTACTTATAAGCAATAGGAACACAGAGTTCAGATATGCCTGGCTGCTCTAATCTGGCTCTCTGGCATGCTACCCTCATCTATCAAGCAATAAATCCAATGATGTATTTACACTGTGTTTTTGTTTGGTCCGAGACACATTCTGGGGTTACTGCATAACATTAGTGCAGAGTTCAACAGAATACATGACGTGTTCCTGCCACAGGAAGGTCTCAATACATGTTAGCATATAGCATTCAGCTCCCCACAGGTGCTCACTGCGCTGGGGTGGGGCTGACCTGACCTCAGAAGTTATGAGGCAACGCCCTACTCCAGGCTACTACCTGATGGCACCTAGGAAAACAGCACCAAGTAACTGAGCCTCAGGCTTTCAAATCCTGATCACATTTAAATCACATAGGTCATCATAAACACAAGCAAAACATACGGCCACAAGCTGTACCCTGCAGAGACTATTGGCAAAAAGAATTCCTAGGATTAAAAGATAGATCTTCTTCTAGTTAAATTTTACTGCTCCACTCAGCCAATCAAGTCTTTTCTACCAAAGGCTCCAGGGCTCTTGAATAATCCATGATAATCCATGAGAGCTTCTTCTCCGTGGTCCACAACCAGAGAAGAATGGTTGGTAATCTAAAAATCACTTATACTTGGCTCAAAGTTGTTTTCCTAGATGGTTCTCTTCCAATAGATCATCTTTTATTGACTCCTGACTTAAAATTAGCCTACCAAAATAACCTGGGGCAGGGAATATGTGTATAATACTGAATAGTATCTGCATCTGCAATGGCGAATATATATGCACATGTAGGATATATGTGTGGTATATGGGAGGGTATGATATATGTGACATGTATCTGTTTATTGTGTGGCAGTGTGAAAAGAAATGTACGTATATGTGCATGTGTGTGTATATAATGTATTTGTGTGGGATGCATGTATGTAGAGGATGTCTGAACAGTAAATGTGTGATATATATGGAATGTGTGTGGCATATATATAAACACGTGACATACTGCTGCATAAATGAGGTGTGTCTGTGTCTATATGATGTATGTGGGAGATGTATGTGATCCACGTAGAATGCTTGTGTGTGACATATATGGAAAGAGTATATATAATATATATGGAATGCCATGTGTGTCCATGTGCATGTGTATGTGTAAAGATCATACTGTTTCCAGATGAAACATACATGCACAGATATATTGTGGTTACCAGAGTGTGAAAAGAGGTAAACTCAGTGACCATGAAGGCCCTTCCGGCTGAGGTAGCAGAGACGAGTCCTTGGGAGCACCCGAGTGTACAGGATGATTGCCATCTAGGCTGGGCAAAGGCTGTGCGCAGCAGGGGCGAGCTGGCAGCAGCAGAAGCAGGAACTGAGAGCAAGCAAGCCTATCAGAGACAGCCAGCATGTAGCTTGGCTCAGGGCTAAGAGCGGCACCGTGGAGAGAGGTGGGCTGCTGTCTATCGCTCCTCTCAGGGAGTAAATAGGACAAAGGCTTCACAGCTGTGCTCTGTGCGACTCTCTCCAGAAACTTCTCCAACTGAATGCAGCCATCCAGGAGCAAGGACGGAAGAAGAAACAGGGCATGGCCCACTGGCCTCTCCACAAGGCTCTCCGTGGTCTCTGCCAGGGGCCTCCTTGACATCCACAGTTTCCTCTAACACTGCAGGTGGGAAAGCAAGAAGCCGGCAGCATTTGCGCACCATGTACTCTGCGTTTTGTTCAGAATCATTAGGCAGGTTTGCAAGGTGGCTGGAGAAACTACGGGATTCCTATGGTCTCCAGATGTCCCTCTGAACAGAAAGAAAACCACAGACTGTCTCCAGCCTTCTCTCTCAGCGTGCTGAAGAGACCCACTGAGTGCAGAGACCAAGCATCATCCCTTCCAAGCAGCAGACCAAGTGCTGAGACAAGCCCCACCCCAGCCTGTCTGCAGCCAGCATCCCATCCTCTCCAGCGCCCTGATAGGGCCACCGTGCATGGTGGCGCCTGCCATCCTCAGGGCCAGGCCTATTTTACCTGAAAATCCCCTTTATCATGAGGAGCTAATCTTTCCAGTTTAATGGGGGATAATTATGTGTTGTTCTTTTTTAATAGATGATATGTGCAACACCACTGGGATATCAGGCCCAAAATTGGAGAATTAAAAAAGAAAAAAACATTTTAAAATGTGACAGTCTGCTTACTTGGGAGCTAACACCCCTTCTGGATGCTTTTCAAAGATTTCTGTGTGTAATGCTGAATATCTACAATCCTCCTTTTAGAAAATGCACTGCCTCAGAGCATTTCTTATTTAATTGCATTCCAGGGTCCTGAACTTCTGTTCCCTACAGTCTATGATTTTTAGCTTGCAGCAATCCCCTTCCCCCAGCTTCTGCTCTACAGACTCCTACCCGCCCCCCCCCAACCCCCGGCCTCTCAGCACCCACAGAGCAACAGGATCCAGCACAGGACAAGGTTCAGCCAGCTCCTTCCAGCTGCAGGCAGAGGTCATAACAAAGAGAAGTAACTCATGATGAATGACAAACACGCACAGATGACAGAATCTGGGGAACTCAGGTGGGAACTGTATGGAATCCAGCTCCTCTGAGGTCCCTTGGGGTGTGTTCAAGGCCCCAAAGGCTCAAGTGTCCCCACAGCAGTCCAGGACCGCCACAGTCTTCCCCATCAGCTACACACACCCACTTTCCTCTAACACATTCCCCTGCAGGGCAGTCTCTCTCAGTGTCTACAGTTTTTAAGTTTCTGACATTTCACAAAATATTTTACATCTGTCAATGATAAATTAAACCCAAAAGCTTAGAGTTCACTCTTGCAAGCATTCCCTAATAGTTTGGTGATTTGAAATAGTAAAGGGTTCTTCTTTCATGTTATAGAACACCTTACTCATTTTCCAAAACCTAAAAACTGATGGGTTCCCTCTTGAGATCCCAAAGGAACACTCTCTCTCCCTGCCTTTCTCTTTTTCCTCTCTGTCTGTCCTCCGTCCTCCATCTTCAGCAGAAGTGGGGCTAGGAAAGTATGCAACTACAACTTCCCCAGAGCCTGCAAGACAGACCCCGGTTGACCTTGAGAGAAAAATGGGGGGCCAAAGTGAGGGCATGGAAACGCCAAGGCCAGGTCTTCTGGAATGGACTGCTTAGGGAGTGAGGTGTGCAGACAACTAGCTACAACTAGCTAATGTGACCCGTGTGTCCGGCAGTGGTCCTGATGGAGAACAGGAGGCATATGCGCCTCATGTTTCTTTAATTTGCACAGTCTCCAAACCACTTTGTCTTCTGCAAACTGGGCAAAAGAAAGTCAACACAACAGAAATGAGGTCCCCAGCATCCCAGCCCACACTCCAATCAGTGCACAGAACATCAGAGCGCTGAAGAGTTTAGCCCTGCGCCTTTGAAATCTCCTCTTCAATAGGAATGATTCATGAGCTAAATCTATTCTGCAGCAGCCGTCTCAGGGCTGTTCCCAGGAGGGATTCATAAATGAAAAAACCTTAGTTTGGAGGATTAAGGATTCATCCTACCCTGCTGCTTGTAAGCTGAATTCTCCAAACTAGCTCTATGGTTCTGTCTCATATAATAACCTTCCCCTCTCCTCTCCTCTCCTCTCCTCTCCTCTCCTCTCCTCTCCTCTCCTCTCCTCTCCTCTCCTCCCCTCCCCTCCCCTCATTGTTACTTCATAACTGTAATTTTGCTACTGTTATGGATCATAATGTAAATATATGATATGCAGGATATCTAATATGTGCCCCCAAACGGATCGCACCCCACAGGTTGAGAACTGCTGCTTTAGACAAATTATCCAGCACCAGAGGTTCTCAGGAGCTCCTGGTAAAAAGCAGAAAGGGGGGCAGTAAAGAGCTCCTGTTCAGAAGACAGCCTGAAGCCACAAGCTTCTCAAAGCATGAGTGAGGCACCCCTTCCAGTGTCTACGCAGTTCTAGCGAGTTCCCTACCAGGGCACAGGCAATGAGCATATCGGTTCATGTTCATTCAGGCTGTGGGCAAAGTGTGCTGGGCCTGCTGGAGAACCTAGCCCTAAACACAGGGCAGGCAGAGCTAGCACACTGGTGCTGCTTTAACAAATGCTTTCTGGGGCCTCTTCTCAGTGACAGCCACTGTTAAGACATGTTAAAAGAAATGGACGAAGGCTGAAAGCACAGCTCACTGGCAAAGTGTCTGCTTAGGATGCAGAAGGCCCTGGGTTCAAGCCCAAGCAATGAAAGTAAAGAAAAAGAAATCACAAAGATAAAAACAAGACCATGAAAATTCCTGCTCAGGGAAATTGCAGTTTCTGCTAAATTCACCCAGTGCTACAAAATCTTCAGTGTTCAATCTAAGAAAATGGAAAAACCACAATCGTGAAAACGTTAGAATTTTGTGAAACTATTCCATTTCAAAGATAAATCTCTATATACAGACATACATAGATACATTCAAACAGGCAGGCATCATGAAAGTCAAATAAAAGTCTCTGTAGTCCAGATTTAGTCTAGGACCCAACCTCTTTAAGTCTCTGCCCTATGGGGTTTTGCTTTGTTTTATTTTTAATTTATTCTTAAGGGACTGCCTTCCTCAGAGGACTGCCCTGCACATGGAAAACGACCAAATGATTTTTACAACAGGTCCTGTCAGGGTGAACTGCAGTCCATAAGAATTGACACTGCTAATTACCTATTCATAATGGTTGTAGCAGCAGTGGTGTGTGTGTGTGTGTTTCTGTGTGTCTGTGTGTGTTTCTGTGTACGTGTCTCTGTGTGTGTCTGTGTATATGTGTTTGTCTCTCTGTGTGTGTCTGTGTGTGTATGTGTGTATGTATTTATGCATGTGTGTCTGTGTGTCTCTCTCTGTGTGTGTGTGTGTGTGTGTGTGATGCTGGGGATCTAACCCAGAGCCTCCTGCAAGCTAGGAAATCTCCTTGGCACACCCCCCTTATCTGACTGTTTTTTTAATGAAATCAATTGTTTCAATTGAACAGACAATTCAACAAAGGTTTTTTTTTTTTAAACTCTAAATTCTTGAGACTTTACTGCTCACTTTAAAACTCCCCAAGGACAGACACCAGGTGGCTAACCCAGCCATCTCTGCTGTCACACGCATCCCAAGCTTGGCTGGAGCACTAGCCACCTCGGACACTGACAATACAGACTTACCTCCATGGTATGAGTTTTCCCCGAGGACGTCTGCCCGTATGCAAAGATTGTCCCATTGTAACCCTCAAGGACATCTGCAAGCACAGGAGAGATGAGCATTAATTCATTGTGTCAATCCTACACTGGCATCGGTGGCATGGTGTAAACTTACAGTTGCCAATGGCCCGCCTCTGCCTTCCCATACAAATGATAGCTGCCTACTGCGGTTCCTTTTTAATTGTGATTGAGAAACAAGAACAGAAATGAGAGTCCGCTCTCCCACAAACAAGGAGAAAGGGATTCTCATTTCTACAGACTGAGTGTCGGAAGGGGAAGAGCCTTTTTCAGCTCCCCGAAGCTTTCTTTCGCCGAGGTGTTAGTAGTCTCTTGCGCTGTTGGGGAGGAAAAGCCAGCAGGCTTGTGGTTTCTGGAGACTAGAACATCTTGCCTGGAGGTTTGGTCTCTGTCAGCTCAAATCTGGATCCTTTGGGCCATTTCCCATGAAGGCCTCACCAGAGTCCCATCACACAGACTAGAACTAGGGGAGCGAACGCACCACAGTGCAAACTGAGCTCCACAGTGGATCCAGTCGCCCTGGAAACCAGCAGGCCTGACTTAAACTTAGAGCCTCTGGTTTTTTCAGTGCCTTGCTAGCGGGCCTGGACCCATCAGCATCAGGAATTTCTCTTAATTACACAATAAGCACACTGTGAAAGTCCATGAGCCAGGCAGGCTGGCTTCCGTTTCACACAGGGAGGAGGGGAGGTGTGCGGGTGGGGGCTGCTTTAGGTTGTGGAGCTGAAGATCGTCAGTGGGAATTCTTTCAGAGCAGCAGAGGTGATTAAAACATATTCCCTCCTGCCTTCCCCTCCTCTCTACAACCATCGAGGAAAGGGAAACAATGCATAATTAATATCCTTGACCCACCACTCTGCACCAAGGGAGGAATTCTTAATGTGGTTGACGGTGAGGGCAAGGAGAAATGCCCTAAATAGAGGAAGCCACTTGGGGCCATGTGAGAGAGTGTGCCAGCCAGTCACCTCCATTTACTTCAGACTGGGATGGTCCCCTCTCTTCTCTGAATCTTATTATGCTGGCTTTGGTGGTGGCTTTGGTGGTGGCTTTGGTGGTGGTGGTGGTGGTGGTGGTAGTGGTTTGTTTTGCTTGCTAGGTTTTCAAAAGAAAAAAAAAAGAAGAAAGCATACTTATTTTACTAATCCAAAATTGTTAGAGTATGACTTAGAATCAGAGACAGAAGGAGTTTCGGTGAACTAAAAAAAATAAAATAAAATCCTACCAGCCCTTCCATATGCCTTTGTATCAAGTTGGGGGTGGGGAATGCTCCCATGTATCTGTCTTCTACAACTGGTTTTTGAAAGTGGTTTCCCTAGTAACAGCAGAAAGAAGAGAAAAAAAAAACCTGAAGAAGTCGGTGTTAGGGTTAGACGTTTAAGCTTCAGTTTCTAGGAAAATGTCAACTCTCGGAGAAAAGATTCCTCTGGGGCTGGAGGCAGCGCCAGCGCCGTGAGCCTCCACACTATGGTGAAACGTGATGAACGTGTATTTTGAGGGACCCAAAGAAGGAGGTTCCGTCCTTCCTTCAGTTGTGATGTTAATGTTTAATACTCGCAGCACAAACACCTTCAGACAGTTGGAATGTCAACTGCTGTCACATCAGAAAGCTTTTTATTTATTAGAAATCAAACATCTCTCCTCAAACTCAAGGGACTTCCCTGCTTTACGTGCCTGTGTTTGTAGTGCTCCAGGTCTGGCCGTCCATCCAGCTTCTGACCTAGCTCCTTTTCTCGGAAGTGTGGAAACCTGCCATACTCTAAAGGAAACTGACTTCGGGGCCTGAATCCAGTCTGTACTCCTTCCTCCACCATCTGCCTCTTCCTCTGGCATCTCCATGAGGCTTCAGGGCTGTTCTCACCAAGCTCAGGACAGTGTCTCACCAAGCAGGTAGTTTACAGTCCCCGTTCTCCTGTGTTTACAAACTGGGTCACAGCATCAAGTCTCGGACGGGTGGGTAGAGTAGTTCTTTAGCGGGTACAAATGCTGGCTTCAGTCCTCAGCAACCCATAATCAAGGAGTGACGTCACACACCTATAATCCCAGCTCTAATGAAATGGAAACAGAACTTGAAGGGAACCCCTAGCTCCATGAGGGTCTGAGGATACCCTGAGCTAAATGATAACCCATTTAGGACCCCATTAAAAAAAAGGAGCACGCCTACGTGACTTTGGCTCATGCTGGGCTGAGGTACTGAGAGGCATGTGGGACTGTACTCAGAGAAAATCCCTTATCTCTATTATGTCAACACTGAGCACAATTTTCTTATGTTTTTTAATAGAGAACATATAGAACCCACTAAAGCACATTCTGATTGGCCTTTAAAGTACCCAGAATCATCTTACAATTAATACATTTTAGAGAACATCCCGGATCAAAATTGAACAAAGCTGATGTTGCCCTCTATTGACTCAATTCTGAACTAAAAGATAATTTTAAAAGATAAGGTCCTGTTAACCTAGAGTTGTCTACTTTCTCAGATTTGAGAGGGTGCGTTTGTTTATTCCATGTGTGTTTTGTGGTTAGTGGAGAGTGCTGGCAGAGAAAGCCAAGGGTGACCAGTGCAGCTCAGGGGCTGAACCAGCTCGCTCTGCTGAGAGAAGATTCGAGCACCGGCTCGTGCTGGGCCCTGTGCAGACAGCCACATACTGCAGATCAGGCCAAGGCTCCTAACCAAAAGGCCTACAAACTTTCCATCGCAGCAGCAAATGGCCGACAGTACTTGGGCTCCAGAAACACATTTGTGTTAGTCTCTGTGGAGCAGAATGACTATTTCCACACACTGGCCATGTTCTTCCAGACAGAAGCTCCCTTTGTGATGGTGTCTGGCATGATGTGAGCTTAACTCCCACCACTGAGCCCCACACCTCTCAGGCCAGTGTGTGTCCAACCAGCAGCCCGGCAAACCTAGAAGCTCCTGCTACAAGTGACAAGTGGCATCTTATCTCCCAAGAGTGAGGGAGAGGACAGAGGACACTGGCTGGCTCAGAAGCTCCAGCACGTGCCCTAGGCTCTGCTTACTCCTGAGTAAGACAGGAGCAGAAGTGAGTGCTTGGTGACAACTGGGGACAGTTCATCACACCTAGACGTCAGCATTCCTAAGAGGCTGCCCAGCCGACTAAACCTCCCCAGGTGAGATGGTGTTGTGTCGGGGGCACTAGGTCTTTGACAACAGCTAAAGGCTGCTCTGTTTGGGATCCTAAGGTTTGCCAGCAAATCAAACTACTCAAGCTGCCCATGACTGCAGAATGAAGGCCCAGGCTCCGTGCACCAAGGGCAGCAAAGAGACACTTCCATCGCAGTAAATGGCGGACAGTTCTGAGCTCGAGAAACACATCTGCTTTAGATGCACACACTGACCCCTCAAAAGCCTCTGCATTTCCCAATGGAAGTTCAGCCACGACCGACCAGCACAAGGCTCTGGGGCCGCAGTGGCTGTTCCTTCTCCTCTCCCCTCCTCACACACTCACTCCTATCCCTGGGATTTTGGGCTGTTAGTTAATAGTCCATACGGCCTGGTTGAAAAAGAAAGGAAAGGCAAGATAGCCAGTTTGTCAGTCGGCAAACTAGGTCTCAAGGCCCAGACCAGCTCATTCTTACAGATTTGGCCAATGTGCTTTATTCTCTGAGCATCAAATGCCACTTTAATATGGTAGGCAAAGTAGTGTTCACACCTCATCAACTGAAGCTTTAAGATGCGACATCTGAGGTGCTTGAGAGCAGACGTAATACAGAGCATACAGAACGATGGGACGGATCTGAGTGGATCTTCCTAAGCTTAAAGCTTTCCAGTCTGCCCACCAGAGGATGCAGGCAGACCGCCTTTGGCGACCTCATTTGTACTCAAAACCTTACACCACTCCCTCTGAACTACCCAAGTGCGCCGCACTGCTTGTGTCTTCAGGCTCTTGCAGTTCCTGTGCTGCTACAGCTCCAGTATTATCTACAGTCCCAGGGGGAGGGGTGTGCAAACCTTTCTAAGAAGCTTTCCTCAGTTCTCCACTCCCTCCCCTCACCCACCAAACTGGCACAAAGTGGCACTCCCCTGTGTGGTCCTGGCATGGTACACACACCCATCTTAACCTACCTAGCACCTAAATGTACGGTCTATGCAGATGCCTCTTCTATACTGAGAGTTCCGAGCAGACAGTCTTAGATGTTTTGGTGACTCCAGTCCCTGGCGGTGCTTATCAGGTGTTAAGCACTTAATATTACCTGAAATAAATAACTGTAGCTTAAAGAAATCAACTGGAAAAAAAATTTAAAAACCACCTTCTCTAAGCATTTGGGCAGTCCACATTCCATTGCTTTGGAAGGCAAAGAAGGCCTAGAGCGGCTTCTGCTGACTAGGATACAGTTACCAGGACTTCAACAATATCTGGTAACCATGGAGTTTAACGCCTAGGCACCCACAGGAGCCTTATTTGCCGTGATTATAGTTACAAACCTTACAACCTCTTCCCACAGAGATGGAAAGATCTTCACACTCTTTCAGTCAACACTTCGAAAAACACAACAAAGATGGGAGTGTGGGAAATGCCAGGACTCTAAAATCGTAAATCAGGCTCCGGAAGGGTTTAGATAGACAAAGACAGAGCTCATCGGCCTATAGCAACATCATGAGTCAGGAGACCATGCTGATCTTCAGAATCACTTAATTCACATCTCAGACTCCTCACCCTGTCACAATCCTAACTTGGGCAGGGCTCTTATGACAAGATGACCCAGTGGTGCTCTACTGTGTACTCCAAGAAGGTTTTGTTTATACGTGTATGATTTACCTTACTGATGCAGAAAGGAAAGCCATTGCCTCTCGCAGGAGCCTTGGAGGTTACTTTTAAAAGTTCAATAAGGTATCTGTCAAGCCTAGGAAGATAGAGGAGGCCCATGAAAAAGGAGAGGTGAAGAGGTCTGAAGAGCAATACTGGATAAAAGAAAATATAAAGTATGAAGAAGAGAGGATAAGGATCTAAGGTTTTAAATAGGGACAGCGATCAGAAATGAAGACAGAAGAGTTAGGCAGGGTGACCTAACCCAAATTAAGGATGGACAAAGAACCTAACAGAAACCTACTACTTTGGAAATTCATTAAAAAAGAAAATTACTGTTGAGAATAGTTTTAGCTATCCTGGGTTTTTTGTTATTCCAAATGAATTTGAGAATTGCTCTTTCTAACTCTATGAAGAACTGAATTGGGATTTTGCTGGGGATTGCGTTGAATCTGTAGATTGCTTTTGGCAAGAACTTCTGGGGGAATCAGTATCCCAGACCTCAAACATAACTACAGAGAAATAGTGATAAAAACTGCATAGTATTGGTACAATGTCAGGCAAGTGGATCAATGGAATAGGATTGAAGACCCAGAAATGAACCCACACACCTATGGCCACTTGATCTTCAACAAAGGAGCTGAAAACATCCAGTGGAAAAAAGATAGCCTTTTCAACAAATGGTGCTGGTTCAACTGGAGGTCACCATGAAGAAGAATGCGAATTGATCCATTCTTATCTCCTTGTACTAAGCTCAACTCCAAGTGGATCAAGGACCTCAACATAAAACCAGACACACTGAAACTAATAGAAAAGAAACTGGGGAAGACCCTAGAGGACATGGGCACAGGGGAAACGTTTCTGAACAGAACACCAATAGCTTACACTCTAAGATCAAGAATTGACAAATGGGATCTCATAAAATTACAAAGTTTCTGTAAGACAAAGGACACTGTCAAAAGGACAAAACATCAACCAACAGATTGGGAAAGGATCTTCACCAACCCTAAATCCGACAGAGGGCTAATATCTAATATATACAAAGAACTCAAGAAGGTAGACCCCAGAGAACCAAATAACCCTATTAAAAAGTGGGGTACGGAGCTAAACAAAGAATTTTCACATGAAGAACTTCGGATGACTGAGAAGCACTTAAGAAATGTTCATTAGTCATTAGTCATTAGGGAAATGCAAATCAAAACAACCCTGAGATTTCACCTCACACCAGTCAGAATGGCTAAGGTTAAAAACTCAGGAGACAGCAGGTGTTGGTGAGGATGTGGAGAAAGAGGAACACTCCTCCGCTGCTGGTGGGATTACAAGATGGTGCAACCACTTTGGAAATCAGTCTGGCGGTTCCTCAGAAATCTGGACATGACACTTCCCGAAGGAGCCTGCTATATCACTCTTGGGCATATACCCAGAGGATTCCCCGGCATGCAATAAGGATATATGCTCCACTATGTTCATAGCAGCCCTGTTTGTAATAGCCAGAAGCTGGAAAGAACCCAGGTATCCCTCAACGGAGGAACGGATACAAAAAATGTGGTATATTTACACAATGGAGTACCATTCAGACATCAGAAACAATGAATTCATGAAATTCTTAGACAAATGGATGGATCTGGAGAACATCATACTAAGTGAGGCAACCCAGCCTCAAAAGATCAATCATGGTATGCACTCACTGATAAGTAGATATTAGCCTAGAAATGTGGAATACCCAAGACATAATCCACATATTAAATAATGTCCAAGAGGAACGGAGGAGTGGCCCTTGGTTCTGGAAAGACTCAGTGCAGCAGTATAAGGGAATACCAGAACAGGAAAGTGGGAAGGGTGGGATGGGGGAATGGGGCAGGGAAGAGGGCTTATGGGACTTTCGGGGAGTGGGGAGCCAGAAAAGGGGAAATCATTTGAAATGTAAATAGAAATATATCGAATAAAAAAAAAGAAAAAAAGAAAATTAAATTAAATACATACACACACACAGAGAGAGAGAGAGAGAGAGAGAGAGAGAGAGAGTTTGAACATAGATACCCTGCATTAATTGACAATGATCCCCCTAGAAGACATGAGTTATTAAATGAAATCTCAGTATCAAGTATGGGATAGCTCACTAGAGTTATTGCTCAGGGAGGGGTCTGAAGGCCCTGAAACAATACAGGCTTACCATTGTTTTTGGTTTTGCAGCACAACTAGATGACTAGACCTTCCTGCTGAAGACACCAACGCATTGGTTGTATAACATAGAGAAATCAGCGGAAGCTTCTGGAGGCTTCCTCCCTGCTGGTTAGCCTGATAGGACCAGAAGGCGCTATGCAGGCCACTGGAGGAGAGAAGGCATCAATAGCATGCCTGCAGCCTCCATGCTACGACACCAACTCGCCAGGGAAGACTCACTCTGGCGCCATAGTGGCATGAGGTTAGATGGATAACCAACTAGTCTTGGCTTGGATTTGAGGCCTACTTCATAGAAAGGAATTTACACCTGATACTGTAAACCTGACCTTTGCCCATAGCTCAGGAGATCACTGGCCCTAGGGAGGGACAGATTATTTGCTAATCAGTCCTACCATCAAACTGCCTTGTCAATATTTATGCCTATACCCAGTGATTGTGCTGCCCTCGACCTTGGCTTCTCTCTGCTGTAGCCAACAACTAAAGTACAGACTTGGATCTGAGTCTCTGAGAGTGAGTGTCTCTGCGAGTGACTGCTCAGCCCTGATGGGATGTCTAGCTCCTATGCTCCCCAAGGCTCAGAATACAACTCGGAGAGGCGGAGAGGTCTGGAGAAGGAATTGCTGCAGAATGCCGTCTTTGGGACACAACATGGCCATCCCACCATCAACTCGCTGCAGCTATGAGATGAACCCACATTTCAAAAACATCACTAATTAATTTCAGGGTCCAAAAAAGGGGGAGAGGGCAAGAGAAGTGAGACATGTTGGAGGTCCCTGGGGTGGGTGGGAGGAGGGGCGGAGTTGAGGATTTCTCGGGAGAAGGGGAGTGGAAGGAAGAAGGTACAGGCACAAATAATCAAGGTGTATTGTTTCTTGAATGAAAAGAATAAATAAGAGTCTATTTCTTCAAATGCTTAACAAATGTTCCATTAGGCATTTGTCATCCTGACAATTTCTTTTTAAGGAGAATAAGGTATTCTTCATTGCTACCAAATGAGTCCATTCACATTATAGCCATTGTGCCCTAGAAACGTCTGCTTATCGTATGCTGAGCCCTGCTCTTCCAAAGGGTTTTCTTTGTAGATCACCATCTATTTGGGGTAGCAGGTTACCTAGAGTTGGGATATATATTCACAGAGACTGCTTCTTCTTCTTAATTTAATTCTTAGATGACACATTTTAAACACACACACACACACACACACACACGTCCATATTAATGGGGATGAGAATGTCTATTTCTGACACCTCATACTAAGAAAATATCCAAACACTGAAAGAGACCACACACTAGTGAGTGAGAAGGCAAAGACGATTACTATTGTTTGTTAATCACTGTTGGTTTTTAAATGGAGTGCATCCATTTCTAATTACACTGGCACGGAGGTAGCTGGATGTATTTAAATGGCCTTCATGCTTAGCACAGCATGTGGCAAATACTATTTGCTTCCGATAATAAAATTGGGGAGAGAAAAAGAATGGCAATTCTGGAGTGTGTGATTAATCTTACTTTAATTTAAAAACAAAACAAAACAAAAACCAAAAAAACCAAAAACAAACAAACAAACAAACAAAAAAAACAAACCCAAGGTACAAGCTCAGCCACTGGGGTAGGAAAGGCAGGCCTGACTAGAAGGAAGCCAAGGGAGACACACTTCAAAATCAGAAAAAACCCAAAGAAAGGCAAAGGAGGCAAGAGACAAAAACTATGCCGCCACCGCCCCCCCTCTTCAGTCCAAACCACTAAAACCCAGGCTTATTTTTTCTTGTCCGTTTTCTATAATGACCTCACTGAGAAGACCTTCAGAATTAATTGATGTCTGTAACAAGAATTAGCATACACCTTAGCAGGGAACATTGCACACTGACGCTGACGTGAGCCTCCCACGCATGTGTCCAGGGTCAGAATTAATCTAGCAGATGTACCAGGCCTGAATTTCATGAATTTCAAATAGGTTAGTCAGCTCAGCTCCTGAGAAGAGCAGATCAAAAACTCCAAGATGCTTCTGTCTTTTAAACCCATGGCTGCCTGTACGGGTGGCGGTGGTGACACCAAGCCCTCTGAGCACAGACTGCCGTGGCATTCCATCTGAAGGTGAGGATCTGAGGAGGCGAGGCGGGCGAGCAGGAGATGCCCCTCGGCCCTGTCCAGATGGCAGGTCCTGCCACAGCATGCTCCAGCCTGCTCCTGCTCTGAAAGGGCAAGAGAGAGCAACTGCAAATTGCTTCTGCACCCTGCTGTTATTTTGACACAAATCCTCCAGGGCCAAGGCCAGTCCCAGTGAAAAGAACTGATCTCTGCGACACAGAGGCGAACTTGAAGCTACCTGCTTGGAGGAACGCATGGCGGGATATGGTAGGATGCTTGAAAGCAGATTTGACAAAAATTGAGATTAAGGAATGCTATAGAGCAGAGATGACGACCCAGCTACCTCAAAGGGGGACATCATGACCCCATAGAATATCCCTGGGTGGCAAGAGCAGCCTTTCACCAGAAGACTACATTCTCGGAGTTATTAGTAAAAGAAACCAGCCAGACATGTTCAGCTAAAGCATGGGGCAATGCATTTCCTCCCTGAGACCGTGACAGAAATCCTGTGACTGAGCTGACCCTGCTATTTAGCTCTTAGGTAACAGAATGGCCCCACCAAAGAGGCGGCAATGGTAACAGAGAAAATGAACAAACGCCGAGGTTGAAGGACGGGACTGAAGTCAGTCACAGCAAGTCAAGGCCAGAGACACGACAGCAAATTAGTGTTTCCAATTAACAGGCCTCTGCTTAGCGGAGGCTCACTGATGGCTGGGCTGTAAATGTCACTTCATGTTTTCATTAGTGAAATCCCGGGAGGAAATCAAGGGCACTTACCTTTGACAATTTGCTTTGCACAGGCATTGTAGACCTGCTCCTGGGTTGTGTTGGGCGGCAGCACTCGGTCAAAGACATATGGCTTCCCTTGCTGAAAGCAGAAGAAAGGGAGGGGTGGAGAAAACACATTAGGGGTTTGGGCCTAAAAAGCACTAATATTAGTAGTTACACCACAGGCAACTAAATTGCCAACCCAGTCTTTAAGTCAGTCCTTCCCCTCCCCACGGAACCTTTACAGCACACCACAGTACACCTCGTGCATGCAGGACAGACGGCAGGGGCCTGGAAGGCACAGAGCTCTAAATCTCTACTCGTTTTTCTGGGTAAAAAGCTAGACAATGCCTTCCTTTGAACATATTTATTGAGAATTTACTCTGGACTAGTTGCAGGTCTGTGAAGAGTTCCATCACGTGGAGCTGATAGCTAACAGGCAAGAATGTTGACCCAGGAAAACAAAAGGTGCCCTGGTGTGCAGGAGGTGACAGAGATGACAGAACTGACCACAAGTCTCGGTTCAGAGGATCACGAAAAGCTCAGAAAGATGGATAGCAGGGAAGAACATTCTAGGCACAAGATGAGTAGCCAGCTAAGTGTCTGGTGTATTTGGGAAACAAGATGGCAGCACAAGCCCAGGGCTGGCAAGAAAATCTGGAGGCAGTACATGTCGTAGGGCACTGCTGGCCAAATAAGTAACCAGATAAAGCCTGCCTGTGTTGTATTTACTGGAGAGACAACATGATCAGATTAAAGAAGTCATTCTCAGGAGACACACAGCACTGCTACCGACCCGCAGAATTTAGTCCCCTGTCACACAGAAGCAATGTCTAAACTGGATTGTAGCTTCCAAAACAAAGGAACTCTTCTATGCAACAAAACAAGAAATGTGAGGGAGAGTGGTTGACTAGGAGTCTGGCTTGCAGCTGCATACATGAACGTCAGAGAGACTACCATGTCAGGGGAAGGCAGAAGCTCCACCACAGCACCAGGTAGACGCTGAGGCCTGTCAGTCCCTGTTCAGTCAGGACTGACAGGTATCAGTGTCAGGCACAGCACTGAACACTGCGGGGGACTGGGTAAGACACGGGTCCAAACTAGCTTTCTCTGTCAACAGTGCCCAGGCAAATGAGCACAGCCTTACACAGCCTGGCCCACAAACCAGAAAGAGAAGGACAAAGGACAAGAAAAGAGAGAGGAGGGCTAAAACCACGACTCTTGGGAGTCAGGGACAGGCTGACTCTTCCAAGAGACAACTGCTCATCAGAGCTACAAAAGAAGACGCGCTGCATCCTATAACCTTCCCACAAGGAAACCTGAGGTGTTTGGCCAGGCTAAATGATCACTCATTCATCCCATACTGCCAGGCAAATGGAGCTAAGATCTCAGCTTTAGGCCATATGTTTGACCTTTAGTCTCTGAAAACACAATTGACCTAGCCAGGCAAACAGTCTAATTTTACCTTAGAAAATGGAGAATTCTTAGAAAACATAAAAAAGAGGGGCGGGGACAAGGTGAGCTTTATTCACAGGTGCAGACCTACAGCCATCTGAAAGGAACGATGAGAAGGGATCACTTCCTTACATTTCATTCACAGGCTTTGTACTTTGGTTAATGGACCAGGTGTTTATCTGGTTAAGCAACCAAAAACTATTCCTCACCAAAATTATCAACTGTCTTACTATCCTTATCCATTTTCACATTCAACCCATATCAGGGGCTGGAGAGATTCAGTTAAGAATGAATATTACTGCTGCTCCCCAGAAAACACTATATCCTGAGGCATCCCAGGAGATCTGCTGCACACAGCATTTGGTAAGAACCCTCCTGAAGTCCCACTCCCTAAACTCCCCCCTGTGCTGGGTCAGACTGCTAGCTAGTCTGCTTCCCTGAAGACACCACATCCTGAGGCATCCCAGAAGATCTGCTCCATAGAGGGTAACTGACACCACGGCCTGAGGCATCCCAGGAGATCCATTGCACACAGGGCAACTGAGCAACTGATCAACAGCTTGTCTGCTCCCCTGAAGACACCACAGCTTAAAGGACTCCCAGGAGCTCCTCTATACACAGGACAACTGGGCAACAGACACCACTGTCCAAAGACCTCCCAGGGGCTCTATAGCATGCAGGGCAACTGATCCAACAGACTAAAAGTCTCCCTGGAGTTCTGCTGTACACAGGAAAACGGAAACTACAGTCCATAGGCGCTCCTGGAGAACATCTTCACACAAGACAACAGTTTGACTGCTCCACTGAAGACCCAACAGTCTGAAGGTCTCCCAGGAGATCTACTGCAGCCAGGGCAACAGCTTCTCTGCTCCAGTGAAGACTCACAGTTGGAAGGCCCCACAGGAGTTCTGCTATAGCCAGGGCCGTAGACCTACCAGAAGACCTGAAGCAACCCAGGGACAAAAGAGGCCAGACAGAGTCATCCAGACCAGCAAACACCAAAGATAAGGAGATGGTGAGAGGCAAGTGCAAGTCCATAAGCAACAGAAGCCAATATATGTGGACATCATGAGAACCCCGTTCTAGCACCACAGAAAGCCCTGAGTGCACCCACACACCTGAGAATCAGGAAGCAGACCTAAAATCCTACCTCATGAAGAGAATAGAGTCCTTTAAGGAGGCTATCAATAACTCACTGAAACAAAAATACAGGAAAACACAGGTTAAAAAAGGTAGAAGCCCTTAAAGAAGAAACAAATAGATCCCTTAAAGAAATACAGGAAAACAATCAAACAGGTGAAGGAATTGCATAAAGTGGTCCAAGACCTAAAAGTGGAAGTAGAAACAATAAAGAAAACACAAATGGAGGCAAACCTGGGAATGGAAAACCTGGGAAAGAGGTTAGGAAATATGGATGTAAGCATGACTAATAGAATACAAGAGATAGAAAAGAGAATCTCAGATGTAGAAGATACCAAAGAAGAGATTGACACAACTGCCAAAGAAAATTCAAAATGTAAAAAAAAAAAAAAAAAAAAAAAAAAACTCTTAACCCAAAACATGCAGGAAATTCAGTACACAATAAAAAGACCAAATCTAAGAATAATTGGAATAGAGGAGAATGAAGATTCCCAGCTCAAAGGACCTGAAAACATCTTCATCAAAATAATAGAAGAAACATTCCCCAACCTAAAGAAAGAGATGGCCATAAAGGTACACGACGCCTATAGAACACCAAATAAATGGGACCAAAAAGGAAAATCCTCTCGTCACATAATAATCAAGACACTAAACACACAGGAAAAAAATAATATTAAAAGCTGCAAGGGAAAAGGGTCAAGTAACATACAAAGGTAGACCTACCAGAATTACACTAGACTTCTCAAAAGAGACTGTGAAAGCCCGAAGAACCTGGTCAGAGGTTATGCAGACTCTAAGAGAACACAAATGCCAGCCCAGGCTACTTAACACTACAAAACTCTCAATCAACATAGATGGACAAAAACAAAGTATCCCAGGACAAAACCAAATTTAAATAGTATCTATCTACCAATCCAGCCCTACAGAGAATCCTAGAAGGAAAACTCCATCGCAAGCAAGATACCTACACCAATGCATCTCACAAAAAGCCAAACGAAGGGACCAATAAGCACATAAAGCCACCTACAAATATAACGGGATCCAAAAGTGATCTCTCTTTAATATTTCTCAATATTAATGGATTCAACTCACCTATAAAAAGACCAGACTGGCTACACAAGCCAAGATCCAGCATTTTGCTGCATACAAGAAACACCTCAATAACAAAAACTATCACTGAGTAAAAGGATGGAAAAGGTCTTCCAAGGAAATGACCCCATGAAACAAGCTGGGTTGCCATCTTAGTATACAATAAAATAAACGTTCAACCAAAGTTATCAAGTGTGATAAGAAAGGGCACTTCATATGCATTAAAGGTAAAATCCACCAAGAGAAAGTCTCAATTCTGAACATCTATGCCCCAAATTCAAGGGCACCCTCATTCATAATAGAAACTTTACTAAAGCTCAAGACACACATTGAACCCCACACAATAACAGTGGGAGACTTCAACATCCCACTCTCACCAATGGACAAGTCACTGAAACAGAAACTAAACTAAACTTTATTAGTGAAACTAATAAAGGTTATGAACCAAATGGATTTAACAGATATCTACAGAACATTTCACGCTAAAACAAAAGAATACACCTCCTCAGAACCTCATGCTACCTTCTCCAAAATCTATAATTGGTCACAAAACAACCCTCCACCGATACAAGAAGACTGAAATAATCCCATGCATCCCCTGAGATCACAGTGGCCTAAGGCTGGTCTTCAGTAATAGCAAAAACAACAGAATGTCCACATACACATGGAAGCTGAAGAACTCTACTTAATGATAACGTGGTCAGGGAAAAATTAGAGAAAGAAATTAAAGACTTCCTAGAATTTAATGAAACTATTGGCACATCATATCAAGCACTCACAAAAAGAGACCTATCATGACCACACTCTAGAAGACCCAAGCTGAAAGCGTCAGATGCAGATTTTTGCACCCAACCAATGAACAGAAGCTGCTGATCCCCGTGGCTGAATTGGGGCAAGGCTGGAAGAAGCTGAGGAGGAGGGTGACCCTATAGGAGGACCAGCAGTCTCAATTAACCTAGTCCCCCCCACACACACCCCGATCTCTCAGACACTGGACCACCAATCAGCAGCATACACTAGCTGATATGAAGCCCCCAACACAATATACAGTGGAGGACTGCTAGGTCTGGCTTCAGTCTGAGAAGATGCACCTAACCCTCAAGAAACTTGAGGCCCCAGAGGTCTGATGGGGTGAGGGGGGGTGGGGACATCCTTGTGGAGACAGGAGGGACAGAGGAGGTATGGGATGTGGAAGAGTCGGAGGGTGGACTGGGAGGGGAATAAAATTAAATAATGATGATGATGATGATGATGATGATGATGATGATGATGATGATGATGATAATAATGATAATGATAATGATAATGATAATAATAATAAAGAGTGAGTATTACTCTTACAGGGTACCCAAATTCAGTCCCCAGAACCCAGGTCAAGTGCTTACAATGGTCTGAAACTTCAGCTTCCTGGGATCCAAGACCCTACTCTGGCTTCTTTAGCCACAAGTTCTCATGTATACATAGCCACACCCCCTTATACTAACTCATAAACACTATTTAAAATCATTTAAAACATTTTTTAAAAAGTTCAGCCAATACCAGAACAAAAAGTACAATTAAACATTTACAGAGGGCTTCAGGTGCATCTGAGTGGCAGAGCTCTTGCCTGGCACACATGAGGCCCTGGGGTCCATCTCATGCACTGAAAACATAGGAGTATAAATATTTACAGAATTTGCCCAAGTCATCCACTGAACTCTCTAGAAACTTAAAACAACTTTCTTATTTCTCCAAGCTTAGATGGAACACCAGTGTAGACTGTGTTGTCTCCATGCCATGGTCCTACTTTCAGTTTTAGAGAAAATATATGTAATGCAGCAGGAAAAATGACCTACTGAACGATGGTGTACAGTATGGAGTCGGGATGCCCCAATTTTGCCTTCCAGTTTAAATGCTTGCTGTAATGCCGCATACTTTCCTTTAAGAGAGGTGGAAGACAAGAATTTATTATCCCCCCTTTAAAAATACTATCAATTATCAGTTGACAAACAGCATGACACTTTTAAATCCAAAGTTAAATCCCCCAAAGCAACTACCTCCAAGATTGTTGACACCGAGAAAGATGAACCGCTGAAAATCATTAGTTACAGGACCCGATTTGTCAGAGCTAGCCCATTAGTTAGAAATGCTCACATTTCAATGCCCTTCATGTGCTCAGTACTCACATAGGCTTTTGTTTTTAAATGAACCTTAAAGTATTAAGAGAGAGGGAGATTAGAATGTTGTTGAATGCTTTCAGAGAACTGACTTGTACCAACTATATATACAATTGCCCCTCCTCTCCTTTCCTCTTCCCCCCAACACACACACACAAACACACACACACACACACACTTTACTACTAAGAATATCTCACAAAATCTGATCAAAACAAGAACAGAGACCGTTACCCAAAATTCCCAAGGAGACAAGAGTCTAATGTTTCTGGTGCTGCAGTGGCTGGGGATTCTGTAGGCAGGCAACGAAAGCCACCTGTTCTACTGTTTGCAGCTAGAGGAAAAAATCAAATAACCTTGCTGTGTGGGTGCTGGACACTGGCACTTGGCCTGGATGGGACCACCACCCACCATCCTCTGAAGACCCGTTTCCCTCCAGGTGTCCTGTCAGCACATGGCCTCTCCATCCTCTCTGAGGGCATACGCCAGAGTCCTCTGCTGGCCTCTCTTTCAGGCAGAAATAGTCAAGAACTGGCCTAGACCCAAGCTTCTTTGTTGTGTGCTTGGCTTTTAGGAAACTGAAATGACTATTTCAGCCTTCATCTAACATTGAGGTTCAGGAGTTCCACCACTGTGGGTGCCCCCTTAGCCACCCAAACTTCACTAGAAAAAAGAAAACCATCATGCTCTCCGTATCTGACTACTCCAGCAATCACCCAGATATTCCCACTGAACGCCCGAGCTCAGTGTATACCAGAGATCCCATCTGGGATATAGCCCCAATCGTTATCAAATCACAGTATCTAACCACACAAGTCTCTGCATCAATTTCTTACACGAAACAGCCAAAACCCCTGGCAGGTCCCCTTGCTGTTCTTCATCCCTAATAATCCATTTCTATCACTGGCCAGAGTGAGCATTCCAAAAATAAGATGACATCACTTCCTCCCTTGATCCCCTCTTGTTCCACACACACTAGACTCTTTGCCCAGGGGTGCCTTCACTCTCACCCCTCCTGCAATGTGGCCTGCGCCCTATTCACTCCCTTCTCAAGGCCTTTGTTATCAACCTCCCTTCCCCTCAGAGTTCTCTCAGCTCAAACCTGAATTTGGCTACCCCTCATGAACTGCTGTCATGAATTGGCTTTTACGTTTTTGTAATAAAACATTATGATGGAAAGCAACTTGGGAGAGGAATAGTTTTATTACACCTTATAGGTTAGAGTTCATCATCAAGGGGAGCTAGGGCAGGAGCTCAGGCAGGAACTGATGCAGAGGCCAAGGAGGAACGCTGTTCGCTGGCTTGCTCCCTGTGACTTGTTCAGTCTGCTTGTTATACAGCCCAGGACCACCCGCACAGGGGTAGCACTGTCCATGGTAAATGGGGCCCTCCCACATTGACCACCATGAAGAAAATGCTCCCAAAGACATGCTCACAGACCAATCTGATGGAGGCATGGTCTCAGTTGAGGTTCCCTCATCTCAGGTGACTCCAGTTTGAGTCAAACTGACAAAAACCAACCAGCACATTCGTCATCCTTTGGGGCTTTCACGGTTCTAATTAAAGTAACCCCACCTCACATTGACATAACTATTACCTAAAAATTGGGTTTGCTTAATGACAAGGAGTACAACACCCATTGCCAACCAACCAAATGGTCCATTGCAATTAAAGTATCCCACTGGAACGGAAGCTGCAAATCCTAAGCTGACAGGCAAACCACTGAAGCTCACACAGGGGATCTGGATGGCACACGCCACACTTAGTACTGATACTGAAGCTTGCCCCCATTGTCATGAAGGCGTGATGCACTGCACAGGATGCAACTGCACAGGAGCAGAGTACTAAAATGAATGACCTATGGGGATCACATACAAAAAAACAGTAGCAGATGGTCCTTACACTTCTCTAGTTAAAATTAAAAACAAAAATCATGCCACCAGAATTCCTCTCAAGTTGTCGAGAGCAAAATGTCTGCGAACCATATGGCCTGCCTATTAATACATTGACCTGTTACCCAAGAACTTCTTCCCGCCTGCAAGCAACTCAACTGCCAAAGACAAAGGGAAGATGATGTTCGGAAGATGAATAACAAGAATAAGGCACAGTCAGTGAATTGTTCTTTTTTTTAAATATTTTTATTTTCTATATTCTTTGTTTACATTCCAAATGATTTCCCCTTTCCCGGATTCCCCCTCCCCATATGTCCCATAAACCTTCTTCTCTCCATCCCTTCTCCAATCACCTCCCTCCTTTTTTTCTCTGTCCTTATATTCCCCTCCAATGCTAGATCAATCCTTTCCAGGATCAGGACCTTCTCTATACTTCTTCATGGGAGTCATTTGTTATACAATTTGTGCCTTGGGTATTCAGGGCTTCTGGGCTAATTAATATCCACTTATCATCCACTTATTCCATGTGTATTCTTTTGTGACTGGGTTACCTCACTTAGGATGATATTTTCCAGATCAAACCATTTGCCTAAAAATTTTGAGAATTCATTGTTTCTAATTGCTGAGTAGTATTCCATTGTGTAAATATACCACATTTTCTGTATCCATTCCTCCTTTGAGGGGCATCTGGGTTCGTTCCAGCTTCTGGCTATTATAAATAAGGCTGCTATGAACATAATGGAGCATGTGTCTTTATTGCATGCCGGGGAATCCTTTGGGTATATGCCCAGGAGAAGTATAGCAGGGTCCTCCGGAAGTGAATGAATTGTTCTTATACAACGATCATTCTTACATTATTAAGAAATCCAAGAACAATCCTAAAAAAACTGAACAAGAGTTGTGACCAACGGTGGCCATAATTTGAATGTTTGTTTCCCCCATCTTCATTAAGAGGAATGCAAAGGCGACTGTTTCCACTAGAGAGTCACTGGCTGCTGAGAGCAATCAGTAGCCGTAGGTGCTCAGATGACTTCATTCCCGGAAGGGCAGGAAGGGAGCACAGGCGAGGATGAAGTCTTTCCTCTTCCTCTGACTTGCTCCATGCTGACCTTCCGAGCAGCCCAGTCAGTCCATCTCGCTCCTCATAAGGACTTTACAAGGTATTACAGTCCATGTGTCAGGAGTGGGAAGCTTGTTTTCAGCTCCATGCTTTGGAGAGGTGCCTTTGTGGCTTTGATTTTCCGGTGCTCTTCCTTTACATGGTGCAGTCTTCCTAAGAGGTTTACTTTTGTTTTTTTGGAAAGCAGAAGAAGCCAAACAGTGTGTTTGGAGATTAACAGGAATGACTGAAGTAACCTAATGAGCGTGGTAGCAAAAGACAAAGGGCGATGCAGTGTTAGGCATGGGCAGGGCACTAACCTGGAGCCAGAGGAAAGGGCTTGAGATCTGGAAAGAACTCAGAAATGCAAGAAAGCAGGAAAGCATGCTTACGGTAAGCACTCTCACCAACAGGGAAAAGGAAGACAGACAGACAGACAGATAGACAGCACTCAATCAGAGGCAAGGAAGACTAAGAAAAATTCTGGAATTGTTCAGCACCCAAAGGTCCTTCACAAGAAGAGACATTGGGAGAAGCAGCCAGGTAGGCAGCAGTTCATGCCTGGGGCCTAGACTCAGGGCCACTACCCAGAACACTAACATCTCTGCTTTAAATCACTCCCACTCTAGGAATCAAGGAGACAAAAGGCATGAGTCTCTGGTCCTTTCTTAAGATATTTCCGTGTTCTGTTCCCGTCAACTCTAAATGACTTCTGAGTACACACACTAATTATGTCAATGAGGAAAGCCAGGGCTGTAGGCGCCGCCAGCCAGCCGAACATGCATGGCGGCCTTTCGATCTGCTTACACTGACACTGCCATCTCCATGAGCCTGCACGCGGCTCAGCCTGCAACAGCCTTAGGAAGAAGAGTGCAGGGTCAGCTGTAAGCCCCCATCCCCCACCCCCGGACACAGAGCTTGGCACTACTTCCAGAATAACACAGACAAGGCCAAAGCCTAAGGCCGCTCTGCCTCACTTGGGAAGCTGGTGCCCGCCCTCCAAAGCACTTTCCTCCTGTGGGAAACAAATGGAAGAACAGGTGGACTTGCTTCTGAAAGCTGTATGGGTTTGTTTTTAATTGAAGGACTCTGAAGATACCCACAATAGATCGAGACATCAGTAAATCGTCACGAGGGAGAAATTAAACTACGAAGGGCTTTCCTAACAGTCTGAAAGGGTGTTTTCAAAACATTAGCTAAAAAGCCCAAGTCCTTTTTACCAACATGAATACAGTCTTCAGAAGCTTGAGAACTTGTATGATAAAATATAACTGATGCACAATAAACGTCATCTCTTTGTGCAATACAGTGTGGGGAACATTCAAGTCCCACATTACCGTCTAAGTCCGGAGCCTTCCTATCACCCTCAGAAGAACCCCTTACTGGATTAGCAGCCGGTCACCCCAACACTCTCCCTTGTTCTAGGCAACCACTAGCTCTGCCTCCAGACTTCACAGAACCACCTGTTTTCGGTGTTTCACATAAGGGGTCATAGTGTGTGCTCTTCTGAGCAGGTTCCCCACTTGGTACGTTTCAAGTTCCCTCCACAGTGTATCATGACTTCATTTCAAGACCAAACAATAGTCCACTGCTTGGATATATAATACTTTATGTGCCACTCATTAACGGATGGGACCGTTGTGTTGATTTTAATTTGGGGCTATTATGAATATTCATGTACAGGGTTTATGTGATTGTATGCTCCCTTTGGGAATGTATCTAGTAGTGGACCTGCTGGGCCATATTATAACTCCACATTTAAGTTCAGCTTTGAAGAAATTATTTTCCAGAGCAACTGAGCCATTTACTCTTCCCACCCGCAGTGTGTGCAGGTTCTAGTGTCACTATATCTATCCTTGCCAACACTTTCTGTTGTCTGTCTCCTTTATTGTAGTTCTCCTGCAAAGCCACAATTCAGGCTTCCTGTGAGCATCAGCTATAACCATGCAACGAGAGGATCTACCCCAGTGCCTAGTGCTGGCGAAGATGCTGAGACGTGAGCGGTATTCTCTATTGCAAGGTTCGAGGCCTGACTATCAACTCATACCAAGAGCTTGAACTGAAGCGAACTTCCCAGGCCATGAGCCCACACGGGAAAGATACAGAAAAGTGAAACTTTCCCTGCACCTGCTCAGAACCTGGCGCCCTGTTGCCCTCTTAATACCCAAATGTGGAATCGTATCCTGGGCTCCCTCAAGCCCACAGGCCTGTGACTCCAGGCCTTAAGGCTTGGCTCTTCAGAATGAGGAGGGGGCACAGACACAAAACAGTGGCTTTTCCCCCAGAACAGCTGTCTACATAATTCCAGAATAATTAGTGGCATGTTCAGTCACAAAACCCATGCAGGAAAGGTAAGGAACTGGGTCTGATTCAGGCCCAGACTCAGTCACGTTACTACTATAGCTTTGAGACCTTCAAGTCACATGAGCAAAATACCCACTGCCACCATGAAGCAGAGTTCCAAGAACCTGCATCGCCTCTCAGTCTTTCCAGACTGGCCTGGCTTCCACTGCCGGCTCCTGCATCCCTTGGCCTATTGGCTAGCAGTTGTAATGTACAGGCTGGCTGGACTGTCTAGGCCTCCAACCCAGCAGTCCTCAGTAAATAGCAGATAAAACTTGGGGGTCGGTCAGTACTTCAGCTGTCTTGGCCAGGATTGGTGAGAGGTCACTGGGTAGGTATTCCACCTGGCCCCTAGAGTTCCATTTGCTCATGGTAGCAACGCCAGAGAGGCGACACCAGGGCTTAGAACCCCAAATAAGGGAAAAGCCCAGACACTTTGCTCCTTTTGCCTTTTACTTTATATTTGCACTGGGTACAATGGGAATTCAGCCTGGTGAAATCACTGCCAAGCATGTGGCCACTACCCGGTATACACAGACAAGGCAAGGAAGTGCAGAGGGGCGAAGTGGAAACTCCAATCACTGTTAAAATTCATTGAACTGATCCAGTGCAATGGCAGATGGCTGTAGTGCCAGCAATTCAAGAGGCTGGAGCGAGATCACCTCACCCCAAGATCCAGGGCCGGCCTTGGAATACTGCAAGACCTTGTATCAAGACAAAAAAGAAAAAAACCAACCAGTTTTGCCCTGAACCCTTGGGGGGGGGGGTGTGACTTTACCTTCATACAGGTGCTGGTCACCTGCCAAGCTGGAAACACGTAGGGCCACACTTGCCCAGATCACTAAGCCGTAATTCATACAAAAGGAACCCTGCTGAGGGTCCTGCACTAACATGGTACTTGGGTACCAAGGAGGCTAGAAGTGTGATGCTAGGACCTCATTATATGATGCAGGGTTAGGAGATAGGAGCTGCATCTCTCTTTGAGTGAAGAAGTCTATATTCTCCTTCTACCACCCCTAGATTTTAATGTCCTAGGGGCTCCCTGTCTTCCTCTACCCATTTATCTCTCTTTACTGCTCATCTACCCTCTTGTTTGTGGGGAAGCTGGCAGAATGTCCCCAAGGCAAGGGGAGGAGGGCTCTGCACATTAGGGCAAACTCCCCATCCCTAGTAGTGACGGCAGTCCGCTTATCCCATCCTTGCCACGCCCTCCCCAAGGCCCGGCAGTCTCCAGCTGCTAACAAGAACTGTGGTGGTGCCTGTAAATCCCAGCACTCTGGGAGGCAGAGGCAGGCGGATTTCTGAGTTCGAGGCCAGCCTGGTCTACAGAGTGAGTTCCAGGACAGCCAGGGCTATACAGAGAAACCCTGTCTCAAAAAAAAAAAAAAAAAAAAAATTAAAACAAACAAACAAACAAACAAAAAACCCGGGCACCGGGAAGACGCTCCAAACGGGGCTGGAAACACTGTGCCGCAGAGCATCCACACTGCCGCCCGCCCCACGCTGGCTGCGCCCCACGCTGGCTCGCTGCCCTCAGGAAGGTGGCCGGTGCCCATGCCAGCTGAAGCCAAGGCTGCTCCCGGGAGAGTCAATAATGAAGCCGACGACGTCCACAAAGCAGTGCCCAGCTCCCGGCGGAGTTGCCAAGGCAATGCCAACCACTTCACAGATCGCAAAGGAACAAAAGCCGCACACAAGGATGAATCTTGTAAGCCTTCTTCCTGCAGGAAACCAGGCTGCAATCCTCTCCTGCCTGCCAAACTCCCTGCTGCGTGGACACACAGGCACTCTCAGGACCGCAGACAGCTGCGAAAAAATATTCCAGGAGGCTTGCTGCCAGTGCAATAATAAAGAAATTCAGAATCATCGCCTGGCTAACGGGAGAATGGAAACAGAAGGATAACTTCGTTTAAGGAGAATAATGAAAAACGTTTCAAAGACATGGTGATTTTTTTTTTTTTTTTTTTTTTTTTTTTGCTTCCAATCAAAGCAAAATGCGCTCCCTCCTCTGCCACCTGCCAGGATACAGAACAGAAGAGGTGGGAATGGCTGGTCCTTCCCCCGAAGCTTGTTCCTCTCATTCTACTGAGTCAACACGCTCACCTGTGCTTTCTGCTTTCCCTGAAAATGATGGCTCTCTGTAGCTCTAACACACTGTAATAGGAATGGGAGGTAGGAGTCTCTAATGCTCTCATAAGTGGCTTCTGCCTCAGGCATGTGACAGTCCAGAGAGGGCGAGCTTTAGGCTTCAACAGTTTGACGTTCTCTGAGTATGTGTACTCTGGGAAGGGAATAAGAATCTCTGCTATGGTTACCTCAGTAGATCTGGTACCAAGTCAAGTCTGAGAAAAACCAATTTTTTTCCTCACAGGGGAGGCAGGAATTTTTTTTTCACTAAAAACAAAATGGAGAAATTATTTTTGCCAGATACACAGTAACAGGAAATGTCTACCTTCCTTTGGGGGCATGGTGGCTTAGCGGCAGCTTCCAAAAACCACAACGCATACTCAGTGTGAGCAGGCTGAGGCCTGTGGCGGCACACACACCAGAGCCACACAGCTGTGCATTTGATGTCGATCTGAGAGCCCAGGCCATCACTGACCAGCTGCTCAGCGAGCCACACTGCAGGGAACCAGAGATCAGAGTTAGTGCTTACTCATTTTCTCGCCCACGGAAAGCATCTCACAGGGTAATAATTGCCCAGCACGCTGGACGACCACCTTGCAGTCATGGTATGTTCAGGTGCCTCTGTTTCTCCTTGCTTTTCAGAGCTAAGGGGGGGAGGGGAACGTTAGCCTCCCTTTCTGAGGAAAGGAAATGGTTTCTGAGGACGTGTGGAAAGCCGTGAGGTGAGCTTAGATGAGCGCCAGGATTCTAGTTCCATGCCAAGCCCCCACCCATAAGAGGCATTTTGTCACTGTTCCTCCAGGAACACATATATTCCTCAACTATGGATTTGCTAAGAATTTCATGCATTTGACCAAATCTGTGAGAGGTGGAATTCCTCTGTCTCTAACATGCTATGATAACAGAACATGTCATGTTCAGGGCATTACATGGCACAACTCAGAACGCAATAGCTTGCTCTTCCCTGTTAAGATAACTTCATATTGGCAGAAAGAAGTCTCCCATGAAGATGACACTAACTAAAAGCAGCAGAAATTAGCAGGCTCGGGCAGCTCTGTCTTGATGGCTAAAGACACACACAGTCACGCACACACACACATGCACAGTATGGATTCATGGGTGCTGGGAAGGGGAAGCTGATGGATATAAACTGTGAGCAGCACTTCCGTAGCTAATCGCATTTAGGCTGGAAGGGCAGAATGTGGCAGCCTGAAGCTTAGACATTCTAGTCCAGGGGGAGGGCATCCTTACTCAGGAGACAGATAGGACATCTGGTCCTCAGTGCAGTGCTACAATGCCCAATCAGAAGATAAAGTATTTAAAGCCCCTCTCCCTGCAGAAATCTCTAGTAACAAAAATTACTGTCCCTGAATGCAACCACAACTTTCTAGACAAAAACACCTGAGTCCCGTCAAGTGTCGGAAGATCACTTTTAAATGATTTTACTTTTTAACTTGATGACAAAGCACCTCATATTTCAGTGCTTAAAGTATTAGAAAGACTAGGTGGCCACACACAAGAGAAGGCAAAATTCACGTCTGCCCAATACTCTCTGCCTCACCTGTCTCTTTTCTGATCCTGGACTGGACTCCTTGTGCCACTAGTGGGCTAGACAACAATGTATCTTCAAGATCAGAAGTCCAGTCTTCCACCAGGAGCAGCAATTCCCTTAACAGATTCATTCGTTAACGGAACTATGAAAAACCAACTGTTTGCTTCTGAACCCCAGGCAACATGTTGAAACTACCATCTCCCTGGGTGCTGGACCCTGCATGGACCAGCCCAGCATCTTTCTTCTGACCTCCCTAGCTCAGTCACTCGATCTCCCTCTTGTCAATCCAAGTTCCATCATGTCATCATGCTCTCTCTCATTCTGCACCATCTGTTTTGTCCTGTCTGTGCTGGTAAGGCTTTAAAGTGTATCTGCAGTTTTGGCCATTAGTCTCAAAAGAAGACAGCAAAGTCTACCTCTAACTCAGGGATCTAGACCCCTGTTACTGTCAGACAAAAACAAATATGATTTATTATGCAAGCAATCTAGAGATGATTTGAAGGGTAGGATGTGTGTTGCTACTTGCAAACACTATGTGATTTCACACAGAGAACTCATGGATCTATGAGGATTGAAGCCCAAAAGGTACCTTGAAGCCAGTCCTGCACAGATGCTGAGGGGTAGCTGTAGGCTGAAGACAGAACTCAACTCACCTCTCCATCTCCTCTGCCTCCTCCTCTTTCTATCTCTAGTTGCCCTGGCTGCCAAGCTCAAGGCCATCTTCTCCACATCAGGGTCAGAGTGGTCCTTCATGCCTCTGGTCTCTCTTGCCTTACATCTCAGTTACTCTTGCCATTTTGTGCCAAACTCCCGCACAAGCCTTCTCAGTGGTCATCTAGTCTCCTTCCCTTCAGTGCATCCCTGCATCCTTTTCCAAATGCATCTTCCTTAGCCAAGGTGCTCAACAACTTGCTAGGATGTCTATTATGCCGCCCACAGCCCACTGAGATGCTTTTCACTATTCACCAGGTGGGTCTTTGCCCATCAAACATCTGGCAATGAGCTTGCAACCTCCCTACTGCCACCCCACTGCTGGCCTCATCCCCTCTAATATAAACGCTATCTAATAGCTTGACCGTATCTGTCAAAAACTCAGCCCATCCTTTAAGACTCATGCCAAACGTTCTCGTTTCCAACATAAGGATAAAGTCTTTCCCTGAGACTCTTTGTCCCTCCCTCTTCCTCTTAGAAACCAGTGGGATGCTGTGTGACCTTAGAACTGCTGTCACGTGTTCACCTAACAAGTGCCCTCTCTGTCCTTTGAGCATCCACAGCAGTCCTCCTCCAGGGGGTCTCTAATCACAGTCTACTCCAGACAGCAGGCATCTGGAAGCACCGTGTCGCGGAAAGAAACAAGATTCTGGGTTGCAGCGCAAGGTAAGGCAGGGCTGACACATTTTATCGAGCACACTAGTCCCTCTGCTGTGTACATTTCTAAGAAACCACACTTTCTTGTAATTGCTCCTCTGCATCTTACAGGGAGCAAAGTCAGATTCAGAAAAGCCCACATCTTTCCCAGGGTCAAAGCAGACATCACTTGCTTCATATGTTGGTTTGAGAACATGTAACCAAGGGACAGTCTAAAGGAACTCTTTGGCTGCACTCACTTCTAAGTAACTTTGAAAACCACTGATCCCAGTGGTTACATAGCTGGGCGGTGTATTATTTGTCTCCCATTAGCTTTGCTCCTGATAATACTTTGTATGTGTGGGTTGTGATGACAGCTGTTGCCCGGGTCACTTTCCAGAAACTCAAAGGCCACTTTTGTGAAATCACTGATTCTTCATTTAGGCCTACACATGGATCTGGTGGATAAATGAGACAGAAGTAATGACACCATGATGAAGAAGTGGAGATAGTGTCAACGTTTACAGGGCCATCGTGACCTGGTCACTGAGCAAACCGACCGTTCCATTTCCCAATGCCCCACTTCACACCATCGCAGTGGCGTGCAGAGGCCCAGTCACCAGCCTTGCCTAAACCAACCCTGTCATCCCTTTACCTAAGGATGAAAGGAGCCTGAAACGTGTGCTTGACTAGGATGCTTCGATTTCACTCCATCACCTTAATTTACTAGCATCCCAAGGAAATCCTTTTTGCTTTGTACCAATAGCTCGTTCAAAACTACTCAGGCCCCTGTCATAGCAGTAAGTAAACCAGTTTGAGTTCAGTAATAAACCATCTTTAAACGACATATAAAATCACTGTACACGTTGCAAAGCATGTTACTAATATCACAACTTTCAGAGAATTTTAGCTAAGAATCTGTTTTTTGGGGTTGGAATGATAGATCGGTGGTTAAGAGCCCTGGCTGCTCTTCCAGAGGACAAGGGTTCAAATCCCACTTCCCACATGCAGCTCACATCCGTCTTTATGTCCAAGATCTGACACCCTCACACAGACATAAACCAATACACATAAAATAAAAACAAATTATAAAGTAAAAAGAAATTGTTTCTTACCTCACTCATCTCTGAGTGGATCCTTGCAGTGCTTAAATATTCATTACAGACATTTAAATGTCGCTCCAGAATACTGTCAACATAAAGTCTATGTGCCAAAAGTAGACTGCCATCTTGAACAACTATAGCAAAGCTCTAATGTGAGTATTACACACCCATCTTAAGACACAGAAATCAGAGGTCAGAAATAATACTTAACATTGGCACAGTAAAGCAAGGAGCAAGGAGCATGAAAGTCTGATTCAGACCCCACAGTTTCCCAATGTTTCCCACACAAATCCAGTCCATTGTATTTCAATTGAGCACTTCTGCATGTAACAGGGAGTTTCTGCCAGGTTGTGTCGTGGTTCCAGAGAATGTCACTGCAGAGCCAAGTCCTGAAGGCTTGCCAGCCTGAGAAATCAAGGGCAGAATGCTCCAGGCCCAGGTAACAGGAAAGGAGCCTTACTTAAGAAACATTTGATCTGCTGAAAAGTGGGTCACTCCATCCAGAGGCAGCAGGCAGAGGATGGTAGGAGGTATGTGGGGAGCTCAGAGAGCAGTGCTGGGACACCCCTCGGTACAGTCTTCTGTGATATACTTTTAAGCAAAGGAATAGCCTGTTCTGGTTTCTATTTGCAGCTCTGTGGAGGCCTGATGCTTGGGGATAGAAACTATAAAATAAAATAATCATTAAGACCAATCAGGAAGCCACAGTAGGAATCCTGAGAGAGTTGAGGTAGCTTGGCAAACAGATGACTGGGCAGGGTTAGGAAGAAGGCAACGAGGCAAATACAAAATCAAAGAACCATGACACAAGTTCTTATAGAAACTACGATCTAATTTATTGGTCACCATGTTGAGCCACAAGTCACACATCCTTCTTGCACCAGTGCTGACTGGGACAAGAAAGGTTGTCGTCTTAACCTGGCAAACCCTTTAGAGACTGTCTCTCCTCTTCCCACCTGCAAGTTCAAGTGTGTCAACTGGAAACAAGGGAGAGAGAGAACCCAGGGATACCACAAGGTGACAAGTTACAACCCCACAGCAAGGAACCTCATGTCATCACCTGTGACATGACAGGGACGGCAGGTCAACTCCCCAACATAGTCAACAGGTAGGTAGCAATCCATACCCGGCCCAGTGTCTCTGACGCCAACGCCCATGTTCCTTCAGCCATAGTCTGTCCAAAATGTGAAGATCTCTCTGCAGACAGAGACCATCACAGTAGGTAGAGTAGCCCCGACCTGGCCAAATCATTCTTCGTACCACTCTGACCTTAACTCAGTTCCAGACCTTAACTCAGTTCCATTTTGTTTGGCAAATTTGTCTAAGGACAAGTCTCTTGACTGTTTGCCATGTAGTTGTCATATACATGTTAGGCAGCCTGCTAGAATCTAGAAAGCCAGTAGTGAGGAGACAGTTCCCAAGTGCCAAGGTCTGGGGTCTGATGAGAAAGGTAAAGAAGCAAAAACTATGAGAAGCGCATACTTCAAAGCTCTATAAATAGGTGAAAATTCAGACAGTATTTTTAAGTACTTCACTGCTTTCATGCCACACTGGCCTCATTATGTAGATAACTTCACAGATCCGTTCCATTGTATTATTCTGTAATAGTGCTGTCTGGTGAAAAAAGGTGTCAGTGTTAAGCATGCAAAGTCTCACATGCAGTAGGCTTCTATTTTGAGGAGGCATTCAGAATGCTGGCGGTGCTGTGCAGCCCATCCAGCCACGGGCGGTTATGACGAAGGCTACGCACGGAGAGGGAACACGATAGTGATGGAGAAGGTTGAGCAGAAGCAGCTCTGTGACCCGCCGTGAGTGGGGTGAGCTAAAGAAACAGGCTCACTGAGTCCTCGGATGGGCCCACAGACCAGCTATTAGGATGCCCACTTTACAGTGGGGGAAACTGAGGCTTGGGTGGCTGCATATTAAAGTTCTTACCTAAGTATGTGTGGGATGGAGCTCTGTTCTTACCTCTTCTGTTCTGCTAAGGTCAGGACGGGCCTTGATTGTGTCTAAAGGGTTAGAAATCACAAGCCGGGCTCGTGGGCTCAACTCTGTTGTGTGTGGGACAGCGCCATTTTGCAGGATGCCCGGTGCTCATTCGGGATATTTTAAAGTTAAGCTGAGATCACTGCTCTGTGTCACTTCTAATGGTAGTCAACGAGGTCTTCATGGTCCAGGTGGCCGGTGAGGTTAGGAAATGCAGTGTCCAGACCTCAGGTTCTTGGGGGACTCAGGAGAACTGCGGTGTCTGTAACTGCTTACCAACCAAACTCCTCTTCTGATCCCTTCGCTGTCACTCAGCCCACCTGCTTCAAAGCCTTCTCCCCAACGGTACTCCTTTCTGAGAGGACATATTGCACATGGCAGCTAGGACTTTCCACCTAGTCTACGCCCAGTTGAGATACTGGAAAACAAGTATGGATAATACTTCTAAGAGAGTCATGTAAGCTGCCGGGAAAGATTTATGCCCACCCCTGGTAAGCCTGGGGATGCCTGTTCCAGACCAGTTCCACATCTGTGACTGTGGACAGCAGCGACCAACACTGTGGATGGCAATGGTGGCAGCAGAGACTGAGCAGAATGGGCAGATCTGAGATCAAAAGAATGACGAAACCTCCAGTCGCGCCTCCCAGTCTGAGGATGAGGGGCTGGTCTCTCCATTAGACAGACATTGACTTTTTAACCCGAGAGTCTGCCGACCCTCAGACTCTCTCATTTCCTGGTGAGGCATGTGAGCAAGGTGGCAGGGTTGGGGTACACGGTACTCCCCTGCCTTCCCTCACTGTGGGCCACTCAGACACACAGGCCAACCTTGTGAGTCAGATCCTCAGAGGTCCCTCTCCCCCCTGCTTTCTTCCATCTTCCACCGATGTCATGGGACTTGGCTTGAGGTCAAGAAGCCTCAGACTTGGAATTGCACATGGAAGCCATACCAACCCCACCCCCAGCCCCACCCCCAGTCCCCAGCCCCAGTCCCCAGCCCCAGTCCCCAGCCCATCCCCAGCCCCAGTCCCCAGTCCCCACCCCCAGTCCCCAGCCCATCCCCACCCCCAGTCCCCAGCCCCAGTCCCCACCCCCAGTCCCCAGCCCATCCCCAGCCCCAGTCCCCAGCCCAGCCCCAGCCCCAGCCCCAGTCCCCAGTCCCCACCCCCAGTCCCCAGCCCATCCCCACCCCCAGTCCCCAGTCCCCAGTCCCCAGCCCCAGTCCCCAGCCCATCCCCAGCCCCAGTCCCCAGCCCAGCCCCAGTCCCCAGCCCCAGTCCCCAGCAGAGTACTTCCAAATGACACTGCTCCCACATTTGGAAGGAAAAAACCCAGGGGAGCGAACACAAACCAACTAGACAATAAGAGACCTTATGTCCTCCATCAAAGCTTGGAGCCTGTCCTGCAATGAACTGGGTGCCTTAATGTCACTGTGTCTAAAGCCCTTGACCTTCACAACCTCCAAGGTGAAGCCCCCAGTATGACAGTGGCAGGTTGCCAGTCACAGGTCACATGTTCAAGTAGATCATCCCTGTGACACAGACTGCTGATCGGCTCCCGTGAAGGGAACCCTCTCTGAAGCAACAGTGGCCTAATGGGGAGATTTAAACTGAGACTTTGCCAAGACTGGCTTTCCTCAGAGCCACTCGGTTCTCTAGTGTGCAGAGCCCTTCCTTGGAAGAGGCCAGTCAGTTACAAGAGTGTCCTTCCTTGGGACTACTAAAGGACCAATGAGCATGTGCTGAGTTCCTGTTCTCTCACAGCCATTGCATCCCTCCAGGCAGCCAACCTCAGTCTCCACTGTCACTTTCTGCTGGATTATTTAACATCAAGAATCAGCTAAAATCTATTTTCAGAACTTAACAGTAAAAGAGGTGACCTGCCCCGTGTCCGGCCCCTCTCTTGGCTGGCCTCAGAGACAGCCTCACCTTTCTCTCTGTCCCCGGGGAACCCGTCCTCCCACCTCCTTGCCCCTGAACTCTTCGCAGCTTCTCAGGCACACTTATTTGCACCATCTCCCCCCAGTTACCCAAAAGCGTGCACCCTTCTGTAACTCTAAAATACGTAAGCCTCCCATCTGCCTCTGCTCCGCCATCACATACTCCAGATCCTACCTCTAAGCCAGTGGTTCTCAACCTTCCAATGCTGTGGCCCTTTGGTACAGTTTCTCCTGCTGTTCTGTAACCACATACAATTCATTCTACACTTCCCTTGATGGTTTCTTAAATAGTTCTTCCTTAAATATATTGCCAACAGAAGTTTCATATGACTATCACGAGTGAAAATAATTAGGTGCTACAATGGGAGACATTAAGGATGGACAAAATGCAAACAACACAACATTAATGAGTTCAGCTTCCTATCGGCTGCTGGGCATGGGCTGCCAGTCTCGGAGTCCTTTCCTCTGTAAAGAGGGGAACTCCAAGGAAAGACTAAAGATCATCAGTAAGCTGAGGGCTTCTCCCTTTGATATGTTCACAGGGCCTGACAGAGAAATGAAAAGGAGTCTCTTTCCCTTTATGTTCCTAAGGCCCCATCTGTGTACTGCTTAAAATGATCAGCCACCAAGACCACAGTCCACTGTGTGCTAGGGTTCCCTCCTCTCCCCCAAGTTTATCGAGTTTTTCGGTTATACTTTCTTCAATAGTTAACTGTATGTCTCAGTTCCATTTCACACACACTTAGGAAATGAGGGTACAGACAACATTCTGAAGAAATAATGAATACTCTAATGTCAAAAATAGTACAGAACCACAGCCATCCGTCCAGGTTGGAGCCCACGATTACCCCAGATGGGGCCACACATTGGGAATGGAGCCTGTATGTGTCTAAAGCCTGTGGTCAACTCATTATCAATAGTAACAAACTAAGACAGGATGGGGTATGTTACCTGTAGTCCCGGCATTCAGAAGGCTGAGACTAAGACCAGCCTGAGCAGCACAAGCAAACTCAGGCCACAAAAAGAAAAACAATAATTAATAATAATCATCATCACCATTGTTATACCATCACCATCGCCATCACCGTCATCGTTGTCGTCATAGGCAACTCTGAGTGATTGGCATTCACGCACCTCATACACATGCTAGCTCGGCCTTGCACTACCTCCTGAGGTTGCTGCCATGTTTTTCCCAATGAGAGACTATCATTTCTAGAAGTTAAACCTGCCTGTAAGTGGCAGATTCAGGATTTGCACGAAATCTGCCCAATTCCAGAGCCTGTACTCTTCCTAATTCTTCTACTTCCCTGACTGCCACACAAAGCAATTTTAAACCTCACAAACTGCAAAATAACAGCCTGCTGCTCTTAAGCACAATTAAAACAATGGGTTGGGACAACAGGAACACTGCTTGGTGTGCAATTAAACATAATTACTGGTGTCCTCTAATTGTTTGGGAAAATAAGTCCTTCGCTCTTGACAAGCTATAATTCTGGAGTGTGCTGAGGTTCTAGTCCTCACTAGGATCTGTATACCTCCAGCAATATTTATTATTATCAAATCTCACGGTGGAGCCCATGGAGGCTCAAGGGCATCTTCAGTGCGTGACTGAGACCCAAGTCAACTGGGGCTCTGGAGAGAAATAAGCCATGACGCTCAATCCTTCCTTTTACAGCTGGGAAAAGGGGGCAGAAAAATATAATACAACTTGCCAAAAACAGACAGAGCTCTGTGTCGTTAGGCAAGCACTTGAGGCACTGTGGGGATTACAATAAGCTAAATCCAGACATCCCAAAGCTGGAAGCCAGACTCTACTATCTAGCATCAGAATGACTTGAGGCAAGCCATCCAACCACTCTGAGCCCCGAGTCAGGATGGTAATAAAAGTAACCACATCTTCATGCTTTCCTGAGATTAAAGGACTTGATGCATTTGAGAACCCGGAAGCCTGCAAGCATGCGCCTGGTGCTGCACCCAGCCACTCAAGTTACTGCCTCAGAGCTTAGAGAAACTAAGAGCAATGACAAAGTTTGAGGAAGGAGGCTTTTGAACCTTTGTGCTTTTGATTCTACCAGAATGAGTAGGAGAGGGAGCAGCCTTGTTCCTATGGCCAGACTTCCTGAGTCTACTGATCAGTTTCCAAAAGAACAAACTCCAAAACAGCAACTGAATAAGTATTTATTTAGCAGGAACCTTGCACAAAGTAGCAAGTACTATCTGACACAGAAGGAGATTTAGGAAGGACTTCACCTGCTAATTTGGAAAATGAAAAGTAACAAACGATGTTGCCTTCTTCCCTGATTCTCCTGGCAGACACCACCCGTCAATCACAAGCGGAAGGCTCTCTGGACAGCTCACATGTGGAGTTCTGGAAATGAAGGTCTAAGCAAGCAGCCAGAGAATGAGGCTCGGGACTAAACTGCAGCATCCAGGTTACTTCTGCATCCCTTCCTTTGATAAGACACTTTGTCATGAAACCTTTGAGAAGACTCTTGACGTGAAACCATTAATGATATGATCATAATCCATCTTGCATGAGTTGCAAAGCAAAGAAACAAAGGGTCCAAAATCCAACACACTGCAATGTGAGATGCTTCCTGCCTGGAGCACACAAGCATAATACATCCCTATCTGCCCCAGGGGTCTCAGGCAGCATCCTCATCTGACAGACAAGAGTGAAGGAATGCCGCTCTGGGAGGGAGAGGCAGGCGGATTTCTGAGTTCAAAGCCAGCCTGGTCTACAGAGTGAGTTCCAGGACAGCCAGGGCTATACAAAAGAAAAAATAAAAAAAAGTGAAGGAACACAGACTGTGATACGGGGTGGTTGTTACAGAAGTTCAGAGGAGGGAAGAATCCTGGAACAGGAACAGAAAAGAACATCCTCTATGCACTTATCCATGAAAGGTTTGAACAGGTGTTAAGTCCAGTCTGCTAAAAAGCAGACATTAAAACAAGAAAGGCCTTCGGGCCTTCATGCCCTGGGTATAGCCTGACTATAAGATCTCAGCTTACTGTGCAAGAAGCCAGTAAGCTTAATGAAGAGGTCTTTGCCCTGCACCACCCACCCTGAGAGATAAGAATCAGATGTGAGTTCCTAAGACACAGGGGCCTCAGCAGGGGCTACCAAGCCTCTAAGAAAAAGTTGTCACTATAAAGGGGCCTTACAGAGACTGATCATCTAGAATATGAACATGGTAATTAAGGCTTCCTCAGAAATACTAAAGAAAGCCAAGGTATGGTGGTTTATACCTGTAATATCAGCATGTTAGAGACTTAGGTGTGATTGCTGTGCATTCCAGACCACTCTAAGCTACACAGTGAGGGGAGGAGGAAGAGAAGGAGGAGAAAGAGGAGGATGAGGGGGGAAAAGAAGAGAGGAGAGGAGGAGAGAGAGGACAGGACAGGACAGGAGAGGGCAGGAGAGGAGAAAGATGGATAAACAGATAGAAAGAAGGAGAAGGAGGGGAAGGCATGACTTAGGAATTTGTTCAGGATCTGGCATGGTAGATGCCCAAAGAATGAAACTCCTCAAGTTATCCTCTGATTTCCACGTACACATATGTGTACACACAGACACCCATAACAAAATACACATAAAAGAAAGCGGAAGGGAGAACAGGAAAGAGGAGGAGGGAGAAGCCGACTGAGGCATCCTCAGGAGCAGGAAGTCAGGAAGGAAGAGAGAGCCAAGGACTGGAGCGCCTGCTATGGACACCCAGGCATAGGGTAACCCTTCTATCAAGTTGTTACCATAGCACTGCTCCGAGGAACCCACTTTAAACATTTCACTTGTAAATGTCCTTTCACAACAAATAATTGAAACCACTTCTAGCTTAGCTTCAAAATCATTTAGTTCTGTGTCAGTGCGGTTTTTTTCCTTTAATTTTTTAAATTGCATGGTTCAGACACCGAAGAGTATCTTTAAGGAAGCACGGAGCCTCTGTATTAACTCATCTACTGCAAAAAGAAGCTTCTCTGGTGAGAGCTGGGAGATGTGTTGATCTATGGGTACAGAGGAGGCAGTTTATTACTCTGCCCATTGAGCAGAATAATAGCAGCAGGTTCCTCTCCAGAATGGCCAACGAACTAGCCAGAAACAGGTTTATTTCCCAGTTAGCGGTACCAAGCCTGGGGGACCATCTTGAGAAGGCTTTAAAAACAATTAAAAGGCGATAGGTTACTGTCATAATATTCATGCCACTGTTGCACTGGGCGTATCTTGCCAACCAATCATTATTGTAGCTCACGGGGTTCACAGCTGGGTGAAACTACAGATGTTTTCTTCTCCGGTAGCATGTGAAGAATATGCTTCCAGAACATGGATAGAGCAGTCCGAGTTCTATGAGAACCAGCCAGTAGGAATAAAGCATCCAGTTGATATAAACTTGATTTCTCCATGTTCTATGACTCAGCAGGAGAGTCTGATCATCAATTAGGAGAATGAGTTGGGGTGAGAAAACTCAGAGGGGATGGAGGGCGCCCAGATGACCCCCACCCACTGCCATGAGGCGTGGGCAGGACAGAGAAAAACAAGAGGTCTGGGAACCACTAAGATGAGTAAGGATGTGGGGGAGAAATGGGAGAGAAAGAGGAGGAACAATGTGTGTGTGACGAACAGAGGCGAACAGCCTCATGGGAGAAGCCTGGACTGCCACCAGAGGCCATAGTGAGGTCCTAGGTCACACTGCCCCTGAGGACCACGGCTGAGGCTGTAGCCCTGTAGCAACAGGGAGAGCTGGCCAGCTGACCAGACCCAGACTAAGGGCTTTGAGTTGGTCCACCCCAGTAACTACCTCATCTATGAACACTGGAGCTGGGCCGGTCCTGCTGAACCAAAGTTGTACCTCTCTATGACACAGGACAACAGCAGGGTATCTGAGAGGATCCCTGTGAGGATCCACTATTGATAGTATAGCAGAAGCCAGAGGCCCTGAACCAGGCCAGTGACTCACTGCAGTGAACATCTGCAAGTAAAGCTATTTGGGCAAAATGGTATACTTTGTGACACACTGTGACATACCACAGCTTCCACAGGGAGATAGATTTTGTTGTTGTTGTTTTACTTTATTGTTTGTTTTCTTTTAGTGGGGAGGTTTCAAGGGTGGAGGGCTGATATGGAGAGGTGGTGAGATGTGTGGGATTGGGGTGCATGGTGTGAAATTCACAAAGAAACAACAGTAAGTTGAGAGAGAGAGAGAGAGAGAGAGAGAGAGAGAGAGAGAGAGAATATGCAAGAACAATGGCAGTGGCCTGTGATGCGTGGCTGCTTCCTTGTGCCGTAGATGACAACAGAGAGACCACGACTGCTCAACATGCTGAGAACTGGAGACTGTAGAACACTCATCCCGAAATGAGACATCTTTATCAGATCCCCTCCCTGACAAAGCTCAGGGATTATTGCAGAAGAGGGGGCAGGAAGATTGTAAGAGCCAAACGGAGTCTGCAGCAAAACAATAGTTACCAGATAATTTTTACAGAGAATATTATTCCGAACAATATTTTCCAGGCAGGGCCACTGCATACATGAGCCCACAGTAGCTGTGACTACATACTCCCGACTTTCACAAGATCAAGCCAGCATGGACGGAAGAGAAATTCGTGAAGACCCACCTTTATCTCAAAAGCTATTGGCAAGTGATCGGTTCTGGGAAATTCGGAGGTGGATTTCTTCAAAGATGTGGGGCCCTGAGAGGTTACCCATGCACAGTAGATAGTCCCACGCCCATGGGCACACAGGCAGTACTAAGTGGATTTAGTGAGTATTAAGACAAACAGACATGCATTCAGTGGACACACACATTCTCTCTCTCTCTCTCTCTCTCTCTCTCTCTCTCTCTCTCTCTCTCACACACACACACACACACACACATCCTATCACCCCAGAGTGCTCTGTGCGTGAGCAGCAGACTTTCATCCTTAGCACCCTCTGGCTGTACTGAAAAGGGACATTTCATATAGTTCTGTCTCCACCCTGTTTTGTTTGTTTGTTCGTTTTAACAATGTAGCTTGAGGATTTCCCCCTAGATCCCTAGTCTAGGAAGTTCTGCATTTGGGAATGTACCCACTAGCAGATTAAAATTATCTCTTAACTGTTTTTCTGTGCATGTAGGCTTTTTGCCATTATTCCCTTAGCAACAGAATATAGCAACTAGCTTCAGAGCGTTTACATTATAGTATATGTGTAAACAGCTGGGAGATAAGTTCAGGGATACATACAGAAGGATGTACACACGGAAAATGCACATCCTACCCTTGTATATAAGGAACTTGAGTGTGTGGATTTTGGTGTCTGTGAAGGAGAGATGGAGGAGGCATTTGAACCCATCCCCCACATTTGTGGATGTGTAACTGTTGTTACACAGGTGGAGAGCATCCTCATACCATTTTATTTTTAATTTGCAAACATATGAACAGTTCCACTGGATGCCTTTGACTACATATGTCCTTTTGTAATAATCACCTCAAACTATTGTTCGTGTCTTCCCTGGTCAGCTCCATGTCAGCAATTACCCACTGTTACTTTCTAGCACAGTATGGTGTTGTGGCGCTGTGGAGTTGCTTTGGTTTTGTTTGTGTTTTATAATGATACAAAGACAACCCTTTCAGCACCCACCATGAACATCAGGAGAAGTGGTGTCTCCAGCCAAGCTCCCTGCGGCATGCTGTCCTGACCAGGAGCCCGACTGCTATCCCACACCTGACTTCCGTCCACCACGAGTTACGGTGGCCTCTGAGCTCCATTTTACTTTTACCAAGCTTCTCTGGGATCTATTGAGAAGGAACCAACTAAATGTTTGTTAAGTCCTTTCCCAAAGCCAGTTTATAATTAGAAAGCAGAAGTGTCATTCCCTGCTCCAGGTTGCTATGGAGATGACTAAATGCAAATGTCATCTCCCAGTGACAGTCACTGTCAGAGGAGGCAGGATGCTTGCAGAGAGCCAAAGAGCCAAAGGTGCCTGAGATGGGAAGGACACGCAGGGGCCTGCCTCAGCCATCTGCCTCCAGTGGTGGAGAGAATAAATATCCCAAGAGCTGACTTAGAAAGTGTGGGGTGAACAGGGAGCCTACGTAGGACTCACATGAAGCCATCGCAGATAAGGAAGGCATTCCAGGGGGTGGGGGGCGGGACAGAACACTGGACTGTGAGCTCAGAGTAAGACCACCGTGAGGAATGGGTGCTCAGACCGAGTGTCCACAGTGATTACGTAGAGTGCTGCCTCAGTGGTCCAGGCGGAGCCTACATTCAGTCTCGAGATTGGGAACCGTGCATAGGGAATGGGAGAGAGTGGAATCGAACTCAAGATTCTGGAGGAAGAAATACCCGTGGCTCGGGCCATTCTGCTGGCCCCACTGTTTAGGAGCCTATGGGAAGGCAAGTGTGGAGTGTGAACTGCCTGTCCAGTTTGTTTCTTACAACAAGCAATGCGGGCCTAGGATCTTCCCCTTCAACAGAGGTACAAATCCTCTCAACTGTTTCACCCCTGTCTGCCCAAGAGCTTAGACTGCAGGGGAACTTAACCGGAAAGGAGTCTGGAAACAAAAATAAAATCAAAGGGGAACAGTAAGATATAGGCTTTCTATGCTTGGTCATGTGATTCCATTTAAGTTTTAAACATCTTCTGTGTCAAAAAAAAAGAAGTACATAAAAGCAATTTTCAGTTCTAAACTAACTGCTCTCTCGACAGCAGAGGCTATGGTCTTCTGCCACACAAACAAGGCAGGCACACGGGCACGCCCACAGGCACGCCCATGGGCACGCCCACCGCATAGGGATGTCCTATTGGTCGAGACGCCTATTGGTCGAGAAGGTGAAAAGGAACTCTTCAGAACAGTACTGTTCTCTCATTCAGTTTCATCTCTAGTAAATGAACATGTGTTTGGGTTATAAAAGGTATACTACAAAGCAATGGCAGACGGTGCTGGTTTCCCACGGCCAGTGTAACAAATGACCACAAATCCAGAGTTTCAAAGCAACCATCTGAGCTGAGGACCTGATCTTGGTCCTTAGAAACTGGTCATGGGGGATGAAGGTGTCACCCCCTCCCTGAGGAGGATCGCTGGGCTTACTGGCCAGCTAGCCTAGCCGAAGTGGTAAGCTCCGAACCAGAACAGATCCTGTCACAGAAAACAAAGTGGATAGCTCCTGAGAAATGACCCAAGGTTGACCTCTAGCCTACACAGACACACACAAACACCACGAATCTATGATCTTATAGTGCGGGTGTTATGCACTGGTTCACAGTCTGACCCCAGTCCCCCTGAGCTAAGATCCCCCTTCTATCTTCACAGCAATGGCGGCCCTCTTGTCTTCCTCACAACAGTTTAGCCTGGGCCCACCTTGAGCATGCGCAATAATCTTCTTGAATGTCAGCTGGCTATCAGCTTAATTCCATCTGCAATCTTAATTTCTTCTCTTACGGGCACACAACATATTCCAGTTCTGGATTAGAAATTAAACATGTATGGAGACCATTATTCTGCCTACCACAGAGAGGCATCTCATGAGCTCCACTGTCAAAGTCCTGCATTCATGTGCCTCTCATACAGCGGTCTCAACATACGAATTCCCAACCCTTTGAGGATAAACAACCCCTTCACAGGGTTGCCTAAGACCACCAGAAAACAGACATTTACACTACAATACATAACAGTAACAAAATAACAGTTATGAAGTAGCTATGAAGTAGTTATGAAGTAATGAAATTAATTTTATGGTTGGGTGTGGGACCGTGGTGTGAGACAGTCTATAGCTTGGTTGGGCAAGGCCACTCCGGAGACTCATAATCCTGCGGCCATCAGGAACACAAGGGACTGTGTTAATGGGTCGCTGCATTAGGAAGGTTGAGAGTCACTGATCTGATAGATGGTTTGGTGGTCACATTTAACATAAATCCGCCCATTCTGCTTCAAGTAAACTGGCAAGCTGATTGTTTTCAGACTGGACAGAATTGCTTCACTTGACTCCAGATGCCTGAAAGCCTCTATAGCTCCATGCTAGAAGAGGTCCACCTTCTGATGGAAGAGATGGAAGAGAGAGAGGGGGAAAGAGAGAGAGAGAGAGAGAGAGAGAGAGAGAGAGAGACAGAGACAGAGACAGAGACAGAGACAGAGACAGAGAGAGAGAGGAGAAGAACAAGTTTTGATATTCTCTGGCCCTTCAAAGGCATCATGGGAAATCTAGTACTTGGCAGGGATCTATAAACCCTCACAGTCCAGTAAATGCACCTGTTATGTGCTGGTTTGCAAATCACATTCATTAAGTTATAACCAGTGTCCTGGCTAATTTTTATGTCAACTTGATACAGGCTATAGTCATCTGAGAGGAGGGAGCCTCAATTGAGAAAATGCCTCCAGAAAACTGAGCTGCAAGCAGACACAGCTGTGGGGCGCTTTCTTAATGGGGGAGGACCCAGCCCATTGTCGGAGGGAACAACCCTCCTGGTGGTCCTGGGTTCTATAAGAAAGCAGGCAGAGCAAGTCATGGAGAGCAAGTCATCACGTAAGCAGCACCCCTCCATGGCCTGATTTAGCCATTGTTTATTGCTGTGAAGGCATACGAGGACCACATCAACTCTTATAAGGAAAAACATTTACCTAGGGCTTACTTACAGGTCCAGAGGCTTAGTCCATTATTACCATGGGCAGGAACATGATGGCAGGCCTGGCAGCATGGTGCTAGAGAAGTAGCTACGGGCTACACCCTGATCCACTTACAAAGAGGGAGAAAGAGAGGCCGGCCTGGCGTAGGCTTTTGAAACCTCAAAGCCCACACCCACTAACACACTTCCTCCAATAAGACCACGCCCCCGCAAATCCTTCTCAAACAGTGCCAGTCTCTGGTGATGAAAAATGCAACTATATGAGCCTATGAGGGCCATTCTTACTCAACACTACAGCCTCTGAATAGGTTCCTACCTGACTTTCTTCACTGATGGTCTACAATATAAAAGTGTAAGCCAAATACCCTCTCTTCCTCAATCTGATTTTGGTCACAGTGTTTCATCATATCAGTAATAATACTAAGAAAACTAGCATTCTTTACAAAGGGTCTGTGACACAGACAATAGGGACTATCAGACTATCTGTATTGTTTATGAAACCAGCATGTCAAGCATGCATCGCTGAGTCTGTGCGCTAAGCTGTGACCTGAACTCTTTCTTGGCTTTCTTAGTAGAATAAATAAAGGTACCTAAAAACAAAAGGGAAAGTGAAAACAGCTGCTCTAGAAGAACTATTCTCTAGTTCTAGAAGAACAAGAATCCTGGCTTTTGGCAGATGATGCTTTTACAGTAGCTGGGTCCTAAACAGATGTCAATTCTCAGTTTCCTGGTTGTGGTTGTCTTTCGTCCCAGACAGTTCCAGTGAGGCAAGCTAAGGGGATGAGGCTAAGAGAGTTCTTATCCTCTTTCTGTACAGGGATACTCTCAATTCCTTATCAAAGTATCTGTCTGAACTTCTCTTCTCTCCTTGAATAAAATAGCCAAGGCATCACTATCATGACGCTCCAGAGAGGAATGGTCTGAGTGCTGTCGACCTATGTCTATGCAGGATATACAACTACAAAAGAAGAACCGGATTTCAGGGATGTGTCTCCAGATATACAGGTCTCAAGGTCCAATAAATCCACACCGGGGCAATGAGGGAAGACATGGCCCTATTGCTCCCTGTTGGCAGGCTTGGAACAGGTCTTGTTTTTGCTGTTTACAGCCCCCAATCTCTGAGAGGGTTCACCTCAGGCTCTCTGCTGGGGAATCTTGACCATGTTCTTAGGAAAAAGCCAGTAAGCCACCATAGGCTCTAACCTCCAGGCAAGTCTGATGGGTTAGCGAATACAGTGTGTCTTGTTAGAGACAAAGGTACATCTGTCCTCAAATTTGGATGTTGAAGTCCTAACCAATGATACAGTCAGGTCCAAAGGGTACCCTGTTCCTTCCCCCAAAGGGCAGCCTACTTATGACTCAGTTCAAAACTGAGTCTAGCTCCATCTTAATCTGGACTAGAAAAGAATTCCCGGCAGTTAAACAAAAGCCAGAATTGCTTGAGAACTTTTGAAACCGGTTCTCATCTGCCAAAAGGAGTCACTTCCCTTATACGGGTCCACTGGCACATACCTGTGGTTATGTACCAAAGCCTATGTGGGCCTCTGGCCTCCCTCAGTCCCTGTTGGCAAGTGCCTGTTAAACATTTGAAAGGCCCAAGCTGGCCCTTCTCACCTCAGACTACCGCTTCTCTCTGTCTCTGTTCTCTGTCCCTGGCTACTCCTCCTGATATTCTCACGTGTATGTGTGTCTGTGTGTGTGTGTGTGTGTGTGTGTGTGTGTGTGTGCACTGTGTGTGCATGTGTGTGCACACATGCATCTGTCTTTCTGCAGTATCTTTTCTTGCTTCGCTTCCTTCTTTCACAGACAGCCCCAGCCATGGTTTCTTCCTTTCTCTGCTCTGGACTCATCCAGATGTCCCTGGCTGCTTTCTTTCTCTTCTCTACAATAAAAACCTTGCTGCATCACGGGGTGGGCATGTCAGTGGTTCTTTACTGTGCCCACTCTCGTGCATACACTACCTAAACAGAACCGGCTTTCAGTGCGCTCTTATTTTCTACTATCAGATCTCTCAGAAACTACAAGAAACTATTTTGAAACATAAATATTAAGATAAGATACAGAAAGCACACAATATCTGTAAAAATATTTCTACAGATTCAAGATGAAGCAAAGTCACACACATGATGTCCTGCCAACTCAAGACTTACCCACTAAGCCATCCCATCGTCCCTGCTTACATATTTCTTTTAATTCAATTCCAATTGAACTTTAGAATTGAACTGATACGCATGGAATTGAAATAATTTAACCCATACCAGACAGCTATTCAGGGACAAATTGGGGACATTTCTACTTTCCAATTTTCACTCTCACAAGTATGTTTAATGATCCTAAAGAATATTTTATAATTGAAATAAAGAGAGTCAAACAGAGTTAGAGAGAGGGCTCAGTGGTTAAGAGTGCTTTCAGGAACCCAAAGTTCTAGTCCGGATAACCACGTCAGATGGCTCACAACCACCTGCGACTTTCACACCAGAACCAATGCCCTCTTCTGTCCTCCAGGGCACCTGAAGACCCACGCACATTCATATGTGCATACCGAGAGAAGGAATACACATAAATGAAATAAAACAAAAAATAAGAGAAAACAAGCAAAATAAAATATCTATGATCAATGATAGCTTCTTTAACCCCCCCCCCCTCTCTTTCTTCATCTCTGGTCCCTAGAACAAGAAAGCTCAACCATCCTTTTTAAAGGTGTATTAGTTGACCAAAAACTAGCTTTGAACCTCAGGTCTTGTGGCTCAGATTGTTTTATTATGGGTATTGCACGGCTGTGGAGCTGTGATAGTGACTCTATGGCTCTGCTGCCTGCCTATGAGGGAAGCACCAGGAACAGGCATCCAAAGGAGGAAGTTTCTTGTTCTTTTCTTTTCAAGGTAATTTAGGTAAATTATAGACATTTTCCTTTCAGAGTAGAGGACTATCAATAGACTGTTAAGTGTGCCTCATTTATATTAATGTCTTCAATTTAGGGCTTCTTAGTCTCATCTTCTTTTATGAAATCAGCCTTCAGTTGAAATTAAAATAATTTTTAAGATAGGATGTTGCAAACCAAGAGAGGAGTGTTTGTGTGCAGATTCCAGGTTTTAGTAGAAAAGGAAATAATTTCATAGCAATCATCTCCTGTGCTTAATGAATCTGAGCACATTCAATCCAAAACAATATGAATGTATTCACTATAAAAGAATTTTTATTACTTGCAAAATGAAACCACTTTGCCAAATCTGTCATATTCTTATGCTTCATCTTCAATGAAACTATTCAGTGGTGTGTGTGTGTGTCCCAATGTTTCCGTGTGTTTGCTCATTTCTCTTACTAGACAGAGAGTTGTTCTGGATCATAGTTTTGAAGGTGTAAGCCCATAAACTGGCCCTATTGTTTTCGGGTTTTTGGTGGTGGCAGAACATGGCCAAGGGAAGGGAAGAGGCAGGGTGGCACACTTTGAGGGCACACTCCAGTGACCTGTGATCTTCCAATAAGTCCCACCTCTAATGCTTCTGCCATCCCCTGCAAACGCCACACTGGGCAGTACTCCTTAACACACAGGCATTTCTAGAACAGTCTAGAAGCAAACTGTAGCAGTGCAGAAAATGGACTCTGCTCCTTAAGGAGAATCTGTATTTCCAGGTGGTCCCTGTAACAGTGAGGCACACACGTGTCACACGTGTGCACATGCCTGTAAAAAAGAAAAAGAAGAAACTCTGTTTCCCTCAAAATGTGAGGAAGGCAGCTCCCTGGGAAAGCATTTACCTCAAATGAACAAGGTGTGGGGTCCAGTCTCCAGTTATTAACAACAATGGAAAAGGCCAACAGACATAGTGTGAAGCTACTATTGTAGAGGCCACGGCCTATGACAGATGCCAAACGAGACAAGTCTCAGCCACAATGGAAGACCCTCCCACGGACATGTACACCATGACCCTCCCACGGACATGTACACCACCATGACCCTCCCATGGACATGTACACCATGACCCTCCCACGGACATGTACACCATGACCCTCCCACGGACATGTACACCATGACCAAGACAATATGTGGAATGTGTCTCGGTCACACACACACACACACACACACACACACACACACACAGTGTGCCTGCCATTCTGGGACTGTGGTGATCTATATGCAGCCTCCAGTAAAAAGAATAACTTGGTCCCTCAGCTACTTGGATTAAATGAGATTTGTTCATCCTTTTGACATCAAGACAAAGGCATCCAACAGGTGAAAGTCGCTTGGGACTGATGGGAAACCCATGTTCTATATTATACCATGAGCTATAAAATTGTGGAAAGCAAATATTAATCATATCCTCCTTCCTGGGAGCCTGGGGGCCAAGGGAGGCAGCATTTAAGAAATGTCTTGAGGGAGTTATTTCTAACCCAGTTGCAAGGCACCTTCCTCCACACCACTTCCCAGCCGTGGCCTCTGGCGGCAACGCTGGCCTCTGGCCATGGAGTCGTCCGCTGCCCTTCTTTCCTCCCCTGGGAAATGCTTACTGTGCCCTCTTTTCTCTTTATCTCCTTCAGCACCATGTAGTTTGTATCTTCATTTAACAAATCTAAAGTAATGATTTAACTGAAGTCAGAGATAACATTTTCACAAGCCAAATACTTTAAGTGAACGATGTTCAATGTGACAGTTAAGGATACAGAGAGGGGTCTCTGGGCTTAAGTGACGAAACCCATGGAAGAGAGAGCAGGGAGGGAGGGAGGGGAACGGGAGGGTAAAAGGAAGGGAGGGAGAGAGGGAGGGAAGGAGGTTGAGGGAGGGAGGGAGGGAAACACAGGCAGCAGGGAAGGACCACAGCAGTCACACCCTGCCTTCCTTCTATTTATCTGACTCAACTCAGTTGGTTCTGGCTGCCTTTGCAGACCAGGGCTTGCCAGTGGCACCCACCAGAAGATAGGACTAGTATATATTCTCTTCCAGGAATAGAGTGCTGGTCCCTAGATGACACATAACCTTCAAAATGTGAAGTAATCTCTTTTGTGCAGTGTGACTCCACCCTCCAGAAAAATGAATTCCCACCTCGGTCAGCACGGCACACGCCAGGTCATTTTGTAAAGCACCCCCATGGGTGCTGCTGGATACAAGTTAATGTGCATCCAGTGCAGTGGGAGAAAGAATCGTAGCTGAGGATTTGTGAGAAAAGCCTTGAGTCATTCCAAATATAAATGGCCATCTCCACTCAGTTCTGTCAGCCATTGGATACTGGGGCTATGGTACAGCGATGCCCCAAATCTCTCCTTTTATATTGCCAGGTTGGACACACACACACATACACACACACACACCAGCAAAGACCAGAAGGGAAAATCCCTATGGATTTTCATTAGAGCACGGCCATACCAATCACCCTTTCAAATGATTCGGTTCCTTTACTTCAGACATGGATTTGCTGCCAGATAGGCCAGGCACACATCCCTGAAGGCTGTGGGAATTAGTAGAGCCTTGGCGGAAAACAATAGGCTGATAGTTAGTAGGATCAGATGTATATGTTTCCCCCACTGGACCCAGGAAATCTGCTTCTAGTTAATGAATTCTGTACAAACAACCGAGCTAGTGAGAAGAGCTCTGTGCACGGGGCTGCTCAGCAACTATGTCTGAGGTAAGTGCAACATGAGGAATTCGGTGTCAACACGGACAGACGCTTAGCAAACTGCTGTGCCAGCCCAGTGGACACTAAGCGATCACTGAAAAGTGGCATTATGAAGGTATTATACCACATGGAAGAGGGACTACTTGTACATCCACGATTGGTATACATTTTTTTTTAACAATAACAGACCAACGGGAGAAGGGAGGACAGGAATATTAAATGGTAAATTTGTGATGATTTTCATGGCTTCTTTGTTGCGTTGCCTGCGCTGACCTTACTGCGGGTTTTCCACAAAGAGGATCGATCAATCCTGCATTGATCCAGATACCAGGGGCCTGGGGTGGGGAGGGGAGGGGATTCCTGCAAAGAGCTATGCAGCCTTCTTCACCTTCAAGGCAAGCTCTTCCAAGGATGCACAAACAAAGAAAAGGCACCTGAGAGTGACAAAGGGTCTCCTTGGCTTCTAGTCCAGCTCTGCATCCCCCACACCTAATGGGTGCTTTTATCCACTAGGCAGAGCGGCCTCATTAGAACTCACCAGGCTAATGGAAAATGCATTTCCGGGACAAAAGATCTCTTCATTCCTACACCAGCGACAGGCAGTGACAGAGGGTACGGGGCAGTCCAGGCACTGTGGTGCGTCTTGCCTGGAGATTAGAAGCAAGTCTCCCAGGGAGGCAACAGCAGGTACTCTAAGCTTCAGGAGCTGTACAGGCATGGGCAAGGACCTAGGCCTGCAGTTCCTGACAAACACTGGCAGCAAGGCTGATGCGGGGCTGACTACAGAGCCAGGAAACAAGGTAGTATGGCAGCATTTCCTAGAACCCATGGGATCCAGTCACGCCTTGGTGCTCTCTCTCATTCGTTAGTCACTAGTCCCCCCCATAATCTTATCCTTAATAGGGGCACTGTTGGGCTGCTGCTCCCAGGACTTCTCAAAAGTGACCCTCAGGCTCCCAGCATTATGGGATGGGAAGGGACACTGATGATTACAAACTGGAATGCAGGAAATAATTAGAGAATTGCAAAGGAACTTTGCAAATATCCTCCTCGAGAGGAGGGACATTGGTCCCTAAGCCTGCTGTCCCCAACAAAGAACCAAGTCTTCTATCAGCAAGACTTCACATCCACTTCTCTGGCCAGGTACTTACAAGGTTCGGTTTTTTCCTTCCTGCTGATGGCAGGGCTCTTGATGCTTAACCGAGCTGAGTATACAATAGGCCCTCAGTACACTGGAGAGGAACTAAATCCTACGACTGTAAAGTCAGAACACTATGCCCAAACACTAGGGCAGTGTTATCCAAGGGAACTAATGCTAGGCCCAGATGCAATTTTAAATTTCATATTAGTCACATCTTCATAAAGCAAAAATGAAATCAAACACATTCCATCCAAAATATCATTGCAATATGTCATGGGTCTTATCCGTCTATGTTAATGATGTCTTTTACTGCAGGGTTTTTTGTAGGTTTGGTTGAGAGAAGTGCTGTTTTATTGTGTGTGTTTTTTTAATACTAAGTCTTCAATGTCTGGTATATGTTTTGCAGCTACCAAACATCCCAGCGTGGACGAGCCATATTTCCAGTTGTTCAGTAGACCAAATGTGACCAGTGGCCACCCGACTGGGCGATGCACAAAACACTTCTTTAAAAATGGAAACATTTTTGAGTGATAATGAATGTATTTAACATCAAATTCCCCATAATCTACCTGCTACTACTTTAGATTTGGTTTCTATAAACTTTGTGGGTAGGGGACAGGTACACAAATTCACTTGTGTGTGTTGAAGCCAGAGATCACCTCAGGATGTCTTTGTCTTGGGCTCTGTCTCCAACTTACTTTCTGAGACAGTCTTTTAACTGAGCCTAGAGTCACAGGATTCATCCATACTGGCCGGCCAGAGAGCACCAGAGCTCACCCTTCCCTGCTCTCCACACAGCTAGAAAGTGGCAAACAGGTATCTATTTTCCCCTTCGCAGATGTTTTTGGACAAAGATCTAAATATTTAATATCTAATATCTATCTAGATCAGAAAAATGTATCAAATAAATCTTGAAGGAAGCTTCTGCTAAGAGCCACGTTTACCACAGAAATTCAGTGAGTGCATGTACATGCAACTTCTGTGTGTCTGGGATAGAGTTCGCAGGATGTTGCTTCCTATTAGTCTAAGCACATAATAGGTTGTACTGTTTTGTTTACTTTCTAAAGAGCTACACATTTTTCTTCTAAAGCTAATGTTTCTCTCACATATATTATAAACACGAATTTATTGGATGGTATCATGAATTCAATGGATCATGATGGCATTAGCAACAGCAACCCCAAAATACCACAATCCCCTTTAAAATTTAGCCCACAGGAATCCCATGACACACACAGTATGTATCATGGCCTAGGCAGGACCCCGCATCTACCATCCCAACACAGACATAAAACTCAAGGTCAGGCGATGAGAATTAAACCCTTCTTTTCTTACCCCACAGCCTCCTCCACTGCTGCCCAAGCCTACAAGAAGTTGAGACAGCTCGGCTGGGCCTGGAATTTGTGAGCTACTATTACTGCTAACAGTTAACAAGGAACCAGCCCAAAAAGCTAGACCCTGCAGAGGCCAGTTTGCCTCAGTTTCCCACAGAAGTCAAACACAGAAAGTACTGAGTCAGGACCTTAGTCCATCAGAAATCAAATCTAAGAGAGGTCTAGACACCAGTCAATCAGACGGGCATCTGTCCCTGTCTTTGCAGTAAGTGGCAGCTGTAGGAGAAATAAAGTCCCTCCCCCAGAGACTCTCCCAAGTTTCTGATGTCAGAGGCAGCGGTTTTTTGCCCCAGTTCCCAGGTGGAAATCAATAACCTCTGAGGGGCAAGGTTCCAGGCAGGTTTTGAGGAAAACTACAGAACAACTTCCCCAGAGAATCAAGCAGACAGCTCTGGGCTCCTCTGGAGGCCAAGGGCAAGCAAGGACTGGAACAAAGCCAGGTATGGAACCTGGGACAGGTCCCTGAGGCTTGTCAGTCCAGTGCTAGGGAACCAAGATCATCATAGAAAATCCTTCTAAAATAATATTACTGGTCTGCAGCTCCTAAGAATGCATGTACCCTGCAAAGTGTCAAAACATAAATTACCTGAATTTGGTTTTCTCTTGTCTTCTAATGAGAAAATAGAAACTACTGAACTATTTCCTTATGTGCTGCACCAAATTTTGTTCTCGAATGCCCACTTCACCCCCTGAAAATATGTTTCCCAGTATCCAATTCACACCACATATGAAAAGATAAGATGAAAGTCTATCTCTCCAACACACCTGAGTGAGCCTCTCCAAATAGCTGATCAAACCGAGTATCAGGGTTGGAAGACAAACAGCTCACATTTGCCCGTCCCTGCCGATTCCATAGGCAAACTCAAGCCAGGGGGTGGCAGCAGCCAGGCAAAGTCACAGAGTGTGGGGCTTTTTCAGCTGACTTGTGAAAAGCCTCGCTTGATTAGAAAGGGTAATGTTGGCAGAGCTGGCTCTGGTTAGCTCTCATGGTGGTGCATGCTCCTGCCTCCACAAGGGCTGGATCCCTGTATGGCTCTGGTTAGCTCTCATGGTGGTACATGCTCCTGCCTCCACAAGGGCTGGATCCCTGTAGAGACCCCACTGGTTTCAAGGTGAGTATGGCAAGAACATTTCTCTCTCCCCAGTGGAATCAACAGTACCTGCCAATCCAACCCAAGTACACTTTCAAGATGAATTTATGAGGCAGCGGGTGCTGGTCTGCAAGGAATCACTGGTAGTAGTTTAGTTACTGTGGTGTTTCACATTACATTAAAGAGTGCTGACTTTTTAGAGATATGTAATGAAGGTTGGGGATTGACTTACTGGAAATTTGAGATTTCTACCGTAAAGGAATTTAGAGAATATGGGAAAGGTTAGGAGAGGCTGGGGGGTGGGGGTGGGGTGGGAGGGTGGCTATCTGGTGATGATGGTTAAGCCTGGTCCTGGAGCACCTGTTTATTCTTTCCTCTCTGATGTACATTTGAATTTCTACTAGTTTTGTTTTGTTTTGTTTTTGTTTTCTGTTTTTTTTTTAAATAGTAGCTAGTGACCAAGGAAAAAGAAACTAATGTCCTCTTCCCAAGGCCTTTCTGAGAGAAGTATTTGATCCCTACTTAGTGCCCCACTTTCCAAAGCTATCATAGGCCATCCAATGTCAGCACAAGAAGGCCAAGTACACCCATCCTTGGCCTCTATCTCTGTCTAACTCAAGAGAAAGATTTAGCTTTTGATCACCTGGAAGAAACAGCATCCTCTGGGATACTGAAAATGACGATGAGACAGACCTCCCCCCACAACACACACACACACAAACTGCAATAGTCCACACTGAAAGTCTGAAAGACAGTGCCGCGCTCTGGATCTAGCGGTTAACAGTGCATGACGAAGACACGCTCTGGTAAGAATTTAATTTAGCACAGACAGGGCTGCCTGATGAGACAAACTGGCAGTAATTCTAGGGCGAGCAGGGAAGCGAGACTAAAACACAGGACAAGATTCCCCATCCTCAAGCTGCTCCTTCCCCTAAGGATACGCTGGAATCAGAGTTAAACTTTATGCTGCAATCTCAACTCTAGAAACATTTTATCAAAGTAACTGGGCAAATTCACAAAGAAGGGTGGTGGGCTGAGGTGGATGACATCGTTTATAATGGGTGGAAAACAGAGAAAACTCCTTAGTACGAAGCAGTTAATTGAATGTCTGAAGTATGCCACTTAGTAAGCTGGGTTCTAAAAAGCACTCTATAAAACAGAATCTGTTTTAAAACCAAGTATACGGGAAGGAGAGGTAGTCTCAGGGAAATGTTAACTGGTATTTCCTGCTCAGTGACAATGAGCTATTTTTGCAGCCTTCATGATTTTCATGATCTGACTTTTTTCAGTAAGCATATATTTTTAAAGCACCCTCAAAAACTATTAACTATTTTTTTTTCCTTTCTGTGATACAATCTCACTATGTAGCCCGGGCTGGAAATGGTCCTGCCTCAGCCTCACAGGTTCTGGGATTGCAAGTGGATACCACCACGTCCAGGCCAGAGAAAGGCTAGTCCTATTGTTACAATGATAATAACAAACCCACGAATGTAGCTAAGGTGAGAAAGACATGTTTCCTAAGCCAGGGAGTCGGGACTGTGCCCCAAGGGAACAGGCACAGGCTCAGGCCAGCAAGGGGAGCTGCCTTTGCAACAGGCATCTCGCTGAGCATCTCTGTTCCTGGCACCATTCCACATCTTGAGAACAGAATGAATAAGCACGTTCTCTGCATTCGTAGGGTTTTCAGCCCAATGGGAGAAAAGCAGGTATTGTGCCTCACTGGGAAAATACAGGGAAAGAAGGGCTAACCCTTCCTTACTGACAGGAACAGGACAGGAGGGCTGGTCGGGGTCCCTGAGGAAGCCCTGAAGGCGCAGAAGCAAAGGGGATTAGATGCTCACTAATGTCAGCATTAGAGGGCAGAGGATGCTATGGAGGCAGCCTCTGGGGCATGAGGTGTGAGAAGCTGGAAGGGGGGTTCACTGAGCCAGGATAGTCGATGGAGAGGAGGTTTTCAACCTGTGGGTCACAGCCAAGAGATCAGCGAAAAACAAAGACATTCACATCACAATTCATAACAGCAACAAAATTAGAGTTATGAATAGCAATGAAAACAATGTTGGGGGTCACCACAACATGAGGAACTATCTTAAAGGGTCGTAGCTTTTTTTTATTATAATCTTTTATTTTCTATATTCTTTGTTTACATTCCAAATGATTTTCCCTTTCCCGGTTCCCCCCTCCCCATAAGTTCCCTAAGCCCTCTTCCCTCAGCCCATTCTCCTATCAACCCCCTCCTACTTCTCTGTCCTGGTATTCCCCTACAATGCTGGAACAAGCCTTTTCAGGACCAGGGACCTCTCCTTCCTTCTTCTTGGGAGCCATTTGATATGTGAATTGTGTCTTGGGTATTTAGAGTTTCTGAGCTAATAGCCACTTATCAGTGACTGTATTCTTTTGTGATTGGGTTACCTCACTTAGGATGATATTTCCAGATCCAACCATTTGCCTAAGAATTTCATGAATTCATTGTTTTTAATTGCTGAGTAGTATTCCATTGTGTAAATATACCACATTTTCTGTATCCATTCCTCCATTGAGGGACATCTGGGTTCTTTCCAGCTTCTGGCTATTATAAATAGGGCTGCTATGAACATAGTGGAGCATGTGTCTTTATTGCATGCCGGGGAATCCTCTGGCCGTAGCTTTAGGAAGACTGAGAACCACTGGAAGGAGGGGAAGAGACTGGGCCAGTGAGCTAACTCTCAGAAGCATCTGGGTCCCTCCTGCAGACACCAAGGAGTTCTAAAAGACCTGTGGTTTCCCAAGGTGAGTCAGTCCCACAGGAGTACAGGGATCAGCCACTAGTCAGCCCACATCAGAATGATTTCTGAATGCTTATTCAATACCAGCCTCTGAGTCTGTGGATGAAGTGCCTCACACCATGCTAACCCCAAAGGGAAGTGCTGCTTCCCTTTCTCTTCCGAGTGAGGAAGCTGGATCTTGGCCAGGCAATTTCCACGCTAAGAAATGGCAGATCCGGGTGTCCCTCCCAGGCTGACCACGTGTGTTTGGGGCTAGAGACGCTAGAATGTATGTCACCTGTTCACTCCAGTCTCTCCATACTTACAAATGATCACAAATGTGGGCAACAATTTCTACTAAAAGCAATTTAGTTGATGTGCAGTAAGTGGATAAGGAGAGAGCTTTCTCAGCCACAAAGATAAGATTTTTTTAATTGTTTAAAGAAGGAAGAAATAAGATGAAATTGGACCCATTTCAATGAGGTAAAACATTTTTTTTTACCACAAGAGAAATCATTGGAAAGCAGGCCTTTTTATTTTTTCTTTTCTTGTTTTTCCTTCTTTTTCTTCTTCTTTCTTTCTTTCTTTCTTTTTCTTTCTTTTTTAAATAAGACACAGGAGAAACATGAGGCAAGGATCACGGGGAAAATATAGGGGAGTGTTCTAAATATGGCGGACAGGGAGTGGAAAACGTTATTCTTAGCATGCAGAGTTGGGCCATATGAGTGCAAGTAAACAGAGGAATATCTCCTTTTTTGTTGTTGTTTTTATTTTTGTTTTTTGTTTTTCGAGACAGGGTTTCTCTACGTTGTCCTGCTGTCCTGGAACTCAGTCTGTAGACCATGCTGGCCTCGAACTCAGAAATCCACCTGCCTCTGCCTCCCAAGTGCCGCCGCCACTACCCAGCAAATATCTCCTTTAATAACGTGATTCTCACGTTATTTAAAGAAACACAGAAATCAGCATTATGCAGACTTGCTGTCATGCCGGGAGAAAGATCAACTTCAGTTAGAATACATTTACATTTACAAGTGACTCTACAAATTACAGTAAAGCAGACAAAATCTCTTAAATAAATAAATAATCAAATACATAAATACAGGAACAAGCAACCTCTGCCCAAGGAACTTATGACGCGGCAGGGTTGGACACACGCTCGCACGCAGTCTTGGGAATGATTGCTTCAGATAAAGAAGCAGCTAGTGGCGCCTGTAACTACATGGAACATGAGTTGCCACCACAAATAAGATGAAGAGTGGCTACTCAAGCAGAAGAAGGGGATGAGCAGATGCCTAAGGCACAGGAAGGGTGTTCAGACGAGAGCCAAGGGCAGCAAGAACTGCAAGAACAAATCTAACTCTGGAAAGGGGGGGATCTGTACAGGGTATAGGAAACCTGGGAGATAATCAACACTGGGCATGTTCTTTGTGCCTCACAGTGACCAGTTCATTTTAGCCTGTTACCCTGTTGCACAATTCTCTCTACTTTAAATATGAGACCACTAAGGCCCAGAAAAGGTAAGCCACTTGGGAAAAGTGCCACCACTAGCTAGGTTACCTGTCTTGTTAGGGTTTCTATTGCTGTGAGCAAGGCAATCCTTATAAAGGACAGCATTTAATTGGGACTGGCGTACAGTGTTAGAGGTTCAGTCCATTATCGTCACAGTAGGAAGCATGGTGGCATGAGAGGAAGCTGAGAGTTCTACATCTTGATCCACAGGTATCAGAAGGAGACTATGTGTGATACTGGACATGGCTTGAGCATGGAGACCTCAAAGCCACCCCCACAGTGACACAACAAGGCCACACCTACTCCAACAAGGTCACACCTCCTAATGGTGCCACGCCCTATGGGTCAAGCCCTAGAACACATGTATCTGTGGAGGCCAAACCTATTCAATTCACTACAGTGTCGGGACTCAGTTTTGCCTGACTCCCAGCTGCCTCTACTTAGCTCTTCCTTATGCAGCGCCTACTGTATCCCTCCGTGGGAACAGTGAGTCCCCTGAGTATGCGCTGGCTTAGAACTACGCCCCTGAGTTCCTGCACTCTGATCTTACGTGGCATTTTTATAGAAAATTACTAATCTATTTTCAGGAACTAAAAACATCTCTGAATTTAGAGCACAGGGGATGAAGGACTGATATACTGAGATTCTACTAGTTTAGCATACACTTAAAGTGACTGACTAAGCTATTTAAAACTTTGGCTTATAATGTTACCACTTTTAGATAGGAATGCAAAATGGTCCAACCACTTTGAAAAAGACTTTGGCAGTTTCTTACAGAATTAAACATATAGTTACCAAATGATACAGCAATCCCACTTCTGGGCATTCAACCAAGAGAAACAAAAATGTATGCTCACACAAAATCTATATGCAAAAGCTTATAGTGGCTTTCGTCATAATCACACCAATTGGAAACAATTCAAATGCCCTTCCAAAGACAAATGGGTGAGCACTACGGTGTGTCCATACCCACAATAAAAAGTTATTACACAAAATAGCAACAAACCTGTTTATATATGGATATATACGACAGAAGTAAACCACAAAGAGCTGCTAAGTGAAAAAACCCAAACTCAAAAAGATATTTAACATTTTATGACAACCTGGCAAAAGCAAAATTACAAAGATGAAAAACCGAGAGGTAGATAAAAGGATGAATAGTTTGTCTGTCTGTCTGTGTGTGTTTTGTTGTTTTGATGAAAATACTTTATATCGTAGTATGGTGTTATATGGTAAGCTGATTAATGTTCCTCAGAGATGCCCATACTCCCTAGCCCTATTATATGTTAATGTTATATGACAAATGGGACATTGTACACAGAATTAAGTTTGTTAATTGTCTTAGTCATGGTTTGTATTCAAGTACAAAACATTATGACCATAAAGCAAGTTGGGGAGGAAAGGGTTTATTCAGCTTACACTTCCGCGTTGCTGTTCATCACTAAAGGAAGTCAGAACAGGAACTCACACGGGGCAGGAACTTAGAGGCAGGAGCTGATGCAGAGGCCATGGAGGGCTGCTGCTTACTGGCTTGCAGCTTGCTCAGCTTGCTTTCTTACAGAACTCAGGACTATAGATGCCCAGGGATAGCACCACCCACAATGGGTTGGGCCCCTCTCCCCTGGATCACTAATTGAGAAAATGCCTTACAGCTGAATCTCCTGGAGTGGTTTCCTTTGTCTGCGATAACTCCAGCTTGTGTCAAGTTGATACACAAAACCAGCCAGTACAACATGATCTAACAACATGATAAGAAGCCGGGCGGTGGTGGCGCACGCCTGTAATCCCAGCACTCTGGGAGGCAGAGGCAGGTGGATTTCTGAGTTCCAGGCCAGCCTGGTCTACAGAGTGAGTTCCAGGACAGCCAGGGCTACACAGGGAAACCCTGTCTCAAAACAAAAAAATAACATGATAAAATCTTAGATGACCATGAAGTAGGCCTACAAACTACTGACTTTTTGAGTGAGCAAAGCTATAGCTTCTGCCTAGACCTCCCAGCCAGAGCACTGTCCCACCAGCAGTTAGGTTTGGACTCCTAGAGACTCAAAATGGAGTAAACAGCCAACGTACTGGGTTTCTGACCTGTGTAAACTGACAATTAATCTGGGTTATGCTAAGCCCCTAAAATTACCACAACTTGCTACTGAAGCGATACAAACCTAAAGGAAGAGTCATCAAACACTATTTTCAATCAAAACTATACCCTTAACAAAGTTCTAATGCTGAATAGTTTTTCAACTCCTACTTTGAAAGATCAATAAATAGAGTGGACCAAAAGAAAAATTCTCAAGTACTGTTGCATCTCTTCACACCTTAATCTCCTCCAGGCTCTGTCAGGCGCCTTTCCTTTCTGGCCATCAACTGTGGAAAGCTAATGCAAACTCCTAGCTCCTAAGGTCACTTTCCTCACCCAGAGCCAGTTCTGGGCTTGTGACTGACTCAGAGACTCTCAGAGATGACACTATCTCAGGGGAAAGTAGCCATGTGTAGCAAGGCCTACGTTCTCAGGACTGCAAACAGAAGTACCCAAGGAGAAGACACTGTGAAAGGCTATCTTAAAGAACCAGTAGAAACTGGCCAACCCGGAGATCTCCGATCAGTACAGGCGCTTCACACCCGAGAGGCAGAGCCCCCAGTAATGAATGACTCACCAGGATTTTAGCAGATAATGAAGGTGTCCTCTGAGAAATCCTCTAAATCCAGTAATTTTCTCTGAAGAATTAATGCGATACAAGAAAAAGGCCCTTTTCTAGTCATGAACCCTCCCCTCCCACTCTGGCTCAGCACCAGAGTCACTAGCTCTCCTAGATTTCAACAAGCTGAACACAGCATTTTTTTTTCTCCAATTTTTATATCCCTTTAAGTATAATTAATGTTCTCAGAGTATTTGTTTGCTTTAACTATTTTCCACCTCCTGTTTATAAAATTAAGTGAGTGAGGTAAGTTAACTATAACAAAGTAGAGACTAGAGGGATAGTTTAGTCAGGAAAGTGCCTACTACACAAACATTAGGACCTAACTTATACCCCGGATACCCACACAAGTAGGCAGGTGTAATGGCAGCCACCGGCCTCAGTGGTCAGCCTGTCCTGCCCGATGCACAAACTCCAGGTTCAGTGAGAGACCTTGCCTCAAAAAATAAGGTGAAAAACAAGTGAGGAAGACACCTCTGGCAGTGTGTGTGTGTGTGTGTGTGTGTGAGTGTGAGGTAATTCACTCTCATTTCATTCAGAAATGAGAGTGAAGAAAACAGGAGTTTGCTCTCTCTGCCTGAGTTTGTGTTTGAGGGCGTGCTCACTCAGGTTCTGGCCCAGCTGCCCGCTCTAGCTGTCTGCTCTCATGTGTCACCTGTCATTATGGACTCGCCCTCCAGAACCAGGCGCCCAAATAAACTCTTACAGAAAGTTTTCAGTCATGGCTTTCTATCACACTAACAGTACCGTTTGTTCAAAGTAAAGAGACAGCGTTGTGGATGGAAAAGTCAGGGCAGAGGAACAGCGGAGGAGAGGATTTACATAAAAGCTCCAAACAGAACGCACGGATGGTGAGGAAACTTCCAAGACTGCATGTTTCCTAAAAGAGAAACCTAAAAAATCCCACCTGAAAATCTTTCTCTCTTGATGTACAACTCCATAAGAAAACAGGAGTTCAAAGGGGGGAAATTAATCTCTGCTTCAAAACTAAGAACGTCCAAGTTTCTGACCTGAGCTAAGAGCTGACTCCATCAAATGTCCTCCTTTACTTGTGTCTGCCAAGACTGACAGTGCGGTTCCTGGGTGGTTCGACGTTCCACATTCTTTGGACATCCTCACCATGCACCCACTGAGATCAATTCTACCCAACACTGAGCCACACACGCTGCTGTCAACTTGGGACCATTCCACATGATGCTTAAGAACCACACATGCTGTTGGGCTATATTTACATCTACATTAATAATTAGTGCATGGAAGGGTCCTAAGGCCACGCCAACACGAATCTTAACACTTATTATCTCAGAGTGATCTGTTCTGTATACTCATGAACCAAAAGATGCACACTGCAAGGTTCATAGCAGCCCCACAAATGGACGCAGGGCAACCATCTCTCTTACTGGGCTTGGTGGCTCACACCTGTACTCCCAGTATGGTGAGGGCTAATGCAGGAGAATCATGAGGTCAAAGCCAGCCTGGACTACAAAGTTAGACCCTCTTCAAAAATACCCAAGGAATGAGTAAATTCAGGCATAGTCATATGGTGAAATACCACTACAAACAAGACCAATTTGGCAAGCATAATGCTGAAATGTCATTGCCAGAGACACAACAGACAACCTACTGTAGGGTTTTACGCTGGGGAAAACAAGCAAAACTAATGTGTGGTATCAGAAATCAGAATACTGATGCCCTGGGGTGTTGGGGTCTGAGGATTACACTGGAGAAATCTCAACAATCCCGGAAAAAAATGCTTGTTTCTTTGCAAAGTCATCAGGCTAATTTAATGCTGTTCTATATGATGCTTTATTTCAATAAATTAAAGTAGTGGGATACACAAAATCCACCTTACAATTGAAGTGCAGTACCTATGTTCACGTCCATAACTTTTTGTTAAAACGTTTGTGTCTGTTTTAACTTGGTGTTATTTGCGTACACTTGGACTGAAAATAAGCACGTACTCATAGTAATACAACTAAACTTAAGACTCTGTTTTGCACAGAGGATTTACTAGTCTCCTTCACTGGTCCTTGTAGAAGAGGAGGAAGGTGGGGGAGAAGAAGGCAGAGGAAGGAGAGTGAAGCAGAGGTAGCTATGAGAAGAACTTCAGGTCCTTTAAAGCATCGAGAGAGAAAACAAAAACAACAACAAAACAAAACAAAAAACAAAACAAAAAAACCCCACAAGGTCACCAGAACATTTTCAGGCACTGAGCAACTGTTACTTTAAAAACTATTACAAGCCAAGAGGGAGGGACTACAAGTCCCTAGCAACTGCTACTCTACTTGAACCACACCTCACTCAGGTAACCGGGCGGATCAGACAATGGTGGGGTCTCAGGCTAGGAGTTGTAACCCTAGCTCCAGGCGGCTATGGATATGTCACTAACCCATATATGCCATTGAGTATAAAATTACCTCATCAATAATTGTAGCGCACGTCTTTTCTGCAAGTTAACCCTAAGCAAAGGGGAGGAAATCCCTTTCTTTCCTTCCCCATAGGTCAGATATCAGAATATGTGGCTGCCCATCCACGGAGAATTCAGAGCTTCTCATTTCCCAATAACTGTGAAAATCGGGAGGAAAGGGATCCTATTCTGCAGGGGGTCAGGGGAGGCGCCTTCTTAAGCAAAATACAAGATGAAACCTCCAGGCCAAGGCTTGGCCTCTAATCCTTGATAGTGGAAAATACCCGCCTACCAGTACTAGCACCTGCAGGTCCAAGACCTTTGCAGTGACTGCAGCAGACAACCTTGCCAAAGATGCTGGGGACAGACTGAGTGAAGAACCACAGGGCTCGCGCTTGAAAAAAGGCTAGGTGTTCTCTAGCTACACACTCAGAAAGCTGTCACCTGTCAATCACTTGACCTAAATACAACAGTCACTGGGGGAATGGGGGGGAGGGTGCAGTCCGAGCATGCTCAGTGATGGAGATGACATCACTTAATCAATGCTGGAGACGGGAAGGCTGCATCAGCAGCCTGGAGCGGGATGCCAGGAACGTAGCAGTGGGGACCTAGAGGCTCGCATTAACTCAGTCCCTCTCCACGCGGCTCCAATACAAAGAGGGCACCATGGGCCACACACTCTGGAGAGAGCAGGCTAAGAAAGGGGGCGCGGACAAAACTAGTTTATTTCCTTCGGTATATTCCCTTAAGAACTGCCAGGGAGTATTCCCTCCCCTTTCCAACAGTCAGACTGCAGAAAGGGAGCTAACTTGGAGGAAGCGATGTGGGAGGAATGGTGGGGAAGGGTGATCAAAAGGGAGACCCTGGGTTTGCTTAAGTAACTTCTGCTCTTGACACAGAGGGGTTATTTGGGAACTCCGTCTCTTAGCAAATTGGAGAATCTTCTCTCCATCTAGAACGAAGCATATGAGGCTATCTGCAGACACTAGAGAGAAAGGATCTAGTGGGGGGCGGGGGCAGTCCACAGAAAGCACAAATCCAGGACAATTAGGGTGATAGGACTCAGGAAACATGAGAGATCTCCCAGAGACACCAAGAGCACCCCTCACCTTCCGCAAGGGAGCAAGGTGAAGCCGCCTATGCAAGGCCCAGGAGATTTTGGTTTTTCTTGCACCTTTCCTCCCTACCTTTTTGACTAAGGTCTTGAGACAAATCGAACCCTGGAATGCCTGGATGCATCTGTGGGTTGTAGAGCTTACACTTTTGACCAAGACCTGGGTATCCCTACTTGCTGGCAAGCTGAAACACTGCCCACGCGGCAGCGAGAGTGGGAACAATAGGCCCACCCGAGCCCCCACCCGCGAACAATGGCGGACCTCGCACTCCCCCGCCGCCCCGTGCCACCACCGACGGTGAGGAGTCGCCGGCCAAGGGCTCCCTAAGATCCACCGGAGAGCCCAGCCCCGCTGGGATGTCCGAGGTAGCGTCGGGAAGATCTCCACTCAGGCTATGGTGCAAAGCCGAAGGAGGGGCAAGACACCAAGGCCACTTACCCCGATCACCACTGTCTCCTCGCCTTTGAATTTGGGGATGAATTTGTCCCCGCGGAGGATCTCCGCTTCGTTGAGGGGCCGGAACCGGCACATCACTTTGATGCTGCATTCGGCTGGATCCGCCATCTCGGGCCGCGGCAGGAGGGGACACGGGGATGGGGTGGGGGGCCCGGCTGGGCAACGCCACCGCGGAGGCCGCGAACTAACCGCTGCTCGCAGCTAGGCCGCCTCCCGCAGCTTCTCAGCAGGTCATCGCAAGCCTGCGCTGGACGCCCGGCAGCTCCGCAGCCCGGGAAGGAGAGCAGCGTTTCAGCTGGGCCGCCCTGCTGCTGACCTCCAGTCCGGTCCTGCGCCCCCGGCCCACCTGCCCGCGACCACGAGGCGGGCGGACTAGGCGATGCTCAGGGAGCAATCCCCGCCCGGCTCAGACCTCCCGGGCTCCGCCGCGCTCAGCCATCCTGCATCAGCACCACCGCGCTCCGGCAACTCCAGGCCCGCCCCTCTGCCCCGCCTGGGCTCGGTGACGTCACTGCAGAGATCCGCCTCACCCTGGGTGTGAACGCGGCGCATCCCGGGACTTGTAGTCAGTCACCCTACCTGCAGGTGGGAGGGCAAAGCTTGAATTAGCTTGTGAGGACCTCCGGGAACTGCAAGACTGATGGGTCCCCACAAGCCAAGTACAGAATGGAAGTCATAGTTGGCATTCCCAATTAAACTCTACAAAAAAAAAAAAAAAAAAAAAAAAAAAAAAAAAAACAAAAACAAAAACAAAAAACAAAAAACAAACAAACAAAAAAAAAACAGGTCACATCTCTTCCTGAAAGAAAAAATACTCATCAGCACCGTGTTTCCCTGTGTTGAAGAGTTCAAGAGTTGAAGAGTTGCAAGAGTTCTAAGGAAAGCAGGAAGGACATCAGACTTGCATGGAAGCCAGTTATAACAGAAATGCTTGAACATAGGTAATTCAAAACAAGTCATATCTGATCAAAATCAAGGATTTTATCACAATCAGAAAACAAATTCACACACCCACATATTTAGTATACTACTTTAGAACTTGAGGGGCGAAGCTGGTTTTTTGAATCCTAAGTCGGGAACTTCTCAGTGTCGTGTGACTGTGCATGCTTGGAATCCCAGTGTTCAGAAGGCAACTTGGGACAAAAAAACCAAATGAACAAAAAATAGCCCCCCCCCAAAAAAAAAGAAAAAAGGAAAAAGAAAACAAGACCTCTCAGTTGCATCTAATCATAGATCAAGTTCTAATTATGTTTAGAATCCTGCAGAAATGATCAGATTGTATAGAAGATCAAATCCCAGACAAGCCCAGGCTCTCATGGTCACAGTTTTCTCTGCTTATGTCGGCTCCCTTCTCTCCTAGAACGTCCACGACACTTACAATCTAACAGATTCCAAACTTCCCGTGATTTCTTCCCTTCCGCTTGTCCTGCCTTGTTTCTGATATTTTCTCAGAGTCATGTGCTCTGCCGAACTGGCCCATTCCCATCTATCAGTGAAGGAACCTCATGGCATGAAGGTTCTTGAAGGAAACCTGATGTATTCCCACCTCCCACGAGAATGCATTGGCCAATAGCTGCTGTCCACTGGACTCTGTCACCACTAACTTGTCAATCCTAAGACTCTTTCTACAGAATAATTTCCCAGATGGCCTGTAGCTGGTTGTCCTTACTTACCGCCCCAGTGTCCTCTCTTCATCACTACATCTAGACGGTGAATTCCTTGTTGCCTTTGCTCCATCTGAACAGGAAGTGCAGAGTAGGAAGCACGCTGAGTGGGGAACTCAGTCAGCTGAACATGAGTCCTTCCTCTATGACTGTGGCAAGATATTTACTTTCCTTCACACTCTGTTTCCTATTCTCTGGTATTAGAATAGAAATATTGCCTCGCTGAATTTTTTTTAATAAGTTAAGAGCAATATTACTTGTAATGTGTTTAGTATGGTAAAATATTTAGCATTATATATATATATATATATATACATACATATATATAATGTATATGTATACATACACTACATATATATCATACACCACATACATCATAGACATAGACACCATAGACATAGACATAGACATAATACATAGACATATACATCATATACATAGACATATACATCATATACATAGATATATAAATCATATACATAAACATATACAGCATAGACATAGACATCATACATATACATATATGTATACATATACATATACATCATAGATATAGACATAGACATATGCCAAATCTTAGGTAGTAGTATTCTTACTGGGTACTGAATAAATGATTGTGAATAACGATTTCTTTAATTTTAGAAATCTATCTGTTGCATACATCTAGTTGTACCCAGGAGTGCAAGTTTCCTCCCTACCAGAAAAGACAGAGCCACTGAAGTGAATGCTCTAAACCATTGTAAGAAACACCAATTTGATTTTCTCTCTTCATCACAGCTAATGTAGAGGGGAAGAATCCCTGGTGCTGCGCTCTCATCTATGTCACACTAAGCAAGTCTCAGGCTCTGGCTCACAGATTCCTTGTTCTTTGGAAAACCTGTGTCAAAACTTGGTTGAGAGGCAGTGAGGGTTTTAAGAGGTATCTGGGTCATTAGAAGTGGCTCAGACCTTTTGCCCAGGAGTAAACGCTTGCTCTTGTGATTCTACATTAGCTAGCATGGGCATGTGTACGAGTCTACATTAGCTAGCATGGGAGTGTGTATGAGTCTACATTAGCTAGCATGGGCATGTGTACGAGTCTACATTAGCTAGCATGGGAGTGTGTACGAGTCTACATTAGCTAGCATGGGCGTGTGTACGAGTCTACATTAGCTAGCATGGGAGTGTATACGAGTCTACATTAGCTAGCATGGGCGTGTGTACGAGTCTACATTAGCTAGCATGGGCGTGTGTACGAGTCTACATTAGCAGGCATGGGCGTGTGCATTACTAGCCACACTCAGCTTCCTCTGCTCTCTTTCTGGTTCTCTCTTTCATTCATGGTGTGATCTTGCCCACAGATGCTTCTTCTGGTTGTCCGCCACGTATGAAGCAGGGAATGGTCCTCACCAGAAGCCAGGGAGGAGCAATCCCAGGTCCATGAGATAAATCAAACTAATTTTTATAAGTCACTCAACCTCAGATTGTCACAGCAACAGAAACAAAACTAAAACTCAGTATACCAGTAAGAACAATCTTACCAGTTCCCTTGGGCCCACGAGAGGATGTGCAGAACTCTATAGATGCTCGTTTCTTTGAGAGTGTCCGAACTATGAATAACCCAGGATTCACAGAGATCTGCCTGGGTGGTGATGAGCTCCCTCTTCACTCATTAATTCATCATCCATGTTCAAACAAATAACATTGCTTGTTACCTCCCAATTGCTAAGATGTACAAAGTGAACCCTGACCAAGGAGGTTATCATATGAATCCCACTTACGAGGTCATAAGATACAGAAAATAAAGTGTTCAGTGTGTCTGAGAAAATGGGCCAAGTAGGATTCAAGAAAAAATATGAAGGCCACAGAGTAATGAGAAAATTTAATAAGCTTAAATACATAAAAATGTAAACTCTAGAGCCTGGAGAAATGGCTCAGGGGGTAAAGACCAGCTGTCACACTAATGACCTGAGTGCGACCCCTTTCAGTCACAGTGGTGGAAGGAGAGAACTGACTCCTGAGAATGGTTCTTAGACCTCCACAGGTGCACCATGGCTGGCACACACACACACACACACACACACACAGACTCAAATCAGGCATAGACAAAATAAAGAAATTAAACATAACTTACAACCTTTATATATTAAAGAATGTTAAGAATAACAATGAAAACAATGTACAGAACAAAAGAATTTGCAAATGATATATATGATACAGGTTATCATATGTACCAAATATATAAAAATAACTCATGCAACTTACAACCAAAATAAAACAAGTTTTTTTTAAGTTGCTAAAGGAATTGAATAGACTTTTTCTGAAGATGTACAAAAGGCCAATAAGCGCAGGAAAAGATGATCATCACGCATCATTAGAGAGGGAACAGCAAAGTAAAAGCTCTAAGAGTCATCACTTAAAGCCGGTTGGGATGATTATACCAAAGGAGAAAGGAAGAGAGAGAAGAAACAGGGAGACAGGGAGGAGGAGGGAGAAAGAAAACTTTCACAATATGAAGAAATTGAATCTCCCGTGCATGGTTTCTGGTAAAAGTGGTAGATCTATTGTGAAGAACAGCATCAACCCCTCAAAAATATAAGTGTAGATTTTGCAACCCAGGAATTCCAGTTCTAAATATATATTCCCCAGTCAGCTCACAGCCAGGAATTTGTACATCAGTGCTCAGAGCAACATGAGTGTTCATCAAGGATAAATGTATAAACATAAAATGAAATATTGTTGTCTTTAAAAGCAAGGAAATCTTGACCTATACTGCAGCATGAATAAGTCTTGAAGCCGGGCAGTGATGGTGCACGCCTTTAATTCCAGCACTTGGGAGGCAGGGGCAGGTGGATTTCTGAGTTCGAGGGCAGTCTGGTCTACAGAGTGAGTTCCAGGACAGCCAGGGCTACACAAAGAAACTCTGTTTCGAAAAAACCAAAAAGAGAAAAAAATAAGTCTTCAAGATTCTGTTAAGTAAGATAAACCAATGACAGAAGAAAACGGGCCACTCATGGTTCCTGGATGCCCTCCATGAAGATAAGATGTACAAAGTGAAAGGAAGCTGAAATCTCGCCTAGAAAATGGTATAGTTTTCAGACACTACCTATACGCATCTTTCTGTGTCCTTTAATTCATCTCGAGGTTACTTCTTTTTTAACTTTTGATTGGTTCCTTATGAATTTCACACCATGCACCCCAATCTCACTCATCTCACTCCCTCATTCCCACCCTCTCCCCTTGAAATCTCTCCCCTCAAACAGAAAAAAAAAAAATCATCATGGAAGCTGTACTGTATCAGTGTCCCACAATTTACCCTTTTGTCCACATTTCTTCGCTTATAAATGTTCTTTGCAATGAGTCATTGGTCTGGTTCTAGGCCTCTGGCTTCTGTGACAGTATCAATACCGTATCCTCATAGAGACTTCTCTTGAATATCCTGTTGCCTTGTCTCATGGAGATCCTGCAGCTTTGGATCTGTAGAACCAGACCCTTCCTGCACTCCAGCAGTTCATAGGTGAGCTACATATTAGAAAAGACTAACTCAGAGCCCTGTATCTGGACCTAGGAAGCATCTGAACCAATCAGCCTGCCAACTCTCCACCCTACCACCAGGGTGAGCTCTCCAGCACAGCCCCTGCTAGCTCATTCACTGTCACAGTTAGGAAAAGGCAGAGGAAGCTATCCCACTCTCTTGCTCTCCAGGCTGGATCACCCTCACCAGCAGGGCCAGCTCTACTTTGCTGCACAGGCAAGGTGCAGGTTGAACTCTCCCACGTGCTGCACCTGGTGAGGGGCAGGGACAGTTCTCTTGCTCTCATATCCTCATGGCCAGCTCTTCCACAATGCCCACATGAGGGGTAGGGCCAGTTCTGCACAGCCCTCAGAGATCAACATGGCTCCAGGCAGGATCCCCGATCAGGAATGCTTGCCTGGCCTTTGGGGGTAACGCTATACTAATACTAATACTAATACTAATACTAATACTAATACTAATACTAATACTAATACTAATACTAATACTAATAATAATACTGCAGAGCCACAGACCTAGACATGTCCCTCAGTGGCAGCGCAGGCCAGCATCTCACCGTGGCCTTGGGAGGCATCACCGGCTACCCACATCAGGCTGTCCCTCACTGCCCTCGAGTCTCCAGGTCTGCTGGTCTTCACTGTGCCCACATCCTTCTGCCTTTCTTCCTCTTCCATTTCTCCCCCACTTACTTGCTCACCTTATGGGTTCCCAGGGTCTCTGGGTGTCTGGGGCCATCTCAGGAGTGGTCGCAGGATGCTTTTGTGCCACCCAAGCCGTGTAGCATTCTATGGAGGTCCACCTTGACTGGGCTTCTAGGCCCTGGACTGATGGTTGTTTATCCTTGCTTCTTCCCAGGACCCTGTGGCACCAGACTGGCTGTCATCTCAGGCTTGATCCCCACCAGAGCCCTCTAGGTTACTGCCCATGTCTAGTTCAACATAAACACTACACAAATAGTTGGTAGACATGACATGAATGTGATGGAATTTTAGCTAGGTTAACGGAGGGGAGACAGTCCACCCTGGACATGAGCCATACCATTCCGTGGGCTGTGGCTCTGGACTGAATAAGAGAGAAAGAGAACGGAACACCCCCGTCCCTCCCCCATCCCTGACGGCAGATGCACTGGGACCATGATATTCCTGTATCATGCCTCTCATCCCAGTTGCTTTTGTCAGGTATTTTATCACAGCAGCAAGAAAGCAAAACAAAAGAACCAGTGCAGAAAATGCATTGCCAGCAGCAGAGACGTTGCTATGACAAACCTGGCCATGCCCTTCATGTGCATGAACAGCATGAAGATGTTTGGGATGTTGGGCTAGAAGGCCATAGAAGACTGTAAGCAGAGCTTGATTGACTATTCTGGTGTGTGTGTTTTGGGGGGGGGGGGGTGACAGGGCAGAGCGCCAAGGAAAAGGTGGACAGTTAAAGGCCTGGTTCGTGAGGTTTTGCGAGGAGTGTAAGGACCCTGTTGGAAAAGATGCCAGAGGACATTCCATTGCATCTTAGCAAAGAACCTGGCTACATTCTACCTGCAGCCTCAGAACTTGAGTGACTCTGAATTCAAAATAATAGACTAATTTCTTTGGCAGAAGAAATTTCAGAAGCACATTACATTTAGGCTATGGCGTGGCTACTGCTCACTGCTCTTCTTCAGATCAGCAGAGAGGGGAGGGTGTGGTTTAGTGGGGAAAGGTGTGAACAAAGCGGCTTTAACTGTTAAAGGGATAGTCACGATTAAAGAGAAACCTTCTCCGAGATGCTAGGAAAGGCACTCAAAGGGAAACATCCTACTCATGTGCTATGACTGCATGTCAAGTTAATTGAATAACTTTGCTTTACAAACTGTCTTGGTCATGGTGTCATGGTGTCTCTTCACAGCCATAGAACACTAAGACAACCCAAAACAAAACAAAAGCAAACAAACAAGAAAACAAAACAAATAAGAAAACAGAAAAACGCCCACAAAACTATAACAACAGTAACAACAACCAATCAGTAAGGCACACACACAAAAGTATGGAGTCTTTTCGTGTTGGCCAAATACTGGGCTTGGGGTCTGCCCCAGAATGAGGTTGATAAGCAGTGACACTGCATTAGGCAAAACTGATTTTCCCCTTTCCCAGCAGATGACAGTTGCAAATAGTTTCTTGGCTAGGGGCGGGGCATCGTGCCCAGTTCCTCTTCTGTGTGCTGGGAATTTGTCTGGCTTGAGTTTGTTCAAGTCTCAGTCTGTGACTCATGTGTGCATCAGCCCTGTTGTGTCTGGAGGATGCTGTTCTCTGGAGTCACACACCACCTTTGTCTCTCACAGTCTTCCTGCGTCCTCTTCCGCAGAGTCTTCGGAGCCCTGAGCAAGAGGGTCTGATCCGATCATCCCATTGCCGAGTGCTCAAGTCTCTCGCTGCATGTTCTCCAGGTGTGGGTCTCTGTGTTAATTATCATCTATTGCAAGAAGAAGCTTCTCAGATGAGTGTTGGATGCAGTAACTCAGCTGAGTGTGCTGGATGGGAATCCCTAGGAGAGAGAGGGAGAGCAGTTCTGCAGGCCAGTAAGGAATCACAAAGCACTCTCTCTCTCTCTCTCTCTCTCTCTCTCTCTCTCTCTCTCTCTCTCTCTCTCTCTCTCTCTCTCTCTTTCTCAATTGGCTTCCAGGAAAACTTCTTCCCACCCCCACCACCAACCCAATTCCCTGAGACAGGGTTTCTCTGTGTACCAATGGCTGTCCTGGAGATCAGGCTGGTCAAACTCAGAGATCTGCCCATCTCTGCCCCTGAGTTCTGGGATTAAAGGTGTATGCTACCACTGCCTGGATGAAAACCTTTTTAAAAAAAAAAAAGCATAAATGACTCACATGGTGTTTTGATCAAAATACTGGTCTAGCTGCTAACATTCAGTGTGGTCGATAAATAAGCATGAGAGACTGCACTGACGAGGAACTGTGTGTCCCGTTGATGATCTTAGTTACTTGGACTCTGGGAAATGTTAAAATTACAGTGTAGTTTTAACCATGCTCCCTCAGATCAGGATATTCTGCATTACTATAACAAAGGCCTGGGGCAGGCTTACTTCAGTTTTAAAACAATTATTTTTGCTCAGATCCTAGAGGTATAAAGTCATCTGTTAAAGGTCCTCTTTGCTATCAGAATCTTGATGGGGTACTCAGCATCACATGACAAGAGATGGAGAGGTGTGTGTGTGTGTGTGTGTGTGTGTGTGTGTGTGTGTGTATCTCTGTGTGTGTATGTCTGTGTGTCTGTGTGTCTGTGTGTCAGTGTGTCTATGTGTATGTGTGTGTACTGGTCCTCTCCTTTTTCTTCTAAAGCCACTGGGGGCAATCATGATGCCTCCACCTTAGTGGTCACCTCACTAAACACGACAATTAGATAGGTAAGTTCTGACTGTGCTTATATTCATACTAGACATTAAATTTCAACACCTATATCTCAGAGGACACTGAATCCACACCTAAGCCGTATAACCTCTATGATAACATTTTTTCTAAATATCTCCATCCCATAAGACTCAATCTCCCACAAAGATATCAGGAAGAATGGCAGGTTAGGGCAAGGACTGTGTGCCACGTTGATAGCTGCCTGAGACCGGCATGGAGGTAGCAGTAGCAGCAGCAACAGCAGCATTTTGAAGGAGAGCCAGACCTGGAGCACTGGAGCTAAGATAGGAGGAGGCGGAGAACGCTGTTCAGCAGGGCTGACATGGCGCTTAGGAGCACACCACTGAGGAGAGGCGCTATTACCTTAGGGAAGGATACAAGCCCAATGCCCATTTTCTCAAACCTATTACTGGAAGGCATGCCAGTCATGGTGAAACACACCTTTAACCCCAGCACTGGGAGGCAGAGGCAGATAGATCTTCACGATTCAAGGCTAGCCCAAGAGAATCCCAGACCAGCCAGGGCTACATAGTAAAACTCTGTCTAGTGAATAAACAAACAAAAGAAACAAACACCAATTCCTGGAAGATGATCCTGAGAGGAACAGGGCCAGACGTCCCTGTGGACTGGAGGGGAAAATCCCCATAGGTCTGCCAGCCTCCCTCTCATCCTCTGCTCCAGGACCCGGGCTGCTCAAGCTCTTGACCCTACTCACAGGGTCAGCTCCCAGTCTGTCGGTGTCTAGAACTTTTCTCTCGCCTCTCCAAACCCCAGATATTTAAGAACTTATCAAACGGTTTGACATGCCATTGTCATCTGGAGCCGTGAACATGTGCTGAAACTAGAAGGTGGAAATGGTTAAACAATGTTCCGACATTCTTGATGCCAACCGAGTTAGGGAGGGGGGGTCTTACAATGGTTTAAGATGGTAAGTTTTATGATTGCTTTCCTTACTACAGTGAAAGAACTTAAGAGCGCCTCATTCACTTTCCACACTCATCTTCCTTTGATGCAGAGCCTTACAGTGACCTTCATGCCAAAGGCTCTGTGTGCATGCCTTGGTCCCACGGCAAGAACCAATGAACGGGCAGAGGAACCTGGAGGCAATGATGCTAAGTTATATATGAGACCTCTGCATAGGGTCCTCTGATTTTCATTCCGAATATGCTGCTAACAAATTCTGTGGTTGAGAGAGTCTATTTTTTTTATCTCTTCTGCTGAAATGGTACTAAAAATATACAAGGATTGAAAAAGAAATATTTGAAAAAAAAAGTACTTTGGAAATAAAATCTTTTAAAGACTGTGAAGAGATTAAAGGAATTATTTCTCCCAAGAAAATTTGAGATAAAGAAAGTAGGAATTATAAATATATGTATGCCCACATACATGCGTGTATATGTATATGCACATGTATATACATATAATGCATGTACCTTTTTGTCTGTTTCATTTATTATTACTGAGGAGGGCGTGTGAAGACTGAAGACAATTTTGTGAGGTCAGTTCTCTGCTTCTTCCTTAACGTGAGTCCCTGGGATGGAACTCAAGTTGTCAGGCCTGAGCCGTGAGCACTTTTACATCTGAGCTGCCTCTTTGGCTCCTAGGTTTTTAAAGTAGGGTTAGCTTTAGACTCATTATACAGCCAAGGATAACTTTGAACTCTTGCTTCTACCTCCCAGGTGCTGCTGGAATCGCAGGCATGAGCCACCACCGCCACCATCACCCTGGCACAAAACAAGCTTACACTAATATAAAGTTGTTTTCTAACTCCAAGGCCCAATGTAACACACACAATTCAACAAATGTTGCCTCATGAATTCATCCACCATATTAGCCATTCTACCAATGTGGGTTTTCAGATTTTGTAAAATGGATCCAGGGGACCCTAGTCAAAAACATTCGATTCCAGGAATGATGGTCCACTCCTGCTGCCTTGGGTTCTGTTCATGGTTAAATTCACAGTGTGATTTCCTTGCAGACCGCTTGCCCACTCTTGAGCTTCCAGGCTCAGCGAGGCCTCCCAGCAGCAAGAATTTGCAGGTGCTCTCAGAGGTTAAAGCACGCACGGAGGAACTCACAGCTTGCAGGAAGAGAGAGGGCCTCAAGCAGACTGGACCACCCCTAGTCTCACCTCACCTTTACCAGCAAGACTTGCACAGCCTGAAGCTTCATTGTTGAGAGGAAACAGAAAATGGAGAAATATATGAACCACTCAGACAATGAGCAGTCTCCCTTTGAGTGACTTGCATCTGATAGGAATTGAGGCCAAAGCACGTGAGTTTTTTCCACCCTCCTGATAACCCTACTTTATCGGAATCATTTTCCAGCACTCTGCCTCCCTTTATTCAACCCACTCCTAGAGAATAGTTTCTGTCCCCATCTCTACTGCCAGTGAGAACTGTAAATTGAAGCAATTATCTGGATTGTTCAAGGAAAAAAAAGCCTCAGAAAATTCTTCTGCCTGAGTGATCCAGGTAATTGCTTCAATTTTCACGTCAGCTCCTGTCTTGGCAGTCCCCGGGATGGCCATTTAACTGAAACCCTGGGGTCTGCGGATACTATGTGGGTCTAATCATTTCTGATTGCCCAGGCCCAGCCCCATTCTTACAAGTGTGAAAAGGAAAGTTCTGACCCTGGTGAAGATCGAAACCAAAGGAGTAGATGAGCTAATTTTAAAGATGCCTAAAAAAAAAAAAAAACCCTTTAAAACTTGCAAAAAAATGTGTTATTATATATTAGAAAAATCTGGATGTCTTTTAAAATTTAGCCTCAATGAGGTAGAAGGAACAACTATCCCATCCCATCAGTGTGTATGGGAGAGGCCACGTTTCCCTTTCATGAGGACTGACACATTAGTCAAGGTTTTACTGGATTAAACGCCTTAGTGTTCTTACGGAAAAAGAATAAAGGATATGGAAGAATTACATGGGGGAATCATTGGTTCTATGAAAGGATGGGAAAAGAAATGTCAAATTTCTAAAATGTAAGAAGGTACCTGCAAGTGAGCATTGGCTGTCAAAGGTGTTGGAGTTTCAGGAGGTGAGGGGGGTACGTAGCCCTCTCAGGGCTAACCCAAAACAGTCAAATTTCTGTTATTTATTCAAAACCCACTTTGACACAAAATTCAGCATTGGTAGTTGCTCTAAAATTCACTGAGGGGAAATCACTAAGAGGATCAAGTTTCCTAAAATGAAGCAGGAAACACAATTGAGATATCTGCTATATACCACACAGCAAGCTCCGTAAAAAAAAATCACTGGAAACTTCATGTTGCTGAGTTTCTCATGTCCTGTAACCACAGGGAGTCCTATCTTTTATGATACCCTACGTGACTCCTTTCTTCTGAGAAGAATCCTCCCTGACAGAGTCAGTACATAGTGGCCCAGCTCCATGTGGGTCCCAGGTTTGTAGCCCAACTCTAATACCATGCTCCAAGAAACAAAGCATGCTTTCAAGCAATCAGTCAGCACTCTGTCTCCTAGATGGTGGGAAGAAGAAAGGAGAGGCTGAGCTTCTATTGCCCACTGTGGTGGTTTGAATATATTGGCCCATGATGGGTGTCATGTCCTTCTTGGAATAGGCCTTGCTGGAGGAAGTGCTTCCCTGTGAGGGTGGGCTTTGAGGGCTCCTACATCTCAAGCTCTGGCCCCTGTGGAGTCTCTCCTAGCTGCAGTGGATCAAGATGCAAAACACTCCCCTTCTTCTTCAGCACTGTGTCTGCTTGGAACCCTGCCATGCTTCCTGCCATGATGATAATGGACTGTACCTTTCAAACTGTAAGCCAGCCCCAATTAAATGTTGTCCTTTATAAAAGTTGCCTTGGTCAGTCATGACATTGTGTCACAGCGATGGAAGTCCTAACACGATGGACACCCATCATGAAGACAACGCTGCATGGACAGCAGACCCACTCTGAGGACATAGTCTGAGTACATAGATCCTGGAGGCAAGCTGTGGGGTGGGGGCAGGGCTCCCCAAGGAGTCTTCTTTTCCTTTTTAAATGATAAATGAGGTGAGATTTTCTTCAGTGGAGGTCAAGGGGAAGCACATGGTTACTAGATGCTTTTTCCAACAGGAAGCACACGATTATGAGGGGACACTTGTGTTTGTCATCTGTTGCTGATAACAAATCACCTCAACTCTCCAAGAAGCACTTGCTGTTTTTAGGTCAGCAATCTTAGGCCCTTGTAGCTTGGTCTTGTGGCTCAAGGCTCTGTCATACAGCCGGGCTCTGTAGTCATTTTAAGGCTCAAGTGGGGAAGAATCTACTTCTAAGGTACTTCATGGTCACCGGCAAGAAGTTACTCTTAGTTCCCACTTATGTGGGTCTCCCTCGGTGGTAGGCATCATTACAGTAGATGAGAAAATGGAAACCACTCTCCAGTTAGTCTAAGCATATCACTGGTTTAGTGGACTTTCAATGGAAGGGCTTCCACAGAGTGACTACTCAGGGTACTGGCTCACTGGGAGCCATTTTAAACAAGCAACCATGTACCCCTGGATCTCTTACACAGAATGGAGCATAGAGGAGAAGAATAAACATAACATTGAACCAAAATACACCCTTTTCTCCAACAGCCTCAGTCTGAAGTATAAGCTATAGAAATATATCACCATTTAAGCAATATCATATTCAAGACAGCAGTCATAAAGGAAAATAGCAATATATAACACCTCATTGAAAATGGAGTCCTATGCATCAAAATCCATACCAGAGAATACATTTCAAAACTCAGCCGAAGAAGTTTTTTGGTAACATACATAACAAAGAGTCAATACCTTTAATAAAGAATTCTTACAAATCAATATGACAGTTGTAAAAGCACAGGAGAAAAGCCAGCCTGGTTCACTAAAACGCGACACACAAAAGAATTATAAATTACCGGAAATGTGTGGAAAGCTATTTGGCCTCATTAGTAACCAAGGGAATGCCTATTAAATTAGCAAGGATGACAAAGAATAATAGGACTGTGTACTCTAAAGTAAGCAATGGAGGCAGCCTTCACTCATCCTACTGGTAAGGAGGTAGATTTGTGTGTGTGTGTTTTTAGGAAGGCAACATAAATCTGAAATTGACACATGTACAGATATGGACCCACCGGAGGCAGAAGCCTCAGGATATAAGCATGTGACCCCAGCCCCACCTCCAAGGGAGACAAGAATTGCAACATTATGTAAAGACATCTGGGAACTGAAGTTGGAAAATTTGCCAAGTCTTAGAGAGCCTTGAAAAACAGGTGGAGCTGCTGGGAGCCTTGACGGGCAGTGGAAAGCCCCTGGGAGTTCATAAATAGAACAGACGGGTTAAAAACAAAACAGAACAAAAAAAGGCCCTAAACATTATTCAAGCCCTCTAGGAAATATTGGGATCTAGAAATAGCATTTGGAAGTCATTTTCCTCTCCCCACAGAACTCTGGCCCTCTCTCCTTGCTCTCACAACCTCTAGAACTCAGCTGCTGGGCTTCTTCTGACATTGACAGGCGAGGCCTACAGCCTTGTCAGCTGTATAGCATCATGCCAGGCCCAGAAATGCAAGAGAACTGCGAGGATGGAGATTCCTAAGCCGTGGCAGTTAGTCAAGAGTCTTTGGGTTCCAAGCAATAGAAATATACGTAAGTTATCTAAAGCCAAAAAAGCAGAGAAGGAGTAGATTCTATTCTTGACGAGTTTTAAGACTAAACTGCAGCTCGACTCAAAAGCAAACCGGATTCAGCGAGCTGAGCGCTGAAGGCTTCTCCTCATCTGGTCTTTGCTGCTTGCTGAGTGTACCCTGTGTTCCTTTCTTCTTAAGCACGGGCTCCTTGCTTTCTCTAAGCAGCTCCACACAGTATCCAGCTGCCACACCTGCTACTTGTAGGATGACAGAAGCTCTTTCCCTCTGTTTTAATATCTCAGCTCAGGGCCGGCCAATCAATCCAGACCCAGGACAATATCATGTTCAACAATCCCGGGTGTCATAAGTGACCTGGTAATCTTCGGGTTGGACAGAGAAGGGTAGGGAGCCATGTGCCAGGAAGGCGTGGCCTGGGAAACAACCGCGGTGTTGATAACAGTGAAACTCAGGGAGTAACTTTGTCCCCTGGAATCCTCCCTCAGACAGATGACAGGGCAGTCAGTACTGTGTGTCCTCCACAACGCCGTGCAGTCCTACCACAAGTGAATGCTCCACCTTCTAGATCTAAAGGAGTCCCGAAATGGCCACAGCCAGCCTGCGCTAGCAGGGTCTGCTTCCACCAGCAGACTCACGTGGTGTCTCTGGATGGCCAGTACTGGAACGTGGCTTTAGTGTGTTTTTCCATGACCTGTTCGTTTTGAGAGACAGACAGCCATGGGGTTACCAAGTAATTAACTGAATAAGATATTCTGAACTAACCCAGAAAACAGATGAAGTTGCATGGCACTTTAAAAAGCCAACCCTGTCATCATCGGAGAAGATTCCACACTCTGCTCATATAAGCACATAGTTGTGGGTAGTACCACAGCTTGCAGCCATTTGGCAAATAGTCCCAACCCTACACGAAGGGCTCCTTACTCCTCCAGTACTAACATCAGCACCATAGGGCTCCACGACTCTGATTAACGAAAACTAACAGTCTAACCTGTTTATTTGTCCAATTTTACTGGCATTCCTTCGTCACCTCAGCAAACCCTTAGTCCCACAGTGAGTTCTACCATTTCGCAGGATGAACTCCATGCTCTAAGCAATCCGCTTATATGTTGATATGTGTAAATATGGGCACATACATAGCGCATGTACATATAGGATAGAGATCTTGATCTAGTGTTTTGAAAGAACCACTCATTCATTCATTCTAGCCTCATCTTTAAAGTTTCTCGTAGGTGCCAGCCACTGTCTGAGGTGATCAGATAGGCTCCAGGCCAGATGGAGCTAGCCAATAAACCCATAAGTATAGGGCATGATAGCCAAGCAGTAGTAAGGGCCATGGACTAGAGCAAAGACGTAAGGAAGGTAAGCCGCCAGTGGGGAATGGGGTTCTATTCTAGCTCAGGGGATCAGAACTTAGAAGGAATTTGGAACTATGCTCCAACTCTTAAGTGTCAGCCTCCCTATACACAAACCAGAAAAGGGGTGGGTGGATGAATGGAGAGAGGGCATTAGGAATTGCTATGTAACCAACCACCCCAAAAGTTGACACTGCATGTGTGAGCTTACACATATGTACATGTGTTCATGTGAGTATGTACATGTGTATGGTATACATGCATGCTCGTGCGTGTGTGAACCAGAGGTCAGTGTAGGATATGTGATGTCTTCCTCACCACACTCCACCTTAACTTCTGAGCTAGGGTCTCTCCCTGATCTGGAGCTCATGGATCCAGGGACACTGGCTATCGAGGAAACTCCAGGGATCTGCTGTCTTCACCTCACTCCCAACCACTAAAGTTACAGAGTCGCATTGCTACCCAGGGCTTGTTTGTTGTTTGTTTGTTAGTTTTGATACTGGGGATCTAAACTCCATGCTTGAGCAGTAGGCAACTATTTTACTCATCGAGCTATCTCTCCAGCCCCTTAAACAACTACCCATCTCTCACCACCCACAGGATGCCAGGGGAGTGTTGCTGACCTCTGCCAGGTCCCTCGGACATGGGCTCAAAGTGTTGGATGTCTGTCTGCTGATCCTGACAGGATCTTGGCACTACAAGGCTTGGCTAGGAACATCCCCATGCAGAGTCAGAGACCCTAACCCTAACCTTAGCTCTAACCCTAACCCTAACCCTAAGCCTAACCCTAGCCCTAACCCTAACCCTAACCCTAACCCTAACCCTAGCCCTAACCCTAACCCTAACCTTAACCTGAACCCTAACCCTAACCCTAGCCCTAACCCTAACCCTAACCCTAACCTTAACCCTAACCTTAACCCGAACCGTAACCCTAACCCTAGCCCTAACCCTAACCTTAACCCTAACCCCTAACTCCTAACCCCTAGCCCTAACCCTAACCTTAACCCTAACCCCTAACCCCTAGCCCTATTCCTAACCTTAACCCGAACCCTAACCCTAAGCCTAACCCTAACCCTAACCCTAAGCCTAACCCTAACCCTAACCCTAACCCTAACCCTAACCCTAATCCTAACCTTAACCCGAACCCGAACCAGCTGACAAGACAACTGGGCAAGATAGCCAGTGAGCTTACGCCTTTATGATTTCTGTTACCTCACAGTTGATAGCCTTGACCAAATCAGACCACACAACTGAAACCAGACACACTTAGAGGAGACAAAGATATTATACAGCAAAGAATGTGACTATAGAATATAGACTGAATTGTGCCTCTCCCTCGACTCTATAAGCCCTGGATCTCAGGTGACTTCATCTGGAGACAGATGTGTAGGAGGGAATGGAATTTCAATGGGTTTGCAAGTTTGGGGTCCGTTGGGGTCCTCTCTGTGGATCATGAGTCCAGACAGTCTTGGAAATCCCAATCCCCCTGACACAGCCTCCTGAGTTGCTGTGGTTATAGGCAAAGTTGCTGTCGTAATCCAATAGGTATATTGTTGTGGAAAAGAGAGAGAGAGAGTCCTTCTCTACACATGTGAACACAACAAGAACATGTTGCAGGAGAGTAAGGTGGTCCTCACCACTTCCTAAACTAAATAACCTCGACCTTTAACTTCCAGCTTCCAGAACTGTGAAAAAAATCACATTCTGTTGTGTGAGACCTATGCTACTTTGTTTCTTTGTTGCAATAATAAAACTCTCTTTTATTGTGGCAACAAATAAATTTCCTCCCAAAGGAGGAAAGAATTCGCTGAGGAAGCCAGGGTAGGAACTCCAGGTAGGAACTTGGCGGCAAGAACCGAAGCACTGGTTGGTCAGGACGCTAATTACTGGCTTGCCTAGGGATGGTACTGCACTGCCCACAGTGGGCTGGGCCCACCTACACCAATTAGCAGTCCAAAAAAAGGTCCCACAGACATTCTCACAGACCAACAAGATACAGGCAGTTCCTCCACGAGGTTCCTTATTGAGGTGATTCTAATTCGTGGAAAATTGACATTGAAACCAAGCATCGCAGCCCCCTTGACATTTCATTCTGGCAGGAGGAGCTCACGTCCATAGGTGTGGGCAGAGAGAGGCCAGTCCTAGTCTTCTACCTCCAAAAAGAATGAGGGGAAGGTGATGAGAGGGGGGGATGAGCGGAAGGAGGGGAGGGAAGGAAAAACAGAAGGGAGAAAGAAAGAAGGGATGGAAAAGGCCTCCTTCTCTTATCTGGTAATCAGGTTTGTGACTTATTTGCAGTGTCCATCTGTGACCAGACACAACAAGAAGGGAAAGAGCGTTGGAGCCAGGGACAGAGAAGGAACCTGGGACCAGCTCACCCTCTTCCGAAAATAAATGGAGATGATTTGGAGACGTTCCAAGCCCGGAACAGAGAGTGCGTGAAAAGCTATGGTTCTGCCTGGAGGACTCTCGTCATAGCCGACTCATTTTCTGTCTCAAGACGACAGGCAAGCTTTAGGAATAGATTTATTTAAGAATTATCTTTCTGAGTAATGGAAGCAGACAAGGAAACACACCACCAAACATCAGGCAGACAGAGTCCGGGGAGTCTTGTGGAAGAGTGGGGGATAGAACTGAAGAAGGTGGAGGAATCAAGGGCACCACAAGAAGACCCACAGCGTCAACTAACCCGGGACCAGGGGGCGGGGTTACCGAGCCTGAGCCGCCAATCAGGGAGCAAGGAGGAGCTGGATATAGACCCTGCCTACACATTTGTAGCAAATGCGAACCTCGGTCTTCTTGTGCATTCCTGAACGAATGGAACAGGAGCAGAGCTTCAGTATCTGTTCTCCGCCATTGGACCCCCATCCCCCTACATGGACCGCCTGGTTGGGCCTCAGTGGGAGAGGATATGTCTAGTCCTGCTGGGACTAGATGTCCCAGGGTGGGGTGGTACCCAAGGCCCTGAGGGGGGGCAATGGGAGGAGGGATTTATAAGGATGGGGCTGGGAAGAGAAAAGGAAGGGGCTGTGATTGGGATGTAAAGTGAATATAAATAAATAGAAAAATTACCTTTCTGTTCAATAGAGTATACTTGTAGGTTTCCTTACTTGACAACATAAATAGAAAATGGCTCTAATGAGAAAAGCTTCTTTAAGATGCTTTGGCTTGAGCTTTTACAAGATCTTGCAAAAGAGAAAAAATATTCATGTATGTATTTGTTTTAGGAAATTGTGCTGCATACCACCTAGGACTTTTTTGTCCTAAGGTTTTGCTGGGCATTGAACCTAGGGCTTCACACATGTTAATCCAACATTTTACCACTCAACTCTGTCCCCAGCCCTCTCTAAGGCTGCTTTTTAACTGAAACACAAAATAAAAAGCACACATATGCAAACCCAGTGTCACATCCATTCTATTGTGAGGACCAGTAAGGTAAGCAACACATGGTTCCCACCTTCCCAGCATTTACAATCTAACAAATACACAACGGCAGAGGGATGAGCCCCGCAGAGCACCGTGTATGTACTGCTCTGTGGTGAATGTGGGGCTTTCTTCTATGCATTCAGAGGAATGAACCTGTGCCAGTTACAGGAGAAAGACGAATCCTACCAGGCGGCAGGCAGTGTCTATGAGTAGGGAAGGGAAGACATGCCCATAATTGACCTGCTGGAAGAGAAGGCAACTCTAAGAGAGTCAGGAGAGAGGTCCGGTTCTCCATGGAATTTTCTGGAAGTTGGGTGCCAAGTGGTTGGGTGGTATTTGGACCCCTATCATCTATTGCCAAGTGAAGCTCCCAGCCTTTCCTCCTGTCTGCTGCATTCAGATTAGGGGAATGGAGCCAAAGAAGTGACTATTGCTCACCAAGGCATAAAGGCTCTATGCCCAAGACAGGTTTCCTTAGCTCTCAGAGTTGTTAGAGTAGTTCTTATGAATACCCACTTGTGGTGTCTCCTCCAAACCTGCAGGCCTGCCTGACTGGGGGAGTTTTCTTTGGGTGGTGCAATCTGCACTCAGGAGCCTGTGCAACTCCAGGAAGGAGCCTTTTCTCTAGTGGGAAAGCACCGTGGAAGGACAGAGATACACAAGACACACAGGGCCTGGGGTCTGAGGCGGGGCACAGGTAGGGATTCTTATGAGCATGGTTCCTCAGGGAGTGGAACAGGACCCAGAAGGAAGCAGGGAAGGGTGTGGCTCTTCAGGATCCCACCCTCAGCCTGCCAGTGAGGAAATCCTAAAATTGCATCACTTTGAGGTGTGGCCTTCTATCTAGTCAGTGACTGCTGTGTGCTGCTTCCTCCCAGAGAGCAGGCTTTATTCTTAGTTCTTTGGAGGAAGGTCATCCATTAGAAAAAGAAAAAGTGTGGGGGGAAGGGGCACATGGCATCCATAGTAGAGGACATGCGCAGTTGAGAGAAAGACCTGCCTGTGTACCATGTCCAGAGCTTCGTACACTGGTACCAGTGAAAACATGGAATGCCTTGAGATGACAGCCAACAAATCCAGATCTGTAATTCTCGCAGGTTTGATGTCAATAAATATAAAGTGTTCTCTGTAAACTAGAAGGTACCATATAACTCCTCATTCTTTAGGATATGTCTTGATCCTGGCCCACAGGTGTAAAAGTGACACAAATTATGGGGATAACCAGCCAATTTCTGGTTAGGATGTAAGGCTTGCTCCGCAGGAGGAAACTCATGTCAGGTGCTCTACTAACTCTGGCCAGGACTCATGATTTGGGAGTTCATGTCTCCACTGACTGAACCTTCTTTCATTATTCTGCTCAGTGGTCATGATCTCACCCTGGCCTCTAAATTCATATCTTTCTACCCATAAATCAGCACAGCTCTCAGACCTCATCAGAGAAGTTTCTTTGTTCAGAGGATAGTTGTTAATGCAGGATCTCACAACCGGTCAAAGTACAGAGAAGGAATGTTTGTGGAGTGCTCAACTGCAAAGGGGTATCTGAATCACACCCCTCCCCAAGGCTCAGAGACAACTGAGGGAGCTGAATAAAAAGATCATATATGAGCAATAGGTTGGGGTGGAGGAAATCAAAATGGCGTCTTCCAGATGAGATAGGCCTGCTTCAGTCATTAACCCACATCAGGTATGGTTACCTGCACTAGACTTACATAAAATCAAGCCAGTAAACACTCATCAGCAGTGGGGAGGGGTTCACCATCCTCACCCCTAGCTGAGGGCTGAGGACAGTCAGTGGCTTCTGAGGGAAGGAGAGTCAGTTTCTTTAAGGATGTAGTACCTGGTTAGGGGGATCATTCTCCAGTGGATGGCCCCAAATAAGATGAATTCATAGGCTGCAGAAATTGGACTCAGTGGGTTATCTTTTTAAAGGACACAAAATTGGGGGTGAGTTCTAGAAGGAAGAGTTAGGGAGTGGATGATTTGGGGGAGAAGTGGGAGTAAATATGATCAAAGCACATTGTGCACATGTATGAAATTATCAGAGAATAAATGCGTAATTTTTAAAAGGCCATCTGGGTAGTCATGAGTACATCGTATCCATCAGGGGTGAGCAAGATGGGCCTCACGGAGCTCAGGTCCTGACACCAGTTTAGGTCAGGGAAACAGAGCACACAGTCATGTAAACGCCAAACTGTCCCAGTAGAAAACATCAGAAAGGGGAAAGATAGTGAAACTGGTCTCTGGGCTGGAGTCATACTGAAGGATATCTTGGGCAGGAACCATCAAACCAAGATGGCGGACGAATAAACACCAGAATCGGGTACAACACTTAGAAGGGAAAAGATGGAGGGTCCAGATGCAGAGAGCAACTCGTGGCTGAGGCCAGCAAGTGAAAACAGGGACTGACAGGAGAGAAAACCAAACCGTGGCACTTTAATTGTAAAAACGATGGTGTTTATTTGTTATCACCCATAATCCAAGAACACAGGAGTGTGAGGCAGGAGGATGGGGAATTTGAAGCCAGCTTGGACAACACTGTGAAACCCTGTCTCAAAACAAAAGACATATGCTAATGCTATCCCGGATGGAGACTGGCATTCCGCCTCTGACGCTCACCTCTGACTCTCGCCCAGTCATATGCTCTCAATAGATCCTTACTATGGATTACTGTTAGATGTTACTGTCCCATAGATGTCTTGGTTTCAGGTAGCATGTATTTATTTTGTAGCGTACCCACAGGTAAGGTTGTTCTTTGCCCAAACATCTTTCAAATGTGTCCTTAGCGGTCATCCTAGATCAACAATTTTCATATCACACATAAATTCCGGCAATAACACCGTATGCTCTTCTCTCATATAGGTCAGTCTGACAACACCAGGAAACTCAGTTTTATTTTTATCATAAATGAGAGCTGATGTGGTGAGGTAGAAAATAGAAGTGGAAAACATAGCTACAGAGAAAGTGCAAACAAAATCATGTGAAATTATAGGAAAGATGATTATCATCACGACACAACACAAGGAAGTCAGCTAAAAAGCCAACAGGACTAATACCTGAGGGTGCAGTGGGGTGACTGGGTGAAAAATAAGCAGATGAAAATATGATTGGCTTTTCTGTTCTATAGAGATAGTCAGCTTCGTAGGGGATGGTGACTCCCACTGCTGAGAGCTGCCAGCACTCAGGGCTACAGTCTGAATGTTCAAGGCCATTTGAGATTTGCATTGAAATGTAATCACCAATGTGGTGGTGTCCGATGCAGGGGCCATTAGGAAGTGGTTAGGAGATTTGGACAGATTGCTCCTCACTGCGACGACTGAGCTTATAAAATAACCCCAATATAGTATAGCTCTTTTGTCAAGTGAGGATGCCAGAGAGAAGGTGCAGATGAGGAAGATACTTGTCATATGCCAAGTCTCAGAGGCTTGACCTTGGACTTCCCGGATTCTAGAACTACACTATTTCAACTGTTTATAAACTACCAAGTTGATGGTGTTTTATACCAACTCATAAATGTGATCTTATGTAGCAATGGGGAAAAGGGGGCTCTTACCAGAGTGGTCTTAATAGGGCATAGAAGCACGGACTCTGGAGTCCCTCTTGGTCTCAGTTGAGTGACTCTGAGGAAGTTAACCAGTCTCCCTCTGCTTAAACTTCCCCATCTGCAAAAGAACTGTGCTGTAACTGTACTGTGATGTTTAGTGATGTAGTGGACATCAAGTCAGAGCCACCCTGACAAGGAATAAGCACTAAAACATTTGTTGTTAACATTACCAATTAATCTTACTAGCGTTTGACCACATTTTGTCACCTCCCTTGAAAATTCACCCTCAACAGAACTTCAGCATCTCAACCTCTCCTGTGAATATCTTTCCATTATTTCCCAGCCTCTGGATACAGCAGCTCAGCTGAAAGCCAAGGTCAAAGACCAGGTGATATTTAGTTTTCCATCATTAAAGAAATCAAGGTCTGAAGAAAGCATAATTCCAGCAAAGTCGAAGAGTTCATGGTGTCCGTTCTCTGTTCAGCCTGGAGAAACTCACATAGTCCTTTCACTCGGGCAAGAATCTTAGTCTTACAAGGGACCAGCTAAGATCTCCATTTGCTGTCAGGTCAGGACCAAAGCATTATTCTAAATGCAGATTTTTAGCCAGTGGTAACTGTTTTAGGTCTGTGATGTCTGATCTTCCCTGTCAACTGATCAGACTCACCAAGGAAATACAACTCGGCACATCTACCTAGTGTTTCCAGAGAGCTTACACCAAGGAAGGAAGACTCACCCTGAAAGTTGGTTGGCACCATCCTATGGCCTGGAGTTCTGGACTGAACCAAAAAGGAGACAGTAAGCTAAACTCCAGCATTCACATCTCTTCAATTGTTGACTGCAATTGATGTGACTTAATGTGACCATCAGCCTTACATTCCTGCCATCGAGCGTTCCCCACCATGATGGACTGTGCCCTCAAACTGTGAGCCAAACTAGACCCTCACTTCCATAAGTTGTTTTATTAAGGATTTCGTCGTGTTGAGAAAGGTACCTTTTGTTTGTTGTTAATAACTTTTGTTTGTTTGTATCTTCTTTGTTACCAGACTTTCAATGATGTTAGGATCTGGGCTGGAGGGATGGGTGGCTCAGTGGTTATGAGCTCTAGCTGCTCTTGCAGAGGACATAGGTGCCACATGTTTGCTCATGATGCCCATAATTCTAGTTCCAGGGGATCCAATGCCAGCCTCTGGCCTCCATGGGTACTAGGTACACCTTTGGCACACAAGCATACCATGTAGGCAAACCACTCAAACACATAAAATAAAAGCAAATCTTTTATTTTAAACTTTTTTAAAGATTAAAAATAGATATTAGGATCTATAATTCAACACAACCATCCCAGACACACACTCCCACTCCCTTCCTGTTCCAAAAGACTTTAAGATAAGGGACTGATGGTATCTGTGACCTGGAGGCAGGAAAGAGTGCAGCAGGATCCCTGAGCTGAAGATGACCGGTAAGATAGATTGCCCAATGCTTTTTACTGTCGCCATGTGTGTCTCCTCTGCTACCCCGAGGTCTTGATTAACTTTCTGCCTGTCCTTAGCTGTCCCAAATGGAATTAAGCGAAAGGTCCTGTGCCTTAATACCTGGGCTAAATGTTCAAAAGGGAAGCGGAGGTCCCTGGGGCCAGCCTGGGGGCAGGAATGGTGATTGGTGAGTACTGGGGGAAAGTGAATCTGGAAAAGGAGCTGGGCTTTGAGGTCCAGACAGCAGTCCATACTCAGTGGTTCTTCCCCAGCAGCAAGTCTTAGAGGACATGGGCGGGCCATCTGGCTTCCTTATAGTCTGAAACCTAAAAGCATTAATATAAAGAAAAATACAATTTTGAGAATCCATACTACAGGGAAGTCAGGGGCGCTAAGAAAACTCAGAAAAACCAAGAAATTATTTTATTTGTCTAGAGATAAGGCAAATTTTCACAGGGACAATAATATTTGAGGGAACAAAATAGTAATTTAAACACACACATAACTTTATGCTCTTCAACTTAGCATGAATACGGCAGCTTTGCAAGGTTACAGAGCCAGAATGAAACCAGACAGCCTTCTGCTTCTGCTCTGCCATCCTTAGCGCAGAACTTAAGGTTGCTTCTCTGCCCAAGACAACTGCGAGTGTGGGAGCCTCCGAGGCCACATTCTAGGCAACAAGAAAGGCCAGGGTTCACCCTCCTGACCAAACACCTCACTCCGGCAGCTTTCAAGACACAGGCAACATTTTCACTTCAAACTCCCCGACTAAAATGGATTTTTACAACCTCGCTGAGCAGCTGTGATCTTTAGGAGGTACCTAAAATAGGTAAGCCTCAAATAATGCCGAGATTTTGTGTGTGAGGAGAAACTGAGATATGAACATAAAATCTTGATCAGTATTCCCTAGCACTGAAATTCTGAACATTGCTTTAAAAAAGAAAAGAAAAGAAAAAAATCAATCAATATGCCCCAGATAAGAATGCCTCATGAGCATGGGATAATATGACGGATTGGATGAGAATTCTCTTTCCAATGTACTAGCACACAGTGTTCTGCAGCATTCTCTCATTCTCCAGCAAAATAGGTCAAGTCGGAAAAAACAATCATTTCAATTCTGTGTAAAGTGTCCCTGGGGCCATGAGTTAGACTCCAGACCACAGCAAGCACCTAAGGCGCCTGAGCAGACCTTCCCTCTCCTAACTCTGGGTTAGCTGGATGGAAGCCCAGGTCCCAGGAGGAGTGGTGGAGAACATAAGGGCTCCTGCTCCCAGATGAGGCATCACGTCTCCCTGAATGCACCAGGCCACCCCAGCTCTTCCTCTCCTCTTGCTCTAAGCAGAAAGCTCATTGGCTGAAGAGCTTCTCCAGGCTTTTTACACCAGCGGCCCAATTGCTTTTAATCTTACCTTACTTGTAAGGATCAAGGCAAACGGAGAAGGCAGAGGCTGCCACGCTGCCCACTCATCTGTCAGAAGAGAGTCTTGGAGAGTCTGTTCAACAGGAAAGGCAATCCAGGAGAGAAGAGAACTCCGGCCAAAGAAACGGACTCCATTTCAAACAGTGACCGGTAAAGCCTAAAAACACTCATTATTTACTGAAGAGCATTAAGCAAAACCACAGGCTAGCCACTTTACCACAAATAACGAAGGACGAAGAGCCCTCTAGGATCCGAGGGTGTGTCAAAGACTGGCCCCAAAACCTGTTCCTGGAGGATTCTGGGAAACAGCGGAGGAAAGAAGCACCACAGAGCTAGCTCTATCCCTAGACACCCCCAGAGTCGGACGAGGCTACTGTTTTGGAACCCTGAAGTCATTGTAGGTCGTAACTTCTAGAGGAAGGCTCGAAAACTTGAGTAAAGCTAATTAAGAACTAAATTTAGTCTATCTCTGCTGTTAGCGCGGTAGCGATCAAAACCAACTCCCCGGGAACTCCAGGAGAGGGGTACAATCAGACTTCCAGAATAAACTATAAAATCTAAAGGACAGATTTCAACCAAAACATCATATAGCATAAACAAAAGGATGGGCAACAAAGGCAGAAAATGAATGAAGTTGGCAAAACCTAAAAGGAACAAAGAGAAGTTTTAGACCCAAAGTCAGAGGTAAATCATTATAGGAACCGAGGTGGGGCGGGGAGAGGGCGGGGAGAGGACAGGGGAGGGCAGGGGAGGGCAGGGGAGGGCAGGGGAGGGCAGGGGAGGGGGTCAAAGTGAACGACAGAGGGAAGAAGCCACTATTTAAAAAAAAATCAAATAAGGGAAGTTGAAAGAAAAAAGCCGAAGAAAGCCGCGGGGCATGTCAGCTGGATGAGGTAACAGCTGGATTATAGATGTCCCACAAGAACCAGAAAAGGTGAAGCATGAGACAACAGCTGCAGAACCAGGGGTGAAAGCATCTATTTGCTGGAAGACGTAAACAGACTTCCAAGAATCTCAATTAGCTTCAAGCAGGGTAACCTCACAGAGCCGGTCTAAAATGCACTGCAAGGCCAGATGTAAGGTTTTAGACAGCAGCAAGAGAAAGAACTCATCCCTAACAAGGAATCCCTGCCAAGACCCTGCCGAGCAATCAGTCGGGGGTGAGACATGCCTTTAGTCCTACCACCCAGGAGACAGGCAGAGTGAACAGTGCGCTCGAGACCAGCCTGATCTACAGAGCGAGCTCCGGGAGAGTCAGGGCTACACAGAGAAACTCTGCCTCAAAAACAAAAAAACAATAACCAAAACAAACAACAGCAAAAGCCCACCCTGGCAAGCACCCAAAGAACAGAGAGAAAATATGATAAGAAAGGGAACTATGCCTCTTAAAAATATGAGCATGGCTAAGCACATTAATATGTTAGAAAGGAAGAAAAGAAGCAGAAAAAGTATTTAAAGAAATAATGGATGAAAATGTTCCCAATTTGCTGTAAAACACCAAGCTGCACATTCCATAAGCCCAACAAACTTCAAGCAGGATAAATGTGAATATCCACAGACAGCCTTATCATGATAAAGAATTTGGAAGCAAAAGGTTGGAAATAAGCTTGAAACCTACGGAAAAAAGAAAGAAAAGACCGTGCGCGGGGAAAGCCAGTGATGGACAGCTGACTTCTCGGCAGGACCGCTGAGGGAGGGAAGCGGTGGAATGATGGTTTGGCACGATAAGGAAAACCAGCTGTCAGCTGCCTTTGCAAAATGGAGAGGAAATAAAGGCGTTCTAAATAAACAGAGAGACTGTTGCTGGCATAGCTACTATAGAAGAAATACTGTGAGAGGTTCCCTAACTAGAAACTTAGGTAAACCAAAATGGAGATTTTGATCTGTATGAAAACACACAGCACTCATAAAGGCAGTCCTGTAAGTATTAACAAATAGGATGGGACTGGAGAGATGGCTCAGTGGTTAAGAGCGCCAAGTGAAGGTTGTGAGTTCAAATCCCAGCAACCACATGGTGGCTCACAACCATCCGTAATGAGATCTGATGCCCTCTTCTTCTGCAGTGTCTGAAGACAGCTACAGTATACTTACAAATAATAAAACAATAAATGTTAAAATAAAACAGTATGGATTGATATTTTCTACCTAGCTGTATTTTAAAAGCAACTTTATTGGTAATATGTTAATAACTATGCTGTTTGACCTACAAATATAGAAAATAATAACAGTATGTAGTTATTAGGTGACAGAGTTGGACTGAAGTAACTATACTAGGTGGTAATTCAAACCACAGGTGTAGTGAAAACCAGAAATGGCAAGTTTGAAAGTGAGTATATTATGCTTTTAAAAAGATACAAGTATTTTCTTCTTTTAGACTCTTTAATAAATATAAAATTAAGTACATAGTATTTTTTAACAATTAATTACTGGGTGTAACATTTATATATATGACACCAATATCATAGCATAAAAATGAGGAAGAGAAATACAGAAACATAGATATAATCAATGTTTCCATATTAAGTAAATTTTGATAAGATTTTAAAGCATGCATACAGAAAGCCCCACAGACAATGGATTAAGGCCTGGAATAAGAACTATGGCCTCAGAAGTTGGTTCTGTAGAAAGATTAACAAAACTGGCTTCATCAGGTAAGCTGAGGAAGAGAAGAAGAGAAAAGCCTAAGATTCTCAGAGATGAAAAGGACACTGCTAGTCAACAGAAAGGACATGAAGGAATGTTGGTGGACTAATCGAATCGCTTGGACGAGGTGAACAATTTCCTAAAGAAACGCAAGCCCCGGGCACTGAGCCAAGGACAGGCTTAGCTGTGGACTCTCCACACAATGGAGTATTGTTCACGGCGCATGAAGGATGCTAAGTGCTATGTTATGGGGTAGCCATGGAAATACTGATAAGCAAAAGTATTTTCTTTTTTGAGTCACAAAGAACACAGGTCACACTATTTTATTTGTATAAATGCCCAGAATAGGCAACGGCCACAGAGAAAGGAGGGGAGAGTGGTGGCTGCCTCCACTGGGAAACATGGAGGACCTATAGGGGGGAGGGACAAAATGTCCTTGGGGCTTATGAAAATATTCTAAAGCTGGTTGTCATGATGGTTACCTTCCAATATCATACGAAATAAAGAAATAATGTAATAAAAAATGTAAATAAAAAAGTAATAAATAAATGCACCTGCTCAGAGCACAAGAATATAAGAAAACAACAAGGATCTTGGAAACAACAAACCACATGCATTTATGAGAATTTGCCACAAGTCTACTTGGTAATGGAGGAAAGGGGGATGGTGTGTGGCGGATTGTGATCAAGAGGAAAAGATAGCCCTGGCAAGGGAAACGGAAGCTCCCAACCGAGGCAGGTATCCTCGGGTACGTACTCGTGAAATATTAAGAGTCTGCCATGAACGACACTCTGGATGTACCGCGCTGAGGAGCCCTCCAGCTGCATGGAGATTCCGACCTAGCGCAGAGAGGAGAGAGGAGGCGCACACAGCGAGCGGCATGCTAACGGCGGATGGGGGGACAGAGCCGAGAGGTCTTATGTGTCACGCAGATACGTGGTGACATATGTGAAGAGTTGAGACACACAGTCCTGTGGCTACACGGACCAGGCATCTCAGAAGAGGCTACTACAGACAGGAATGAACTGGAGAGCTTGAGAACCGGCAAGAGCAGCAGGCCAATGAGCGGAGTGGAGACAGCAAACCGGAAGTCACAGAAGCCAGCGGGGACCAGGTTATAAACTAGAGCTATAGAAACAAAAACAAAAAACAAAAACAAACAACGTAGTACGAGTGTAGAATTCGGGGGCTGGGGAGAGGTATCTTATTAAGTGTTTGCCTTGCAAGCCTGAGGATTTGATCTTAATTCCCAGAACCCGCTGGACAGTGGGGGAGCGTGCCTTTAATCCCAGCACTTGGGAGGCAGAGGCAGGAGGATTTCTGAGTTCGAGGCCAGCCTGGTCTACAGAGTGAGTTCCAGGACAGCCAGGGCTACACAGAGAAACCCTGTCACGAAAAAAAAAAAAAAAAAAAAAAAACAGCAACAACAACAAAAATCCCAGAATCCACTTACCTATATAGTTACATCACTGGGAAGGTAAGACCCACCTGTCTCTGTGGTATATTGTCCAATACCAGCCTGCCGAGTTGAATTGATGTGTCCTAGGCTAGTGAGATACATATATATGTATATATATATATATATATATATATATATATATGTGTGTGTGTGTGTGTGTGTGTGTGTGATATATATATATATGTGATATATATATATATACACATATATACATATATACATACACACATATACATATATATATATATATAGTGTAAATATATAAATTATTTTTTAAAGATACGGATACATACCTAGAGCAGTGTTAACAGGTAATTGCTGATGCATTAGGTTGGGTAGGCTGATGCAAAATCTTAGTCCAGGAACGTGCTTGAGGAACACTTCTAGAAAAACTCTTAAGACCAGTAAAGAAACCTTTGACTATGGAGTTGTCCAAGGGAAGAGATAGAGCGACGGAAACTTTGGAGGCTGTGGGGGTGTGAAATGCATGCCCACGAGTAAGCAGGCAAGGCTGACTGGGGTTGCAAGTGCCATGCCTATGTTTCTGTGGGGCCATATCAAGGCCAGGTTGGAGGGCACCCAAAACCAACAGGTCACAAGCAGCTCTATCAATATATGAGGCGTATCATAGGTCTTGAAGACACTCCAGAGTGACAAGGGGAACTTGATGCCGGAGTGTGACTTTACTTATGGGCTTTGTCCAGGGAGGCTGCCAACCCTGTGAATGGGAGGAATCCTTACCAGGTTTCCTTAGCCACACTGGACATTGAACCTAAGGGCTTAAGGAAACCTTGATTCCAAAGCCAGTTCCAGGTACCCGAAACTATCAGTCTGCCCCGCTGGAGGCTGGAGAAGTTTATGGAATTGTTTTGGTGGTGGTCGGTGGGTGTGCGCAGAGTTCTGCAGAGTAGCAGTTGACTATTGACAATCTGCCATGCGTAACAGTATGATACCGATTTTACGTTTGCTTAAGTGTCCCCTGAAAAGCACAGCTGCTGTCTCATTTTACAGCTAAAGAGACCGGAGGGGTCAGAAGCATCCAGTGCCTGCCCAGCAACCCCGCCTCTGTATCCCTAACAGCGCTGTCAAGCATCCACGATGAGCTGCTGTAGCTAACTAAAATAAGGCAGTCACTAGATGGGAGCTGTCCATCTGTCACCTGGCCGGAAGAAACACGGCAGCCATCTTTACCCAACCCTGGTCTAGCCTCTTCGGTAGATGGTGCTCTGTCCCTTGAGGTCCATGTCATTGCGCCACCAGTGACAGCAGATATATTTGGAGCACAGTAGGTGCTCAGTTTTCCTCAGCTATCAAAACCAATGCTGAGAGACACACAGGGAAGAGGCTGCTACAGGAAGAGGTAAACTGAAGGCCACCCCTGCGCTTGGCCTGAGGTACCCACCCGGTTCTGCACTCCAATCCATCATCATCCTTTAGAACGATGCGATGTCCTCAGCAACTTGTGTTTTTCCAAATTCTGTATCGGGTCTAGCAAGTGTGCCAGCACTCCACTTTCTTGCATTAAACATGTCTCTTCAATTTGTGATGACTGCTCAAGCCACCAAGGCAACTCGGCTTTGAGCTCTAATGAGCAGTTGGGCAGCTGAGCTCAGAGGACCAGCAAAAAAAAAAAATAAATAAAAAAAAAAAAAAAAAAGCTTTCTGAAGTACGGCTGTGTAAGAGTCCCTGCGTTCTCTACCCTGGACCCCCCAAGCTTGGCTCCCACCCCCTGCATGCACCTGCCAGCTGCCCTCTTACGACTTCTGCCTGCGTCTGAGCACAAACATAGCTGGTGGACAATGTATTGTGCAGAGGAACTGTCACTTGGTGAGGTGTCTGGGAAGTGAAGGTCACATGAGGATGACCAAAAAGACCCAAAACCTGTGGAGCCTCACACCCAGCATAGCCTGTCCCTGCTCGAGGCAAGAATGTCCTCAGAGACCTGCCTCTGGCTGCCAGTTCTGACAGCCTGCCCAAGCCCCCACAGATAGAGATGAATAGGAGGCCATGTACAACCTGTTCTTCTCTTCCACCCATGCAGGACTATGTGTGCCTGGATTCTGAATCCAGTCCTGGCTGCAGTCCTTGAGATTTTTCTGTTGCTTTCTTGACCCCAGAGTCTCAGCTCAGCCTGTGAACTGCACATAGCTTTGTACAGCTGGCTCTCCTGTAGACTGTTTCTGCATCCAAGGATGCATTCAACTGTAGATCAAAACAATTTAAAAAGCTGCATGCATAGAGAACATGGTCAGACTGTTTTTCTCTAGACAATATACAATGTAACAAGTATCTGCATTTCATTTATGTTACTTTCAGTAGTATAAACAACCTGGAAATGATTTAAAGTATATGGAGGATGTGCAAGGTTATGTGAAGATGCTATGCCATTCTGTAAGATAGAATCGAGCATCTGTGAATTTTGGTGTTTATGGGGTCCTGGAACCAATACCCTGTGCTGCTGAGGGTCAACGCGAACCATTCTCTGCAGTTCCGGGCATCCGCACAGCAAGTTCTTATTGTTCTGGCTATCAGTCTTCTCCCTGTCCAGTTAATTGCCTAAACCCGAGCCCACTGAATGCTACAATCAATCTGTGTTCAACTTCTTGGCAAGTGCCTGAGACAAGGAAGCTGCCCTCCCTCTCCTTACCTGTGCCTGCATTTCTGTGGCTGTTTACCTCAGGCTGGTAGACAGGCACATCTTGAACAAAAGTCATCAGTCATGTGTAAAAGCTGGTAGCTAGTCACCTTTATTGCATGGCAACACCCACCCTGTATTACACTTCTGTCTATTAGTTTTTAATCCAACCCAGGGAAGCTGACCGAACTGTAGAATCGGTCTCTTGACACCGGTAACAGAGGCAGACTTGGCCCATGATTTTTGTGACTTTGCGTAGGTCTCCTAATGGAAAGGTGGCTGGAAGAAAGTTGAATAGAAACATTTATCCCGAGGTCAACTAACCTTGATGCTCACTATCACAGATAGTCAGTCAGCAGTCTATCTGGGGTGGGAGACTCGGTGTGAGCCAGGCTACTGAAAAGTGAGATCAGGAGTGCCCAGTGCGCAGCCTGACCTGGATGAGGGAAAACTCTGTGATCCCTCTCTTCAACAGCTCAGAACCTGTGCTAGTCACCTCTCCATGCCTGTGGCAAATGCCTGGTATAAGTCAACTTAGAAGGAGCAAGGGTTTGTGCAGGCTCGCAGACTCAGGATTCACAGCCCATATTTGCCTCCGTTGGTTTAGGGTTTGGGAAGGCAACACATTATCATAGAAGCATGTGGAAACTACCTGCCTCCTGGCAGCCCAGAGGGAAAAAGACAGGAAAAAGCTGGAGTCCTAATAACCCTTCAAGGACATGACCAACCTTCCTTCTACTAGGTCTGAAAATTTCTAACATGTTCAATTAGTGCCACAGGCTGGGTGCCAAGCCATTAGAAAACACAGCACTTAGGAGACATTCAAAACATAAGCTACAGCCTATTCTAACCTGAGTAATGTCAGACAAGAGGCGACATAAGAAACCGTTTCCTTGGTGACAGAATAGACTGTGGTAAGGGGATGGTAGGATTATTTCCAACCTAGGGTACCAGCTTGAAAGCTCAGAGAGAAGACACAAGAGGAATAAAAGATAAATAAGGCAGGGAGGACTTTGCTAAGTTGGAAACGATGGGCACAGAACCAGAAGAAAGTACATCAACAAGAGAACATTGAATGGGGTCCATTAGGCCTGGTCTAAGTGCAATCAAAGGAACGGACAGAGGAGAATTATGGGTAAATCAGATAGAATGAACACACTGCCAAGGCTGGACGTCTTACCAAGCTGTGTGACCTTGGATAGGTTGGTTGTCTCTCTACACCTCCGTCTCCATGTGCGGGCGCTACTTGCAGTATGCTGCAGAGCGTTAGGTGGTTTGCCCACCCCACCCCACCCCAGCAGCTGCCTTTGGTTTCAGCTGAGCTAGTGTGGACACTTCCATTCTGGGAGCTTCATACTTAATGCCAACATCCTTGCACCAGATGCTCAGGCCAGAGCATCATAGCGAGGGTCCTCACCCCGTACTGCAGCATCCCTGAGGCAGAGGGATGACTGCTCTGGGGATCCAGGAAAGAAATGCTCCAGGCAGCTTGGGTGAAGGGAGGACAGGAGCTGCTGCAGGGGTCGCAGGTAAGTGCGCCTGTGGCTCCAGGGGAGGCAGGCTGTTCTCCACTGTGACATTGTCTCTCTAACACCTCTGAGTCGACACCTCTCATGCCACCCCTCATTACATCTCTCCGCCACCTTTGGCTTCAGTACTTACTGTCTGTCCAACAGGCAAACTCTAGCTCGGACCTTGTCCCTGGATCTGTGTTCTAGAACTAAGATAAAATATTTTCCTTTTGAGGTGTTATGTGGTTAGAGGAGTGTACTGGCTGGTTTTGTGTGTCAACTTGACACAGTCTGGAGTTATCACAGAGAAAGGAGCTTCAGTTGAGGAAACGCCTTCATGAGTTCCAGCTGTGAGGATCTCATTTAGGGATCAAAGGGGAGGGCCCATTGTGGGTGGTGCCATCCCTGGGCTGGTTGTCTTGGGTTCTATAAGAAAGCAAGCTGAGCGAGCCAGTAAGGAACACCCCTCCATGCCTCTGCATCAGCTCCTGCTTCCTGCCCTGGGTGAGTTCCAGGCCTGACTTCCTTTGGGGATGAACAGCAATGTGAACGCGTAAGCTGAGCAAACCCTTTCCTCCCCAGCTTGCTTCTTGGTCACGATGTTTGCACAGGAATAGAAGCCCTGACTGAGACCAGGAGCTAACCCATGGAAAGCTTTGGAAGAAAAAAGCAGCACCGTGAATGAAAAAGAAAAGTCTCAAAGCCCATGATCCGGTCTCATAGCTAGCCTTACTGTTTTAGGACACTCCTCTAATGTTCTACATTTTCTATGTTCATTGATGACGCCTTGGAGGGCAGGTGTTATTCTTTTGATGGCCATACCCTTGACAAGGGGTCTTAGGTCTTTGCATACTAGCTGCAAGAGTTATACATTTACTGTAGTAAACATTTCCTTTCTTTTCGTAAATGCCAAGCATGTGGTGTGGTTTGTGGACAAGGGCTCAGTTTTACCTCTATGTGCAAAGCCATGCTTGATAGCATAAGGAGAAACATCCAGGAGGAAGCCACAACCCCAAACAGTCCCCTCTTCTTTCATTAATTAAACACCTGGAGGCTATTTCTAGGTATATATTGGCCACCTACTGTGTGTAGAGTGTTGACCAGCTGAGGTGGGTGCTAAGCTGCAAATCAATCAACAGAAAGGCACAAACCTCAACCCAGAAATATGGAGTAGATAGATACCACATGCTTATAGGAAATAGCTTGGATCCTTATATATGGTAAATAATAAAGTTCCCACCCTGGGTTCTTCACTGTTTCAGTTGTCTTTTTACTAGACTCTACAAAGTCACAAAACTACACCTAATTTAATTAATGTATTTATTTCTTTTTTTTGTCTCATTAAAAAAGAGAAAGACATTGCATGCTACTACTACTTGTCTCTAACAATGTCTCTTGGGAATGTATTTTGACAAGTTCATGTGGTATAAACATGTCTGATGATCAAGTTCAGCATCATCAGTGATGTCATGCTGATAGCTGACGCCTTGATTGCAGCCAGGTGATGATCCTCTCAAAAACCCATAATCAACATCAAACATCAAACCATGAGACAAACACTGGGAGACATTTTACAAAATATTTAATCAATACTTCTCAGAACTTCGAAGGTCAACCAAAAGAAGGAAAGTTTGAGAATGTCACAGCTGAGACGAGTCTGAAGAGACCTGAGTGTCTTAGTTACTGCTCTATTGCTGTCTCCAAGGTGACTCTTATAAAAAGAAGGCATTTAGTTGGGGTCTTGCTTACAATTGAGTTAGTCCATTATCATCATGGCGGGAAGCAGACAGGCACAGCAGTGGAGAGTAGTGGAGACCTTTACATCCTGATTCACAGGGAGCAGGCAGACAGAGACACTGGCCCTGGTGTGGGCTTCAGGAACCTCAAAAGTAACACACATCCTCCCACAGGGCCATACCTCTTAACCTTCCCAAAAAGTTTATCAACTGGGGACTAAGCCTGTAAATATGTGAGCCTATGACGCCTATTCCCATTCAAATCACCACACCTAGTGACTAAATTTCCCAAGTAGGATGCTAGGATAGAGTAAGAACACTTGGTAAGACTTGAAGAAAATAGTAGCCTTAACTATGAACATCCACACTAGCTAATCAGCTGTGTTAAACAAACCATAGTAACTTAAGATACAAATCGTAGTGGAGGCTGGATGTGTGGGAGGTAGGAACTCTGTGAATCTTTGTGGTGGGAATAAAAAGGCAGTACATGGACCTTCTCCAGGCCAAGCAGTCTCTGCCAATAGATAAAATTAGTTACCTGTTTTTGAAATATTTTATTACCATTCCCAAAGCTAATAGCTTTACATAAAAAACTTAGCATAATGTTACATTGTGTTGAGGTTCTCCAGAGAAATGAAACTGATAGATGATAGGTAGATAGATAGATAGATAGATAGATAGATAGATAGATAGATAGATCCCACATACATAGAAACAGATACATACATAGATACATAAAACACAGATAGATGCTATTGGATTTATTAGGAGAATCAACTTACTAAGTTATAGTAGCTGAGAAGTCTTTCAATATGTGAGAAGTCTTTCAACAGTGAGGTTATTTGGTCCACCAACTTGGAAACACTCTCATAGATATATCAGAAATTATGGCGGGCAGTGGTGGTGCACGCCTGTAATCCCAGCACCCTTGGGAGGCAGAGGCAGGTGGATTTCTGAACTCGAGGCCAGCCTGGTCTACAAAGTGAGTTTCAGGACAGCTAGGACTACACAGAGAAACCCTGTCTCAGAAAAAAAAAGAAAGAAAGAAAGAAAGAAAGAAAGAAAGAAAGAAAGAAAGAAAGAAAGAAAGAAAGAAAGAAAGAAAGAAAGAAAGAAAGAAAGGAAAAGGAAAGAAGAGAAGAGAAGAGAAGAGAAAGAAAAGAAAAGAAAAGAAAAAAGAAAAGAAAAGAAGTGATGTTCTGGGGCAAAGTGCTGACCTCAGCAGTTCAGATTTAATTGGCCCTGGGGAAGCTCTCAGACACCAATATTTTAAAATTTTCCTTAGCTGATTCTGATGACCAGAACATCTGATTCAAAATGTACTCTGAGTCCCCTGCTCAAGGTTTGGCTCCTAAGAATCGCTGGCCCATCAGCTCAGAAAGAATTAAATAGCAGACAGTCCTGAGCCTATATCAGCGTCATCCCCAGACTGTGCGCACAGAAAGAGCACTTGGCTGACGCAGTTCTCGCTGTGAGACTGGAGATGCTTTAGGTTTTAATTTAAGAGCTCTTTTTAAAATCCACTCTGTCTTCCACCCCCACCTCCCAGGAGGCAGCACACCCAGACGTCAGCTCCAGAAACCAGGTCCAATTCTGGGGCCTGCAGCAGCCTGGGGAGCCATGCAAGGTGTCCTTGCAGGCAGTCAGTCACAAGTGGTAAATCCACACTTGCGGAGGGGGTCTCAGTGCTTCATGCGAACAGCTCTCTCTCACTGACAATTTTCAATTTGCTCTCATTTAATGAGGCTTCGAGGAAGGCCGCAGTGTCGTGGGGGAGGGGCCCCACACTGCTTTGTGATGTTCTACTGACAGATCTGTGGCTTTAGATGCCTGAGCTGTATTCCCCAACCACCAGCAAATAGCTTTCTCTAAAATAATAACCTGTCCTGATGTTCCTCCCTGTGATGTTTATAGCTTCTTGTGATGAGTCCCAGCGATCCTTATTTATTCTAGAATCAGATCCCCGCTATCACTTGGTTGAGGTAGGGAGGAGAGGAATTTCAATGAATGACTCCACGGAGCACGTAGATTGCCATCATCACTGGAGTGTCAAAAACAGTGTATGTTTGTTTCCAGCCACCGGGCTCTGTAGAACACAACATAAGGATTGTTTCAGGGAAATCAAACGATCCTTACCAAGAGCCATTCTCACCAGAAAGCTCAGGACCCTGTTCATCAGAACAGAGCCAGGGGCTAGGCTCAAGGATGGGTGGGGTCTTGAGGGCACACACCCAGAACAATGGCTTTCAAGGGTGGTCCATGGGCCGCTAGCACGAGATGAAACTCCTCAGCTGATCTCAGATCTACAGCAGAGTCTCTGGGGCTGGGGTCCAGCCACTGGTGTTTTCACAAGCCCTTCAGGGGATTGTGAGGGATTCTGAGCCACTGATAGAATCTTGGAACATTTATCCCTCTTGGAAAATGTAAGCCCGCCCCCTGCCACCCCGTCTCCCCAATTTACAAGCAAGAGCCTGGTAGGGAAGAGCCCCGATGGAGTTAGTTCCTGGTCATTTTTTTTTTCCCCCGGACATGTGGGGGCGGGGTGGTGGTGGTGAGCTGGGCAGGTGAAAGTTGAGAGCGAAGCTCGAAGCTCGAAGCTGACCGCTGGCTGCTGCTCCAGGCGCCTGCTGGGAGAATCGGTCAGAACCAGTGACGTAAGGGGCATAAGCAGGGGCATAAGCACACAGGGCCCCTCCTCCAGATGCACCGGGTCTGCGGGCCAACCTAGAAAGGAAACAGGATGAATGGAAGCTAGGGGAGCGGAATGGTGGGAAGGAGTGGGGGTGGGGGTCTCAGCTCAGAGACACAGACTGAACATCAGCCCTTGCCGACTGCCCCAGAGCAGTATACATTACATCGTGGAACCTTGCTCAAGAGACAGGAGCGTAAACAAACAAGAAGAGTTTCATCCTCAATGCAGAGAGACATGGAGAAAAACAGATTGAGGGTGTGAAGATGAACCCCCACATCAAGGTATTCTTACAATGCTAGGCTGGTTTGGAAAGACGCATAAACAGAGATCACTACAAAGAAAAAGAAGTTTATTGAGCCTGCGGATTCCAGGAACGAGGTGTGGGGGCTGGGGCTTGGTATCTTATAGGGACTCTGGGAAGCCAGGAGAGGGAGAAAGCCTAATTAGAGCCTTCCTTGGACTCCCGCACCTTTCTGCACGGTGTGGTGGGTGGGGGCAGGGCCCACAGGCCTAGACCCAGCTAGTGTGAATCATTGCCCTAGAGCTGCGGCTGGGGGCTGTCTTTAGTTATCTGCTTTCTTGGCCCTGCGATGGTTAGAGCAGGTGAAGGGTATCTCCATCCTGAGACAAGGAAGGGGCTATGAGGTGGACTGTGCCTGCCTGGTGTATTGGAGAAGAAAGCTTCCCCATCTCTAGGAATCCACACAACAGAGCTTCTCTTTCCCTGCAAAAACAAAGGGCGGGTTAACACAGGAAGTGAAGCGATGGGCTTCTGAAAGGCTCCTCCACATTGGCCACCTGCCATCAGGAGCTGTATCATCTGCATGATCTTCGGCCATCAAACATTTGGGGCCTGAGCAGCCTGGACTGACTGGGGACCCGGATCTTTGCATTTTGATTTAGCTTCTACATATCCACAGAGGAAGCTGGTGGCAACCCATGCTGAGCATTGGTCAGGAGAGGTACTTGGAAAACGGCATACAAATCAGGATCTGAAAGGCTCTATGGGGGAGGCAGACCGTGAGAGGGCTGAAGAGAGATTTGCCTCAGTTTACCCAGCTAGACAACAGCCCACAATGCCTGAGGCACAGGCACAATTCATAGCTTTCTCGGGTTGCAGAAGCCCACGAGGCAGCAAGCCTACATGGAATCCTCTGGCCCTCTTCTCTGCCAGAAGCTGAAACTCTGAATAGAGCCAAAACCAGGCAGGAAGAAGTGACTGCAGTCTTCAACAAGCCTGGGGTCCGGGTCCCCAGCACCCACATTTGAACAGCCCTCTCCCAGGCATGCTCTTGTGTGGCCGCCAGCTCTGCGGAGAACATATGCTTCACAGATGTCCTCAAGGTTAGGTGTGCACAGCACTGTGAATAGAAATTAGCACAAAAGGTTTCTTGGCATTGGATTCCGGAGCTTTGGCATCATGTCAGGAGCAGGAACACAGCTCAGCTGATGGGGGTGTGGGAGGCACGGGAGGATGAAGGATCAGGGGCCAAAGCTTTTAGAGCAAGGACAGAGGCCATGTTTTTGGCAGGTTCACTAATGGAACCCCAAGGTTGAAGGGGAACTAAAATGGGTGACCCATAGGGAACCCCAGAGGAAAGGTGCTAGGGTAGGCACCCCACGCTCTGTCCAGAGGTGGGGCTTAGGGAGCCTGGTCTTATGTGGTTGGGAACCCTGTATAACAGGCAATGAAGTTTTTCTCACTTCTTAGGCACAACTCATCCAAACAGATCAATAATCAGAGAGCAGATGATCACAAAACTCTGACTAAAGGCCATTGGATAAAATCTTCGTGCCCTTGGCTTTGATAGTGTGTTCTTAGATAATGGGACCCAAATGCACAAGCATCAACAATGATAATAAGCTAAACTTCAAAACTGAAGACTTGGGCATTGACATTCTCAAGGAATGGGAAATGCAGGCTGCAGAGAGGGACTCTTCACAGATCATATCAGCCATGAGGATCTAGTATGCATCCTAGGATGGATTGTCACAGAGCCCGTGTGGGGGCAGAGGCTTGCGGCTGAGCCAGGCTTACTATTGCTCTGATGTAACACCATGACCAAAAAGCAAGTTGGGGAGGAAAGATTTATCCGGCTTACACCTCCGTATCACTGTTCATCATCTGAGGAAGTCAGGACAGGAACTCAAACCAGGCAGGAACCTGGAGGCAGGGGCTGATACCGAGGCCACAGAAGGGTGCTGCTTCCTGGTTTGCTCTTCGTGGCCTGCTCACCTTGCTTGTTTGCCTCTCTCTGTCTCTCCTCTTCTTTTTCTTTCTTTCTGTTTTCTTTTGTGGAGACAGGGTTCCTCTGTGTAGCCTTGGCTATCCTAGAACTCACACTGTGGACCAGGCTGGCCTCAAATGAATACGGACTGCAGAAGCCCCTCCCTAATGCTGGAATTAACGACTCTGTTAATTCCAGACTTGGCTGACTAGGCCTGCTTTCTTATAGAACCCAGGAGTACAAGTCCAGGAATGGCCTCACCCACAGTAGGCTAAGCCCTCCCCGATAAGTCACTGATTAAGAACATCCCCTACAGGCCTGGCTTTAGCCGGATCTTATGGAGGTATTTTCTTAATTGAAGTCTCTCCACTCAAATGACTCTAGTTTGTGTCAAATTGACATAAAACTTTCCACCAGAGCCTGTGATCCCAGCACTAAGGAAGTAGACGTAGGACGGCCTTAAATTTGAGGCCAACTGAGGCTACATAGTAAATCTTGTCTCAACAGACAGACAAAATTCCCATAATCTAACCAAAAAAGCAAGCAACACAGCCTTTAAAACGGGCAGAGGTCTTGAAGACACAAAAATAGCGAGCAAGCATATTAAGTGTATTAAATGTCATTACTCATCAGGGAAATGCAAATTAAACCCATAATGGCCATGATTTTTTTTTAAAGTAAATCTTGGTGAGGGCATGGGGAAATTGGAAATCTTGCACAACAATGATAACAACATAATGGTTTGCTAATGGCTAGAAAGAGCTCCGTGAGAATTCAAAAAGATAAACACATAAACACAGAACCAAATACACATGTCCATAGCAGCATTATGCTAAGGGTGTAAATGATCCAAAGTATCCTTCAACACATTAGTTAAAAATTATATATACATGTATGTATACAGTCATAAAAAGGATGACTGCACTGAGACATGTCACAGCACATGTATCTTAAGAATATCGTGCCACGTAAAGGGAACGAAGGAACATAGGTAAGGGGCATAGAGTGTCCCTTAAGTGTGAAAAGATGCTCAATCTCTTTCATTATAAGAGAAATTAAACCTACAGAAGAAACAGGCCTTACTTCTCAGACTGACTGATGGTTTGTTTGTACAAGCTCTGCCTAGGGAGTGGCCCTGTTGGAATAGGTGTGGCCTTATTGGAATAGGTGTGGCCTTATTGGAGTAGGTGTGTCCTTGTTGGAGTAGTTGTGACTCTGTTGGAGTAGGTGTGGCCCTGTTGGAATAGGTAAGTCCCTGTTAGAGTAGGTGTGTCCTTGTTGGAGTAGGTGTGGCCCTGTTGGAGTAGGTGTGGCCCTGTTGGAGCAGGTGTGGCCCTGTTGGAGCAGGTGCAGCCCTGTTGGAGTAGGTGTGGTCCTGTTGGAGTAGGTGTGGCCCTGTTGGAGCAGGTGTGGCCCTGTTGGAGTAGGTGTGTCCTTGTTGGAGTAGGTACAGCCCTGTTGGAGTAGGTGTGGCCCTGTTGGAGTAGGTGTAGCCCTGTTGAAGTAGGTGTGGCCCTGTTGGAGCAGGTGTGGCCCTGTTGGAGCAGGTGTGGCCCTGTTGGAGCAGGTACAGCCCTGTTGGAGTAGGTGTGGTCCTGTTGGAGTAAGTGTGGCCCTGTTGAAGTAGGTGTGGCCTTGTTGGAGTAGGTGCAGCCCTGTTGGAGTAGGTGTGGCCTTGTTGGAGTAGGTGTGTCACTGTGGCTTTAAGAGCCTCATCCTAGCTGCCGGGAAACCAGTTTTCTGCTAGCTGCCTGGAAACCAGTATTCTACTAGCTGCCTTCAGATAAAGATGTAGAACTCTCAGTTCCTCCTGCACCATGCCTGCCTGGATGCTGCCATGCTTCCTGCCTTGATGACAATGGACTGAACCTCTGAACCTGTAAGCCGGTCCTAATTAAATGTTGTCCTTTTGAGAGTTGCCTTGGTCATGGTGTCTGTTCAGAGCAGTAAAACCCTAACTAAAACAATGACAAAGATTGCAAAGTTTAAAAAATTCTGTTGGTCATGACCTGTAGAGTAGACACAAAAATATTACCGGCAAGTGAACACACAGCAGCCTGCCTCAGTCCCTCCCAAACTGCAGCTGTATATGTCCTCTAACTCTCAAACCCTGTTTGAGAGCTGCCACAGACAGAGTTGTACACACTGGAACTTCATGGAGATGGAGCTGCTGAACCATGGCCTGAGGTCAGATCTCATGAGGCTGTTGGGAGCCCCCTAAGGGCTCAACCGGCCTGGCAGAAGCAGAGTTTGAAACCAAGCCTAAGGTCAGCTAGAGCATTCGCTCCATTGGGACATGCTCAACACCCCCAGGGGAGCCATGCCTCTAAAACCTTATGCTGTCAACAGTGCCCCGGGTGTTTAACCACAGAGAATAGTCAATAGTTGCTGAATAAAATGATAGACAAACAAATAAACAAAGGAAGAAACAAGTCACTTTGGCCTGATTTCCATTGCGATCACTTTATTCATTTTTCTTTCTTTGATGTTTCTTATCCTGGAGGACTCTCATATCTCACCTCAAACTGGTGTGTAACTTATGTGGCCTGAGCTTACACTGAACTCATGTTGACTAGCCTGCTTCAGTTTCCTGAGTCCTGGGATTATAGGTTGGACCATCTAAAATTTTACAAGTATTTTAAGGTCGTTAATTGGATATCCCCCCTACGGTAGTTTACCTCTTTCTAGTGAATTTGCTGACTTGAAATATATACCTAATAAAGATAAATGCAAAGAAGGCCTTCAATCCAACAAAATTAAGCTAAATTATTGAATAGATTAAAATGTCTAGACTTGATGTTTGTTTAGAAATTGCAGTTTGGCCCGGCATGGCAGAGCAAGTCTACCACCCCTGTACTTGGAAGGCAGGGTCCAAGGAACTTAGGTCTGGGGCTAACCTGACCTACATAGGGTGTTGCTGCCTGCAGCTACAGGTGAACCGGAGACCTGAAAGAGAATTCTGGGGATTACAGAGGGGGGTGGGGAAACGATGAAAGAGAACTGAACCTTCTCCGATCATGACCAAAACTTTGATAATTATTAGTCAATACATAGCTTAGGAAGAAATCCCTCCCTCCTCCCCCCCCCCCCCCCCCAGACTTCAAGGAGAGATCCAAGAACTCCTTGGCTCCAATCTCAGCAGGTCGCCTGCTGGGATCAGAGCACTTCACTTCCAGCAGGTCCAGGATGCTTCCGGGTGAGGCTGCCCGGAGGCTGCCATGACTTCCGGGTGAAAGCAGCTGTATTGTTCTCTGAAGAACAAAGGCCAGGAACATCACAGGCGGTAGCAGGGGCTGGCGGCCAGGAATGTCCAGGTTGACAGAGGCTGAAGAGCCTAGCTCAGTGCTGGAGGGGGAAGGGACAATAGGGAGATCCCAGATCCCCAAAATCAAACTCAGACAAATATAACTAGGTAATTTGGTGAGTTTCTACTTAGATATAACAATCTTAAATCTCACCCTAAGAGCAAATGACCATTTAACAGTACTGATTTCAAGGCAGACAATATTTAAGAAGCGTCCCTAACCCAGTGATCTTAGGTTCTTGGTCGAGACCCCTTTGTGGATGGAACAACCCTTCACAGAGTCGCCTAAGACCTTGGGAAAACACAGATATTTATATTATGATTCTGTAGCAAACTCACAGTAGCAAAACAACAGTAGCAAGATTATCATTACAAAGTAGCAACAAGCATACTTTTATAGTTGGGTGTCACCACAACATGGCATTAAAGGGTCTCAGCATTAGGATGGTTGAGAACCACTGCCCTAGCCTATACAATGCATAGGACAAAGCACCTCAGTGTTATGAGTAATAGTACCTGGAAGTCACCTGACACTTCCAGGTTTTATGACTACGAGCTGAACGCTGCAGAAGCAAGTTGTGGCACTGCCCTGTATGTGAAGCACGTGGACCACTCAGCTCTGACTCTGATGAACTTTCACCTGTCCGACACCCAGTTGAGGAGCAGATCACATCATCCGATAAGTTCTTTCTTCAGCTATAAAAATCTTATGCCATTTATTCCCCAAGACACATAGAAAAGGGAAAAGGCTTGGGTAAAAGGGTTTGTCACTCGTTTGTAAACACAAAAATAGCTCCTTAAAGCAGCTAGAGCAGATCAGCTCGTAGGTGACAAATTAGCTCAGTCCAAACTACCTTTGGATAAGGGTGTTGAGCATCAACATCTGGAGACAGAGTCCATATTTCACAGTTGGATGTGTCTCTGATGGCTGCAAGCAGCTTCCTTCCACACTAGCTGACCTGGAAAGCTGACATTCGTTCACTGAGTGACTGATTGGTCACTGTTGACAAATCACCTGGACAACACCATGAAGAAGGGAGCACAGAAGATGCTGCCCTGTGTCACACAGTAACCATTGATGAAATGTTACCAGCTTACAACCAGGATGGCCACAGGGCTGCGGTCAGGCTGCTCCTGGATTCTCTCACACTCGAACACAAGTACTTTACTCCTATAAATATTCACACAAAAACCACTTTGGGACACTTCGGGAAGTCCTATTTTCTGCCACTTTCCTCCCACAACCATCTGCCAGGCGGTGGCTGAGAGATGCGTAAGATGGTCACTACCTCCCAGAAAGGCTTCCCTAGGAAAAGCAAGTTGTGACGCAGGGGTCAGCCTGTTTCAGTAGAAATTACTTTAGATTTCAGATCTGCTGGGCTAAGATTTGAAGCCACGTTTGGTGGCCACTGTATTTTTCAAGTGATAATAGATGGGAGTTTCCTATGCTTATTTAATAGCACTATAGTTCCTCTTTCATTCACTTATTCAAAAAGCATCACAATAATTGCCTGGTGCCAGGTGCTTGAGATGCAGTGGAGAACAAGCCCTAGCTTGACAAGGCTCAGGAGAAAGATAAAAGGACTGGTGACCTCACACATAAAATAGTCGCATCATTCCTAGCATTCCTAGTAAGGACTGGGACAGAATATCAGGTCCCATGCTCAGAGGGGAAGATGGCCAGAGGGCGAGTTCTTGAGCTAAAACAGCAGGGATTCTCAGAGGAGGGGGAATTGCTAGGAACTGAAAGATAAGAGAGCAAACCAGAGGGTGCTAGGGGCAGAACAACAAGGTAATAAAATAGGAGAGTGGCAGTCCAGGAGCACAGTCCTGAGTTAAAGATAAACCTGTTGAAACCTCAGGATAAAATGTGAACTAGGATCCTAACCCAAAGTCATAAGACATAAAGAAAGAAGGTCATTCATACCGACTAAGGCAGCAGGCCATCGGGAGCACATCACAGTTCTGAATATCTGCACGCTGAACCCAGGTGCAGCAGACTTCACGAGACAAAGAAGCATTAGACTTAGTCACAGTCTTAGAGAGTAGCTAACAGACCAGCTCTCAGAGTTATTCCTCTCACCTCCACACCCTCACCATTGTATGTGCAACCCCATGTACATACAGAAACACACACACACACATACACACACACACACACACACACACACACACACACACACGTAAAAAAGAAAAAAATGAAAGAATTTCTAGCTGTATATGATGTAACAAAATTAAGTCAATATTGTATAAATGAGTTCAACATCAATAAGATTGAAGCACTAATTATTATTATTTTTTCAACTTAAAGAAAGAAAAAGAAGAATCAAGGCCCAGACAGATTCATTGCATTGTAGCGCCCAGATAATATTTTTAAAAAACTAACACTGAACTAGGTGGTGGTACACGCGTTTAGTCCCAGTTCTTACTGCAGAGCCAGGCAAACCTTGTCTACAGATCAAGTTCCAGGGGTACAAGGAAAACCCTGTTTCAAAAAACCAAAACCCAAACCCAACAATCAAAAAACAAAAACCAGACCAACAAAAAACTAATACTGAGTCCTAATACTTAACTAATATTGAATCCATAAACTAAAAAAAAAAAAAAAAAAAAAAAATGCTTCCAAACTTATCTTAAAAAGCCAGTATTAATTACCTTAATACCCAAACCAGAAAAAGGCACAACAAAGAAAGAATATTGCATACAAATCCCCCTGGCAAACATTGACACAACAATTAGCAATAAAATACTTGCAAATTGAGTGTAAGAACACACTGAAAACAACACTTATATCTGGGCCTAGTGGCACACACCTTACTCCCAGCACAATGTGGCACGTTGCTGTGACTCTGAGGCCAGCCTGGTCAACATAATGAGTTCTAGGCCAACTGCAACTACATAGTGAGACCTTGTCTGTAAATAAATAAATAAATAAATAAATAAATAAATAAATAAATAAAATAGTAACGTTAAAAGAATTCACCAGGATCAAATTGGCTTCATTATAGAGATGCAGGGATGGTTCAAGACATGCAAATCAATAAGTGTAATACATCACATAAACATATTCAAGGGCAAAAAAACATACGATCATGTCAATGGGGCTTTTGACAAAATCTAACATAACTTCATGATAAGAACCCTAAAGAGAGGGTCTGGAGAGATGGCTCAGCTATTAAAAGGTTCTTCCAGAGGACCCAGTTTCAATTACTAGCCCACACATGGCACCTCACAGCTATCTGTAACTCTGGTTCCAGAAATCTGATTCCCTCACATATAGACACACATGCACAGAAAAAAACCAGTGCACCTAAGATAAAAAAAAAAAAAAAACAACAAATAAATGATTAAAAATAATCATGAAAAAATCCTGAAGAGATTAGAAAAGAATAGAACTTAATAAAAGCTATATATTACAAACGTATAGTCAATAACATGCTAAATGGAAGAAAACCTCAAGGCATTCTGACCCACTAGGGGCAGAGACAAGATAAAGCCTCATTCTCTACTTGAAGGTTTAGGTAGATCAATCAGACAAGAACAGGAAACAAAGGTGATACAAATGGGAGAGGAAGATGTCAAAGAATTCTTATTTGAAAATATTATTTTATGCATGAGTCTATGAACAACCAATCAGAATACTCTTAAGTGATAAACATTTTCAGTAAAGTGTCAGGGCACAAAGTTAACACACACCAACTAGTAGCTTTCCTGTGTGCTACTAACAAACAGACTGAGAAAGAAATTAGGGAACCAATTCCATTCATGATAACCTAAAAATCCCAACATTGGAACAAACCAAGGAGGCGAAAAGCTCTAAAATGAAAGTCCTGATAAAGAAAACTGAGGCAGCCTCTAGAGTATGAAAGGGCTTCCCATGCTTATGGATTGGAAGTATATTGCAAAATGGCCACCCTCCCAAAAGAAACCTAGAGATTAAATGTAATCCCCATTGAAATTCCAATATCATTCCAGTATCTCCAAAGTATACTATGGAGCCATAATTAGAAAAAGTTTGATACTGGCATGAGCAAAGACATACAGATCAAGAGAATGGAAGACTGAGGTATTGACCCATACCAAAACACACTCCAGAGAGAAGCTAGCTCCTCAACATATGGTCCTGGGAAAGCTGCATATCTATCTAGAGAAGAATGAAACTAGGTCCTAACCCCTCACCCATGGTCCTGTAACCCTGACGGAACTCACTGGATCACACACACATGGAAACACCCATGAAAGAAGAAGCGGGAGGGTTAGTTTGGACAAATGGGAGGGAATTACTGGGAATTGCAGAGATGTGATGGATTGAACGAGAAATGTCCCCTATTATTTTAGGCATCCTCAATCTAGGGCACTATTGGGAGGGGGAATGGTTAGGAGGTATGCCCTTTTGGGAGGAAGTATGTCATTGGAGACAAATTTTGAGAGTTTCAAGATTCATGCCATGTGGCATGTGCCCTCTCTGTTCTGTATTGTGGTCTACGATGTGAATTATGATGTGAATTCTTAGCTTTCTGCTTCAGCTATCATGCCTGCTTGCTGTTATGTTTTGCTGCTGGGACAGACTCTTACCCCTCTGTAACCGTAAGCCAAACAAACCCTTCCTTCTATAAGTTGCCTTGTTTATGGGAATTCTATCACAGCAGGAGGAAAAGCAAACAAAGACAAGCAGGTAACAGGGGTAACAGCGTGAACGAGAAATGGCCTCCATAGGCTCATATATTTGAATGCTTGGGCTGCAGTCGATGGAACTACTTGGTAAGGATTAGAAGGTGTGGTTTTGGTAGAGGTGTGTCAGTGGGGGATGGGCTTTGAGAATTCATAAATCCACCTACTCCCAATTAGTTTTCCCTCTTTGCCTCATAGTTAAAGGTCAATTATAAATTCTCAGCTACTGCTCTGCAACACACCTGCCTCCAGTTGTTGTGGTACTTGCCTCGATGGTCATGAACTGTAATACTTTGGAACTGTGAGGCCCCAAATTAAATACTTTCTTTTATAAGTTGCTGTGACTATGATGTTTTGTTGTGACAATAGAAAAGTAAATAGGACACAGGGTGTGTGTGTGTATGATTGGAATGTATTCTGTATATGTGTGAAAATGGTTTTGCAATGAAACCCATTACTATGTAAAACTAATATGTGGTCATAAAAATTTTTTTAAAGATTTATTTTATGTGTATGAGTAATTTTGCTTGCCTGCATGAACGTACCATGTGCATTCTTGATACTCATGGAGGCCCCCCCGGGACTGGAGGTACACACAGTTATGAGCCCTCATATGGGTGCTGAGAATTAAACCTGGATTCTCTGCAAAAGCAGCACATCCTCTTAACCACTAAGCCATCTCTCTAGCTTCCTCAAAACAAAAACAAATTTTTAAAGAGACTTGTGTGTCCCCAAATAAGATAAGCTATTGCTTTGTACTTTGTTGAAGACACCACACACTTCGGACACAATCCTTGGAGTAACTGAGCTGGAACTGGCCTGGGAGCCTCCATCCTGAGGACTAACTGTCATAGTATCTGAAGATGCTATGCAAGCGTCCAGGGGAGAAAAACAGTCAATAGTCCTACCAGCTGTAGAGCCTACAAACCGCAATGACCAACATGTGAAGACACCCCCAATAAATGGCAATTAAAGTACAATAAATAAAAAGTTAGATTTTTGGGTTAACCAACAGCTGTCTCACTGAACTTAAGGGCCACTTAACAGGAAGGGTTTGAGCCTAGTACTGTAAAACTTGTCAGTTACCTGTAATTAGAGATTATGCACCCTAGATGAGAACCTATCACTCCCACTTTCAGTTTATGATTCCTATATTTCTGTATAATTCCTAACTGCACCCTAAAGTTCATCTCTCATCAAAGAATTTTTCTTTTTTTGCAGACAGAGACCATTACAGAAAACCACAACTAGTTAAAAAGCAAAAAACAAAAAACAAACAAACAAAACAATTGACTGTGGGTTGTCCAGCCCCTGTTATCTATTTGTCTACAATAACTCTACACCTAAGGCTCAGGCAACCTTGTGAATGAGGAGGTGGCAGTATTATAAGAGATGGAGGACTAGGACATGTGAAGTGGAAACTTTTAAGGGTTCTTTGGAAAGTCAGTGTGTTGGATGGTGTTTTGCTGGGGCAAACATGTGAAGGAACATTTCATTTAAGTGGACACAGGTGAAAGGCAAAGGCAGACTTGTAAAGGAAGGTTTAGCTGAAGCAGACACAGGTGAAAGGATGTTTAGCTAAAGCAAGCATGTAAAAGGACACATAAAGGATTCTCCATTAATGGCACACTTGTATTGGTTCCGCCTTACATTGTGTAGCTGAGCTGCATTTGTCAGGACTCCACGGAGAGTGGTGGCAGGCTGCAGATCCTGGCCACTTTTGGGGACTCTGGCTGATTGACAGATGATGTCAGCTGAGATAGAGTCATGTACTGAGACAAGACATATGCTTTGTTTGGAGGGAGTATGAAAAGAACTCGGCGGACAGTGATGGGCGCTGAGCTTAACTTGCTTATAGAGCTAGCTGTGCAACACTTGTTGGTCTCTTTGCTGATCTTGGCTTCACTGAGAAAGGCACAGTCTAGAACTTTTCTTGGCGCTCCCGTTTGCCCTCATCCTTCCTGCTGACTCATGCTGAGGCTGAGGCCTGCCTGTCTCTCCTAGTTTGTGCTACCATTGATGATTCCTGTTTGCTATCCTGACTCTACCAAACCAGACTGCTGGTATGTCTGTGAAGTGTTTACAAGAGGATCGAGCTGCCACCGCTGACCTGTGAACTGACGATTTCCACACAAAACAGACGGGATTTGCTCCAAAGAGCCCTTCTAAACAGGTCCACTTTCCCTGTATCCTTTCTTTTCCACTACCTCTGGTGGGTGGCGGGCTACAAGGCAGGTTGGAGTGTTTAAAAACCATCACTAAAAATAAGTTAAAAAAAAATAAAGTTGCAGACGTGTTGTGAGAGGGTGACTTCTACATATGATAGGGAAACTGCACCAGGAAATCTTTTTAAAAATGTGGTTATTTAAATAAGACCTGCTCAACGGTAATACCAGCTGACACGCCAGAGAAGGTGGGGGAAGTCTCACAAGGTCTCGCACCTAGAGGAAGAGCTACAGGAAATAAATGACTGCTGAGAGAAAGGGAAAACATCTTTGCTATTTGGTTATTCAATTCCAAGAGATCATCCCTAAACACATACACAGACACACACAGACACACATACATGTACACACTCACACTCTTGAGCAACGCTAAATGGACCCAGCAGGATACACATGTAGTTGTTAAAGAGCTCATAAATTTGAAAGGGAGGGGAAAAGATATGGGAAGAGTGAAATAGAGAGAGGAAAGGTAAAGCACAACATAGTATTCATTTGTAAAACTCTCAAAAACAAATGAAGGCTCATGTGCTAAAGGCGTGTTCCCAGCTACTGAAAACCCAATCACTGAGGTGTGATCGGGTTCCCAGGGCTCTGACATCAGTTGAGTAGTCCATTGTTAGATTCCCAATTAGATAGCTTTACTGAGAGGTGATAAGCACTTTTGGAGCCAGGGCCTTATTTGGAGAAAGTAGGCTATCCGAGCAGTGCCCTTGGGACCATATCTCATCTTGGGCACCTCTTGGTCTGTCTTGTTGTTTCCTGACCTCCATGAGGTGAGCAGCTTTGCCCTGCCATGCCCTTCTGCCATGGTGGTCTGTCCCACCCAGGCCCAGAAACAACACAGCTGTGTTCTTGCGAGTTGTTTCTGAGGCCTGTCAAAGTGGTAAAACATGGGTTCCCATGCCCTCCCTCCACACCCAGGGATTTCACTTCCTTCGACACAACCAAACAGGGGTCAAACGATGATTCGAAACATTGTTTCTCTTCTGAACCAATACACACACACTTCATGGTAATTACCCAAAGCATATACAATAGCTATTATGTAGTGCTGGCCTTGTATAAAATGCTATAAGCAATCCAGTCATGACTTCAATGTGAGAGGGGACATCCTTCACCAGGGTCTGGTTAGGTAAATGGAGAGAATTAAAAACATATTGAATGAGGTAACCACGACTCAGAAAGACGAATGTTACATGTTCTTCACCTGAGGCTCAGTACACATCCCGGAGTAACCGCGGCAACCAGGAAAGTAAAAGGAAGGAAGGGGGTGATAGAGAGGTGAGCGGCAGGCTACGGGGATGTGAAGGGACCATGAGAAAAATGAGGGGCTTCAGTTAGAGAGTGGACATCCAGACATATGCTGGAGGAGAGATGAGGATAAAATACCCGTAAGGATGAGTGGAAAAGGCTCAGGAATCAAATTATGTCAAATTATTATCTATCCACGCAAAATTACATATAATAAATGTGTATATACATTACAAATTTAAAGTAAAAATTCCCCATCTGGGATGACGATGCTCCCCACCACCCCCGAGAGCCATAGACTGTGTAACAAAAACCCCAACACCAGGCATGAGAAGCATCCTTTCGAGTTTTTGGTCAGAGCTGAGACTCCCAAAACATTACAGGGTATTTTTGTTGCCCTGGGTTGCCTCCAGAAGACAGCTTGCGTCTTGAATACAAGACCAGAGGGCCTGAGCCGGGTCAGAGTTGAAAGCCTCATCCCTAAGGACTAGCTTTCTAGTACTACAAGGTCTCACGTAAGCTTCCAAGGGAGGAAAGCACCCGATATTACTACCCAGCTATGGAACCACAACAACAAAGGGACAAGTAAAGTAATTATAACTTCAAAAAATAATATTATTTAAAAAAGTGTTTTGGAGAATGTGTATCAGGCCACACAAATGCTGTGCCACTTTACAGCTGGAACCTAAATATCTATGGATTCTGAGACCCACCAGGGTCTGGAACACCTTTCTTTTAGAGAACTGATGCACTGAATAGAGGGTTCCATGCTCTCCTGAGCTCCAGGTGATCCCACAGTGACACACACACAGATTAGAGAAGGCATGCAGTCTGGAGAGGCTCCAACCTTGAGCAGGAAATAGATTAACAGACTCTAGAATGTGCTCATCGCACTAGCATGGAGGGGGGAATTCTTGGAGAAGAATGTTCTGGAAGTTACTTGGAAGCCTGAATTGCTTGAGATGGTTAAGATGTGAAGTATATCTAAGACTTACGTAGACAATAAGGAGCCACATTTAAAATCTGCAGTGGACTGTTGAAAGAGTAATCACCCCACCCCCAACACACACTAACTCTTACATGTTTAAAGGGGTAAAGAATAGCAATTGATGTTGAATCTGCATGATTTCTAGTGGCTGGAAACATGCCCAGGGAGAGAAATGCTTATATTTTCGGGAAGCTAATGAAGCTGGGGAAATAATCTGTTGCACTTATTTGTCAGGCAAGGAAATAAATTCTGTGCTTCTAAGCAGTCGCTTGCATACTATCACAACTTTAAAGCAGAAATGCTAACTTCCGCTGTAGTGCTCACGTGGCAAGGAAGCGTGGGAACTACCAACCCATTGAGCCCCTCAACTCCGCAAAGACCTGAAATGATCTAAGAACAAAATAACACCCCGACTCAACGCTGGGGACCAGCCCAACCGGCCTGGAAGGCGTGAACACCTACCTGTATTTTCAGGAACTTTCTGCCCCTTGGACTGGCTGTGGCCTGCATATGTAGGTCTCAAATCTCAGTTCTTGAGGCCCAGAAACACGGAATGGAACTGTCCCCAGGCTCCCTCACAGCTCCTCCCTCGACTTCCTGCGTTCCTTCGAGGACTTCTCTGTGCGCTCCCTTCTGCCCGTGCTTGGCTTCTGCATGCTTCTCGGGTCATGGCGGCCCTCTTCCTTCCTCGGCTCCTCTCCCACCTTGCCCGCGTAGACAGCTGCTCAGGCTCTGCTGCCCACTCTTCTTGAATCCAGCTTCTGCAAAGGCTTCGAGATTGCTGATGTGCTTTTTTACAGCCCTGACCTGATAGCTTACCCAACAAAACAGCTGTTTGTACTTGAGTGCCTTAAATTGTTCTTTTTTTTATACAGATTGGCAAATACCAGGCAGCAGACATGACTTTCAGTGATGGCTTCATAAACACTGTAAATTTCAAGTCCATATGAAAATGAACTGTTACTACCCAGGGAGCTTGCAAATGGATCCCTCTCTATTTGAACTAGATTAGAATGAAGCCCAATACCAGGAGACTGCAGCATTTCCGGACCTACACAGTGACATCGTTCAGCAGTGTTAACACATCCATATCCTCCACTGAGACCCAAAGCCTTCGTCTTGCCTATCTTAACCTGACCTCACTTTGTTACTGACCAAAATCAACTCTCTTCAGTGAAACAAGTGCATTCAACACATTTTTTAAAAAAGTTGTGTGCCCATGTGCCTTTGGTGGCCCAACATTAAGCAGAGGAAGTATTTTATGTAAGTAGTTATAGGGTTTGAATATGTGTGTCATTGTTTTGGGAATGTGATTTTCTAAAGTGGTTTGTATTTCTACACTAAAGGTAAAATATTTAATACAGCATCAGACTCTATTTTGGGACAATCTAAAATTCTGCACTGATAAATGATTGCTGAAGTACATGGCTGTAAATGAAGCTAACAGCTAAAAAGCCCTCCAGACAGTCTGAGGTCCAGGAGGCACGCATCTAACTTGTTACTGAGGCAATGGATACTGACCAGGGCAGGGGAGCGAATACTTCTGGAATGCCCCAGAAGGAGCTGCCTGAATGACACTAACTCAGGGACAAGACTAGAAGAGGATTAAAACATCCGTCGTATTACCACTCTGTATTCTCTTGGTATAGTCACTAAGTTGGTTACAATTATTCTGTATGAGTTCATCTAAATGCAAGGCACAGTTGTCGGCCTCTGCCATGGCTTGAAAGAGCTCAAGGCTAACTTGAATCTGACATAGCTTACTTCCTTGGCAAACCACCAGTGGCACACAGGCCACCCTGAGCCTCTACCAAGCTCATCAGTGAGGCCTCTTTTACAGTTTCAGGAACTTTCTTATCTTACAGATGGGGAAACAAAGATACAGAAAGGGCCAACTTGGCCACGTCCTGCTCCCATTGGCGCATGCAGACAGAGTTTTGGAGCACTCACTGGCTAGGTCTGGAGATTCAGAGCATATGGAGAAGCCGGGCTTTCAAATGCATGCAGCTCGGTGGTGGAAGAGTGTGGGTGAGGTGGAGGCTGTCTACTGGGGAAGCTTTGGGCTACTGCAGATGGCAGCAAACACAGGGCAGTTCAGGCAAGGCAGCTCCAGAGAGACCTTCACACTACATGGGAGACGGTGCTCAGAAGTACAGAGACTGCCTAGGTTTAACACCCTGGCTCAGGAACTCAGCTTGCTCTGACCCTTTTCTGACCTGTAAAATGAAAGAGTACTTCCTAAAACTGTTTGCCAAAGGGGTTAGGGGACAATAAAACACTCAAAGTCAGCTCAACATACCAGGTCGAAGTTTCTAAAATGCTGGCCTTTACTATGCCCAACGCCTTCCAGCCCGAGTCACATTAACAATAAAATACTAAAAACAGTTGCAAACACTGCACTGTTTTTAAAAGAGCTACAATGCTATATGTATACATTTAAAAAATATACACTGCAAATATTTTCATTTTTTTCTTGGTCTTTTGCAAAAGAAACACACACTGTGTCTTCCAATATATTTAGAGCTGTGTGGTAATACTGACTTTTGACTTACTGAGAAAGGGAGTATTCCAGTAAGGCAGAAAAGTGCAGTGTGTCTGATATTTTGCCTATACCAATGAAAGGATGACCCAGCACACAAGTCATTTTGTAATTTAAACAAATGCGCACATACAAGCAAAACCTCTCTTCCTATACCTATTCCCTCCAAAGGAATGCATTTGCCCAGTGTTCTGAAAAGTTCCAAGACACAGCAGAACTGGCAGCACAGAGAGCAGCCACCCAAGCCACCCTTTACTATAACAACGCCTCTTCCTTTCAGCCCTGGAGAAGTGCTGGAACTGTGTGCACGGGTAACTGAAGCAGGCGCAGCCCGCGAAGGCAGGCAGGCTGAAATAGTCTATTTTACTTCAAAAGGAACATACCTGCCGGCCATCAATCAGTCTTTTCTAAGTTCTGGACTTCCAGAAACTGTACAAATACATAGTTCCCATTTCACTTAATTATAACACAATACACATACGCACACAGACACACAGACACACACACATACATACATATATCACATAAGGCAAATTAACTTCATGCTTTACTTCAGCAAAATGGGGGGAGGGGAGAAGCTTTCTCTGAAATTAGCACTGAGCTGTTTCAAATTCTTAATAGCAAGATACATCCAACTGTAAGCAGAATGAACAGTCATATACATATCAATCAAATTATTTCCTTTATATCATCAGCAGTGAACCCCAGAGGTAGTATGGCAAAAATGAGCATGGATCCTATCAGGTCACAACTGACAAAGTAATTAAATTTATTTTCCGCTGTGGTTCTGATCATAAATTGCTTTACATTTAGGATCTGAATAAAAACCACTCTCAGCAGAAATCCTGGCCCATTAATTTAAGTGACAATAAGTTTACAACTTTCAGGACTGCAGATATAAAAAAGGTATAAAATTATGTTTAGTTTGAAATGGTTTTAATCGTATTCATTAAAAATATTTACATTTCCCAGGACTTCCAAAACCCCCTCGCAATATAATTCTACACTATACTCTATTTATTTATAAAATGAGGCTCATTTATGAGATTTCAATGACTGCTATACTGCAAATTACTTACATTCTGTAAAATATTTTAAGAACTTTCATAGCAAAGGTAGTTTATATTGGATTATCTGAAACCCAATGGAGCCCAGAGACGAGCCTTCGACCTTCTCTCCCCGCCTGCAGCCTGGGACTAGTGCTGCACGCGCTGGCCTGGCTCTCCTGTCCTCACTTGCGCTGTGTGCACATGGGGAAATAAACACATATGCAGCATGGCCGTGTTTGATATGTATTTTTTATTTCCCTGCAGTTTTCACTTATCAAGAACAAGTAACAGGGAAAGTTGTCTGAACTAGTGCATAAACAAACATTCGGAAACACCACTACACGTATCTAATGTACAAGAACCGTATAAAAAAGTCACTAAAACACTACACTATGAAGGTGTCCAACACTTACAGTCAGACGTTTTCCAACCCGTTACTTGCCTTGTAGCCACAGGAAAACTCTCCAAAATTGAAAAGACAATCTTGCCACAACCCTCCCCCCTCCCAAAACCTGGGATGGCTCGATATATAGACTTCCAATAATTATTGCAATGATATGATGCAATACATACCTGGTAAATATCTTTTATGTGGTGTGTTACAGTTTTAAAGCCAGTTAAAATATGCAGTCTTCAGATAAAATGTAATCCATGAAAAATTTTCATATCTGCACAGTTTAAATGTGCTAGATGCATAATTTCCTAGTCCACTTTTTCTGTGTAATTATTTTTTATAAACTGGTATTATAAATAGAAATATACATTCAAAATATATGGAAAAGTGAGTTACTACATTAAATTTGCATGTATCGATCCATCCCTTTCCCCTGCACAGTAATAGAAAATACTATTTTGCCTTGAAGTCATATTTGACAGTGAAATGCCACTAAAGTATTTACCAAAAAGTCCATCTAGTCAAATTGTGAAACAAAATGAACCAAGTGAAAACTTTACAGTTCCTTTAGAAAAAAATTACAAGAATTTCATTTCCTAGCTATGAATCTTTAACTTTTTAGACACAAAGTTGGATTTATTTTTTTTTTTACAAGATACAAAATGTAAACATGGCAAAATAAATAGTTAAAACAAGTGATGCAGGATCCCATTTCATGCTCATGATCCCATTAAAGAATTATTTTTAAAATCCATTCAGTTGCAAATTCAAGTGCAAAAGCATGATGATGAATATCTACTATTCAAGTAACAGAAATAATATTGATGATACAAATAAACTATTTTACAAGGTAGTGATTTTCCCAATTTTACAAAATATACATCATATATCGACTTAACATCCGGGATACTGTACTCCATTTAGGTCCATTGTTCTGCTCTGTGATCCACAGAGTGTCTGTCGCCTTTTGTATTCCGCTGGAATAGGAATGGCAGCAACCATCCACACGGGCAAAGCCACATGCCTTGCGTTATGTCACTTCCATAGCTACTGTTGTCTCTGCTATTCCATTTAAACCCAGTCTTTCTGGTTCATGGTTCTCTCTATAAGAAGGCAGAGAGGAGAATAAGCATTAGCACTCTTGAGAATATGCTGTCTATGTATGTATAACTCACATTTTTAAGTAACTAGAACTAAACATAATTCCAGAAAACCCTCCATTTTTATCATTTCCAGGCAGGAAAGAAGAGTTTTTCTTCAGTTCAGAAATTCCACTAATTTCTAATACTAATGATAGATTAGGGAATATATAACACAATTAATCCAAGTTTCTTTTTATAGGCTTAAGATCATCAACTTGTTAACCCATGCACATCAACTTTCTTCTGATTTACTGTTCTCCTTGCATTAGTACTATTGAAATGAACATAAAAACTTGTCCCGCGAAACTTGAAAATTCATCAAATTTATACACACACATATATACATACAATAAAAATAAAAATTATTTTTAAAAACATTAAGCTAAGAATAACAGTTTGATTTCAACCTAAGCTCTGATAAGAGCTGTCAATTTATAAAAATGAGACAGATGGCGGCTGGAGAGATGGCTCAGTACTGTTGCTCTTGCAGAGGACCCATGTCTGATTTCCAGCATCCAGATAATGGCTTTGTAGTAAGCAAGTCCTCGAGCTTTTGAAAAATCAAGTCTGTCAAAAGATATACTTGAGCAGTACAAAGCAAAAAAGGCCCTTCTCTTGATTCGGGAGAGCTAGAGCACAGTTCAAGAATGGTCCCCCGTACACACACGCGCACACACCTGGCTATGCTGCTGATGGCACTGCTGGGAGTAACCTTTGGCACTCTGTCCATACTGGCAGCAACTGTGGCAAGTTTTAAGGCTGTTGGCGACGGTGCAGAAGTCCGTGTATTGATATGCACATTGACAGGAGAAACAACACTGACGTTATTGAGGTGCACTGCATTGGTCAGGCAGGAATTGTTCATGGGAAGTGTCTGAGGACTGCTTGTGCACAACGCTGGGATCAAGTGGTTTGTAGTAGTGTGGCCAACTGTCCTAACAAGCTGTACAGCTGAAATCCCTGGGCTGGATGATAAAGCCATATTGGTGGAATATAATGTTTTAGAGGGTCCTGAAAAAGAGGGAGAAATCATTCAATTAGTGCAATGGAAAAAATGCTTAAAAAATCAGGAATTCAGTAATAAAAATAAATGTACTCATATTCTAATTAAGTAAATACAAAATTAACTTTCTATATTACAGTCATATAAGGAGGTTTCCAAAGCATTTTGCTGCCTTTGTATGTGTCAACTCTGGAGATAAATACAATAGGACAGATGAAATGATAGCTGGATTTCTCTAAGGATTTATAGGCATCCAAGAGTCAGCAAGGGCAGACTGCAGAAAGGGGGTAAAAAACAAGTGATCCTGAGGCTCAGGCAGTAAGCAGTGAGCGGGCTTCAGTCGCAGTGTGTCAAGGGTGGGGGCTGGGGAGGTGGAGGAAGTGTCCCTCTGCATGTGCATGCGGGAAAGCAGCCTCACTTCAGACGTTTTAACAGACCGTGTTGTTTTGTATTTCACTTTATAAATGATTTATACATGATCCAATGGGGGTGACTAACAATGAACTCAATGGATTTCCTTAACATGTGAGGCAACTATAGTCCATGAATGGAATCAGAATGGATGGAGAGAGGTATATGGAAGGTACCGTAAGAAATCTAGAAAACACTCAGCTATTCATTCCTATCACCCCAAGGCATTCTGAACAGGACTGTATATGTTTCCCCGTGTCTATGACAAAATCAAACCCAGCTTGAGTGGCAATTTCAAGTTAGTAAGTACTACAGAAACCCCAGTTGTACCTGAAGGCTGGACGACACCATTCATACTGTTGTGGCCTGGGTTCTGTTCCTTAGGTCCCTCACTGCGACTTGGAACAGGAGCACTGACCACTGCAGATGCAGCAAAGTGGGCGCTGGCTGAGTCAAGTGTTTTAGACATACAGTCAGAGGTGCTTGAGCCCTGTAAAACGGATAGCAACACAGTTCAGTTTTCCACATTGTCTATTATCTCTCTAATCGCTCTCTTTTTTCTGCATGTGTGGGGGTGGGGGGGATAAAAGCATATGTGTGTGTGTGTGTGTGTGTGTGTGTGTGTGTGTATGTGTGTGTGTGTGTGTATGTGTGTGTGTGTGCAAAACACTTCAGGCTGCAAACACTTCAGGTTAGTTATCTGAAGAGACTCCCAAAAATCAAACCAGACCAAGTAGAGTGGCCACTCTTTCATGCTTCTGTGTAGAACTGGCTGCTGCTAACACAGACAGCCACAGGCTATCAGCCAAGCCCAGATCTACCAGGACTGTCACAGGGATGTGGATAGCAACCAGGATCATTAAGATTTCCATGTTGTCAACTCATGACTTTAATGTAAAAGGACAGACTCTTGGGAATGAGCTAAAGCACTCTTGGTAGATCCTGGTCTGAGAACTCTGAGTGTGACCAAATGGAGTTACTCTCATTTATTACTGAGATTTGGGCTCTTTAAAATTATGGACAACAAAACTTCAGACTTTAAGTGTGAATGAAGTTCATTTTGCCAATTCAACTTTGAGACTATGTCCTTTTACTTTTGCTTAGCTTTCAGTGGCCTAAAGCAACATACTGTGTTATTGCACAGTTCTAGAAGCCATGGCCCACAAGGAGTCTCCCAAGGCTCATATCAAGGTTTGCTTTTTGCTGGGTTGGTTCCTGCAGTCTTCTACGGTATTTTCACTCGCATCACTCGTGTCTGTATTTATGGGTGTCTAGGAACTTCTGGTGGCATGTGGCATTACATTTTCCCTTCAGGGACATGTGATTCACATATGCAAGGAGGCCTGTGAAGCTTACATTTACCACACAACTTAATACAATTCCTTCTCCCCATAAGCTATACTGACAGAACTTAAGTATAAACTTGATGAAAAGGTTAGAAAAGCCATATTCTTGAAAAAAATGAGGGCGTTTTAAAAAATAGTTAATTATTTTATAAACTCTCAACAATCCTTCTAGAAACTAGTTAATTCTTTCCTAAACCAAAACTACCATATTTGGCTCTCAAATAACCAGAGACTAGTCTAGAAACTAGCCATTCAGAAACAGGTGACTTAATAAAAGAAAATCTGGGTTAATTCTCAAACTCAAGAACAGAGGTACTAAGTCACCTATAGGAACTTGAGAGAAAAGAGTGAGAGGTCACCTGTGCTTTTGGATGTGTCTGCTGTGAGGAATGCTGGGATTGCTGTTTCTGATGAAGCTGCGCGAGTTGCTGCCTCTGCATCTGAACTAGCTGCTGTTGGTGTGTCTGAAACTGCTCCTCTGTGATTCCCCCTGTCACTGAGAAAGATGGAAGAGGGTTAGAGCACTTTTAATGACATGAGCAGAATACAACACAACCTGTGAGGAAGAAAGGCCAACACAAGCCACCATGTACACCCGCCAAGGAGAAAGAACCCCAGTGGCAGACCCAGTGCTGCACACTCACACCCATAGCTTCCTTTGTTCCCGTGCAGTTCTAAACTATAGAACACGATGGAACTGAGATCTGTCTTTGGATTTTTGAGGGTTTTTAACATTTGTGTCTTTAGCATGTGGATATGCGTATCACAATGCATGCACAAAGTCCGAGGATGGAGGTCAGGTCTGCAGGCTCGGTGGCAAGTGTCTTTCTTTACTCACTGAGCCAAGCCTTGAGTCTCTTAGCTCTCCATATTAGGATGCCCATGGAATAATAGTAGTGATAATAATAATAAAAAATATATGCACTTACTACTGTAAACATAAATAATAACCAAATTACAGTCTTAATGAGAGACAAATGACTTCTGCCAATTTTTATGACACTTAAGTGAAAATATTTTCCTTTCTAAATTCTAAATTGGAGTAGAAAACAATCACATTCAGCAGCCATAAGTGTGAGCCAGTGCAGTCAATGTCTGAAATAAATTCTATAAAGGAAGTGATGGGAAGGAGACATTTTCAGAAAGCTAGAGTTACAGTGGACCTTCAGATGCAACCAACAATGCTCTGAAGAATATACGAAATTATGGATTTTAAGTAAAAGCAAGATCCCTGTTTTCTTAAGCTGAGAGAAGGATCAGTTCAAAAGAGTTACAATAAGTACATTTTCCTCAAAGAAATGCAAATGAAATTTCATGAACTCATATTTAAGTGTGTTGCTGATGAGGCAATTTAGTGAACACAAGGTATTTTCATAGAAATTAGCACTCATTTAGAATATAAGTGTCCAACAACACCAAAATACACAGACTCTTAAAAGTAATTCTCACTCTTCTTTCTTTTCTCTTTGCAGTGCTACGGGGCCCACATCTTCAGCTAAGTCAATCCCACCACAGAGCTACATCTCCAGCCTAATTCTACTTATTAAAAAAGGGGAGAGAGATCTCTATTTCACTCAATCAGTAATAATTTACTGTCTACTCCCATGCAGAATGTACCCTAGGAATCTTGGTGATTATAAGGAAAAATGAATTAGAAAAAGGGTTATTAATATAAAGTCCCACAATACATCTCGGAAGAAACAAAGTAATGTCAGTCAACATGTGCTGAGCGATCTAATCAATATGATCTACAACTGAGGTACCTTACTCCCCCAAAGTCTGTGTTCAGTAAGATTATCAAACAAGAATATTTTGATAGTAATTTGACAATAATATAGATAAATAGCTAAGCTGTGTTTAGCAAGATGGACAAAGCTTTAGATATACTTTCCTCTCTCTTATATGATATAGCATCACAATTTCTATTGAATTATGAGGGGAAATAAATATTTTATTTCTAACTGGCATATTTATTATACTGCTCACTTTAGAATCTTTACCTGTATTTTTGAAGTACACAATAGTTATTTTACTGAATTACCAATAAAATCAAGTCTTTCTTTGTACATGTTAAATTCACTGCAAGTGTTCTATTTTTATATAAAATAATTAAGTCTAAAGTTACAATCTTCAAAATCAAATGAAAATATGAAGTATTCATGAATTTCCAGCTTTCTGAAAACCTTGGGGAAAGAGATGAAAAAATAGCTTATTAGATATGAAGGCAGGAAGAAAAACCATATATCTAAATAATTTAGCAAGTCTTCTATGTCTTCTATGCTGAGCCATTTGGAAAGGAAAAGGTAGAGAAGCCAAAGCTAGCTCAGTCTAATGAACCAGTGCTCCCTGACTAGATCTGAGCTTTTTGTTGTGGAAAAGTGAGACTCATGCTTATTAACTTATGGATAAATAGTAAGACATCACACTTTTAGTGCCCTTTCAAAACAGAAATGTCAACAAGACTTTCTTTCTCTTTCCAAAGCCTTGTGAGGCAGTTGGTAAGATGGTAGTAATTTAGAATAAAACACTAACTCTGATAAACCCATCCAGAACCTTTTCATTGTATTCAAAGAGTTTATACATTCAAAGAGTTTTTAATCTGAGCATTTAGATTTCAAATATTCTGATAAGGGTTATTTAGCCACTAACGTTCACACAAATATTCTAAAACATTCTTAAATATGTCAAATAAGGAACAATTAACTGTTATCTAAATTAGTAAACAAAATAAAGTGTCATTTTAATTAAATAAATTATTTTTGGTATTGAGTGTGGTGGTACCTGGCTATGAGCCTGCTAAGGCAGAAAGTTTGGCTGAGGCTCCATAGGGACTAATTCCTCTTGAGTTAGTGTACAGCTAACAAAATACTGCCCACTAAGTGTTCTGCATACTTCAGTGAGTAAGTAGTAATTTGTGTATATATTTAAAGTGGGTACTAAACCTCTCATTCCTGACGAATCACTGAAAAAACAACAACTAACAAAACCATAGCCAAAACCTTAAATCAAACAAAACCTAAGTCTACAATACAGATAAGCTTTTACTCAAGCTTATCTTTTCAGGGTATTTTACAGATAACTTTTACTCAAGCTAAGTTTGCTATTTCTATTCCTGACACTCAGAAACAGAATGCCATTAGGGTGTTTCATGTTTCAAACCGTTCTTTATCTAGAATTTTCTAGAGTACTGTTTGTTTATTCATTTATTCAATTCTAAGATACAACACTGGAGCAACTACTCACCTCCCTTTAGGACAACGTTTCACATAGCCCAGGCTGGCCCAAAACTCACTATGCAGTGGAGGATGATCTTGAACCCATGATCACCTGCTTTTACCTCTTGCATGCCACAATTATAGATGTGTGCCCACATCCAGCACCAAACACCTTAACTCCTTTGTTAGTGGGAATAGTTAAAGAACAGGTGGTAAGACACAGCAGTGAGCTGATTCTCAGGGTTGATGAATTTGTGGGAAAGAGGGAAACTTAGATTAAAAACACTTTCTCGGTGGATTATTTTTCCTAAGTTACTGGAATATTTCCATGAGATCTATTTTCTTTTTACACTGAGTCATCCAGTGGCATACATCGAAATGCATCAGAAAGGTCACAGTTACAGTGAACACATCCATTTGGGATGGAATGCAGGAAAGGAACTCCTCACTGGTCAGGGTGGCAGCAGCACGGGGCAGAAGTGGTGATGGATCAAACAAGCTCTCTTCCGGCTTGCCGTCAGATGAACTTTTCCCAGTACTTTACTGTACAAGTTGGCAGCTTAAGAGCAAACTTAGTTCACTCCCCAAAATTCTATCAGGTCACAATTACCACAAACCTGTCTGTCCTGAAAGGTGACAATACTTAACTGCTTTAGGTATATGGGAAGCATTCTTTTCCTTAAGTAAACAGCTTTACAAATTTTCCTGGCTAATATCTTCTGACAGACTGCTATATCCACTAAAGAATTTCTTCCTTAAATATCCAACACCACACACAGTAGAACCTTGTATTTCTTACTGCTTGTACATCTCTGCCAGTATTTTCCAACAGTGTCCTTTCTGGCTCCCTTCTATACACTGGATTTGCTACCCCTCTTGCCCTAGTTGGCTTTTATTCTTCAGACGACTCCATATAGCCTCTGCAGACACTAATGGCCATTACTTTCCTACTGTGCACTCCTATATGGTGCTCTGCTTGGGCTAAGTAAGCTCTCTGCACCGTTCTCTCTGGGTCTCTGGTTAATGATCCAAGAAAAAAAATTGGATACTTCACAGACTTTATACAGTGACATAACTACAAAGTGCTAAGATTGGATCTACTGAGGCATTCTTGTGGTTACATGAAATATATCAAGTATTTCTTGATTCTGTATTGCTGTCCACTGGTAAACTAAAGAGAAAAACAGACTGTGTTCTAGTTACTCTGGAATGATAATCCAATAATGGAATATGGACCTTTTTCACTTGTACCACCTCTGCTTTTTAATTTTTAACAGAATTTCTTAAACTTGGCTAAGATTTATTCTTGAGAAAGCATGATTTTTCAAATACTGGCCTAGACCAAATTTTCACAGTTTAATGGAGAACTAATGTGCTGGTGAAGATTATGTTATCTTGCATTCTCTACCTGGTGAGTCTTTGTTGTGAATTATAGCAAATGGTTTAAAGCAATGCTGACCACACCAGAATCACTGTAAGGGACAGATCTGAGTCTGAACTGGGGGCAGGCAGATGGGGAGGTTCTGTCTTATATCTTACATGTCACAGTGCAGAGTATGCAGTGGTTCTCATAAAACACTGGAGGTTTCCAGGGAAAAGCTAGGGGAGTTGGAATTACTCAGCAAGCCTACAAATGTTCTGTAAACGTAAGCTGTGGATACAGGTAATAACTGCCGGAGTTGGAAGGTGGAAAAATGAGGAACAAATGAGTACAAATGGGACAATGACAACATTTCCAGTGTCCAAGCACAGCAGTCAATAGTAAAGGATTGTTAGCTCCTTTAATGGTCATTCTACAGTATTTTAATATCTTAGCTTAGGTCTGAATGTTTTTCTTACCTTTAGAGGCAGCCATAATCTCCCCAAATAAATACAACCTTATAAGTATTTACATTAGTTGTTAAAGCAATTTCACTTCCTAACACTTTTTATCCTTGCAAACATTTCATGGCAATTTAAGAATGGGAAAATAAACTAAATAAATGAAAACTCAGGAATTCCTCCTGGAACACTATATAAACTATTAATGATTGTAAGATATCTGGAGATGCTTAAAAAGGCTATTGGTATCTATTAAAGCATGCATAAAAAAAAAAGAAAACTGTATCATGTTAATCTGAACTGTGTATCAGTAAAAAAACCATGTTGATCAAAAATCTGGCCCTTTAAGTTTGAATTAATAAAGCTGTTTTACATATGAAACATTTTTTCTTGCATTTTATAATAAAAACATTTTTAAAAATTGATAGTATCAGTTTCAAAGATGACTGACTCTAGTACCCTCTGCTTCTATAAAGAATGGAATGTTGCCACGTGCTGTCAGCTTCTTGAAGAAACCGTTTTTCTTCCTCAACCTTTCAGTCATTAACCATAGTGCTTTGTATATAAAACAGTGTAAATAACTTTATATGAAATAATTTTTCTGTTTATTCACTTGTTATGCTCAATACAGCCTCTTTCCTTTCTCAGTTCGGTTAAGTTTTTAAATTAAGAATACCTTTATGTAGTAATGGGCAATGTTTCTCATTTCATTTAAAATACGTTTTCTGTTTTAGTCTTTCTAATATTTAGGGCACACATTTAAATTTTCTTTCAAGCATATCAAAGATGATAACTATAAGTTGGGTATGATGGGATACGTTTGTGATCCCAGCACCAGAGAGGCTGATATAGGAAGACCAAGTCTGAGGGCAGACTGGGCTACATGGAGATCCTAGCTCAAAGTAATCAATACATTAAATAATGTATTTTTAACACAGAAATTTTGGCTTTAAAAAGATAGCCATGTTTACTAACAACATGAATATAAAAAGAGTCTGAGTGTGCGCATGGTACAGCCATCCTCCTTACCTGCTTTCCTTAAGAACTAAGGACACACCATAGGACATGCCATAGGACACGCCATAGGACACGCCATAGGAACAAGAACTACTGCTAAGGACACAGGGTTTCACTTCTGCTTAAACTCTTCATTTACTGGGATTTCCCAGCAGGGAAAGAAAATTCAAAAGGTAAAATTATATGCCTCTCCTATTAGTTTTAAAAAAATACACAGCTTTGAAGACCAAAGTTCCCCCAAATGAGTAAATGACAAAATTCTTAGGCCCAGAAGGGAACGCATATGGGTATTTCCTGAACTGTCTTGGGAGTCCCTTTCAGTTACCTAGCTGTTGTATACAACAGCTTACTAGATAACCACGTCCCCTTGTCCGACACTCTCACTCCCAAAGTGGTGCAGACCCAAGCCTAGGACCTGGCCAGCCTAGGCAAGCTCCACCACTGAATGAATGCGCACTTCTCCAACCAACAAGCCACCATTTTAAAAACATATTAAAAACAAAAATTCTCATGATCTCAAGGACAAGAAGACCTCAGGCAGTCTAGAAATAAATAAACTCTTTGCTTTACTAGCAAATAAATAAGAAAAGCTGATTTAAAAAGATTGAATTCTAGGGCTGGGGAGATGGTAGAGTTGGTAAAGTGCTTGTGTATAACTGCAGCAACCTTAGGTACTCATGTTAAAAGCAGGGTGAAGCAGAAAGCACATGTAATGCCAATACCACAAAGACAGAGGGAGGCACATTTCGGGAACTCACTGACTGATCAGCTCAGGTAATTAGTAACTTAGGCTCAATAAAAGCTCCTGTTTCTGCAGAGCATCAGATAACTGGCACTCTCTCTGGCCTCCATACATGCATACACACATAACCATATGGGCACACATACTATCACACACATACCACATATAAACATACACAGAATGATCTCTAATGTACCTTCATTATTACTTAAATACAAACAGTTATTTTGTGTGTATGTGTGTGATACACTCGCGCAAGTTCATGGGCATCTGTGCAGACCAGAGAATAACCTTAGGTGTAATCCTTCAGATGCTGTTCACCCCTTAAAAAAAAAAAAAAAAAAAAAAAAAAAAAAAAAGACCTTGCTTGGAACTTAGCAAGGAGGTTCAATTGGCCATCACAGAGATGTGCCAGTCTCTATCCTATTACATGAATATACTACCATGCTTGGCTTTGTGAGTGTGTGTGGGCATTCTGGAGCTCAAACTGAGGTTGAAAGGTATGGTGTTATATATTAAAAAATAGAGGAAAAATGACAGATGGCATATATACCTATGGAAATTTAAATGCTTTTTTCATGATGATACATGGATAATGCACCTCATTATGATAGCTGATTATTAGAAAACAGTTTCAGTTATATTAAGTTATAATTTTGGATCAGTATATATTCAGAATTGATACAGCAACAGAAAACATATATTATCTAGAAAACATTTATGTCAAATCCAGAGTTCATTTGGGACATACAGTAGAAATCTGTAAATACTCAAATTGAGAATCCATTCAAGTCATTTTAAACATGCTATATATTGGTAGAGTTAAAAAGTCAACATATAGTTGACTTTTTACACAATTATCAACACCTATATAGGATATGTTTCGAATTCCCATTTTGAGCAGAGTTTGGTACAGAAATTTTTATTCATATAATTTTGAATAATCTTGAGAATTGGCTGGAAAAAGACTCAGTACTGTTTAACTTCCTGAAATAACAGATTGCTAAAAACTCAAAGATCTCAAATTATACGAGATATTTTTTTATCCATTTCAGATTAGAAGGTTCATTAAGCTTCACCAACTCACAAAGTATATAGAAAGGGATATCATTTTCTTAAAGTTCAGCTTGGAGAAAAAGAACCAACATATTTAGAGAAATGTAGGCCAACTTCCACTCATTCAAACAACTCTTTTAAGTTTTCTACTGCAACCTTTAAATGGATGAATGTGCACACCAAACTGAAAAACAGCTCACACACAAGACTGTGAGTACCACTGACACAAAATTCCAAATTGAAGGAATTTAAAATAATTTAAAAGAAATTTGCTATAACTGCAGCACCTGACTAAGGCACCATCCAGGAAGTAACTTCGATATGCTCATGCTTTCTTGAGGTCAGTAGCAGGTCTCGCAGACTCACAGCTGGCAAAGAGGTGAACAACAACTGACTGCCGAGTGCTCGGCTTTAAAGCGAGCTCCCAAACCTTCCATCCCATCCAAGATCCAGCCAACACTGACCACCAACAAGAGGGGAGAAGGCTGTGAAATAGTGTCTTATGCTGATGACCTGGCCACTATACTCAGGAATCCACAAGAGCTGTTGCTGACAGCACAGGGCATATACCGGACCAAACCAGTAAATAACATTCACAGACAGGGGAGGATCTCAGGGATCCCCGGACCATCATGGGGAGCTACTGACAATCTAGGGCTGCTGTGAAGAGGAGTCAGCTATCTTCTTCAGTCATGCAGCTACTCCATTCATTCACACTCCAGTGAATAGATTCACTCCCACATCCACAGTAAGGGCCATGACTAAACAAAAGCACAACAAAACAAAAAGCTAAGAAAATGGAATAGGGACTTGATGGGTGGAAAAGGGGCTTTGAAAGGGCAGGGAGGAAATTAAGAAAGAGGAGAGGAACATATGTCATCAGAATATACCATTTATGCTCATGGAACTGTTGAATAAATTATTTTAAAAATAAAATTACAGGTTTTATTTAATACATTTCCACTGGCTACCATGCATAATTGCAGTGTATATATTACAAACATATTTATATATTATATATACTTATAAACATGTAATAAGATTATCCATAGACAAATTATATTTTGCAATGCCTAGATATTCAAATTATTCTTAATGTATATACCATAAAAATGTTAAATTATTCAAGCACAAACTCATTACATACATACATACATACATACATACATACATACATAGGGAGGCATGGTCTCAAAAGTAGCTAGTAGTCAAGGATGACCCTGAACTCCTGATTTACCTGCCTCTACCTTCCAAATGTTGAGATTATAAACACATGTTAATATATCTAGCATAGTATCTCTTAAAATGAAAGATATTTCTGATCTCAACTAGAAGGTAAGCATGCTGACGAATCACTATTCAAAGTGATTAATGCACCCTTTAAAAGAAAAAAATCACTTTCTAGAGGGGCTTTCAAGAGAACTCTCAAGGAGCAATGCTCACATTCTGTCCAAGTCAGGGGACATTTTTTAACATAAGAGGTGGATGGCGTTATAGAGCAATGACCGGGAGCAGCCAGTGAGCAGTAACTCACAGGGAACACCGGGCTCAGTCCCCACACTGGCCACACCACTCACATGTAAAATTCAAGTCATGGAGTAGGATGCTGTCTCTTAGGCTGAGAACTAAACTAAACTAAAATTTATTTTCCAAAAAGGAGTAGGAAAATAAGTCTCCAAAATGTATTATGAGTTCATTTATTATGTAATGACACAAAGGAGAAAAGAGCAGCAGCAGAGATTCGTGACGGACCTTTTAATGCTTACCTGATATGCCGTTCTTGCTGGTGTTCAATAAAGCTACAGATGCTGCAGAAACTCTTTTACTGCTCACAGTCTGCCCTGGTTTTCTTGAGGTACATTCTTCACTATCAATGTCCTGTACATTTAGTAGCCTTGGCTGGAAACACTGTAGTCGACATGATCTGATATTGCTTAATATTTCAGAAAGAGACAGTCTATTTTCACAAGGTTTACTGGAAGCATTGGTCCGAGAGAAATTAGAAGAAAAGTCTATAGTTTGGGAAGAGCTTGAAAACCCATTCAGCATCTCAGGGTCTATCTGTTTCAGGACGGGGTCATGGTCTGTAGATATTCTGTCCATTATGACCCTGTAAAGCAATATAAGACAAACATGCATATATCATACATAATGGTTTCTCTATAGATTCCCTTCAGCTAAAAAATGATACCAAGGTCAAAGCAGCTTACCTTCCGCCTCTGCCAATTCGCCTCCGAGCAAATCCTATACATCTTCTTGGAACTGTAAGTGTCGTGAGACAATGCTTATACCTCAACTTATCCAAGTCTGCCAACTCTGAATTTTCACACGTATGGTTATTAGCTTGGTCCAAACGCGGCTGCAAAGAAAGAGAAAAAAGATAATTCAGTTTAATTCTGAAATGAAGAAAAGTTAAATCATGATAAAAATAAAATTGACTGCAAATCGTATTAGAAGAACAATTAAAATTTAGATGAAAGGCTGTAAAATTAAGGTTAAAATATATTAATCCAGTTAAAATTTATAAAATTAAAATCAAAAGCTAATCAAATTAGATAAAAAGTTTCCTTATCCAAATTACACTAAACTACAAACACTTAGTATGTTTTTTAAAAATACCTATAAGGAATATGTTTTAGGTTTCTTGATATAGAGAGGGCCAAAATTATTAATTTATAGTTTCTCTACATGATAAACTAGAATGAATTTTTTAGGGGGTTCAAGAGGCAACTGAAAACTTAACGGAATGCATGCAGAGGCCACGCTCAGGCATCCTCTTTGCTTTAAGGAATGTAGAGCCTGGTTTTGGCCTTTTTACTACATGCATCACCCTGTTTTTCTGTCTCTGCACTTTGTTCCCTTGTATAGGAGTTTTCCATCCTCTATCAGCATAACTTGAAAACAAATACCTATCCTTCCTACATTAAGTCTGCCCTCAAAAAAGCTATCTATCTGTGCATTATATACTGCTATCAAATGGTCTGTATAAACCATGCTAACAAGGTAAAACTACCTTTTCTACTCTATAGTTATAAACCTGATAGAAAACTTGAACAATGAGATGCCAAGGCCATTCTCTAAACACTGCACCCAAAATGGGACATTAATAACAAAGAGTTTCTTAATGTGTCTGAAATTTATGGATACAATTATCAGACAACTTTGCCATTAAAAATTATACTTTTGGGTATAACACACACACACACACACACACACACACACACACATACACTACCCAGAAACCACCAAAAGTTCTACAGCCAACTCAGACATGTGCAATTAATTTTCACAACTGCTAAAGCTGTAATTAAAGCTCCAAATGAAGTAATTTTGAAAATAGGAGTTGTCTAAGTAAAGAATTCTAATATTCTGTGAAAGAATTTGGCATCTTTCATCTTCTTTTGCTGATATTTGCATGCCCAGGAGGCATTAAATAAGGAATATTGATGCACTCCCCACTTTTAGACTCAGCCTACGTTACCTGGGCATGAAAGATCTGTTAATGCCAGCTCACAAAAATATCACAAAAAACAAAGTTCTTACAGCGTAATACTGGCATCCAGCCCGCCTTCTGAAAGCACAGGGACCATCAGGATCATTTTCTTCTTCAGGTTCTGATGCTGGAGATGGTACCTGGATAAAACAGGTGCTCTATTTAGCAGTTACCAAGTTAACATATCAATGTATATAATGAGTGAAAATAAAGTCAGATCACAAACAAACCTGCCTACATCCAGCAGGTAGCTAATTTGCCTGAAACATTAAATGACTGGTAAATATTTTCTATAAATTTCTAAACATTTTCTATAGCTAAAAGTCCTTTTTAAGATTCACTCTTGCATCTAAGTACACTTGGTACTGTTTTATGAACAAAGGCTAGACATATCAGTATAGCTTTTATATATCCCATTTATATAGTCATAAATTGTGCAGGCAAAATGCTTGATGATGAAAATTATGCTTCACCTATAGGGAGTTGTAATTTTTATCTGGACCTTCTTTCTATAATAAAGTCAAATGCTAGGAAGCAGAGGGCACTGGACTCTCTGGAACCAGACGCAGCCAGCTGTGAGGTACCATGTGGGTACTGGAAGGAAACTCAGGTCCTCTGTAAGAGCACCAAGGAAACTCAACCACTGAACCATCTCCCTAGCTCCTTAAATCACTGCTTAAACCTAGCAAGTCAGAAACAGAAATTTAGTTAAGTATATGAAAACATATTCTGTTTTTTGAGAGAAATTTTAAGACTACAACAGTAAAGAAAAAGTGTAGTGACTTCTAAAGAGTTGCTACATTAAAAAGGATTTTGCCAGGACCAGATGCTACCAGCCAAATATCCCTTAGGGTAGAACTGACTCAATAGAGCACAATTTTATGTCATAAGAACAGGTTAAGTGATGATATAATATATATGATAAAATATACTTTGGTACAGCAGAGAAACAATAAATATAATGTCCACAGTAATGGTTAAACAGCACAAGAGCCTTAGTCCCTAAGTTTGGGTTGATCTCTCACTTTGCAGTACATCTTTTTCTCACAAAATGCCTGCCTCATCTTATTAACTTGGTAGTTTTTGAATCTCAAAAATCTTATTCCTTTTTAGACAGGATTTCCCCCTCCACATTAATTCCAAACTGTGGTGACTACCATGGAGCTGGTCCCCTCAGAAGAAGGGCATTCACTTGAGGTTCCAATATGCCTGTCATAGCCCCAGGGGAGAAAGGCACAGTGAGCCGGGCTGATTCTCCTTCCTGAGGTACCAACTCCCAAACTCAAACTGTAAAGAAATCTCAACAGTTTGGTTCCTCTGCAGATGTCGGACAATTTCTTGCATGAAGTACCTCACTCCTTCCCAAGTATCATCCTCTAGGATGGAGTCCAGCACACACAGAAAGGTGGTACCACACAGCAACCAAAGGAGAACCAGTGCAATCAGTACAGACAGATAGGGTTTCTCCATCTTCCCAGCCGCAGTCTGCTAGTCAGCCTTGGTTAAAATACTTTCTTAAATATATCTACTTCCTTGTTCACTGTTTACTGGGTAACATGCTATCTTTTCCCATGTGTCCGGGAATCTACTCCTGGGAGAATTTAGAACTACAGTCTAAATACCTATATTATTTAGTGATGCCAACATACAGGCAAACAGTCTGCAATAATGAGAAAATACCATAAAAACTAACGAAAGTTGTTGAAAACTTAGGAAAAGGTCTCAGGAAACTTGTAAAATGCAATCTTAATGCAAGAGTGGGGGGCGGGAGGGACAATATAATTAACTATAAAAATTTTAAGCTGAAATGAAAATTCCTTAAGGAATGTATGACAAATTATGCTGAATGAGGCCTTATCTAAGGCAGTGGATGGAATAGCAATGATGATAACATTCCCCTCATGGTCATGGTCATAGCATCCCATGGCATCCTTCTTACAGGACTGGAACGTATGCAAGACATTCTAAATTCTCACTAGCACTGACAGTAAACTACTCCGCAAGTTTCCTATGCATGTATTTAACTGTCATTTTCTGACTTAGGCTTTTTGATCGTTTCCCATTTGCCTACTTTCCTTACGCCATCCATCTTTCCCTCTCTTCTGTTTGACTCCAGCAATGGCAAACTGCTACGTTCCCCTCATCATGCTCTATTTCTGCTTGCAGCTTCTGCTTTCTCTCCCTGGCAGAACTTGATCGCTCACTATTTGTTACATTCCTCATTTCTTCAAAAATGATCATCTGATGCCTTTCCCATGACAGCAAAGGGCTATCCCAGACTAACTGGATAGTTTTCCTGACAAATACACTGTCTGGTTTTATTAAGTGGTTCTTAAGAACATGTAACATAAAGCATATTTTTGTGTACTTATTAATACATAGGAACACTGCAATATTGTTTGAGAAAAAAAGCCTAAGTAAGTAACAGGGTAAAAAATAATGTAGCCACAGGGAGCACGCTGCCACGGGGAGCACGCTGCCACGGGGAGCACACCGTCATGAACTAGGCTTTATGTGGCTGCCACAACCAGAGGCTTTACGAGCAGTCTTGTGGCTAAAGTTGTATATTTGATGTTGAATTTTAAAAGAAAATTGATTTTAAATAAATAAAACATTAAAATATGACATCTGCTAGTAGATTCAAGGGGTCATAGTATTTTCTTTGGAATACTTTTGGTCATAAAGAAAAAAAAGAAAAGAAAAATAGGCTTTGGTCAGACCAGGTGCTTTTTAAAAAAACAAAAAAAACCCCCCTAACCTTTTAATATATATATATATATATATATATAGCAATGACAAAAATTAAATTAAAAAAATTAATTCTAAATACTTTGCCAAGAAAATTGAATAGTTGACAAGGATTTTCTTTTCTTTTTTTTCTTTTCTTTTCTTTCTTTCTTTTTTTTTTTTTAACAATTTAAAACTTTAGTTCTTCTAAATCTTTAATATAAAATTGCTATTACCTGACAAATAAAATTTACATTAAGTCAAAAAGAGATTGTTGGTGGAATATGAAAGAAAAAACACTGCTGGTATATATTTATACTTATGAGTAAATATTTTCTAATACTAATATCTTGGACTCAGTAATGCTATTTCTAAAAAGCTATGTTAGAAACAGGAGGAAGGCAAAGATGCTTGCTTTTATAAAAGGCAAAACCGGAAAACTATGTAAACGTCTCATACAGAATACATTTCTAAGCTGACAAAGAACAAAGAGTAACTACGAAACTAGAGGCGACGTGTGTGTATTCGTGTACACTTATGATATATGTAGAAAGTGTCTGATAGCACTAGGTGAGCGAAGCAGAATAAGACGAAGATGCCAATTACGTTGCAAAACATAGCAATATAAAAGAGCAAGAGGACATGTGTTCAAAACAGTTTCAAACAAGCACCTGTGGAAATTCATCTTCATCTGAGCTCTGAAAGTCATATTGCTTAATGTCACTCTTATTGATCACAGGCAATGTCTCAGGAGTGGGCTGCTGAGGTGCTATCACAGCCTCTGCCTTAGGCTTCTTTGGGTACTTCTTCTTTTGACGAACCACGTCAGAAGCCTCTTCTTTCAAAGACAAATGATGAGGGTGCTGTTTACATGACGAATTTTCCCCCAAAAGGAAGAAATGAAAATCATTTTAGAAATCATGAAAAACTATGCTCCTCTTTGAAAAACATACATTTTTCTTTAGGAGTTAATTTTAATTATTGTTTTAAGTATGAAAACTTTATTATGTCATAAACTGAAACATGGTTTAGATTTACTTTCTGTAATTTATAATAAAAAATAATTATGGTGTTAAGTTTGCTTTTTATAAATAGTTAATCTAAAATTTTTTAGGCTATTCTTTTATCATGCCATCCCATGTTTAAAAGGTATTTAAATTTAATTCTCACTTATATCCATTGTGTTGGTGAACAAAATTCATTACTTTATTTTTAAAAATAATTGAATTGGATCACTAACTTATTAATTTAGTTCTATACTAATTTCCAATTTATAAAAATATCTATGTGAGGTAATCTTTTGAAAAACTAAATTTATGAGCTGGACAAACATTTTCATTGTTTACAACATGTAATTATTGCCTTGACTGAACAATAATCAAATGGTCCTCAAGTACCCCAGGGTTCTGTGTAGTCCATCTGGCAAAGGGTCTGACTGAAGGGTTTGGTCCCTTCTCCTTTCCACAAAGCTTTTGTTTTATATACTGGTCGGCATTGCTTTTGATAAAAGAAGAATGGTCACTTTTAAAAAAGCTGAAAAATGACTGTTCTGAGCAATAAATTAAAAACCATATTAAAAGTTTAAAATTATTAAGGAAGTTATATATTGTCTCATATAGTCCAGATATTAAAAATACCTAATAATAAGAAACAGTGAACATGACAGAAATGCTGTCTGAGGGACAGATCATACTTAGTGAAATATAAGCTGCTTGGTAGAGATGGATAAGGGATACTAACTATTAGATCCCAAAGGGAAACTCCTTAGCCAATCCCATGTTTTAAGGTGGGATGAGTGAAAAGAAAATTAAGCAGAGTCGCTATGTGCACAGGGTGGACTACAATGTGTGACACTGTATCTCTAAAAAGAATAACTGCTTTTATTTACTTAGATAAGGCCTAAAGGAAGATTCAATATAATTCTGCCAGTAATTATGGGTTAAATTTTATATTGAATGCCTAGTAATTATACTCTTGGGAAAAGCACTGATTGATACAAATAGATTTTAAAAATAGTTTTCAAAGCGACATTTGTTGTGCTGATAACTTTTTTGGGCTATCAACACAAGTGTGATTCAAAGAGATCGGGTAGGTGGGCTAGATGCCTGTGATTAATAAGAACCTGCTGGCTGAACTGACACGAGCTGAATGAGGAGAAGTCCGACTGCTCCACATTCTTCCTCAGTGTTTAAAAATATTGATACCAGGAACAATATCATTATACATTTTTCAAAGATGAATTTTCCACAAACACCCCAAGTCATGTATATTGTCTGTCTAGATGTTTCATATCAATGCTTAATTAAATCTATACTTCTTAAAATTAAAGGTTCTATACATTTTTGCATACCCAAAATTAGTAATATTTGGATACAGCAAATAGGTACTAAAGAAATACAAATCTTTAGCTAAAAATACAATGTTCACCAAGGTTAGCTCTTTTACTTGAAATAAACTTTCTAATGCCAATCGAGGTACAAAACTGGCAAATACTGGTTCTGGCCATGACCCTGTTTTCTACAGAGGCAGACAGCACATTAACAATAATCCACTTTGGTAGACATGAACTCAAACTGTGAATCTAACACTTAGCACTTATGATCTAGAAGTCACAGAGGTAGAGTTCCTGAGGGACTAATGGGTTTGTAGGTATATAAAAACACTCATCAAAGTGGTGGCATAAGAAAAGGTGCTATTTATTTTCTTCCTTTACCACCATATTATGTGATTAATACGCTCACTCATGATGCTCTCCAAAGAATATTTACCTTTGTTTTACATTCTTGAACTTTGTGATGATTTCCATTATGAAGAGTTGCTGGACTGGCATATAACTCTTTTTCTGATCTATTAACTTTCACTTCATTAAGGATTTCACCCCCATAGTCTCCCAAATGGTATCTTCAAAAGACAATAAAGTATAAGAAAATAAAGAAGAGTTCAATAATAAAGAAAAATATATTCGAAACAATGACATATTAAGAACTAAATCAGCAAAATAGAGTTATCAATTCCGGGGGGACTAGAAGGGGTGAGACAGGACCTCAAGGGTCCAGCCAGGTGGGCATCAAAGTAGATTCAAGTCCTGATCCTCCTGCTGAAATTACAGGGACATAACACAAAGCCTAGTTTTAGAGTATCAGATTATTGTTAAGAGAAACATTGCAAAAACAAAGCAGTTCATATCTGAGATTCAGTTAAAACCACAATGAACAAGAAACTTTTACAATGCGTAAGGTATACAATACATAAATTAATCATTGTGTTTTATCGAGCACTAGGAATATTGCTTTGAATGGTTACTTCAGTAATAACACAAAATTCCCTAAAACCTAACAGAACTTTAGTCTATTTAATTATGCAGGAAAATACTTCATAAATCATAATTCTGAAGAGTGTAAACAGGAAATTTTGCTTTCCAACCATTTATTTCCTTTAGTGTTCAAGAAAAAGTAACAGAGACAAATAGGCAAGATAATCCTTAGGTTTCATTAAGAAAAGTCCAACGTCTGCCAATATCTAAAATGATTCAATTCTCTATACCAGTGGTTCTCAGCATATGGGGTATGACCCTTTGGGTCATATCATATATCCTGCCTATCGACTATTTAAATCATGATTCATAACAGTAGCAAAACTACAGTTGGGGGTCACCACAGCAATGAGAACTGTGTTAAAGAAAGCAGCATTAGGAAAGCCGAGAACCACTGTTTTATATCCAAATACCCGCTACTCCACCAAAGTCAAGTCTGTTACAATCTAATTTTAAAAACAATTAGTAACTACCAATCTTAAAAAGGTAGAAACTAATTTCTACTAGACAACCAATATCCACCGTCACAAAACCTGACTAGACCAGCTTTGTAGTACGGAAGAGCAGTAATGTTACCTTTTTTCCACAACTTCCAGTGTTAAGTGCAATAATTCCCGTTTGGTTTTCTCTCTCCTCTTGATCATTTCCAGAATTGTTATGGCTCTGCTGAACTCCCGCCTCAGCTTCAGCATCTTCTCATAAGAAGCTTCATCATTCTTACGGTTCTTTACAAATAAGGACAATTTTAGAGAAGTATGAACTTATTTATCTTTTATTTAACAAGATCTGATTAAATCTCAATTATCTTATACATTTTAAATTAGTAACACAAAAAATATCCAAATAGTAACTCCAAATGAACTCATCTGTATATCTGTAAAAATTTAAGTACAAGCAAATGTTTACAGGAAAAATGCTGATAACTGTTGGCACAGAAAGAATGATTTCAATGGGATAAAAAAGAAAAGAAAAATATCCACCTGAACCTAGTATATAAAAATTATGAAGTCCTTTTATTGCAGTAATGTCACCCAAGGATAAAAAATAGTTCTACCAAGATCAAGGTAACCTAAAAAAATAGCTCAAATGAGTCTCTACACATATATCCATCCAAATCTGTAAGTGGAAACTAAAGTGTTTAAATATAATCAAGGCAAAACTTGACTTCTAGCAACTCAGAAGACTGAAAATAGTATATTGAGCACCTCAAGAAATGAGATTCTCACACCCTCATAGAGGCAGGGGGGAGGAGGAATGGGATGGGATGTATGCGGGGGAGGGGAAACTCCAAAGAGGGACAGTTGAAATGTAAATAAAATAACCAATAAAAAAATCTAAACAAAAAAAGAAGAAAGCAGAAATGAGAGTCCCACACTCCCATGTGTGCTTTGTGCAGGGCATGAAGGCGGTCTACCAAAGCTCTAGGCTTCGGAACACTGCTAACTCCTTCCTTGTAAAAATAAAACATAACTTCAACTAAGAGTTGGCTTCACTGCAAAGAGCAGCATTCCCGAGAATATAAAATCACCAGCGACGTACACAGTATGTCAAATGCCCTACAGTGGTCTCATGTAAACACAGACTGCTGATACTTCTCAATTTTCACACAGACCTTTACTTAAGCAATCTTTTCATTCTCAAGTTAACAATTGAATACAGAATTAGAAAGAACCTAAAAAAGTCATAGATTTTATAAATACAAGATTATGAACGAAAATAAAAACCAAAAAAGAAAAGAAAACCTATTTTCTTTTTTGTGTTTACTTGCACTTGGAAAATAATCATCTATGAACATAGTATAAACCACATTCCTTTATAGTACTACATATGGAATATTTTAAACTGCTAACAGTTTGTCTGATTTAACCAAATCACAATTCGCTTTATCCCCTGCTCCTGGCCAGTACTTTGACAGAAGTGAAATATAGAGCAGAACTTTAAGTAATTTTTGGAAATAAACAGGCAACAATACTGGTAAGTGAAAAAAACTAACATGATCAAGAGCAAACAAATGCCTACTACACTGCTAATGCTATATTATGTTTTCTGGATACACACACACACACACACACACACACACACACACACACACACACACACACACACCAGCACATGTAAGAGGCACAGGCACTAAAATAAAAAGATGAAGATTCCTATGAGGCCATATTCACCTACCAGTAGAATGACATTCTAAAGCTCACCAGAAACTCTAAAGACTTCCATTACATCCCCAACCCTTTTCTTTCTCTGCTCTGTCCATTCTACTCAAAACATTATTTAAAAATAATTTCTGACATACAAAAACAGCACAAATACTTTCCATGGATGTTTAACCAGATCCCTAAAGGTTTAAAATTTAGCCTTTTATTTCTAGTTATGTATATAAACATTCCTAGTACTGGCATTATTTTCAAAATTTAAGATGAATATGTCCCTAAATATTCTAATCTGCCTTTATAAAAACAATTATGTTTTTATATACTCAAAGAAAGCACAAAGGTCAAATTCTAGAAACCAAGACCAATGAAATAGTAAAATAGTATTTTTATTTTCAAAATTAAATTTTTTACAAATCCGACTCAGGATTTAAAATTGTTTCTAGTTGTTATGTTTCTAAAATCCCATTTTTCTGAAAAGTTCTGTTTTTTTTGTGTTCATCATGACTTTATGACCTTTTTTTTAAAATGTAGAATCTTTATTTTTATAGTGTATTCTTCAATTGAGTGTACTAATGCTTTTGCAAGATTAAACTCGGGTTATATGTTTTGGTACCATTACTACAGAAATGACATTGAGTCTGCCTCACATTCTATCAAGAGTTAGATAACACAACTTGTCCTATTACTGTCGACTACTCAGGATGGTGACTGTAAGGCTTACTTACTAATATATTACTTTCCCTTTTAAATTAACCTAGAATGCTGTAGAATTATATATTAGTTTGTCATTAAAATTCCCGATAAGTTTAATGTTCAATGATTCTTTCACTTGAAATAATTATTAGTATTATTAATATTACAAGTGCCAATTGGTGAAGTTTAAACTGTTTCTATTGATATTTTTAAGTTTTGACATCTAACCAAAAAGAAGTAATAAATGAATAAAGAATGTACACACACACACACACACACACACACACACACACACACACACAGAGGAAATTTTCAGCTATAAAAATGAGATTATATTTAAAAGAAAATAGATAAAATGTTAGATCATTACATTAAACAAAATAAGCCAAGACTCAGAAAGACAAATACCACACTTTTTCCCAGGTGTAAAATCCAGATTAATATTTGTGTGTGCAGAGATGTGTGTATTTATAGCCTTGGAAACAGAAAGAGGATAAATAGATCTTGGGAAGGAGTGTAAACACATGAAACACAGGGTATAACGTTCTATTTTACTGTATCTTCATGACTTCATGACTTTCTTTTTTTAATGGAACATAGTAACTTTTGTAGTGTATTTTTCAATCTGAGTTTCAATGACACTTTTCCATGATTAAATTCAGGTTACAGGTTTCCAGCCCAACAGCACAGAAACGACACTGAGTAAAGGGAAGAGACAGCAGGTGGAGAAGAGAGGAGGGCCTGGGAATGGGGAGGATGGCGTGAAGACATACGTGAAGCCCGGACTCTAAGTACTGACTTAGAAGCATTCACGTGCTGCCTATCTGCCTTAACCTGCCACTTCTCTAAGTCTGCTCACGGGCTACTCCGAGGCATGATTTATTGCTCTCATTATTTAATGTCTACACATCCCCACCTAACTTCAGGTTGTTTCTGCGTATTACTATGACTCCAGCACTCTTATTTTCTTAAACAGCAGAACCCTTTTTCCAGGCGTATCTTTATTTATATCAACATTAAAATTTGGAAGTCCATGCTGACACTATTTCTAATCTTTTCCATTGACTTTATTTTCTAGTTTTTAACTGTTTACCCCTTCTTATAATGGTCTTTCTGCTCTAGGCCAACCTGTGTTTAAGAAATGTTTTCATTTTTGTTTTATCTTAATTATATTGTGTGCTCAGGTCTGTGTACAAGAGTACAGGTGTCTACAGAAGCTAGAGGTGTTGAGTCACCCTGCAGCTGAAGTTACAGGTACTTGTGGGCTGTGACCAAACTTGGGTCTTCTCTAAGAGAAGCAAGTCCTCTTAACTGCTCCATCCCTCAAGCCTCTTAGGATGAACTCTTTTCTTCTAATTGCAGTTATATTACACTTCTGTACCTACCATCAAATCATTTAGGGAACTGATTTTTAAACTACTGTCATTTCGAGTAATTACATATCTTTTTATAATGTAAGGTGATTCACAGGTGATTGATGTGCACAGGCACAACTGAGAACCTGGGAGGGAGTTTCCTTCCCACCTAATTACTTTTTTTGAGCCAAACAGAGGAAGACAGATGGCACAAGCAAAAAATAAGGCTGTATCTATGCAAATAGCATATTAAATACACACACTGATTAGGATTTCCTAACTAGTGCATTTAGATAAGATCATCTGGTATAAAAATGTCCTAAAGTACTTATTAATATTCAAATTAATTTTAGTTCAGTGAGTTATAGCTAAGTTCTAGACTGTCATGTAAACAGTCTAGTAGTCCTTTTGGTCTTTGCATAAACTGTGTTTTTAAGTTTAATGATGCAAAGAAGGAACCAGGGTTTTGTTACAACAGCATTCTCCCTGCGTGCCCCACCCTCCGACCTCCTCTTTACCTAGTGTGCAGTAGTACAACCCGAGGAGCACTTTCCCATCTTTCTAATTTTGAAACACAATAAACATTTGTTAATCGCACAGAGTGCATGGCATAGATAATTCATTTGGCCTACAATTGAGAAGAATAAAAAACAAAGAGCACTGAAAAGGAAATGTAGTAGTACCCTGCCTGCAGAGGAAAATGAAAATTATGTAGGAAAAGGTGAGAAGCACTGTTAGGAGAGACCGGTATTGGTGACTGTGGAGTGGTGACACATTTACTTTAAGAAACAGTTACTAGTAGTTCTCATAATACACTGCTAAAAAAAAAAAATAAAGTATACTTTTATATCTAGAATCTTACATGCAAATAAATATCAATTTTCACATTTACTCACTAAAAGAAGCACAATACTTCTTTCCTTCCAGCAAAAATAATGAGTCATGTCTGAATGTAATCCGACTGATAACACTGCTTTTTAGCAGCTAGCAGTTCAGATTGCCAATGTCAGCAAGTGTCTGTCTGCATCTCCAGTCTCCATGCAAGCAAAGCTTAACTGTGCTCATAAACCTAGTTCATCTTAGTCCTTTCTAATTAAAATGCTACAGTTTCTGAATCCCTATATCTCCTTAGCTAAGACTGGAGTGCTAAACTGAGAACTAGGCATGTGATAGCGACAGTTGTGTATTTTTGGAAAATTTGTCCTCTGATGTTTAGGAAAATCACATTCATAATAAAGATTCATACAAAAATTTCTAGTTATTAACCAGTAGGAGAGTTTTTCCTAAAATATACAATGTCTGCATCTGCTATACTTCACAGCTGTTACACTAACAGCTGACATAGACAACCTTTCAACATTAGAAGAAAAAAGAATCCATAGAAGATGCTTTGTTCCAAATGGTAATTCTTCAGTATTTATGCGTTTCTGATCTTTTGTAATGTTAAGAAAACATGTCACCATAAGTAGTATTTACTTTTCCTTATAAGAAATACAAGGCAATGAATAACACCTTGAAACAATATTTTCATTTTACTCTATATCATATCATCCCACAGTAAGAAATTCTATTTCTCTTAAATTCTGGTTCACACTTTTGAATTTCAGATGGAAACATATCTGTCAATTTGAAATCTGACATAACTGACAACTAAGAGAATGAGAAAAAAAAAAAAAGTCACTGTTACTCTTGGGGATTGCCAGAACAACTCTTCCTTACTTCCTACCCCATAAACTTAGAGGCAGCAAGACCTATTCTTATTTGCAGGAACAAGAATATCATTCCAAAACTCCTTAGTCTCTAAAGAGGATAATTAGTGTTCAAATCCTTAACTTCCTACATAGAAGTGAATCTTGAGTACATACACAATTTAGTGAGGAACTCAAAACCTGAGAAGTTATAAGCACAACAAACTTTTCCTATTGCTACAACTGGAAGTCTAAACTAGTTGTGATTAGATTGCGGAAGCAGACAAAACAAACACTGTAAACATGTGGTCAAAAGATCAACTGAAGAGTAGGCTCTCAGCAGGCCAGGTCACCGTGTTCAAATGATTAACAGCAGTAACCACTGTCAAGATATAGTCAGTTAAATTACAATGGGACATTACCTTCCGAGTCTGCATTTTCTCTGTTCTCCTCCGAAAGGCGACGTAAGGATCATTGTTGGTGGAGCCATCTCTTTTCTCTTGCTTAATCTGGGGGATGAGGGATGGTCCCCTGCAGTTCTTCCGTTTTCTCACCCAGTAGTCATATACAGCTTTAATAAGGTAATCATCTTCATTCAGCAGCAGTTTTGCTTCTTGAAGTGTTACAAGCTAAAGAGGAAGCAGAAGAAGTCACCAATGGAAACATGTGAGAAAGAAATCAGGATACACTACAGCAATGGCAGAAAATGTGATCCACTGAAATAATTACAATTACAGCGTGTGACAGCAGGTGAAGATGTAATTCTATTCAACCTAACAGAAGTCTCTTAAACTGGGATGTTATTTTAAAATTTCCTATTTTGCCCAGGAGGCAGAGGTTCCATCCACTACTTAAAATATCTGATAAGAGCTGGGAGATGGCTCAATTAGAAACGTGCTGGCCTAGTAAGCATGAGGACATGATGTCAGGCATTGACACACACGTAAAAAAGGTGTACCCCCCCCCCCAGTGCCAAGGGGGCGGTGACAAAGGACTCCTGCACACTGCCAGCCGGCCTGTCCAGCCCAGTCAGCAAACGCCAGGTTCAGTGAGGAACTACAACTCACAAAGCAAGGTGGAGAGTTACTGAGAAAGCAGGTGTCGACCTCTGCAGCACATGCATGTAAGCTCATGTGAGATCCTGTGTTGACATAAATTTACAGAATACATAAATGTACTGATCACTGGATTTCCCAAGTCCAGGGTACTGACTTCTAAGGTTGATTAATTGGTCTACTATAATTTGGCTGCCCTTTCCTATTGCTCCAACTGGAAGTCTAACCTAACTGCTAAATAAGGCAGTCTAAACAAACACTGTAAACACGTGGTCAAAAGATCAACTGAAGAGTAGGCTCTCAGCAGGTCATCAGTGTCACTGTGTTCAAACGATTAATGAAAGTAAACACCGTCAAGCTACAGTCTGTTAAACCACTACAACCTTGCTGTATTACTTCTGGTAGGCTTTCCAGCTTTGAAACTACTTGATCTTTTTCTGATTTAGAGTTCATTATAAATAACGGACACCTCTATTTATGTCCTGCTCAAAAACCAGCTGAGTGATCCAATCTTCTCAAGGAGGAAGGCAATGTATATGATTAAGCAAATTTTTATACATCTTATTGAGTTATATAAACATTTTACCTGCTGAATCCATAAAGGGGAAATAAACTCATTAATGCCTATGTCAGAGGCTCTTACGGAAAGCATCTGTCAGAGAGTTGACAGTATCTTGAACCAGTGTTGAGAACAAGAATTTTTTAGCCCTAAGTCAGCCTGCATAGTGACTTTACTTTTATAAGTAATTCCTACAAGAAAAAGAATATACTGCTAATTCAGCTCACGTATTCTAGTCCACGTGACAGTCAGCTGAGGATAAAAAAGGACTAGTATTTCTAAACATCTTTTCTTAAAGCTATTTTTAAAAATTATGCTTATTTAATTTGCATGCATGTATGTAAATGCATTCTGCACCGGCCCCAGCTCCTGTGTGGAGGCAGACAACAATTTTCAGGAGTAGGTTTTTGTTGACGCAAGGTCTCTTGGTTCTGCTGCTGCACTGTGAACTGTAGGTAAGCAAGCATGGGGGCTTCTAGGTGATTCTCCTATCTCTGCTAGCCATTCTATAATTCTATGCTAGGATTTACAGATTTATGCCAACACAACTGACTTTTTTGCACAAGTTCTGAGGCCTGAGAATTCAGGCATCAGGCTTGCAGTTGCTTTTACCTGCTAGGCATCTCCCTGACCCTCTAAATGGAATCTTAAAACAGAAAGCTTCAAACTGTTAAAAATTCTGTTGGACAGCAATTTTAGATCCCCAAGTTCTACAAGAACAGGACTAGAACAAAAACAGAGCTTTCTGTCTGATTTCCTTCCTATACATCCTGTGTGCATGGGAGAATGTAGCAGATTAACTCAGGGCCTGACGCAGGCTAGGTGAGCACTCACCTACGGGCCAGCACTATTAATCCAGAACAGGCTCCCTGAAGCTCACAGATTCTAGCTCACACTGACAGCATCACAGCATTACTAGCAGAAATCAGGTGTTCTAGAGTCCAGAAGAAACAATGCTCTCCTCTGCTGCATGTGCTTCAGCTGCTTGATCATTACATTGCTGATACTATTTTATAATCTTTGCTAATTAAATCAAGATCTTATTCTAATTGTAGAGTGAGGTGGAGAACAAGGGCTCCTTTCCAGTCAGCAGAGCAAAAGTGAGATCTTAGCGCACAGCACACCGTGAGCCCTTCCTATGTTCCTGCATGTGCCACAGGGCTAAGTCACCTGTTCACCTCTCTCTCATGCTCTCTGTTCCAGCTTATAAGTTCTTTTTACCTTTTAAAATATTCTATATTATAATAATTTAATATACAATTTATGGTTAAACATTCTGACATTTTTTTAAATGTCAACTACAGTTTCCAAACATCTATAAAATGACAGCCCAAGATACTTACACATTTGTTTGTTCACGTACACGGTACTGTGGTTCACAAGCCTGCCTCGGCCTTCTCACTGCTGGGATTATAGCTAGGCAGGAGAGTGCCGGGCCTTCTCTACCACTTTGTACTAAGTTTTTTAAAAACTATGTCACTCAGCATGCACTTTACTCACTAAAAAGCAGTGGAAGCCAGTAGTGAACTGGGAAAAGATCTGTAGTAACTGTGCTACTTCTGAAACAGGTCTGGGCTCACTGATCACCTGGGCATCAGAGAAAACTTCTTACCACTGGGCTTCTCTTCTAGACCATTACAAGTTCTGTGGTACCACGAACCATTTAGTTTGCTGACAGACAAAACCCAAGGCTTCAATATATGATGAATATACAAATAAATTATAAAGGAAAATTAAAGGATTTTTTTAAAAATCAATTAGCCAAAAAGAAAGTATCAGCTCCATTAGTTCATAGATTGTGGGGAAAGGGAAAATAAACTAAGACAGATTCTCTGGCTAAAGACACCAACAAAGTGGACAAGGCAAACACTGGTGAAAGGGAATGTAGGGACTTCGGCCAGAGGACTCCTGCAGCCAGACACAGCGAAGCGGAGCATGGATGCGCTTCATCTGATGAGGTCTGCATCTGTGATTGACTGCTTATAGGCCCTCTTTGTCTTACCTCTCTTCTTTTAAATCTAGTGGCTTCCAAATAACTAATTATTCACATTAAATTTAAAGTGTTAATTGATACCTTTTCACTTTCTGCTCTCAAAGAATGAATAACTGCATTCAGTTTAAAATGGATATAGTGAGGGGTGTCATGATTTTATATAGATAAGATGAGAAATATTTTTATTTATCAAATCACTTGTAATTTACAGTGCCACACAATTATAAAAAGCCAATGTGAGGAAAGATATCATTATTTAATTAAGTAGAAATATACACTGTAACACACTGAGTATTCTACATGTATAAAGCTGAGGAAAAAGCATTATTTTTTCAAAGGTCTTCAAACTATGGTAATGAAGCTTTGAGAGAATCCCAGTCTCAGAGACAGGATCCCCAAGAAAGCATTGTAACATCAGTCATGTACCATTTTTCAAAGGACATGTGTCCAAATTAAAAGAATTCTATTTCAATTCTAAGCCTATTAATACTACAGCTAAATAACACAATATTTTCCTTCTTCATATGGAACCAAAGCTAACCCATTAAAACGCACACCAGTACCAGGTGCAGAGACAAACCAAACATTTGTAATGTCAACACTTGGGAGGTAGAGGCAAGAAGATTAGGAGCTTCAGGCTAGGCTGATCTATAGGAGACCTTACCTCAAAACAAACAAAACAAAACTCACCTAGCCGAGCAAGCAAGCAAACAGTACTATTCCACTTATCTGCTCATTTGAGTTAACGACTTACAAAAAATCTTCGTGACCTACTCTTTCATTCAAAGCTTTCATGTAGTCTCATTTGGGAACTTTTTCCTAGCCACATGCCGATAAGATTCCTTACATGCTGAAACCGCAGTAATGTGTAAAAAACACTCTGGCCTTCCAGCAATACAAAATTAAAACAAATCCGGGTCTAATAACACTTTGAGCTCTAATGGAAACCATAAACATTAAATTTGAGCGAGTTGTTTTAAAACTGAGATTACTTGGGGGCTGGAGTGATGGCGCTGCAGTTAGCTCTCTGCAGTTGCTCTGCGGAGAACCCTAGTGTGTTTCCCAGCACTGACATGGTGGCTCATAACCATCCCTGACTCCAGTTCCAGGTGATCCGACATTCTCTTTTTATCTCCACAGGCACCAGGAATAGACATGATGCGCACACGTGCAAGCAAAATACCCTTGCTCATTACATTTAAAAATCTAGAAAAATTTTAAATTAGATTGTCTTTCATTGGCTTAATAACATACATGTACTGAACATGTCACAGCATACAATATGACTATTTAAAAACTGTACTTTCTGACAGCCATAAAGAAGACTGGCCCTTTATCAATGCTATTTCTCTTGAAAATAAGCTACTTAACCATTCAGGATGCCCAGGAAGACCCCACAGCTCTAGCTCCCTTTCTACTTCTAACCTCAGAGACTCTGGCAGAAATCTAGCACCAGAAAAACAGACGGCGGCAAATCCTGGAGCTTTAGAATGGAGCCTGGCTGAGGAGGAGCAGGGCAGAAGTTAGCGTGACTGCGTTCTCACGACTTCACATGCGCTGTGGACTGTCAGCTAGTATGAAACGTTTAGTAAAGAATCATCACACGGCATTTAGACTACTGCTTACTAAAACCACAATATTAGAAATGTAGACTTAGCCTATTAGGCAAAGAAGAGCTAGAAAAAGGACAGGGCATTCATTGGGGGAACCAGAGAGAAGTCATGCACCTGGAGTCAGGTGGAAGACCTACACTTTTCCCTCCTCCTCCTTCTTTTTTTTTTTTTTTTCCTGAGACAGGGTTTCTCTGTGCAGCCCTGGCTGTCCTGGAACTCACTCTGTAGACCAGGCTGGCCTCGAACTCAGAAATCCACCTACCTCTGCCTCCCAAGTGCTTTTTCCTCCTTCTTAAAAAAAAAAAATGAATTTTATTAATAAAATAGCTTCTAGAAGAATCGGAGTTCAAATGAGAGACAATAAAAGTAGAAGTGGTAGAAAAGACAATACAACACTTCCAAAGGAAAGCACTAGTTTTGTTTAGGGTATACTTGGCTGTGGGTGATCACAAATACAAGTGTGGTCAGACAATGAAAGATGATGCCCTTAAGAAGAAAGGGAGAGCTGCAGAATTGACAAGGGGTCTGAAGATGATGAATCTGGAAATTCCACTGCTGTGTCAGAGATGTTCTAGAGAAACACTGCCTGTAGCTCAGCAGTGGACACAGAGTATGAGGACCAGCAAGAGGCTACTGATAGCTTAATACAAAAGGTGAGGTCTAAGTTTAGGTATTGGAAATAGGCTGCCATGACTGAAAAGATTTTTTTTTTTTTAAAAAAAGATGAGTTTGTGTAATCTCTGCAAAGACATGTTAGGACCATCCAGGATAAGAGGGTAAATCCAGTCTTAGAAGGGGATTAAGCTTGAGGGGTCTTGGTGGTGATGCAAAGAGGTTAGTTATATCAGAAAAAAGAAGTCATGGGCACTCAGAGAGGACCTTTCTGCCCACGACTTATTCTATCCATTAAAGCCAGCATTTAATGGTGATAATACCCCAAATGCAGGTAAGAACACTGAGAATGGAATTCCATCAAGTCAGCTGTACTGCCAACACTCAAGAGGCCTGAGGCCAACTGGACAGCCCGAGAAAACATAAGTAGCAGAGTGCAGTTCAGGGAAATAAAACCAGAGGGACAAAACTAAGAACAATACCAGAGACAGTTTTAAGAAGACAGTCAGCTCAGCAGCAGTGGAATTTTTAGCCTGTACAAGTCCCTGGGATCAATGTCCAGCACTCCAGAGGGAGAAGGATAGGAGAACACAGAAATACGCAGTAGATCTAGACTGAAACTAATCACAGCATTTGGTAACAGTTGTCAGTTTCATTGGATAGGATCTCCAGAATGACAGGAGCAAAACTTGTGCCTATCTTTTAAAGTTTTTCCTCCACTAACCTAATAAACTCCATCCTCTGCCCTGTGAGGCTAGGCCAGTCCAAAAGGAAAGGCGAGTAATTCCCGAATGAAGAGAGCAGGAAGTCAGGAGGACAGAGGACTCTTTGGGGTCTGTAAGTTCTTAGTTCTGGTAACCAGATCTCATCACAGTCCTTTGATAACACTTCTGCCATTGAGTCTCTGCTTTTAAGTAGAAGCTATAAAGTCTCTGCTCAGCAACTCTTTGAAGGCCCAGAATCTCATTCCTAAGCAAAGAGAAAACAAGATGGCACTGAGCAGCTGTGCACAGGGAACTGCCAGGTGTGTGTGTGCCTTGTTTATCTTGTCCTTGAATAAACTGTCATCTGTCTCATGCAGTGGTATCAACTGTTTGTTTGCCCAGACACTAAGAAAGTAAGCCACTAAACAGAAGACTTTTGATGATATGATCTCAGTCTTACCATGCGAATTTCTAAGCCATTATGGAAAATAGAATAGATTCCAAAAGATTACCCCACCCTAAATTTGCTGGAAACATCTGTATATAAAAGGACCCCAGAAACTATTTGATACCTGTGGATATAAACTCAGGACAACTGTGCACACAACTGTAATGAATCCCGATGTGATAATGAAGGAAAAAAAATCTAATAAAAAAGGTATCTAAAATATTAGTAGGCTTAATACTACAAAATTTAACTTAAAGAATACTTCCCTACTTCCCTTTAAAACATGGTTTATGTTTCCCAGGCTGATCTTAAATTTGCCATCTTGTCAATTGATGAGCCTGTAATGCTTCCAACCACCTCTGAAGAGCTGCGATCACAGGCACATGCCAGCCACCACATCTGGTTGAATTACTAGGGATCAAACTCCAGGCTTGGTGAGCACCTTCCTAACTGAGTTTTAGTCTCAGCCCCAAAGTGTGCTTCTTTAGTTAGAACACCGGATATTATTTTCTACCAAGACAAAGAAATGGAAGACTGGCTAATAGTATTGCTAAGTAATTTTCTAATGGAAAGGCTTTGAAAATGTTCTGAAGAGCTGCTAATATCTTAGACCAGTGGTTTTCAACCTTTCTAATGCTGTGCCCCTTTAATACAGTTAGTTCCCTACCCTAACATTATTTTTGTTGCCAGTTCTTAACTGTAAGTTTGCTACTGTTATAAATTGTGATGTTGAATATCAGATATGTGATGAACCCGAAGGGTCACAACCCACAGGTTGAGAACCATTACCTCAGAGATTTAAAGAATTTAAGCTATTGGGGAAATTGATTTTTATAAACTGGTAAAAAAAAAATTAAGAATCTATTGTATAATTTATTTGTAATTTTGTTATATCCCTAAATTCCTTATGAGTAATTAGTACATTAATATACCACACAGGTACACCAAAAGTAATTTTAAAAAGTTTATTTAAAAATCTAATCATGCAACAATACATCCTTTATTATAGCAAGCTTGCAAGACAAAAAATAGCATGAGGAGTACAAAAATCCCCCCAAATTTCCACATCCAAATACAACCATTGTTGGCATTTTGTTGTATCTTCTTTTTCTTAATGCATACATGTAAGTATGTTTTAAACAAACCATAGTTTTCTAAATAAATTCTAAATCCTGTTTTCAAAATCAGAAACAAACAATATCCATGGTTTTAGTCACCATTTAAAGTCATTTTAATGTGTGCATTAGACTCTATTTCAGGCAAACATCTCTTTCTCTGAGTTTCTGTGGTACCAGGTCTTACACATGTTAAGTTGGAGCTTCACCACTGAGCTACATTCCCAGCCACTTAGTTACTTTTCTGCAGAATAATTCTAGACATGAGGTTATTAAGTCAAAAGGATAAATACTTAAAGCCTCCTGACATGTGATATCTAACTTTTTCTAGAAAAAGTTATTATTTCAAATTCCTTATGAAATTTTAGAACAGCTCACTAAAGAAAATTCTCAATTACTTTGTGAATAATTTTGTATAGTAAAACTGTAATGTGAATGTTATTAAAGTTAAAATTCATTAAAAAAATAATAGAAACTTGTATAATTTAGGGACCTGAAAACAAGATTTAAGATAATTACATCAGATACCCAATTAAATAAAATTAGTTACTGAAATAGCAAAAATATAGTAACTATGCACAGAATCAAGGCATTATGACATTACGTTTTTACCCACGTGGGAAGAAGTCACAGCAGTATTCTCTAAGCTCCTATTAAAATTATGAAGTCCTTTGTTCATATAGAAATTCTAGGATGCTGAGAAAAAGGGAGAGGAGGAGGGGGAAATGGTAAGGAGGAGGGGGAGTGGTGAGGAGGGGGAGTACAGAGGAGGAGAGAGGGGAATGTTGAGGAGGAGGGGAAGTAGTGAGGAGGAGGGGGGAGTGGTGAGGGGGGGAAGTAGTGAGGAGGAGGGAGAAGTGGTGAGAAGGGGGGAGTGGTGAGGAGGAGAGGGGAGTGGTGAGGAGAGGGGAGAGTGGTGAGGAGGAGAGGGGGTGAGTGGTGAGGAGAGGGGGGAATGGTGAGGAGAGGGGGGAGTGGTGAGAAGGGGGGAGTGGTGAGGAGGAGGGGGAGTGGTGAGGAGGGGAGTGGTGAGGAGGAGAGGGGAGTGGTGAGGAGAGGGGAGAGTGGTGAGGAGAGGGGGGAATGGTGAGGAGAAGGGGGGAGTGGTGAGAAGGGGGAGTGGTGAGGAGGAGGGGGAGTGGTGAGGAGGAGGGGGGAGTGGTACAGCACTTTCAGATAATATACTTGGATATTCAGATACAAAGGTGTTAATGGGTTCAATTATAAAGAAGAGATACTTTTATATGGTACAGTACCTGGTTAGAACTGGCTTTTTCAAGTCTGTCAATCATAATTTCAAATTGCAAAGGTTTAATTTCCATTTTTCTGTTAAGTCTATTTAATAATGTCTCATCTTCTGAATCCATATCATAATCTGGTTGCTCGTTGTCTAGGTTAAAAGCTAGAAAAGAAAAAGAGAAATGCTTCAAATTGAGCTGAAATTATGAAGTTACACACTTAGTTTTAGAGACTGTACAGTGACAGGCACATTGCCTTACATATAGAATAAGAATATCACCCAAGAAACTACTTTTTAAAGTATCTTACACATATGACAAAATATCAAACAGTAATTATAACAGAGATGAACATGCCAATGTGGCAACAGCTACGGAAGAATATTAAAAATCCAGAATTAAGCTTAGCATACAGCACAAAATGCAAATCACTCAAGATAAAATGTAAAGTAAAAATAATTTTTAAAGATGTCAGAATACCTGGCTAGTTACAAAACAAATTAAGGCTAACACCTACTCTTATTGTAAAGCTAATAAATGACATATCCAAGGAAATGAATACAATATTCAAGGAAAAAAGACAGATACACTAAAATACAAAAAAAATACAGGAAGAACTATATGGACAGTTTTAAATTAAAAATATCACAAAAACTGATTTAAAATAATTGGCTACATAAATTTAAAATTTTTACATATAAAATTTTATAAGTCAGTAGACAAAGTACTGAGGAAAAAGTAACATATAAAGGGCCACTTTTCTTACTATTTCTCAGAAATATAAAAATAACCCTAATACCTTTAAAAAACTGGCCAAGAATTTTTAGTGGAGAATACCAATGTACTTTTAAACATGCAAATCAGACACAGACACACACACACAGTATTTTTTAGTCATCAACTAGATTAAGATTTAAAAGTAGATATTAAGCTATTTTGAACTGTGAGGAGGAAATTATAAGCTAGTATTTATCAATTAAAACACACTTTCAAACATAACATAAATTTACATATAAAAAATATATAAAGTATTAAGTGTGACACCTTGACAGTCTACAGAGACACAGAGAAATGGCGGTGTACATGCTCAGGATGCTAACTGAAGTCGGGGATGATCATGTGTTGGGAGCAAAAGTGAAAGAACCGGAGGCAGAAGGCTAAGGTATAGAAAGGACATGGGTGCATGGACACACATCTATTATAAGTGCAGAATACTTTTGAAGGAAAAAAGAAATTGCTGATAATTATTTACTTCTGTTCAAGAGGGGCTATCAGGATAAGAGTTCAAGAATTGAAAAGGGAATTATAATTTTCCCTCTGATATGTATCCGTGTCTTTACTGAAAAGACTAACATACACAAATATGTACTGAAAATAATTGGTGAGATTTTAGAACAAAGCATTAAGGAAGACCAATCACCAGCATGCTAGTTATTTAATGCTGCCTGCATATGAAGGTGAACCCAAATGTATCTACTCTCCACATCTTTACCATTCACAGATCTAGCACATCATTCTTAAGGGTAATTCCTAATAGTGACAGTAGAAACAAAGGTGTGTGCTCAGATGCTTTAATAAAACTAAGTCAATACAGATAAGATTGGAACTCTAATTCTTTGAAATATTTTAAATATTTCAATAAGAATAAGAATAAAAATAAATGTTAGCCAAGACTTACAAACTTTTATAGCACTTACTATGAGCCAGGCAATGGCCAAGGTGCTGTATACCTACTAAAATGACTGTTTCAGCCTCTCTGAGTCTCACATTGTGAAATTTTATAATGTTAATGTACTTAACTTGTATTACATCCTACATAATAAAGTTAGTAAGTCAGGAGGTTCTAGTTATTGGTGAACTTATGACATAGTATTCTGTTCTTATGATTAATTTAAAAAGTATACTCAATTTGTTTTAAAAATGTAATTCTTATCTTTTTTATATTGTTGAATTACATGATTAACATTTATTACAAGTAAGCTTTGAAAAAGTCAATCTACTTCAGATCAAACTCAATGAGAGATGCTACAGATCCTATAAACTATACAGATTACTAAACACTACTCTTTCTTCCACAAAGAAAATGCTTTTTGCAGCTGCGCACAATGACACCTTGGGACGCAGACCAATGGCAGTTACCCGGGGAGCTGATACAAGGTGAAGGTATTTTAAAGACAGGCCTACATGTTAAGCAGCAGTAACTCAGTGTTACTTTGCACAGTAAACAGAAATTCCCACAGGCTCAGGGGCAGAGCTATATATAAACGTGCATGACCATCTGTGCACAGCTACCTGATCTTACTTACTTGCTCTTCCACTTTCTATCTGCTCTATCTACATTCTATTCTGACAAAAGCCAGCACGCCTGCTTATGAGGCAGGGCTAAGGACAAGAAAAGCTAGGAAATAGTTTGGAGAGATCTGACAATGTGCTAAATCAGAATCAGGGCAAAGACTGGCTTACACCAGCACTCTTTTACTCTAGTATTACCCCTGTCTTTATTTGAAAACGCTACAAGAATCCTTAGAGATTCAGACTTCCTGCTGTTTGCAAAGCAGGTACATGCATTTCAGCATTCTGTTTACTTGGGTCTTTATGTTATCAGACAAAAAAAGCAGATTCTTTTGTAGAAGCGGCCACTGCTTTCATCATACTTAAATACCTCTACATAGTACTTGGGGTTAAATGAGTACTAAATATTTTTGGCTAAACCAGCATTTGTTAAATACAGTATAAAAATTCTTTTAAACTATAAGCAGAATATTTTTAATTTATTGACACCTCAGTTTATGAAATCCAGAAAACATTTTTTTTTGTTGCTAAATAACAAATGATAAAAATAACAGGTTAGTGTTACAGGCCAGTCAGCCCAACAACAACAATGACAATGAGGAAAACACCCCCTATACATAAGAAAAGGAGGTGGAGAGGAGAGAGAGAAGGGCTGGAAATATCTCGATGTAACAGACAGACAGAAAGTAAGGTATCATCCAGAAAATACTCCTGTACCTAAGGCTCAAAGAACATTAAGGAAGAGGGGGGAGAAATACTGTAAGACCTTGCTGTGAGACTGTGTCTCCCAGTGATGTCAAAGCTATATCCATAAAGTCATATCAACATGATTACCCAAGCATGAGCTGAACGGACACAACAAGAGACTGCCAAGTAGACTGGGGGTGGGGGTGGGGGTGGGGCCCATGAGGCCTTAAGCCTACAGGCAACTAAGGAATACTGGGAGCAGGAGAAATAGCCATCCCCAGGAAAGAGCACACCAATTAGTTGCCCGGTGCCAGTCAGTCAGCCCTGAAAATATATATACAAGTACCATAATATGGACTGAACAGGTTTTATTTGGGGCTATCTATATGAATGTAATAACAATCAGTGAAAAAGGAGGCCATGAATTTGAAGAGAGTACAGAGGAAATATGAGAGGGCTTAGAGTGAGGAAGGGGGAGAAATGTTATAACTATATCCTAATTCAAAAAATGAAATTTTAAAAAGGCACTGACAGGTGAATAAGGGTGTATGTCTCTCCCTACATGTATCTTTCTTGTGGTAAAAGCATATCAGCAATGAACAAAAAGGAAACTCGAGAGGATTTAAAGGTGTGAATAAACACACTGAGAAAGAAAGCCGAAAATTCCCTGTAGTTTCCACAAAGTGTGGTTACTTTCTATAAGAAGAGCAACAGCTTATGTATGGGAAAGAAATCAGGATAGTCTCTTGACAGAATATATGACATATTTACATCGACCAGGGGTAGCTTAGGGAATATATGCATAGTTTAGCCAGGAATGCCTTTCAAGTTATTTAGCTTTATACAATATGCATATCCAAGTCTCTAATAAGCTCAACAGCCTAGTGGAATGAAAACACATAAAACCAGGAAGAGAAGATCTCCAATAGCTGAAATATGATGAGATGGTTGCAGATTAAACAGCTAACTAAGCATGGTATAAAATCAGTTGGATCCAATTCAGTAGAGCACAAAACAAGGACAGGCAGTTGCTGTCATCACTTTAAAGGATCATTATCAACGTGACAGTTAACTACATATAATATCATGCTCATTACATATTGTATGATACAGAGAAACATTTATTCGTTTCCTCTGCCTTTTCTCTCCAATCTCCAGGAATGGTAATACTAGCTTGGTTTCCTCCTGACATGTGGATCTGGGAAAACTTAAATGGGTGTACATTTATTTTCTTTTGTCTTCTTTGGTGGTTTGAATGTATTTGGCCCATGGGAGGTGACACTATTAGGTGTGGCCTTATTGGAGGATGTGTGTCCTTGTTAGAGGAAGTGTGTCACTGTGGAACAGGAGCCTTGAGGCCTCATGTACATAGTCCGGGCAGTGTGGAGTCTAATCTCCCCCTGGCTGCCTTCAGAACCTTTAGCACCATTTCTACCTGCAAGCTTTCATGTTCTCACCAAGTTGATAATGGACTAAACCCCTGAAGCCAGCCCCATTAACCGAGTTCCCTTTATAAGTTGGTCATGGTATCTCTTTACAGCAATAAAACACAAAGTTTTATTGAGTAAAACACTGAATGGTAAGCACTGGTGGAGCTGGGAAAACTTAATTGGGTGTAAGGCCTCTTTCCTGTTTCCTTCTTCTCTTCCCTCCCCCCCCTCCTCTCTCCCAAGGTAACTTGTTTTTGTTTTGTTTTGTTTTTTGTTTTTTAATACAGGGTTTCTCTGTGTAGCCCTGGCTGTCCTGGAACTCACTCTGCAGACCAGGCTGGCCTCGAACTCAGGAATCTGCCTGTTTCTGCCTCCCAAGTGCTGGGATTAAAGATATGTGCCACCACTGCCTGGCCTAAGGTAACTCTTAAAAGACCTCATGCCACTGACCCAGTAACAAGTAGTGTGATAAAGATGTCTAATGCAGGTCTCAATTATAAAGTCCTTTAAGACACATTTTTTTTCCTCACGTTCTAACAGTACTAATTAAAGCTATGTCTGTTTACCAGTTTTGAAGTAGAAAAGGGAAAGGAATGGTACTTTGTTCAATATAGTATTTTAAGCAGGCAATATTTTCTGCTACTCCTTTTTGTTTGACACTAAAACATTCTATTTCTATAGTTTAGTTTCCATCTCATGGCTTTTCAATCTCTAACATAACTCTCACTTATTCATAGACTTTTTACTTACACAAGACTGCAGCAGTGTGTGTAACAAAAGTATTCTCTGACATATTAAACATGCTTATCAGAGTGCTTATATCAAGGTTTTTAAAAGAACAAACCCCATACCAATCAGGTCTCTACTTATTTGTGAATTCAGAACTCTTTACACAAACCATTCTTATATTTATAGATGTTTCATTGCCCTGGACCCTTCTGTTATATCTGACACACTTCCATAGGGAACTGCATCATAGATGTGCTACTCACTAACAGCTGAAGTCTAAAGTATATAAGGCAGAGTTCCTCCAACAAAAACATGAACATAAATTAAATAAGGCAGGTGATCATGTGGCTTGCCTTAAAATCCTATTCGCAAAGCAAATGGCAAGTCAATAGAGCTGATGAGAATGAAGTAAAAACAAATAAATGTTTCAGAATTAACAGGGAAGAGAACACTGAAATACACAGTACGTATCAGGAAGTCCCCTTCCTCTTTGTATCTAAGTGCTAAAACACATTTACACATTTCCTTCAAAGGGATGAGTATGAGTTTGAAAGGAAGACTGGCTGAAAAAATTTTATAACAATAGACTTTTCTATTGCTATAACAGAAAGAACCACTTTCTGTTCAAATATCAGCCTGAAAGATAATTTATAAAGGTTTCTTCAGAAAACCGTGGCTAAAACACTGCTCAAAGACAAGCTGAGGTGCCATCGGTGGATGTTCGCCACCTTCATGTAAAAGCAGAACGACTCATCTGGTAAAAGAGCCTGCTGCACAAGCCTGACAATCTGGGATGAACTCCTAGAGTCCACGTAAAAGTAGAAGAAAACTGACCCAAAAAGTTGTCTTCTGGCCTCCATATATGGATTCTGACAGTTAGTTCCTCTGAATAATAATTTTAAAATAATTAAAAAAATTTAAATGTCAACACAAATATTCATAGCCAATTTATTCACAATAGCCAAAAACGTCTTCCAGTGGTGGAGCAGTAATGAGTACAGCAATGGGCTTATAGTCAACAATGTATCAGACCAAATTACTGATACATATGACAAATTGAAAAATTGTAATGGAATTATGCTGAGTTTGAAAAATGTCAATTGTATAAGTTACACAGTGTATATTCCATTTATATAACATTCTTTTTTTTTCTTTTTTTTTTTAGTTTTTTGGATTTGGTTTTTTTCGAGACAGGGTTTCTCTGTATAACGCTGGCTGTCCTGGAACTCACTCTGAAGACCAGGCTGGCCTCGAACTCAGAAATCCGCCTGCCTCTGCCTCCCAGAGTGCTGGGATTACAGGCATGCGCCACCACCGCCCAGCTTAACATTCTTGAAATGACAAAATTATAGAGCTAGACAAAACATTAACAGCTACAAAACAATACCAATAAACTTACATATCTCATTAAATTTTCATAAGAATAAAATAATTTACACCTATCATAATGCCAACTACTGAGCAAGCAATCAAGAAATATAGATAGCTCCTATGATTCAATTCTACATCATTTGTTGATCAAGACTACTGCCTAACTTAGCAGAAGTGAAGTAAATCAAGTGCAATATAGTGTTACAGCTCAGTTTAGTATTCATACCCATTATAATGAATGTACAGAAATCACGGTTTTTAATTTAATATGGTAAGTCTCAACCATAGCAGGAAATAATACTTTACTGCAAAAATAATGACCCTTTCTGTCTCTCTGTTGGCAAAGACAAATCCCAACTCTAATTTTAGGAGATCCAAAAGGTATGTACCTGGTATACAGAAATACAGGTAAAAATATAACTAACATATAAAGTAAAATAAATAAATCTAAAATAGATTTTAAAAAGATTTTAAGTGATACAATTCTAAGTAGTACCCTTTGTAAATGAGATATCATTTATTAACTTTACAAACGATAAGTAGTAAAATGAGAGAACTGTATCTAATCAAGGCAAAAATTTACATTTATATGTGTATATACACACTCACAGCTATATATGTCCAATTTGGCTACAATGGATGATTTACTACTTTAATAAAAGTATATTAAACAATAAAACACAAAAAGCCACTGGCCAGCCCTATGAATCCTCACTTTCTACCGCCATGGTGCCTCACTGTATGGCAGCAAGCACATTCACACTGCTGCTCACCCACCCTCAGAAGCACCCAGCATGGTCCAGCCCATCATCACCTATCCCCCTCTGCCTTTTCCTGCAATGCTGCAGAAACTACAGTGAAGATATCACTGTTACAGAGAGATGATGAAAAGGCAAAGGGCTTCCAGGCTTTCAAGGATCACCAATTTCTATGTAAAAACATACCTGAATAGGAAACCTAGTCATTACCAGGGTTTTCTTCACAAATATACCTTGTGGTTACCCAAATTAGAAAACAAATATTGTATGGTAATGCTAGGGAAAAAAAAATGTATCCTTTGAATTACATTGGCCATATCTATTTTAGGTTTCTCTGTAAGTCCCCCTTTACTTGAATTAGTCACAGTAAATAAGTTACCTTGAGGAACTTCTGAATTCGTTTCTCTGTGATGAACTTAAACCACTACTGGGTACTGAAAACTACTGATTAGCATCCCTTCTAAAGGAGTGGGGTGTGTGTGTGTGTGTCAGGAACAACCCCTCCTGTTTTCCTTTCCTAAGAAGTATCAAGCAGGGCAACTGCAACAAGGAACGAAGGCAGGTAACAGTTCAGAGAACACATTGCCAATACAGAGGGGGAAAGGCCCTTACATTTACAACAAAGCAAGCCTATCATCAAAACTTAGAAATGCATTTGTAGAACACATACCTCACACTCTAAGATAGCTATAAAACACACCAAAAGAGAGCAAGAAACATCGTGTTTGCTAACAGCCTCAACAGAGTTGTTGGTAGGACTGCACAAAACCATCTCAGAATTAATTGTTTACTCAGTGTTCACTCAGACAAACCATATATACTAGTCATCCATACAAACCCTGCTTTTTTCAAACCCAAAGAGCAAGAACAGGTTTTGTGTTTTGTACTTCATCTTACTACCCAACAGAGAAAAGAGTAGCTACCATATAAACTGGGTAGGATGGAAATGGAAGCTTGTAGTGGAAAGAAGTTTTAAAGAAAGTCAAAATCATAGCCCCTAGAGTCCAGAGCCCAGATGTTCAAAGAGTGACATAAGTCCATCTCTTCATGTTTAGTAGAAAAACACTAAGTATGTAGAAAAACTATGCAGGCTCATGTATTGTAATAAAGAAAAAAACCGGTCTTAAAATTTGTACTGCTGTGTTCATTCATGGAATCCAGTTTGAACTTTTAAAAATTCTCTTCTCCCTACGACCATTTTCTCCATATGAAATACTGAGTATGCCACCCCAAAATATGTCACACTGGCCCAAAATTATTCCCAGGTAAAGATACTTGGAAAGCAGCAGGCCCAAGAAGAGCACGCACGACAACCTTCCCTTTTCTTCCCCAAAGCAGACAAAGCTCTCATGTGAAGACGCCTCACCACAGGAGATGGAAAGCACGCAGACCTGTGCTCTGCCTCTGATTTCCCATTACTTTTTCAGAACTGCTACTCTTTGCTCAGCACAGCATATCAGTACCTGGATCCACCTACCTTTTCTGATCTTCATTTACCTATGAGGCCCCCATGCAGCTGTAATGAACTGTGGGTTCTCTTCTAATAATGACTGTTATGTGGGTTTCATCCCCAGCCCTGCCAGAATACTCCCGCTAAGATCTTATTGTCAAAAAAGCAAGGAAGTTAAATAAAGACTGACATATGAGTTTATTTATGTGTTGACACACCAAAGTTATATAATTTAGAGCTGAAAATGGTTAAGAAGTCTGGTGAGCTGAACAAAGGCCTCAGGGTCATATAATGACTGGCATTTGTTCTAGTCTTGGCTGCCTCAATGAAAGTCTTTAGAACATCAAAATGGAATAAAGACATTAATATGTCAAAAGATAATGTGATGGTCTGTATATCCTTGGTCCAGGGAGTGGCACTATTACAAGGTGTGGCCCTGTGGGTGTGGGCTGTAAGCTTATTCTAGCTGCCTGGAAGCCAGTGTTCTGTCAGCAGCTCCTCCAGCACCATGCTGGCCTGGATGCCACCATGCTTCTGCCTTGAAGATAATGAACTGCACCTTTGAACCTGTAAGCCAGCCCTAATTAAATGTCAGCCTTATAAGAGTTGCCTTAGTCATGGTGTCTGGTCACAGAAGTAAAACCCTAATTAAGACAGATATTTTGAACTTAAATATTTAAGCTTACAAATTATATTTATTAACCAAAGACAATAAAAAAAGAATATCATGGACTGGTGAGATGACTCTGCAGATCAAGGTCCTTGCCTTATAAGCCTGATAACTTGAGTTAGAGCCATGTAAAGTTAGAAAGTGAGAACTGACTCTACAATATTTTCCTCTGACCTCCACACATGTGCTACATTTCCAACATTTACCTAAATTATGGTAGTTAAAAAAAAATCATATTAGTCAGGCTAAAGAGATATCTCAGCTCTTCTGGACGACCTAGGTTCAACTCCCAGCAACCACATGGCAACTCACAACTGTCACTCAAGTTCCAGTGGATCCAACTCCTTCACACAGACAGGCCAAACCCAACCAACACACACATTAATTAATTAATCAAATACATTAAAATTTATTAATCACATCCATCTATTTCCTAAATGTTTATCCATGGAAACTACTTTTTAAAGTCCATTTAATTGTAGGCAACAAAGTAAGACAGAAACACAAGTGCATCCTGTCCCTAAGGTTTGTCTTTGAGCACCTGTAACAGTGCTTTCTAAGAGAAGCACGTATTTAAAGACTCACTAGGCTGTATCTCCTATCCAACTGTCCAGTTCTTTCCTATGACTTTTAAAGCCATTATTACTTCAATTTATCTAAAAATATCTAACACTGACTCCTCAAATACAACATACATGGCAAGCTCCCCTTGGAAGCAAGCAAAATACCAATACTACAGAACACAGAGAAAGTGAATACAAAGGCATTCTAGAAAGAGCAAAAGGAATAAGGAGAGGGGTGTATTTAACCACAAAATATAAAGTGCCAAACATGAGACTGGGCAAGAGGCTATGTGACCCAAATGTACCTTCAAAGCAAAACAAGTATCCTGGACTACATAGCCAAATAAGTTGTATGAGCATATGTGAGGCATATGTTTAGAAAGCAGAAGTGAAATTCTGTACATGTTTAGTATCAAAAAATGTAAAATACCCAAATCTCACATTAAGTAGAATAAAACAGTATCTGCCTAAGATATCACACACACTCCTCCCATTTACACAGTTCTCAACACAGTCTTGAAGCCAGTGTTTCTCAAACTTCACCATTCACTAGAAACCACATGGAGGACTTGTTAATACTGGGATCAATCATTTATCTGCAATCTAGTATGTCTAGAGTAAGGTTTATAAGTCTGTATATCTAACCCCCAAGTGACACTGCAGGACTCTATTCTGAGAACCACAACTCTAGTGCACTAACATATCAGAAATATTTTGTCTAATGTACAATACCCTGAATTTCAAGAATTTTTCAAATTTTCAGGCCCTCGGGGTTAAAATAACTTTTAAAGGTAGCTAGTACAAAGTCAATAGAGAAGTAAAGCGCCTCTGTTGGGAGCTCTCCGAGGTTCTGAAACAACACCGAGCCTGCCTGAAAACCATCAATCAAATAGCTCTGAATGAGTAACCAGGACTTTTAAAGTGACTCTTCTAGATTTCTAAGAGTTATACGACTTAGCCAGAGGTAGTGTTCATACAGCTCATCTCTAACCTACAAAGAAAGTCAACTACAGCCAAGTTCAAAGCTATTTCTACACTGTTGTGCAGTAAAATCCAACCAATCACTGACTGATTCTTCAAAAACTCTATAGTCAGAATTATTCTTGGTCTTTTTGGTCAGCCAACTACCCACTTCCAGAAACTCATTATATATAAATAAATAATAAATATCACTGGCCAAGAGAAATAGCAATTACAGGAACTATAAGCAATGATAATGACGTTAAATCTTTTAAGATGGAACTTGCAGCCTAGTAATATCGCAAAACAAGGAACACCTGTCCCTATCCTTTTCAGAAAAGGTGCTGGGTTGCCAGAGCTCAGTAGTGGAATGCTTGCCTAGCATACACTGAACCCTAGGGAATACTAAGAACAAAAGAAAATGTCTTCTCCATGGATGTGAACACCAACTGGTCATCCAGTATCAAAGGGTTAACCCTGAAAACATCACAGAAGTGTCAAGAAAATTTTCTTATTTCCCCTGTATGATTTTCTCATTCTTCATTTTCTTCTTTCAGATTCTCATTCTTTTGTAGTTTTGTTATTCAAGGGAAAATTCTGTGAAGGATAGTAATAGTTCTGAAAGTAAAAATGCTCCTAACATTTGAAGACACTCAACTTCATAAAAAATATACATTATAATGCTACCAAAAGTAACAAAAGTACAGGTACCAGAGTAAGACAAAGGATATCATTACAGGAATCCAAGACTGGTTGACAGTGTACAGGGACCACTTGTACCACTTTTCTCTAAATAAAACAAATTCTATTTCTGAAATATACGATTTAATAATTTAATTTTTAAAACATTGTGACAGGTTAGGCATGACATATACTGGGGAAAAAAGCCACTGTACTGAAAGCTAGGGCTTGCGGAGAGCAGGAGAAATGTCTTCCCTGTGGACGAGAATACCAGCTGGTTATCCAGTATCAAAGGGTCAGTCTGAAAACATGTGTATTAAGTAATAGTATAGAATACAGTATATATTAAATATACATTTATATACATATAGAACATATAGGTATATAATAAAATAGTATATAAGATGAGATGGTTACATTTATAACTATATATGCATATGCATATACATATATGCCTGTAACAACAATGAAAAAAGAGGCCATGAATTTGAAAGAGCAAGAAGAGGTAGGTATATGTGAAGGTTTGGAGGGAGGAAAGCAAAGGGAGAAATGATGTAATTCTAATATAATTTCAAAAATAAAAGAAAAAAATGTACTATACCAAGGTATATGGTTTATTCAATAAATAGACCCAAACACTAAGAATTCCAAACACTAAAAGCAGCATTTTAATTAGATAACCCCCAAATTAGCATTTTTCAGGTTAATATAAAATGGTAAAATATCCAAGAACACAATGTTTGAACTTTTATGACAAATAGCATTATGCTTCTATGACGTTCATTATATTCAGGATTATTCACTAAAGCACTATATGTAACTATATGTACCAGAAAGCTGGAAACAGTCACGTCTGATTTAACAATAAACTAGATGGGAGGGGTGTAAACACCACACACACAGGCTTATTTAAAAAAAAAAAACCAAGGACATCCTATACATGCCAATATAAGATTAATTTCCAGATTATAGACTTTTTAAAACTACTCTTAAACATAAAAAAGCAAGGTGTAGAAAAACCATACAGGGAACCAGAGATGTAGCTTAGTGGTTGAGAGTGCTGGCTGCCTTCAGGGAACCCAGGCTCGATTCCCAGAAGCCACGCGGCGGCTCACAACCTTTAGTAACTCCAGTCCAAGAGGATCTGACATCCTCTTCTGGACTCTGTGGGCAATGCACACAAATGATGCACACACACACACACACACACACATGCAAAAAACAGCCATGCACACGTGTGTTTGTGTGATAAATTTTTAAAAAGAGAAAAATAAACATGTATATTAAGTCTTATATAATATAAAAGAGTATAATAAGAGGTTCAAAAGACAAAGAACCACATGCTTGAGTTTAGGTGAGAAGACAAGACAATAAAAGAACTGATAAAGCAGTTCATTGTAGGAGTGGCTGCAGCGCAGGCAGGCTCAACACAAAGGAGCTTTGTTTCAGGGTGTTTTTTGTTGTTGGTGTTGTTTTTTTTGTTTAGAATCAAAATGATCTGGTTTATTTAAAGTCATCTTATATTTGTGAATATAAACACCACTTTGTGTTTTAACAGTCCTGGGCCAGTGGCCCCTACTGACTGACTGACATGCTCACATTTTCCCTCTAAACCACCAACCATCATCCTTCTGTTCCCTCTCAAGTTTGGCAGGTAGAGAATGAGAGCAGCAATTCTTACCTAAACAGAGGTCAGGCAGCAAGTGATAAGCAGCAGAAACTAAACCCAAAACCAACACATACATAAGAATAGAAATATATTAGTTTCTCATATAGCATAAATTTCAAAAATCAAGATGGTCAAAAATCAAGATGTTTCAAAAATCGAATTCTAGAATCTTAGCGGGGATAGGGTGGGAACACTAGTAGTGTTTTCCAACAGACTGACTGTTTCAGCATTTACAAGACAGTAAACTCAGGTCTGAACTCAGTACATAGTTGAAATCAGAAAGATCTGAAAAAAAAAGCTTATAAATCAAAATTTCGTGGGCAATTAATGTTGTTTTCTTTACTAATGGCATTCTTTACTAAGGATTTTACCAGTGCTTTTGAAAATAAATAGCTGTGCTGAGGATATGAAAGTTCTAAATTACAAAATATAAATTACAAAGCTACAGTGATCCAAATAGTAAAATATGAGCATAAGGTTCTGAGGGAACTCAGAAACGAGCCCTCGTGTGTATTTTAAATGACTGACAAGGGTCCCAAAATGAACCAAACAGAAGAAACAGATGATGAGAACTGAATATTCACATGGGAAAATGAATTTTTTTTTTTTTTTTTGAGACAGGGCTCTGTGTAGCCCTCGCTGTCCTGGAACTCAGAAATCTGTCTGCCTCTGCCTCTGCCTCTGCCTCCCAAGTGCTGGATTAAAGGCGTGTGCCACCACTGCCAGAGGGAAATGAATTCTTATAACAAATAACTAAAAATAGGTTTAAGACCAGAAACTACAAAACTACTAGAGGAAAACACAAGAAGTTATGACAAGATTTCACACTAATTTTCCTCCTCCTACTTTCCTCCTCACCTCTAACAGAGCCTTACAGTATAAGCCAGGCAGATCTAGAACTTATCAACTCACAGTACTCCCATGGCCAAAGCCTCCCCATGACCAAGAGCACCAAAACAAACAGCTTCTGCCCAGCAAAGGAAGCGATGAGCATCGTGAAAGAAAACGGAGGAAAATGCAAGGCATATGTGTAATAAGAGGGTACTATCAACAATGTGAGCACTACAGTTCAAGAACAACCCCTACTAAGAAGTCCAATTTACAAGCCTGCAGAGATCTTGAAGCATTTCTCAAAGGAAACATAAATAACCAATAAGCATATAAAAAGATGCTCAACATCAATAATCATCAGAGACTATAAATTAAACCACAATCAGACCTAACTTTCCTCCTGTTAAGATGGTCACTAGCTCCCAAAAAACCTAAGTAAAAGTGTACTGCTGAACGTCAATTAGTATGGCAGTTCCTCAAAGCACTACAAATCCTATTACTACTGCTGCTGCTGCTGCTGCTGCTGCTACTGCTACTACTACTACTGCTACTACTACGAATCATGATGATGATGATGATGATGATGATGATGATGATGATGATGATGATAATTAAATTATCCAACCTGGGTTAATGCCCATAAGAAAATGAAAATGGAATCCTGAAGAGCTGTTACCCACACTTAGTGAAACATTGTTTAGAATAATCAATAGAAGCAACCCAAATGTTCTTATACTGATGAATAAGTTTTTAAAAATATGGCAGACACAGTGGAATATTATATAATATTGTATTAAAATACTATAAAACAAAATCTTTTTATAAGCTAATGACAGATGAATCTTGAAGACATGGTAAATGAAGTAAGCAAGTTACAAAAGACACAGCAGGAAACAATTCAAGAGGTATCTAAAATACTCAAGCTCTCGGAACAGAAAGTAGACATGGTTGTTGTCAGTGCTGGGGGTGGGGCGGTAATGAGCAATTATTATTCAAACGATACAGAAGCTTAGTTTTACCAAATGGAATAGAAGTTCCAGAGATCCTTTGTATAAAAATATGTATATAGCTAATAATATGTACTGAAGGTCATTAAGGTAAATTTATGCTCTGCCATTCTTTACTACAATGAAAAGGTAAGCAAAAAGCCAACAATCAGCCAGAACCATGTCATAACTGGTAAAGCCACATTAAGGTGCTTTCTACAAAGTAATTAGGCTGTGTCCCCTAAACACGTCATTGGCATGAAGCAAAAGAAAACTTACGAATAATCTGAAGAGCTATGACAGATAACGAAAAACATTTTTTGGATTTTCCTTTACTATAAAGATTTTATACAAAGAGCTATTAAGTTATACACAAGGTCAAAGAGATTAATTATATTATACCAAAGACAGTTTGTTCATTTTGATAGCCATGCTGTGGTTAAAAGAGAAAATGCCATTGTTTCTAAGAAACATACACTGAGGTATTCGTACGTAAAGGAAGGAGAATGACAGAAGAATAGAGAAAACTGGAGAAAAAGCAATAAATACTGCTAACTCTACATTTACTGAAGCATGGAGAAGGTCTAAAGAATTCTTATGCCATTCTGCCAACTTTCCCTTGATTTGGAAGTAATGCCAAGTTTTAGGAATTTAATTTAAATTTTATCAAAATAAAAAGTTCTCAGAAAGTATGTTTAGGTACCATTTTCTCTCACTACTAATTTCATTTTCTAATATAAACGCAAGACCATTTAAACATACAGATACCAAATATAACTAAAGGTTGTTTTATAGCCCCCAAATAGAAAATTCATAAATATTGCAATCTGTTTCTTTTCAAGTCTGAACTAAATACTACTAGTAATCAAAGAGATGTAAATTGTTTTCTGCTCCCAGTCCTAGTAACTGTGACAAGGCATAGTTCAGGACCTCAGAAGAGGAGGCTCATGTGTAGCTGAGGTCTCAACCTAATAACAGCCACATTCTCTTTGAAAAACAAACAAGCAAAAACTAAACCAACCCGACTAATTCTAGAACCTTCAAAAATGGTCCCCATAGTCTATTATCTTCATACGTAATATAACATTTTGGCCAAGTATTCCTGCTCTAGTATTATCAATGCCTAAAAATTCACTAAATGCTTCTAGAAAGAACAGCAAAGTAATTGCTAGTTGCTATAAAGAAAATTAAATTCTTGGCTAAATGTTAATGAAAGCTGTATTTTCTTTGTATGAACAAAATTGAACTAATAAATAGTGAGCAAACTTACAAACAAATAAACTTGACTAGTGTAGTGATACATTCTGAAATCCCAGTCCTCAAGGCAAGGGTCAGAGGCAGGTTACTGCTTAACTGAGGCTACCCTGGGTTACAGTGAGTTCCATTCAGAGCTACAGAACAAGACCTTGTTCCAAACCCAATAAACCAAAACCTAAAGCAACTAAAATAAATATGTATATGCACACATGCATACCTTGTCAGACCACTTGAATTGAAGTAAAAATGAAAATGATCCTATTTAAAATTAAAATTGATTTTAAAGGTAAATAAGTTGCACATATATTCTAAAGAAAATACTTGAGAAACCATTCTCTGCAAGCACCTTCAGGATAGAATATAAACTATAAAAGACCCGTGTATATAATCTCAGCATGAGGGATAGCAGGGATATTATAAGTTCAGAGTTATAGCAGACCCAAGAGGAAGACAACAAAGAAAGAAGGCATGAAGAAAGAAGGAAGGAGGGAAAAGAAAGAATGGGGAGGAAAAAGAACAAACAGCAAAAAAGAAAAAAGAATCTTTAAAACCAAATAATACCAAAGCTGAATAAACTCCATTAAGCCAGGAGGCAAATATTTATAATTACTGAAGGCATCTTAAACACAAACCATAAAAAATTCCACAAGTTTTTGACTTTTCTAAGTCTCTAGCCATCACAGAAGACAAAAGAGCAAACACAAGCAGTGCTGGTTACCATCACCTGCAGACTACATCTATGTTTTAATAAGAGGAAACAAAGTCTAAGGATTGCCAGAGAAAACCAGAAACCAATTACATGCATAACTTCAGGTTTCCAGGTAAGGAACTGAAAACTTGACACTTTATCTTAATAACACATGAAAAGGTAAACAAACAAAACTAACAAGGCCATAGTTTAAGTCATTGTCACCAAAACTGAAGAGACAGACAGGTGAGTTCAGAGACACGAGAACTGATTTAGGAGGTGTGTGCCAAACTTAAGTGTGCTTAAGCTGTGACTAAAGGTGGACAAGTCTAAGTCCAGGCCCCAGTCCCCAGCCATGGGGGTACTGCACACAGTTTTTTCTTTCACCTTCAGTATGTGAGTAAGTCTTCAGCAAATACAGGGTCCCTCAGTGCTTCTGGTGGGAGAGGAAAGTGAAGCATTTTGAAATACACCACAACGTTTAGTTCTTAGCAAATGCTGCACATGAGTTACTTCACCAGAGCCTAATCTGCTGATGTTTTATCATAAAACTCTGATTGGGTGGAAGAGAAAAAAACAATTCTAGAGGCTTGGTGGGCACGGAACCATTACTTGCCCCATCAAAAGGACAATAAGTGGGGGTTGGGGGTAGAGAAAAATAAAAACCATGAGAAGCACTGAACTTGAGATACACAGGCTCACCAGAAGATAAATCTGTCTGTCTGATTTTTTACTATTAACTAACTACTCCCCCATTTATATCATTCAAGTCTTCTTTGCTGCAGTTCACTTTGCCTAATACCTCACATCTAAAGAGAGATTTAGTAAGCACCACAATCAGATCTAGGACCTGATAGGAATGGCAGCAATTTGACAACATGCAAGGCAGATGAATAATGTAAGTTGAATACCAGGAATCCTAGAAAAGAAAATCTAAAGGAATGACAAGATCAAAATTACTAGCAACAAAAAGTGGTACTGGAGGTTTCTTAGACTGGAGCAGATTAAGGAAGAGTCTCTAGGGTGGGCCCAGTGATTAACATTTGTTATCCCAGCTCTGAGGAGGCTAAGGGAAATGACTCTTAAGTCTGAGGCCAGCTGGGCTTCAAAGCCTGGCCCTGTCTCAAAAATCCAAAATAAATACTAGAACTCACAACACATTAAAAAGGATAAAAGCCAAAGACTTGAAACTACAGGTCGCCCACAAGTTGTCCTTTAGCAGCAGCACACAAACTGAGTGTGGCATGTGCAGAAGCATGCACACGAGTATGCACAAACACTATACATACATACTTACACACATACACACATACACATACATACATACATACATACATACACACACAGCAAAAAGCCAGAAGGAGAAAGTGGATCTACAGTGATCCAAAGATAAAAATTACACTCAATAGTGTTAAAAATGCAAGCAAAGAGAATAAACTGAAATATCTGAAATGTTGAAAAACCAAAATAGAATCCAAAGAGTGCACAATCTTTGAAATAATCCTCCCAAAATAAAGAAAGAAAATGTTCACAGACAAAATCTGAGGTGTTTGCTGCCACACACTTGACTTGCATGAAATTTCAAAGTCCACCAGAGAAAGAAAATGTCATGGATAAAAAATCTAATATGTATAAAGGAAGACCAGAAAATAAGTAAACAAGGGCAAAACAAAACTGATTTTTCTTATTCCTAATTACCTAACAGTAAAAAGATAATAATTTGTTTAAAACAATAGTGATGACAACATATTATGCACACATGTGATCTTTCATGTGATGATTCAGTCAGCTGTGAACTACATACAACAGTAGTTCTATATGATTATGACATCTAAAAACATTTCCATCCCTTACGCGTTTGTGGGTGACGCTAATATGAGTCATACTGTGTTGCTAGTCATATAAGAAACCCCGCACATCCAATTATGTACATCATGTAATATCTGACAATCAATGACTGTATGTGGTCTATGTATTCATATAGAATATATCACACTCTCACTATATTGTTCACGTTTATGAAATAGGATCTCACTAGATTCCTCAGGATGGTCTGGAATGTTCAGGCTCAAGTGACCCTGTCCTCAGTCTCTTGCATAGCTGAAACATGCTACTGTGCTCAACACTATACTACAGCTTTTATCATTAGAGCACACTCTACACACACACACACACACACACACACACACACATGTAAAACATTCACATATTCATGTATATAGCACAATACATATTTAAAACAAAGTTATTAATTGCCATGTGTTGGTTATCTTTAAGAAATGAGTCACTGATTTTCTTCTGCAATTAACACTATAAATTTTTCTTCCACTATCTGTATGTGCATGCCACTGAGCGCATGTGAAAGTCAGAGGCTAATTCTTAGGAGTGAGTTCTCTCCCCCCACCATGTAGAAGCCCAGAAACTGAACCAGGTCAAGCTTGGTGGCCAAGCCCGTTCACACCCACACACCTCTCAGTCTGTGTATGGTCCTAAGATCTGAGTACAACTATGCACACGCACTGGAGTGAGAACAATTTTCTTACTTGTTTCTCTTCCCTTTGAGGATACACTCAACAAACCTCTTCTCTAGTTTTTCACACTATTACTTGTTCCTTTGACATACTGAGAATGGGTGACCAAACCTAGCTTATTGGGGCTGAGAGTGTCTAGGCTTATACCCTAAATACCTGGGAATAGTATGAGAAACAAATGGCCTAGTATAACTAAAACTTATAACACTAAACAAAGTCTGGACATAGCTCAGTTAATATTAGCTATTTCACTATATAAGAAGAAAAGTTTAGTTTCCTAGTAAAATTCTAAGAAATAACCCCCCCTCCCTGAAGCTCTGGGGGACTGGACCATCAACCAAAGAGTGCACATGGAAGGACCCATGACTTCAGCCCCAGATGTAGCAGAGGATGGCTTTGTTGGCCTCAGTGGGAGGAGGGGCCCTTGGGGCTGAGTGTGTTCGATGCCCCAGTGTAGGAGAATGCCAGGGCGGGAAGATGGGAGTTCATGGGTAGGTGGGAGAGCATCCTCATAGAAGTAGGGGAAGTGGGGAGGGGCTAGGGGATTTCTGAAGGGGAGACCGGGAAAGGGGAAAACATTTGAAATGTAAATAAAGAAAATATCCAATTTAAAAAAATTTAAAAAAAGAAAAAAGGAAAAAAGAATAAAACAAAACAAAAAAGAAATAAAAAAAAAGCCCTTAAAAAGTCTAAGAAATAAGCATTTTTCACAAAAGTTTAGAGCAGAGAACTTTTTTTGCCGGGGGTGGGGGGGGTGGGGGAGTGGGGGGGTGGCGCCCTGGGGGGTGGGGGGTCAGGTTGGGGTGTGGAGATAAGGTTTCTCTGTGCAGCCTGGTTATCCTGGAACTTGCTTTGTAGATCAGGCTGTCCTTGAACTCATCGAGATCCACCTGCCTCTAACCCCAAGTGCTGGGATTAAAAGCATGTGCTGCCACCACCACCCAATGGCAGAGAACATTACTTATAGATAGGTAGCCCACACAAGTGTAAGGCAGGAAAGCATATTTCCCTCAGATGTTGTGCAAGCTAGGAATCTAAGATGTAGACTGTGCCAACTTCCAAGGTAGCACAGCATCACTCCAACGTCTTCAGGAAAGATGGTAGTTGCTAGATGAATGTGCTAAAGGTCTATTCCTGGTAACTCCTACTAACACAAGCAGATATGCTATATCTTTCTACAGTATATTCTGTAGGAAGACACACGAGGGGGTTCTAAGTGTTTTTAAGTCAACAACAATACTGCCACCACCCGTATCCGGCTCCCTGGCCCGTCTCATGCTCAGTGTTCTGCCATTCATTAGTTCTCTGCCCAGTCCCAACAGCTGTATGCACCACCCTTTCTATCACTAGGTAACATGCTTTCTACAGCCAACCTCACTTTTTAATGTTTTATACATTTTAACAGCCATAAAACATTAGAGTGGTTTTACTTTCTCTCTGACTGCTTTATCCATGACAGTCTGTTATATTTGAATCTAGGTGATAGTGAATCCTTTCCCCTCCTTTTAAATACCAGACATACAAATTACTGAGGACAAAGGAGCATGCATTCTCCTTGAACTCAAGACTTTTCATATCTCCACCAAAATGAACAAGGGATTGATTACTTTGTTTTTCCCAAAATACCTTCAATGAGTAGCATCTCCTAAGGGCAGGAACACTACTCCCTACTGAACTAGCACCCATCCAGATACTGCTCTGCCACTTCTATCTACCTCAGATTAGACCCAGGAGGTGGTGGGAGTCACTGAATAACCTGAGGGAAAAATTTTTAGAATCAGCTGATCTGAACTGCAGTTGTTGTCTGTGTCTGGCCTTGCTCAGTATCTCAGTCATTCTAAACACCAAGTTAATCTGGAAAGTGCCACAAATTGGATACAATCTGCCTCTAACTGATTTTTCTAGTGCTTATTTTAATAAGGGATATCATTTCATTCATACAACCTATATATAGCTTGATTTCTTGACAAATAGTGGCTGGGAGGGAATGGAAGGGAGGGGAGGGGAGGGAGGGGAAAAAGGGAGACAGGGAAGGGAACAGAGGATGGGGGAGGATGGGAGAAGGGAGGGAAATGAGGAGGGAGAGGGGAAGGGAAGAGAGGAGAAGGGAGGGAGAAGGGGAGGGGTGAGGGAGAAGGGAAGAAGGGGAAGGGGAGGAAGAAGGGGAGAGGGGAGGGAGAAGGGGAGAGGAGAGGGAGAAGAGGGAGGGGAGGAGAAGGGGGGAGGGAAAAGGGGAGGGGGAGAGGGGGGGAGAAGGGGAGGGGGAGAAGGAGGGAGAAGGGAAGAGGGAGGCCCCAGAAAAACATTCTTTCTGTCAAGTTAATTCTAGTTTAGTGCAGAAATACAACAAAGCTCAGCAACTGCCTTGGACTTTTCTCTCAGTCAAAGTGCACTTGGATCAGTCCAAACTCTTTTCAATATAATTATGCTTGTCCCTGTCTCAAGGAAAAGGGTCCATGACCAGTTTTGTTCATTGAGGAAAACACTGAAGAATATTGCATGGTTAACAAAGTAAAATTAGATGTTAGGCTGACACGTATTTTACTCATTGAAAATATGAACAACATGAAAGCTCACTTTATACTGAGTGTTAAATTTCCCTTTTTTCCATGTAGAATGGAAGTGGTCAGCTTACCAGACAGCCTGCACCAAGCAGACTGAAGTGAAAAGCCTGTCCACACACCTATCTTCTCTGCCTCAGGATCTCAGGAACAGATTACAACAACTCAATCCTTTTTGAGTGTGTTTTCAACCTGACAGGTAACAAAAAGCTACTTCACCAATTCTTTGTCCTGAACTCTACTCTCCTAGTTCAGCAGGGAAGGTAATCTATAGATACATATTTTCAGATTGTGATGGTGTGTATAGCTTGGCCCAGGGAGTAGTGCTATTAGGAGGTGTGGCTTTGTTGGAGTAGATGTGGCCTTGTTGGAGTAGGTATGTCACTGTGGGTGTGGGTTTTGAGATCCTAATTCTAGCTGCCTAGAAGCCAGTCTTCTCCTAGCTGTCTTTGGAACAACAGGTGGAATTCTCAGCTCCTCCAGTTCCATGTCTGCCTGTGGGCTACCATGCTCCTGCCTTGATGATAATGGACTGAACCTCTGAGACTGTTAGCCAGCACCAATTAAATGTTCTTTATAAGAGTTGCCTTGGTCATGGTGTCTGTTCACAGCTGTAAAACCCAAACTATGACAGAAGTAACGCTAAGACACAGCATAATAGGAGATGAACCTTCCTTCTAAACCAAGAAACAGAGTCTTGCTACCAAGAACCATTCTACTGGCTGCAAAAGTAGATGCAAGTAATGTAATGCAACACTTCAAATTTATTCATGGTCTAAAATTCTGAAACTTAATAACAATAAAATATTTTCCCATTAAATAGGAAGGGTAATGGGAAATTAAATAACTGACTGAAAGTAACCACTACTGTTCATAAGGGGATCTGAATTTAATTAACGTATTTGAAGACCAAAAGGAATACCCTTATGTGTTTTGAGTAAATTCTCAGAATACCAGCTCAGTGACTATAGAAAACAGACACTGAAAAGGACAGGAATAAACAAGATATCTCACATCCAGACTTATTCCACTTTCAGCATCTTGGAGGTAGGGGGTTGGGAGTCAATCCTAGGAGTCAAACCCAGGGCTTTGTATACGCTAGACAAATGTTCTACCACTAACCTTTATTTCTGGCTTTTGCTTTTATGAGATGGAATCTTACTATGTAGCTAAGACTGGCCTTGAACTCACAACCTTCCTGACTCTACTTCCCATATGGTGGTATTATAGGAATGTGTGGTCAAACCTGATCCACACCCAATCCCTCTATTCTAAACTAGCATTGCTGCCAATTAAGAACACTCACTTTTCAATTTCTAACTTGGATACCATAGAATAAGTCTTCAGATTCCACTGTATGTGTTAATAACTTTAGTCTTATATTTAACTCAGTATATAATTTTTATGTTCTGCAAAATGACTGACTGAGAATGATCATGATTTGTATGTACTTATTTTTAATTTTCAATTCATTTACTCACTTATTCAACAACATTTCATTGTAACCATAATCATGTTACATAGTATACTAGGTAAGGAGATTTAGATTTTTTAAATGGGATCTTAGATCTCAATGTGCTTTATGGCTTAGAAAGACATCAGAAGGGGGCTTTAAAGCGAAAAGAACTAAGAATTTTACTGAACGAAGTCAGGAAACACTCCAAAAAGCCATCCCAAGAACAAGACTTATCTTAAAGATAAGTGTAGAATGATTAAGAAGGTACAAGCAAATAAGGTATAAAAAGCCAGTTTTAGAGAGTTCACTACTCTTATAGCTTAAAGCGCAAAAAGCTAGAGAAACTAGAAAACCAGAATTTGCTGTGACTGCAGTTTTTGACTACAGTGGGTAATGATATACTGTAGTGAATGTAATAGGCTCCTAATGAGCTTAGAATGCAGAGGAGGAAAAGGGGGAAAGACACCCAATTTTAATTCAGTTCAGTACAGTTGGCATTATAATGCAGAGCCAAGCATGGCTGGTGAGACACAAAGAAAGGATAAAACTTTTATCATATATAACAAAGAGGTGCAGAGACATGTTTCAATGGGTAAGCACAATTGTAGGAGGGCATATGACTGACTCAACTCTAAGTAAGTTCTATCCCAACAGCCTTTACTCTTCCTCCAGCCAAAACAAACCCATACCACAGAAGATTTTAATCAATGTCTAATAATGTAGTTTTTTGTCCTTAGAAAGGTAAATGATCGGAAACTTAGAAATCTTCAGTAAAAAAAAAAAAAAAGAAAAAAGAAAAAAAATTAGTGGCATTTTCTAAAATTCCTTGTATTTACAGGGTTTGTAGGATGTTGTGTTTTAAATTTAAGACTTTCTTTTAAAAAATCTAATTAAAAAATAAACTAGAGAGTTCCTAACCTTAAATACAATTGGTCTATAAGGTGAGCAAACTGTGGACTATCAATGATAAAAACTTACATATAAGCTTAAAATGACAGGTTATAGACACAAAACCTTAATATTTGAAAAGGCAGAATATAAAACTACATGTATAATATGAAATATAATACAGAACATACTACAGATTAACAAACAGAATAAAGTAAAGGTCACAGTAAGAGCCATGCTTGTTGAACGGGGCTGATTCAAAGGTGTTACAGCTAGTTTTGGCTTCTTATTTCCTAAGAAAAATTTATAATTAGGCTTGCTAAACACAAAACAAATGTTTCTTTGGCTTGGAAAAATGTTTAAGTGAAAATCTGTCTCCTTCCTCACTGATATTAAAATAAAGGCAAATTCAATACACTGAAAGAATTCAAAGTCAAAGATAAAACAAATCATATAAGTAATGTTTGCAAATATACTGATTCCCCAAACAGGTCAGTGGTGGAGTCGCACAGTACTTGCCTAGGTCTGTCCCATCCTGAGTATAGCAAAAAACAAAACAAAAGGAGGTTTCTGGAAAATGTGTTTTTCACAACAGGGCTTAATTTTTAGTATCATTTGAAAGCAATCAGTCAACATGCATATAAAAGCTTCAGTCAGGAACAACAGGAATTGAAGATGAAAACTCAATTCAAAGATAAGAAAACAAAGATGGACATCTTAGGATCAAAATCTTAAGTAAGCCGATGTTTCAGGATTACCCAGGAAACTTCGTTAGGATGTAATCCAGGGTAGAGCACATGCCAGGCATTAACAAACACCAGACCTAAATGCTTAGTGCTTTCAAATGTGCATTTCCAGTTGCATGCCCAGGCCAGTCAGAGGGAAGTACTTCCTGAGTTCCCCAAAGCCCTGAATCTCATCTTAACAAGTCACTCAACCTGTTTGGAGTTCTGTAGGCTTTCTGTATATTCATGGGCATCTCTCTCTTTAGATTAGGGAAGTTTTCTTCCATAATTTTGCTGGCCCTTTAAGTTGTAAATCTTCACTCTCATCTATGCCTATAATCCTTAGATTTGGTCTTCTCATTGTGTCCTGGATTTCCTGGATGTTTTGGGTTACAAGCTTTTTGCATTTTGCATTTTCTTTGACTGTTGAGTCAATGGTTTCTATGGTACCTTCAGCATCTGAGATTCTTTCTTCTATCTCTTGTATTCTCTTGTTGATATTTGCATCTATGGCCCCTGATTTCTTCTCAAGGTGTTCTATCTCCAAAGTTGTCTCCCTTTGCGATTATTTTAGTTGTTTCTACTTCCGTTTTTAGATCCTGGATGGTTTTGCTCACCTCCTTCACTTGGCTTGTTTGTGTTTTCCTGTAATTCTTTTTTTTTTTTTTTTTTTCCAAGACAGGGTTTCTCTGTATAGCCCTGGCTGTCCTGGAACTCACTCTGTAGACCAGGCTGGCCTCGAACTCAGAAATCCGCCTGCCTCTGCCTCCCAGAGTGCTGGGATTACAGGCATGCACCAACACCGCCCCACTGTTTTCCTGTAATGCTTTAAGAGATTTTTGTGTTTCCTCTTTCATGACTTCTGCCTGTTGACCAAAGTTCTCCTGTATTTCTTTAAGTGATTTTTGCATTTCCTCCTTATTAGCTTCTATCTTTTGACCTATATTCTCCTGAATTTCTTTAAAAGATTTTTGTGTTTCCTTTGTAAGGGCTGCTAACTTTTGATCCCCTTTTCTCCTGAATTTAAGAGATTTATTTATGACATTCATGTGTTCCTCTAACAGCATCATGACCAGTGATTTTAAATCCAAATCTTGTTTTTCTGGTGTGTTGGGGTATCCAAGACCTGCTGTTGTTGGAGAATTGGATTCAGATGCTGCCATATTGCCTTTGTTTCTGTTAGTAACGTTCCTATGTTTGCCTTTTGCCATCTAGTTCTCAGTGGTGTTAGTTGGTCTTGTTGTCACTGGCTGGTGCTTTCACCCTCCTGTGAGCCTGTAAGGCTATTTCTGCAACACTGGATGACTGGGTTTCTCCTGGCACAGGTTGCTGATGTGCTGCCCTCCTCTTGTGTGCAGTTGGAGCCCTGTTGTGTCTTACCCCAGGCAATGTTATACTTGGATTGTCTCAGTGAACCTGGTGCTCCCTGCCTGCTCTGTCATGGAGCAAAGATGGCGACAGGGAGTCACTCCAAGTGCTGATCACCACCTAGGGCACAGGACCCACAACCAGCTGGCACACAGATGAACCGCCGATCTGCCCAGGTTCTGGGTGCAGGCAGACCCCTGGCGGTTTGTGCCCCCAGAGATCTTAAACTCGCGATATCTCAGTACCTGATGCTTTTAGAATTTAAAAAAAAAAATGAAGGCACAACATACCCAAATCTATAGGACACAATGAAAGCAGTGTTAAGAGGAAAACTCATAGCCCTGAGTGCCTCCAAAAAGAAACTGGAGAGAGCATACACTAGATAGAAGCTTAAAGGCACAACTGAAAACCCTGGAACAAAAAGAAGCTAATTCACCCAGGAAGAGAAGAAGACAGGAAATCATCAAACTCAGGGCTGAAATCAATCAAGTAGAAACTAAGAGAACCATACAAAGAATCAACAAAACCAGGAGCTGGTTCTTTGAAAAAAAATCAACAAGACAGATAAATCCTTAGCCAGACTAACCAAAGGGCACAGAGACAGTATCAAAACTAACAAAACTAGAAATGAAAAGGGAGATATAACAACATAAACTGAGGAAATTAAAAAAAAATATATCAGATCCTACTACAAAAGCCTATACTCAACACAACTGGAGAATCTGGAGAAAATGGACAATTTCTTAGACAGATACCAAATACCAAAATTAAATGAGGATCAAATAGATCATCTAAACAGTCCCATAACCCCTAAAGAAATAGAAGGGGTCATAAAAGCCTTCCAACCAAAAAAAGCAGAGGACCAGATGGTTTTAGTGCAGAATTCTGTCAGACCTTCAACAAGACCTAACACCAATACTCTTCAAACTATTTCACAAAAAAGAAACAGAAGGAACACTACCCAACTCGTTCTACGAAACCACAATTATGCTGATACCAAAAACATACAAAGATCCAACAAAGAAAGAGAACTTCATAGCGTATGCTCTAAGATCAAGAATTGACAAATGGAACCTCATAAAATTACAAAGTTTCGGTAAGGCAAAGGACACCATCAAGAGGACAAATCGGCAACCAACAAATTGGGAAAAGATCTTCACCAATCCTACATCAGATAGAGGGCTAATATCCAATATATATAAAGAACTCAAGAAGTTAGACTCCAGAAAACCAAACAACCCTATTAAAAAATGGGGTACAGAGTTAAACAGAGAATTCTCACCTGAAGAACTTCGGATGGCGGAGAAGCATCTTAAAAAATGCTCAACTTCATTAGTCATTAGGGAAATGCAAATCAAAACAACCCTGAGATTTCACCTTACACCAGTCAGAATGGCTAAGATTAAAAATTCAGAGATAGCAGGTGTTGGAGAGGGTGTGGAGAAAGAGGAACACTCCTCCACTGCTGGTGGGGTTGCAAATTGGTACAACCACTCTGGAAATCAGTCTGGCAGTTCCTCCGAAAACTGGGCACCTCACTTCCAGAAGATCCTGCTATACCACTCCTGGGCATATATACCCAGAGGATTCCCCACCATGTAATAAGGATACATGCTCTACTATGTTCATAGAGCCCTATTTATAATTGCCAGAAGCTGGAAAGAACCCAGGTATCCCTCAACAGAAGAGTGGATGCAAAAAATGTGGTATATCTACACAATGGAGTACTATTCAGCCATTAGAAACAATGAATTCATGAAATTCTTAGGCAAATGGATGGAGCTAGAGAACATACTAAGTGAGGTAACCCAGACTCAAAAGGTGAATCATGGTATGCACTCACTAGTAAGTGGATATTAACCTAGAAAACTGGAATACCCAAAACATAATCCACACATCAAATGAGGTACAAGAAGAAAGGAGGAGTGGCCCCTTGTTCTGGAAAGACTCAGTGAAGCAGTATTCGGCAAAACCAGAATGGGGAAGTGGGAAGGGGTGGGTGGGAGGACAGGGGAAGAGAAGGGGGCTTACGGGATTTTCGGGGAGTGGGTGGCTAGAAAAGGGGAAATCATTTGAAATGTAAATAAGAAAATAAAAAAGAAAAAAAAAAGAAAGAGAACTTCAGGCCAATTTCCCTTATGAATATCGATGCAAAAACACTCAATAAAATTCTTGCCCACCAAATCCAAGAACACATTAAAACAATCATCCACCATAATCAAGTAGGCTTCATCCCAGGGATGCAGGGATGGTTCAATTTATGAAAATCCATCAATGCTATCCACTACATAAACAAACTCAAAGAAAAAACCACATGGTCATTTCATTAGATGCTGAAAAAGCATTTGACAAAATTCAGCATCCTTTCATGCTGAAAGTCTTGGAAAGAACAGGAATTCAAGGCCCATCTCTAAACATAGTAAAAGCAATATACAGCAAACCAGTAGCCAACATCAAACTAAATGGAGAGAAACTTGAAGCAATCCCACTAAAATCTGGGAATAGACAAGGCTGCCCTCTCTCTCCATATCTTTTCAATATAGTACTTGAGGTACTAGCTAGAGCAGTTAGACAACATAAGGAGGTCAAAGGGATACAAATTGGAAGGAAGAAGTCAAACTATCACTATTTGCAGATGATATGATAGTATACTTAAGTGACCCAAAAAACTCTACCAGAGAACTCCTACAGCTGATAAACAACTTCAGCAAAGTGGCAGGTTATAAAATCAACTCAAGCAAATCAGGAGCCTTCCTATACTCAAAGGACAGGCAGACTGAGAAAGAAATTAGGGAAATGACACCCTTCACAATAGTCACAAACAATATAAAGTATCTTGGTGTGACTCTAACCAAACAAGCGAAAGATCTATATGACAAGAACTTCAAGTCTCTGAAGAAGGAAATCGAAGAAGACCTTAGAAAATGGAAAAATCTGCCATGCTCGTGGATTGGCAGGATTAATATAGTTAACATGGCCATCTTGCCAAAAGCAATCTACAGATTCAACTCAATCCCCATCAAAATCCCAACTCAGTTCTTCATAGAGTTAGAAAGAGCAATTCTCAAATTCATCTGGAATAACAAAAAACCCAGAATAGCTAAAACTATTCTCAACAGTAAAAGAACTTCTGGGGGAATCAGTATCCCAGACCTCAAGCAATATTACAGAGCAATAGTGTTAAAAAACTGCATGGTATTGGCCCAGTGACAGGCAAGTGGACCAATGGAATAGAATTGAAGACCCAGAAATGAACCCACACACCTATTGATCTTCTTCGACAACGGAGTTGAAAACATCCAGTGGAAAAAAAAGATAGTCTTTTCAACAAATGGTGCTGGTTCAATTGGAGGTCAGCATGCAGAAGAATGCGAATCGATCCATTCTTATCTCCATGTACTAAGTAAGCTCAACTCCAAATGAATCAAGGACCTCCACATAAAACCTGACATACTGAAACTAATAGAAAAGAAACTGGGGAAGACCCTTGAGGACATGGGCACAAGGGAAAAGTTCCTGAACAGAACACCAATAGCTTATGCTCTAAGATCAAGAATTAACAAATGGAACCTCATAAAATTACAAAGTTTCTGTAAGGCAAAGGACACTGTTAGAAGGACAAAACGGCAACCAACAAATTTGGAAAAGATCTTTACCAACCCTATATCTGATAGAGGGCTAATATCCAATATATATAAAGAACTCAAGAAATTAGACCCCAGAGAACCAAATAACCCTATTAAAAAATGGGGTACAGAGCTAAACAAAAAATTTTCACATGAAGAACTTTGGATGGCTGAGAAGCACCTTAAGAAATGCTCAACATCATTAATCATTAGGGAAATGCAAATCAAAGGAACCCTGAGATTTCACCTCACACCAGTCAGAATGGCTAAGGTTAGAAACTAAGGAGACAGCAGGTGTTGGCGAGGATGTGGAGAAAGAGGAACATTCCTCCACTGCTGGTGGGATTGCAAGATGGTACAATCACTCTGGAAATCAGTCTGGCGGTTCCTCAGAAAACTGGACATGACACTTGCGAGGACCCTGCTATACCTCTCCTGGGCATATACCCAGAGGATTTCCTGGTATGCAATAAGGATACATGCTCCACTATGTTCATAGCAGCCTTATTTATAATAGCCAGAAGCTGGAAAGAACCCAGATGTCCCTCAATGGAGGAATGGATACAGAAAATGTGGTATATTTACACAATGGAATACTACTCAGCAATTAAAAACAATAAATTCATGAAATTCTTAGGCAAATGGTTGGAACTGGGAAATATTATCCTAAGTGAGGTAACCCAATCACAAAAGAATACACATGGAATGCAATCACTGTTAAGTAGGTATTAATTAGCCCAGAAGCTCTGAATTCTCAAGACACAATTAGCATATCAAATGATACCCAAGAAGGAAGGAGAGGGCTCTGGTTCTGAAAAGGCTTGATCCAGCATTGTAGGGGAGTATCAGGACAGAGAAATGGGAGGGGCATGACTGAGAAATGGGCGGAGGGAAGAGGGCTTATGAGACCTATGGGGAGGGGTGAACGGGGAAAGGGGAAAGCATTTGGAATGTAAACAAAGAATATAGAAAAAAAATTAAAAGAAAAAAGAAGTCACTCAATATGGAAAACTCGATGGCAATGTGGAGAAGATATGAAACACTGGCACTCATGTGCAGAATATTAGCAATACGGGAAACAGAATTGTAATAAAGAGCATGACTGCAAGAGACTGAGAACTTGGAATACCCTGGGGCAAGGCAGACTTTGCAGAGAAGACAGAATAGCATCAGGACGGAAATCAGATGGTGGTAAAAATGTTACAATTAGGAAGTCCTCAAAACGATGTTAGCATTGGAGATGGTGACCACTGGTGTACCAACAGTGGGAGGAAAAATTTACAATTTTATAAAACTTAAATGGAAGATGTTTTAAATTTTTCTAAAGATGTAGCCCTACTAGTGAACATAATAGACACCGGTTTTTTAAAAATAAGTCTTATTTGAGTATGGCAAACCATCCTCTTTTTAGTGGTATAATAAACTGTGTTCTAAAAATCTTATATTGTATAAATATTACAGGTCCAAATATTATTAAAACTCAAAGTGATCTCCAAGCTCAAATGAAAATACAAACAAATGTAAATATCTAATGTTTAACATTCTGTTCATCAAAGAATATGAACTAAAAGCTTAAAGCCTCAGATACTACAGAATATTTTCAATGGCTGATAATTTAGAATTACAAACAGAAACAATCAATTAGCACACTTACGCTGAATGTGAATGAACTGTTTGGGCTGTTTAAACTCCCCTTTGTACAAGCGGGTGTAATAGCTGACGTTGCTCTCCGCCTCAGGAACTGGAATGACCATGCTCTCTTTTTTCTCTCTAAATACTTGCTGTGCTGAAATAGCTCGCTGTAAGTGATGTTCCTGGAAAATGTAAAGTAGGCAACGTAAGTTATGTTAGTGATATTAACTCAGTGCATAATGTTATTTAAAAGTTACTTTGTTAATTAATAAATGCAAAATCATTTTAGAATAGTTTCCCTTTGCTAAACCATAGGTTTTTTTCCTGCATACCCAAGAAAGCATTACCATCATTCTCCCTTAATGCCTGCAGCTTAATATCAGCATCCCAAATCTATAACAATTTTAAAGAGTAGAATTTTTAAAAATCATATATACATAATTATAATAAGTATAGACCTTGTGTGGTAAATAAATTGAGGTATTCATCACCACTAACAGATTAAGAAAAAAATAGTCAAGAAAATAAGTTTGTATTATACATTTTAAGTGTTTTCTATACTTGAAACTGAATAACTGAAATAAAGATGAGTATAACAAATCATACAATAACCATGGCAGGAAGTATTTAATATAAAACAAAAAGATCCTATAAAACATATGCAGGTTCTTTCATTCACAGCCTTGGAAATGTCTTAATATACATATTCCACTCGGAGCAGCTTTCCCTTTCAGACAGTAGGCCAGGCCAGGTCAGGCCGCTTCCACAACCATCACCTTTGTAGCAGTAGAAGGTTAAATTCCCCAATGGCTCTGTATCTCTCAACATCTCAATCTCTCACCTTTTGCTCTAGCCACAATGTTTCTTCTGTTTTGAAGTTGTATCCAAATAGCTTACTTTTGAAATTTCTTTAGTTGCATCTATCAGAGAGGCCTTCCTAAAATGCCCTTGTCCATCAGTTCTAGAAAGGCCTTATTTTCCTCCATGCTATTAGTTACATATGATACACTAAGTCTCATTTGTCCTCCACCTGCTAAGCAAAAGTAAGCATAAATATGCAAGTTCTGCTCCTTCTGTAAATTTTTACGTCTCCAAATTGCACAAAACAAAAACTGATATATATTTAATAAATTAAATCTACTAGATTACCAGTAGTTTAGAGAATGAAAAATATATTGCACTCAAGGAAACTTGAGGTGTAAAAATGCTCAGTAACTTATTATGGTCACATAATTCTAAGCATATATGAACTTGTCTATATATGTGCAAAGCCAAATTCTTAATTATATCATTTGTCCAATTTTAATTTTCGAAGTTCTATAAAGCCTAAGAACTTAGATATTAACTTCATTCATGCCTTTGGTCTGGGATCTCCCAGCAACAGCCACACTCACAACCACAGCTCCTCAATGGGCCCAATAACTATGAATGTGACTCAACATGAAACCATTGCCTTACTTAAACATTATGAAACTTTTGATAATTTTTAATGATTGAGTGGTTCTCAACCATGAACTTTGTGAACACCATCATAATGTCATGCAAAATAAATGTAGTATGTTCTCACTATTTGTATGTATACATGGCTTCAGTTTGCAGGTGATGTGCACCTTTTTGGTGTTACATTCCATGCACCATACAATTTACATCATCAGATAAACATGTGCTCATAGTAGCTTGGTAAGTGAGATACATCACCTATCAATAATATTTAGTCTACCATTGTAAGCAATATGTGTTTCATGTTACTCCAAAGTTACAGATGACTATGAGCTACCATGCAGGTAATGGGCATGGAATCCAGTTCTACTGCAAGAGCAACAAGTGTTCTTAACTGCTGAGCTCCTCCAAGTCATTTTTTTAAATACAATGTCAAATACCCCACTAATTTTTATGCTTTAAAAACGACAAATACTTTTATAACTAAAAGCTTTTTAGTTGTATTTTAAAAATATTTTAAATTATATTTTAAAATCATTTTAAAAATCAGAACAGCAATTTTTAAATAAAAATATCATAAGATACGAAATGGAGAAAGAATGCTATCCTAAAAATATTTCAGTCACAACTGGGCGGTGGTGGCGCACGACTTCAATCCCAGCACTTGGGAGGCAGAGGCAGGCGGATTTCTGAGTTTGAGGCCAGCCTGGGCTACAGAGCGAGTCCCATGACAGCCAGGGCTATACAGAGAAACCCTGTCTCGGAAAAAAAATATTAAAAATATTTCAGTCACACACACACACACACAATTATCACTTACAACCAAAATTTCTAAAGAATTCTGATACCATAAATGTTCTGAGAATGTCTTACTGCTTATAATAAAATTAATTAAAGCCTTCAAGAGATTTAGAGATTATCAAATAGTAACAAAATGCTATTCTTCTCTGTAATATACTCAGCAATGAACAAATAATATCCTACTTCTAAATAATAAGGTCTATAGGACCCATGTTTAGATTATTTAAAGTGAAATCTAGCCATATATTTTTTCCTCCTAGGAAATCAAACTCTAGGCCCTATGAATCATCCTCACCCTTCCAAGTCTTCTTTTCTTTAAAGTTCTTTTTATCATTTTTCAAATCCATATACCTTTCTATTCTAAGCCCCTCAGTCTGCCAGGCTTTTGTTTGCTTGTTTTTTTAGGGCTATCATGCTCACAGAGCTTCTCCATCATATTAGAATAAAGGAAGGCCCGCTAGCTACCACCTACTACTGTCTCATTTTCTAAGCTTCATAAACACAACCTCTCATTCTACCAGCATGTCTCTCGCCAAGCATGCTCCCCCAGAATCACAACGCCTACCATCTCCTCTGTATCCTCCTGCCTACCTTCTCCTCTCCGAATCCTGGTCCTCTCCTGAAGACAAACAACTTCTACTTTCCACTCCTCATTACACACACATCTCCAGTCTGCTATTAACAGCTTGTTCCTGGGTTTTATGAAAGGCTTCAGCTTACCAACCTTTCCATTTCCCTATCAGACTCACTCACTGGCCTCCTTCTTTATCCAGGTCTAGAATATACTGTTGAGACTATTTATCTTCTCTCCATTCTTCTGATATTCCATTCCATGTAAAAGCACTGATCAATAACAGGAAGTGCACTAGGCTAATACAAAAATCAGCCTGATGCTACAATAGATAAATTTAAACATTTATTATCAGTCATCCTTCCAAGTGTACCTGTTAAACTGTGATATTATCTTGTCACTTGAAATTTTAGAGTGAATGAGCACAGTCTCTGCTATTAAGAAGCTTATTTGGTAGAAGGGAAATACTCAAGTATGCAATCATGTCTGAACCTGACAAGTACTTCTCTGCTCAATTATTCAAACTACTGTTTCTGGACAACAGGAAAAGATGCCCAAAGAATGCAAATCTAATTTGAGACTTTTAGGGAGACTGATGAATTGACAAAGCAATAAAAGCAATAATTCAGGCAGCAAAAACAACATTAACAAAATGGATAAAGGCCCAGCAACAAACGGAAAGCAGCTTAGGACAGGATTAGTTGCATTTCCAGACTTTCAAAGAACTTTTCTTTACAAGGTAGAACCCAAGCTCACCAATGACATTCTCTCATACATGAATAACTAGTACTGTGCTATAAATTTAGAATGTGTTAGTGATAGAATCTGAGTCAACTGAACAATTCCAAGGATTACATAAAAATAGCACAAATAGCATCCAGGAACTAAGAAGCAAAGCCTTGAATAAGATCATTTCTAATAGTTAAGGCTGGTCATAGAAAGTAAGACACAACAAGCAATGCCTCCCTTTCAGTTACAAAGTCTTCTAGTTCTTAGAGACCATCTACAGTCACAACAATTTTGAGAATCAAACAAGTGATCTCTTCCTAGATAAATTACATGTATATTAGAGAATCAAATTTTAGGACTCTGGTTCCAGTGTTGTTTGTATCCTATTCTCAGAGGACAAGGGCATTTGTTAAAGTAGAGATGAGAAACCACATTCTTATAATATTAACAGTCTGCAGACTTGGGTAATGAGAATCTCTAACATAAATGTCACTTTCCTCCAAGTATAAAACATTTTAAAGTAATAATATAATCAAGTTTTAAAGTAATAAACATTTTAATAGATGAGGGTTTCATGCTAATTCTTAACAAAAATTAAGAAATTTATTAATCTGGTGAGCAAAGGGCCTCCTGCTTGAAATCACTCATTCCCTATTCTATCGCCAATTCTAAATGAAAAATTTAAATTATGCCAGAAATTATTATATTAGCAGAGTTAGCAGATGACAGAGTTGTAGCCAGAAATTAAAAAGGAAGACTTATGACACTCTCCTATTTTAACTAAGAGGCCAAAACTATTTCTAAACATAAACGCTCAGCTATCATTTCCTTCATCAGATTTTGTAGTGAGTGTTCAAAAGGAGGGTGGGACAGGTAGAGAGATAGCTCAGAGGTTAAGGGCACTTCAAGCTCTTATAGAGGACCCACACGTGCACACAACCATGTGGAACGCTAGTTCCAGAAGATTCAATGCCCTCTTTCTGAGGGCACCAAACTGCCATGTGGTATACATACATATATTTGGGCAAAACACTCATAAAATAAACACACATAAAATAAATTGTTAAAAAATTGTTTTAGCAATCAGAACAGGAGCCGGGAAGTGGTGGCACACACCTGTAATCCCAGCACTTGGAAGGCAGAGGCAGGCGGATTTCTGAGTTCGAGGCCAGCCTGGTCTTCGGAGTGAGTTCCAGGACAGCCAGGGCTATACTGAGAAACCATGTCTCAAAAAAACAAAAACAAAACAAAACAAAACAAAACAAAAAACCCAATCAGAACAGGAATAACAGGCTTACTAGAGGCCTGAGCTTCAGGTAATGACTGTAACAAGTCTCAGATTTTAAAGAGAAAGAGGGCACCTCCTGGAAGTAGGTACTGAAATTTTGTCTTTTGGGGACAGAGGGACTAACATGGGTAATGTCAGGTTCTTGTTATATGCTGTACTATACTTTGGTTGGTTACTTGGTCATTCAAAGTAACTAAAATAGTAGCACTACCTGACCTCTCCTTTAAAGGAGCATCCCTGTAGCCTTAGAGATGGCTCAGCAGGTAAAGGGGCCTGACAACAGACTTGATGATCTGAATTTGATATCTGGAACCCTCATGGTAGAAAAATATCTGCTCCCAAAAGTTGTTCTCTGACCTGTACCTTCATGGGTGCGCGCACACACACACACACATTTTCAATAAACTGTAATTTTAAAAATGTAAAAAGTATACTTTCTGGGGTAGCTCAGAGGGTGCAGCACCAGCATACCACACCAAGGGCCCTTTTAACCCAGGCACTAACCAACCCTGAGGGCTGTCATTCCATCCCTGAGGCTTAGAAGTTCAAGGTCATCCAAGTCTGAGCTACCTACTGACATATCCACAACCCTGTTTCCAATCTACCACCACAATGGAAAAGCTAAAAAGGCTGGTGAAATGGCTAAGCAAGGTACATAGCTTTGTCAAGAAACCCAACGACCTCACTCTGAATCCACATGAATATGGAAAGTGAGAACCAATTTCAAAGTTATTTTCTGACTTTCCCAGTAGGACCATACAATATGTACTCACATACACATACCATAAACACATAAAAAGTAAAATTCAAAGATAAAACTGGCTATTACTATAATTACACCTAAATATTTTGTTTTCATAGTGATTATTGTAGATTATTTTCCCTAGTAAACAATGGAATTGCATATAAGCTATGAAAAGCAAACAAATTAAGTAATTTATGACTTTTAGTCATACATAAGTACCACAATCTCTTTCTTTTTTTCCTTTTGGGAAGGTATTAGCTGAGGTTCTATGGCCATCCATGCAATATCAGGACTGAAATTGAAGTCCTATTGAATCTTACAATACCAAACTTATTGGCTTTCAGAATTTACTCCCGGAATGAATTTAAGGAGCTGTACATTAAGTCAAAGGTTATCTGTCAGTTTTAAAACTCCATATGCAACACCAGATTAAAAGCAACTGACAGGCCACTTATACTTTGCTACTATAAAGTTACTAGTAGCAAACTAAGCATCTTATAAGCTACAAAGACAAAGAAAACAGATCAACAGTACCAGACACTAAAGCAAAATTCTAGAAACTAAAATACTCATGCAGAAGACCACAGGACACAAACTCCCAAGGGGGGGTTGGGGGGGATCTCCAAGCCTACCTGACCTACAGAAGATCAAACAATGGCATTTTTAAATAATAACAAGAAAATTGTTTTTAAAAGCCCTAATTAGCCGGGCAGTGGTGACGCACGCCTTTAATCCCAGCACTTGGGAGGCAGAAGCAGGTTGATTTCTATATTTGAGGCCAGCTTGGTCTACAGAGTGAGTTCCAGGACAGCCTAGGGCTACACAGAGAAACCCTGTGGGGGGGGGGGGGGGAGGGAAACCCTAATTAAAAGAATTATACACAATGGGAAAAGTTGACTCTACAAAAATGAAAATGAGAAAACTTAGTATATCTATTCAATAATTTAAAGCCCTAAAAAAATATCATTCAACTCTACCTATACTAATGAATTCCCATCTTTGGAAATACAAAAGATTTAAGAGGGACGGGACCCTGGACTCTTCCTCCATGATTTCGGAGAGCTAAGACCAGGCAACATGTGGGAGTTCTGGAGCTGCTGAGCGGAGGCCCTGAAAGATCATTGCATGGCCATGAAAGTTGTGGTGGAGATTCCAGTTGAAAATGACAGAGCCATGAGACATCTGTCCGCCAAGGAGAGCTAGCACATAGGGAGTCAAATCAGCTCAAGAGCGCTCCAGGACAACATGGCTACACGATGAGCACATTCTTTTTTTTTTTTTTTTTTTTTTTTTTTGAGACAGGGTTTCTCTGTATAGCCCTGGCTGTCCTGGAACTCACTTTGTAGACCAGGCTGGCCTCGAACTCAGAAATCCAACTGCCTCTGCCTCCCAGAGTGCTGGGATTACAGGCGTGCGCCACCACCACCCAGCTTGAGCACATTTCAAAAATTCATTTAAAAAGGATACAGAATATTTTAGTATACATAATACAAATTTAAATGGTCACTAACAAGGAATGAAGTCACACAAATTCTAAGATATAACGGCATTAAATTGAAACTTGATAACAAAGATCTTTATAAATCCATTAAATATTTAGAAACCAAACAATACTCTTCAACTATGGGTCAAAGGGATAAAGAAAGGAAAACAGGCAAATATTGTGAATTAAAAAGAAATCAAAACAAGAACCAGGAGATGCTTAAGGGCAAAAGCATTTCATGCTAAACTGACAGTGTTCAACCCCCAACCTATACTGTGTAAGAAAATAACCAACTGGCAAAAGTTGCCCTTTGACCTCCATACTTGTTCATGTCCACACACACACACATACACACACACAGAGTAATTATATTAAAAAATGTAAAATATCAACAAAGCAACACTTAATGAAGGAAAAAAAAAGATTTTGGGCTAAAGTTCAGTGGGAGAACACTGGGCTAGCAATGTGTAAGGCCCTGGGCTTAGTTCCACCAAAACACAAAAATTAAATAAATAAAATAAACCAATAACTTGAACAACTACCTTAAGAGAGTAGAAAAAAAAAATAGGAAAAGCAGATTGATTTAAGAAATTCCACAAAACTGATGACAATACAGGTCAGAGAGAAAATTAGATACAAACTACCAGTATCAGCGAACATTCCAATCAATTTACTGCCAAGAGATTGGACAATCAACTAACAGGGACAAATTTCTTTTCCCCCCTTCTGGTCCCTCCCACCTTAGATTATATAATATATTCTGATCAGTTTCCCCTCCCCCAGCTCCTTCCAGATTCTCCCCACCTACAGAACTTCACCTCCTCTCCCCCTTCTTTCTTTAGAAAACAGGCAGACAAACACAATTAAAATTGGAAAAAAAAACACAAAAATACCATGTTTGTCTTGTGCTGGCCATCTACTACTGTTAAATGCGGAGTCTGCTCTTAAGTGTGATTAATATAGCCAGTGAAATTGTATTGTTTAAAACTAACTTTTTCCTTTGTGTCAACTGGAGATAGTTTATAGGTTAGGGTTGGGAGCCCATATCCACCGCCCCTCTCAGAGCTGGGACCTAGTCTGTCTTGAGGCTGTGCAGGCCCTGTGCATGCTCCCACAGTCTGCCTGAGTTCAGATGTGCGTCCATCCTACAGTGTCTTGATGAGTTCTCTTGGTGTCATACATACCCTCTGGCTCTTAAAATCCTTCCACCTCTTCACAGAGATCCCAGAGGCCCGAGGAAAGGAGCTTGATTAAAACATCTCATTTATAGGACTAAATGCTCCAAAAATCTTTCAATCTGCACATTGTCAAGTTGTGGATCTCTGTGTTAGTTCAGGGACAGATTTCTTGAAAGAAACAAATTGCTAAAGCTTACACAGGAAGACACAAATAACCTGAGTAACCTTGCAAGCATCGGCATGTTTGAACTATACTTTTAAAACCCACAAAAAGAAAACTCATAGACAAATACTTTACTGGAGAATGTCTTCAAATAAATAGCTAAAGCAAAAACAACAGCAGCTCTATCCAAATTTTGCAAAATTATGAAGAGAAAGGCCTGTCCCCAATTCATTCTATGGAACAGTATTTCTGATACCAAAATGAAAGAAGAACTGGGAAAAAAGAAAATTATACCAAATATCCCCTATATATGTAACCACTCAAAGCAAAAATTGAGCAAATAGAATCCAATAGTGTATTGAAATACCATTACACAAATAAATGTGGTTTATCTCAAGAATGTTAAGAGTTAGGCTGGGTATGGTGTGTGTGTATGTATGCATGCATGTATGTATGTATGTACGTATGTATGTATATGCATACAAAATCCTAGAGGTAAGCCAGACAGTGGTGGCACGCGCCTTTAATCCCAGCATTTGGGAGGCAGAGGCAGGTGGATTTCTGAGTTAGAGGCAGGTGGATTTCTGAGTTCGAGCCAGCCTGATCTACAGAGTGAGTTCCAGGACAGCCAGGGCTACACAGAGAAACCCTGTCTCGAAAAACTAAACCAAACCAAACAAAACAAAACAAAAAACTCCTAGAGGCTACATATTGAAAGCCAGCTTGAGCTACATCAAGACCTTGCCTTGAATCAAACAAACAAGAAAATATTCAAATAGACTATTATCCAATGTTATTTTTAAAATGAAAATCATGATAATCTCTATAGACAGAGAAATAAGCACCTGGAAACAAGTAAACATCTTTTCCAAAACTCAGAAAAACACAAGAGCTGGGTTTAGAGAGCTGGCTCGGTGCTTGAGAGCACTGGTGCTCTTCCAGAGGCCCCAGGTTTGGTTCCCAGCACCCATATTAACAGCTCACAACCACCTGTAACTCCAGTTCCAGGGAATCCTACCCCTTCTTCTGCCCCTGTGGACCCCAGAAACACATGTGGTATACCCAAACATGAGTTCAGGCAAAACAGCCACACACATAAAGAAAAAATAAACCTTTATTAAAAACCTGTTTAATAAAACACACGGCAAGTTCTTCAGTGTAGTAAAGGGCATCACACATAAAATCACACTCACACACTCAGTGCTTTGTCCGAAGATAAGGAACGGGACAGCACTCAATACTCACTGTCTACCTAATACCTACTGGAAGGTCATGGCATTATCAGCAAGCAGAAGGGAGGGAAGGAGAAAAATCAACTAATCTGAACGGATCTGAGATCATTCACTCTCCACTGGTTTGAGACTCATCAGACAACTTGTCACACTCTTAGAACGGTCTGATAACACTTGCTATGCAGCTCTGAGGTCTTAAAATTATTAAGTTCTGGCCTATAAAGTCTTTATTCCAATATCAAGATCAGTGGGATTCTCAGCTCTGTATTTCAACCAAATTCTAATTCTAGTATCCAAAATCTCTGAATCTACCTTTTCTTTCTTAATTCTTTTCTATTGTTTGTCTATCTGGAGACGAGTTGTCACTATTTTAGCTCTGGCTATCCTCAAAGCTGCAGAGATGCACCTGCCTCTGTCTTCCAACTGCTGGGATTAAGGGCATACATACACTACCACAGCCAGCTTGAATCCTCCTTTTTACTTAGCTCATGTTTCAACAGTATAATCTTATAATCATACCTATTATTTTCTACCTAAGAATCTGTTGTAGCCCAGTGGTAAAACACCAACTTAGCATAGTTTAATCTCCAAAGTCTTGTGCATGCAGGGTGTGTATCATATTAAAATGTCATAACCAACCCAACCTTTAGGTTTTCTATTTGCAAATGTTATTTAATGAATACAGACACAGTAAAAGTGATTTCCAGTTCTGACTAAGCACATTCTGGATAATCAGTATTTTGAAATGAAGAAAATCCAGTCCCAGCTCTCAAATATTTGTAAGCATTCAGATGATCTGACAGGTCTTATTTCAACACTCTAATATTAATATGAACATCATAGTCTCTCTGATACAAACTTCAGAGTCTCTAATTCAGCACATCTGGGATGGAGTTAGACAATGCATATCCCTAACAAGTTCTCACTTGGGGGTTGAATATTGTACTCTGAGAAAACAACCTGTTTAAGAAGCACCTGCTTAAGGTAGTACAGCTTATAGACTGTGGTCCTCTATAATTACAAAACCTTAGAGTAAACATCTAAAAATTTAAAGCAATTTAGCAATAATCTGATGCAACCAATACTTTAAAATATTTGGTCTTGTATTTTTGTACCTCTCTTACTTTTCTGGCAACATTTTTTTTTTACTTGACAAATCTATGCAGTGAAAGAAATAAAAATATTAAAATTAATGTTTATTAAGAAACGTTCTTCAAGTCAGGCAGTAATGACACCACACACCTCTAATCCTAAAAATCGGAAGGCAGAGAGAGGCAGGAGGCCAACATGGTTGGCAAATCAAGTTCCAGGACAGGCAAGGAACTGAGAAACCCTGTCTTAAAAATACAAAAGACAAAACAAACAAAAATGTTCTTCAAAATAATGAGACATTTCTGAAGAATATCCTCCTCTCTGGTATTTTTAAACATACACTTCCTTTGAAGGTAACATCATATGCATTTCATTAATTTTGCCACCTTTGCCTGGTAGTAGTGGTGCACACTTTTAATCTCAGCACTCAGGAGGCAGTGGCATATGATCTCTGAATTCAAGGCCAGTCTGGTCTATAAAGTGAGTTCCAGGACAGTCAGGACTACACAGAAAAACCGTGTCTCAAAAAACAAAAGCCAGTTGTGGTCATGTAACTACCTCTTGAGAGAGGTCAAGAGATGGAGACAGAGGATCATCCCTACTAACCTAACAAAATATAAGGAGTTCCATAACCAGTGAGACATCCTGAGGGGTTATGGTGGAGACACCTGACATCTTTCTCTGGCTTCCACACAAGTTCATATCAGCACACTTACAGATACCTAACACACACACACACACACACACACACACACACACACCAATGCACAAATACCAAGAACTGTATTATTGTGTGGTAATTTGAATAAGAATGGCCCCCATGGGCTCAAATATTTGAATATTTAGTTCACAATTGGTAGCTATTTAGGAAAGGTACAGCCAGCCTGGTTGGAGTGTGTCACTGATGGTGGGTTTTGAGGTTTCAGAAGCCCACAATAAGCCCAGTCTTGCTCACTCTCTCTCTGCCTGCAAACTGTGGATGAGATACAAGCTCTCAGCTACTGCCCTGCTCCAGTGCCATGCCTGCCTGCCACTATGCTTCCCATCATGATGGAGACAGAATAACCCGCTCAAACTGTTTACAGATCTCCAATTAAAAAAGTAACTGTTCTAAGTTGCCTTGGTCATGGTGTCTCTTTACAGCAATAGAACTCTTACTACGACTCACTGACCGTAAAAAATAAAAAGACAAAGAACATAAGGTACAGCGAGCTGCCTGCCAACTCATCAGGTATGATGGTTAGAAAAACGAAAATGGAAAAAAAGAAAAGAAAAGAAAGGACAAGTTTTAGCTTGAAATAAAGTTACATTATTAAATTCCCTGTTCTGTAATGTACATTTAAGGATGTTTACCAAACAAATTAAATGTCCACTTGCAAAAAGTTCCCTTTAGATTGAAAAACAAAATAGAGATTGTTTCTGTCCTGAAAACCAGCTGAGGTGGATTTAAGTGACCCAGAACTGACAGGACCACCCCTCTCTTTTTATTATAATTACTTGGGAGGTATATGAAGGCCAGGTGGAGTAAAAGACTTTAATTCAGCGTGTTACATTATAGGCACAGATGGAAAACTGTAAGCCATCTCAACTGTATGGAAATGTCATAAGCTTTACTACTAGTCTTACAGACCAATGTCTGAAAAACTCATTACCTTTACCATGGACTTGCTCCACTTGATAAAGTAACAAATATCTGCCCTTTATTCCTGTATCTAACTGCTGCTACAGACGTATATGTCTTAATACCACCCCACTCCTATCCACCACTCACCCTGACAGAACTGTTTGGAAAGGTTTAGGAGGTTAGAACCTCCTGGAATGCCCAGAAACTAGTCTCCCAGTGATCTGAGATCCTATCAAGTTGACAATTAACCTTAACCACAATATTTCCCATTATCAATATTATGTCATATTTTTAATAAGTATTTTACGCAAACCAAACTGTGTCAAAGCCTTCACATGTTCTATAGCAGAAACAAACAAAAAACCAAAACCAAACAAACAAACATGAAAAGTTCTGCTCCACATAGATTTTCAAATCCTAAAGAGAACTGAAACAACCTAGGGAATTTTAAAAAATAAATAATAATACATTTAAAAGTTTACATTTTGATTCTCTAACTTTAGGATGGGACCTGGTGTTAACATTTTAAATATCCTCCCCGGTGAGACCAAATCACCATCTCAAACTTTTGGATAACAAGGTTTTCAACTATATAAACATCTAAAATAAACTAGTGTTATGGTAGAACCTCTACGGAAAACAGCTTGACAGCATGCCTCATAAAGTCCACACTTTACATAAAACTACTATTACCTGAAGCCATTTCACTATAGGCACTTAGTTGCTAAAAGTCATTATTCTCACAGTGACTTTATTTGCTAACACCCAAATGTCACCTAACAGGTAAATAGCTATGAAAGGAATACTATTCAGCAATAAAAAGGATGAAGCTTCCGTTCAAAAATGAGAAGACTTTTTAAAAACAGCTGTCTCACTATGTATCATTAGGTCTGTAACTACAAATTTGTGGTGATCTTCCAGCTTCTGTCTCCTGAGTACTGGTATTATAGGTTTACATGGCCACGCCCAGCAAGGGATGAACTACTGATAAATGTTACAATATGTATAGATCTTAAAAATAATTAAATTCCCAATAAGCTAGAGAGGGTTAAAAGTATACTATGTTCCATTTATTCAAAACTCTAGAAAGTATTATCATGAATCTCCAATTACAGGAAGACTGTTGCTTATTTAAAACACAAGGCAGTAGAGTACAGAACACTTATGCCATTATCCTGACTATGGAAATGGTTTTGCAGGTGTACACAAACACCAACACTATCCAATTACATAACATACTATGTATAGTGTGTCAAGTATACATAACGTAAGAACTTTGTCTTTTAAGGGGTTGAGAATTGTAGGTGGTTGACTCTGAGGGTCATTTAGATTTTTAGTTCTAAACTATCACTGAACACATGCATTGTAGAGCAAAATCCAGGTGTCTGATGCCACTTATCAGAAGAGAAACCACAATCTGGACAGTCAAAATGTAATTAATATTTATAGCTATGAACTTTGTATTATAAAATATAAAATTGCAGTAGACACCTTTGCAGGTATTTGTCTTTCTTTAAATACCTGTTCTTTCCCACAGACAGAACAGTCATCAATCAAGCTGATTAATCAATCACTTCATAATACCCAAAGTCACAGTTAACTGAACCAGATTAGATATGTACCTGAACTAGCCAATCATACTCTCTCAGTAACTTAGAAAAATGAATTACAGAAGCTTTGGGGTGGCCATATTTGGTCAAGAAGATGTCCAAGATCTTTTGTAGAGAATTAAAAGAAAACACTATTTGAGGCCTAGTGTTTAAGAAGCATAGGTAAACTATCTCTATTAATAGGCAGAGATCTAACTCAACAACCCAAGGAAATCAATGCTCCTAGGACAATTACATAAGTTAGTGATGTTGTAGAGTATGAAAATAACATATAGAAATCAATAGCTCGGATCAGTGGTTAGGAGCACTTGTTCCTCCTGCAGAGAACCTAGGCTGGTTCAGAACACCTACATGAGGTGGCTCATAATTGTCTATAACTGTCATTCCAGGGAAAGCACTTTTCTAGTTTCTAAGGTCACCAGGCCCACACAGGGTGCACATACATATGCAGGTACTCATATGTATACATATAGTCAACATAAACAATTTTGAAAGTAAAAAAAAAAAAATCAACAGCTTTTGTAAACACAATGACAATAGAAGGGAATAGTGAAATGGCATTTACAATAAAAACCACATAAAATTCCTATAAATAAGCTCAACAACAACAAAAAAATCATTCCTCAGAGATGAACAGATTTCAGCAAATGAGAGAATCCATAAATTTATCGATTCTCTATTAAGTCAATTTACCAATGTATGGTGAATCCTAACAAACATACCAACATTATTTTCTGGATTTTTGGCAAAATAATTATAAAGTTCACATGAAAAAATGCAATGGCACCTAGGAAATATCTAAGAAAGCAGAGCAGGGAAAGTGGCAACAGTGAATAACCATATAAGAGACGAAATAACTGATAGAACGTGATGATAAAATTATAAAACAATTAACAAATAAGGCACTAAACATTCTGCTCAATGGAACCAAAGAAAAAGAAGTCAGGCGTGAGAGAGAAGTGCTAGCATAAAACTCTAACCCCAACTGCAGGAGGCTGACACATGGACAGCACAGAACCCCATCTCAAGACACTCGAAAGGCCCCAATACCTAAGAAACATTGGAGAAAAGATAACTGTATTTTTTCTTTGAACAACTGAATATCCATTTGGATGAGGGAAGCTTGTTGTAACTTTCAGGGGCTCAGGATGTGACTCAATGGTAAAGAACTAGGTCTAGCATAAACAAAACCTTGAGTTTGACAATACAAACAATAGCATATACTAGAAGAAATCACAGAAATTCCATAGTAAAGATTAAAGTAATTAATAACCAAAGGGAGACCTTTTAACTTAAATTACATAACAGAAATATTTTTATTAAGAACTGAACTTACTGACTGCATGTCATTATTTTGTCAAAATATAACTGATTAATAGTAGAGTCATCTTTAAACCACCACCTGGCTACACTGGTGCCACAGAGCCCATAAGGGTTTAATGAACATGAGTTCATAATGAACAGGAACACTTTAGTTCCTTTGTTTTTGAGTACCACTATTCATCCTAAGCTCAGGTTAGAGCAATGATCCAACTGCAAGCTGTCTTGTTTCTACATCATCTATGTCCTAGGCTTCCACAGACTCAACCAAAGAGGTTCATTTCTCAACTTTTCAATCTAACAGAAATAGGTAAAACACAAAATAAAGTGTTCCCCTCGCTCACATTCATATATAGGATACTGTAGTAGTACCCAATTAAATACTTAGTTGATTCCATCAGTGGCGTGTTCCTCACTATCCGCCCCTAATTTTCTAGATTCCCTAATGAAAGACACAAGCACAACCTTTATATTTTGACAGGCCTAAAACAGCTCAATGGCTGAGCCACTTCCTAACCTCACGTGGCTAATCCGCCTCCCTCCAATATTCCAGGAGTTACTACTTACTAGATCTATATTCCACCTTTGTTGCCCTGGTCCTAGGCAGAGAGCCCTCTTGGGCTGCAATCCCCCAGCTCCTACATGGTTGCTATGCTCTCTGTCAAGCACTTTCTCAGGTGTGGCGTCTTAGTTTTTAATTGGGTACTACAAAAGGATACTTGTACAGAAAAAGGGCAAAGACAGCAAGCAGTACATTCACCTCAAAAGCCAACAATGGACTTCTGAAGGTAGCTGAGATTTAGGGATCTGTGTTTCATGTCCATACTTTTCTGGCATCTTTTTACAAATTTAATATTATTATGATAGAGAAGTAGTTATAGGAGGCACAAACTCCACATCTATAGTACATAATGTGAAAGTTAATAAAAGTGATATGGCATTATAAACAAAATAAAGACTATACAACCATATGATCAATTCAACAGAACAGGGCATTTAAGAAAACTCAAGAGTGTAGAGGAATTTTAATCCAGCAACATGGCTACTCTGGCTGGAATACACACAAATTTTTAATCCCAGGAGACAAGGTACGCAGATCACTAAATTCAAGGCCAGACTGGTACAGAGCAAGTTCCAGGAATAGAAAAGCTTAGGTGAAGGCAGGGTGGTACACACGGAGTCAGTTCAGTGGCATACAACGGACTTGAGTATGGCAGCTCAGTTGGTGGCATTTCAGTTCATAGAGTTCAGTTTTTTACCAGGACAGTTTTACAGACAGGTTGCAAAGAGAACAAGCTGGCACAGGTAAAAACAGAATGAGCCAGAGGATGAGAAGGAGCCAAAAGATGAAAACAGATTGCTAGAGTTAGTCTAAGGCCAAGCAGAGCAATTCAGTCATTAGTCAAGAGAAGCTAGTTTGAATCAGTCAGCTTGGAGAAGAGTTTGAGCCAGAACAGCTGAATTGAACCAGCCAGGCAGAGTTCATAAAGAACTAGAAACGTGAGTTTATTCAGCAGTAAGTTTCAGAGATGACAATTACAGCTGGTGAATAAAATATACTTTTACACAAAAGGAACAGACAGCAATATACAATGGTCACCTAAAATAAGCCATTCCCTATCACTATAAAGAATGAAAAATGTTTAATGCTTTCACACCAAGACTAGAACAAGACAAAAATGCCCACTTTCAATGCCTTTAATCAACACAATACTAGCTGTCTTACCCAGACTTATCAACCAAGAAAAAGAAGTAAAGAGCATCTAAATTGTCACTCTGCAAATGGCATGATCTTATACACAGGAAAACCCAACTCCACCAAAAAACCTAGACTGTATCAAAATTGCTGGATGCAAAATAAACAAAACAAAATAAACAGCAATATATCAATCAATTCCTAAAGTATTAGAATGTCAAAACCATGGGAAGTCAGACCAAGAGGGAAGAACTGGATAATAATAATAATAATAATAATAATAATAATAATAATAAATTTAAAAAATAATTAAAAGAAAAAGCATTCTCTCTCTCTCCCTCCCTCCCTCCCTCCCTCCCTCCCTCCCTCCCTCCCTCCCTCCTTTCCTCCTTCCTTCCAACCGTTTCCCCCTCCCCTAGTTTTTTAGTGTAAGATGCTAGGTATGGAATTCAGATCATTGCTCATGATAGACAAGCACTGTACCACTGAGAAGTATATCACCAGCCCAGGGAAAATATTTTAAAGTAAAAAAGTATTGAATTTGAAAGTGTGTAGTAAATAAACTCATCATGCTACAAGTGATTGAAGCTAATACTAATTTAAAATTAAATTATTAGTAACTAAAAAACAAACGAAGAAAGAAGAATGACAAAACCAGTGCAATCTAGCCATCTACATCAGCTACCAAATGGGGCTGGGGGGGGGGGGGGCACAAAAATACATGTCTAGGACTGAATATGTAATGAAAGAAAAGCTTCTCTCCAGTAAGAACCACAAAACACTGATAAAGAAACTATAGAGAATAAAGAAACAACTTGCAGTAAGTATGTATGTGTGTGTATATACATATATGTATGTTTGTGCGTGCACACACACACACACACACGAATGGAGCTGGAAAGATGGCTCAACAGTTACCATATACTGCTCCTGCTGAGGCCCTGAGTTTGGTTTCCAGAACTTATGTTGGGTGGCTCACAACTGCCTGTAATTCCAGCTCCAGGAGATACAATAAATTTCCTGGCCTTTTGGGACACCTCTACACAACACATGAACATGAATATAAAAGAAAACAAAAAGGAAAAAGGAAAAAAGAAACAGAGGGGGAAGGGAACAGACTATCCTGGATCTCAAAACTGAGTCCCTAGACAAATGGCATCAAGATCTCACACTGATAGTCAATCTTCATTGTCAACTTGACTGGATTCAGCATCACTATGGAAACATACCTACGAGTTTGTCTATACACTCTCAGGAAGGTTTGAGTAGATTAGTTCCCACCCGGAATGTGAGCAGCATGATCCCACAGAAAAGGGAGACACACACTTGAACACTAGCACTCCTCCGTGCTTCCTGGCTACGGTCACAATGGAACCAGCCACCTCACACTCCTGCAGTCTGCTGTCTTTGCTACCACAGAAGACTGCATCTCTCCTTAAATTATGAATCAAAATGAACCCTTCCCTTCACAGGTTATTTTTGTAAATTATTTTGTCACAACAGGAAGAAAAGTAACTGATACACTTGAAAACATCTTAAAAATAAAAATTCTTAAGCTCCATACGAGAACTACTGATTGAGAAACTGGGACTGCAACCCCAAAAGTCTGTTTTAATAAACTTTCCAAGTAATGTGACACATGTTAACATTTGAGAATTACTGAACTAAACCACTTCCACTCCTCTGGGGTATTATGGAAGCCATGACAAGTCCTGCTACGTGGCTAAGCTCTCTCATGGCCTACCTACCAAGTACTGTACAGGAACAGTCCTGTTCTCAATCTTTAGGGAATCAGTCACTGTCTTTTATCAAAAAGTAAGTAACAATCAATGTTACTTACATAACAGGCAAGCAGTAATATAACATCTTTTCATAAACCTTTTTTCCCCCAGGAATCACATATCCCCAAAATATTCACAAAAAATAATTGAAAGGTCCATAGAATGGCCAAGAAAATAGTCATCTTTTAATTTCCCTAAGCTCAAGCAATTTAATGTTTCCTTTGGTTTTACTAATGTAGTCAATAGTAAGAAGTAGTACTAGCAATACTAACAGAAATCATAAACCTTTTCATGTTGTTGTCAAAATATTGTTTATACCCATCACTACTCCAAATTTAGCATAATCAGATCCAACTCTGCATCCTGTTTTAAAGTTAATATCATTTTAACTGTTTTCCAGTATAACTTTTCTCTGATTTTTCCAGACAGGGTTTCATTGTGTAGCTCTAGCCAGGAACTCACTCTGTAGACCAGGCTAGACTTGAACTCAGAGATCCACCTAGCTCTGCCTCCCAAGTGCTGATATTAAAGACAAGAGCCACCTCTGTGGACTTTCTCTGTTTTTAAGGTATTATCAGACTGCCAAGAGAACCCATCACCCAAAAAAGCTGAGAATCCCTAGATAAAGGTTCTCACATCAGGTGTTACAACCTCCATTTGGATACTGAGAGGAATCAGTTCCTAATTATCCAAACTGGAATGCTACCAGATATTAATGAGCAGGGGGCAGATGTAAACATTTCTCATTTTGCCTGCAATAGTCCTGTTATCATTCACTACAGATTGAATTGCTAATAATGTTCCAGCTAAAATATTACAAAGAATAAAACATGTGGCATGGCTACACTCACCAATTACCTTGTTTTCTAAATGTGTTAACCCTGAAGCTCACTGGTATATCAGACTGTCTTCGTCCACTCTTCCTGTGTAGACCAACCTCTGAAGAGGCTGTCATCATACAAATTTATTTTCTCTCATGACTAGGCATTTATCCAATCTTTAAAATAAAAACCAACTCTGAAAAACAAATACAATAGTAAACTATTACTTTAAAACCCAATTACTACTTTAAAAGTAGCTAAAAGTTTTGTTCTTTTTGCCAATATTTTTAACTTTTAAGCTAACTTGACTGTTACTCTGCCATAACAGAAAAGAGAAAAATATACATATTAACTTGCTAGTACATTCAAACTAAAGCTTATAAAAATAAAAATATTTTCAACTGACAAGAGAAAGATAGAATGGCAAACTATGAAAGAATGTTTTGGGGATACTTCATATTTTATTCTTCCCATTCCTTTACTCTGTATCACTGAAAATTGTTCATCAATAATAGCTGTTATCAAATGGCATATAAGGCAGATTCAAGTCTTGCCAAAAATGAGCTCTTTAATTTTAAAACTATGCTCTGAGAGGCCGATGAGATGGCTCAGCAGCTAATTCTTAAGATGGAGTGGGGTTGGGTTTTCAGCACCCACATGGCAGGTCACTACCATCTGTAACTCCAGGTACAGAGGATCAGACACTCTCTTCTGGTCTTTGGAGGCAGGAGGCATGTTCCCAGTTTACTTAAATACATGCAAGTGAAGCACTCATACACATTTAATAAAAATAAATAAAACTTAACTAAAATGACCTTTTGAGATGGTTATCACTTCCTTTGTCCATGGGAAGAGGCAAAGGCCAAGGTTATTTTGTCCAATTACTAGTACTATTAACTACCACTTGTGAGATTCCTGGTCAACCAAAAGCTTGACACCCTTTGCCCAAGGAGAACAGTGGTGAGGCAATGCACTGACAAGTAAAAACCACAGGCTGACTCTCACAATGCAGCCACCTATCTGATTTCAACACTATACTCGCTTAAGGGAAAAAGAGACCTAAAAAAGAGATAACTAAGGGAAATGCTGCTGAGGAGAATCTGGAAGTGACTACCATTTACTTGCACAATACTAACTCCACAAAGAACAGTCCTGAATGGTGAGCTCAGTAAGCAAATTTGAAGTTTTGTTTGTTCCATTTAAATAATACAGGCAAGGCACATAATCAAAGACTAACTTAAAGACAAAGTCTAATTGTGAGAGCCCTTCTGCTGTCTGTACAGGTCTCCTTAGTGATGAATTCTTACAAGCCATTCCTCTTCTGCTGGCCCTACCACTCATTGTCCTTTCTACATGTCCACTCTACTTGAAATGAAGAGGCAGGGATACATGCAGTCATACAATCAAACTTAACCAAGTAGCTGTGAGGACAGTCAAAGCCTGTATTATAAACCTTCCATCATTTAAAGTAAAAAGGGACATAAGTTCCTGCTCAATATCCTGAATGTGTTAGGTATTAAATTAAACAAACATAATAACAGAGTTATGTCCATTAATCTGGTTGGGAAAATGTATATTCATTCTCTCCTTTCATATACAACATTCATACTCACGTAGTTTTATACACAAACCCAATAGACACAAGAAAGCTGACTAAAACAGTTAACAGCGATGAGTAATAGCAGTAAGATAGTGCAAGAAAATCAAAGCTAACAAAAACAGTCAAAATATAGACTAGACTGCTCTATCCCTTTATAAGAGCAAAGGGGTGTCAGACAATTGATAAACATGATCAATTCTCATATAAAAAGTAACTCCATGTCAAAACAAGGAATGGCCAGGAGAGCTGCAGAGTTCAGTCTGCACAGGAGCCTCCCAACACCCAGCGCCATATTGTTCTCTTCATCTAGTTACGTCTGGACTGCTGAACAGAATGCAAACTCACTAAGCAAGTCTGTTCTGCAGGCAAACAGTCATCTAAAGGTCAGTCTAATTCTATTTCAGAAATGAGGAAATTAAGGGCCAAGAAGGCTAAACAAGTTCTTTGAAGCCACAGAAACTTATATAATTCTGCAAAGTATGAAGGATTTGCTTTCTTTAAATGCATTTTAGAGATTTCTTTTATTCTAACCTCATTAAAACCCTTTCAAATTCATGGTTTGTAAAACTAAGTACATGATTTAAAAAATTAATCTATCTAACTTCCATACACAATGCAGTAACTGTCTGGTCAACTTCCTGCCTAGGAGTAGACCACCTCTGTAACTACCAGGCTTAAAGACAGAAACTTCATGCAAGTCTCACAGAAATCATACTCCACATCCCAAGAATCTGAAATTTTAAACTGAGAGAAATTTTGCAGTGATAAAAATAGTAGGGCTACTGAACTAGCTACGGGGATAAAGGGGCTTGCTGCTAAGTCTAGCGATCTTGAGTTCAACTTCCAGAAGTCACAGTTTCAAAAACTGTCCTCTAGCCTCCACATATGCCAGATTTTGCATGCATATGCACACACGTGTGCACACACACACAGAAATACTGCAATTGAAATTTTAATTAAACAATAGAAACACCTGATATTTAGTGAATGCTTACTTCATGCCAATTTAACTTTTCTAAATACATGACAATTCATCCTCCAACAAACTGATGAGACCTTATAAATACTGGCATGTCTAAGAATGCGCGCGCACACCGAGAGAGAGAGAGAGAGAGAGAGAGAGAGAGAGAGAGAGAGAGAGAGAGAGAGAGAGAGAGAGAGAAAGAGAGAGAGGGAGAGAGAGAGAGAAAGACAGAGAGAAAGAGAGAGTCAGACAGACAGACAGACACACACACCTGGGGGCGGGGGAGAGCCTGAACTAGGAACATGTACACTTAGCCAATATTGTTCAGTGCTTCTTAAAGATAGTTATCAGTGATGTTGATGTCACTTCCTACTAAAGAGCCTGTCACTGCCATAGTTCCTGGACTTGTCTCTAAGACAAATGATAAACTTATACCACAAATAAAGCATTCCTCTACATTTAAAAGGAATGTATATAAAGAAGGAATTCAGCTTCTTCAATAATACCATCTGCCTCAAGTCACTAATTTAATAGATGAAGCAATACAAAGATAAGGCTCAGAATCCTGAAATCTGACATAGGACCTCAGTTCAATTTCTGACTCTACTGCATTTTATTTTAGATAGGTCATGTTGGACAAGTTTAAAGTGTGATTTCTGCCCTCTAGAAATGAGACATTTACACTTATATATACTATTGCTAGAATGAATTCTAACCCCTCTGAGGAACTTAACAAAGGTTAACATACTCTGGATGTTACATAACATAAACAACCGGAGACTTAGATAAGGTAGGGAGCTTCTACCAGTAAAGGCCCTAAGGATCAGAACTAGAAAAACGAACTCCAGACCCACACCTGGACAATCTTTCTTCCAGACTATTCTATCACCCTCTGGGCCTAACACACAAAGCCACCTAGAATCTGATATAGCTGTATGCCTTGTTCAACTTAATCTCTACCCCATTTTGATTCAACCACTTACCAAATATTTATGGAATTTCTACTATATTTTAAACAGCATTGGAGATAGAAACATTCATATAGGAAATGCAACAAAAGACAGTTTTAAAAAAGTGTCTGCATATCAAAAAAAGAAAAATAGAAAAAGATAATAAAATTAGGATAGAGCACCACCATCTCTTCCTGGAGTTTGGATCAGTAGGAGAAGGTATGAACGAATGATAAGGGATCTGGAAGAACCTTCCTTCCAGGTAACATTCATAGACCTTGCTTTAAATACCTTATGCTCAAATATTTGCATCAACATATAATCCTCAAGCAAGCTTGAAAGCTCAAAATTGGGCAGAGCAAGATGGCAATTCGGTAAAGATGCTTGCTATACAAGCTTGGTGCCCTGTGTGTGATCCCCAGATCCTACAAAAAGATGGAAAAAGAACTGATGCAGCCAGGTGGTGGGGCAGAGGCAGGTGGATCTCTGTGAGTTCAAGGCCTGCCTCATCTACAAAGCAAGATCCAGGCCGGCCTAGGCTACACAGAGAACCCTCTGGAAACAAAATCTAACAAAAAGGGAACTGTTACAATGAAGCAACCCTCCCCCAAGGAGCACCCCAGCATGTCTGCTCTAGTTCACACAATGTAACCCTTCCTTTAAAAGAAAACTCAGAATTCTCTTTCTGTAAGAAGCCTACTCTATACATCAGAATTTTCTCATGCTGCAACTACACTGCCATTTTACTTTTTCTGACATACTCTGACGTCTGCCATGCTACCTTAAGGCCTTAGTTTTTGCTAACTTTCCCTATATTGTACATAATCTTTACCTCAGATGACTCATCTTTAGCTCCATGAAATCAAGATAAAAATTTTCTTGAAAAACTAAGAATACTTCTGCACACTGGCTTATATATAACTTTGATATCCAATGCATCTCAATCCCACTATCTCATTTAAGTAACATAACACTTGTCATGTTTTTACAACATCAATCTACAAAACTGTACATTATATTCTATCCGAAATCAGGAAAAAAACAGTATCTAAGTTAATTCTGAAAAGTTATTAATACTCAATATATTTTACTTAAAATACAATGACAGAAATCAAGAAAGAGTAATGGTGGAAACTACAAATTCAAGTCAGTCCTGTTTTCTTTCAAAGTAAGCTAATGGTGCACTAGACACAGCTACAGTTTCATGGGGAATAGATGTAGGAAGACAGTGAGTCTAAGACCAATGTGGCTACAAAGCAGGACTCTTGGCTTAAAAAAACACTGACCATGCATATGTATGTGCAGGTACACGTATGCATGCATATCTTGTGTATGTTTAAATACTAAATCATGATTCATGTAGACTTTGGCTTGTGCCTGAATGAAGATCTCTCTCATAGAAACCTGCCCATAGTTATAATAGTTAATTAATGCAGGATAAAAAAAATAGTATCTCAGCCATAGCTATGTGTTAAAAAAACAAAAACAAAAAACCCTAAGTATCAAAAAAGGCCTGTACTTATAACTCACAAAAATTTACATAAAGTAAATAGTACAGTATCTTAGATCTAAATATTTGACAAACAGGAGATAGTAAAAACAGTAACTACCAACATACAACATTCCTGAAGAAATGACAGACTGATTAACTGATCACCTGATTTTGCAACTGGCAGACCTTAGGCAAAAGGTAACAAACACAAGGAAGAGAAGAAAACGATGTAAAGACACATGCCCAAAAGAAATGGATAGTAAAAAGGTGTGATCAGCAAAGGCAGTGCCATGCTACCAAACGCAGTTTCTAGGTCACCTATCAAGAGGCTGTCAGAAGATGGCTTAAAATCAAGTCAATAACCTCATAAGCAAACTTCTCAAACACGATTCGGCTCTATCTAAACCTTAGGCATAAAAGCTGGGTTTTAATTTTTTTGAAGGGTTACAAAGAGGCCCTATTCTATATTCTACTGAAAATGTTAAGTCAGATAACCAAACACCAAAAAGAAATGTGATTAAGTCAAAGCACCAACACAGTGAGGTCAGAATTCGAGCAGCCAATCAAAGGCTTAAAGGCATTTCCTGCAATATTAATAGTCAAAAGAGAAAACCAATCACAGAAACCTCCAGCTTTCTTTTGACAGTCACAGAAGCAAGGGAACCAATCCACACACACCCGTGGTTGACAATAAGGCGGGACTGAAGGTTCATTGAAGAAATTCTTCAGGGTGCAGTTACTATGAACTTCGCACACAAGTAACAACACTCCAGAGTCGTAAACACTGTCAAATCAGAGGAAATTCAGTCTTGGGTATTTAATTTAACCCCCGGGAAGAAGGAAACAGCATTTTGCCAAAATTTTAACAACTGGTCAAAAAAATGCAACTGTCAATGTGGACGCTCTGAGTCCTCAAGTTGTAAACAGCCATCTCGCATGCAACTTCCCTGGACTCTGCACGGGAAGCGCGGGCCTGTAGGCTAGTTTCAAGCACTCGGGCTCCGTCCTAATTCCGCGCAACCGAGGAGGGCCAGCCCCGCAGGCAAAGCTCGCGTGCGATTTAAGGGACTCGCTAACGCAGAGCCCGGGCCGAGGGTCGCTGCCCGGCCGCAGGGTTGCATCGCCTACTCCGGCCGCACCTCCTCCAGCGGGCAGCGCAAACCATCACCCTACTACTAGGAAGATGCATGTTTTGAAAGAGCTTTACTTTTCCTAAATCGTTTCAAAGGCAATTTCATGCACACACGGATTTTAAAATGTAACGAAAATATCGCCTCGCCAAAAGGCCCCTCTCGACTAATTAACCCCGCTCCCGGGGAGATGTCCACAAGGTAAACAGAGGCCGTACGCCAAGTGCGGTCGGCGCATCCCTGCGCCATTCCCGGCCGCTGCTTACGGCAGGGCCCCCTTACGGCAGCGTAAGCGGCGCCGAGAGCTAATCACAACACTGGGACGCAACAACATGGCGGCCGCGGGCGGGCGCAGCGCCGGCCGACAGGTTTACGCTACTCCGCCGGCGTAGGGGCCGGAGCGCGCAGCGGCAGCGGCGCCCTCCAGCGAGCGTAGAGCGCTCTGTGAATGGCGAGGCCCGGCTGACAAAGGGGAGGGGGAGGAGGGAAGGGGGGGTAATAAACACTCGAGTCCCTACCGATTCCTCCTCCTTCTCCATCCCGGTGGGCATCTGGGGCACGGCCCGGTTGATGGAGACGCAGTCGTTGAGATCAGGCATGTCCTTGCCGCGGTAGATGGGCAGCGGTTTGGCGGCGTCCAGCGCCCGCGCTCGGAAGGAGAGTTTACTCATTGTCTCCCCGCCTTACAGGAACAGCCCGGGCGGCGGCGGCGGGGCGGGCGGGGAGGGGGGGAGCACTCCCGCCGCCTCCTCCACCTCCTTCCTCAGTGCAGCACGGCCGGCCCGCTCCTCCTCCTCCTCCGCAGTGCCCCCGGCCCCAGCATGGGCGCCCACCCCGCCCAAAAACAGCCCCCCGCCGCCCGCGGCCGCTTCCACACTCTAGATCCGCCGCTCGCCCGCCCGATCCGCTCCCTGCGCCATGGCCAACATGGCGGACATTACCACAGCGGCGGCGAGCGATCCCGACAGCCCGCGCGAGAGCGCGCCCCCGCCGCGGGGACGCGCGTCGCCCTCTCCCTCCCTCCCTCCCTCCTTCCTTTCCCTCCCCTGCCTGCCCACCCACTCTCTCCGCGGCGCGGCGCGGCCGGCCAGCCGGCGAGAGCGAGCCGAGTCCCGGGTGCCCCTCGGCCGGCCGCTCGGCACGCAGGCGGGGCGGCAGGTGCCAGGTGCGCTCGGCCCCGGCTCCGGGGCGGGCGCCTGTGCCTCCGCGGCCGCCGCTGCCTCGCTCGGCGCGCAGAGCTCCCTCGGGAAGGCTCGGCGCACAGGACCGCCCGCCCCAGGGGGCAGGAGGCCGTCCACCCCCGGGCCACCGGCCGCCCCTCGAGCCCGCACTTAGACGGCTCGGCTCGCCCGGGCGCCTGCCGGCTGATTTCGCGCCTCGGGTTTGCGCATCCCGGCTTGGTCCGCCGAGTCTGCCCACGCGAGAGGCACAGCCCTGCTGCGTCCCGCGCCCGCAGAACTCGGGCAGTCCCAGTCCGAAGGAGCTCTCCAGAGTTAGGCACCCGAGCTCACCCTCGCCTTCACCGAGAGGATGCTCACCGTGGACACGAGGGTTCGCAGTTTGAGGCTGCTACTTGAATAGCTGCTGGACGCAACAAGCGGACTTGCACCTGTCATCCAAACTTTCTTAGTGTGACGGTTGGCATTTCTCGGATTTAAAAAAACAATTCTTAAAGATTCCACTTGAAATCTCTAACCAAAGCTAGATGTATGTAAAAACACTGGTTACTGTGACTACTCCAAAGAGTTTTGTAAAGTTCCGGACTCCAATTAGCTTGCGTGTTACTGTGTTACAACTAAACACTGTTGGATAATTAGTAGCAAGAGTCGTAAACACTTGAAAGGGCAGCTGCAAAGATGATAGTCAAAAAAAAAAAAAAAAGTAAATACTTGAAGAAAACGATACAGAGGGATGGAAAGTTAATTACCACATGACATCTATGAACAGTTGCTGTGACAGGTCAAAGAAATGAGACTTAGCTTTGGCCAGAAGTGGTTGGAGAAAACGCAGCAAAAAGAATCAAATTGACTCAATTAAATACTGGTTACTGTTGACACAAACTTCTTTGTTGCAGTTTCTTCGCCTTTAAGTAGTACAGGTTTCTAAGCAAATTCCCTCACAGGGCAACAATTTTACCATTTTCTAATCATTGAAAAATACCCTACCTAGCTCATAAAAGGGTAGATGGTTTGCTAAAGTCCAACAGTAAAAACAGATTTCTTTGTCATAATATAGCAAAAACATCTCTCTTCGTTGCTACCATTATTTTTCTCTATTTCCTTCTCTCCCTACTCTCTCATTCTCTCTCTCTCTCTCTCTCTCTCTCTCTCTCTCTCTCTCTCTTCTTCCCCCCCCCCCTTGTCTCCAGCTTTTCCTTTGAAAGCTGAAGGGAAAATGTGAACTTCCTTAGTAACATCTAAATAATCCAACCAGTCTGTACAGGATCACTTTGGAACGTTATTCAGTGTCCTTGTGTTTTATGTCTACTTGTTATTGGTAACAATGCAAACAGACTGTGGTTCGGTTCTTGTGAGCAACACCTTTCTCATGCATGTGAGCATGCCCAGTTCTGAGTATACCCTCTGGAGTAGGTCCAATCCTTTGTAAGGAAGAACAAGAAGTTCTCAGAAGGGGCGTTGGTGGGGGTGGGGGGATTACTGAGTGCTGGTCTGAAAATCAGGGGGAAACAGTGGTTGAAAAAAAAAATGAGTCATCAGGGCTTATTATCTAGATGCCCAGCCCTTCTAAGGCTTAAAAAACCAATAGCTTCTAGTCTCTCTGCCTAATGTTACACTCGGAAAAAGAAGTATGAACAGTGTGTGTGTGTGTGTGTGTGTGTGTGTGTGTGTGTGTGTGTGTGTGTGTGTATGTTATGATGTAGTAGTCCCAAGCAGTTGAAGTCCACTTAATTCTTATAACTGTGTACTTCTACATAGGAAGAAATACTGTAATTTTTGCTAAAAAGGAAACACACTCAGACCTATAATTTGTCAGGTTCTAATACTAGGGGACAGCAGACCTGGATTCAAATCTGGGTCTATCCTAACTCCAAAAGACTTGTTCTCCTAGCTTCACACTTTAGAATCCAAGCTCTTTGGTTTATTGGCCATCCAATGTACAAAAGTTTCTGACCAAAAGTTAATAAATGAAAACCTCCAGAGTTAATTGGTGAGACCATCTAGCCAACAGGAAGAAGAGCATTTGCTCTTTCATTCCTCTAACCCTAGATCCATACCTCACAGAAAGCAGGCAGCTGGTGTTTGCTGATAGCTATGAAATCAATATCAGCTACATGAAGAATTGCAGTGCTGTTAACCCCATTCTACCTCAGGTTGGAGTTTGAGTGCCTTCCTGGCCTAGCATCAGGCTTAGCCATTGATGCAAATTTTTCTTTTCTTTGGCCTACCCAGCTCTTCAGATTTCTACCTTTGGCCATCAGAACCTTAGAAACAATAAGAACATCTCAAAGAAACCTTTTTTTCCTAATGTAAAACTCAACCAAGAGAATGACTTTTGCATTGCAGTTGGTTTTCTGTTGGTCTTTGCTTTGAATGTTTAACAGTTTTACCCACCAGCATTCCCTTTTCTCCTTGCCTTGCAGGCAATGATTACAAGCTAAGAACAAAACAGTGTGAAGCAAACGTCACAGTAGCCTTGCCTGCGTTTCCTTAGATTCTCATTCAGTGCGTAAACTCAAATGCCTGCTTCACATCTGGAAAGTATTTTTTATTTGTATGCAAATACTGTTTCTTCTACTATTTATTTCTATTTGTTGAATGCTCTTATTGGTTAGTGCTAAAGACAGGAGTATCTTTTCGGCTTTTGAAGTAAATCCGCTTAGGAAACTTACCAAAACCTGCTTCAAATGGTTATGCAGCCGAACCTATTCTAATTTCCATGTGCAATGCACATGTGTGTGTGTGCAGCCATCCTAAAAATCAGCCCACTCAAATATGTTCTGGATCAATCCAAATGACAGTCATTTAATCTGGGGAATGTAATATATAAACACCAAGAATCAGAACCAGTTTTATAACTATAAAAAAATATACAAATAAGAAACTAAAAAAAAAAAATGGAAATTACATTTCAAGTTTCCAATTCCCAGTATAATAATCAGGGCTTCCAAATAGTAGACAAGTTCATTTTTTAAAAAAATGAACCCTTAAATTAGTAAACACAGTTGCTATTCAGTGATTTCAGGGTTTTGCAAATGTCACGTTCTTTCTAATTTACTCCCAGTCTCTGCAAACCCAATTGAAAGTTAATTGGGTTGGTATGTGGACTGTATCTCCACCCTTCCCCCACCCTATGTTTCTAGGAATGAACCTAGTACTAATAAAGCTTCCTTGTTCCCCATATGTAATCTGAATGTGGGAGTCTGCATTCATTACAATCAACTGGAATCAATCCTGCAGCCCCAGAGCACCTTCGGAAGGCAAGTCTTGATTGTTTGAGATGTTGGGATCCAGGCAGTAGGGAGGGGACACATGACAAATGTCTACTCTCACCTCTTCATTTGCCACAGGGAACGTGAGACCGTAAATAAAAATCTGTAACTGTGGCTCAGTCACCGGAGCAGCATCTCTGCTCTCAGACCTGGATGGAATCACAGGGTGCCACCTTGTGTATAAGCTGACAATTTACTTCCCAGCTCCACCAAGAGTCCGCCCGAAATCGCTGCATCTTAGAGACCAGGGAAAGATGAGACAGATTAATTGAAGGAAACAAATTTGAAAACACATGACTCCGGAGAATCCACAACACTTTATTTTAAGTCTGGCAGCCTGTTTCATTTGTCGCCCCACTCCTGACCGGAAAACACACCCCGTGTCCCACACATGGAATAGATTGACTCGGGCTTTTACGTGGGGGAGGGGGTAGAAGTAATTAAAGCTCTTGTGATGGGCCTAGTATTTCTGATTTGGACAATTATCTTTGTTCTGACCTGTGTGTGAGTGAGCTGCTTAGATTTAATTTCAGGACTTTGAATTTCTTAGCAGTATTAGATCCTATTCAGCTGATGAATGTGGTCCTATTTATTTTAATAAGGCATGATATGGCTGTTTAGAAAAATGAATTTGAAACAAGGGGGCAACAAAAGCAAAGTCATGAATGGTAAAATAAAATATCTTTTTGTGCTACAACTTAAGGGGGGATAAAAACCTCTGCCTTCAGTACTGCTCTCTTGAAGCTAAGGTTCACGTTAGCTAAGGCTTTTGTGTTATTTCCAATAAGGCATTCAAATGAAGGACCTGGGGCTTTGAGGGAGTGTGTTTTTGGTTAGGTCTTTCGTAATAGGCTCATCTCGGCGACCTTCCCTGTCTTTGCCTACTGCCTCATCATTTTCACGAGCATCTCAGAAAGGTAGCTGGGGAGGTAGACTTAGTTATTCATATTTAGTTATTCATATTCTCCCTCCCCCCCTCCCTGGTCTCCCTGACCATCAACCGGCTCAGTCCACTCAGCTCTCTGGGGTGGAAAGTGTTAGCTGAGAGAACTCCATTGCTAGCAAACCTGAACTCAGCTATGTTAAATGCTTTCTCCCCGCCTCTTACCTGATTTTTGGTTTGTTTGGTTTGTTGTTGTTGTTGTGTCTCCCACTAACAAAAAGCCTGTGTTTAACACAAAAGCACACATTTGTGAATAAAGTATGCAGCCGGAATCCTGAGTTAAAGAAGTCAGAGAACGATTTAGTGAGAGCCACGCCATGGTGAGTTTACTGTTGTCCTACAACAAAACCGCTCATTTCCTATGGTATTTGCTTATTGAATTCCACAGAGAATAGTCAGGAGGCAGAGAGGAAAGCAGCTTTACATCTCCCAATCGGAAGGCCATTTCTGTCCCATTCATGGACTATCTGGGGTGACTTTACTGGGAGAGAAAAACCTCGGAAATAAAAGCTGATGACTTACATTTTCACTGGCACACCTAAGCCACTCACTCACCTTGTTTCAGAAAGAATTCCAAGTGGCGTTTGAAGGTAGCTAACATATATAGCCGGGTATCATTTGAACTCTAAGTTCCTAGCATCATGAAATAAATATGTCAGCTTCACGGTTCATGGTGCCCATTATATAATAGGATTACTGAGGATATTTACGACTGCTCTCAATTGGAATGTCCAGAAGTAAACAGCACTGTTAGGTAGTGCCACATTAATCTCAACAGTATCCCTACAATAGACATAACAGGGCCCCCCTAGTGATGTTTCCTGCAGTGACCTTCCATATAAACTGAGATTAAAATGAGCCTGGATGTCTGGGGCTATGAGAATGAACCCACACAGGTTTGAGGGTAAATGGACACTGTGGCCCCCAGGGAACCCGCCGTGAATAGCATTGTTTGTCTACTGTCTCTGGATAAATTGGATTGAGCTGAAAGTTGGGCTCTTCTAAGTGCCCGGCTACATTCATGCTACATCCAATGACCATGCTACAGAGCATAAAGTTAGCATTCTTTTGTGGGAAAAAAAAAGAGCTTAACAAGTACCACTGCCGCCTCCTCTTGTGGTGAGCTAAGGGTTTGAACCTCCAGAGTCAAAAGACAATTTGACCTTGAATAACTGAGGTAGGTATTACCATCTCGTGTTGGATGATGTTGGGGGATGGGAATGCTGAGAAAGTGTCCTCGTATCTGCTGGGTGTGATGACTGTTTCTGGTTGTTCACTTGACTATCTGTAATCAGTGCAGAAGGCAGATGGGTCATGGAGATAACAGTTGACTATCGAAAACTAAATCAGGTAGTAACTCTGATTGCAGCTGCTGTACCAGATGTAGTTTTGCTACTTGAGCAAATTAATACATCTCCTGGTACCTGGTATGCAGCTGTTGATCTGGCAAATGCCTTCTTCTCAGGACCTGTCCATAAGGACCACCAGAAGCAATTTGCTTTCAGTTGGTAAGGTCAGAGTGTATCTTTACCATTTTGCCTCAAGGATATATTAACTCTGCTTCCCTGTGTCATAACTTAGATTGAAGGGATTTTGATCATATCTCTTCCACAAACTATCTCACTGGTGCACTATATTGATGACATGCTGGTTAGACCAAGTAAACAGGAAGTAGCCACCATTTTGAAGTCATAGGCAAAACATATGTGTATCAGAGGATTTTGTTGGCTATAGAGTGAGCCCTCAGGACTTATGCCATTCTTTCAAATGTCATGGATGGAAATTCACTTTGTCTATACAGCGCAAATGGACTTATAAAGCCTGCTGCCTTTCACCTGCCCAGAGAATCATCTTTAGCTAAATTGTACACGTTGCACATTCCATATGTGTGCCAATACAGAAATGTATATTACCTTAGAAAAGTTTATGTTTGCAGAATAAAAGGGCCAGATACCAAAGAAGACAAGACAAATAGCCCATGTGACTTCAGCCTCACAGACTGCCTCAACTGCTGTTTTCTTAAAAATCTGTTTCCTGAAAAGCTTCTCTATGGCCAACTAGATCACCCAGCATCACAAACTGTTCCAGACAGGGTCAGTTAAATCCTGCTCTTTCCCATAACACAGGGAACAAGCCCAAGCTTATGGTGTAGGTATTTATTAATAAATAAAGTAGCCTCTGAGTCGTTACTCGGGAACTGGGGCGTGGCTGGAAAGGTCTGAGGTTACAGAGGTCATGCTGTTAGGCTTGCATTGTTTCGAAAGGAACCATAATACATGGCAATTGATTTAACGCACTGAGCCATCTTACTGGAATAGAAAACTACATATAAAACTTTTTTTTACAAAGATGTATTTCTTTTGCCTGCACTTCTGTCTGTGTACCACTCACATGCTTGGTGTCCTTGGAGATCAGAAAAAGGCACTGGATTCCCTGGAACTGGAGTTAGACAGCAGTTGTTAGCCACCATGTGGGTGTTTGCAATTGAACCGAGATCCTCTGTACAAGCAACAAGTGCTCTTAACTGCTGATTCGTCTCTAGTCCCTAGATTTTGAGGCATAGATATAAAGCTGGAATCATTTCCAAATATTTCCTTAGTGGGAGAGCTCTCAGCTACCTTTCCAGCACCATGTCTGCCTGCACGCTGACATGCTTCCTGCCATGATGAAAATGTACTGCACCTTAGGAAAGGTAAGTAAGCCCCAGTTAAATGCTTTCTCCCTTAAGAGTTGCCATGGCAATGGTGTCTCTTCACAGTAACAAAACACTGCCTAAGATACCTCTTCAACTCTCAGCCCAAACAAGCCCTCCATTTCCTCAACTGCTTCTTGTTACTTATATACTGTTGCAGAAATGAGAAAAGTAACCATGCAATGGTCATTTAAATTTTAAATGTTTTAATTTAAGATGGAACAAAATGAAACATTCTTTCTCTGCACACTCTTGCTTTAATCCCTCCTTCCCTGTTCCTCTGTGGTTCCTGTCAGCTAGCCAGGGGTAGGGATAACTCTTCACACTATCAGGGCCAAAGCCTGATGCAGATAGAGGGGAAATGCTCATAGTCTAGTACTCAGCAGGTTGAGGCAGGAGGAGTGCAAGTTTGAAGCCAGCTTGGGCTACATGGTAAGTCCTATTTCAATAACGGAAGATGGAAGATAGAGGTAGATAGATAGATAGATAGATAGACAGGATAGATTAGATAGATAGATAGATAGATAGATAGATAGATAGATAGAATGGATGGATAGATAGATAGATAGATAGATAGATAGATAGATAAATCATGTTGTGAGGCAGGGAAGCTAGGGAAATGGTTCACTCAATATCGTTCTTGATGAGCCAGCACGAGAACCCAGCACCTATGCAAAAATCCATGCACTATGGAACATGCCTGTAGCCCCACAGCTGAAAAATCAGAAACAGCGGAACCTGGTACTGCAGGCTAGCCATTTTAGCCAATTGGAATCTCCAGGTTCAACGAGAGACCCTCTCTCAAAAATCCAGGTAGAGAAAGCAAGCGAGAAATATCTCAGTGGGTAAAGAGCTCAGGTTGTTCCACAAGACCCTGGGTTCAATTCCCAGCAACCACATGACAGCTCGTGACTCTGTAATTGCAGTTTCAAAGGATCTGAGGCCTTCTCTGTTATCCACATGTACCACATACACAAGTAGTGTATAAACATATACAGGCAAAACACCTATATACGTATAGTAACAAGAAACTTTTTTTAAAAAATGAGGTTGAAAACAATACAGGAAGACATTTAATATTATTTCTGGCCTCCACATATGGCATGCACATGTGTGTGCACACATCCCTCACACATACAAGTATATACACACATCCATGAATATATATGTGTGTATATATATGTATATACACGTGAATACATATATATATATATTCAAAGACACAAAAATTCATGGCCCAGCCAAAGAGACCACCTTAAATTTCTCAAATAAGAAAGTTATATCTTTATTTTATTTTATTTTATTATTTAATTTAATTTTGGGGAGATAGGGTTTCTTTATTCTATTTTATTTTATTTTATTTTATTATTTTATTTTATTTTTTGGAGATAGGGTTTCTCTGTGTGACCCTGGCTGTCCTAGACTTAGTTTGTAGACAAGGCTGGCCTTGAACTCACAGAGATCCACCTGCCTCTGCCTCCTTATTACTGGGGCAAAAGGCATTCACCAAAACACCTGGCCTGAAAATCCTATCTTTATATCTGTACTGACTAGTTTTGTGTGTCAACTTGACACAGGCTGGAGTTATCACAGAGAAAGGAGCTTTAGTTGGGGAAGTGCCTCCATGAGATCCAGCTGTGGGGCTTTTGTCAATTAGTGATCAAGTGGGGAGGGCCCCTTGTGGGTGGTACTACCTTTGGGCTGGTGCTCTTGGGTTCTATAAGAGAGCAAGCTGAGCAAGCCAGGGGAAGCAAGCCAGTAAGAAACATCCCTTCATGGCCTCTGCATCAGCTCCTGCTTCCGACCTGCTTGAGTTCCAGTCATGACTTCCTTTAGTGATGAACTGCAACATGGAAGTGTAAGCTCAATAAACCCTTTCCTCCCCAACTTGATTCTTGGTCATGATGTTTGTGCAGGAATAGAAACCCTGAGTAAGACAATATCTTAAGATATAAATTATATCTTAGAGAAATATCATATATTTACCAGAAACCCTCTTGTATCTAAATCTTGAACCAGACTCTAAAAGTGGTTCTCAACCTGTGGGTCACAACCCTTTGGGGTCAAGCAACCCTTCCACGGGGGTTACCTAAGACCATTAGAAAACAGAGATATTTATGTTATGATTTCATAACAGTACAAATTTACAGTTATGATGTAGCAACAAAAATCATTTTACGTTCAGGGATCACCACAACATGAGGAACTGTATTAAAGGGTTGCAACATTAGGAAGGTTGAGGACCACTGCTCTTGAAACATCCAACTTGCCAAGAGTTTTATTCCAGGTTTAAGAGTTGCACTTGTTTTTGTAGAGGAATTAGTTTGATTCCCAACACTGATATGTTTGCAAAACCATCTGAACTCTAGTCTTGAGATCAGGCACCCTTTTCTTATCTTTGCGGGCACCAGGTATGCATGTAGTACCCATACATATATGCAGGTAGACACTTTACACATAAAATAATAAACAAAATTCTACAAGTTTGCTTCCATAACTATGGAAAGAATCCTGTGAGGAAATCCTGTCATTCCTACCTTCTTTCCTTCACATTTCTTCCCCCTCTCTCCAGCCCTTATTTATCATGTGTGCTTGTGTGTGTGTGTGTGTGTGTGTGTGTGTATGTGTGCCTGTATATGTGTCTATGTGTATGTGTGCCTGTGTGTATGTATGCATGTGTGTCCCTCTGTGTGTGCGCCTTTTTATGTCTGTGTGTGTCTGTGTGTGTTGTGTGTGCCTGGGTCTATACATATGTATGTGTCTATGTGTGTATATATGTGCCTGTATCTGTGTGCATATATGTGGGTGTATGTGTGTAGGTCTGTGTATGTCTATATGTGTAAATATGTGTATGTATGTGTGCCTGTGTCTGTGCCTATGTGTATGTATGTTTCTGTGTGTGTGCCTTGTGTATGTGCTTGTGATGTGTCTATATGTGTGTATATATGTGTGCCTGTGTGTATGTATGTATGCAAGTGTGTATATGCCTGTGTGTGGGTATATGTGTATGTCTGTTCATGTGCCTGTATGGTTTTTATGCCTGTGTGTATGCCTATATGGGTGTATGTGTGCCTGTATGTGTGTATGTCTCTCTGTGTGTACCTGTATGTGTGCATATGTGTGTGCATGTATATGTGTGCTGGCTTGTCTTCTGTTCTATTGGAAAATAGGATGCCATGTTCACGCGTGGCCTAAAAATGACATTAGCAGAAGTCAGAAAAACTTATCTCTATATGCAGGGAGGGCTCTAAAGAACTTATCAATGACTTTTGAGAAGATTTGTCTGATTGTCAGTTTATACACACCCTAATAAGTTCCTTTGCATGCCCACCTTTCTTTAGTGAGAACCAGACATCCGTGGAAGTCAAGCCATTCAGTAGATGCCTGGTTATCTGTTGTTGTGTTCAGATTTTAAAAGGATGTTTCATTTGTTTGTATTTTCAACAGAGTCTCACTATGTAGCTGTGTAGACCAAGCTGGCCTCTAAATCACAGAGATACACCTGCCTCTGCCTCCCAAGTGCTGGAATAAAAGGCAGGATGTGTTTATTTAGGGGTGTGTGTGTGTGTGTGTGTGTCTGTGTGTGTGTGTGTGTATCTGTGTGTGAAAAGTGTGTATGAGCGGGTGTATGTGTGTGTGTGAGTGTGTATGTGAGTGTATATCTGTGTGTGAGTGTGTCTGTGTGAGTGTGTGTGCATTTGTGTGCTCATCGGCTCTGGAGTTACAGGAGTTTGAGGGATTCCAGGCTTATTACATGGGTTCTGGGATCCAAGGTCCAGGCTTTACAATGATATAGCAGGCATTCCTAACTGCTGAGCCATCTCTCTAGACCCTTGACGTTGGTTTTTCATTTTTCTGTCATAAGGGTCTGAGACTGATTTGCTTACAAGGTTTATGACTACGAATGCCTTTCCAAACAGAGTTCCCAGGACACAGTGAGCTTTCCCAAGTCTCCACTGCCAAAGAGTCTACAGTTGAATACACATATTGTGTAGTTATTAAATCGGTCCCAGGCCAGGTGTGGTGGTGGCAGGAGCCTATAAGCCCAGTACTGGAGAGGCAAAAGCAGAAGGATCTGGAATTCAAGGGAAGCCTAGGACATGAGACCCAGATTCCAAAACAAACAAACAAACAAACAAACATAAACAACAATAAACTAAAAACAAAACATCGGGACCTGACTTACTGCCCCTTTGACCTCTATTTGTAACAAACAAACAAACAAAAACAAACAAAAAACCCCAATATTATTTATTTATTTATTCATTTACTGTTCTAGCGCTGAGAATCGAAGAAGTGTCTCACGTGCTAGGCAAGTATTCTACCAGTGAGCTATAGCATTAGCCCCTCCCACTTTGTCCCTTTTTATTTATCATTGATATAAATAAATTCAGAGGAAATTTTGGGATAGAAAGCTGGCAGGCTTAGTTGTTTTAATCAATATTTCTGAATCCCAAGAGGTAAGAAAATTCCCCTAGCAAGAGTTTAGGGGGGGAAAAGGAAATACTAGCTATCCTGCTTGGCACTATGTTCTCTGACAAAATATTTGTTCTTTATTATTTTTATGAATTTATTTTATGAATTTATGAATAGCTCCAACGTTCTGCTTAAATAAGCTAGAGTCAAGCTTGATGTGTTTTGTTAGTTTTAATGGATCCATTAAGTCTGTGTGTATTTCTTCACTTTTAGAGCCACTCTACTAATTACAAAGAGTTTGTCATTACATGAAGTACAAGCATAATTCAAATATTTAGAACTGAAAATGTCAGCGTTATTTTCTTTTCCAAACCACAGATTCCTTCCATACCCTCAGAGGTGTTATATGCTGTCAATGGCACAACCAGTAGCCCAAAGCCAGCATAGTTATCAGCTTCTCGTCTCTTCAGCCAGGCGATCTATAACAATAAATTCCTGAAGTGGTCATGCAATTACACACAACAGAGTCACTATCATAGCAGGCCCAGCTTGGTACGGATATAATATGATCACTTATCAAATAGGCATTGTCTAACATGACATGACAACATCATCACTGCCCAGTGGGCCTTTCAACGTGGTTCCTAACCTAGCCCTGATGAGAATACCAGGCCACGGTGAGCAGAAGAAATGTAGCACCTATATTCTATATTCTATAGAAACAGTGTGGTGAGGACATACCACAGAATACCTCAGCACACTCAGATGCCGACATCCTAGAAGAGAGTCACTAGCATAGCAGTTTCTATCATAGGAAACTTTAGAAATAGACATAGCAAGGATATAAAAAAAATAATTTAAAAATGATCCTGGATGCTGAAATTATTGTTATAGTACACACCTGCCTCTATTTATCTTGAGGTATTTAAGAAAGAGTAATAGAGCTTCTTTAAGACATTTTAAGTTACAGCCTTTATCTGCTTTGTGAGAGGGAGGCATGTGTGCTGTGGCACACATCTGGGGCTCAGAGGTAACTTGCAGGAGTCGGCTCTCTTTTAGTACCATGTGGATCTCAGAGTTCCAGTTGAGACTTACAGGCTGGCCTCGAGAGCCTTGACATGCTGAGCGAACTCACCAACTGAATGTCCAACTGAGCGTATCTTCTTTTTATGCAGTGTAATTCCAGCATGAAAAATGGGCATTGCAGAGAAGCCTTCACTTTGACCCTGTAGAACTGTAAACATGGCCGCCAACATTCCAACTTTTGCCAAGTGCACATAAAAAAAAAATGCCTTCTGATGAACAATGGTCAGTAATTAGAAAACATCCTAGCAATGGACTGAAGGAAAGATCAAGACACAACTGTTGTGGTTCATGAATTTCCTGCATGCTCAGCTCCGGTGCCTGTGGCAGAGAAGAAAACACATTTGACATTATCATGATATGGTCCTTGGAGTAGGTCCTTTTGATGGAAAGTGCTATGCTTCAGGGATGCTTTGATGCACGTGGAGATATATCAACATCTTTGTGAAAGTAATGGTTATCAAGTATTGTATAGAATTAAAAAGAAAAGCCTTTTAGGCAAGGAGATAGATTTTTTTTTTTTGTTTTTTTAGCTTTAAAGAAGCAAATGGATTTTAAAATTGGAATAAAAATAAAATTAGAAATCAAATTAACAAAAAAGAGTGTAATTATTTTACCAAAAAGCTTACTCTTAAATGATGCTGTTTCCATGGATGCCAATTTGGCTAATGTGGGGTATGGCCCAGAATGTACATTTCACTAAACAGACGATTCTGCCTCGGAATAGTCCATGCTGTGACTCCTCTTTTATGCTCATTTTTTCTCTTATTTTCATGTTCATCTTGTTTCTCTTATTTTTCTTTGCTCTTTCTCTTTGACTCCTTCTGCTCCCTTCTCTTCTTTTTTTTTTTTTGGTTTTTCCGAGACAGGCTTTCTCTGTGTAGCCTTGGCTGTCCTGGAACTCACTCTGTAGACCAGGCTGGCCTCAAACTCAGAAATCTGTCTGCCTCTGCCTCCCAAGTGCTGGGATTACAGGCGTGTGCCACCATGCCCAGCTCTCCTCTTCTTTTCTTTTTCTGGAAATGGAAAGAAGATATTGAAGGAGGGTGGCAACAAGGATGGGAAGACTAGTTGGAGAGAACCTGAAGGATAAAGAAGAAAGAAAACTGCCAATTCCATCAACTTCTAGCTGCGTTCTCAAACAGCACACGACCCCACTGAGTTCGCCACGCCCCTGCAGTTGGAGCTCACACATCAGGCTACCTAATTTTCTACAGTCATGGTTAATAGGATGAAGGCCAGTAGAGGCCAGGGAAATGGGCATGATCTTGGATTAAAGTCTGCAAATGTCCAAATTTAGTCCTGCCAACTAAAGGAGCTGCGTTTAAGATACTCAGAGCAAAACCAGAATTAGAGTAACTCTTGTCTTTGTTTCCCGACATTTGATTCTGATCTCCATCTCTCCTGTAACCACTTGCTTTTGCTTGTTTCTGCCACAGAGGGACTTGTTCAGATCTGTCTTTCTAACATAGTAAAGTAATTCTGTTTGAAGAACCTTGACCTAGGAGTCAAAGGAACTGCACCCACACCAGCCCCTAGCATCAGCTAATCTGGATCCTCAGCACATCATGCAACCTTTCACTTCTCACTGCTCATTACTGTCAAAGTGAGGGGAGTTATCTACTAAGCTCATTTTGGTGCTAGAATTATGCTAAATTAAAATTATCTTAATCTTTCAAAAAGATTAGAGATTTCATAAAGCTGCAAGATAAAAGTAGGCATGCAGAATTATAAAAATATGTGAACTTTTATTATATTTTAATTTTTTAAGATTCTTTTTAAAAACTTATTCATTTATTTTATGTGGACACTGTCACTGTCTTCAGACACACCAGAAGAGGGCATCAGATCCCATTACAGATGGTTGTGAGCCATCATGTGGTTGCTGGGAATTGAACTCAGGACCTCTGAAATTGCAGACAGTGCTCTTAACTGCTGAGCCATCTCTCCAGCCCAAGATTTATTTTTAAGTTTTAATCATGAATATGTGGAGGTCTGTGCAAGTAAGTGAAGGTGACCTTGAAAACGAGAGGTGTTGTTCCGGAACTTGAGTTGAAGACATTTGTGAACTGATGAGGATAAACATAGAAAAGCAATAGGAAGATATCCTGAAAAGCTCAGTGTAGGACTTTCCTTGTCATGGCTCTTAAGTCATTGCTTCTAATCAGAAATGATATGCATGCAGGACCCAAGCATCAGAGGTTTACCAGATATCTAAACTCAGATGTTCTATGCCTGGTGATTTTATGTAAGAGGTTGGGCGACATCTTGTAGTGTGACAAAATTTTTCCTAGCGAGACACAAAACACATCTACTCACCCCCAGATAAGGAGCCTACTACAGAGCTAGTACAGATACCACCAAAATGCAATTTGGTGACCCAATGAGTTTTATTTGAGTTACTTAGAGGGATATGAAAGTTCTCCATAGCATGGGTGACAGCTTACAAAATCTGGGAGCCTGGTGCACACTGTACAGCTTGCAGACAGCTCTATGGGTTGGAGAGTGTCCTTTCCAGGTGCCTAAGTTGATACCTTGTCCAGATAGCAGGGCTGGGTTTTGCTTCTTCAAGACAGCTGGTCTCTAAGTTTTCATTGCAGCTTGTCTTGTCTGAGAGTGATTCTTGGCAGTCTTTATTCCTTAGTATTTGAGACAGTGGGGCCTGGGAGAGTGGAGCTGATAAATGAGGCAGACTAAAGTCTCATGTAATAGCTAACTTTATTCAGAGCATCAGACAATTTATACTCCGAGGGCTAAGAAAATTCAGATGAATAAAGTTCTCATGAGTTCAAGCTATACAATCACAAGAATGAGCCACATGGGGCAAAAACATGTTTTACTGTAGAAGTGCAAACACTTAGTTGAATGACACCAGCATGCAATAGTGAGTAATAAGAAGTAAATTCACTCCTATCTGCTACAGCTGCTGAACAACACATTCCAAGAGCAATTCCACATTTGAAGAAACTGAGGTCACAATATTCTTATGTTCCTGGAGTTTTCTCACAAGCATTCAGTATTCTCCTTGCATGACTCCATTCTAGGACTGTGTTGCTAGCAGACAGGAGATTAGAGAATATGGTCAGTTTCGGGGAATTCCTGAAGCTATTTTGAGTTGTCTACTCACTATCTTAAAGTTGGTAAGTTGGTGGGGTGGTGGCACACACCTTTAATCCCAGCACTTGGGAGGCAGAGGCAGGTGGATTTCTGAGTTCGAGGCCAGCCTGGTCTACAGAGTGAGCTCCAGGACAGCCAGGGTTACACAGAGAAACCCTGTGTCGAAAAAAACAAAACAAAAACAAAAAAAGAAAAATATTAGATGTGCTGAGCTGGAGAGATGGCTCATTGGTCAAGAACACTGGCTGCTCTTCCAGAGGTTCTGGATTCAATTCCTAACAACCATATGGCAGCTCACAACTCTCTGTCATTCCTGTTCCAGGGAATATGAGACCTTTAAACAGACATACATGCTGGCAAAACATCAACATACATAAAATAAAAAATTAATTAATTTAAAAATATTAGAAATGTTTCTCTTCCTTTGATCCTTCCACCTTGTTCATTCCTTCATTCCAGCATTGGTAATGTCTGCTGTGCTTTCTATTTTCTACTAAGTAGAGTTTTCTATGAAGTTCTTTGAGGATTCACAGATGAAAATGTATTCTCCTTTGGTGCTGGTTGCCTTCTGAAGGACCTCAAACAGGCCTGAGCATAACAAACATGGCTCTGGTGGGCCTTGCCCTTCTCCCCCATTCCCTCTGCCCTGCTAAAACCCATTAGATTACATTCCTAAAACCAGCCACCAAGGTCTGTTCCCTTATTTGAACAATTCCTTTCCATGAGGCTGACTACCAATGTTCTTCTCTCAAAGTATTGAAGCCCAGCAATCAAAAGCCCGCTTTGCCTCACCTAATTAACATGACCAATCAAAATTAAACACCTCATCCTAACACGGGAATTTTCCCTTTCGCCTTTATAAACTGCTATTTGCCTAAGAGCCATGTCTGTCTCCTCTCTCTCCAAATGTGGTCAGCCCTGTGTCCCTCTGGAGCATGTATTCCTTCCTTTTCTCCCATATTCCTTTCACCTTCTCCCACATCCTCTATCTTCTGTTTTTGTTTCTTATTCCTTCCCCTTGGTTCCTCTGGGGCAAATAAATCTCCTTTGGGCTGAGAATGTGGTTTCAGGGTATCTTGTGCTAATACCGGACCCTTCACCTACTATAGGACATAATGTGTAGATAAACATACTTAAGTAGAGTGCAACATAAAAATAATAGAAATATTATGGGAAATTTAGCACTAAAAATAATGGGGAAAGAAACTATGAAGAGATTACTTCTGGCTGATGGAGTTGGTGATATGTCAGAGAAAACTTAAGAGATGAAATATGACCTGAGCTTTGAAAAGGATGTAAGAAGGTAGATATGGACAGAAAGTTTTGTGTTGGCTTAAAATAAAAAGCGTCTGTAAGCAAGCACACACAGGAAGGAAGGATGGAAGTCATTCCAGACTCAGGAACCCATAGAACGGAGCAGGATGAGTGTAAACATCTACAAATAAACCAGTGATGTTTCCAGTCTAGGTTCTGCCTATTAATAAGCATGTAACCACCATAGTTTCCATTTTCAGCATTCACTATTGCAGATGGTAAAATAGCTAGCTGTCTGCCCCACTAGTGATTGTGAACGTGAAGCCTGTGAACGCACTGCAAGTTTCTATGGTCTGAATATCCCTCAAAATGCCTGTGTGGAATCAAAATTGCCAGTGTAATGGCATTAGGACTTCTAACAAGCAGGGCCTCCTCCTTCTTATCCCCTGGCAACTCGTTTGTCTTGTGGTATCGTTCACTCCCATGATCTAACTCCACCACTCTTGGACTTCACACCTGTCCAGTCTTGCCCTCCATGTCTGCACAGCAGTGTGAGAGTGGCCATTTTGCATGTTAATCTGTCCATGCCTTTCCTAGGTTTCCTATGGGACACCAAGCCCTTCCCAGTCTCTCTTTTTTCTGTCATTCACCCTTCCCATTGAGGCCAAGTCCTAGTGTCTAAATCCTACGTACTAGTGCACACTGCTGCCTTCTTAGCAGACCATACCAAATTCCTTCTCGACTAGCTACTCCCTGGGTTTTCTGCTCAGTCCCCTTACAGCTCCGCCATCAACTAGCCTCGGCCTCTCTCACAAAGCCACCCTGGTGGCGATGCTGCTCTCATTTGGCCTCAGTGACTCAGTTCCTCTCTCAATACTTCCTCACGCAGACGCTACTGGTGCATCCTCCTTACACGTTGCCGTTGTTCATTGGTCTCCAGATCAGATCCAGAGACCTCTTGTGTTTTGCTTTGTTTTGTTTTTCCAAGCTAAATTTTTAGAAATTTAGGACACTGGAACTAAATAAAATACTTCTTAAATGGATGAACAACGTAGACTTGGATTTTGTGAAACACTCTACAAATCTTGGGTTCTTTTCCACCCTTTTTCTGATTGCCTGTTCTGTTTACTTCTTGGAAGCACGCTTTCCATTTCAGTTCAGCCCGACCACAGACGTCTTCTGTCAGGAGTCAGAGGCCATTCTCTGTTTTCAAGCAACGCTAATCTGTGATGAAATAGAAGCCTTCACATCCTTCCATCAGCCATATTTCACCCCCCCCCCTTGCTGCATCACAATTTTGCTTACTCGTACATTTTGAAGAGGAAGGGTTTTTGCCAAAGTCATTCCAACTCCTGACTTGTAAACAGAATTTTACCCAATAGAAGGAATAACGGGAAAGAAAAATGGAGGTAATATCCCAATTCAAACTCAAATGCAGTTCAGCTTTGGATATTGTCTCTGTGCCAGGTTAAGTGTAAGTGTACATCACCACACCTGCTCCCCTCCCACTATAATCATTTCTCTAGTTGAGAGATTGCAACTTTGGTATCACTCATGTTTAGACCCATACAACTCAAAACTACTTGCTGGGAGGGAGGGGCGTCTCCTGGCATCAGAATATTCCACAGCATCCTTTGCCTCTACCCACTAGATGCCAGCAGTGTCCACACATTATGACAGGGGAAAAATGGCTTCAAACAGTTGAAAAGTATTTCCAAGGCAAAACCACTCTTGATTGAGAATGATAGACTTAATTATGGTTATCATCTAAATTTTAGCTAATATGACATCACCTCTTTGAAGTCTTCCTTAACCCCTTAGAGTAAATCAAATGTTCTCAGTTGTTTCACTAATTTTTTGGTCTTATTTTATGAGTATTTGTGTTTTGCCTGCATGCATATCCGTGCACCATGTGAATTCCTGGCGCCCTTGGAGCTGTAACAGGGCGTCAGATCCCCTGGAACTTAGTTACAGACAGTTGTATGGTGTGCCCTGTGGGTGCTAGGAGCTGAACATGGGTCCTCTAAAAGATCAGCCAGTGTTCTTGGCCACTCAGCTACTTCTCCAGAGGTAGTTCTTTTAATATTGTATTTAGTCCCTGCATAACACATTATTTGCTGTTTTATTTTAATATTTAACATTTTAACATATTTAATATGTTCTTAGTTCTTTTAATACTATATGTAGTCCCTTCATAATACATATTAAGGCTTGCAGTTTTCTAGCTATTAGCATGTATATTAAAGTTCTCTACAAACAGAACCAATAGGATCCATGTACAGGATTTATTTTATTAGAGCAGATGCAATCATGGAGGCTCAGACATCTCTGAGCCACTGTCTGAAAAGTGGGAAGTAGGTATTCTCACAGCTGCAAGACTAGAGCCGGAGAAACTCATTCTCAGTCACCGTCAAGGGCAAGAGAATCCCCGGACTCCTGATCCAAATCCTGAGTCTCCAGACCAGGCAAGCTACAATTCTGAAGTCCAAGGGCAGATGAAGGAGCAATGTTTAGGTCCAAGAGGAAGGGAATCTTTTTCTCTCTTTTGTTCTTTCTTAGCCTCTAGCTAATGCGATGGCTTGGTCCCTATCTAGGGCAAATCTCCTACTCTTCCCCCTAAGTCTCATGCCACCCCTCTCCAGACACACCCCAGCCACACCCAACAGTGAGTAATGGTTCTAGCTCTCTCAGCCCTCCTCAGTTCAGTCAGACGTACACCTAAAACCAGCCATCCCAGCGCATTTCCCGGCTAGCAGAGCACAGACCTGCTGCCCGGCGCCTTGCCCTCAGCGCAGTTACCCGCTCATAACTCTCATTCCAAAGCAAAGTCTTAGAAAATTCAAAGAAATCCTGATTATTGTCCTGTAGCTGGAGGTCTTTAAGAAGTGGTGTAGTTTACACAGGACCGGAGCTTTTTAATATTCTTTCTGAAGATCTGGGAGACAGGGAGGAGCATCCATAGACCAACAAGGAAGAAAAGGGACAGAAAGCATAGATGTTTGCTTGTGTTGCAAGAAGCATTGGATGGAGGCTGGCATGCAGCACTACCCACAGCTCCCATGAAGCCATGGAACACAGAAAGGACTTTCTAATCTTGACCACAGTCAGCAGCGACAGCAGGGGACCCCAGGACGAGCTATGAAAACAGGTGAAGAATTTGTTCCCACATTCTCATGTGTAACGTTATTTGTGGCTAAATTAAAAACCAAAGTTGTTTTCCTTTCCTTTAATAAATAGATGCGCTATCAACAGCACCTTTCCTGATAAAGGAATTAAACTAAACTCCAATGCTGCCTCTCTCCTTAAATTCGTTTTTTGCCTTTTTTCCCCTCTAATCTGTTTGTGCTTTGTCTTGTTTGTTGTTTACTTGAAGGGCGGTGTTAAGAGTTGGGGTCTGAGCAGGAAAAAGAAAACATTGATAAGAGGTGGTTTACAAAGCCTGGTGGGAAATCACAAGGCTAGCACCAGAGCTAAGGTCCTGTGAAAAGAGGAGACACTCTAGTTGTCCCATCTCTAGGCCTAAGGGGTAGTAAAGGAATGGGGGAGGCTGTGTACAGTGATCTGTGGCCTTCAGAACCAGGTGATGAGGGAGCACAGAAACAACGTTCCCATTCTCCGACACCTCATATTGCTGCCCTTGACCAATAGCAAACCAGTCCTGAGGCAGCAACAGGGTCTACTGGAGCTCCCAAACATCGCAGGAAGGGGCAGCAAAAAAATACCTAATGTCCGAGAAATCCTATGTCAGATATAACTGCCAGCAATTTGTAAAAGAAATCCTGATTATTATTATTTTCCAACAAAGCTTCTATTAGGAGATGGAATAGATTTTGAAAGTTCACGTATCAGAAAGAAAGAGTGCGTGGCTATCTCAGAGATTTGGTCACCTTCATTGTTGAGTTGCATGCCACGCTTGAGAGCGTGAATTAAACTAAACTCCATGTCTGCCTCTCTCCTTCCGGCAGGGGTGTTAGGACAGGCCACAGCTTCCTCTTTCACTGGGAGAAAAGAGAAGAGCGGTGAGGCTTACGGTGTGTGCTGGGATTTGAGGAAATCTTGGGGGGGGGGAGAGAAGAAAAAGCAACTGCTTGGAAGACAAGAAGGTCTTCAGACACTAACTGGATAACAAGGATAAGATGCTTGCCCAGGAGTGCTGTGGTAGTGTCTCTTTCCCCTTTGGCATTTTCTGAAACATTTAAGAGAAGATTTCCTTTTTTTTTGTTTTGTTTTTTGTTTTTTTGTTTTTTTGGTGTTTTTGTTTTTGTTTTTGTTTTTCGAGACGGGGTTTCTCTGTGTAGTTCGGGCTGTTGTCCTGGAACTCACTCTGTTGACCAAGCTGGCCTCGAACTCAGAAATCCACCTGCCTCTGCCTCCCAAGTGCTGGGATTAAAGGTGTGCGCCACCACCGCCACCAGGCTCAGGAGAAGATGTCAATTGCGCCGTCCCAATTTTGTTTCTAAATATGAAGATAGAGACCTTAAATTATCCCAGCCTTCATGTGGGCTGCAGAAGAAAGCAAAGAACAGATGACCACCTGGCCAGGGATTACATTATGGGGAAGGGGGAACTGGGAAAAGGGAAATCATTTGGAATGGAAACAAAGAATATAGAAAATAGAAAAAATAATATTTGAATGAATAAAGTCATAAATATTTCTGAAAAAAAAGAAAGAAAGAAAATTACCAGGCTCCAGGCCACGCCTCCGTGAGCTCCTCTGCCTTTGCTCCTGGGACAACTTCATCAGGTGTCATGGAAGATGCAGAGATGAAGAGAAATCCAGCTTGCAATCCCAGGTGGTTCCTCAGAGAACTGGACATGACACTTCCGGAGGACCCCGTTATACTTCCTGGGCATATACCCAAAGGATTCTCCAGCATGCAATAAGGACACATGCTCCACTATGTTCATAGCAGCCCTACTTATAATAGCCAGAAGCTGGAAAGAACCCAGATGTCCCTCAAAGGAGGAATGGATACAGAAAATGTGGTATATTTACACAATGGAATACTACTCAGCAATTAAAAACAATGAATTCATGAACATGTTTAGGCAAATGGTTGGAACTGGAAAATATCATCCAGAAGCTCTGAATACTCAAGACACAATTAACATATCAAATGATTCCGAAGAAGGAAGGAAGAAGAGGGCCCTGGCCCTGGAAAGGCTCAGTGCAGCAGTGTAGGGGATTACCAGGACAGAGAAGTGGGAGGGAAGAGGGTTTATGGGACTTATAGGGAGGAGGGAACCGGGAAAGGAGAAATCATTTGGAATGTAAACAAAGAATATAGAAAATTGAAAAAAAAAAAGAAATCCAGCTCAGTTCAGTGTAACTGCACACAAAGACGCTGAGCAGCGGGGTTGGAGGCCACTCTCATAAACACAGCTCCTTTAAGATAACAAAGCCCAAAGTCCACCAGGGATGAGACAGCTTGCTCTTTGAGACCAAGCCCCTCCTCCTGCCTGTCTGAGTTCTCAAGTCCTGATGTAAGCTTGTCACCCATGCCCCTGCCTGGCAGCCTCACTGATAAGTGACCTCAGCTTCTGTCTGTGCCTTTAGTGAGCTCATCCTGCAGACTCAAGCCTTAGCATGCCTGGGCTCACAGACTTTGAAAACCTACCTTCCTTACTTCCTTCCTTCCTTCCTTCCTTCCTTCCTTCCTTCCTTCCTTCCTTCTTTCCTTCCTTCTTTCTTTCTTTCTTTCTTTCTTTCTTTCTTTCTTTCTTTCTTTCTTTCTTTCTTTCTTTCTTTCTTTTTCTTTCCTTCCTTCCTTGTATCCTTCCTTCCTTCTTTCCTTCCTTCTTTCCTTTTTCTTTTTTATTTTTTTGAAACAGAGCCCTGGCCATCCTGGAACTAGCTCTGAAGACTAGGCTGGCCTCAAGACTGATTTCCTGTGTTTTTCTTAAGAATAGATTTTGTCAGGCCAGGTGGTGGTAGACACAACTTCAATCATAGCACTCAGGAGGCAGAGGCATGTAAATCTCTGAGCTCGGAGCCAGCCTGTTCTACAGAGTGAGTTTCAGGATGGCCAGGGCTATACAAAGAAATTTTGCTACAACAGGTTCCCAGGACCCAACAGGGAGGACATTAGCTGAAATACCCAACAAAGGGAAGATAGGACCTATCCAGAGGTTAGGCACAGCTCCTGGTTGAGGTATGGGGCTACCCACCCACCACAAAAATATTAATCCAGAATTCCTGCTCCAAAAAGAAATGCATGGACAGAGACTGAAGGAAAGATCATCCAGAGACTGCCCCGCCTAGAGACCCATCCCATCTGTAGACTCCAAACCCAGACACTATTGCTAATGCCAAGAAGTGCTTACTGACAGGAGCCTGGTGTCCCCTGAGAGGTTCTGCCAGAGCCTGACCAATACACATGAAGATATATGAGGCTTTACATCAAACTTAGTGTGGGGTCCTCAATGGAGAAGTTAGGACAAGGACTGAAGGAGCTGAAGGGGTTTGCGACCCCATAGGAAGAACAACAATATCAACCAACCAGACCCCTCATAGCTCCCAGGGACTAAACTACCAACCAAAGAGTACACAAGGAAGGACCCATGGCTCCAGCCTCATATGTAGGAGAGGATGGCCTTAGTGGGCATCACTGGGAGGTGAGCCCTTGGTCTGTGAAGGCTTGATTACCCAGTGTAGGGGAATGCTAGGGTGCTGAGGCAGGAGTGGGTGGGTAGGTGGGGGAGCACCTTCATATAACCAGGGGGGAAGGGGATGGGGGCTTGTGGAGGGAAAACTGGGAAGGGGAAATAATATTTGAAATGTAAATAAACATAATCCACACATCAAATGAGGTACAAGAAGAAAGGAGGAGTGGCCCCTTGTTCTGGAAAGACTCAGTGAAGCAGTATTCGGCAAAACCAGAATGGGGAAGTGGGAAGGAGTGGGTGGGAGGACAGGGGGAGAGAAGGGGTGGGTGGGAGGACAGGGGGAGAGAAGGGGGCTTACGGGACTTTCGGGGAGTAGGGGGCTAGAAAAGGGGAAATCATTTGAAATGTAAATAAAAATATATAACATAAAAAAACCAAAAAACTAGAATTGCCCTACAATCAGTCACCCCCCACAAAAAATCTCCAAAAAATTTGTCTAATGCTTGACCAAAGCTGCTCCTTCTCCTTCTTCCTCCTCCTCTCCCCTCCTCCTATTCCTATTCTTCCTCCTTCACAGGGTCTCCTCCTATAGTTTCAAACAACCTTGTGGTTCCTATGCAGCCCAAGCTAGCCTCAAATTTGTAATCCTTTTTCCCCAACTTACTGGGTCCTAGGATTACAGGTGTAGACCATCATGATTGAATTGTGTAGGATTCCTAGCACTGTCTTGGTTCTAAATGAATGATTCCTGTATGGTAACCAGAACAGAATAGGGCTTGATGCTAAACCAACTCCAGGACACTGTCTTTAGGGCACTTCAGCCTTGCCAAAGTCAACTCAACTGTCTCAAGTCCCTGAAATCAACATTGTATCACTGTTATTTATTGGCTTCCCCCCCAATAATATGAGGGCTGAGCAAATAATTATCTGCTAGAATCCACAGGAAATACTTATTTGTGAATGAATACTATTCCCATTTTTACTTTATATGATAAAATGCAGTATGTGATCATTGACATATCTGCTGTGAAGAGGATTTATCACATCTCTGCAGCTTCAGTCCCACTCCAGGCTTAAGGTAACCCACATCATGCCTTTATAACCTACCAAGTGTCTTCACTGAGTACTGAGCTCCTTGCACCAAAGCCTAAAACTGTGGTGCCTGTGCTCTTAGCCACAGACAACAGGTACCAAAATGTTCCAGAAAGGAAAAACCCTATGACCTTCACCTGAGTTGTGCCTTTAGGTTGGAACATTCTGATTTGGTACTGGGTCTGGTTTATTCAACAGTATATTCCTAGCACTTAACTTGGCAACCAACCCAGAGCAAAAGTCAGTCAACATCTTTCATTACTTCATTCATTGTCCTTTTGGGCATCCTTCTTATCCAAGAACTTTCCAAATTGTCATACACTACCTAAAGCACTGCCAGTGTTCTTTAGTGTTTGCTTGCTGCTTAGAAAACAAGCCCTCTTCATTTGAGGGTAAATTTTCTTCTCAGAGAGTGATAAGCATTTTTTTAGATCAAATTTACAAGCAAGTTTGCCATGATTAGATAATGACCTCTAGTTCAAATGTGTTCTGATTATAAGGTGGTAAGATGCATGTGCATGTGTGTGTGTGTGTTTGTATGCATGTGTATGTACATGTGTGTATACATGTGTGTATGTGAGTGTGCATATGTGTGCAAATGTGTGCATGCATGTGTGTATATGTGTATGTATGTACATATGTATGCAAGTTTGCATGTATGTATGTGAATGCATGTGTGTGTGTACATGTGCATATATGTTGCACTGAAGCTGCAGTGATCTAAATTGGTATCTGAGGGCAAGAGTCCTGTGTCTGACCTATAAGAACTCACTGGCTTTTACATTCTCGAACATCTGTTGAATGTTTGCTTCTTTTTTCTTTTAAGATGTTTAATTTTGTGTATGGGGGTGGGGTATGTGCTAATGAGTGCAGGTACTTCTGGAGGCTGGAGGCGTCAGATCCTCCTGGAGCTAGAGTAACAGGCGGTTGTCTTTGTGAGGACCTCCCAGGTCCTAGCAACCAGCCTTAGTCCTTTGCGGGATTATGTGCTGTTTCCCCCTGCAACGTTTCTCCAGTTTAACTGTATTGCCAGCTAGATTTCCAATGTGCCTAGTTTAGAGTCTTCAAGTTTTTTCATCTAAGAACCCAAATAATACTTTTTAAAACTATGGAAGAGTTTGGTTGGTGAAATGGACCGTCTGGTAAAATTGTTGCCACACGAGCCTGGTGACCTAGGGTCGATTCCTAGAATGCTGGTAAACGTAGGAGAGAATCATCTCCGCAGAGTTGTCCTCTGACCTCCATACACATGATGTGGCACTTGGCCACACACAACATACAAATAATAAACAAAAAGGGTTAAATTATTTTAAAAAAAACATAACGAGCTTCTGTAATAGGGTTGTGGTATTTGCTGTACTGAAAATTAATACTGAGAAATTTAAGATCCTTTATTAAATCAGTTCAAAATAATTTCTTAGTTCATATGCTTTAATTGAAGTATATGGCATATGCATACAAATACATATAGCATATGCATGTATGCCTTGTATATGCATAGATATTTGCTTATAAACATGGCATATGCATACACTATTGGTATATTCTATTGGACAAGGGGGAGGGACTTCAGTAGCGTTTCTTTTGGGTAGCTATGGGTGTGCTTTGATACTCTGCCCTAACTCAGTGACTGGTAGTCTCTACACTAGTGGCTTTTCTCATTGTTTTGATAAAATGCCTGACAGAAGCTCCTGAAAGAGGAGCAGCTTATTCGGGCTCACAGTGTAGAAGCCATAGTTCCTCATGGTAGGAAATGCATCCCATCAGTATCAGTCTGTGTTGTTAGGAGCATGAGGTAACCTCTTCACATCTCAGTGGGTCAGGTTGTAGAGCACTCCTGCTGACTCACCTCCAAAGCCTTGCCCGACGTAGTCTCCTGCTGCTAGCTGTGCTTTATGACCCTGAAATAGCTCTTAAAGGCTGGGGACCAAATGTTCGAACACAGGATCTTGTGGGGCACACTTCAGGCTGAGCCCTGAGTTTCTCAGAAGCTACTTTAGTGAATTATAAAGCCATTAGCTGTGAAACATTTGTATTCTCTGACATTAAAATCCATTTTCCTGTGTTGAACTTAAGATGGATTCAGGCATGATTTTTCTAACATCATATATTTATTTGATTTTTGGTGCATGGTGTGAACTTCCCAAAGAATCAATAAAAATTTATGTTAAAAAGAAGTTATCACTCACTGAATTATCTGGTCCTTCCAAATGGAATGGTGTTAATTGGTGTGTCTATTGGATGCTCTTAGTATTGGGAAACTCTTTAAGTTTATAGTAGCTGATACCAATTTTTACAATTTGTTTTCTTAGGACGTTTTGAGAACTTGGATTTTTTTTCCTTGAAAATAGTACTAAAAGTTACTTTTCTTGATTATGTCAGGTTCCCCTTTGTTTATTTTTAAGCAAATGCCTACCAAATAGTCATGGTAAAGGTGGTGGCTTATCTCCCATTTCAAGGGGTCTTCTTTCCTTTGAGCTAAATTGTACTTTGCAATATAGAGCGTATTCATGCACACTTTCCATTTTTCTAAAAAAAAAAACACTTAAAGGGCTTGTGTTCAAAGGTCACAGTTAAGTATAATTACTAATTGTGTTAGTTTGGGTTTTATTGTTGTGAAGAGACACCATGACCAAGGCATTTCTTATAAAGACAAACATTTCATTGGGGCTGGTTTACAATTTTAGACATTTAGCATGGCAGCCTGCAGGTGGATATGGTGAAGGCGAAGGAGCCAAGAGCTCTATGTCTCGATCTGAAGGCGGTAGGGAGGAGACTGGAGTTCCACACAGGGAGGGGCTTGAGCACAGGAAACATCAAAGCCCACCCCCCACAGTAATGCACTTCCTCCAACCAGGCCACACCTCCCCCAACCAGATCACACTTCCTAATAGTGTCATTCCCTTTGGACAAACATTCAAACACATGAATGTAGGAAGGCCAAGCCTATGCAAATCACCACAACAATATTATGACCTGCCAAGACCTTCTCAACCAAAGTGACCTTTTTCTTTTATTATCTTTGTTGTTGTTGTTGTTATGAGTTTGTGACAATAAAGAATTTGATGACTGTATGTCTTTGTTATATCATCAGAAAATGTTTGCTGGCACAAATTCAGTTGCTCCCCAAAATCTGTGTTGGGCTCTCACCTGTGGCCAGTTTTATTATATCTACTTTCTCTTTCCAGGATGCTTACAGTGTATTTTATGGCTGCTAGCAAGTGTGTGGTGACATCTGGGAGAGGACAATGTGAGAAAGTCAAGTTTACATTTGACAGATAGGGCCTTATTTTTAAAATGAAGAGCACATTCATCCTTTTAAAGATTTTCAGAGCCATAGTCATTCTCTGGGTGGACCACAGGAGTTATTCATAGTCAAGCTACAGTGACTAGAGAGTCATAGGGCTCTGTTCCTGCATGAACAACCCTAGAAGAGGGGACCTTGGAGAAAGGCCATCAAGGTACAACTTGGAAGCATAACAAGCCACGTTCATCACGTCAGTGTAGCTCAACTTTGGCATCTTCTCTGGCTTTAAACCATGGAGGTGGACCTTCTTGGCAGGACTAAGCCATATTTGCACCAAGGTCTCACTCTGTCTCCTCTTAAGGCCTTGGTGGTGGGGCACCGAGATAGACATGGCTGTGAAATCCTAGAAAAGGGTCAATAGTTGCCTTAGATCTCTGTCATATATGGGTCAGGAACACAGATGATTTTTTCTTCCCATTGATGAACTGGAACCAAGAGACTACTCCCAACCTGATGTGCCCAGTGTACTGAAAGGGAATTTATTTAGGAATGTAAACCCAATGTGGGAAAGAGGAAAGGAAGAGGCTTGCTTTTCTTCTCATGAGGAAAGGCTTATTGACAAAATCTCAACTCCAACCACAGGTGCCTATTACGGAGGAACAGTACACTTTACACCTTCAGAAGTATTTGCCCTTTTGAACTGCTCTGACATTTTTTTCAATTTGTAACATCCATGTTTACGATATTTGTACTTCTCTCCCACCAACTGGAGCGGGCCAGGGGAGATGTGAGCCCCTCTGCTTGCAGGAATGCTGAGGAACGCTTCTGAAATGAGCAAACACACAAGCTGTAAGATCTGTCTGCGTGTTTACATCACCGGCTGTTCCTTGGTACAGAGGCAGAGCTGGGGGCCCAATCTTGGTGTTTTAGAAGGTCCTTTTGATGTTAAAAAAATGAGAAGAACCTAACATTTCTTTCAAATGTAGTGTGTTTACAATAGCAGGAGATATTCTGTCTTGGATGCCTCTGATGAGATCTTTACATTTCACTTTTTATTTTCTTCAAAACAAGAATAAAGGCTTCTGGTTTTGCCTGTCTATTATAGTCTTTATAACTCCAAGGGCATTAAGAGTTGTCAGAATGCACACTGTTAGTATTTGCTACCTGGGTAAAATTCTCAGTATTTGAAGCTTTTTCAAATGATTGAAGGAGCCATGGACCTACTATTTGTGCCCAGAAAAATAAAATAAAATATAGTAAACAATATAAAAAAACAAATAAACACACAAACAATATGGGCTGTCACCTATAGCTGGAGGTGGGGCCTTTTACTTTACCTTTATCTTTACTTTGTAGAGCCTAGACTTCCTATCTGCAAAATGCCGCGACAATACCTAGTTTATAAGGTGTGACTGCTAGATAAAATGTGGGGTCCCACAAATGAAATGCAGTCACCTAGAAACACCAGTGTCAGTATCAAGCTGGAAATGATTAGCACACTCTCATATAAGTAGATAGCTCCATTTGCACGAATGCTGTCAGCCAGTTGTCAAGTTATTGGTAGTTTGGAAGTACAACTGTAGAAATACTCTCACCATACACGTCAGCAATCACGGATAGGGCTTCTCCCAGGTGGCAGCCAAAGATTAACAAGCATTCCACTAATGCTCATAATGAATGTGAGGTTCCCCCCTGGGTTTAGTGCCCCCTGCCCCTTTGGCATCTTCTCTGGCTTTAAGCCATGAGAAGAGAGGAGATTTCTTTCCAACTGTATCTGAGTTGAGGAAGGGTTTTGCTCTGTAGCACAGGTTGGCCTTGAACTCAGACTTCTTCCTCAGTCTTCCAGTAATGGCATTCCACGTATGTCATGCCCTGTTCAATTTCTTGTTTGATGTTCTAACACTATGGGGAACTAAATTGTGTGGGCACAAATGTCTTGAAATGTAACTTTGTTCAGTGGGACAAAAATCTCTTAATTGAAAAATTAGTTTTTTTTTTAATTAATGTGGAACACCTGAGAGATTTGATTTCATGTATCACCAAGCTCTGTGGTCATGGTAGATCCTTTAGGCTGACTACTGTACATCTCCCCTGCCCCCTTTGCCCTTCTTTCCATGCTGAAGGACTACTAATTCTTTAGTCACGGAGACGCGATTTCTCTCCAACAGTGACTTTTTTAGTGGTGCATATGTGACAAGCTGTGGCTTCCATTCTAGGTACAGGAACAGATTAGTAGAGTGATTGTATCTTTTGTGTTCATCTGTTGTGGTGTGAAGATGTAACCCCTGTGGACCAGGCAGGTAGGGGGAGAATCTGACTTCCTATGGGGCTCTGAGCAGAAAAGTAGAGAGTGTATTTCTGAGACATTACTAATCTTGAATTCTGAAGGTGCCTTCCCCTAGGAAAAGCAGTTTAAACCACAGTTATATCTGCCATTTATTTGAAGCCCCCAAATCTGTCAGTTCCTTAGGTTGTAACTTGTAATCAACACCTACTAAGAGACTATCCTGCTAACAAATCTCAAAAGCACAAAGCTCAATTTAAAGGAAGACCATGTTATGGGGGTAAGATATGGGTGAGATCCCAAGAATGGGCATTTGTTCAGCTACTGAGGTAGAGTCACGCACAGGTGAACCTCACTTTGAAGTTAGTTCTCTAGGCACAGCATCCCAGGGACACTTTTAGGGTTAGTTATGTGTTATTTCATCCTGTGTCACTCGAAAATCTTACCAGCAATGGTATTTGGGAAATTCATTCATGACTGCAAACATGATGAGGACATTAAGGAGAGAGGACGAAGATGGTTATGGGTGCTGTGAAAACAACGTACTACACTTTGCAGAGAGAAGCTTGGTCCTCTGCTCGCAGGACAGGTTTTTTTCAGACTTCATGCAGGAAGACTGGGCATGGGACACAGGAAATAGGGCTCGGAAGTGTGTGCACACAGCCCTGTGCCCTTCATCTCCTCACGACCAGTTCCCAGCTCATCACTTCTCTATGGAGCCTTTGAACTTGTCTGAGGCTAACTTCTCCCCAGACTCCAAAGGCTCTAAGCCTCAGAGGACTCAGCTGCCAGGCTGCTGCCTAGGAGGGACAATGGCAATAGTGAGAAGTCATTCAGGGTCCCAGCACTGGGAAGTGGCCGAGAGCTTGAGGAAGTCTATGAATGGCTTCCGATGCCATTTAGAGTGTATGAAGTCTTCCTTTCTCCTTTAGCTGAAAACTCCCATGGAACTGAAAGGAACCTCTGTCTGGTTTATTTCAAAGGAGAGTTTGTAAAATAAATAAATAAATAAAAATGCTGAACATTGTCCAAATAGCTTTTTACTGGCTAATTTTCAGAGCTAAATATCTGAACTGCTCAAAAATATTTTTTTCATATTACTAAAAGGGAATGGGAATGGGGTTTGACATCAGATACATTTTTAAAATGTACATATTCTCTGTCTGCCGGAAAGATGTAAGCAGTTTCAGAGGCAATTTATAGGGAGCAAAGTACTCCCTAATGAATGCTCATCACTACAAAGTCAACTTCAGAAAGGAATGATATTCCTGTATAATATTCCGCAATATTGTAATTCTTTGGGATCAGCAAACTCTAAGATGCTACAGAGCCGTCCTGTTTCCATGTTCAGTTGCCAGGTAAAAAAGTTGGAAAGACTATGGCAGGGCCCCTCTTGGGTCGTGGCTTATTCGAGGTGTGGAATCTAGCAAACCATATAAGCAATATGTAAAGGAAGATGTGCACCACACGTCACTTCCTGCACATCCAGGAAGCGGGCACAAAGACGGAAGTGACCATGCTTCAGCAGTAGGGCTGCTGCAACAATATCGTTCAAAATGAGGCTGAATCATTTAACCGACAGAGACACATTCGAACTGTAGCAACAAGCATTGAGAACAGCGATTCTTTTGCCTCTGGAGGTGCTTTGTACAGGATCAAAAGACCCAAGAAGACTCACGTATCCTAGCCCCCGAAAGCGTGAGAACCGCAGCAGAGTCAGGCGAAGGAGAAAGGAATCATCCCGTCCGTCCCGTTCCTGACATCAACACTAAGCTGTCCTTCCTCGTCTCATTATTTCTGCCTTTTTTTTTTTTTTTGAGTTTTTGCTTCCTCATCTCACAGTTTCTGTTTCCTTTAGCCTTTCTGCTCATGCGTAGACCCAGCGGCACCTTGTTTAATTTCTCTCAGTGCTCTGCTTCAGCTCCAGACTCGGCTTCTCCTGGCCTCATCTATGGCTTCCTCGTCCTGTCTTCTAAGGAGAGTTTTATAGCCTGGCTCATCCTCTCCTGTTCAGTAGCCCCTCTATCCTGTGGTCCACTCTCGGTGGTTTCCGTTACTCGTGGTTAATGTCAGTCTGGAAATTAAGTGGCAAATGTCATAAATAATTTATAGATTTAAAAATTGTTAGCTGCTCTTGTTCTTCTCTTTCTCTTTCCCTCTTTTTCTTTCTTTCTCTCTTTCTTTTTGTCTGTCTGTCTGTTTATCCCTCCCCCTCTTATTTCCTCTTTTCTTCCTCTCATTCTGGGGTTTGCTATATAGGTTAGTCTTTAAATTTGTACTCTTCCTTCCTAGGTCTGCCAAGTCTTCTGTTCAGCTCTCCCTCCTCCCTTTTTGTCTCTGTCTGTCTTTGTCTCTCTGCTTCTCTGCCTCTCTGTCTGTCTGTCTGTCTGTCTCTGTCTCTCTCTGTCTCTGTCCTTCTCTCCTCTCTCTCTCTTTCCTTCTTTGATATTGTGTGGGGATAGAACACGGGGCCTTGTGCTATTGCATGCGAGAGCAGCACTTCATTACTGAGCTACATCTTCAGTCTGCTTGTGTGTGTGTGTGTGTGTGTGTGTGTGTGTGTAGGTCTGACAGCATTGCCTACACTGGCCTCTTCTCCTGTCTCTGCCTTCCCAATGCTGTAATAATAAGTATTCCATCATGTCCATCTCACCCTCAAGTTTCTTGTTGAATGACAGCAACATAAGACAGACATGAGAGAACACAGAGGGTTCTCATTTCCTACCTCACCTCTTCTGCCCTTGGTGCTGTGATCGTTCAGTGGCCTTATCTCTTTAGATTCCATCTCTTATTACTTGGCTCCTTCAGCAGGTCAGTTCTCATGGTTTCTTCTTCCTGGGCATCAAGCCAAACTAGGTGTGATAACATCACACCATTGCTAGACCATTGGGACCTCTGTGTGACTAATTAAAAGTTTCCCATCCCACATTTTCTTTCAGACCTTTCTCTTCCTCCCTGATCAAGAGGAGGCATCAAGACAAGCATGATGGTGCAGGCCTTTAATCCCAGCACTCAGATACAGAGCCAGGAGGAGCTCTGTGAGTTCAAGGATAGCCTAGTCTACATAATTGTAGACTATATTAAGTATTGAGACTCTATTAAATGTAAACGAGAGAAAGAAAAGGTGGTGGAGCCTATGTTCCCTTCTTTTCAAACCTGGTATGATTTTTGCCCTCACACATGAAATAAAACCTCAGGGATGAGATGTAACATTCAAGCCAAAGCATAAAAGGAAATTCTATGGCTGGCTCATAGCTCTTAAAGGTTTTCATATTGGAAATGTCATTCCCAAATTCATGTCAGTGATATTTGGAGTTGAAGTCATGAGGGTGTCCTATAGTGACATCAGTGGTTTTAGAAGAAGAGAGAGCTGAGCTAGCAGCAAAGGCCTTGCTAGGTGCTAGTGTCCTGCTCTAGGGACAACCAGGGTCCAGAACCAGGAGCCAAACTTCATTGTGAACAACCCAGCATCACTGTAATTTCACGTTAGTCACCGAGTCTCATGTATTTTACTCTCTTGCTGAAAGTAGACGGAGACACTGAGAATCCCTGCTCCTGGCTCTAGGGACACCTATCTTTGGAGCCCTCAGTCACCAGATATCGGCTTACCCTGAAGCCAATGCAAAGAAGAGATTAGGTCAGGGAAGATGCCCAAGGAGCCTCATTATTTCCCACACCCATCTGCACCCATCTAGTCTTCTGTCCGGATAAAGATGTCTGGGTGGGTGACCTCAGGATGATTCTTGTTTTAACCAATTTCATGAGGACAACCTTTCTGAGCCCATTCAACCTCTGAGAAATACTAGGAAAGTGGTTGTTACTGTTTCACCAAGTTTCAGGGTGAGTAGCTGCAGGAAGGATGCATTTTGGCATCCCTTACTCTGTGAATCTTCCCAAATCCCCAGGTAAGCAGAGCTTCTGTTTCCTCCAGGACCCCAGCTGACACTGAGAAAAAGTCACTAGGAGGCTTCATATACAGTAGGACTGAAAAAGCAGACAGAGATGTTCGAGTGAAACTTCCCTCTCTAGTTTACAGGTCAGGCACAAAGGCTCAAGTGAGTAGACTTCAACTAGAACTTTATAGGAACATAGAATCAGTTCTTTATATAGATGCTGTGGACTGAAGTAACTATTTTTCCGATTAAAGTCGATTGAATTTTGTCATACTAACAAAAAGGTACCCAACCCCCGTCACTGTGATCCAGGATCACTACTTACCAGCAGACAGGATGGATGCTGTAATTGGGATGCTAATCCCCTAGAGTTTATTTATTGGAAATTTAATCTCCAAACACATATGATAATGACAGTTGTGGCATTTGGAGGTGGAGCCTTTGAGAGGTGATTGTGAGGCGGTTATGAGTGGAACCTTCTACAGCATCATTATTATATTTATAAACAGGAGGGAAACACAAACCAGAGCATTCAATCTGCATTGCCACACCATGCACTGCATGTTGTGATCTAGCAAGAAGATTCTCCCCCGAGGAAAGGCTGGCTCTGTGGTTTTAGAATCCTGAGCCTCAGGAACTGGGGGCCAATTAAACTATGGTTTTATTTCTATGTATTTACCAGTCTTGTGGGTTTGCTATATTAATAGAGAGTAGTCTAATACTCTGAGTTTTTGGCAGGTGCCCTTCTGAAAGCTTCATAGCTTACCATGCCCCTTGACTAATTTACATCAGTAAATATTGATCAATTTGCTTTACAGGTATTAAAACAAAGCCTTCGACGATGTTTGGCAATTTCTGAATGTAAAAGTTTCCCCATGACTGGTTTCACGTTTTTAACATGATATCCATGAATATAACCTTGGGAGGAGAGTCGGACAACAAACTCTAGCTGTGCGAGTCTATACAAGTCTATTCAAGCAGATTCTATTATGCCAGCACCTCTAAGGCCATCACTGTTTCCTTATATGAGAAGAACAGCCAGTCCCCTCCACTGCCCCTTAAGCACTGCCAAGCTCATTCCCCTAAGTCTTCTATTTGTGCTGGTCCTACCTGCTGCTAAGACCCCTGTGTTTCCCTCTGGTACAGAAGCATCCACGGTGCTTTGCATAGTACTCGGTACATACATAGTGAGTCATTGTGTTTATTGGATAGATGGAGTGCACGCATGTGTGCACGCCTTATGTCTCATGAAAGAGGCTCTTGTGAGCAGCTGTCTACCCAGTATGAAGCCAGGCAGAACATAGTCACTAAAGATGTGAACGATGCATCTGGGAACGACTTCCCGAGGGGTGACATGCTGCTCAGTCTCATCTCCCTGAAAGGCTGTGCTCAAGTGAGCAGTAATTCATGTCTTCTCCATCCCGAGCTAATTTTCCTCACTTGTGAAGCCCCCAGGAGGCTTCCCTTAGTAGATGGCAGCCCCCTGCAAGGCGAAGGCTATCTGAGCTAGCAGAATGTCTTTCTTACCTTTGTCTGAGAAGGGAGCCAACAAAGCCATCAGGACGGTGGGCAGACATGGCAAGGAGCGTAGGATTGGAGGATGGTGACGGGAGGGAGCTGCGGCTAAGAAACGCTCAAGGCAGAGAATTGAGGTTCCTAACTCATTCCCTATATATTTTGAGGGTTGGAGATAGAAAACATTCTATAGTTAAAAGTATTTTTAAAGTTGGAACTATACTGGACCATTTTTTTCTAGAAAAATAACAAATAGCAATAGATAATAATAATCATTTTATGACTCTTTGTAAGAAAAGACAGACATGAAAAGTGACAAGCTCCTTACAGTAAGGTTTGTTTCTATATATACTAGCGGCATAATACCTGCTGAACAACCTCATGACTCAAGTTCAGGTCTGGGTACTAACACCGTGGGAGGAAAGGATGGATCTCCAAGGTTATTCTCTGACCTCCCATTTACACTGTAACACTCATAGCCACTCACATGTTCAAATGAATGAATGGATGAATAAATAATAGATGTAAAATAAAAATTAAAAAGGAGGTAAAAACAAACTTCTAAGCCTCCTGAGGACCTGTGGAAAAGAAGTGCTCACTGCCTTGTCTTCTCTTGTGTCCCCACCTTCAAGGGACAGTCGAGGCTGGATCATGTCCAGCACACATTCCTGCGTGACAACATAGACAGGAAGTACGGCACTGACAGCTGGCTCGGCCTTTGCAATCATTGGTGTCAGCTGAAGGGAAAGGGAAGTCTCACTTCCCGAGTCTATTACTGTGCTCGTCGCGTGAGCATTAGGAAGGGCTTGCTCTTCCTCCTTTGCTTCAGTGACTCGTCACGTTATTTCCCAGTTTCCAAAGCACTTGAATGCAAGACATAAGTTTCCAGAGCCAGCCGTATAGTTGGAGGTAAGGAAACAGAAGTATCGGTCTCTGTAGGTAAAATAACTGATTCTTTCTATGACTCTCCCGTCCCCAAGGTTATGGATAGACTTCAGTGTGAACTGTGAAAATTTCAGTCATCTCAGGAGAGGACTTATGATTTTCACTGATGTCTCAAAAAGGCTGCATATTAAGAGGCTGCAACGGAAATATCACGGTCCTACAGTCTTTTGTGTGTTTGTTTGACGTAGGGTCCCTCTGTGTAGTCCTGGCTGTCCTGGAACTCACTATATAGACCAGGCAGATCTTGTTCTCACTGACATCCACCAGCTTCTGCCTGGGATTAAAGGTGTGTGCTACAGTCACGAAGAAAGCCCATGGCCACCCAAGTGTGGTGAACAATCTCCCAGGTGCTACACAAAGGAGCAAAGGAGCAAGCCGCAGAGCTTGGCCTCAGGCAGGGGACTTAGGAAAATAATGAATCCTGACCTCAAGAAGTCAAAGGAACTTGGACAGACGATGTGAAATCCTGGCCACAGTGGCCCTCCTGGCTTTGAAACAGACAGTGTACAGAGTCTTTGAAAGGTTGGGCAGCAGAGGCAAGCCAATTTCAAATATAGTTACCAACACAGTTCTAAATCTATTTTCATTCAGTCATTTCAGATTAGATAAAAGGCTTCCCAGTTTAAACTGAGTCCAGTTGTTCATCTGAGGAAAGTCCAGTTAGCATCCCCTCTCTTTGTTTCCAGACCTTTTGAACTTACCTTTAGTGTGCTGGGAAGTGAAAAACTTTTATTTAAAATACTGTCTGGGGACTGAAGAAACAGATTCTTGAGTATTTAACTTGAAAACAGACTAGCACAGTGCTTAAACAGGTTTATCTCCTCAGACTTTTCAGTATCCCCTGTCCACGGGTTGTGGATACACTGTTTTTATTTTTAGTTAAAGAAACATTCTGTAAATCTCAAAGAGACAAGCTAGCTAGCTGTCCAGAAAGGGCTTAGGGCTTGTGGTTCTATACTGTTGTACATCCCACCAATACTAGGCACCAGTGGGTACATGCACAGCTTGCCTGTTGTTTTTGTCCTTCTGTCCATCTGCCTCTTTCATCTGCAGTGTTGGCAGGATAGCTAGCATTTCCCTGTAAGCTCTCCTGCTGGGCAGATGGCTTTACTGACCTGGAGGATAACACTCCTGTTGAGAGAGGAGCTCAGTTGTCTCTATTCACATGAACCTGGTTTTATGAAAATGCTGGCCACACTATCAGACTCCTGGAGAAGTCTGATGCTTCTTCAGGAAGTAAGCAGATCCTGCAATACGTTCTCAGTGCTCTGTGCTAAGCAACCGGCTGTGATGATCTGGTTAATAGGTTGTCTTCCTCCTGACTCCTGTCCAGTGCTAGCATCATATTATGCTGTTCACTACTATGAAGAGTGAACCTTTAAGTCCAGTGATCAGAAGGCAGAGGCAGGCGAATCTCTGTGAGTTCAAGCCCAGGCTGGTCTTGAGTGCCAGAAAAGTTCTGAGTTTCTGAGTTTCTGAGTTCTACAGTTCTGGTGATTAAATGCAGGCCCCCATGCTTGTAAGACTTGCCAACTGAGCTATCTCTTCAGCCCCAATTCTTTATTCTTTTATTATAATTATTATTATTATTAATTTTTTAATTAGATATATTCTTAATTTACATTTCAAATGTTGTCCCCTTTACTGGTCTCCCTCCCCCCCAAAAAAATTTCCTAACCCATCCCCTTTCCCCCTGCTCACAAATCCACCCACTCCCGCTTCCGGTCCTGGCATTCCCCTCACTGGGGCATCTAGCCTTCTCAGGACCAAGGGCCTCTTGTCTCTTTGAGGTGCAACAAGGCCATTCTCTGCTGCATATGCATCTGGAGCCATGGGTCCCTCCATGTGTTCTCTTTGGTTGGTGGTTTAGTCCCTGGGAGCTCTGGGGGTACTGGGTGGTTCAAATTGCTGTTCCTCCTATGGTGCTGTAAACCCGTTCAGCTCTTTAGGTCCTTTCTCTGGATCCTCCACTGGGGACCCTGTGTTCAGTTTAATGGTTGGCTGAGAGTGTCCCCCTCTGTATTTGTCATGTACTGGCAGAGCCTCCCAGGTGACAGCTATATGAGGCTCCGTCAGCAAGTGCTTGTTGGCATCCACAATAGAGTCTGGGTTTGGTAACTGTAGATGGGATGGATCCCTAGGAGGGGCGATCTCTGGATGGGTTTTCCCTCAGGCTCTGCTCCATACTTCTTAATCAACACCTGCTACTAATGCAGAAGTCACCCCAGAGTGGCAGGTCATGTAAAAGGGGGGGATAAGAAATCAGGGACATATGGTTTCTTCTGACTCAATTTAGCTTTCTCCCAAGGGATCTGCATCGCAATTAGAAGAATGTCTTCACTCATTACTCAGCCAGTCAGCAGGCACTTCCAGTCAGTTCCCTGAATGGAGCCTGTTTTGAGTAATTACTGCTTATCTCATATAAAGAAACCATGAGACAACCATTCTTCCAAAAGTGCGTAACCTTCAATTAAAAGAAAACACCAGTGTATATGTGAAATTGGGACCTTTTGATTGCAATATCAAGGGGATCAACATTTACTTTATCGAATTTATATTTTTCCTCATCATTTCCCAAACTATTCCCAACAGCCCAGATCCCTTTTGTTCGAGTGTCCTTTAGCACAACACTTCCATGGGTCAGTTTGTGCTTGTAATGGCTGGTCAGATGCTGTTCCTCCTTCCAGTTTGCCTTGGATCCTAAAGGTTTCCATTTTCATCGCAGCTAATCATGAAGTCAGCAGATCTCAGGCCTTGCTGAGGTGAGGATGAGGGAAGTTCCCCGATGTCTTGTCAGAGCCCTTGTTCCAAGAACAACTGAAGACTTTATTCTGATCAAAGCACAGCCAGACAGATAAAAGACACCATCCTAACTCCCAGATGATACTAGTTTTTGCTGAGCCTATTTCTCAGGGTAATTTCTGCTAACTACCTAAGTGTTGAATTTTAATCCTAATTATCTCTGCCTATGATGTTCATAGAGATCCATCCCTTTGAAACCTTCCTAACCATTTTCTAGTTTTCTACTTCCTCAATTCCAGGTCATTTAAAATAGTACTTTTTGACGAATAATTGATGGTCCGGAAAATATTTCTCTCTGGTGATAAAGATGGAAATTATTCTTCTTTGCTATGCAAGAGCAAAGTGTCCCAGATCAGAATTGCTTTTTAAAAACTTATCTGGTTGTTAGAGCAAATCCACACTTAGGTAGACTATAAAGCTAGGGACTTAAGCAAAATGTTGTACATCTGGCAAAAAGCAACCAAGATGAAGGAACCACAGGGGCTCTTTGGTCCAAAGGAAAGTGAGCTGCAGTGGATAGCGTTGGCTGCCTTCCTGGCCACAAGCAATGGACGCTGTCAGGTAGTGTGAGGAACAGAGTGATAGATCTTAGTATGCGGAGGAAGCATTTTCATACAGATACTACTTAGAGAAAGAATGAACTGTTTGGGAGGATGTAATGGCTTTCTATGACCGTGGTAACAAATTACCATGAATGTAGCTTCTTAAAACAGCAGCCATTTATTATGGTACAGCCCAGGAAGTCAGAAATCCAGGCACAGAGGGTTCCACTGCATCTTCTCTGATTCTCAGAGTGCTCAAGCAGGGGTGCTGGCCAGCCCTTGTTCCAACCTGGGATCTCTGAGAGACAACTGAGCATCTAAGCTCACCCAGGGTGCCAAGGGCGGTTCCTTACGTCATCAGCCATTGCTCCCTCACTGGCTGTGCCTTTTATTCTCAGGGCTACTGCATTTCTTCCCATGCTTTCCGTGTGTACCTTCCCCAGCAATGGCAGGCTGGGCCCTTCCATTATTAGATATGGCTAATTTCCTTTCTGCCTCATTCCTTAGACTCATGCTTTCTGCAGCTTCCTTTAAATGTTTATATGAAAGGGATGGGTGTGGTTTAATCAGAGTGCTTGCCTAGCATGTATGAGGCCATGTTTGATCATCCCTAGTAAGGATGTGTGTGTGTGTGTGTGTGTGTGTGTGTGTGTGTGTGTGTGTGAGAGAGAGAGAGAGAGAGAGAGAGAGAGAGAGAGAGAGAGAGACTCCACCTGGACAATCATCTCCCAAATTTAGGTTCAGATGACAAGTCACCTTATATATATCTGCAGGGTCCTTTCACAACACTAGACAGGCTGGTGTGTGTTTGTTACCAGGATGTGGGGATCTTGTGAAGCATCTTCAGAATTCTGCCTGCCATATGAGCTCTCTATTGTCAAAGACAAAGATGACATAGAAGAGAGGGGACAGATACCAGTGAGAGAAGTGTTGGCCTCTACATAATGTGGTATATTTGGCAAAAAGCAATCAAGAAAAATGTTCTACATAATAGTTCTATATAATGCAGAACTATGCAGGGAAATACAGGCCTTGTGCACTTGTCACAATGACTGGTCTTACTGGTACTTTGGTGTAAATAAGACAAGGATACAGTATTTATACAGTATTTTGGACAATCCTGTAAAGCGAAGATTTGTTTCCCCCATTGTTAGTAGAGCACCCGCTGAGTGGGTCTAGCCAAACAGATAGCCAGCACTTGATGTTGATACAGACAGCCTCACAGAAGACCAGATGCCGTTGTACCTTGTTAGTGCCATCCTGCCTTCAATAAAGATACTAGAGGAGAAAGGGACACAGGATCTGGCTCCTTCCAAAAACACAGTAAAAACAAATTGGTGATGTAGATATACAGGTGGGCCCTGAGGTGTGCATACAGACTCGGCTCTGGCCAGAAAGGCCAGAAGCTGTAATGTCTGGTTGCTCTGCCTTCAGTTGTGTTGGGTTCTGTGGTGCTGAGATTTCTGCCAAAGTTAGGAGATACTTGTACTTAGTTCCAAAGGGATGTCAAAGGGTTCTATGTAGAAGGAAGTTCTTGAAGGTAGATACTACTGTGACAATGACAACTTTGTAGACAGGAGTGACTATGTGTCAAGGTGGGGTAACCTACCACACTCCACTGTGAAGGAGGGAGAGCAAACAGGAATGCCTGGTATTAACAGAGTGAAGGTAAGATGGAGAACCTGGCAGCAGGAGGAGGCAAGAGGGAGGCCTGGGGGGGGGGGGGGAGAGAATGACAGAGAGAGAGAGAGAGAGAGAGAGAGAGACCCATATTTGACACTAACAGAAGGAAGACAAGATTGCATGATCCCTGGCCTCTGAGTCCTGATCAGCCAGGAGTGAGCTGAGGACAAAGGCTGTGGGACCTGGGGCACCATGGGAAGTATAATCCAAAGTGGGAGGCACCACAGCACGGCTCCTTTTGTTTTTCCCACTCTTAATTCTTTTCAGAATACATGGGTTTCTTTCCTATTACTTCTCCATCTTCTTGATATCAAGTGAACTCCCTCTTTGATTTCACTTTCATGCATTATATTTATCCCAATATGAATTTTAAAAGATTTACTTGTCTGTCTGTCTAACTATCTATCTATCTATCTATCTATCTATCTATCTATCTATCTATCTATCTATTTATCTATCTATCTATGTATCTATGTATCTATGTATCTATGTATCTATCTATGTATCTGTATATCTATGTATCTATCTATCTATGTATCTATGTATCTATGTATCTATGTATCTATGTATCTATGTATCTATGTATCTATGTATCTATCTATCTATCTATCTATCTATCTATCTATCTATCTATCTATCTATGTATGTATGTATCTATGTATCTATGTATCTATGTATCTATCTGTGTATCTGTGTATCTATGTATCTATCTATGTATCTATGTATCTATGTATCTATGTATCTATCTATCTATCTATGTATCTATCTATCTATCTATCTATCTATCTATCTATCTATCTATCTATCTATCTATGTATCTATGTATCTATCTATCTATCTATCTGTGTATCTATGTATCTATCTATGTATCTATGTATCTATCTACGTATCTATCTATGTATCTATCTATGTATCTATGTATCTATGTATCTATCTATCTATCTATCTATCTATCTATCTATCTATCTATCTATCTATCTATTCGTGTGTGAATGTAGGGTGTTTTCTTAACTGATGTTCAATGGGGGAGGACCAAACTCATTATGGTGAAGCCACTCTTGGGGTGCTGGGGTTCTATAAGAACCTTGGCTTCTATAAGAAAGCAGGCTGAGCAAGCCAGTAAGCAGCACCCCTTTATGGCCTCTGCATCAGCTCCTGTCTCCAATTTCCTGCCCTGTTTTGAGTTCCTGTCCTGACTTCTCTCAGTGATTACGAGTAATATAAGATTGTAAGGCAAATAAGCCCTAAACCCCAAGTTACTTTGGTTTTGGTGTTTCATCACAGCAATAGTAACTGTAACTAGATAGGTCCTCTGGACAGAAACAAGTACTTGTAATCACTGAATTGTCTCTCCAGCCCTCAATATGGATTGTGAATTGCCATTGATAGTTAGAAAGTTCTCAAATTTATATATCTAGACCAGATGTTTTTTTTCTGAATGTAAGGTTTTTTGCATTTGATTATACACTTGGAATTCTATTGTACTAAACAAACATGCCCATTTTTTAAAAGTTCTTTTAAGTTTCTAGTTTCATACAAAGTGTTTTGACCGTATTCACCCCTCAACTCTTCCCAGATCCCCCCTTTTCTCTAACAACTCAACTTTGTGTCCTTTAAGAAAAAAATCCTCCAAGATCAATTTGTGCTGCTTAAAATGTTCTGGGATATATATTCTTCCACTAGAGCACAGCCAACTTACCAGGGGCTAAACTCTTAGAGAAAACCCTTCCTTCCTCAGTAGCTGATGACTGTCAATTACCCTACCACTAGTAGTGGGCTTGTGAGCCCAACTCTTTGCTCCGTGATGGGATTTGGCCTGGTTTTGGCTTGCACAGGTTTTCTGCATAGTATTGTAACTTCTGTGAGTGCATATGTGCATCCTTCCTACTGTGTGCATGCAGTTCGCGCGTGTGCGCGCGTATGTGTGTGTGTGTGTGTGTCTGTCTGTTTGTCTGTCTGTCTGTCATATCCTTTATGGCTGAGCACTCTGCAGTCTCTTATTCTCTCTACCATGGCAAGCTGTGGGTGTCTGTGTCAATCACCAGCTATTGTAAATAGAAGATGAAGGCTGTGAGCACACTGAAATGGCACATCAAATTTAACATCCCTAACACAATCACTGGTTTTCCCTGGGCTTCCCTCTTTTCCTAGTCAGCAATGTTCCATTCGTTTATGGTTAGATAGTTTAGATAACAGAGTTCTGGATTTTAAACCATGTCATATAAATAAAATCGTATAGAGGCGCATGTTTTCCAGGAGGTTTAGGAAAGTAGATTCTACATGTATGGAGGTACATGGTAAGCATGATGGTTTGTGTGTGACTGGCCTAGGGAGTGACACTATTTAGAGGTTGTGCCCTTGTTGGAGTAGGTGTGTCACTGTGGGCGTGGGCTTTAAGACCCTTTTCATAGCTTCCTGGAAGCCAGTCTTCTAATGGCCTTCAGATGAAGATGTAGAAATCTCAACTCCTCCTGTACCATGCCTGCCTGGATGCTGCCATGCTCCTGCCTTGATGATAATGGACTGAACCTCGGAACCAGTAAGCCAGCCCCAATTAAATGTTGACCTTATAAGAGTTGCCTTGGTCATGGTGTCTGTTCATAACAGTAAAACTCTAACTTAGACAGTAAGGGAAGATCAGGAAACATTGTGATACCCAGACTCCAGGAATGTCATCAATGATCCCAACCTCTTAGTCATTTCAGCTTTTATTTGATCTTTCCCATACTGAATCGAGAATTAACAGCTATGATACCAAATTACTTCTGAGGTATATGGTATGTGCGCTTTCTCTGGGAGAAGCCAGTTGGCATGTTGTCAGGCCCTCCTCCCTTCCATCTCTGTCCTCTGTTCTCTGGAGAAGTCCATTTAGCAAGGAACAGAGGCTCTTGTCAATGTCATTGGCTAATGCTTATTAACCACTCCCAGAATTTTTTTTAATTTCAAAGCAGGTTTCCAGATCACTGTGGCTCTAGAGAGTCTGAATTGAGGTACTGTGCCTGTGTGTGTGTGTGTGTGTGTGTGTGTGTGTGTGTTGGGGGGGGATAATACATGCCTATGAGTATTATCCAGAGGAGGATGGGAACTGATTTGCTCTGTCATTGTTTGTCTTATTCCCTTAAAATGGGGTCTCTTGTGAACTAAGAGCTTACTGGTTTTTGGCTAGGCCGGCTGACTAGTAAGCCACAGCAATCTTATGCCCATCCCCTACAGTGCTGGTGTTACAAGAACATGCTGGCGCGATCGGCTTTTGACATGGGTCTTTTGGGCTCTGTCATTAATGCTCTTTGTGAGATACTAACTAGTTAGTGGATGTCACTGACCTGTCCAAAGCCTCGCCTTTTAGAAACCTTACAGTAGTGATCAATATAATATGCCTCGTGCTCCACTCCACCTCTGGTCCCATCTGCTCTGTTCCCTCACTCCGTGTTCGCCATACTTATCTCCTTACCTCTGAAGCAACTGCTTCTGTCTTGTTACCCTCTGACATGGTGTTTAGATGAACAGCCGTCAAGGTCCCCAGTGAGCTATGTCCTGCTCTGAAGGGTGCCCCTTCCCAATCCTGCGTCCATCTTCTCCCCTCCCCCATCGCCGCACTGGCAACCTAAGCCAGGGCTTCGTGCATGTCAGGCAGGTGGACTGCAGCCTTCTCCGGTTCCTAGCCTCTTTCTATTTCTTTTTAGGAGCATACCCCCACCCCACCCCCAATAATCTTTTGCATTCCTAATTTTATCTCAGTGTCTGCTTCCCCAGAGACCAAAACAAGCCCAAGTTACTTCTGTAATCCCTTTACATACATTAATTAATCTAAACGTGTGACTTTTTTTCAGAATTCTTAAAAATTTAAAATCCCAGTAGCACGAGAGTTAATTAATCCTTAACTTTTTGTCTGAAATATCGCTCTTGGTTCTTAATCTTAAATCATTTTAAAAACAATTCACTTTCCCCCTGGGCCTTGCGCAGCCTGACTCCCTCCAAGGTTCCGGTTTTCTCAGTAACCTGCTCTGCTCAGGAGTCATCTGTTTCCTTTGCTCTCTTCCGGCTCCACATCCAGCTGTTGCGTCTCTACTTTTCCCATAAATCCTTGCACTGCGCGGGTCCCCTCACATTGCTTTGCCTCCCCCATCCCTATGTCCTCCTTCACCCCAGCCCCCCGCGCTATCTCTGAGTACTTTCTCCAGGGGATTCATCCACTGTCATGGCTCTGATAGCACCTGCAGATGTCTCATGGTGGTGCAGTCTCCGTCACTTTTGTACGTTGTTACGCTTCAGAAGATGCTCTGTAAGAGAAGTCATATGAGGATAGGGAAGCGGGAGTGGGTGGGCTGGTGAGCAGGGGGAGGGGGAATGGGTTAGGGGGGTTTGGGGGGGTTGAACCAGGAAAGAGGGCAACATTTGAAATGTAAATAAAGAATATACCTAATTTAAAAATAATATTAAAAAACCAGAAAGAAAGACTGGAATCTGCCTGCTTAAGTTCAAAACACTGGCATCCTAGAAAGCCAGATGACCAAACAAGAGATGCCAAGGAATTAACTTGACCACAAGCAAATTTAATCATCAAGTGAGTGTCCTAGTTTGCTTTTTATTGCCATAATAAACACCGTGACCGAAAGGAACTTGGCCATGGAGGGACAGTGTTTAATGGCTTGCTTCCCCTGTGTCATACTTTAGTAACGTTTCTATTTCTGTAGCGAAACACCATGACCAAGTCAACTTATAAAAGGAAGACTGGGCCTGCCTGGGCTTTTGAGATTTTAAAACCCACCCCTAGTGACACACCTCCTCCAACAAGGCCACACCTCCTAATCCTTCCCAAACAGTTCCCCTGACTGGGGGCCAAGAGTTCAAATATATGACCCTACGGAGTCCATTCTCACTCAAACCAGCACACTCTGACTTGCTTAGCCTCCTACATAGCCTAGTGCCGCCTACTACCTACTCAGGGGTGGTGTGCCCTCCCTCAGTGGGCTGGGTCCTCCCATATCAATCATCAATCAAGAAAATGTCCCTCAGACTTGCTCACCGGCCAATCTGATGAAGACAGTTCCTCAAACGGAGTTCCCTCTTCCAATGACTCTAGCTTGTGTAAAGTTGACAGGTTAAAACAGCAACAGCAACAACAACAACAACAACTAAGTACAGTGAGGAAAAAATTTGCATTACAAATTAAAACAAACACTCTAAAATAGTGAAATAGAAAGAAAATAGAAAAATGTGAATGCTGCATAGGGCTAACAATGTGAGAAAATGGTGGGACACCGGATACTGACTCGAAAAGGAAGGAGTTTGGACTCTAATTTCATACCATATATATATATATTTATTACATGTGCATATATACATACATACATAATATATGTGCATATATATATATATATATATATATATATATATATATATATATATACACACACACATACATATATTGTGCTGAAGGACCATAATCTTGCTACCCAGAGGATGACCCTACCTCTGAGGGTTGAGCAGTAGCTAGCTAGCATCATGGGGAACCATCAACTTCACAGACACTAATGGCTTTCCATGCACACCTTACTGAACTTGAGGTGCGCATCTTTTTGTGCCCCTTGAGAGCAGGCTCCTGTTTTGTCAATGACTGTGTTGCCACAAACCAGCTCAGGCATTGCACATAAAATAATTGTTCTCCTCTCTTACTGCTAGATACAGTGGCTGCATTTATGCAGCAGGTCAGTATTCTGTCTCTTTATAACATGGCTGGACATGCCATCATTGCTTCTATGTTACATGTGGTAAAAGCCAAAAGTTTGAGTAATGAACTTGTAAGGATTTTTATCCCCTGTCCTTTAAACAGGGAATCAGCACACTATACCAGTAAATGTAAATGTAATGCATCTATGTCTTTCCAAATTAGTAGGGTAGGTGATGAGTTCTCTAATATAGTGATAGATGTGGTGCTGCTGTTAAATGTACAGTTAAAATTCAAATAAAATCGATCCCCTCTTAAACTGCAATTAAATTTGTATACATTTTGGGTTGTTTGCATGTTTAAGCTTGGGGTAGTTTTCACCTCTCTTTAAAAAAACAAAGAAAAACAACAGCTGTTTTCTAATCTGAAGTGAAGTTGAATCAGAAAAGGCTAAAAACCTCTCTGTCACAACGAGTATTGGTAGGGAAGTGAGAATGGGGTGGCTGGGGACCTTGCTTAAGCATGGACCATACCTTTCTATAGAAATATATACATTATCTATTATTTTGTATCTTGTATCTAGTATCATCTACACATGTATACATGTAAACACACATATACACATTTACATGCACACACATATATGTAAATGTAGTGTCTCGGCAGATTGGCCATAGGCTTCTGGGATGACACACTTGTGCCATCATGAGAGGTTAGCCGTAAAGGGATTTCAAATGGATCCTTTCAGATCCTTCAGAACAGCTTTTAGGATTTAGCTAGGATGGGATCTAGACACACCACACACAGGGACTAAAATATCACACATGCATACAATCACTGTGTCTCAAAGAATAAAGGAGGACACAAGACCCAAGAGTGACGGAAGAGCTGTCACCAGGCAGCTTTCGAGTGTTGCCTCTTTTCCAGCCGCCAGCCACACCTCTGCAAAGTGACAATGCAAACTGTCCACAGTTAGGAAAGGAGCCAAGTAGCCTTTGCTCTCCAATCACAGCGAACTTAAAAAAAAAATCGTGCACTGCCTGCTCTATTTTAATACTTAGTGGAGTGGCAGGCAGAGGTGACGGTTTGCAACTGTTGCACCTCTCGGCTACCTCAGCTGGCAGCACCGCGGCTGCATGCAGCCGTCCAGACTGCTGGATGTGCTGCACTCTGGGTTTCAGGGCTGGACTTGCGCTTGCTTTAAATTCTTTCTTTGCGACGAATTCTGCTCAGTTCAAACAAAATGGACACATCACCCATCTACACGGGCAGGGAGCCATCTGGAAGTTCCTTTGAGGCAGGCAGTCCTCTCAGGCTGTTCCTCACAAGTCTCTGATAGCATCTTTGTTGTTGTTTTTCTTCAGTCTTTGTGTCATTTACTGGCAAATTCCAAGTAAAATTAGCACTGGGGAATACAAAATGGCCAGTGACTGTGATGCGCAACACCTGTCCAGAACACAGATTTTAATTGACCTTGAACATTTTTTCAGACTGCATATAATATGACACACTGGGAGGCTGGAAAAGCAGTTCAGTAGATCTCAACAGCATTAACAAGTAAAATCAAGTGGGCTAGTTTATACTCCACAGTAAAGGTAAGCTCTTTATGGAGTCCAAGTTCACTGTGTGTGTGCGTGTGAGTGTGTGTGTATGTGTGTGTGTGTTTGTATGTGTGTGTGCTTGTATGTACGTGTGTTTTCCTGTGTTTAATGTCTGTGCTGTATGTGTGTCATGCATATATTTATGTATATATGTATATATATGTGCATGTGCACATGTACATATATATGTACACGCACATATATATACATATACATATATATATATACACACACATATATATATATATATTCATGGGGGGTGGTGCATATGTACATGTGTGTGGAAGCCACAGGGCAGTCTTTGGTGTAGTTCATCTAAGATGCATGTACCTTTTTAGATACCAGGTCTCTCATTGGCCTGGCCTGGAAGTTGTTGAATAGGTAAGGCTGGCTGGCCAGTTGTCCCCAGGAATCACTGGTCTCCACCTCCCCAGTTGTAGGATAACAAGTACAGTCTACCATGCTTTTTGCATGGATTCTGGAATCTTGAATTGAGAACCTTGTCTTTGCCAGCTGAACCTTCTCTGGGAGAGAGAACTCATTTTTATGATGCATTTTCTCGTCCGATTTGTTGAACGCCTAGGGAAAAGAGATATTTGGGGATGCCATGGGCACTGTTACAGCTCCCCGCATCCTGCGGAAGCCGTACTGTTCATGTTCTGCTCCCTTAGCCTCTATACCTTCTCTCCTGGAGCACCCTGTGGAGTTGGCCTAGGGCCTCTGGAGCAGCCTTTCCTGACCACACTGGGCTGGATTTCCTTGTCCTTGGTCGTTGGTCAAGGCACAGATATGCAGGTAAACTTTCTTTCGATGTAAAGGCAAGTTTCTGAAATGCATCTTTCATGCTAGAGGTCTTCTGTGGAGTCAGGCTGATGTTCTCTGCCTGGATCACACCAATCCTATTTCTATTCCTTCTGGGTGCTGTCGGCATTGGGCTCTCTTGAGTACTTTAACCCTTAAGTTACGAACGAGACTGGTGTCCAGCAAACACCAGAGCCCTTCTGTTTCTGCACCCGCAGTGGTGGAGCTGTAGATGCATATGTCCATGCAGGGGTTTTAATTGGGCAATAGGGATTTGAACTCAGGTCCACGTGCTTATCTACTGAGCCATCTCTTCAGCTCTTGCTAAATTATTTTTATTCTTATCTGTTTGTTGGGATTGCCATCTTAGTGATGAAGTATGAAAATACTCATCATTCATATTCTAGAAGTTGAACACATTCATGTTAATGCTAGAAGTGATGTGTCATATTTATTCCCATTCAGATTTATAATCTCTGGGAGTTAAATGACAATATAAACTCACAACATTATTTTTAAAAATATTCTCAAAAAATACTTGTATTTTTTACTTTAAACTTTATAATAATTATAAAAATTATTATAATCATTTTAATGTTTTAAATAATACATGTAGAGTCAAGGAAAAGATAAAATTAACTCAAAGCCCTACCATTCATGCTATAAACCATTGGTTCTCAACCTTCCTGATGCTATGTATGACCTTGGAAGACAGTTCTCTATGGTGTGGTGAACCCTGATTATAAAATTATTTTGTTGCTACTTCATAACTCTAATTTTGCTACTGTTGTGAATTGTAATGCAAATATCTGACATGCAACCCCAAAGGGGTGGTGACCCATAGGCTGAGACCCTCTTGGTAAGCATTTTAACTATTCTGTCCAGTTTTCCACCATTTATAAGTCAGGGAGTAAGTCTGATTGCCACAAAGATGTCAGTTCCCAATATCAAACTAAAATCATCATTTAATTCAATTTATTTATTTATAATCATTCCATTCATTTACATCTCAAATGATATCCCACTTCCCCGTTACCCCTCTAACAACCCCCCATCCCATGATATCCCACTTCCTGGTTACCCCTCCACCAACCCCCCATCCCACATCTACCCTTCCCCCTCCCATTTGCCTGTATGAGGGTGCTCCCCCACCCTCATGTGAGGACGACATGTGAGGACGACAGAGTTGGGCCAGTAGACAGGGCGCTGGCAGGCGTCTGAGCACACCTGTGGCCGACAAAATAAACAGTGTGAGAAAAGTTATGTCATGGCAACTTCCTAAATGATATGAATGACTTGTTTCCAATTTTTACCATTTTCTTTCCAAACTTTGTGAACTCTATGTCAAAATCAATCATGTTTCCAGCGCCTGCAAAATTAGAGCAAATTCAAATGCTGTTTCTTTTTTCTTTTTCTTTTTTCTTTTCTTCTTCTTCTTCTTCTTTTTTTTTTTTCAAGACAGGGTTTCTCTGTGTAGTCCTGGCTGTCCTAGAACTCACTCTGTAGACCAGGCTGCCCTCAAACTCAGAATTCTGCTTACCTCTGCCCCCCAAGTGCTGGGATTAAAGGCGTGCACCACCACCCAGCTCAGATGTTATTTCTTTCCTGTGACTTGAATCTTTTCTTAATAATAAGCCAAGGAAGTTTGTCCTTGCCATGTTCTCCAGCTCTGTCATGTGAGCGACTAGCTGGTGTACAGAGTGGGCTGTTCAGAAGTCTCTTCTTGTAAGGGGCACAGCAGTGACCTTCCCTGCCCCTCTCCACAATGACTGCCTGATTGCTTTTGAAAAAAGGCCAACCAATTCCCTATTCCTTGCAGGTGTGGAAATTTGCCAAATTCTTACCAACACGAACTTCTACAGAACTTCTAAATCTTTGCAGATCTGGTAGTTGAAAACAAAGAACTGTATCTAAATGAAGTACTACTTATTTAAGTCTCTCTCTCTCCCCCCCACTCCTGTCTCTGTCTCTCTCTGTCTCTCTCTCTGTGTGTGTGTGTGTGTGCAGGAGTGTATACATGAACACATGTGATAGCATTCATGTGGCAGTTAGAGGACAGCTCTGAAGAGTTGTTTTGTTTTTCCACCACGTGAGTCCCAGGACATGAACTCACCAGCCACTTACTTTCCCCATGGAACCATCTTGCTAACCCTGAGTACTTTTAGTCAATGTTTCTGTGTTGCAACCCTGAGTGCTTTTAGTCTGTGTTTCTGCGTTTCAACCGCTTCAACCGCGTCTGAGTGCCGAGGTGAGTGTTGAAATCTGAGGGCATCTCATTCACTCATTTGTTTGATCTGTTTATCTGTGGGCAACTTATCAACCAGTAGCCACAAAACGCTATCATGCAGATGGTTACAATTTCCGCTTCTCTTGCAGAGTAATGCTCACACTTAAAAACTGTTTGCAAGCCTGAAGGTCCTCGGAAGCTTTATGTGAATTCTACTTAGTTTTATTCTACCCTGAGAAAATGGCAGATCAAAGAATGGGACAGCATTGGCAGCTGTGCTCGCCTTCTGTACTGATGTGAGAACAATTGCAGTTGTCTCTGGATTCAAAGAATTTCTAAGATGGGGGTAGATCCCTCTCTGGAGAAGCATTTTTTTTCTAAACAATTGATAAAAGCATCTTTTGTGTTTCCAAGTAAGTCTTAATTTTCCATGTGTGGGTTCAGTGTATGTGGACAGTATCTTAAAGGGGTAAACAAAGTGCCATGCAGGCCATTTGCCCAGATGACAGAGAAAGTATGCTTGCAGTGTGTGACTCTTGAACTTTGTTGGAGGCAGAGTGTTTCCAATCCACTCTCATCCCTGCAATCGCCCCTGTCTGGCAGAATGCCTGACACAGGATTGGAGGAACAAGAGCATCCGTGTATGTCTGGGAAATCTGGGTGGAGGAAATGGTTGAATGTTTAGGGAACTCCTTTCATACAGAGGCTGCTGGTTTAGACTTTGCTGGAATTAATGGCAAGATATTTTAAACGATAAATATAAGTTCTCTCTATTGGGAACCAGAAAAGAAAGCTTGATTGTCATCAGACACTCTGTTACTAAGGGATCCAATAGAGTCAGATGCCTCATTACTGATGAAGCTGAAAACACAAGTTAGGAAACAAAAATCCATCAGTAGCCATAGGAGAAATCTCTAAAGAGTTCTCTGACATCTCTTGTTACACACTTCCTTTAAAAAAAAAATGTTAATGCTGAGATTCAATTCACAGACTGTGGAAGCCACCCTCTGTGTGGACAACTCAATGAATTTCAACATATTCACCAAGTTCTGAACCATTATCATTAGTTTCAAAAGCTCCTTATCCTTGGTGAGCAATAATTGGCCTTAATTTTCTTTTATCTCTGGTTCTTGGTGCTTGTGGCTTCCAGCAGTTGGTGACCAGCAGCATCATATCTTTGGAGGAGTTCTGCTTCTATGATCCCATCCCCCTTTTCTCTGCCATTGTCAGTAAATGCTATGGAGCAAGCTCAGAAACCTAAGAAAACTTAAGTAGGGCAATTGCTTTGCATCTTACAATGATATGGGAGATGGCTTTGGTGGGATTAATTACAGAGCCTGTGGACCACAGCCTCTGCTGAAGAAGAATGATGATTGCCACCGATTCTGAATACTGCTTCTTTTAAAGAGCTACATTAGCACTGTGATTATTTTCATGGTTCAACAAAGACATCTGCCACCACAGTCCAACATGGGGTCTTGAGTGCATTGAATAAGACAAAACCCAGCTTGCTCACAAGCATTGACAATTGGCCTTGTTCAAGGTCCGGGGCTTCAACCCCAAGCACTTCTAAAAGAAAAAAAATAAAATAATATACATATACCTATTTACAGATTTCCATAATATATGGCACATTTTATGTATGAAAACACATGTAAGGCCAGGTATAGTGATACATTCCTGTAATTCTAGTCCTTGGGAAGCAGAGGGAGGAGCATCTGTGGAAGTATGAGTCCAGTCTGAGCAACACAGAGAATTCCAGGCCAGCAAGGACCACCTAATGAGACACTGACTTAAATGAAAGAACGAGTAAAACTAAAAGTCTCTAAAATGCATGTTCATGGTCTACCAAAAATGATCTCACCCCCAGCAGCAGCCTATCCAAGCTTAGACATGAGACTGTCTCACCCCTCGATGGGCTCTTAGGTCTTATTGCTATGATTCTATAGACACAGAATCTGTCTATCAAAGGTGAAAAACAAATAAATGCAATCAAACAAATGAACAAACACAGAGTCATCAAGACAGACACACGCTGCACATTCACTTTCCTGAGTGGGGTCTGGCTCAGAGTCTTTAGATTTATTTAGGTTGGGTTCTTATAGACGTCAGGAAACCAGGTAGGGCCATAGGTGAGGGTGGGGAAGAAGGAGGTTTCACACCAGACTGAGTACAATGGAACACAGAACAATGGAATAAAGTGGGAAAAGGGAATCATGGGGCAGTTACGTGCAATGGAGGTAGGAGAGAGGATGAAAGAAGGGGGAACAAGAATGGGTAAATAACACTGAAGACCTTTGAAAAAGCCATATGGGAGCCTGGTATTGCAGAAGCTTCTTATGAAAACATGTACGGAAAGAGTTTAAATGGAGTTACCTACACAGATGCGTAATGTCAAGTCTTACACATACTATCAAACAAGAAGCACAAATGCTGGAAATGTGTAACTTCCTTCCAAGTTGTTGGTCAGTGGGTCCCATATACCCTCTAAAACAACATCGGATTATTGCCATTGTTTTTAGTTTCACTCTAGAACTTGATGGTAAGACTTTATTGCAGAAGATACCATATACTTGAGTAACAGGACATAGAGAAGTCAAACTGGTACTGACAAGGAAGATTCAACCCACTGGATAGCTTTTATAGTGACAGAAGCTTCTACGTATGCTGCTGTGGGAGAAAACAATCAATAGCCTAATCCAGATGTGAACACTCTGACCTATAGTAACAGCCAACCCGGCAAGCTATGTCCATTAGTATAATAGTGGCATGAATGTTTTGGGAGTAACCAAGTACTTTGATTGGATTGAAGGCCTACCTACTTTATAAGATAGAATTCATAACTGGGCCAAGAACTTCAGCTGGGTAGGTCATAGACCCTAGAGTTACTGCTATTCCTTAGTTAAATGGACATAGCATCAAACTGCAACTTAAATTCCTAAATATTTATCTTTATACCCATAGATTAGTGGTAGCCTCAACTTTCATCAGAGAAGCTTCTTTTTGTAGTAGATGATAATTAATCCAGAGATTTATAATTAATCAAAGTGAAAAAAAAAACCCAAGATACTGTGAAGTGATCAGCTCTAAATGGGACCTCTCCCTCTCCTCAACCTCCTCTCTCACATACACATAGAGAGAGAGCTCCCAGGGTCACCATGGAAGAGGAGCCAAAGATTGATTGCAAAAGCCAGAGGCGTAGAGGATTTCTGTGAAACAGTGTTTTCCAGAGGTGCCAGGGATGTTGCACAGATGAACTCACAGTGGCAGTGAGTGCATCCAAAAGACTTGCATAAGATCAAGTGAGCCAAAATTCCAGAGGAGGGGCTCATGAGGTCCCCCTCCTAGCAGAAGAGGTACTGGAAACTGATAGCTGTTGAGGATGGGAGAGTTAATCTTCAGAGGTAGCCTCCGTGTCCTGGTTTGCTTCCTAGTGCTGTGATAAACACCATGACCAACCACCAACCAACAAACCAACCAACCAACACCCACTTCAGAAGGAAAACCTTTATCTCATCTGACAAGGAACTCAGGCAGGAACTCAAGGCAGCAGCCTGGTAGCAGACTTCAGTGGAGGCTACGGAGGAACTTCCTTACCAGCTTGGACTTCATGGCTTGCTCAGCCTGATTTCTTATATAACTTAGGACCACCTGCCCAGTGGTGGCACCTCCCACATTAGCCTGGGCCCTCCCACACCAATGACAAATTAAGGTAATTCCCCACAGACATCCTATAGGTCTACCTAATGGAAATATGTTCTCAATTGAAGTCTCTAGTTTGTGTTGACAAGCAACTAACCAGAATATCCTAGTAGACTGTTCCTGACCCAGTGGAAGGCCCTGCACCCATATACATGCTGGCAGCAGTAAATACAATTGCTATATTTAAAAAAAACCATAAAGTTGGGAGGGGCAATGAGGAAGGAGTTGGAGGGAAGAACATTGGGTAGTAGATAAAAACCAAAGCACATATATTCATATCTGAAATTCTTAAACAATAAAGAAGAAAATTTTTTTAATATTTTTATTTTCTATATTCTTTGTTTACATTCCAAATGATTTCCCCTTTCCCAGATGCCCCCTCCCCATATGTCCCCTCCCCATATGTCCCATAAACCTTCTTCTCTCCATCCATTCTCCAATCACCTCCCTCCTTTTTCTCTGTCCTTATATTCCCCTCCAACGCTAGATCAATCCTTTCCGGGATCAGGACTCTCTCCATACTTCTTCATGGGAGTCATTTGTTATGCGATTTGTGCCTTAAAGAAGAAAACTTAAGGTCAAGATTCACATGGATACCCACATCCCCAGTTCAGATCCCAAAGAGCTGACCATCCACCCTGATGCCATGCTCCAGTCCTTTACACAAGCAGATATCTGCTGCTTAGGTGCAGGCTATGCCAGTCAGAAGAACAAAGACCACTTGCTGGACCAAAGGCCACTCTAGCTTCCAGAAGTCCAGCCCCTAAGTCTGACAGAGATTCCCTGCTAGAGAAGAAGCAGAGGTCATGTCAGCTGCCAGAAATACAGACCACAAAGACCAGAAGACAAAATAGGAAACAGAAACCAAGGAACAAAACAACCATCCAACAAACTCAGAAATCAGCACCTAGAGCTATGTTCGTTCCAAACCCAGATGCCTAAATACCAGTGTAAAAGCACAATTAACAATGGCCAGGGCAATATGGCACCACCAGAGACTAGCTATCTTACTACAGCAATCCATGAATATTCTAACACAGCTGAAGGACAAAAAAAAGTCTTAAAACCAAGTTTATGAAGATAATAGAGGTTCTTAAAAAGGAAGCGAATAAAGCCATTAAAGAGATCCAGAAAAGCACATACAAACAATTGGAGAAAATAAATAAATCTCTTAAAGAAACACAGGGGAAAAAACCAAAAAAAGGAGAAAAATAAATAAATTAATCCTTAAAGCCAAGAAAGAAAGAAACAAACAGGTGAAGGAAATGAATAAAACCATTCAAGACTGAAAATGGAAATAGAACCAGTAAAGAAAACAGGAACTGAATGAATACCAGAGATGTAAAGTCTAGGTATGCCAACAGGAACCACAGATGCAGCATCACCAACACAATAGAAGAGGTAGAAGAGAGAATCTCAGGCACAGAAGATACCATAGAAGATTTGATACACTGTTAAAAGAAAATGTTAAATCTAAAAATTGTTTTGTGTTCTAACATAAAACATCCAGGAAACCTGAAACACTATAAAAAGACCAAACTCAAGAATAATAGGAATAGAAGGAGAAGAATATCAACTCAAAGGCTCAGAAAACATTTCTAATGAGGTCATAGAAGAAACATTTCCTAACCTATAAAGGTATAAGAAGCTTACAGAACCACAAATATTGGACCAGAAAAGAAAGTCCCCCTACAACATAATAATCAAAACACCAAATATACAGAGTAAAAAAAGAATATTAAAAGCTACAAGGAGAAGAGGCCAAGTACCATATGAAGGCAGACCTATTAAAATTATAGCTGACTTCTCAATGGAGACTCTAAAAGTCAGAAGGTCCTGGACTTTTAGACTCTAAGAGATCTCAGATCCAAGCTCAGATTATTACACCCAACAAAACTTTCAATCACCCTAGATGGAGAAAACAAAATATTCCATGAAAAAGTCAAATTTAGACAATATCTAATAACAAATGCAGCCCTACAGAAGGTACTAGAAGAAAAACTCCAACCCATGAATTAACTACATACATGAAAACACAGAAAATAATCACACATCAGAAAAAACAAAAAGGAAGCACACATGTGCACACACACACCACCACCACCAACAACAACAACAAAAGAACAAAATAACAGAAATTAGCAATCATTGATCATTAATAGCTCTCAATATCAATTCTCCAATAAAAATATAGAGACAAATAGAATGCATGTGAAAACAGGGTCCATTCTTCTGCTGCAAATAAGAAAGGCACCTCAACATCAAAGATAGACATTACCTCAGAGTAAAGGGTTGGAAAAAGATTTTGCAAGCAAATGGACTCAAGAAGCAAGTTGGTTTACTACTCTATTATCTTTTTTAAAAAAAGACTTAAAATGAAAATTAATCAAAACAGAGGACACTTCATAGTCATACTCCACCAAGATGATATTTCAATTCTTAACATCTATGCCTCAAACACAAGGACATCCACATGCGTAAAATAAGCACTACTAAAGCTTAAATCACCTATGCAACCTCACATATTAATAATGGGAGACTTCAATACCCTACTCTCACCAATGGTCAGGTCATCCAAACAGAGAAATGCTGTATCTAATAGATGATTTTGAAGCAAATGGACCTACCAGATATCTGCAGAACATTTTGCCTAAAGACAAAAGATTATTCCTTATTTTCAACATCTCACTAATCTTCTCCACATATTCAGTCACAAAGCAAATCTCAACAGACACAAGGAAATTGAAATAATACCCTGCATCCTATCATACCACCACAGATAAAAGCTGGATTTCAACAACAGCAGAAACAAAAGAAAGCCTATCAAATCATGGAAAATGAACAACTGTCTATAGAATGACTACTAGGTCAAGGAAGAAATAAAGAAAGAAATTAAAGACTTCCCCAAATTCAATGAAAATGAATGCATGTCTTACCTAAATGTACAAGACATGGTGAAAGTGGTACTAAGAGGAAAGTTTATAGCACTAAGTGCCTTCATAAAGAAAGTGGAGAGATCTTATACTAGCAGCTTAACAGAACACCTGAAAACTCTAGGACAAAAGGAAACAATCATACCAAGAGAAGTAGACAGCAGGAAATAATCAAACTCAGGGCTGAGATCAACAAATTGGAAACAAAGAGAACAATAAAAAAAAATCAGTGAAACAAAGTTGGTTCTTTGAGAAAAATCAACAAGATAGACAAACCTTTATCAAAACCAACTAAAAGATGGGGAGAACATATCCAAAGTAACAAAATCGGAAACACAAACAGGAACATAACAAACCCTGAGGAAATAAAAAAAAATCATTAGGTCATATTTCAAAAACCCGTATTCCCCTAAAAGAAATGGACAATTTTGGATAAATATCAATTTCCAAAGTTAAATCAAGATCAGATCTACAATTTAATTAGCCTTTGGCAAAATCCACCACCCCTTCCTGATGAAAGTCTTGGGTGGGGGGCAAGGAAAGAAGGCACACGGCTAAGCACAGTAAAGGCAATATACAACAAGCCTGTGGCCAACCTCAAATTAAACGGAGAGAAACTCAAGCAATTCCACTAAAATTGGGAACAAGACAAGGTCATAGACTCTCCTAATCTATTCAATATAGTACATGAAGTTTTAGCTAGAGCAATAAGACAACTAAAGGAGATCAAGGGGATACAAATTGGAAATGGAGAAGTCTAAGCATTGGTTTTTGCAGATGAAAGGATAGTATACTTACATAAGCAACCCAAAAATTTCTACCAGGGAACTCCTACATTTGATAAACACCTTCAGTGAAGGGGCTGGATAAAAGAATAACTCAAGAAAAAACCCAGGAGCCCTCCTATTTACAAACAACAAATGGGCTGAGAAAGAAATCAGGAATACAACTTTCTTCATAGTAGCCACAAATAATATAAAATATTGTGGGGGTAGCTCTAACCAAGTAAGTGAAATACCTATATGATAAAACTTAGAGTCACTGAAAAAAATTGAGGAATATATCAGAAAATGAAAAATTTTCCTGCCCATGCTCATGGGTCAGGAAGATTAACATTGTAAAAGCGGCCATCATCTCAAAAGCAATCTACAGATTCCATGCAATCCCCATCAAAATTCCAACATAATTCTTTACAGACCTTGAAAGAACACTCAGCTTCATATGAAAAAACAAAAATCCCAAGACAACTAAAACAGTTCTATACTATAAAAGAACTTCTGAGGTCATCACCATTCCTGATTTCAAGCTGTACCGCAAAACTATAGCAATAAAAACTAGGTCTTGATATAAAAACAAACAGGTTGATCAATCTAATAGAATTGAAAACCGAGACATAAATCCACACATCTATGAACTCATGAATTTTGATAAAGAAGCCAGAAATATATAATGGCAAAAAAAAAGCATCTTCCATAAATGGTGCTGGACTAACTGGATATCTACATGCAGAAGAATGCAAATAGATCCATATCTATTATTCTGTATAAAACCCTAAGTTCAAGTGGATCAAAGAACTCAACATAAAACCAGATATTTTAGACTCGATAGAAGAAAAAGTAGGGAATACCCTTGAATGCATTGGAACAGGGGGCAACTTCCTAAACAGAACAGGGCTAATATCCAAAATATATAAAGAACTCAAGAAATTAGACATCAACAAACAAAGTAATCCAATTTAAATGTGATGTACAGATCTAAAAAGAGAATTCTCAACAGAGGAATCTCCAACAGAGAAATACTTTAAAGAACTGGTCAACATCCTTGACCATCAGGGAAATGTAAATCAAAACCACCTTGAGATTCCAAGCTATACCTGTCAGAATGGCTAAGATCAATACTATAAGTAATAGTTCATGCTGGTGAGGATATGGAGTGAGGAAAATGCTCCTCTGTTGCTAGTTATAATGCAACCTTGTATAGTCACTTTGAAGACCCAGGGATATTGCTTCTGAGCATTTACCCAATGGAAGCTCCACCACAAGGACACTTGCTCAACTCTGGTCATAGCAGCTTTATTTATAATAGTCAGATATTAGAGACAACTTAGATGTCCTTCAACTGAGGAATAGATAAAGAATATATGGAAATTTTCACATTGGACTATTACTCAGCTATTAGAAAAAATAACATAATGAAACATGCAGGCAAATGGATGGAACTAGAAAAAAAATCATCCTAAGTGAGGTAACCCAGACCCATAAAGACAAATATGCTACATACTCACTTATCCATGGGTATTAGCTGTAAACTAAATGATAATCATACTGTAACCCACAGACCCAGAGACTCCATGTAACAAGGAGGACTCAAGCAGGGAATCATGGATCTCCTTGGGAAGGAAAAATACAATATAGTTCACAGGAGAAGTGGGGGTAAGTGGAGATTGGCACAGGAGGAATCAGGTCAAGGGAGTCTGGACGGGGAGTATACTGTGAGAGATAACTAGAGAAGGAGAGCATTTAGGATTGAGATAGAAACCTAGTGCAACGGAAACTCCCAGGGATTTCTGAGGATGACTCTAGCAAAGACTCCGGGTAATAGACAGTGTGCAGCCTGAACTTCCCGCCTCCGGTAACCAGGTGAGGCTTCCAGTGGATGCACTGGGACATAAGCTAGCCATAAAATTTTCGCCCTACAATTTGTACTCCCGGCAAGACGTGTTGGGGTAAAGGGTGTGTAGAACTTGTGAGACTGGCCCAACCTGAGACTCCTTGCACTGCCTGGAGGGCCAGAAACCTGGGGCTGGCTAGCCCAGAGACCTCGGATAGAACCAAATATAATCAGGGGGAAAAAGTCAGAGAAATGATTCCTAATGATACTCTGCTATCCCCATAGAGAGGAGTCTAGTACAATGTTCATTACAGAGGCTCCATCCAGCAACTGATGAGAGCAAATGCAGAGACCCAGAGCCAAACGTTAGGCAGAGCTCAGGGAATTCTGAGAAATAGCAGGAGGAAAGATGGCAGGAGCCGATGGACCAAGGATATCACGAGGACATGGCCCACAGAATCAACTAACCCTGGCGGGGGGGGGGGGGGGCTCCATTCTTATTCAAACCACCATATATTACATAAGGGACTTTTATTCCCCCTAAGAACTGTTTGGGTCATAAGTGGATTTATTTCAAACAGCATGAGAAAACCTCTTTGAGAAGAAATGATTGGTGCTTCCAAGAAGAAGAAATGATTGAAGAACTATGGGTGCTTCCCTTTGTTTCCTCCAGGCAAAGGATCTCTGAGCCCTTTTCTACTTAAAGTGTGTTGTTGAATTTTGACAATGAGACTAGTTGACGCCATGACAGTTCAAGAGACTAGGCCTAAGAATTGGGCAAGTCTAGGCAAGCCCAGGCAAGTCAGTTACTAGAAAAACAACCAACCAAACAAACAAACACTCAGGCTTCAGTCAGAAACTATCCTGCCATCACAAGCTTCCCTGCCCGGCCTAAAGCAAGGGCAATGGGTCAGCAACAGTTTCCAACCCCCAAGTCCCAGTAATGGTCCTGGAATGTTCCTAGAGATGGAGCAAAATAAAGGTTGCCTACCCCGGAATTCCCCTAATGTGATTTAAATTGGGCCTGCGAGCTAACTTCATTGTCTCCATCTTGAAACGAGAGAGCCCCACATGCTGGACTTCTTCTGCAGAATAAAACACTCCGTGCTTTCACATACTATTTGAGTCTTGGGTATTTGAGTCTGGCAAATGACGTGGCTCCCACCACAGCTTTATGAGTTGGAATCAGTGTGTTTCCTGCTCCCATGTGGTTTTTATATATGTTAAAGGTTAAGGAGTTCTACTTTAAGCCATGGAAGCTGACCAAAGCCAGAGCTTACTTGAATATCTCCCATAGACATATCCCTGAAGAGCTGGCAAGGAGACTGGATGTCTCTTTGATAAGAAAAGCTCTTGTGTGCATGTTTGCTGTTACCAATGAGATACAAGTCAGGTCATCTGGAAAGAGAGAACTTCACTTGGTGAAATACCTTCATCACTTTTGCCTAGGGACAAGCCTATGTGGGCATTTTCTTGATTACTGGTCAGTATGGAAAAGCCCAGTCGATTGTGGCTAAGGACACTCCTAGCCAGCTGGTCCTGGGCTGTATAAGAAAGCAGGCTGAGTAATCCACATGGAGCAAGCCAGTAAGCAACATTCATTCATGGTCTCTGCTTCAGTTCCTGCATCCAGTTTCTGTCCTAGATTCCCTCAGTGATGGGGATTGTGACTAGGACATGTAAGCCTATCATATCCTTTCCTCTCCAACTTGCTTTTTATGTGGTATCTTCATTATAAACCCACCCCAAATCAGGGCCATAACTGGTGGCAGCCTATATACAGCACATGGAACAAAGGAGTTTCTGCTTTTGCCTGCCTGCCCTCACTCTTGCTGGCAAGTTCCTCTCTCCTACTGTTGACACATTCCTTTACTGGCGTTAGAACTATTTCTTTGGGAAATAGGTTCCAAAGGAGACTTAAGATTAGCTGAGACTTCCAGCCTCATGATTGGATTCTTGACTTTACATTGGGAGACAGGCATTGTTGGACTGTCCAAACCATAGCCTGTAAGTCACCACTCTAATAAATCTACTTTTGATCATATGGAGTTATTCTTTCAGCTGAATTCCTCTAGAGAACCCTAACTAATACATCAATTACCTAGGAGATTTAGGAAGGGAAAGACTCTTTTGTTTAGAAGATTACCATACAAGTCTAAGTTGAAAATAAAATGCCAAACTGTTGATTTTTTTTTCAGTTAATCGAGGGCCCAAGGCTAAGAATAAGGTTAAAAGGGGGCAGAGGGAGGGGGTCTGACAAGATGGCTCAGTGTGTAAAGATATCTACTGCTAAGCCAATAATCTGAGTTTGATCCCTGGGACCCACATGTTTGAAGGAGAGAATCTACTATGTCAATGACCTCCATAACTATCTTGTGGCACATGCACCCACACACATACACATGCACACAAAATAAGTACACAAAAGTGTGATAGAGATTAAATTAAAAAGGAAATGCACAACATTGTGTTCCTCCTTCCCACCAACTCTCATGTTCCTGAATTTGCTGACTGAGAAACATTTCTGTCCTGTGAGGTAAGTGTTTGGTTTCAAACCCCAGGGCAAGGGACTGAGGTGCTTATTTTATACACAAAAGCACACCTGGCTTCTAGGTTATTCCAGCGTCCCCCAGTCCCTACCTGTCATACCCTGCCCTCTACCTTGACATTTCAAGTCCAGGGGCTGGGCTGCCCTTCTCCCAGAGACTCTTCCCTATTATAATCCAGATCTCTCTCTCTCCCCCTTTGTGCCCCCTTCTCTCTTTCTTTGTCCCTCCCCTACCCCGCCTTCCCCATGATGATGTCCGATGTCCCTGGCTTTGGTCCTTGGGTCCGGTAAATTCGCCCATCTGAAAGCAGCTTCCCAATAAACCTGCCTTTAATATAATTTAATATAATCTAACCTGGCTCAAATTGGCTCATTTCACTGATGGCAGAGAAATAACCTATCAGTGAACTGCAAACTTCTGAGTGACACTGGACTATAGAGTCCATATAAAGTAAAAAGTTCATGCACATAAAAGAAAAGGTTCACGTTTACGTTTCTTCGAGGAAGCCTTTTCCTTGGGAGGCTTCGTCCAGGGACTTCCTCATAGCTCTCAGGCTCCTGCATCTTCCTTTTTTCTGTCACTATTTATTGAGTGAATGAAATCACGTTGTGTTTCCCTGGGGACAGAATACCTCTTCCCCGTTCAGCTCTGTAGAAACTGGAGTCTTGCCAAAGGGTCTTTGATATCACATTTTCTCCATCATAGAAATCATATAAAATCAGCAGTTATAAAACTTCCAGTGACTAAGCAGAAATCCATTCTGAAGAAGGCCAAATGAAAGGAGCCAATCAGAGCACAGACAGGTCTAAAAAGCTGTAGCCTATCACCATGGTGATAGTTATGTGAGCCATAATCTAATATTTAGATAGAAGAGAATTGGGTTTGTTGTTGTTGTTGTTGTTGTTTCTTTTGTAGCTTATTTGTGTCTTATTCCCAGGTTTCTACTCTGAAAACCTTCCTATTATCTCTGGGCCATGTCTGTGTTATATTTCTACAGCACATTCACCTTGCTCAACTATCTTCTTAACACTTGCTGTCAGGGATGATAAGATATTTTTAGAATATTATCTGGTGTGATTGTATACAATAAAAAATGTTGGTAAATCTAGACAGATAAGTACAACCTAATTTGAGTTTAAAAGTCCTTTAATGTGTATATTTAGAGCTCACCATGCTAATAGTGTGGGAAGAAATAAAGACAGATCAACTACCTAGATTAAAATACATTAGAGATGAGCCTACAATGTGTCTGGTACTGATCTGGACTCTGAAAGTCTAAGGCAGACATTCCAATGTGATGTGGTTCTTCACTCTGGCTATACAATTGAGACACTTGGAATATCTGTCTGTCTGTCTGTCTGTCTATTACAGTGGTTCAAAAACTTTCCTAATGTTGCAACCCTTAATACAGCTCATCATGCTGTGGTGACCCCAGTCATAGAATTATTTTGTTGCTACTTAATACTTGCAGTTTTGCTACTGTTATAATTGTAATGGAAATATCTGAGATGCAGAATATTTAATATGTGACCATCAAAGGGATCAGAACCAACAAGTTGAGAACTGTTGATCTACCATTTATTTATCTCTTCACTATCTGCACATACACACACACACACACACACACACATACACACACACACACACACACACACACACCAATTAGATGCCTGCTTCCATTCCTAGATCTTTTTAATCAATTTATTAGAGTGAGGCTATTTCTTTAGACTATTTTTTTAAGTTCCCTAAGTGATCTGTCCATGGCTGAAAGTTTAAAGGCATTACTTTGAAAAAAATATAATATTAAAATAATTTATACATAAACTGTCAGGCCAATTTATTTTGACCTGTAGTAATAACGAGCATATTTTTGCTTATGCTCTTGAGACTATGGCCTTTATGTATTCATGACATCACAGTGAATCATCAAGAAAGAATCCTGAAGACCTTCATGATGACATCTGAGCAACTGTAACCTTATGGCCTCCCTACCTCAAGCTCTTTTCTAGAGCTTGATTTTTAGAAGGAGGTAGAGTATATGTATATGTTATATAACGTATGAAAAATACATGGGTCCAAGCATCCCCTTTTCTTAGTTTATGTTACCATATGTCACCTCATTGCAGCTGCAGCCAAGTTTCCCAGTTACCAGCTTTTCCTGTATCCCACTTCTTAGTTCATTCCTCCCGTAACTTAGCTTAGCTCTAATGCTCCACCATTTCTCAGACTTTCAAGTACTCATTATCAATAAACTCTTGGCCCTATTAATATTTAACTGGTAGAGAATCGTTGTGATTAAGGAAATTATATGAGGTGCCAACCACATTGGCCTTCATTTTTCTGAGACAAACATTTCCCTAGGGTTTGGCTTATGAAAGATTGACTACATTGTCCATAGTTTGATGTATCTTTCTTCTTCACATTCTCCCTTTTGTCAGTTTCTTTACTGAAAGCAATTATGATCAAAGGGGGAGATGTGTCTGAGAATTAGAACTGAACAGCAGAAGGAATGAAATAATCGGGGCTGTAACAAAACATGACATCTTGGGTGGCCTAAGCAACAGAATGTGTCCTTTCATTATTTTGGATTCTAAAAACTCAAGAAGCCAGCAAGTTTGTTTCCTTTTAAGACTGTGAAGAAGACTCTGATCTGTACTTCTCCCCCTAGCTTCAAGTGGTAGACCAGTAGTCTCTAGTATTCTCTGACTTATACCATGTCAGCCTGAGCCTTGCATTCTCTTTCTCTCTCTGCCCCCTCCTCTTCTCCATTTCTTCCTTATGTAAGAACACTGGTTGTGATTTCAGCTATCTAAGACCTAATTCTGCTTGACTGTCTCTCTAAGACCCTATCACCTGTTACAGCGTGAGGTATTAGAATTAGGACTTTGATTCTGGGGAATCTGTCCAATGTGATGTGATATTTTTTTTCTGTGATGACTAAGATGCAATGGTTTACATCTTGCTTCCTCAAAAGCTGGCTTGACAACACTATCTGTGGTTCCTCTCAGTTTCATAATGCCCTTTTGACATCATGGCTGTGGTCTCATTTGGTATTGTGTTCCTCCAAAGGAAACATTGTTTGCTGTAGAGAGAGCAAACAGATACTTGGTTTCAAGAACTTGCCACCTCTCAGTAAAAGAAAACTCACTATAGCAGTAACATTGTTTTCTGACTTTCTTCCCCATTTCCTGCTTCCCACATCTTTTCCCAAGATGCCACTCCAATTGACCTTTTCCTCTGATTTTCCTGGAAAGTAATTTGGGTTTAGGTCACTACCTGCTGCTTTAAGAAAGCCAAGGAAGCCACTTATCCAAGTCTCTCAAATAACTCAGATACTGGTATATGCTGCTTTGAGTTCTCTATCAACAAGTTCTCTGTCTAGAAGAAGACAATTCCCATCAAGGGATGGGTGGCAGTCTTATCTGAGAGTAAAGGGGTCAACGGATGAGTAGAAATGGCACACCTGGGGAAAAGATGGTCCAATGAGGCCGAAAATAAGTGGAAGAATCACCATAGCACCCAGGAAGCTGCTTGAAGCTTTGGTTCACATATTATTCAGGGTTCTCTAGAGTCACAGAATGTATAGGTAGTCTCTATATAGTTAGGGAATTTGTTGATGAATTGCATACAGTCTGTAGTTCAACTCCACAACAATGATCAGCAGCAGCTGTGGATGGAAGTCCAAGGATCTAGCACAGTCTCATGAGGCAAGCAAGCAAAGAAGAGTGAGTCAGTCTTCCTTCTTCCAAAGTCCTTATGTAGGTCTCCAGCAGAGGGGGTGGCCCAGATCAAAGTTCACTTCACCTTTAATCCCAGATGACCTTGAACTCAGAGATCTCCTTGTCTTAATCTTCTGGAATTCATAGGCACTATGCTTCAAGATCTCCATGCCAAGATCCAGGTCAGAAATTTGTACCAGATTAGGATCGTAAATGAGCCTTCCAATTCTGGATTGTAGTTCATTCCAGATATAGTTAAGTTGACAAGCAGGAATAGCCACTACAGTTCATATTTGCAAGTACATTAGCTTTTCTTACTAACTTCCTACATGTAGGAACACACCCATAAGCTGTTTCTAAGACCAGGGCACAAAGCTACAAAGTGGGAGGTGGTTTTGGTGGTTCTTTTGATTTTTTTCCCTTACTTTTTACCTCTAACACTTGCTCATAACTAAAGCATTTATGGTCTTTGTTTTACCCCAATGTTATGATGTAACCAAAGTAAAAGACATTTTTTTGCTTCAGGAAAATGTTCCATAAGATACCTAAAAGCTCATAAAAAGTCATCTCCTAATATGTGTAAGAATCCTATAGAAAGAACATGAATTGATGTCAAAAAATTACAAGTAAATTCTAAGGGATATCTAAGAGATCAAAGCAGGAAATCACACCGTGTTTGAGAAGATTTTAGCAAAGGATATAAACCAGTGGGTGTGGTGGGTCTTACTATGTGGTTAAAAATACCTCTTAGCTTCTCTGATTTCCTTTTCAATTTATCAAACAGGGAACATTACTTCCATCCAAAGGTGGGAGATATGTCAGTGAGGTGTGCAGAATTATACCTTTTTGGCCTGTACAATAATTCTGAGACAGTTTCTCTGCCTATTCATTGACTATATCTCAATACAGTCCCAAGTGTAAGAAGTGCTAAGAAAAAGGGAGAAAACAAGAGAGATAACAGGACAGCAGATGCTCCCAGGGCCTGTCATCTAATACAGACTTGCTATACCCTGAGTGCTTCCACTCAGATGTTGCCAAGGCTGGGTGATATGTGTGGTCTCCACCTGCTGCTCTCACTCTGCTCTTTGTTCCAGACTCAGTTTCCCCTACGTGTGGGATCCTGTGCACAAACACATCCACCAGCACACACATCTCTACAACAAGGAGGCCGTATGATGCCCTGAAGTGGGAGAACAAAGGAAGCTTTCTTTGTCCTGCAGTTCACTGTAGCCTCTCTGACCTCCCAATTATGACTATACTTATAGTGTGCTTTAATCTTGTCAACTGTTGTCCCACCTGGTTAACCAAAGGCCGGGAACAAGCCTGTATCTCTACACTTCCCTGAAGTTCCACAATGTTCAGAAGATAGTAGATGTGTTTTTCAAATGCTTACTAAAAAATAGAAAGTGGGGGAATATCTTGGAATGCATTGGCAAGGGAGACAATTTTCTGCTAGTGCAGGCTCCAAGATCAACAAATAACAAATGGGACCTCATGGAATTGGAAAAAAAAAAAAAAAAAAAAAAAAAAAAAAAAAAAAAAAAACCTCTGCATGGCAAAGGACACTGTTAAAGGACAGTAGCAGCCTACAGAATGGGAAAGGATTTTTAACCAACCACATTCGATAGAGGACTAATATCCAAAATATAAAAAGAACTCAAGAAACCAGCTATCAAAGATCAAATAATCCAATTGAAAAATGGGGTACAAATCTAAACAGAGAATTCTTGATGGAGAAATCTTAAATAGCTAAGAAACACCTACAGAAATGGTCAACACCCTTAGCCATCAGGGAAACGGAAATCAAAAACTACTTGGAGATTCCATTTTACACATCTCAGAATGGCTGAGAGCAGTAATACAAGTGGCAGCTCATGCTGTGAGGCTGCGGAGCAGGGGGAGCACTCCTCCATTGCTGGTGAGATTGCAAACTTGTACAGCCACTATTGAAACCAAGATGGCAGCGTTTTTTTAAATTATTATTATTTGTTTATTCACTTTACATCCCAGTATCAGTTCCCCCTCTCCTCCCAGTTTCCCCTCATGCAGAACCTCCCCCATTCTTCTCTCCCCTTCTCCTTTGAGAAGGAGAGTCCCCTCTAGGTATCATTACCCCCCCCCCCCCCGCCCCAGCACATCAGGTCACTGCAGGACTAGGCACTTCATATCCCACTGAGGCTACACATAGCTGTCCATTTAGGAGAAAGGGACCCACAGGCTAGCCTGCAATAAATTCAGAGAGAGTCCCCATTCCTGTTGTTGGGGACCAGACTACTCATATGCTACATATGTTCAGGGGGCCTAGATCCAGTCTGTGCTTGCTCATTGGTTGGTGGTTCTGTCCCTGGGAGACCCCAAAGGTCCAGGCTAGTTGACTCAGTTGGTCTCTCTGTCCTCTTCAGGTCCCTCAATCCTTCTTTCAACTCTTCCATAAGACTCCCCGAGCGCCATCTAATGTTTGGGTGTGAGTCTTTCCATCTCTTTCCATTGACTGCTGGGTGGAGCCTCTCAGAGGACAGTTTTGCTAGGTTTCTTTCTGCAAGCATAACAGAATATCATTGATAGTGTCAGGGAGTGGTTCTTGCCCATGGGATGAGTCTCAAACTGAGACACTCATTGGTTGGCCATTCCCTCTGTCTCTGCTCTTTATTTGTTCCTGCACATCTTGTAGGCAGGGCACATTTTGGGTGGAAGGTTTTGTGGGTGGGTTGTTGTCCTTATCCTTGCTCTGGGAGTCCTGCCTGGCTATAGGAAGTGACCACTTCAGGATCCATATCCCCCCCCCCCACTGCTAGGATTCTCAGCTAGAGTTGTCTCACAGACTCCCTGGGGTATCACTCCCCACATCCCAGGTCCCTAACACATCCTAGAGATGCCTCACTGCCACCTATTTCCTTTCTCTCCTGCTCTCCCTACATCTGATCTTCCCCCTGCACCTCCCCCCAATTCTTCTCTCATCCAATTCTCTTCTTCCATCAACTACCTTCAATTTCCCTCAACTGAAGAATGGATAAAAAATGTAGCCCATTTCCACAATGGAGTATTACTCAGCTGTTAAAATAATGACATGACATTTGTGGGCAAATGGATGCAACCAGAAAATATCATCCTGAGTAAGAGAACCCAGACCCAGATAGTCAAACATGGTATGTAGTCACTTATATGTGTATATTAACTGTAAATGAGAATCATACTGCAACTCATAGACCCAGAGAGGCCAAGTAACAAGGAGGGCTCTAGTGGGGAATGCATGGATTCCCTTGAGAAGAGGAAATAGAATACATTTTGTGGGTGAACTGGAGGCAGGGGGATGGAACAAGTGGAATAAGGTATGGGAGAGAGGAATAGAAGGAGAAAGTGTGAGGAGAGATGACTGGAATAGGGGCGGGGCACTCCAGGGCAGTAAGCAAACCTTATGTAATGGAAACTTCCTGGAATTTATGAAGGTGACCCTAGTGAGGACTCTTAGTGATGGAGGATACTAAGTCTGAACTGACCATCTCTTGTAGCCAGGCAAGACTTCCAGTAGTGGGACTGGGTTGGTTTGATTGAGTTGTTGGCCAACGGGTTCCCATGGAGATCCCCAAACAATCAAGGTTGATACTAGAGCAGAGAGTCACTTTCTAACAGTGGGGCCCCATTGCTGAGGATAACTTCCACTTAGCTTGTTCAACATAGAGAAGATGAGCTGGTGCCTGCCTGGAGCCTTTATCCCTGCATTCTAGTCTCTTTGGTGTGGTAAGGTACTTTGCAGGCTACTGAAAGAAACCTAGACACCAACCCAGTCACAAAACCTTCTTCCTCTAACTCATCCTGACTGCAAGATATGCTGGGACAATGGTGGTGCTGAACTTAAGGGAGTAGCTAAACAAAGTCTAGTTTAACTTGAGGCCCATGCCCTACATTGCCTGTATGGCTAGGAACCAGAGACTAGATAGTCCAGAGACCTAGGATAGAGCCAAACATGACTGGCAAACAAAACAAAAACAAACAAACAAACAAGAAACAATCTAATGATTCCAAATGGTGTTCTGCTATACTTACAGACTGGTGCCTTGTCCAGTCATCAGGGAGGCTTCCTCCAGCAGCAGATGTGCGCAGGTGCAGAGACCCATAGGCAGACATCATATGGAGAGAGAGTCTAAATTGGAGGACTCCATTGGGTCTCTCTTCTTGGAGTTCAGGGAATCCCTTAGCAGAGTGGATCAGAAAAGATTATAGAAGTCAGAGGAAATGGAAGACACCAGGAGAACATGGCCCACTGAATCTACTAACCAGGGTTCATATGTGTCGTGTAGAACCCAATTAAACATTCACATTGATCCCAGGGGCGGTGGTGGCATTCCTTGCTACTTGCCCCAGTGTTCTGGGTTCCCAAAGGAACTACACATACACACAGCCTTTATATTTTGATATGTCTTAAACAGCTCAATGGCTGGGTCACCTCCTCATGGCGAATCCACCTCCCTCCGATATTCCCAAGTTTTTACTTATTAAAAAAAATCTACATTTTATCTTTGTTGCCCTGGGCACAGTAGGGCACCCCTCTTGGGGCTGTTCTTTCTCATCTCCTGAGTGGCGGTTATGTTCTCCCTGTACCCCCCCCCAACACCTCCCCAACACCCCCCAACACCAGCTCCAGGCACAGAGGATCTCCTTCCTTCTTTCTTCCTCTCTGTTCCTAGCCCTGAAATCCTACAAGTCCTGCCTCTGTCTGCTTGGCCCAACCATTGTCTGTCGGCATCTTTATTTACCAATCAAAACCAACTGGGGGCTGGGTTCCTCTGTGTCTTACATGTAGATATGTAGATTCTCATGTAATTTTGAGGACCTGAATTAACATAATATAAGCAACATTAGACTAAATCCAGTATACCTATGGGTGTACAGTGACTAAAGTGGACAGGTCTTCACTGGGTCCTCTGCATGTACGGATGGCTGGCTGTTAGTTTTGGTTGGTCTCCTAACAGTGGGAGCTGGTTAGAGAGTCTGACTCTTGTCTTGCTCCTATTGGGTTACCTTGTGCATCCTTAATATAAGGCATTTGCTTATTGTATCTAGTTTTGCTGTGTTGATCATTATCTCTTGGAGGTCTGCTCTTTTCTGAAGGGAAATGGTGTATACATCTAGGGGGGAAGGAAGGTGGGGAAGAACTGAGAGGAGGGGAGGGAGGGGAAATTGTGGTTAGGATGTATTGCATGAGAGAAGAACTGTTTTTGAAAAAGGGAAAAGAAATTAATAACAACAAAACGCTGGAGAGATGGCTCAGTGGGTCAGAATACTGGCCCCTCTTCCAAAGGAAGCACCCGCAAGGAGGTTCGTAACTGTCTGTAGCTCTAGTTCCACGGGATCCAATGGCCTCTTCCAGCCTTTGTGGGTACTGAATATACGTAGTGCACAGATACACACGTAGACAAAATGCACACACACGTAAATTCTTATCTAATGCTTTATCAATTGGGTTTCCATTCTAGCTCTACATTGTAACTTGTGTGACATCAACTTCCCATCAAAAACTAAAGCAGCTAGATTAAAATAAAATCTCTGGTTTGGAATAATCAGAGAGTTACCAAGGTACACAGGAATAAGGGCTAAGGTCCTGGAGTCCGTGGGCAGGCATTACAGTGAACCACAGCAGGAGGCATGTCTGCTCCAACCCCCAAATGTCTGCATTTGCTCATAGATGAGAGGCTGAGGACACAGTCCGGAAGCCGATGGCAAAGAGAAAGCAAGTAGGGCTCCCATAGTGGAAGATGTAAATCTGGAACTGGGGCGTCCGTGCATGTGGGACCATGGAAGGTTGAGGAAAAACACACACAGGCAAATCATGCTCTGGGCTTAAGAGCCACGGGGTCTGCCCTCTGGTTCAGTGTCTTGCTGCCCTTAGTGTCTGATAGTGATCATGCTTGAGTAAAGACCTGGCAAGTGGGATCTTTCCAAAGGGACATGGTAGGAGAAAAAGGGAAACCCAAAAACAGTCGTGAGTTCAACAGAAATCTAATTCCACATCAGCTAAATCCAAGCCTGGGTTAAGGCAAACAACCCTGTATCATGATCTTCCAGAAGCAAAGATTAATTGTGAGAAGACAGCCTTCCCTAGAACATGCATACATTCTTAAGTTGTTATTTCACAGTGTAAAGGTTGTGTACCTTCTCCAACCTGACCTTTTAGGTCTCCTGTGAGATGTGGAAAAATAGCATGTGCCTCCGGGTTTAGTTCCTTATTAACTGAAGTGGTGTCTAGCTTTCAAAGTCTTTGTCTGTAGAGTGAGTTTAGTCTCAGCCCAGTCAGTTCCTGCTTACCCTGCCGGTGATGAAGCAGTCCTGGCTCTGTGGTAATGGCGACAGCTAGAGAGGATTCCAAACAGTGGGTACACATACCAGGGCCTCAGCACAGCCTCAATGGCAACAGCATCAGCAGGAGCACAGGCAGGCCCTACAGCTAACCAGCCTCCAGCATCTTCTTTCTCCAAAGATTCTCTCAAATCCAGAAACCAGAGAACTCTTCTGTGCCCTTTACCTTGGTTTTGATTGTTTTTCAGATCATCTTCAAGAGGCCTTTTGTTAACCTCCATCCTCTAACCGTCTCCTCAGAGGGAGACAGAACACTCCGTGGGCAGGGCCTCACTTAACATCTTTCTTTTCCCTTTCTTTCCTTTCCGTATGCATGCATTTGTGGTATTCACAAGTACATGTGTGTTTGTGTCAGGGGAGGGCACAGAGGTGATATCAAGTGTCTTCCTTGGCTATGTTTATTTATCAAGATAAGGTCTTTCACTTGAATCAAGAGCTTGACAGTTCAGAGTCCAGGTAGACAGCTTACCCAGAGGATCCCTCGCCTCTGCCTTCTAAGTGCTGGGAGTTTAGGGAAGGCACCACTCCACCTGGCATTTGCATAGGTGCTTGCAATCCAAACACCGATCCTTGTTTGCACAGCAAGCACTTTACTGACTGAGGTAGCTCTGACACTGATCAACCTACAGGGAAGACAACTTCATCCAAATGATCTCTCTCTATCTCAAGTTAAATTAGTGTTGGCTTCCTTGGAGACCACTAATCACACACTCTTAGTCTCTAAAGACAGAGAGGCATGAAGAGCAAGCTATAGAGAAACCAAACCAGATGACAACCCTGTGCTTAAGCCCACAGGATAAGAATTTTGCCAGATTTCCCACAGTCCTATATGAAGATGGCCCTCAGTGTTTCAAAGTCACAAGTGGATGGGATAAAGCGTATAATAGCAATGTTGAGATCAGGCCCATTGATGAGATGGCTTCAAAGGCACTGGGCTGTCAGCATCAGGTCCCCAGTACAGCCAAGTCTGAAAAGGTGCTCACTCATTCATGTCTGAAGAAGCGATGACAGGAGATGACTACTTGTTTGGTATTATAATCTCTGCCTTCCTGATCTGCCCTTCAGCCGGAAGTCTCCCAGACAGAAAGCAGAGAGACATGAGTGTCAGGGGAGGAATGGGAGGGATGCTGGAGCCATTTCCTTTGACATTTCCAGGACCCAACTGGCATATGCACTTCCAGAGACACCCTGGGGCAAAACAGAGTCCTGTTCCATTTTCTCATCCTTTTCTGATGATGGACACATTGTCTCCTGACATTCTCTGAGGTAGGACAGATGTGCGGAAGCTTCCAGGAGGTTTAGGAGCCTTGTTGCATGAGCTTGTTCCACAGAAGTGCCTGTTTCCTCCGAAGGCTGCTGGGGTGTGTGGGGTGGAGCACAGTCAAAGCACGTGTACTCCCACACTGCTGTTACTGGCTCACTCCCAAGCCTGAACAACAATGGGCCTGCTGAGGACAGACTCTGTTACCACGGTCCAGAAAGGTCTTATTTCGTTTCCATATAGAAACCATTTAATCAACTAGGACAGCCTGTGGTCAGGCAGCCCCGCCCACACTCGGTCCTGAACGCCCTGTGTGCTCTGCCAAGGGCACAGATGCTTTTCTTGAACATGCTGCTGTGTTTTTGCTGCTGTGCTTGTGTCGTGTTCACCTCCCAGTTTCCACCACCTGCAGGTCTAGTGGTTTCTACAGGCCTGTGGCTCCCTCTAACTGACCACTGAGGGGGTGAGACAAATTGGCTTTTGGATGGCGAGAGCTGGCTTTCTCTGCTTTGTGATTAGTTTGTTTCTATAGAATAGCACTGTATCCTACTTCTCACGACACAAGGATGGTGGCGGCATAGTGCCAGGGCCCATAACTGAGTTATGGTGCCCACAATAATAAAGGCAAGGACAGAAAAAGGCATATAAAATAGGTTTTTTTCTTCCATTGTGTCTGTTTTCCAAAATATTTTTCCTTTTGGAGGAGAGGTGTCAGGATGTCCCACCCTGAATCCTCTGAGTGCCAGGCTTGGATGCAGCCCTGGGAACCATCGGGAACCTATGGGACACGGCAGAGTGTTCTCTAAAGTCAGACCGCAGTCAAATTCTGCTTCTGCTTCTTTGTAACTACGATGCCTTGGGTAAGTGGCTCAACCTCTCCAGTTCTAGGTTTTTTGTTTTTTGTTTTGTTTTTGTTTTGTTTTTTTTTTTACTTACAAAAGAAACATAAGTCCCCATCTTGTAGGTTCACCGAGAAGATGGACCAAGAAAGCCCAGGGGAACTTGCAGCATAGATGTATATACAGACATGCCCAACACAATAAGCTCGACCAACACCTTATTTATTTTACCTTTCCTGAATGGGAAACCTTTGTTTTCCTGGCAGATATAAAAGTGAAGGAGGAAAAGTCAAGATATAGGAAGAGAATATGAAGGAAAAAAGGGAGGGGGTCTGGAAGAGAAGTGGGAGCTGGACTCCATATATGCTGGGGTCTCTCACATTCCTTAAATGCCTCTTGGTACCACACAGACAAGAGAATAAGTCTATCCCTCAAAAGATGCTCCCAGAGTTTCTTTGCAATCAAATGGAGATCAGCTAGAGGATTTTTGAGAAAGGCCACTCCTGTAGAGGATGTTATAGAATTTCAAAAGTCAACCTAGGAAATTAATTCAGTGTCATCTGTTGGCTGAGATGTGCCTGGACTCTCAAGGAAGTCAGGCTACATGCATTTGTAAGTCCTATCTGCCATATTTTATATTGTACAGAATTTTCTGTTGATAACATTTCTCAATGTAAATATGGAGACAATTTGTCTAGTAGCTCATAGGTTCTTGGAGTCCTGGGCTGAGGAAGGGACTGTCTATCATGTCATAAAATCCTTGCCATTGAGTACAGGCATGTGTTAGTGGGACAACCACCAAGGGATGACAAGGAGTGTCCAGATAGGCATGCAGCGTCAGATGAACATACCAGGGGGAAGAATATTTCCAAAGATCACATGTAAAGACAGTATGGTTGTGCAGAATGCAGGAGCCGCTTCGCATCACCTGATGTGGGAGCGGGGGCTGAGTCAGCACATTGGCACGTGACATTTGAAGTTGATCTCTCTGAGCTGGAACAAACTAATGCCACTTAGGATAAAGAGTGGCTCAGAAGAACCATGGCTATGCAGAAAGAAAATGTCAACGATTCCTGCAGTGGAGGTAAGTGTAGGCCTGAGCTGAAATAGAATCCACAGGAAATTACTTGTTAATCCTTTCCCATTCATTTGTGTGTGTGTGTGTGTGTGTGTGTGTTGTCTGTATGAAACGGCAGATTTTGGGAGCTGGTTCTTTCCCACTACTGTTGGTTTGAGATCCAATTCAGTCATCAGGTTTGTGCATTTTTCCTTGCTGAACCATCTCACTGGACCAGAACTTACGTTTCAGATCATCAGATCTTGGGAAGCTTCAATCAATGGAAGGAATGACTTCCTGGTTGCTGGTTTGAGTATCTAGAGTCGGTGATGGGGATTCAAGGGACAGAGAATGTGCAGGTGGGAAGTGGGTGCTGGCAGATCAAGGACTGAGTATAGAGGAGTACGTGTGCATGTGTGTGTGTGTGTGTGTGTGTGTGTGTGTGTGTGTGTGTGTGTGAAAACAAGAAAGGACAAGCTAGTGAAAGTGTTTCAAAGTTAAATTGAGAAGAGATGAGCTCATCTGCTCCTTTGTATTGTCTCTGCTGCTGTTCTTTGGAGTGGGAAGATTTAAGGACACCCCAAAGGCAAGGCAAGCTACTAATGTTTACTAAGTGTTTCCTCTGCCTTTCTTGGGCCATTAAGAACTTTACCTATAAAAAATAAGACTCTTTCAGAAGTACAAACAACGGTTTGATATTTTCTTTTTTTTTTAATCTAGGCTGGAGACAAATTTGTTAAAATTTGTTAGTTGGATTTCTTGTTTTATTTTTAAATTGAATAACTGGCTTGTATGATATTTCTTTCGGTGTTTGAGTCAGTTTATATTTGTATTAAAAATCCAAACAGATACCTTTTTACAAAATAAAAGAACTTTAATTATATTACCTCATTTGATCTTCAAAATGGTTTTATGAAATGAGTATTATCACCTCTAGTTTGCAGATGGGCAAACTGAGAGTGGAGGGTATTCAGATGTCAGGAACCTCGCCAATAGAAAACAGGAGCACTGGTGTCCGCATGGGGATGAAGACATCGTCTGGAAAGGAGAAAGAAGTCTTCCTTGTTCCTATTTCTGGTTGCAGGAAGATGGGGTGACAAGAAATGTGGATGAACAAATGTGCTTTGGCAGTTTTATTATGGCTCTATTCCTAGATTCGTTGATGCTTTCAAGACATGGTCACATCTCCTATTTCAGATTTCATTTCAAATTATCTCTGTGAGATAGCCCAGGCAGACGATCATGTCTCTATTAATCAATCAACAAATATTTGGGACCACACTGAGCAAGTCACTATTTATAATGGCACGTTCTCTGCTTGCAGGGAGTTGAAGTCTATTAAAGGGCCCTACAGGGAGGAGGAGCCGGTTGGAAACACGTGCCCTGGTTGCTAAGTGGAGGTTATGGAGCCTTAGCTTTCAAATGGTGTTCAAAGGAAACCCCAGATCCCAGCACCTGCGGTAATGCCTCTCATCGCTTCAGGACTGTTTTGCCCTCGGAAACTTCTGGTAATGCCGAAGACAGCTTTGGCTCTGACAACATTCCAGAAAGCATGCAGGTAGGAGAAAGGGTGTGCGCTGTTAACATCCAAGGCACAGGGGGAACTGCTGAATGTCCCGCTGTGTACAGGACAAAACCCACAGTGAGGAGATCACCACCAACACAGAAATCATGCCCAGGCTGAGAATGCTACTGCAAACAAACAGGGCAATAAAACAACAGAATCACAGTACACTGAATACATGTTCATTGGAGGACTAAGGTGCACCACAAGATTAGGTGCTTTCTCAGGACACTTCCTGGCCCAGCACTCACAAAGACCCCTTCCCAACAAGGTGACACACTATGACAAACACTCTAAAATTTCAAAGATGATATTAAAAAAAAATCTACCACTGGAGGGTTTTCTCACTAAAAGACAGAACTAAATCTGGAACTTGAAACTGATACAAGACTACAGTTATCTATAACACTTTGGTATTTTTTGTATTTATCAAGCAACCAAATTGAATTTGCAAATAAATGCTAGGATTGAATTTATACATTTGAATTAATGAAATATTCATTGTATTTGACAAAGGGGAAAGGCCTTTACTACTTCAAACAAACAAACAAGCAAGCAGACAAACTCAAAAGCCTATGAGAATCTACTGGGTATAAAATCCAAGTCCGTGACTGTCTTTAAGCCTTACAACATGTACTTCGTAGTAGCACAATTAGGATTATTGGGGGAATTTAGCACAAACACAGAGTCGTTGTGCAGCTCAGACTTTCTGAATCAGAACCCGCATTTATACCAAATGCCACTCATATTAGAGTTTAGAAGGTCTGGCCTGTAGAATGTCACAGAACAGAGACCTTCTGGACCATCAGTAGGCAGGACTACAGGCAGAGCAGAGTTTCCACAGGCGAGAGTCAAATGATCTAGAAAGGCTTATACTGGGTGGAAACCCAGGTGAGGAGAGGAGAAATATAAGGCGTCTTAGATGGAATGTCCCAGCAGAATGTTCTAGATGCAGAGTACAGGAAGCGTTTGAAGAATTAAGGGGGAGCAGGGATCTTGGAATTGAATGCACACGGCACCAGACAGCTCCCCCATGCCGTGACTGCCTCCGCACAGAGACGCCGCCACTGGATTCCAGGCCAGGGTTGCCAACCGCTCAGGCACCCTGAACCAATTAAACCTTCAATAGCCCCAGAATTCGAGGCTCATTATCTCCAATTTCTAGAAGGGAGCCAACCGTTTCCGAAGCTTTAATTACCAAAGGTCAGCGGAGCACCTGAAACAGGAAGTCTGGTCTGTAACAGCGCATTCCTGGCCCTCCCTGAATCCCCACCCTCAGGCTCCCAGAGGAGGGGCTGTCCTCAGTTGCTGGAAGTCCTTCCAAAGTTTCTGGGCATCTTGGGGGACTGTGGGCAGAAGCAAAGGGGCGGTTCTCCTCTTCACTAGGGCACGGTTTGGGGTAGAGAACAGACTGTATGGAGCCTCATGCCAGAAAAGGCCAGGCTGCTAAGAAGGTTTTACAAAGAGAGATGCTGGGACCGAGATGCCCTGACACCAGTAAAGGGGGGGGGGGGACAGGAAGCGGCTGCTGTGGAGCTGTGTCTCCATCGCTGCATGAAGTTGGAACCATAGCTGGCTTCGAGTAAAGCGGCACGGAAACCGCAGAGATCCCCCAGTTTGCTGGAGAATCCACCTCCGTGGTTTATTTATTGTTACTGTAAGTGTGCACGTGTGTGTGTGTGTGTGGGGGGGGGTGAGTGTGGCACAGGATACAGGTACAAGACAGAAGACAGCTTTGTGGAGTCAGATCTCTCCTCTCACGGTTATGTGGTTTTGAGAGACTGGAATTCGTTCACCAGGACTTTACCCACGGAGACATCTCTCCAGTCTTCCTCGCGAATTCTAACTGAAGCCTTCTCTATTTCCCTGAAAAATCTTTCACAGGCTAGCAATGGACAGTTTGGGAAATGGAGTCGGGCTGATGGCCTGGAGTATAAGCCAGCCGGGACTCCTCAAGTCCTGATTTTGGTAGGAATCTGGGCCTGGTGAGCTTTCTCCTGACCTCTTGAGAGGCCCGGAGAAGTATGTGAGTCAAGGCAATGGACTAAAGGCTGATAAAGGGACATGTGCCTGACGGATCACAGGAATGTGTGGGACCAACCACTCTATCCCTCCAGCGCCACCCTCTGCCATCACCTAGAGATGCCACCAAGAGGCAGGACACTCTCCCCTTCCCAGCTCTGGGCACTTAGAGCTCTGCTTAGAGGCTTGTTCTGGGTTATCAGAGGCTGAGTGAGGTTTCTGAGCCGGCTCAGCCCGGGGCCTCCCGGGGATGCTGCCGTTTGGTTCCTGGTTAATGAATGAGTCTTAGCTTTTCAAATTCCGAGTTTGTTCAGATATTTGGGAAGAAAGGCCCTGAAATCTGAGTCTAGGAAGCTCTGGACACTGTTGGGGTGCAGAGCCAGTACTTGTCTCCGAAGTGGGCTTCGGAGAACCACAGGAATGGGAAATAGGATGGTTTCCTGTGGGAAAGCAGGAAGTTACTGTCCCTTTGACCACCCAGGTCTCTAGCCCAGGTGTCAGACATGGAATCTGACCCTGGATTCATGGCCCAGTTTTTGCAATTAGGTGACCGTGTAAGGTGATGTACCCTGAGCAGTGGGTCCCAGGCGTCTCTAGGACCTATTAATGTCTGAAACTTACACTTCTGGGATTGCTTTTAAACTTTCTAACAACAACAAACCCTATGGAGGGGGGTTAGTATTAAGCTAACGTTAACATTAACCTTGACATAGCAAATGCGTTTGGAGCTTCTGCATGGTCTGGGCAGAGGGAGAAGGAGGAGATAGTTATTGTGGATTGAAGTGTGAAGAGAAACAGGGAAGACCCAAGCTAATTGTAATGCGCTGGCTTCTGGAGTTCAGCAGGTAGGATTGCAACAGGTGGTGAGGATGCACCAGAAACCCTGGGAGCCCATCAGGGGAAGCCGGGCACAGAATGGAGAAAGAGAGGCAGAGCTGACAGGTTAGGCCTCCCCCAGCCCAAGGTACCTGTCCTGGGTTCTAGAAGATGCCTACCTGACTGGCTTGGCAGGCTTGCAAACTGTGGAACAAGGCATCTGTCAGGCCCCGTGGGCTGCTTGTCTTCAGGAGAGTGACAAGAGTAGAGCCCAGCTGATTTCATACCCCAAGATCCAGGAAGTGTGAAGTAGGATACTATACAGGTTTTTAAAAATTAGTAGCTAGTGAGATGGTTCAGCAGATAAAGGCTACTGCTGCCAAGCCCGATGACCTCAGTGTGATTTCAGAATCTAGATGGTGAAGAGAGAGAATCTCTGACTTCCGCATGTGCACCACAGCACACTGAACACCCCATTTTTCAAAGCAGTACACGGGAGAGGAGAAATGGCTCAGGGTTTAAGAGCATTAAGCAGCTTTTGCAGAGGTCCCAGATCTCAGCACCTCCACACTGACTCACAAGCATCCTCAACAGGGGAATCAAGTGTCCTCTTTTGACCTTTGAAGACACCAGGCACTCACATGGTGCACAGACATATATGCAGGCCAAACATTCAGGCATGTAAAAAAATAATAATTCCTTTAAAAAACAATTTTTAAAAGAATTATACTATCGTTCAATAATGTAAGTTTGAAGGATAATCACATAATATCTTAGTTGGAAAATGGTAGCATTGTGCAGCTATGGAGTTTGGTTATCTCCTGAAATGCATGCATGGTCATGCTGAGAGGACAGAGCATCTGTATCTCTGGATAAAACTTTGTGGGCGGCAGTATTTTCTTCATGGTCCTGGTTTTCTTCAACCGACATTGCTTGCTTCTGTCAACAGTAACTGCTTATCTAATGGCAACTCTGCTTCAAATGGTTGAAGTTGGCAGTGTGAGGAGCAGGAACAAGGAGCCCTGTGGCCCTAGAACTTGGACCTCAGCGTCCCTCACCCATCCTTCCCTCCTGCACCTGCCTCAGGTCACTCAAGTGTCATGTCTCTCACTTTCCCTATAGACCCTCCATTTAGAGCCTGTTTGGTGTGCTCGAGGGAGGCTGACCTTAGGAACCACAGTTAAAGATCTGACTGAACTTGGCTAACAGGGGGTGAGAGCGAGGTGGGGGCATAATGCCACAACACAGGATCCCCTGGTTTCCTCACTGAAGGCCGCCGGCAGAGTGCCTTCCTCCCGTGGTTCTGCCTACAAACCTCCATGTGTCTCTCCCTCACGCTGTTTCTGCCTATCTTGGAGTAGACTGAACGGTTATCCATGAAAGATGTTCTGATCCCTGGGAACCAGTGGTATGGCTTATTTATTTATTGTATTCTTGCTGGGTATGGTGGCGCACACCTGTGATCTTAGAGCTTGGGAGCTAGAGGCAGTGTCTGGAGTTCAGGGCCTTCCTCTGTGGCAGGGAATGAGATCAGTCTGAGCTCTCTGAGGACCTGTCTCAAACACAAAAACAAGGGCTGGGTGGGACTCTTCATGCTTTGGTTGCCACTAAAATGAGGAAATTATGTGTGATTATTTTGATCTTGGGTATCCTCATCAGGGAGAAAGGCACAAGGAGAATTGAAATACGGGAGAGGACATGATGTAATCATTGAGGTATAGATAGGAAGGGTGTGGCTACAAGTCAAAAACAAAACAAAACAAAAAGCCAACAGCCACCAAAAACTGGATGAGATGAAGAACAGCCTTCTGGGACACTACAAGGTCTTCTGGGGTCTTCTGGGTTCTGGAGATTAGATATCCAAGAAATGAGCTTTGGGGAGCACCAGCCAAAAAATGAGCTTTGGGGAGCACCAGCCAAGAAATGAGCTTTGGGGAGCACATACAAATGCAAGCAGAGAAGGGACAGTTAGGACCCTGGACCAGCCTCTTGGGATTCCTACTTAGGGACCCCACTGTTCCTCACCCTATAGGTAGAAGATGTCCTACAGGATGCAATGATCTATGCTTGCTTTTATTAGTCTAATGGGGAGACTGGCTCCTGCTGAACTGTATCCAGCAGAACTTGGCTCTCTTCAAAGCAGTAGCTTCCATTGTATGCTCTTTTCTTTACTCTGTAATCTTTGGAGAAGGCTCAAACATCTCTCTTCTCTAGAACTGGTTTAGAAAAACTGTTATTCCTGGCCAGAAAAGTATTTCAAATATAGTCATCACAGATGTAACGGGATACTTGGGATGCTGTCTGGATACCACCCAAACACCAAGTCTTTGGGATCACAAGAGAAAGATCCAAGGGTTTATTGTAAAACTTGGCAGCTTAGAGTGAGTTTTGTGGGCCAGAAGAATCAAGCCACTGAGGACTTGTAAGAAATACATATCTGAGGTCACATCCCAGACCCAGTGAGCAGTATCTGTCACTGAGAAGATCGCTAAGTGATGTTCAAACACACAAAGCCTATAAATATCAAAGTTTATCTCATTGTGATTCATTAATTACTTGTATTAGAAATCAATTATTAACTATTCATTTTATGCCAGCATCTCTTCTAGGAAACTATGATGGTAGGGAGTAGCATTGTTGGAGTGGGTGTGGCCTTGTTGGAGGAAGTATGTCATTGGGGGTGGGATTTGAAGTTTCAGATGCCAAAGCCATACCCAACGACTCACTCTTTCTTCATGCTACCTATAGACTCAGATGTAGAACTCTCAGCTACCTATCTAGCATCAAGTCTGCCTACATGTCACCATGCTTACAGCCATGATGATAATGGACCAAACCTCTGAACTGTAAACCATCCCCTGTGAAATGCTTTCATTTATAAGAGTTGCCATTGTCATGGTGTCTTTTCACAGCAATAAAACCCCAAGATGGAGACTCAGTAGCAAAATAATACCTACATCCCTTCCTCTCATTATTCTGCAGTTACATTCTCATAGGGCAGGTGAACAAACACACTTAAAAAATAGATGTTGGACCAGAGAAATGGCTCAGTGATAAAGAGCACTGGTTGTTCTTCCAGGGGTCCTGAGTTCAATTCCCAGTAGCACAGAGTGGCTCACAGCCATCTGTAATGGAGTCTGATGCCCATTGGAGTCTGTCATTCAGGCATACATGTAGGCAGATACTGTATACATAATAAAATCATTCTTGAAGACATTTAAATAAAGGAAAGAAAATCTATGCTGAGAGACCGGCTCGCTGCTGCCACTCTGCATGGACAGGCAGAAGGAAGACACTCAGAAGTCCAACCGCCTCATGAAAAAGCCAAGCAGAAAGTTGTGAATGTTACGAAGGGAGGTGGAACTTGGGGTGTAAGGGTAGAGAAACCACCTGCTGTGATTAGGCTGCCCTGCCACCTGCAGCTATAGTGAAATCTCACCCTGTGCTATCACTGAGGGCCACATCTGGGTCCAAGAAGCAGTCTGTGTTGATGTCCAGGATCATGTTACCACCAAAGACCACGTAGATGTCCCTGGTCTGGGCTGACACCAGGAACCATGTTGATGTTTAAGAACTGTGCAGAGCTGGCCCCATCCCTTGCCAGCTGCAGGGCTTGGGAGAGTTGACCCTGCACCTCAGCTGGGCTGTGAGAACTGTACAGAGCTGGCCCTGGTAGCATAGCCATGGGAGACTTGGCCCTGGGACAAGGATGGGAGAGCCGCAGCCCTTGGGAGAGCCTGCCAGGCCTACCTCCGATGCTCACCCATCTTGTTTTTCTGAGGGTCTGTGGCTCACCACTAGGACCAGTTTCTTCAAACTCTCCCATCCTTAGCACCCTCTTATTTCCCAAGTGTAGTCTCCTACAAAGCACTAAGAGACCTGATCTTTGATTCCCCTCTGAGTGACAAAGTTCCTCCATGTTCCTCAGGAAGCAGGACTACATCTTCTTTCAGTTCCAAGCTCTGCGTGATCTTCAGCCCGACTTGTGCTCTTCTAGGCTCTGTCCTGACTCATCCCTAACACTCTCGCTTAACCCTGCCCTGTGTTTTACTCTTAGCTGATGAACTTTGAGAAAGGAGCAAGGATAGGATGGGAACTCTCATTTTCTTACCTAAAATCCATGAGCTGATCTTCCCTTGGCAGACTCTTCCCTTCACTCAGATGTATCATCTCTCCCAAAAGCTCACAGTATCCCAGGTATCTGAGTGGTCACACAAACACACACAAACACACACACACATACAAGCACACACACACAAACACACAAATACATACATGAACACACACAAACATACACAAATACACACATGAACACATAAAACACATGCACAAATACACATACTACACACACACAAATACACACATGAACACACACAAATACACACATATGCACATACACACATGAACATACACAAACACACATATTACACACACCACACATACAAATACACACATGAACACACATAAACACATATGCACAAACACATACACATGAACACACACACACACCGTTCATTCATTTACTTACTTACTCCTTGCCAGAGTCCACTCTGTCGTGTTATTCTGATCATAGATGCTGCAGGGTCTCCCATCTCCTGTACTTTATATCCATATTATTCTAATAGAGCTAATTTTAGCTACTTTCATCTTTGAACTGTTTCTATTACAGATCTGCACCTCTTTAATTCATTTTTCCCATCCTTCCTTCCTGTCAGCAAGTTGTGTTACCGTCTTTGGCTAAACTAATTAAAATGTTGTGTCTACACATTACTATGGTAGCTAGGTATCCACAGCTGAACTTAAAGAATGTTATTTTATTTTCTGGGTTACCTTTGATTGACTTGAAGTTATTAATTATTTTATTTTCATTCCTCAGGTATTTAAATGTCACTAAGTTTTTCTAAACTTGCCAAAAAATTATATAGCTTCTCTTCTGGATCACAAATGGCTAACCAAGCTTGACACTGTTGCAAATACCGCTAAAACTTAGCTCTGCTGGTAGTGTTACCAGACCCTGTGCTTGAACGTGGTGGTTACAGGGCAGCCAGTCTTCTCGCCTGGCAGCTCAGAATTCCACGCATAATTGTTCTAGAAAACAAGATGGCAGCCTTGAGGCCTTTTGTGTCCTTGCTTGGGAGTCAGGTCTCATTTCTGCTATATTGTTAAATTCCACCCAGAAGCTTGGGGGCTGGGCCAACCTTTCCAGTGTATGGGAGGAGTGTCACAGAAGATTTGTGTCTGTGTTTTGTAACTGCCATAGAATCATACACGTGTACACACACACACACACACACACACACACACACACGAGTAGAATATCTTTGGAAGGATTTTCAAGGAGTTGGTAGGAAAACTGGGTCACTGAAGACAGAAAGAGACTTACTGTATAAATCATTTTGAATGTTTTTAATTTTGCATCCTCTGCTTGAATTACTTCTTAGGACCTACTGAATGATTAATTATTTGTACCTTATCACAACTTTTCTGGGTGTTGGCTGCTCCTCCAGGCCATGTGTGCTCTCAGGTGGCACTAGACCTGTGCTGTCCTAGAGAACCTTCATGATGACAGGAATACCCTGCATTTGAGCCAGTAGGAGTAAGAAATTATGAACCAAATCCAAACACATCACAGTTCCAGGAAGGGAAGGATTGAATGGGACTAGTGCCCAGCAGGAAGACACCCTGGGTTTCAGTTTCTAAGTATTTTTGCTCAAGTGCACCCTAAAACAGCTTTAAGTTTCTGTGTACCCTCTGGGCAAATTAACGTTGACATCTAAATGCTTCATGTCTGGCTTGAGAGTTTATTTTTGTTAGGAGTTATAAAAGATTAAACATTTCATACTATGAAACGAGATGAGGAGTGGCTATAATTGGAATAAATATTTCATGGGCTGGGTTTGATAAAATAAGTTTTAATTACTGAATAATGCAGAATAACTCTGAAGGAAATCGTGTGAACAAGTCTGTCATCACTAACCGATGGTGCTCCAGTCTAAATTTAGAGCACCTCAGAGGGGCACACTTCACCCTTGACAGGCACAGGGCGCGGGGCGGGTGGTGGCAGGGGAAGGGAGGAGGGAAACATGGGGCTGGGGACACAGACACGGCAGACACGATGGGCATGACATCATAGGGACTACCCCGACATGATAGGACACACTCGTGAGTCAGGAGACAGGAAGCTCTGAGGGTGATGATGCTTTGATGAATGAATCATTAAAGAAACCAAGATATTCATCTTCTCTCTTGGTTTTGGGTCTTGGTTTTGTTTTTTTATTTTATTTTATTTTATTGTTTTTGTTTTTTTCCCCTCGAGACAGGGTTTCTCTGTGTAGCCCTGGCTGTCCCGGAACTCACTCTGTAGACCAGGCTGGCCTCGAACTCAGAGATCCGCCTGCCTCTGCCTCCCAGAGTGCTGGGATTACAGGCGTGCACCACCACCGCCCGGCTTTCATCTCTCTTTTGGCTCAAGGATCTTTTCCTACCCCAGTACAAGGCTCTGTGGTGAGATTACAGGGGCCGGGGAGAAGGGTCATGGGGACTTTTTGGGAGCCGATTGCAGAAATCTTTGGGAGCTAAGACTCTAGCAACAGAGCCCGTCTAACACATTCGTGGCCTCTGTGCCCTGGAGAAGTCTGTACAGCCTTAGATGGACTTTCCTCCCAGTCTGAAAACAGCTGTCAGGGGAAGATGGAGGATGACTTTGTCAATCAGTCGCCGCAGCTTCTGTTGAAGTTTAGGAAGAGAAATGAGGAGAGGACAGTTTGCCCTGGGGTGAGGCGGGCTTGCAGGATTGCCCTCCATGGCGTTCCTGTTTATTTAGAGTGGAAAGTGGCAAACGCAGGGCTTGTTTTCATGGGATTAGGAAGAACCAGCAAAGTGAAACCTAGTTGTTCTGTGACCAGCAGTAGACTCTGCTCCAACCCCGCCCTTCCCCCACCAGCCCCTCCCCTCCTGCCCAGGAACTTCAGGGAAGGTGGAGGCAGGTGTGGGGGGTCCCCGCTGGCTACGGCATATTCCTCATACACAGTCTATGACGTCAGACCCAAAGGGAGACAAAATTATTCCTTAAAATTCTTGAAGTTGGGCATGAGAATGGCTTCCAAAGGGTTTATAGGTGCCACACTGGAGCCCAATATGCCATCTTTCAAAACAGCCCATGCAGAGTACAGTTTCTTTTCTGCCTAAGCACCATTTCTGTGGTCCATGTGCAGATGATTAGCATCCAAGAGTCACGCTGTACGTATATTCTCACCTGAGAATCATGCTCCGTACACATGTTGCACACATGCCTCTGAGGGTGGAGTCGGGAGCCCCACCCCCACTCCCACCCCGTCTCCTCTGACTTCCCGAAACTTCGAACAAAGATCATTCCCCTGCTGGTGCGGTGGGCGAGTCCCTGACAGCATATCCTTTTCTGATCAGAATACTTCCCCTGCCTTACTCTTGGCTCCGCAATTTGTAGTTGAATTATGTAATTTTACATCTGACGTAAAATTGTGTAATTTTACGTTAGCTGCATTCACTCCACATCCTTTGGTCATCTTGAGAAGGTAGCAGATGTTTACTGGTTCTGTATTAAGCAATCAGTACTTACCTTTCAGACGAGACTGAAGCACAAAGGCCCCTCCCCTCAGCCTCGCCCTCTGTCGACTGCAGAGTCATAAAAGACACAGAGGGCAAAGAGGGTAGACACATTTGGCTCCCTTCTATCAACACAAAGATCTACCGTACCAGGAAGTGGCAAAAGAGGCAGTTGTCTAACACCTTAAGGTGGACCGACTGTCTGAATGGTGTCTGTCACAGAGAGAGGCCGCAAGGACCCAGAGGTTCAAAGCAGCCCAGTGAAGTGAAAGGAAAGATGGATGAGTTAAATCCAGGAAAACGAAGATACTTCATGGGACAAGATCTGGATAACATTTGCTTAGAGCATTGGTGTATGCTCTCTCATACTCTGCCTTGGGGTGACATCTAAAGCATCAATCAATAACTTCTATAGCATGTGTTTAATGTGCCTATAATTGTCATAAAGAAAAGCAGTTGCCTTCCGAACACAGCTGGTTTAATCGATGATAGGACTCACTCCGCCATGCTGATTTCAGTAGCGAAGGCTTCTCTCACCTCGGACCTTAGCACTGCTGCAGGATAACTCTCACGGCTGTTTCTCTTCTCCCATCACAGCATCTTCATTAGGGCTTCCGGATGGTGTCCTGAAGCAAGCTCCCCATGGGGTCCCCTTGTCAGCCACCTAAATAGTCCACTGTTCTGTAGATGAAGGGGAGAGGGACAAGCGGGCCCGAGGCATTGTAGAAGATGTCAGCCTCTCCGGAGGAGCGCATTTCTGTTAGTTTTTGGATAAAGTGTCCAATGTTCTATTACCTCCATCCCTATCTTTCACCTCTGAAGTTTTCATGCTGAAACCTCAGGATGTTATTTTCTGAGAAGATGCCTGGTGTTTCCCTCTACAACTCAGACCCAGACTCTTTGTATTTGGGTTGTGATGAGGACACACTTGTTCCCAGGGGAGAAGGTTCAAGGACCACCCACCTTGGTACTGTCTGTCCTGGGATTATTAACTGCTTAGTGCCCTCTCCTTCAGAGGGTCTGCCTGCCTGCTGTCTGTCTGTTGCCTAAGTCTTTGCTGATAGCTTTGCTCAGACCCAGTCTTTTCTCTCAAGAGCTACTGGGAGCTCACTGGAGATTTGCCCACTGTCCTCTTTGCCTCGCCGTAACGCCTTTCTTTAAACTCCAGGAGATTGCCGCATTCACCCAATTCCGTGGTATGTTTGCCTTAGAGCGTTCCTGTGTTAATATCGGGAAATGTTGGCCTTACCTCACAATCGCTTCTGCTCCATTCATGACAGGGCTTGGACATGTGCATAGCATATATTCATTCTTTAGCACTTCTTCACTGAGGTCATTGCTTCTCTCCCTGCCATCCTCCTGCCCCTGATGCACCAGATGACTTAGACGCTTCATGCTAGTAAGGATGGAAAGGTCTTCACTTTTTTGGTAGACTCAGCAAATATTTATTGTCTGTACATGAGCAGAAGAAACCCCTGTCCTCATGGGGCCTCAGTCAATGCCAGCAGGGAGGACACAGGTAACAGACAACACGTGGGAAGTAATCCAGTGTACTAGCAGGAAACCGAATGTTACCGAAAAAGACCCTGGGAGGGGTCAACATGGTAGTAAGGGTTAATAAACCACCTCAGACATCATGAATACAGACAGAGTTCACCCTGAGAGCTTTCACCCATGGAAACACATCCTTATCAACAGGGAGGTGACGTTTAAGTCAGAACTGGAAGCCTGGTCACTTTTCTACGGCCATGATATAATAACACAGAGTTTGATTGCGTTCCAGAGAGTTAGAATTATGATGACTGCAGAGTCAGTGAGGAGAGGCCTGACCAGCAGCGGAGGACTCACGTCTCATGCAGGAGGCAGAGAACTTACTTGGAACAGCATGGTCTTCTGAAATCTCAAACCCTCCACCAAGTGACACACCACCTCCCAAATGGCCACACCTCCTAATTGTTCCCAACTGGTTAAACCAACTGGGAAACAAGTATTCAAACCTGTGAGCCTAATGCGGCCCACTCTTATTTAAACCAACACATTCCACTCCCTGGCTCCTGTAGGTGTACAGCAAGGTACATTTAGTCCAACTTCAAAAGGCTCCATAGTCCCTCAGTCTCCATACATTTAAACGTCCAAAGTTCAAATCTCAAAGTTCTGAGCTCAAGGGAATCTCTTAACTGTAAGTCTTGTTTAAAAAACAACAAACATTATATACTTCCAATGTACAACAGCACAGAATATACATTAGCATTCCAAAAGGAGGAGGATGTGGGGCAGGGGTGTGTGGAAACACTGCACCAGCCAAGACCACAACCCAGCATGACAAACTCCAACTCCCATAGTTCCACGTCTGATGTACGAAGGCCTAATGGCCTATCCTTCCACCTTTGCTGCCTGCAACACACTTCTCTTTCTTGGGCTGGTTCCTGTGCGCAGAGACACTGCCTGCGGGCAGCTCTCCTTGGCAGATGGTTCCTGGCCTCTGGCTGCTCTAACGTCTTGGGGTCTTCAAAGCAGTCAGGCTTTGCATTCACAGCTTCCCACAGTGGTCTCTCGGGGCCCCGCGCAGGGACTCTCCTGCCAGACTCAGAGCTTTCTGTAACTTTAGAAGAAGATCTACGACCGTGGATACTTCCTAATTCTAAAGCCTGCATGTGGATGCCACTGCCAAGTTAGGCTACCAACTTTGGGTGACGCCAGGCCTTTGGGATTGAGGAGGATAGGCTGATTCCATGACAGACTTCAAATTAGCAGTTAAGGAAACTAGGCCAAAGAACTGGGCTAGTGCAGGAAAGCCCAGACAAATCATTAGTAATAAAAAAGACCCCAGCCTCCAGCCTCCATGCCCCAATAATAGGAATGCCTGGAGATAGAGTAAGACAAAGCCCTCCCACCCGGGCTTCCTCTGCAAGTTTCCAGTCTCCCCACGCCCCGGTAATGGTTCCAGAATGACTAGAGATAAAGACAAAGCTCATCTTCCTGGGAATTCTAATGTTCTTTAAATCTGCTCACTTGGTTGTCCCTCTCTCTTGTCAATGGGAGACTCTGGCTTGACAGACTTCTGCAGAATAAAACACTTTGCATTTATATACTTCTGGAGTCTGGGGTGCATTTACATACTATTGGAGTCCGGATGTCATTCTTTGGGGACTTGTGGACCCTTACAGAATCACATTTGAAGTGGATTTTATTAGTGGTTCCTCTCTAAGAGAAAAGCATTCCTTAGGTCCTTTCCTTTCACAGTTTGGCTGGGTCTGGTCTTGCCCTGAGGGCACCTTCCCCTCCCTCCAGCTTAGACCCTGTCCTTCCTTAGTCTCCACATCTCTACCACACTCTCCATGCATGTTTTCATCTCGCAGTCCTTTACCAGGTTGCTGACACATTTAGAATTTTTCTTCAGGGCCAGTTCTGGAGGAGGAGAGTTTCTGACTTTCACCTCCTGCTTCTAACCAGCTGAGTCTGCTTTGTGTGTGTTCTCCTGCCCAAGCGCCTCCAATACTCACTAGAACTGGACACATTTTTTTTTAAAATCTTTCTTCCCTGATAAAATGTAGGATCAAGAAGACAGAGATCTGTGCACATTACTCCACACGCATTCCAAATACCCGATACCGAGCCTGGCGTAGTACCAGTGACGCAGATAGGGACATCGATTTGATGATACCTGTAAGATGTCACCACTGCTGAGGCCTCTCAAATATGTGCTCCGGCTGCTGAGGAGACCACTTAGCAGTTCAGAGCAATGTACTGCTTCTGTGGAAGACCCATGTTTGGATCCTAGCACTCACTTCTGGTGGTGCACAACTACCTGTAACGCCAGCTCCAAGGGGTTTTCTTATGGGTACCGCACGCGAGTGCACAAACCCACATTCATATGGAGATATATATGTGTGTGTGTGTGTGTGTGTATGTATGTATATATGTATGTATGTATGTATGTATGTATACAACCCTTTTAAATTAAAAAATAAAATAAGGGCTGGAGAGATGGGTCAGAGGTTAAGATCACAAGATGTCAGAGGAGCCAGAGCCAGGAATGATCTGCCAAGGAGAGCTACTCATGGGAGTGTTTCTGCACACTGGACAGATAGGGGTATGGAGACTAAGGAAAGGCAGGGTCTGAGCTGGAATGAGAGATATAGGGTGTCCGCAGAGGCCTACATTCATATATCTGTATATATGAATTCATATATATATATATATATATATATATATATATATATATATATATATAGAGAGAGAGAGAGAGAGAGAGAGAGAGAGAGAAAATATTTCTTTATTTATATATGTGAACACACTGTCGCTGTCTTCAGACACATCAGAAGAGGGCATTGGATCCCATTACAGGTGGTTGTGAGCTACCACGGGGTTGCTAGAAATTGAACTCAAGACATCTGGAAAAACAGTCAGTGCTTTCAACCTCTGAGCCATGCCTCCAGCGCCCCTCTTTTTTCAACTTAAAATGTTTGGCAGGCACTGGTGGCTCATGCTTTCAATCCAGCACTCTTGATGTAGGATATCCAACGCTACACAGAGACAGCCTGCCTCAAAGTCTTTAAAAAAAACAAAGCTATGTGTATCTGTGTTGTGTATGTGTGTGTGTACGCTACATAGAGAGAGCCTGCCTCAAATTCTTTTAAAAAACAAAACTGTGTGTGTGTGTGTGTGTGTGTGTGTGTGTGTGTGTGTTTGTTGCCTGCCCATCACTCCCTTGACACCCTACTCGGCCTCTTGACTTTTCGTTTGTTTATTTTGTTTGATTTTTTTTCTTTGTTTTGTTTTTGAGACAGGGGTTTCTTTGTGAAGCCCTGGCTGTCTTGGAACTAGCTCTGTCTGCTTGTTTCTGCCTACAGAGTGCTGGGATTAAAGTCAAACACCACCTTAAGTAGGGATTACTTAAGTAATCTCAGTGCATTAGATCTGCCCCAGCTCTTCCTGCTGAGGGGCGGGAACAGAACACAGTCATAGACAAAAGCACAGTCCAATGTCATTGCCTTCCTGGGAGAAAATAATTTATTAGAATCAAGAACATTCCTCTTGCAAGCTGACTTGTTTTTATTTTATTTATTTTGAAATGTTAATGTGGCTCAATGACATAGATGTCTTGAAACAGAATTAGGAAGAAGGAAGGCTGGGGCTTTTTCCTGTTCACCAATCACCAAATCCAGGGAGAGAGGGGGCACATCTATCCTCCTGCAGCTTCCTAGGTGATACACGGTGGACTTTAAAATCCTCAAGCCAGCGCCTTCCAGGAAGAGGTCCCGAGACAGACTCTGACACCCAGGAGGAGGGAGTTGCAGCCACAGTAGAACACACCGCTCCCTGCATCGGAGGATGTGTGCCACCATCCAAAGGGCTAAGGCAGCCTCTTCCACCTAAGGCATGAACACCTCCGTTGTGTTCCCTGAATCTCATATCCACGTATTCTTTGGTTTAGAAAACCAAGAAGTTGCTTTATCTTGGTGCTAGATTTATCAGGTGAAATGCCAAGGAGATGAATATAACCTCATGGCCTCCCACAGCTAGGCTTCGCCTTTGGAAGTGAGTTTTGGGGGCAACCAGAAGATAGGGAGCACAGAGACTGTTAGAAGTACGTGGTTGGCTGGGTCTGCTGGCCTTTTGACATAGAACCATTTATCTGTCTCGGGCCGTTCTGCTGTGACTTGAGACTTAGTGAGCCTAAACAGGATAGCTCTCCAGTGCGCGGGACCAGCCGACAACTTGTATTCGCATTCATTCCTGGGTTGAGCTTAGGAACGGCCCTGACTTTGACTACACAGGGCCTCCATTTCTCTTTTGGTCTCCCGGAGTCATCTTCTCAGTGGTTCCCCGGAGCCTCATCAGACCTTCTCAAACTTCCCCACCAAAGTGTCCCTGACAAGAATGAGTGCATGCCCCCAAGCAACAGAAAGGAAATTTCTTTCAAGTGCCTTTTCTATCTTAAAAATTCATGTGAATTTTGCATCTGACTTTATAATCTATTCATGCTTGTTTTACCATAAATATATTATTTCCTTTAACTATTCAAATAATAATGACAGTTCAAGGAAGCTGCCGGCAGAGGGGGGCTGGGTGGTAAGCGAGGGAATGCTTGGCCCCTCGCAGCCAAAGCCGGGGCTGACTCTCTCCCCGACACAGCTCAAGGAGAGACTTTGGTTAGAAAAAACATACTTATTATAAAAGAATTGAGGTGTTTTCAGCCTTTGTAAAGCATTACTATGAACATTATAAAGCACACTGTGAACTTTATAAAGCATACTGTGAACTTTATAAAGCACACTGTGAATGCCCCTACAACCTTCTCTAAGAAAAACCCGGGGAAGGAGTACCTGTGTTGTCTTTATTCACAATGGCCTTACTCTGTCCGGCCATCTTTGTCCCCGGCAGTCTGTGAGTTCCGTCCCCACCATAAGGTCACTTGCTGATACTGTCTCTATGTCGCGCATAGAGGATGGCAGCCATCTATGCAGACCCCATCCTGACAATTACACGTAAGCTATCCTAGTTTGCTTTTTATCACTGGGATAAACACTATGACCAAAAGCAACATGAGGAGGAAAGGATTTATTGCATCTTACCACTTAGAGCCCATCATGCAGGGAAGCCACGACTCAGGGCAGGAACCTGGGCGCGAGAACTGAAGCGGAACGACGGGGCACTGCTCACTGGCCTCCTCCTTTGTGCTTGCTCAGTCACGGTTCTCACACAACTCAGGACCACCTGCCCAGGGTGGCAGTGCCAATGCCCCACAGACTCACACAGGCTCATGGGGATAATTCCTCAACTGAGGTCCCTAGTCCCAGATCACTCCAGCGTGGGCCAAGTTGACCAAAACCCCTAGCCAGCACACAAGCTTTGTTTTGAACTCAACTCTGTCTTAAACCAAGAGCAATCTCAGGAGAACCTGGCCTGTTCAGGTCCTGCCCTGGTCTTGAGGCCCTGGCTTAATTTCATGGGGGACTTTTTTGTGTGGTAGAGCCATCTGCTGGCGGCCAGATGTTTAGGATTGCTTGAATAAAGCGAGGAGGCCATACAGTGCTTCAATTTAGAGCCAAGACAGGACAGATGGAACTGGAAATTACGCTCTCATCTACAGCCTGTAGATGAGACAGTGTACTGAAAAGCAGCTGCCCACGGATGGCCAAGAAGCTTCTGGCCATAGGGCCCTAGGAGACCCCAGTCCAGAGGTTGTGGATATGTTGTAAGGTTTGAATACAAATCTCTGTCTTATGTGTACAGGGTAAAAAGGGTCCCAAGGAGAAGTCAGTGCTTCCAGAATGCCCCCAAGAGGCTTCTTAAGTAGCCGTGGTCAGCAACCAGGTATCCAAACAGAGTATCCTGGAGAGGAGAAACGGTGTTTTTCCCTAGGGAGACTCTTGTAGTACTGGAAAGTGGGTGGAGCTCAGAGGTGAAGCAGAGGCAGAGATCATGAAGACTTGCAATTTGACGTTCATATTTATGTGACCTTAAAAACATTCACATCCTCAAAGACTTGAGGAACTTCAGAGGATATTTTTGTCCGTCAAATATTTAGTCATGGGATCTTTCTTTCTTATGTATGTTCTAAAAACAAAAACAAATAAACAAGTGGGAGCTTGCACAGCACACAAGATTAACTTTGCCCCCCAGAGTGGTGTCTCAGGAGGTGATGCGGGAACTCTAAGATGCTCGTGACATCTTCAGAATCATCTGTGGGGACGACTGTAAAGCTGTTCGGAGTCACAATTGTGACTCAGCTGCTTTGATCACCCATCGTATTCTTTTGCTTTGTCTTGGAATAATTTTTGTTTGATTCTAAAGATACATCCGTTGTCAAATAAGTATTATCTTTCATCGAGCCTGCGTCTCTGTAGACTGCACGTTTCTTGAATGGATGGAACATGTCTGGCTTATCTTTGGCCACTCAAGCCCTGGCCATGTGCTTCAGAGATGCACCGTTGGTATTTCTGTGGCGGCTCACTCCCCTCCACCGGGATGTCATATATGCTGTAGAACCCAAGTATCCAAGGGTGGGTTTGCCTCGGGGCATACACCTTTAATCCCGGCACTCAGTAGAAGCAGGCGAATGAATCTTCGTGAGTATGGGGCTAGCCTGGTCTACAGAGTTCCAAGACAGCTAGAGCTACACGGAGAAAAAAAATATAAACAAACAAACAAATGTTTCCCTTTGCTTCTCAGCGAATTAAGTAGGTAATCTGTATTCCAAAAGAGTATTGCTTTAAATCTTCCCCCACAAAGCCCGCGGTAGATGTGCCTGTGGAACCAGTGCCAACCTGTCCACTTTGCTCACCACAGAGCGGGCTGTCAACATTTTCTCCTACATTGCGGAAGCACAATGTGAGGATGTAAACATGTGGAAGAGGGAGCTGGCACGTGACGGATGGAATATATAGTCACTCATTTATTACACTTTTAAAAGTTAATATAGCTGCTTTGACTTTTGCAACCTGGGAGAAGAAATTTCACTAGATAATGCTCTCGAGTGATGGTTACCATACTGTGTGTGAAAGTGAAGGTTTTAAGCAAAATACGTTAAAAAAAAATAGTTCCAAAGAACTGAATGGGTGTCTGGAGACCAGCCCCTGGTGGGAGAAGGCTGGGAGGCTGGTAAGTATTCCTTGGCCAGATCTTACATCAAACTCTGGGCTCCTAGGACTAAGAAAAGATCAAGCCCACATGCAGTCCAGAGCCTCCAAATGACATAAAGTTTTCCTGCTGTTACACTGCCACTGAAAGGAGAAATGAAAGTGCTGCAATTTAGAACCAAGTAATGCGCCCCCTCCTCGGATATATATTTCTCCATCATTCACAAATACCTTCTGTTAGTGTTGCATCTCTGAAGGGAAAGATTTCCACTACAGAAGTGTCTAGCAAAAGTGTTACAGTTCTGCTCTGCTCTGCTAGAGCGGTGGGGGCAGTGTTAAGCTCTGCCCTTCTCCAGCAAAAGCATTACAAACTCCATGATGGTACACCACACAGCAAACCTCACAGGAGATTTACTGGGAAGGAAGAAACCCGGAGCAGCAGCCTCCGCTCCTGGGAGAAGCAGCAGCAAGTTGAACTGTTAAGTAGGCAGGGCTTATGAAGGACTGCTTAGCCGGCAGAGCTTTTCAGGGCAGAGATTTCCAGGGTGAGGATTGGTGGGATTTCAAGTCCTGAGCTTGGGGAGCTTAGGGATTGGTGGGTTTCTGTAGGAAGCTCAAAGATTGGTAACCTTGTTTCTCATCCTCTTTTCCCTGCATTGGGCCCGTGGGTTAGGAAGGGAAGATGTTCCTGGGCACAGGCAGCCATTGCTGAGGCCGAGGAGCTGTAGTGGGAGGATGGAGAGGAGGTGGCCCCCGCTTTGACAGCTCTGCGGTGCTACCTCACAGAGCGTCCTGGACTACACTTTCATCTGTACCATTTGCTCTCACAGAGGAGGGAAGTGCAAGTGGTAGAATGCAGGTTCAGACTAAGAGAGCAGAAGGCGCCCAAGCAGATCCCTCGCTACTGGTGAATGGCAGTGCTAGCATCAGCTGGTCAGGTCCTGGCTCAATTCCTGCTCTTTTGGCCTTAACAGAAAGAACTGTAGAATAAACTTATTTTTAAAATAAAAGCATCAGGCCTCACCTATTTGGTGCTTGGGAAGCAACGTTCCTACTTCTTGGCTGCTAGAGCCAGACTGGAGCAGGAGGGACCAGGAGGACTCTTGTCAGGGCAGAGGTAAGAAGCATGCAAGCATTTTGTGTTTCTCTGGAGGGTGCGGGGGTTCCCAGCTGGCTTGCTTGCTTGACCCTGAGTATTCTAAGGCGCCATAATATCATCATAAATATATAAACCCTGTGCGTAGACGGGTCTGTGTTTCTCCCAAAACAGCAATATTTTTAGCAATAGTTATTTCTATGAAAATGCAAAACCTTTGATACATGACCGAGGGACATCTCCAACCTCCCACCTCCCACACTCCCCTTCACCCCACCCCTCAAAGAAGCAAGAGCCTTTTTCCTTCTCCCTACAGATGAGGGCCATTACAGAGATGGAGATCTCAAGCTTGGACTGCATGGCACTTGATGAAGGGAATTTGGCCCAGGCCAGAGAGACAACATGAATTTAGAGGCAAGTTCTTAGGGGAGGAAATACCAGGACCTGCTTCCTGGAAAATTCTTCCTAGAGGTCAGACTATGCTGGGCCTGCCCAGGTGCTGCTGCTTATATTTCTGTTGTGTGGGACAATGGTGTTGGCATCAGAAACGGCTTTATGGTCACTGGTTGCCTCCTAATCCAGTGATGATGTCATCCCTAGGTGACAAGGACCCTCTTGTGTCTGTTGCCATGGAAACCGCCACACACTTCTGGTGTGCACCTCACCTGCATGACTCACCTGTGTACGGTAGTGCATGTGATTACATCACGGCCCTAATAAAAGGCAGAGACCCCAACACTTCTCCCCTTCTTTTCCTCCTTCTTCTCTTTCTCAATCTCTGTACCCCCCCAATAAGCTCTTCTCATAAGACTCTGCTGGCCTGGTGTGATCTGTCCAGATACAAGCCACCTTCTAACACAACATTTGGTGCCATGACTTGGGATGGCTAGTGACTACCCAGGTGTGCCACCAACTCTAAGCCAAGTGTTTCTCAGCTAATGCAAAATATGTTTTTCTCTGTTAATGCAACCTGTCAAAGTCACTTGATTTTTTGCTACTGCCATTAGATCATACTCTATTGTCTAACTCAGATATGACCAATAGATACTGCTCTCAATCTTGTCAGAAACCTGCTGATTATTGATATTTAAGCTTATGCTAGACAGATTCTCCCAAAGCCTAATAGATCTTTCAAGGTCTCAGAAGATAATGGACACAGCTACAAGAGATTACCCGGATTGTGGTATGATAATCACTGACAAATACTGTGGACAAAACTGGAAACCCTAAGAGTCAAATGCCTCATATTGCCTAAAGTCAAGGTGGGTCATTTCTCATTTCACATGTATTTATTCCACAGGGGGAAAAAACGCTCTCTATTTTCTGGGCTTGAAGTTGCCATGGAGACCACAGGGACTTAGAAACTGTTTAGGTAGTGGACTATAGATAAACTATCATTTTTAATATATACATGACTCCTAGATTATATTTTATTCTTCCCCAGATTTCTGACTATATTGATAGCTATCGTAACTGTAGCTTGGCAGATAGAAAACAGACCCAGCTCCTGACTACTACATTAATAAACTTGTTCACTGACTAAGGCTGCCAGATTTCTTACAGACTTCATGATGAATGAGACACAAGTTCAGATATAAGTTTTCACAGATGTAACCTGTTACTTCCTTACCTAAACAACTAAATGCTTCATATTTCCTCTTCTTGCTATGCCATTGTCCTAACACTGACCAATAGAGTTCTTATAAATTTGCCTAACCATAACAAAACATTCCTCTATATGATCCAACTGTATAATCACAAAGTCAAATTTTAAGTTTTTGATCGTCTTTTAACTAAATGTAAAGTGTTTCATGCTGAATCTACACTATAAGCTATCATATTCAAATATAAGTTTCGTTTGATTGTACTTTAACTATAGACTTAAGGTGTTTCTCTCATAATCAACTATATTCACAAGGTTGAGGTTTTGAATATCCTTTGTCTCTAAATTATAAACTTAAAATGTTTCTCGTTACGTATATTCAGTCTCTGAGACAGAAGAAAAAGGCCTTCTTGTTCCTTCTGCCCCACAAAAGGCTTTTGTCCTCTCTAAGCACATCTTAAAGACGGTTCATGTTGTTCTCTCATGTTGGTATCTCTCTTATAAACTCATAAGCTACAGGAAACCCACTCAATTCTACCTCTCATGGACCAAATAGACTCCATCCAGATAAGTACATCTGCTAACGAATAGCCTAAAGTTACCATTCCTCTCCGTAAAATCGGGACTCACCCCCAACCACCAAGACCTAAGGGTTTCAAATGTACAGCCAAATGTACTTAACTTTATTTTCTACCGTGTGTGTGTGTGTGTTTCAGAATCTTGTCAAGTCCAGACACTTATTACAATCCAGCACAGCTCCAGACACAGATACTCCAGTTTTCTCTCACAGACACAGATGCTTCTACTGCCCCTGTTCCTTCTGATCTATCCACACGATTCCACAGACCCTGGACAGCAAGGAAACAGCCAGCTCTCCTAAGGCTGGACCAACCAGTCCCACACACATTTTCCTAGGTTTCCTAGAGACATGTTGCCCCCAAATCAGCAGGAAATAGCTTAAGATCACAATGACCGTATTCCTGTTCCACCATCACCTCTTTCTAATTTTTTTCTTTTTTAATTAAACCAAAAACAGGGGACTGTTTTGTCTAGGTTCTGCGCCACAATTACCTGGCACAATTACCCCCTTCCCCCACACCTGACTGAATATCCACCAAACATATTCCTTCTCTCCTTATCTCTTTATAAAACACAACAAATGGGCCACGTATGCTTGGGACCAGTGAACACCTTTCAGTGTGCTTGTGCATGTGTGTGTGCACACACATACACACTAGGTCCAACATGTTCCATACACTGTCTATTCTTTAGAGAAGGCCTTTGTAAGGTTCTGGCGAGGACTGGCCAAGCTGAGTCAGTTTCCTTGTAACCCCACCCCTCCCCACCCTTTGCAACATTCAACAAGACAATCACCTGTGCCTTTTCTTCTTTTGCTTCATTTTACCAAAATAAAGAGACTCTGAGGAGTTGAGCTGTGTCCTGTTGACAGGGATATGCCAATTCCTAGCTTCTCGTACCTCAGGATGTGACTGCATTTGGATGTAGTGTGTAAAGAGATGGTTAAGATTGAGTGAACTGGAGTTGGAGCTGATCCAATATGACTGGTGTTATAAGAAAAGTTTAGGAATCAAACTTACCAGAGGAGACAACATGTATAGAGCCATCCACAGCAAGAAGGCCTCAGGATAAATACTCTTCTAACCTCTTGATTTCAGACTTCTAACTCCCAAAACTATGAAAAAAATAATTTCCTACCATTTAAGCCACCCAGTCTATTGTTACAGGATATTTGAACCTGTTTCTAGTTAGGGTTTGTTTCAACCTTTAACACACACCTTTAATCCCTCTAGTTGGAATACAGACACACCCTTAGTTCTTACCTTTAATCCTAAACAATGAAAGTAAAGTTAGTTTGCACAAGGAAGCACCCATGTTTGAAAGTGGTGTCTAACTGAGCGGCAGAAAAATGTGACAAATCAGAGAAAGGTTTGATAGGATAGGATAAGCCCCATTCTCACAAGAAGAAAGAAGAAAGGGAAGCTACTTAAAGGAGAGACAGTACAGGAAGAGCGTACAGTGCCGAATACAGTAGAGTTCAGGGAGAAGGAGGCAGTTTTACTAGGAGAGTTTTACAGAGATAGATTGAAGAGAGAATAAGTTAGACACAGGTAAAGTTAGAACAAGCCAGAGAATGAGTAGGAGCCAGAAGATTAGAACATATTGGTAGAGTTAGTGTGAGGCCAAGCAGAGTAATTCAGAGGCCAACAGAAAAGTCAGATTGAATATGTCTGCTAGGAGAGTTTGAGGCAGAACAGTTGAGTTTGAGTTGAAGCAGCCATGAGTTCAGAAAGAACTAGAAAGGGTGAGTTTATTCAATAGCAAGTCTCAGAGGCTGAAAACATTCTAGGCCTAGATAAGAGAGACTAGAAGCCTCTAGGTCCAGGCCTAGATTAGCAGATTGAGATAGTAAGTCTCCCAGACAACAATTACAATAGGAGAATAAAAGTTTATTTTGCAGTCTATAGAACTTTACAGTTCAAGTCTCAACTAACGCATCTTTCTTCAGACCAACTGCAGATGACTTCCTGTCTTCTATTCCCTTTCTTTAAAAATTTTATTCATATGGGAGTTTCGTCTGCATGTATATCTGTGCACCATTTGCATTCCTAGTGCCCAAGAAGGCCAAAAGACAAAATCAGGTCCCTTGGAAATGGAATTACAGATGGTTGTGAGCTCCCATATAGGTGCTAAGAAATGAACCCAGGTCTTCTGCAAGAGTAGCCAGTAACCTTATCCACTGAACCATCTCTCCAGCCCTAACTGTCTCCTTTCTTAACTATGGGTGCCCATGAGGCCACTACCAGTAGAAAGACATTTGGGTGCCTTTCTCAGTGACTTTAAAGGCAACCTCTCTCCTCTCCTATCCCCCATCCTTCTGAAGTCAAGGATGTGTACCAGCTGACCAGATGCTTCTGCTGTGGACATTCTGTGGAGAGGAGAGGCTCACTTCCTGGATCCTCTTTGTGCTAGACAATTGACTCAACTTTGACTCCATTTCTTCTGTGCTTATGAAGTTTAGTTTTGGGTCCCTTTGGGTCTGGCATTATCAGTAGTGTTTGTTGGCATTAGACTAGGCTAACTGCCAGTCATTTACTTGAATTCCTAAAGCAAGCCATGAGTAGTTAGGTTGACAAAAAAGTCACTCATTTAGACATCACTTTTAAACATGGTGGGTACTTCCTTCTGCAAACTAATGTTACCTTCATTATTTGGGATTAAAAGTGAATAGTAAGGGCTTGTCTGTCTCCTCTCCCCCTCTCCCTCTCCCTCTCCCTCTCCCTCTCCCTCTCCCTCTCCCTCTCCCTCTCCCTCTCCCTCTCCCTCTCCCTCTCTCCCTCTCCCTCTCCCTCTCCCTCTCTCCCTCTCCCTCTCCCTCTCTCCCTCTCCCTCTCCCTCTCCCCCTCTCCCTCTCCCTCTCCCTCTCTCCCTCTCCCTCTCCCTCTCCCTCTCCCTCTCCCTCTCCCTCTCCCTCTCCCTCTCCCTCTCCCCCTCTCCCTCTCCCTCTCCCTCTCTCCCTCTCCCTCTCCCTCTCTCCCTCCCCCTCTCCCTCTCCCCCTCTCCCTCTCCCTCTCCCTCTCTCCCTCTCCCTCTCCCTCTCTCCCTCTTCCTCTCCCTCTCCCTCTCCCACTCCCTCCCCCTCCCCCTCTCCTTCTCCCCCTCCCCCTCTCCCCCTCCCCTTCCCCCTCCCTCTCTCCCTCTCCCTCTCCCTCTCCCTCCCTCTCCCCCTCCCCCTCTCCCCCTCCCTCTCTCCCTCTCCCTCTCCCTCTCCCCCTCTCCCCCTCTCCCCCTCCCTCTCCCTCCCTCTCCCTTTCCCCCTCCCCCTCTCCCCCTCCCTCTCTCCCTCTCCCTCTCCCTCTCCCCCTCTCCCCCTCTCCCCCTCCCCTTCCCCCTCCCTCTCTCCCTCTCCCTCTCTCTCTCCCTTTCCCTCTCCCTCTCCCTCTCCCTCCCCTCCCCTCCCCTCCCCTCCCCTCTCCTCTCCTCTCCTCTCTCTCCTTTCCTCTCAAATCCCTTTGCCTTCTATGACCTGGGTAAGTGAAGGTCAGGGTGGTGGTTCAGGGAACCCATAGGCACTGGCTGGCTAACCTATCAGATAAGAAGCAAGGGTTCACTGCTCCAGACTGTCAACACTGTGTCATTCCAAATTGGATGATCTTTATTGAAGGACAGCTGATACTATAGGCTGCTCTGTCCCCCTTCCTTCCTTCCTTCCTTCCTTCCTTCCTTCCTTCCTTCCTTCCTTCCTTCCTTCCTTCCCTTCCTCCCTCCCTCCTTCTTAAATTTTTTTTATGTTTTACTTTGCAAAGTGAGATTTCTCTATAGCCTTGGCTGTCCTGGAACTCACTCTGTAGACCAGACTAACTTCAAAATAACAGAGTTCCACCTGCCTCTGCCTCCCAAGAGCTGGGATTAAAGGTATATGCCACAACTGCCCATCCTGTCCCCATTTATTATGAGGTCCCAGTTATAGGGGACAGGGAAAGTGGCTGACTGTATGAGGATGTCTTTTACCATCCATGTACCATAATCAGGCTCATGTGAAACTCACGAGATATTCTGACCCATCCAGTAGCTGTGTTGACACCTTCACTTCTGTTCTGCACAGTTCCTTGGCTTTCTTCTGTCTCAATGCCATTTATTTTATCTATTTTTATGTGGCTGGAGATAAGGCCCCTGTCCTTGCACATTGTGGTAAGGGTTCCACCCCGGAGCTCCACCCTAGCCCTCAAGGTTGTTTTAGGTCAGGTTCCAGGGTTCTCGGAAAAAGAACTTTTTATGATCCTGGAATTGGGTCCACTATGGCTGCTTTCATACCCAGGGGAGGGGCTTGTTAATACCACCTCTGCAGGAGGTGCTCTGGAGTCTCCTACTGGTAGCTGAGTCATTATCCTGCTCTCAGAGGTTGGGTGCCCTGACCAGGTTGGGACTGTCCCTCCAGGTCCATCTTCAACCTCCTTCAGCAGATGCCAGCTCCCTGCCCAGCCTCTGCCTTCTGCTCTCCTGAGGCCCAGTAGACCCCACTCCCAGGCTGAGCTCATTTCAGCAGCACAACACGGAGTGGGCCTTCGGCATTCCACAGCTCCGGGTTCAAATACTGCCTCCCACCCTTGGTCACTGGGTTAATGTTTGGCGGGTTTTTGGCAGGGAGCCACCTAGAGCCTTGTTCCTCTCTCTGACACAGGTGTGGGGCTGAGGCCCTAGTGGTCTGGGCTTTATGCCAGCTCTGCCACTCACACACACCCGAGTGTTAGGAAGTCACAGAACGTCCTCTCAGTGTGAAACAGTTCCCTCACACATGGCTGGGTATGGACTCAGACACGTGCACACATTCAGCTCAGTTCCTGCTCGTTATGACCCTGACGGGATGCCGTCATTATGACTGCTGAGAGCGCCCACGGAGCCTGACACACAGTTGGTACTAAACAAATATTGGTTTGGTGAACGTGGGAGGTGGGTTGGAGGCTAAGCCCTTGCTGGGTTCTTCTGTGTTTGGCAAGGGGACAGCCTCAGACAGTGAGACTGTAAGGTTTATAAGTCTAAGAAACCAATGGGAGTCTGATCTTTCAGGAGACTGGGAGGGTCTCCCTCACTTCTCTGCAGCAGCTTTCTGAGGACGGGTATTGCCGTGGGTATTCAGACAGCACCACTGCCTGCTTAAGACCCGATATCAGCAGGACACAGTCCTCTGAGGGGAAAGCCAGTGGGCAGGGCTCCTGGCTCTCGAGCTTGGCCGAGGCCTATTGCCTAGTGCTTGGAAGCCATCTTAAACAGCTGTTGGTTGGCTGATGTTCTCCTGCTCCCATTTGCCACCTCCAAGCTGAGCACACTAGCCAGGAGGTCTGGCTCAAGCAATGCACCCAGAGGTTAGTGAAGGAGACAGGGTGTTGGCAGAGGGATTAGCAAGGGCGCAGGAGTGGGGCACTTTTCACTAGTCACATGTCCACGCTAACTAGAGTAAGTACAGAAAGCAGCATCCTCATTAGGGTCATTCCCAGGAGGCTGGAGGAGAGGGCTGATATTGAATAGCATGAGCACAGGACGTATATAGATTGACAGTCTAGACGCGCACAGACACCCATGTACACATATACACACAGACACATTAGAAACACGTGTACCCAGAGATATAAAGAGATAGACTCCGGCAGACACATTGAGACACCTAGCAACAGACATATACAGGATAAAACCAGAATTCAAGTTTCCTTTAGTTCTTCAGGTCAACATGTCTTGGGCTGCCTGGGCTCCGCAGCTGGTGTGGGATACTAGGGTTTTCAGTCTGATCCCCAGGATTGTGAGTTGCTGTCTCTGGTGTCTGGGAATTCTGCACTTTCCAGGAGCTCCTCAGACAGTGCTAAGGGGGTGATCCCTGGACTATGATCTGATAGTCACGTTTGATGCCCATTTTTACAATGATGGCTTTGGAGAGATGAAGAAAGGAACTGACATGACAACTCTGGGCCCCAAGGCCAGGCTCCACCCTGGTCTCGAACGATCATGAAACACGCCAGGAAGGAAGACAACATGGGGCTCAGTTTAGCAAGGGTAGCCGTGGACATTAAGACCTGGCTTTCCTCTCTCTCCAGCTTCTTTCTCCTCCTGGACCTTGTGTGTGGAAGCACACAGACAACATTTAGAGTGCCCAGCCAAGACCCGCACTACACGTTTCTTCTTGTCCCCATTTGCCAAGCCCTGTAGCCCCACCATCATCCCTGAATATACTCTTCCTTTCTCTCTTCCACCCCCAGACGACCAAAACTCCCCCCTGCATCATCATCTTCTTCTGCAGGAGACGCTGTTAGCAGACACTCCCTGGCCTGGGCACTCCCACAAGTCTGCCCTTGCGAGAACAAAGACACATTAGAAGAGAGCAGAGGCTCACCAGCTCTGGGGTTCACTAGCTGGTGGCCCGAGGCTAACCTGGGCACCATTGTCCTTAATACAATGTCCTGGCAGAGAAAAGAGGATGCAAACAGTACAGTCCCTTCTTGTTCTGTAAAATAAGTCTCCCACCCTCCCTTCTTCCTTCCCTCTCTTCTTCCCTCCTTCTCCCTTCCTTCCCTTCTTCCTTTGCTACCTCCCTTCCTTCCTTCCTCCCTTCCTTCTTCCCTCCCTTCTGTTCTTCCTTCCTTCCCTTCCTCCCTCTCTCTTTCCCTCCCTCCCTTTCTTCTTTCCTTCCCTCCTTCCTCCATCCTCCATTCTTCTTGGACATCATTTGATATGTGGGTTATGTCTTGGGTATTCCAAGTTTCTAGGCTAATATCCACTTATTAGTGAGTGCATACCATGATTGATCTTTTGAGACTGCGTTACCTCACTTAGTATGATATTCTCCAGCTCCATCCATTTGTCTAAGAATTTCATGAATTCATTGTTTCTAATGGCTAAGTAGTACTCCATTGTGTATATATACCACATTTTTGTATCCATGCCTCCATTGAGGGACACCTGGGTTCTTTCCAGCTTCTGGCTATTATAAACAGGGCTGCTATGAACATAGTGGAACATGTATCCTTATTACATGCTGGGGAATCCTCTGGTATATGCTCAGGAGTGGTATAGCAGGGTCCTCTGGAAATGACTAGCCCAGTTTTCTGAGGAACCGCCAGACTGATTTCCAGAGTGGTTGAACCAACTTGCATTTCTACCAGCAGTGGAGGAGTGTTCCTCTTTCTCCACATCTTCACCAACACCTGCTGTCTCCTGAGTTTTTAATCTTAGCCATTCTGACTGGTGTGAGGTGAAATCTCAGGGTTGTTTTGATTTTCATTTCCTTAATGACTAATGATGTTGAACATTTTTTTAAGATGCTTCTCAGCCATCCGAAGTTCTTCAGGTGAAAATTCTTTGTTTAGCTCTGTACCCCATTTTTAATAGGGTTATTTGCTTTTCTAGGGTCTAACTTCTTGAGTTATTTGTATATATTGGACATTAGCCCTCGGTCAGATGTAGGGTTGGTGAAGATCTTTTCCCAATTTGTTGGTTACTGATTTGTCCTTTTGATGGTGTCCTTTGCCTTACAGAAACTTTGTAATTTTATGAGGTCCCATTTGTCAATTCTTGATCTTAGAGCATAACCTATTGGTGTTCTGTTCAGGAACTTTCCCCCTGTACCAATGTCCTCAAGGGTCTTCCCCAGTTTCTTTCTATTAGTTTCAGTGTGTCTGGCTTTCCGTGGAGGTCCTTGATCCACTTGGAGTTGATCTTAGTACAAGGAGATAAGGATGGATCAATTCACATCCTTCTGCATGCTGACCTCCAGTTGAACCAGCACCATTTGTTGAAAAGGCTATTTTTTTCCACTGGATGTTTTCAGCTCCTTTGTCAAAGATCAAGTGGCCATAGGTGTGTGGGTTCATTTCTGGATCTTAAATCCTATTCCATTGATCCTCCTGCCTGTCACTATACCAATACCATGCAGTTTTTAACACTATTGCTCTGTAGTATTGCTTGAGGTCTGGGATACTGATTCCCCCAGAAGTTTTTTGGTGTTGAGAATAGTTCTAGCTATCCTGGGTTTTTTGTTATTCCAGATGAATTTGAGAATTATTCTTTATAACTCTATGAAGAACTGAGTTGGAATTTTGATGGATATTGAGTTGAATCTGTATATTGCTTTTGGCAAGATGGCCATTTTAATTATATTAATCCTTCCCATCCACGAGCATGGCAGATTTTTCCATTTTCTGAGGTCTTCTTCAATTTCCTTCTTCAGAGACTTGAAGTTCTTGTCATACAGATCTTTCAGTTGTTTGGTCAGAGTCACACCAAGGTACTTTATATTGTTTGTGGCTATTGTGAAGGGTGTCATTTCCCTAATTTCTTCCTCAGCCTGCTTATCCTTTGAGTATAGGAAGGCTACTGATTTGATTGAGTTGATTTTATAACCAGCCACTTTGCTGAAGTTGTTTATCAGCTGTAGGAGTTCTCTGGTGGAGTTTTTTGGGTCACTTAACTATACTATCATATCATCTGCAAATAGTGATAGTTTGACTTCTTCCTTTCCAATTTGTATCCCTTTGACCTCTTTATGTTGTCTAATTGCCCTAGCTAGAACTTCAAGTACTATATTGAAAAGATATGGAGAGAGGGGCAGGTTTGTCTAGTCCCTGATTTTAGTGGGATTACTTCAAGTTTCTCTTCGTTTAGTTTGATGTTGGCTACAGGTTTGCTGTATATTGCTTTAACTATGTTTAGGTATGGGCTTTGAATTCCTATTCTTTCCAAGACTTTAAGCATGAAAAGATGCTGAATTTTGTCAAATGCCTTTTCAGCATCCAATGAAATGACCATGTGGTTTTTTTCTTTGAGTTTGTTTATGTAGTGGATTGCATTGATGGATTTCCATATATTGAACCATCCCTGCATCACTGGGATGAAGCCTACTTGATCATGGTGGATTATCGTTTTTATGTGTTCTTGGATTTGGTGGGCAAGAATTTTATTGAGTATTTTTGTATTGATGTTCATAAGGGAAATTGGTCTGAAGTTCTCTTTCTTTGTTGGATCTTTGTGTGGTTTTGGTATCAGCGTAATTGTGGCTTCGTAGGAGTTGGGTAGTGTTTCTTCTGTTTATATTTTGTGGAATAGTTTGAAGAGTATTGGTGTTAGGTCTTCTTTGAAGGTCTGATAGAATTCTGCACTGAAACCATCTGGTCCTGTGCTTTTATTGGTTGGAAGACTTTCTATGACCCCTTCTATTTCTTTAGGGGTTATGGGACTGTTTAGATGATCTATTTGATCCTGATTTAATCTTGGTATTTGGTATCTATCTAGGAAATTGTCCATTTCCTCCAGATTCTCCAGTTGTGTTGAATAAAGGCTTTTGTAGTAGGAGCTGATGATTTTTTTTTAATTTCCTCAGTTTCTGTTGTTATATCCCCCTTTTTATTTCTAATTTTGTTAATTTGGATACTGTTTCTGTGCCCTTTGGTTAGTGTGTCTAAGGGTTTATCTATCTTGTTGATTTTCTCAAAGAACCAGCTACTGGATTCGTTGATTCTTTGTATGATTCTCTTTGTTTCCACTTGATTGATTTCAGCCCTGAGTTTGATGATTTCCTGTCTTCTACTCCTCCTGGGTGAAGTAGCTTCTTTTTGTTCTAGAGCTTTCACCCATGCATGTATGCTCTCTCCTGTTTTTTTTTTTTTTGGAGGCACTCAGGGTTATGAGTTTTCCTCTTAGCACTGCTTTCATTGTGTCCCATAGATTTGGGTATGTTGTGCCTTCATTTTCATTAAATTCTAAAAAGTCTTTGAATTCTTTCTTTATTTCTTCCTTGACCAAGGTATCATTGAGTAGAATATTGTTCAGCTTCCACGCGTATGTGGGTTTTCTGTTGTTTTTGTTGCTATTGAAGACCTCTCTTACTCCATAGTGCTCTGATAGGAGGCATGGGAATAGTTCAATCTTCTTATATTTGTTGAGGTCTGTCTTGTGACCAATTATATGGTCGATTTTGGAGAAGGTACCATGAGGTGCTGAGAAAAAGGTATATTCTTTTGCTTTAGGGTGAAATGTTCTATAAATATCAGTCAAATCCAATTGGTCCAAAGCTTCAATTAGTTTTACTGTGTCCCTGTTTAGTTTCTGTTTTCCTGATCGGTCCATTGAGGAGAGTGGAGTGTTGAAGTCACCCACAATTATTGTGTTAGGTACAATGTGTGCTTTGAGCTTTAGTAAAGTTTCTTTTATGAATGAGGGTGCCCTTGAATTTGGAGCATAGATGTTCAGAATTGAGAGTTCTTGGTGGATTTTTCCTTTGACCAGCAAGAAGTATCCTTCCGTGTCTCTTTTGATGACATTAGGTTGAAAGTCCATTTTATCTGATATTAGAATGGCTATTCCGGCTCTTTCCTGAGACCATTTGCTTGTAAAATTGTCTTCCAGCTTTTTACTCTAAGGTAGTTTTTGTCTTTGACACTGAGGTGTGTTTCCTGTATGCAGCAAAATGTAGGGTCCTGTTTACATATCCAGTCTGTTAGTCTATGTCTTTTTATTGGGGAATTGAGTCCATTGATGTTAAGAGATATTAAGGAATAGTGATTACTTCCTGTCATTTTTTGATGTTATTTTTATATTTGAGTGGTTATCTTCTTTTGGGTTTGATGAAAGAAGGTTACTATCTTGCTTTTTCCAGGGTGTAGTTCCCCTCCTTGTACTGGAGTTTTCCTCCTTTTATTCTTTGTAAGGCTGGGTTTGTGGAAAGATATTGTGTAAATTTGGTTTTGTCATGGAATATCTTGGTTTCTCCATCTACAGTGATTGAGAGAGTTGCTGGGTATAGTAGTCTTGGCTGAAATTTGTGTTCTCTTAGAGTCTGCATGAAATCCGCCCAGGATCTTCTAGCTTTCATGGTCTCTGGTGAGAAGTCTGGTGTAATTCTGATAGGCCTGCCTTTTTATGTTACTTGGCCTTTTTCTCTTACTGTCTTTAATATTCTTTCTTTGTTTAGTACATTCGGGGTTTTGATTATTATGCGACAGGAGGTATTTCTGTTCTGGTCCAGTCTGTTTGGAGTTCTTTAGGCTTCTTGTATATTCATGGGCATCTCTCTCTCTTTAGGTTAGGAAAGTTTTCTTCCATAATTTTGTTGAAGATATTTATTGGCCCTTTCAGTTGTAAATCTTCACTCTCATTTATACCTATAATCCTTAGGTTTGGTCTTCTCATTGTGTCCTGGATTTCTTGGGTGTTTTAGGTTACAAGCTTTTTGCATTTGCATTTTCTTTGACTGTTGAGTCAATGGTTTCTATGGTATCTTCGGCATCTGAGATTCTTTCTTCCATCTCTTGTATTCTGTTGCTGATATTTGCATCTATGGGCCCTGATTTTTTACCAAGGTTTTCTATCTCCAAAGTTGTCTCCTTTTGTGATTTCTTAGTTGTTTCTACTTCTCTTTTTAGATCCAGGATGTTTTTGCTTAGTTCCTTCATTTGTTTGTTTGTGTTTTCCTTTAATTCTTTAAGAGATTTTTGTGTTTCCTCTTTCATGACTTCTGCCTATTGCCTCAATGTCTCCTGCATTTCTTTAAGTGATTTTTGCATTTCCACTTTATTGACTTCTATCTGTTGACCCATATTCTCCTGAAGTTCTTTAAGTGATTTTTATGTTTCCATTGTTCTTCTTATTCATGTTCCCCTGTATTTCTTTAAAAGATTTATTTATGTCCTTTTTGTCTTCCTCTAGCAGCATCATGACCAGTGATTTTAAATCCAAACGTTTTTCTGGTATGTTGGGGTATCCAGGACTTGCTGTTGTTGGAGAACTGGTTCAGATGTTGCCATATGGCCTAGATTTCTGTTAGTAACATTCCTATATTTGCCTTTTGCCATCTGGTTATCTCTGGCGTTAGATGGTCTTGTTGTCACTGGTTTGAACCTCCTGTGAGGCTGTAAGGCCATTTCAGCACCTCTGGATGACTGGGTTTCCCCTGGCACAGATTGCTGATATGCTGCCCTCCTCTTGGGTGCCCTTGGAGCTCTAGTGTGACCTGCCCCAAGTTGTCTCTGTGAACCTGGTATTGCCCATTTGCTCCTTCAGGGGGTGATGATGGCAGATTCTATGGGAACCTTTTCGGAGTGCTGATCCCTCTGCAGGACAAAAGATCCCACAACCAGGTTGGTGCACAAATGCCCTCCAAGCTGCCCAGGCCCTGAGTCCAGGTAAAAGCCTGATAGGCCTAAGCCTGAGAGATGTTCATTTCCGGCTCTGTCAGCTAATTGGTTCTGTCAGGGAGCCAAGATGGCAAGGTGGGCCCCTGCAAGTGTTGGGCAGTCTGCAGGGCAAATGACCCCCAACTGCGTTGGAGCACAGATGGCCCATCGAGCTGCCTAGGGCCTGGGTGCAGGCAAAAGCCTGCCACGAATAGACCCAAGCGATGTTAGCCTCGGGCTATGTCTGCTAGCTGGCTTTGTGTGTTAGATCTCTCTGGTGTCCAGTAGCCAAGATGGCTATGCACGCCCCTACAAGTGCTGGGCGGTCTGCAAGGCAAATGACCTCCTGGCCAGGTTGGCACACAGATGGCCCACCTGGCTGCCAAGGGCCTAGGTGCAGGCAAAAGCCTGCCAGACTTAGACCCAAGCGATGTTAGCCTCGGGCTATGTCTGTGTATCTGGCGCTGTCAGATCTCTCTGGCGTCCAGGAGCCAAGATGGCCGAGCGCCTCTCATAGCTGGTTGGCAGTAGGCAGAGCCATCTTTATGTTTTACCTTTGCTTCCTGAGTGTAGATGCAATGTGACTGAAAGAATAGAAAATACAGCCTAACTCCAGCCTTCTAAGGAGCCCCAAACCCTTCATATTCCAGAGCCCGATCTTTGTGCTCTTTGTTAGAAGCTAGGTAAAAGGTCACAGTCCAGAGCCCGCCCTTTGTTTAGACCTAGCAAAAGGGCCTTGAATAGGTGATCCTGGCCCCTATAAGGTAACTGGAAATGAGCTAAGCTTATCTTGCTTCTGTAAACTGCTTACGACATTACTCCTATCCAGGAGTTCATGCAGCTATAGACATTCAAGAAAATAGGAAACTAATTGCTCCACTGAGCTCGGGCTCCGATAACTTAAACTGATTGGTACAAATCGATTGGCTCACATTTCGAGGGCTCTACATGCTAAGAAATGATTGGTTTGTGATTTGCGGGCTTTGTCGTCAACTTATAAAAGCTGTCGCAATTTGGCACTCAAGGTCCACAGTCCTCTAACCCTGCGTGGTGTACAGCTGTGGAACCCAGAATTCTGGAATAAAGAAATCCTCATGTTATTGCATTGAGACTGCTTCTCTCGAGTGATTTGGGTGTCGCCTTCCGAGGCATGGGGTGCTGGGGCACCCTCGGTTTTGGGGGGGTCTTACATGACCAGCCAGCTTTCTGCTCCCGTAGCCTTGCCCTCCCGGTCTGTCACCCTGTTGCCCTGTCCTTCTTTTCAATGAAGAGCTCAATCACTCTGCAACCATAAGCTAAAATAGGCCCTTTTTGCTTTAGGCTGTTCTTCTCTGACTATCTTATCACAGCAACATAAAATTAATACACCATGGGAGAGACACCCAAGCACACACCTCCAGGCCCCTTGGCAGGATTGACTGGGGACTACAGTGAGCAACTATGTGGTGGAGAGATGGGAAAGAGGGGGTTACACAGTGAAGAGATGAGAGAGAAAATGGAGCCGAGTGTTCTGTAAACAGTGGACAGAGGAGGAGCTAGAGATGTAATGGAGGTGAGGAACAGGAGGATGGGAGGAACCTGTACAAACTCCTGGGGCCATTGAGAGGTCTGGCCTGGGCTGTTGTCAAGGGTCATGTCTGGGTCCAGGGTCCTTACTGCAGCTGGATCTGTACTGATGTCTGTGGCCCATGCTGCCACCAAAGGCCATCCAGATGTCAGTGGTCTGGGCTGCTGCCTGAGACTGTGTTGATGTCTGGGGGCCATACTGACACTAGAGACCCGACTGATTTGAGTGTCCTGTGATGTCACTTGAGGCCACGGTGATGTCCTGACCCCAGACTGTCCTTGACAACTATGGTCCTGCTGAAGCTGGGGTCTCTGACAGTGGCCATGGCCTGAATAACTGTCAAAGGCCATGTGGATGCCAGTGGCCTGGAACTTTGTGAGTGTCTGAGGGTCATGCTGCCAATAGGGCACATCCTGTTCTGAGTGGCCTGCTTCATGCTGCTGCCAGGGGCCATGTCTGTGTCCACTGTCCTATCCCAGCCAGGGTCTGTATTGAAGACCAAAAGCCATGCAGATGTCCTTGGTCTGTGCTGCTGTCTGAGGCCTGAGTGTTGTGCTGAGCTGACTCTTACCAGCTACCACACTTGGGAGAGCTGGTCCCGCCACTGTCCTGAGCAGCTGGCCCTCATAGTGTAGGTGCAGGAGAGCCGTCAGGCTGAACAACTCAGCCTCCACCCAGGCCCAGATCCAGGGCTTTGGGTTAGCCCATCCCAACATCTACCCCATCTCCGAACTGCTGGAGCATTTGAAGGAGCCAGTCCTACAGGGGCAAGCTGCAAGATCACAGGGCAACAGCAAGATATCCTAGAGGAGTCCTGGTGAGGATCCAGTATTGAGAGTGTAGCGAAAGCCAGAGGCCTCGAACCAGACCAGTGACTCATTGTGATGAACATTTCGAGAAGTGTGGACAAAGGGTATACAACAGGACACACGGAGACACAGTGCAGCTTCTACAGCGAGATGTTTTTAAAATTATTTTTATTTACTTCTTTTCATTTTGTTTTGTTTTGAAGAGTAGGTTGCAAGGGCAGTGGGCAGATATGAAGGGACAGGGTGATGGGTGGGATTGTGTTGCGAGATGTGAAATTCACAGAGAATCAATATAACGTTAAAAACGTAGTGTATCGTGCCTAACTTAGCTCACTTCTTAAATTTTGAGAGAGGGTCTCTACTTTTCTCAGGCTTGCTTGAACGTTCAATTCTCCTGTCTTCATTGGATTTCAGGCCTATGCTGCTAGGCCCTGCCTAATCTTCCTGCTTGGATTACAAATGGTGGTCTTCTTATTGTGTCCTTGGCTGGCATGCAGTTCCAGCCTATAAAGACAGCAGTCCTATGGATGATAGTTCTACCCTTCTGGCCTCCTTTAACCTTCCTGGTTTCCTTAAAGTTTCCATCTCTGTAGAGGTCAAAACATCCTTGTGCTCACAGATAAGCAAAGGAGAAGCCAGGAAAGTTAAATGCAGGGCTTCTTTCAAAGGAAAGAGTTGTTTACTTGTCCTGGAATGCGGGGAATGGATGTAGTTTACAACTTAATGATCCTTTGCCACCTAAGGAGCCAGGCTCCACCCATATCCTCTAGAATAATATGTTTATCTCAGACTCTCCTCCGCGGCCCAGAACCTTGAGCCTTCCTAGAACATCGAGATGCCATCTGTACTTTACAGCAGCTTAAGGGTCTTCTGTTATTTTAGGGCCAGGTCCCAGGCCTTATGTTTACTTCACAGGCAATTCTCCAGACCTCACCTTAAACACTGTTTCTAATTCAACAGAACCCATTTTACAGATGTAGCCACGGGTACTTTGTAAAGTGCTTCAATGTAAACATGTTTGAAGTTTTGTTGTACTCAGGACACTGAGGTAATTGTTACCAGAAAAACCTTTATTTCCCAAAATTGTGCTCTGCTTAAAAATGCTAAATTTAATAAACTGGTATCAGGCCCTCAAAGGTTGTAGCTGAGCACCGGTTACCTAAGCTGTGTGAGTTTAATTATTTTTAAAAATATTTTTTAAATTATTATTGTTGTTGTTGTTGTTATTGTTATTATTATTAATCATTCCATTTGTTTATATCTCAAATGATATTCCACCTCCAGGGTACCACTCCATAAGCCCCCCATCCTATAACCTCCCTCTCCTCCCTCCCCTTTGCCTCTGTGAGGGTGCTCCCCACCCACCTACCCTCTCCCACCCCACCCCTCCAGCATTCCCCTACACTGGGGCATCAAACCTCCACAGGACCCAGGGCCTCCCCTCCCACTGATGTCAGACAAGGCCACTCTCTGCTACCTATGTATCTGGAGCCACAGATCCCTCCCTGTACACTCCTTGGTTGGTGGTCTAGTTCCTGGGATCACTGGGTGGTACAGCCAGCTGATGTTTTTCTATGGGGTTGCAATCCCCTCAGCTCCTCCAGTCCTTCTGCCAGCTCCCCCACCAGGGACCCTGAGCTCAGTCTGATGGTTGGCTCCAAGCATCCACATCTGCATTGGTCAGTTGCTGGTTGACCCTCCCAAGGATCAGCCACACCAGATTCTTGTCAGCAAGCGCCTCTTGGCAAAGGCAACAGTGTCGGGTTTGGTGTCTGCAGCAGGATGGATCCCTGGGTGGGGCGCTCCCCTGATAGCACTTGCTTCAGTCTCTGCTTAATTTTTTTTTGTCCCTGTTCTTCCTTTAGACAGGAACATTTCTGGGTTAAAAACTTTGAGATGGGTGTGTGTCCTCCATTCCACCACAGGGGGGCTGTGTCTATCTACTGGAGGTGGTCTCTACAGGTTCTATCACCATCCCTGACCTCAAGCAGTACTACAGAGCAATCGTGATAAAAACTGCATGGTATTGGTACAGTGACAGACAGGTGGATCAATGGAATAGAACTGAAGACCCAGACATGAACTCGCAAACCTATGATCACTTGATTTTTGACAAGGGAGCTAAAACCATCCAGTGGAAAAAAGACAGCATTTCCAACAAGGTGCTGGTTCAACTGGCAGTCAACATGTAGAAGAATGCAAATCTACCCATTCTTATCTCCTTGTACAAAGTTCAAGTCCAAGTGGATCAAGGACCTCCACATAAAACCAGAGCTGGGCGTGGTGGCACACGCCTGTAATACCAGCACTTGGGAGGCAGAGGCAGGTGGATTTCTGAGTTCGAGGCCAGCCTGGTCTACAGAGTGAGTTCCAGGACAGCCAGGGCTACACAGAGAAACCCTGTCTCGAAAAACCAACCAACCAAACAAACAAACAAACAAAACCATATACACTAATATTAATAGAAAAGAAAGTGGGGAAGAGCCTCAAGCACACAGGCACAGGGGAAATTTCCTGAACAGAACACCAATAGCTTATGCTCTAAGATCAAGAATTGACAAATGGGACCTCGTGAAATTGCAAAGCTCCGGCGAGCAGATTCTTCCCTGCTGCTCGCATATTCCGTGTGGCAGGACTCGCCCCTCAGAGAAGCTTCTCGAGTCTGTTGCCTGCACTGAGTTGTGCAGGTAGTGATTTGGGGAGAGACCAGCAAAAGCTCCGTCCTCAGTCTTTCCCTGATTTGAAGGGTTCTGTCTTTGTGCACTTCCTGTTTCTACTTCTTCTAACCCTTGTTTTGGAGAAAGCTTTAGTGTGGCTTATAAAAGAGAAGAAGAAAAAAATCTAGGGTAACTGGCTTATTTTGGAGGTAAGTCGGCTCTCATCTTTCTTGTTTTGATTTGCATGTTGCTAGAACGGGATCATACTTTAAATGAAAGTTCTGAGCTGGAATGCAAACAGATACAGAGAGTTTTCTTTGAGCTGAATTTTGATAGGTGACATTGGAACTGCCAACAAGCCGGGATGAGAGATTGAGCAGCAGGGGCTGTCTCACAGCTTCAATCATGGCGGCTAGAAACAGAACCGGAAGCTGCTGTATGCAAATATGAAACAAGGAGCTCCGACTTCCGCAGCTTCACATCTGTGCATTCAGGGTTCTATGCGGCCTCGGTAGAGCCTGCCTCTGATAGACACCCTTCTGACACTGAACAGTCCTCCCAGACCCAGGAGAGAGGGGGGCATAAAATCGTGAGGACCTGGGTCCATTTTGCTTTTGGTACCAACCTCCCTTAGCCTGCCAGGCGCCTGTCTCCTTGTCTTAGTCAGATAGGCTGCCTTAGCAAGATGTCCCAGACTGTGTGGCTTCAGCAATAGACAAATATTTTTTTAGCTCTAGATGCTGGATGTGTAAGAACAAGGGTCAGTGGGCTCTCTTTGGCATGAACATGGCCCCCTCTTACAGTGTCTAACCACGGATGCATGCATTCTTAGTTTCTCTCCTTTTCTATTAGCACAGTGGTCCTTTTAGATTAGGTCCCTTCTCATCCATTCGATAGGTCTTAATCACCCTCTCAAAGGTCCCATTTCCTACTGGAAATAGATTTTGGGAGGGGACAAACACTCTGCAGACTCCCCTTAACGTCCTCAGGAGATTATTTGGGTGAAGTTCCACCTGGCACACAGCTCTTTCTGTGTTTCCTATGCCAGGTGGCTTCAGGGGTCACCTCCTCTTGTTAGAATTATCTCGTGGCTGAAGACTGAGGAGCCAGCTTTTCACTTTGAACCAGCTTGGTTTTGGTTTGCTCACTGATACAATCTCTAAGGAGGCCCCGTAGTTCTCATCTCATAGAATTGTCATGAGAAATAAAGGTGTCATTTTTAAATGTAGAGTCCAGCCTTTGAAAGATGCCGAGGGCTACTGTCACCTCTTTCTTATTCAGGGTCTTTGGCTTCTGCCATTGCATCTATTTCTCTTCTGCAACACGGTTCCCTCCTAGACATATCAGACTGGCCTGGAACGTGCCGTCCTCCTAATACTGTCAGCCTTCCTAATCCTGAGATTACAGGTGTGTGTCACCAGGTCTAGTTTTTAGCAGCCTAATTGTTCTCTCTTTTTCATCTGCTTCCTTGGTCCTTGTGGGTGGCCTAGGTATGCATACCACCCAGTGATAGCCATTTATTCTCATCAACTTGATTTTTTAACCCAAATATCCATAGTGAATTTTTTTTGGTGAGGGGGCGTATTTGGTTCACAGTTCTTACAGGAATGAACTTAAATGTTCCTTACTCATCATTTTGTCTGATTGGTCAAGGAAACCTAGTTAGGTCTTTCTGATTGGTTGAGGAAACCTAGTTAGGTCTTTCTCCAATCACACCCTGCCTCAGTTCAGTCATCCAAGCCTGGGAAGGAACCATCTTCTTCTGAACTCAGTAGATGGACAAGGAAGGGTGAAGGCCAGGAAAGGAGCACAAAGAGGCACCGCCCCCATGCTTACATTATCAGTGTGTGCTACCATGTCACATCTCTGCCTTTCCCATGAGAAGCTTTCTTTCCTAAACACATTAGAATGAACCACCTTTTAAAATGACTTTTCTTTCTCTCTTCCTCTTGGCCCGCTGCACCTGACTGCCCCTCTAGCCACGCTCAGGGAACTGTTTCCATGAGCTCCTATTTATCTCCTGGAAATTATCCAGAGACCTTTACTTACTTGAGCACCTTGGCCCAGTGAGACACCCTATGTAATGGTTCCTCTGCGAACCAGCCCGAGGTTTCCCACACTGTATGCCTCAGATTTCCCACTTCCAACCTTCAGCGGATTCTTGGGTCTCTTAGCTCTGAACTTCTACAAGACAGAGACAACATTCTTCAAAAGTAACCAGAAAGGACTGTTTAAGTGATTCTGACAAAGGCAGAATCATGGGATGTGTATTTCAACACAGTGAGGGATCCAACTGAGGTTATGACCCTACTCAGAATGTAACTAACTTTCAGTATGAGAAGGGGGTCAGAAGTCTGTCCCCTTTGGTACTGTGAATGTTTGTCTCCGAAGGGAAGCACAACTACCTTCAGAATGTGATCACTGGAGAGACAGGAAGCTACAAAGCCACAATGTGAAGCCAGAATTTCCTGAGTTTGATAGAGGAAATCAAAGCGTGTTATAGAAAATAATCAACACTTGGTGCTTGGTGACTATTTTCCTTCTGAAAGCTGAGACTTACTACTAGGAATCTGTAGCAAGTGGTAGTGTGTGCCATGGGTCAAAAACAGGAAGCCCAGATGATGATCTAGATTGGCTCAGTGCTGTGCCTTCAATGAGCCAGGTTAAGTAACTGCCACTGTCCTCAAGGGGTGGAGCCAGAGATTATGAGGCTCTTTTTCCAGCACAGAGAATGACCTATCTGGTTCTCACCTTAGTGCTGGCTTAGTTTCAAGGGTTTGGACTTGGTGCCATAGAAAAGTTGAGAAGTTTCATTTAGCAGATAGAGTCTCTGTAGTCAAGGCTGGTACACATATCTGCCTTAGCATCCCCAGTTCTGGGATTATAGTTGCTCACAACTATACCTCAGCCACCATACCTGGCTGAGGATTTTATATATGTATGTATGTATGTATGTATGTATGTATGTATGTATGTATGTATCTGGATTGAATGAGACTCACTTTGCTATTAGATTCCTGTTCCAGAGTGGGCAAAAGAAGGTGAAGAGGCTCCCAAGGCTGGGTTTAGTTTAGTGAAGTTCACCTGTGTGTGCCTGTGGTAGGAGGTATATACACTTAGGGACACATGATTGCTAGAGACTTGTCATCCTGGAGAACAGTTGCCCTAATACCAGTTACTGGGAAGGATGAAGAGGCTTTGATCACTTGGTTGGAAGCATGAAGTACTTGTTAACATGCATGAGTTAAGAACTCAGAAGTTAGTTCCCTATCACTAAGAACTGATTCTGAGCCATTCTTGGTATAAAACTCAGCCTCAAAACCAACTATAACAAGAAATTCAATTACAGCAAATCCATGGTAATCCCCCTGCCCCAATTTCACCTTTAGACTTGAAGAAATCTAGGGAGAGTTTATATTGAACAGCAGAAGGTTATCTTTCTTGAAAATCTCTTCACAGGAATAAATCTTTTATAGTAAAGTCTCTTGGTGTAAAGTCTCCTCCAGTCCCCTGATGGGAAGAGAAGGGAGTATGAAGGGTAAGGGATCTACCTCCTGCTACATCTTTCCTACAGTCAGTGACTTCTTGTTCCAGGAAACGCCCTCCTTCCCTGTGAGCTGACTAGAGGCCCTCTTTCAGCCTATGTGGTAGTCAGTTTTCTGCCGCTATAACAAATGGCCTTAGACAGTGAAGTGTTGGCTCACTGTTTGGAAGTTTCAGTCCATGGTCATTTGGGCTGGTGTTTGTGGATCTGTGGTGTGGCAGCACTTCTCAGGGGATTGGATGGTAAAGCAAAGTCTCTCATCTCACGTTCATAGAATGAGAGAAACAAAGAGGGTCCCCAAAATCCTGCTGGAAGGTACTCCTCCATGGATCTAAGAATTCAGGAACTAGGTCCTATTTCCAAGTCAGATAACATCACCCTGGAGACCAGCATGCTAATGCGCAGCCAGACCTTTGGCTGAGGGTGGGTAGAGACAGTGCAGAGCCTAGGGTGGTACTCTAATCCCAAGCTTTAGCATCTCATAAGCTAGTCAGTCTTTCTTCAAAGATAGTCTCCTCTTCAGAGATAATCTCCTTCCCTAACAGCTGCTTTGTTTTCTATATTACAAGCTATTTGTGTGTAATGCTGGATATGTTATGTATGTAGTTACTAACTTTGAGAAACATATTTAAGATACTTTTCCTTATATATGTAAAACAGACTAAAGAAATGTTAGAGATTTGACTTAGTGAATGGGTACTTGTACTCCAGTTTCTCCAGGGTCTCATCTACTAATTTCTACCTGGTGTGACATGGGCTGATTTACTAAACCGTTTAGATTCCTGGAGTAAAAGACAATGGGAGAACTAGTTGTATTCCATTTCGCTGGCCAATATTAGTAATTATTTTCATCTTAGCAGTGCTTGTCATCAATGAGGATGTTTTATAATCACTTATTTTGTTAGAAACTTCTGTGGGCATATTTAATGGGTCTCAAGGGTTTTGTTTCTGTCATGAGATGGAATTGAACTCTATTCAGGATTATGGGCTGGTTGTGGAACCTTGCTTCTAACCACAAGAGGTTGGCAGGAGCAGTGTCTTTGGATCTTAGGCAGACAAGGCATGCTGCCCCCATCCTCTGCTTTCCACTTCAGAGCTCTTGCCCTTAGAACTCAGACACCATGCTAGAAGAAGCCCAGGCCACAGAGAGACCAATGTGAAAGCTTTATGGCCAACAGTGTCACTCAAGATCTCAGTTAACAGCTTCTTTTAAACACAATACAGTGAGTCCATGTAACTCCTCAGGCATGGTCTGACTCTTATGAAACCCCAGTGACAGCCACCTCAAGAGCCAGGTCAAGGCATAGAGGTCACGTGGTTCCATCTGTTGTGCTTATATTCTTGATGCCTGTTTCTGATCCCAAGGATGTATGGATATCATAGTTGAAGAATGACATAAGATTTTCATATCATCGCCTATGTGGCTTTGGTGTGAAGTATCCTGACAAGTAGTGTGTACTCCATTTTTGTCTCCTCAATGACAGCCTGTAGCTCTGGGACACCAGACACCCATCTTTCATCTTTGATTAGACTTCCTTATAATTGCATTGATTTCAAAGGAATGTGAAGATCTTGGCCAAGGAAAATTTTAGACTTTAATGACTATTGAGGAGTTGGGTATCCCTCAGTTTATACTATATATATACCTCTTTCTTGTTTCTTTTTTTCTCTTCTTTTCTCTTCTTTTCTCTTCTCTTCTCTTCTCTTCTTTCTTTCTTTCTTTCTTTCTTTCTTTCTTTCTTTCTTTCTTTCTTTCTTTCTTTCTTTCTTTCTTTCTTTCTTTCTTTCTTTCTTTCTTTCTTTCTTTCTTTCTTTCTTGGTATGTAGTTTTAAAAAAAAAGAAACCAAAAAAAATCTATTCTTGGGGGATAAAAGTACAGTGGATTTCTCCTTGCGACTACATGTACTGAATTCAACATGGACAATGTGAGGCAGGGGTGGGGAGGTATGAGAATTGACAACTGATGAGAGCTATCCTTCAGCCTACCTTTGTGTCTCCAGTCCACTAGTAGATAAATATTATAAAGACCAGCACAGAAAACAGTGCACAAGGGGGAAACACAACATGCTAAGGGTAACTCTCTTTAATAAAATCTTACAGAATCAATGGGAAAAGAATGCTATTGTCTCCTTAGACTTGCCAGGCACTGAGCTCTGTACTTACCCTATAAGTCACATATATAATTGATGGCACTAGAACTATACCTATATGACATGAACTATACCTAAGGCTATAGCTGACATAGCCTTGCAGTCTGGGTTTGAAATGCAGCCCTGTTATGGCATTAACCGTGTATTTGTCATTCCCCAATCTTGAATTGTGGGGGTCAGTTCTACCTTGCTTGAGCCCCTCAGAAGAATTTTCTCTTTGGGTCAGTGGAGGAAAAGTTCCCTGTGGATATTTGCCTAGGAGAGTAGGAAAAGCTATCATCTCTCTGGACCTCTGGCCAGGGTGACCTCTCACAAAGATGGCAAGGGGCATCAGAATCATCACACTCTGGTAATTCTAGTTACTGATCTAGAATCTGTCTTGATTGCTACGCTATGTATCCTGTAAAGATGCATATAGCTGTCAAGCCCACCATTTCAGCCTAGCAGAGTGCAACGGCTGCCACTTACCTGGTTTAACCATTTCAAGTGAAACCAGAAGGGGACTATGTGAGGGGAATAAGGGGACCAGCAAGAGGTGGGACGGGGGACAAGAGAGGTGCACATGAGCACCTCACAGTGATACACATACATGGACAATGTCACAAGAAACATATTTTGTATGATCATTAAAGTCTTCACGAAAAAAGAAAACCAACAAAGACTATTTCAATAGCTTTCTGTACCCCACAAGCTTCCATTGAAGTCTGGTTCCTGTTGACTCTCTGAGCAGTCATTTCTCCTAATTCTTCCATTACATTCACAACTTATAGATGCTCCTTCTGTTTCCAGAAGGATAACCATTGGCTCTTTGTTCTCTCTTGCATGTCCTTTGTCCCTCTAAGTCATTTCCCCATTCCTCAGTAGTCAAGCTTCCCAATGCCACAGACCTTGATAACACAAAAGAACTCTAAAGAAAAGTGCATGGCAATTTGTGTTTGCATGTCTTCCTCATCCGTTCCATAGGACCCCCTGAAGAACTCATTTTCACTTTATCTCAGATGTATATCAATATTTGTGAATAAAAAGCAAGCAGGCTATCACCTGAAAAGCTGGGCATTGTGGAAGCATGAATATTTACCAAACAGCATACCAGAAAATTTCAGTGTCTGAATGCTGGCTAGTTTTTGTTTTTTTCCAACTTGACAACACAAACTAGACCTATCTGAAAGAAGGCAATCTCAATTGAGAAAATGCCTCCATAAGATCTGACTGGAAGACATTTTCTTTCTTAGTGATTGATAGGGGAGGGACCAACCCACTGTGGGTGAGGCCATCCCTGGGATGGTGGTCCTGGGTTCTATAAGAAAGCAGGCTGAGCAAGCTAGCAGGCAGCACGGCTTCTGCATCAGCTCCTGCCTCCGGGTTCTTGCTCTGCTTGAGTTCTTGTCCTGAATTCCTTTGATGATGAACAGATGAATACACAAGTGTAATCCAAATAAACCTGTTCCTCCCCAACTTGATTTTTGGTCATGGTGTTTTGTCCCAGCAATAGAAACCCTACAACAACCGGCTTATTCTTTTTTTAAAAAAACATTGAGATGTAATTTGTGTATATAAGGGTTTTGCTTGCATGTATGAAAGGGCAGTGCCTGAAGTCAGAAGAGATGGTGGATCCCCTGGGACTGGAGTTATGAATGGCTGTAAGCTACCATGTGGGTGCTGGGAACTGAACTTGAATGCTCTTGACTTCTGAGCCATCCTTTGGACCCCTGCCTGGTTATTCTTTAAGCTTAGAATGTCCTCACCTGAAGAGAAAATTCCTCAGGCTGGTTAACCCTAAGAAATATCTTTATGCCATGAAATGTCTTAATGCATGGGCCTGGCTTAATTCTGACTTTATTTGTACAGAATTTTCTGTGTGCCTTTAGATGCTTGCTTACTTGGATATCAGGACAACCCTGTGTGCCAGCTTTGGTACACATGAAAAATAAACTCAAGTTCAGAGAAGCAAAGGCACTTGCTCAAGGTCACACAGCTAACGTGAGAACTAGGGATAGAAGCCAGTTCGGCTCCTTTCTTTTAATACCATGCCTATGTGAGTTAATGCCTCTGATCACCGCTAGGATGGGCTGTGTGAAATACACAGCTTAGGGTATCTGGCTAAACTATGAGCTAGAGGCTCTACAGGAGCTGTGGTATCCTTTTACTCCTTCCTTCCTTCCTTCCTTCCTTCCTTCCTTTCTTCCTTCCTTCCTTCCAGATGACGTCCTGGGCTAAGCTAGGTCTCTTGCTCCCTGGGTGGGAGATTCTCCAGAGCTGGTAGGTAACAAAGAGCTGGCAGTGACCTGATTTCAATCCACGGAGATAGATTTGGATAGAAACTTTGAGTTTACAGAAAGATCAAGATCATTCTCAAACAAAATAGTTCATGTTGGTTATCAGGCGTCCCAGAATTCTCTGCTTTCTTTGGTTATTCTATCACCATTTATTTAGGACTAAGTATGCCACATTATGCAAGAAAAACTAGGTCTCTCTCCCAGGAGCTTTGATTGTTTGTTTCAATTGCTGATGATATTTACAAGAGCAACATACCTTAGCCTGGTGTCTTGCTACCAGGACTAGGGCTTCTCAAAGTTGCATGCACTCGACCCCAGTGTGATGCAAAGCGATCTGTGGCAATGGAGGAAGAGATGAAAGGCATTTTCCGCTTATCTCAATGCTTCTTCGCTTCTATTTTGAGTATTCCTAAAATGTAACAGTATACATAACACTATACACACGTATGTGGTATACCTTCAATTTTATTTTTATTTTATTGGTACATATTCCTGGTTTAAAAAAGGGTTGAAACCATTGACTAAGAAAAAAGAAAGCTAGTTGGGCATGGTGAGACACATCTGTAATTCCAGCTGCATGGACCAGGAGGATCTGGGGTTTGGTCAGCCTGGGCTCCACAGTGAGACCTTGGCTCAACAAGGACAAGTGGGGTAGGGAAAGGGGAAAGGGGAAGGGGAAGAGGAAAGGAGAAGGAAGAAGGAAGGAGGGGGAGGGGAGGAGGGAGGAGGGAGGAGGGAAGGGGAGGAGTTGTTTTACACTTTGGCCCAACCACACTTTCCATCCTTACCCTCTAAGATTCAGAAGTCTGTGACCTCCCGCTGGGGTGGTGATTTCTGGGTATGGTTTCTGATTACACTCTGAGTGACAGTGCTTGCTTCCGCCCCTTTCCAGGGTGCCCCAGCTCCTCTGGGATCATGGTCCTTCTGGTCATTTGGGAAGAGGCAGGAAGCCAAGAGAGGGGCCGAGCGAGTTACCCAGCCTTCGCTGATTCATCCCCCAAAGATGGCTCTACCTGAGATAGCGGGTGTATCCTTCAGTCCAGTTCTTGCATGCTTGCCTCTCAGCTCCTGTGAAATGATGTTTCCTGTCCTTCGATAGGTAAGTCAGAGCAATGAGAACCAGCCTAAAACCACCAGCTCCTACCGCCGTGGTTATACTGAAATTTGAAGGAACTTACCTATTCAAAAAATGTACAAAAAATGGGGCAGCATCTGCCAAGGGTCATGAGAAATTTCTGAAGACTCTCCTCATGACCAGGAAAACCACTGAAGATGGACTTGGGAAGAGCTCAGGTCTCAGTCCTCTAGGCCGAGTTCCCTACAGACTTTCTCACACCCAGCAGCTCCATGGGCAGGAAACCCCGTGGAGGTCCTCTGGGAGTGAGTGCTCCGTTACCTTTCCATCACCCCGAGTATTTCAGCTTATTTTTACAGCTACGTGTGCCTAAGTCTTCACAGTATACAGAAGCCTGAGCACAGGATTTAGATAGGAACTCCCAATTAAGAAATACCTTCGAATGGCACTTTTAAATGCTCCCATTATCCATGTCCTTTCTTCTTTTTCAAAAGCACTTCTCAGTATACCATCTCTTTTCATTTCATGTTACCCTTTGGGGTAAAAAACTAATCCCAGGATAGTTATGAATCCACCCAAACCCATGTCCTTCCAACTCTCATACTCACATCTTCTAAGAACTTCTTGACTCTAGCTTGGTTATAATTCTGAGTACTCACGTTTAAATAAGTGGACATATTTAACAACATGTTAAATATGTTAAACACAGTTAAATGTGACCAGCAAGGTCCTTTAAAGGTGGCCAACACCTTGAATATTACTTAAACTACTAACTTGAGGCTGTATCATTCCTATCTGTCCATGGGAAAACCAAGGGACGCTTAGCTTCTGTATAAAGGTGGATATAATTAGACATTACATATATAACTATTATAGTAATAATTACATTCATGTAGCACTTGGTGTATGTAGTTTATCCATATCAATTTAAGTAACACTCCAACAGTTTTATGAGGTAGATTCTAAGTTCATTGTCATTTCTCAGGTGATATAACTGAGGAGTGGAGAGGTCACACCTTACCAGTCTTGACTGTAGGGTCTTTCTAGTAACCCACCCTATAAGACAGAGCCATTCAGTGTCAACCACTGAGACCTCACATTTCAGTGTCTCATGCCAAACCCATCCTCACCTGCCCTAAGGTCTGCAGTGTTTGGCTAAGGTCGAAGTATGGCTACTTATTTGTGGAGTTGTTCCCAATTTCACTGTGAAGCCAAGGCTTAGAACTTCTCACATTCTGTCTGCCCTGGTTATGACGACCAACTCAAGTCACCTCTCGGAGAAGCAGATTTCTAGACTACTTCACTGGGGAATAGTTTCGTGGGCTCACTTCTGCATGAAGCTTCATGAACAGCAGAATTCATCCAGGAAACACCACAGTTATATCAGTCCAGAAACCTGGGGCTGGGAAGAGGAACCATGAAAGGCACGTCTGCAGAGTTATGTGTGGTAGCACAACTCTGGACAGGATTCCTTGTCCTCCGTTAGAGGCTTCCCAGGACTCCCAGCATTCTCGACAATGTCAGTGTCGGACAGTCCCTTCTTCTGGCAGGGAGTCCCTTTGCTGGTCAAAATTTTTATATTGCAAGTTACATGTATTAAGCAGTATATGGCATTAAGGGTTTTTATCTGTTATGTCACCCAGTTTTCAATACAATAAAGCAAGTAGCATTACTCTATTTTTCAGATGAAGGACTTGCCCAAAGTCAAGCTGCCAGTTAGAATCAGAACTACATCTGAATGCATATCCACCAGGACTCCCTAGGGCCGAGCCTGGAACCTTTATAATGGACTGTGTCCATGGAGGGTCTACTTCTGTGTACATGACCTCCTGTTACAGGGAAGGGGTGTTTGCTGGCCCAGGGGTCACTGGATCCAACACCTGTTCTTGTTTGCTTTGTTGGTACCTGTTTATTTTTTAAACCAGCATTAGCTTTGAAAGGCCCTCAATTGCACTGTTCATTGAGCATAGGAAGTGACGAATTGGGGCTGGAGAGATGGTTTAGTGGTTAAGAGCACTGACTGTTCTTCCAGAGGTCCTGAGTTCAATTACCAGCAACCACATGGTGGCTCACAACCATCTATAATGAGATCCAATGCCCTCTTCTGGTGTGTCTGAAGAGAGCGACAGTGTACTCAAATACATAAAATGAATGAATGAATGAGTAAATAAATAAAATCTTTTTTTATAAAAAGAAAGTGACTAATTGTGGCTGGGGTGTTTGCTGAACACATACATACATACATAGGCTGGTGTGCACCATGGAAGACTGTGGTCTCTCCTGATGGGGTGGAGCTCCAACAGTCCACTGGCCTGTTGTAGGCCCTGACCACCTTCTATCTGCCTCTCAGTCCTTCCATAATCTTCAGTGCTCCCCTGTACTTAAAACAGCATGCATCTTCCACCATAGCGTCTTATTTCCCAGGACAGGCAGACAAGTTATTCACCCCAAAGGCCTGACCTATATTTCCCTGTGTGCTCTAGTCAGTCCTATCAGTAGTCCTAGCAAAATTTTCTAGGGATTTAAACTTCCTCAACTTTTGATAACCAGAATAGAAAACACATTTTTTTTCTACCTGTGAAAGGAAAGGCAGGAGAAATAGGAATAAGCCTGCATCCTGTGTAGTGTGCACAGATTACAGTCAAGTGTGCTGTTCACAGATTACAGCCAAGTGTGGTGTGCACAGATTACAGCCAACTGTGGTATGCACAGATTACAGCCAACTGTGGTGTGCACATATAACATATCCTTACGACTATAGTTGAGGATCCTGCACCTAAAATGCTGGGGTTGAGCTGTCTTTTAGATTTTGGGCTGTCTTGAACTTTAGAATATTTGCATATATAATGAGGTATATGGGAAGTAAGACCCAAATTAATCGTGTGTGTGTACTTTTTACATAATACACACTGAGGTAACTAAATACAAAAATTTTGTTGCATCTGACTTTTGACTGTGAGTCACAGGTGTGGGATTCTGTACCTTAGATATTGTATTTTTAGTAAAATACTTTTACATTTTGGAGGCTTTCAGATTCAGATTAAGAATGTTCAATGTATATTAGAAACGGATACATACAGACACATACACATACATACATACACACAAAGACTAGGATGGCATTTGATCGACAAATCTTAAAATATGTGGTAGGCTACTATTTAAAATAATTAGAAAGTTTAGGTACTTGAAGAACATTATTCTTCAGAAGGGATTTTCATGCTCTTTAGTTTTAACCCTTTTCATTGTGTATTACTGGGCTTTGACCTAGAACCCCATATACGCTACCACCGAATGATCTTCCCAGGACCTTTTTCAGCTTTCCCTTTGAGACAGGGTCTCACTCTGTTGCCTAGGCTTTGAGATCACTTTGTAGTTTTGAACTTGTATGCCTGTCTTGAACTTTGTTCTTCCTGCTCGGTTTTGGACTAGCATACCAGGCCTAGCTTTTTTCCGCTGGTTCTTAACACTGCTGCCAGAATACTTTCCCTAAAACACAAACCTAGTCACAGAACTCTTTAAAGCCTATTCAACAGTTCCTTTCAACACAGTAAAAAATCATGGCACCTAACTAGGCCCCTGTGGCTCCTCCAGTGTTCTCTTGCATGGTTTCGTTAAGCCTTAACGCACACTATTCTCCTGTATCTAACACACTTACACACTATCATGTATTACATACTTTCCTTTGCCCAATTCCTATTCATTTCCCACTAATCGTGCTTTAACCCTCTATTCCCCTAAACAAAGTCAGCAGCCATGTAATGTCCCTGTACTGTCCCTTATAATCATTATACTTACATGCTTATTTGTCTGTTCCCTCCATCCATTCATTGAGGGCAGAGGATGGGCCTGTCTTGCTTACCAGAATCTCCACTGCTTCACACAGGGTGTCACATACAATGGCACTTAGTAAAGATTTATTCAGTGAATAAATATAGCGACGGTACCTCTAAGATCGTCTGAATCACTTCCGCCAGAATTGTTGAGAGGGTAACTAAAATGACTGACACCCGCCTGAGCAAGACAACTGTAGCGAACATACACGTACCATGATCCTTATAGGCAAAGCCTCATCTTACTCAGACAAAAGCACCCACACACCCATCTTGAACTTTCACTTCCTAAATGTCTTCTGTATGGACTATTGGTCTTCTTGTAGACTCTCAGTCACATGTACTTAGGTAACTCTTTTAAGCTATTATCTCAGTCTTGATTATCTTGGGTCTCATGGTTAAACAGCTATGTCCAAATTGCAGTGCAGTGTCACTGTGCTCAAGACAGCTATGAATGTAGCCCAACACATTTGTAGATGACACTGCATGTTGACTATCCTTGAAAAGTACAAAGTTCAAAATAGGGCTGATATTAATGTTTTACTTCCTTGACTATGATGGAGCAAGACAGACTCAGTTGACATCAATTTTGGCTGCTTTTGGAATCAGGTTCCTAAATATCATATCATACCATATATCATATCATATCATATCATATTATACAAGTCTGTCTGTAGTTTACATATACTCCCAAACTGCCTCAATTTAGGCAATGTTTTTAAATTTCCAACTCGAACTCCTACATTCTTCTAGTTCAGCAGGTATTTGGTACTGTCTAGTACACTTTTGATTGTTATGACTTGGAGGAAGGTGTTAATGACAGAGCAGTAAGGGAAGGGACACTCTGAAATGTCTTAGAATGCACAAGGTAGCCCCTTTCAATCAGAAATGACCTGGCCTCAGTGTCACTAGTACCAAGGCTGAGAAGCCCAGTATTGAGGTGACAATTGCTAGACTTTTGAGAAACAAAGAGTTAAGGCCTATTTGACGTCATACTTTCTAAGATCCATGGGAACACAGCTCGACTCTTCCCCTGTTCAATGTCTGAAAGGAAGATTTGTAGGCTCTCAAGTAGAATATTTGCCTTTGGGAAGTTTTTCTATGTTGATCTCTGGCACAGATCATTGTATCTCCTATGGAAATCTCATAATGTGAGGTATTTAGCACAGAGTTTGATAGTCTTGCATTTAAAAGGGGACTTGGGAAAGTGAAACCATAGTTGGTTTTCATATTGAAAAGTTTCAGACCATTTTCTTTTCCTAATGGTGTAATCATCTAGATGAAAATATCCCTTTGAGTGAGATGCAAACTACTACCCTTCTATATAGATAGTCCAATGTATTTATACTTAATTCATGAAGGCATAATGTTTCAAAAATCATTTGTATATTATGAAGCCAAATGGCATCAAATTTTCAATTTATAGAACTTTGTATTTACATAACAAATTATTAAATCAACCATTTTTCGGGTTTATAAAAGGTCATTGAGGTACACACACAGTGTGTATAAAAGCAGATAAGGCTTATCATACATATTTACAGTAGATACAAATTATCTTTCACATTTAAAGATAATACTTTTGTTTATTTTTTTTTTCAGAATGAGACTCCTCGTTGTTAGCAGGATTTCCCATGATTCTGCTGGTCACTGCTCTTTTAGCTCCCTGATTTGATTCACACTTTTGGGTTGCTAACACAGAGGAGTTACTAATGTTCTGGTATCTTTGGATAGTGAAAATATGATAGAGTGAATCAAAGAAACAGATAAACTAACAGCATTCCAGCTTTGGATTGGTATCTTCTGCTTATAGCTCGAGCCTTGCATTCTATCACTTGGGCAAATGGTCAAAGGGAAGAGATACTAGTTGAGATTTAGAACCTTGGCCTTCTTTTCAGAAAGATTAGTGCTACCAACTTCCTAAGCATCTTACCAGATCTTAGATCCTAGTGGAAAATTGTTTGCAATGTGCAAGTGAAGACTACATGCTGCATGGAAAGCCATCACGGTTAACAACAACATATTATTATCATCCTAATTGAAAACTCAGCTCATGTGGTCTGAGAATCTTCAGAAACCTTACAGAAGATGAACTGTCAGCCTCAGCTCCTCCCACACTGCCATGCTGCTACAAAGTAAGAAGGCTGCATTTATTTTAAAGACAGACACAACAGAACTCTGAGTAGGGTCTTCATAAACGACCGAATATGGTTATATGGAATGAATATTCTTCAAGTCTTTCTATTCAAAGTATATCTCAAAAGCATGTTCCAAAAATATCCCGTTAAGTGGATTGTTAAAAACAAGTCCTGGACTGCCTAGAATGCTACAGAACAAACCACACAAGGCCTTCTTAGTTAAGTTTTCCTCATTTGAAATAATCTATTAAAGCTACTTAGATGTGTGGTTTATTCCCCAGAACTGTGAAGGGGCAGGAAATGAATTACATTTCCTTTGGCAGTTAGGACCACTATGTTCTTTAAAAAGGGTTATTTTAGGAAATAAAATTGTTAGTAACATAAAAGGGCTAGTTTTCATTTAGGAATAATTTGGCTTCAGTACAACAAGAAGGAAATGGCTCTATGGGAAGACTGGAAGTGTGAGGGACCAATTTTTTAATTGTAAGGTAACATCTTAAAAAGTGTTACAGCTTTGTACAACCTAAAATCCTGACAGTGTTTGCACCCCCTGCTTACATGGAGCCATGGAGGGTATGAGGACAGGGTCAGACCCAACCACATTTTGTGCCTGCAGCAAAGCCATGCGCAACCTTGAGGTCACGGCAGAAGCAGGTTTACATGGTTTCCTGATGCAAAGTCTATCATGGTGCAAACAGAAACACGCAAAGGTGTGGCCGAGCCAGTGTGAGGATGGAAGGACAAGGGCTGACTCGTCTTCTGTACAGCACCACGCAGCACATGCAGACTCACCAGGCGTTCGAGCACATCCACGTCTATCTGAGAGTAAACACAGCTTTGCACACAGACAGGAAGAGGCAGGCTGATGCAAAAGGAAAACAATGGTGGCTTAAAGGGACCAAATACATCGACTTGTCACAAACACGCGTCCATTACGTGACACAAAAGGCTACTTCCTGTGACTCTATGAAGGCCTGTGCAGTTCTGAGACCCTCCCTCTTGATACCCACCCCCTTCCCCAAGGACAAAATGGAGGATGAACGTACCCTGGAAGGAAGGACTGATGCAGCCATGGGCATTCCGTCAGGCTTGAGGATAGGGGTTAAGGAGAGGACAGGACAGAAAGACACGGAAGTATCTGAGGGGAAATCTCAGAACTTTGCTATCAAAAGTTCGCCTGGTAGAGGATGGGTATGGTGTCGCATGCCTTTAATCCCAGAGGCAGGAGGATCTCTGTGTATTCTAGGCCAGCCTGATCTACATAGAAAGTTCCAGGATAGCCAGAGCTACACAGAGAGACCTTGTCTAAAAAAAAAAAAAAAAAAAAAAAAGAAAGAAAAGAAAGAAAAGAAAAAGCACTTGGGTAGTGTAGTGTGGGTGTGCTGTACCCTTGAGCAGTCTGAGGTCTGAGCTTGTCTCCTTTGTCCTGAGTTCCTGGAGCACTGATGGGACTGCAGGTTCAGGAGGATGAGGGTTAGAAAGGGAGTGGCATCTTGGAGTCCAGAGCCTGATGGGGGAAGTGCAGGACTGGAGGACAGCCACTGGGTGGAGGGTGATTCCAACAGAGAGGGATAACAGATCCTGTCTCTTGACAGTCTCTAACTGAAGTGGTCTGAAATTTTGTTCATGCCACCATAGCGCACCATGGTTACTGTTCATTACCTTCCACAGTTTTAGGTTAGGTTTGTATATTTGTATAATGCAGTAATTTTCTACACTTATTTCACATTTCTCTTATTTAATGCAATACAAATAATTTGCTTAATAAGATTCAGCCCACATATTTCGGTCACTTTAATATATATGTATATATAAAAATAATCTGTGAATGATAAAAATTATTCTTCAAAATAAATCTGACATGTTACATAATACTAATAAATCTGACCATTGCTGGTGATTTTGCAAGCCACTTTGACTTCTGGGTAAACTGGTACTGATGAATGATATAAAATGTGGTTTGACTTATGTTTCCACTCCGAAAAAGAAAAATTGAATTGTCACGATCCTTGTCTGTAGATGGTTTCAAAGTATAGCTTCCAACTCCAGGTGTGGAAGTGAAAAGTTTTTACCCTGTTTTACTTTGTCTGATGTTGTATGCAAACAAAACAAAACAAACCTTTGATTCTGAGCATCACTGATGGAAAATGACCAGCAGGTGACTATCAAAGACTTACTAAATAAAGGATTGAGTAAAATAGTTCATCTAAGTTTTTTTTTTTTTTAATTTTTATAAAGCCTATTCTGTTTTAAAAGTGCCCTGAACAGGAGATCCATATCACCTTTGCAAGGTAGGAAAGGGGGTGGAGAGGCAGTGAGAGCAGAGGCGAGGGTGCTGTGCCCCGCATGTGTCATGCCCATCTCGTCCATGGAATCACTGCAGTTATCTGCGGTTATCTGCAGAAGAACCACCCAGGACTGAACACATCCCTATTTCCCCATGGACGGTGGAGGGGCACCTGTGGCCCCACTCCACCTGAGGGACTGTTAGCAGTTAATGACTGCTGGGTAGTTTCCTCATCTTCCCCCTTGGTGTAGACAAAGTGCCCTTGTGCCAGTAAATATATCCCCTCCCTACCCCTACATGCAAGGAGCTCTAATCTACCTCAGCAGGTCAGGCACAGGGATGCGTCAAAGTAGGAGAGCCCTTCTGGCAAGGGCGAGGAGGTAAAGGAGGGGGTGGGGGAGTGGAAGTGACTCCAACTCATTATATGAATGTATAAAACTGCAAAACAATAACGATGCAACAAATGGTTGAGGTCCTGAATTCTCAATGTAGGACCATGAGCATTTCTCTCTTCAAATTTCAAGTCTTCCTAGACACCCAAAACTCAGTCTAGCATTTCTGGGCTGTCTAAAGAGACATCTTAAATGAACATTCGGTGGTGTGCAGTGTATGCTAGGACGTGTGTATTACATCACCATGCCTTTTCTCTGCCGTTAAATACAAAACCAGCATCTTTTTCATTATCATAGAAAAGCATTTAGGTTGTATTTTTATTTATCACTTTACACTGGTAGTCTCTGGTAGGTGTACTCCATAGAAACCAAAGATTTTTGTACACTATTTCTTTGTACAATAAAAGATAAAGTGTGCATTAAGTATGCTTGTACATGACAATATTGTACAATATTTACATTTCTAATATCGCCATGAAATTCTGCATTTTCTATATACAACACTGAAAATTCTTCAGAAACATTTGGACTATTTCATATAATCACAATTTTAGTACAATAGAAAACGTTTCTCAGCGATCACTTGACCATTTACTGCTTTGTTCATACAGGGATTTTGATTGTTCTGATTGGTTTTTGACATTCATTTTCCTTCCTGATCAATGCTTGTCTCCATCTCTGTTCCCTTTAGGGCCCCGTGGTGGTGGTAGTTATCTGCCATGGTTTACAGGTTGATCTAACAGTGGCCATATCAATACCTACATACAGGTGCATCTGTGCATGCTCCTTGGATAAACACTGTGTGTCAGTGGAACAGTCTCTGTTATCTGGAGATCTTCCTCCTCTTGGGTTTGGGGGGCCTCATTTGTCTGTCACCCTGTGGGATTTGGTGAACCTGGAAGTAAGAAAGGTGGGAAAATAATAACAGGAAGATTGAAATCATAAATACCACATGACTTCTGCAAAGAAATAGGGCAGAAAACAGTCTGCTTCACTTTCAGTCACTATATCCTGAGACACTTTAAAAGGTCATGAAGACCTGAGTCTGTGCGAGCACTGTCTCAACAAGGGATGGGAAACAGAGAAGCAACACCCGGAAGACTGCACTGAACAGTGGAGCACGTTGGAGCCAGGGAGCTGCCAGGCAGAGATCCCTGGATCAGCAATCTCACTGTGTCCAGAGAGCCAAGAGAACAAAACCACGTACTCATTTTTTTTTTTTTATAACTGCTACAAAGTATCAATGATCAGAATGGCTACATGTAGCTCAGTCCAAGGATGTCTGTTCATGAGAAGAATCAGCATGGACAATAGAAGATCACTGCTATTCACCTGCAGGTCTGAGTTTGTGTAAACCGAGAAGAGTAATTAATAGGATGCGCTGGTATATACTAATAAAGGAACTAGAGGCATTTAATCCTGTGTGCCACATTGAGAAAGGGTTGAATGGTACCGGATACATTTTGAGGAGCAGAAGGCAAATAATCAGATCTCCCAAGTTGTAACTGGCTACTGATGCCAGAGAATGAAGTAAGACCCAGAAGGCAGAGTAGACCTAAAGCTGTGGCCAAAGTAAATGTTAAACAGCTAGTGTTAAGAAACAAGTGCACTGTAGTATTTACCAGTTCCCATGGACTAAATACTTCTACCACAGATGATTTTAACCTATTACCATGATGTCACAGGACTAGGAAAACAATCAGTTGGTTTAATTGTGTGTTTAGAATATAATGTTTAAGGGTTGGAGGCTAACTTAAGTGTAAGTGCTTGCCAATTATGCAAGAAGCCCTAGATTCAATTACCAACAATGTGCCAATTAAAATAAAGTTTAGACAACACCAAACGTTGTTTGCCTTTAGTCAAAGGTAAAATTCTTTTTAGAAATAGTATTTAAAACTTTAAGATGATGCTCTGAACTTCCCAGACTGCCTCTTTCTCCAGACCCTTTCCAAATATGCTTTTTGGATTTGTTTTTTTTCTGAGACAGGGTTTCTCTGTGTAGCCCTGGCTGTCCTGGAACTCACTCTGTAGACCAGGCTGGCCTCGAACTCAGAAATCCACCTCCCTCTGCCTCCCAAAGTGCTGAGATTACAGGCGTGCCCCACCACCGCCTGGCAACGTGTTTTTTAAACAAGCACGACTAAAATTCAGAAATGAGGAGTTATGTAATTGAGGAGTCTTTATACACAATAGCAAATTAGTAGTTTGTGGATCAACTATGGCCTGAAAACCTGTTTTACTAACTGTACAGTGTTTTTAATGTTTTGTGTGTGAGTGCTTTAATGTCTTTGAAACCATTGTAAACATGAGGAATTTTAGTTTTCGATTCTCAAGAGAGGTGAGGCAACTCCAATGCCCCTTCCCACATGGCTCAACTCTGCTCAGTGAGGAGGAGAAAGGGTTTCTAAAGAATACATTCCAAGATTGCCTCATTAGGTGCCAATGCCCGGTGGCCACAAAGGCCAAATGTCCCAAGGCAGAGAATAATGAAATGAAGGCCAACCCATTTTTATCTCTTTCTTGGCAAGGCAAATTGCTTGACGCGTTTCCTAACCCACGTGAGTTGAGGCCGTCTGGGCTCATAGGAGCGACACTGACATTTCTTCTCTCTCCTTATTGTCAAGAAGGATGCAAAGGATAGATGGACATGGCACACAGCAGGGTCTCAAGGGGTGGTGGGCACGCCACAGAGACAGGATCTAGGCCTGCAAGTGGCCGAGTGGAGTAGCACCTTCCTCAGCAGGCACCGGAATCAAGGGAGGCACGGCCCAGGATGGGGCATCAATGGTCTCAGCGGTACATTTTTACTGGTAACCCGCCTCAATTCTAGAGTTGATATTGCTCTCATTCCTGACCCTCTTTGCTGACACACACTATATGCCTGGTCCTAGAGGAGGCTGACTTGATGGCCGCTGGTCTCGACCTACAGGTTTATGAGGAAACTCAGTATCATCCAATCGTGGGTTAGATTAACACATTTCTTTTCTTTTCTTTTTTCTTTTTTTAAAACAGAGCTGAGGACCGAACCCAGGGCCTTGCGCTTGCTAGGCAAGTGCTCTACCACTGAGCTAAATCCTCAACCCCAGATTAACACATTTCTATGGCCCACGCCAATGGTAGCATGTTGAGGCCCACTAACTGTCACCCATCTTTAAGCAGCTACTGGATGGGTTGTTAGTTTCAGATGGACTAAGCAAACGATTTGGTCATGCCTACAGAGCCTGAAATAATTCTTACTTTGAAGAGATTACTAAAATTGTATTTATGTGTTTGAGTCTGTGTGTGATGGAGAGAAAGCTTTATACTTCTCAGTTCAAACTCCTGTATGGATACGTCAACAAAAATGTGACAGAAGAGCACACCTCTCCCTTAAGCATGGGATTTATAGTTACTAGGAACAGAAATTTGCATAAAGCATTGTAATTTTTAAGGTAGCAGAAGGAAAATAAGAAGTTAATATACCCTTGAAACTGACTGACCTTTTTATCTCTCTCTCTCTCTCTCTCTCTCTCTCTCTCTCTCTCTCTCTCTCTCTCTTTAATGGACAGAGTGAATTTGCCTTGCTGAATGTTTTGGCTGTGGTGATGGTCACTGCAACTCACAGTCAAAAACTGGGGTTGGGACCTCACCATATTGCTGCTGACACTTAATGAATCTTTTTAAGAAAACAAAAGTTACTTATCTCAGAAAAAAATAAAAAATCCATAGCTGATACAGGCTCCCTTTCCTTAAATGCTTTTCTGCCTCTGGTCTTTTCTTTGCCTGGCAGTTTAGCATTGCTATGAGAGTTGCTTTACAATGTTCAAGAGATTTTAACAAAAAAGTGTTAATGCAATTTATTTTCAAAGAAACTAGTATAATGGAAAAAATAAATTAACTTACAGTCCCAGACATTTTGTCCAGTTCACTCATGGCCTCGTGAATAGCAGCTTCTAAATGGTTATTTAGCTTCCCACTTCTGAAATTAATGAAAACAACATGCCAAATTAACAAATTAAGAAAACAAAAGCCTCAATTTAATTCTTTAATCAGAAGACAAAAATATCAATTCAGACAATTCTAGACAGAGAAAGTCAATCTAGATTCACATTTGGGAAATTCGGGCGATAAAGCAGCACTCTGGGGTTCCTACCACTGAACAGTAACGATTAAAGTAACACCACCGCTAAGGTTAGCACAGGAAGCTCCCGCCATGTGTGTTTCTTCTGCATTTTTACGATGATGGCTGGTTCAGGAGCTCTGTGGCCTCCAAAGCTGTGCTTCCTGCCAGCTAGCAGGCTGTGGCCAGGTCTCCGGGGCTGAACTGCAAGCTCTGGCCACTAGGGAGCTCCCTCCACCCTTTCTGGATCATCTCAGCTAAGTAGGATTGAAAAGAAAATGGCAAAAAAGAAAGCTGAATTTTGGTGCACGGGTAAGAAACGGCTTATTACCTTGTTACACCTGAGGCTCGGAGGCTGGTTTTGCCACAGTTTCCCTTAAACAGAAATGTCGCGATCCTTTTAACAGACACACAATGATTGTCTCCGAAGCCTGTGACTATTGCTCTCCGCTCAGCGTTCCGTGAATAACACACCACGCATGCCATTTTAAAAACCGACATTGATGAGGCTGTTGTGCCCGTCAGAACGGCCAGGCAGTTCTCCGCGGCTGCCCATTCTTAGCCTACCCTGCCTTACTTCTCCTCATTTACATGCGTAAATCTTGCTCCTCAACCTTCTGAATATGCAGGCAATCTACTGGTAGTCATCCCACCCGGTCAAGTGAGAGGAAAGTCACTGAGGCAACCTTCCAGAGCAGACTATGAATTACCATGGCTTCCCAAGAGTTAAGTCCTATCAGTTCTACACGGAGATTGGAGATGTGCAGCTATGGGAGAAAGCACACTGTAAGATGGAGTCTTTCCACTTACCACAGTGTTGCCTAGGCTTTGTCTTCTATACATAGTGACCTGACAATACACATATACACATATAGGTCTGTAAAGTGCTTTACAAACACTTAGTCATCCACCCGTGAGTGTCACACTTGTAGGCACACCATGATACTCTGTATATTTGCTAAGTGGGTTTGTTCAAAGTGAACATAGATGGTCCTATATCTTCTTAAAACAAATGTGCATGTAAGTCACATTTCCTTCAACTGGAAGGAAAGACCAACCTACTAGCTTGAACCAGTAATAAGGACATTACCAATGATTCCCTCCAGCATGCTCTTAATGATCTGGACTCTCCCTCTCTCTCTCTCTCTCTCATCTATTTTTCCACTAATTTTAAAAAATTTAAACTGCAGAGAAGTTCAGGGGAACAAATAATCCCAACATAATCACTCTTCATAATGGTTGTTAATAAATTACATGTTCGGGGCTGGAGAGATGGCTTAGTGGTTAAGAGCACTGACTGTTCTTCTGAAGGTCCTGAGTTCAAATCCCAGCAACCACATGGTGGCTCACAACTATCTATAATGAGATCCGATGCCTTCTTGTGGGGTGTCTGAAGACAGCTACAGTGTACTTATATATAATAAATAAATAATAAAAAATAAATTACATGTTCTTATTAACTATTTTTTTAACCAAAAAGATAAATCTAGTACTTCTATGTGGTCACTAGTCTCAGTCACATTCACCCCCATATGTCTCCCTAACTCATGTTTCATATGATATATCATGGACAGAATTGCTTTATGTACACACACACACACACACACACACACACACACACACACAAAGCTGTCAAGATACACGATTCATCTTTCTCCACCACCATAATCATTATCATCATCATTACTATTATTTTGAGACAGGGTCTTGCCAGTATTGGCCTGGCAACTAACTGGGAATCCTCTGCCTCTGTGCTAGGATGAAAGGCATACATCACTACATCAGTATTCTTGTATCTTTATTTTGGGCACTACTGTAGTTGACATAATGTTTTCATCCTTTCTCCCCAGTGCATAGCATTTTCACATATATGCCTTCTGCCATTCCAGGGTTAGGGAGTCCTGCATCTTTAGAGTCACTCTGTTTTTCCAGTGAGGAGTTTGCTAAGTGTGATCCTGGGTAGCTGGGAAGAAACTCAAGTCTCTGGAACCATCTTTGTTTGGCTATGATGATAATCCTGAGAAAATCATCCATGGGGAAATTCTCCAATAATATCATACTTCCTGCGTTCATGCCACAGGTTTACCTTTAATCTGTCTTTTGGAGTGAGAAACAGGCATTTAATTTTTTTTCAAAAATTAAAAAATATACTTATGTGTATGAGTTTCTTGTTTACAAATATGTTTGTACACCATGTGCATACCTGGTAACCACAGAGGCCAAAAGAAAGTGTTAGGACTGGATTTATAGATGGTTGTTAGCTCCTGTATAGGTGCTAGGAATTGTGCCTCAGTCCTCTGGAGGAACAGCCAGTGTTTTTAACTATTTCTCCAGTCCCCATATGCATTTAGGTTTCAAAGATATTTCATTTTTTATGTATTTTGATTATAACAGATTATGGATTAAAATGAACTACACCTAAAAAGTTCTATATAGCTAAAAATAAGATAAAACATTTCATCAGAGAACCTTGCTCTCTTCCCTTGAATCTTTAAAAAAATATATTTATGTGTGTCCAAGTCATGTATTTATATATAAATATATACATATACAGATGTATGTATGTACATATACATGTATGTATATTTGCATGTATGTATGAGAGTGTGCAAGCCATGGTGTTGAGATCAAAAGACCGGTTATAGGAGTTGGTTCTCTCCAACCACGTTGAACCCAGGCCTGAACTCAGAAAGCATTTTTACAAAGCCCCAGAGCTGCTTTGCCCGATCTCTCTTGAATTTTAAGAGCAAGGGTACTCCCTACTTATTGAAAGGCTCATATTTGCCAAGAATTGTGTTAGATCTTTAGGTGTTGTCTCATTTAATCTTCAGCGGATCTCATGAAGTAGGGAGTATGACAACTGTGTGTATATAGTACTTCATAAATTCCTTAGGTGAAAGGGTGAAGTCCTTTATCATTATGTAATTCAAAGAATATATATTTAACTATATATAACTTTCCAAGATAAGAGTCATAATTTTTTCCTATAAAGAACACAGTAACATGATCAAAGTATAAAAATGATTTAAAAACATCTCTTATTGAATATAAAGTTAGAACATTAGGAATTCATTGTCTACCCAATTATTAAAAACAATATTTGTAAAAAATACATGCTGGCACACGCCTGTAATCCCAGCACTTAGGAGGCAGAGGTAGGTGGATTTCTGAGTTCCAGGACAGGCAGGACTACACAGAGAAACCCTGTCTTGAAAAACCAAAATAAATAAATAAATAAAATACATGCAATATGGGCCAGTGAATGGTTTAGTGTGTAAAAGCACTTGTTATCAAAGCCTGAACATCTGGGATTGACACCCTAAACCAATGTGGCAAAAGGAGAAAACCAACCCCCACACATTGTCTTCTGACTGCACGTTTGCCATGGCACGTGCCTGTGGACCTCCCTCCTAAATGAATAAAATCAAAAATAAAAGTTAGTTCAGACTAAATAGCACAATGCTGTGTTTACAGCAAACAGGTACTAGGTGGAGAAATGACTATTTTTGGAAGGAGAATACACAGATATGGAGCATGAAATTATTGGAGGACATCATGAGAGTCAAGATGTAAGGACAAGTTCCCAGCTGTTACATTGGCAGAGCAGTTTCTGCAGTGTCCCTGCCAGGGACAAGTGAGCTCAAGAGAGGAAGGGAAAGAAAACTCCATGAGTTCCAAAGGGAACACATTCCTCACATTTTTGGTTTTCCAATCTTGAGAGACCTCCTGTGGTATCTCTGCTAGTATTTTCTATTTCCTGCTGACATTTAATAATAAACATTTTTACTAATGGACACTCTAAACCCTAACCGATTAAGCAAGAGATGCTTATATGATCACATTTCTAGTTATTAATGGAAATAATTGCTACTTCTCACCCCTTTGACTGTATTGTCACATACCATCTTTATCGTCACTAACTACAAAGGGAAAAAGGCAAAACCTCTGAATGACACTAGATGTAATGTGAGCTGAGAAGGTACGTGTTACTTTGCAAGACTATGACTCATTTCAGGTAGAACACAACAAATTTGGATAGAAACTAAAAATCATGAAGTCTGTGCTCTGAAAATCGAATCTATAAAGCAGTATGAAAACTCAAGACAATTTTAAAAAGCTATGTTGAATTTAATCTTTTTTAATGTTTGGGAGTTTTATGTGCATATTTTATGTGCATTTTGGTAAAATCCACAACTCCTGCTATTTCTTTTCCTCCCCCTACCACATTTCCCTCCCAACTTCACAAGCTGCTGCTTTTCCTCCTCCTCCTCTTCTTCCTCGTCCTCCTCTTTGTCTCCTCTTCCTCCTTCTCCTTTTTCTTTTCTAAGCCGACTGAGTTCCACTTTTGAGCCAATATATACTGCTGCCTGTATGTACTTGGGGATAAGACATTGACTAACATGGGTAGCTTCTCAAGGGCGACATCCCTGAAGAAGACCAACTCTATGTCTTCTACAGCCATCTGTTGCCAATAGCTCTTCACCTAGCGGTAGAATTTCATGAGTTCCTCTCCTGTCAGAGCCCGCATGCTGACTGGCCTGCTTCTCTGAAGATGCTCACTTCCTCTGGCTCTTACAGTCTTTTCTGTCACACCTTCTTCCGAGATGATTCTCCCACCTTGGTGGGTAAGGTGTGATATAAGTGTCTTATCTAGAACTGAACACGGCACAGTCCCTCATTCTTTACATGTTGATCAGTTGTGGGTCTCTATACTCATCACCATCTACCAAAAAAGGTTCTCTGATGAGGATTGAGAGATGTATTAATTTATAAAGATGTATTCAATATAAAGATCTTAGGGGCAGTTTATTACTATGTCCATTTAGCCAAGTAATAGTAGTAGTTTCTCTGTTAGGGCTTGTGACCTAGCCAGCCATTAACTGTTGACTCAGTATCAGGCACAAATTATGTCTTGTAGATCAAGCCTTAAATCTAATAATAAAAAGTGGTTGGTTACTCCTAAACCCAGGCCATTATTGCACTGGTGGGTTTGTACCACCAGGCTGGGCATTCTTAAATCTTGTTGTGGTCACAGCTGGATAAGAGAGTTGATTACTTCTTTTTCTCCTAGTAGCCTACATAGCATCTTCCATATAGTGCTGTGAAAGCTGTCTAGTAGGGATGAAGCTTCCAAATTGTCACCAGCTTGATTTTCATATGTTCCACGACTCAAGTGTAGTGACCTTTCTCAGTTTTAAAGTGAAAATATATCTGGCTCATTTTGATCATCTACCATTTTCCAGCTTTATATCAGGTAACCAAAAGAATTTGTACACATAGAAGGCTTAGATCCCCTAGTAGTTAAAAATAATAATTCATCTGAAAGCTTTAGAAGTTTTCTTTAGTAGAGCCACTTCTTTAAGTAAAAGATTAACCTCAATTAAGTGTTAAAATGTTCCTAATTCTTATGATTAGGATGTAATGGAGATGACAATTTAAGGATAATCATTTCTGATATTAATGATTAAAATGACTGCATAAATGACTGCATAAAATTTCTAACACTCACTATAATAACATGCTTGAGCTGGAAAAAATATCAGGCAAGTTATTTCTTTTACTTTCACCTGTGTTTCCCAAGTTCTGTGTGTAAGGCTCTCTATATTATCTAAGTTTAATACTAAAGAAGGAATTAATATGCACACTTTAAAATGTGGATTTAGAGTCAGAGAGATTAAATAACATATCCAGAGGTATACAACTATGAAGCCACAAAAAAAAAATAAGATTTGTATCAAGGTCAAGAATCACCATCTTAACTCCCTGAACAGTTTTCCTTCTCCTCTTTTTAGTATACAGCAATACTTAAATCTTTGCCATTGTTGTGGTTTGATTGTAAAAGATTTCATGTATTTGAAAAGCTTGGTCCCAAGCCAGTACTGCTGTTTGGGAAGGTTGTTTAGCTTTCAGGAAGTGGAGGTGTGCTGTAGTAAGCAGGCTACTGAGGGATAGGCCTTGAGGCTTTATAACCTGGCTCTACTTCCTGCGGATTCGCTTGTGTCCTGAGTGCAGATACACTGTCACCAGCCAGAGGCTGGGTCTTGTCCCCAAGCCTTAACAGCCTGCATCTCTATTAGGATGGATCGTGCTTCCCTCTGGAACTGTAAGCCAAAACAGACCCTTTTCTGTGAGTTGCTTTTGTCAGGTATTCTTTGTGAGGGTATTTTTCCTCACAGGAATGAGAAAATAACTACAAAATCTGTGATGGCTTTGGTGAGATGGCTCAGCTGCTGCTTTTGCAGAGGACCTGGTTTGAATTTCCTGTGGCTTGCATCTCTGTGTAATTCCAGTTCTAGTGGATCTGATTCCCACTTCTGACCTCCAAGGCACCAGGAACCAGGCACACACATGGTGTACATACAAAGCAAGCCTGCGGTATGTGCCCCTAAATAACAATAAACAAACCAAAGCCAAAACTGAGCCCCCTAAAACTCCTAAAAATAAAAGACCCTACCTTTATATTGGTTTTCCCAGAAAAATTCACAGGAAGAATAGAAAGTGAACATCTGTGGTCTCCTTTCTCTACTTCCTTATTTTATTCCTTAATCCATGAGCACTTTGTATGCTACCAAAAAAACTGGAAACCAGCCTTGCCCTGCCCACAGTGGCCTCCAATTGCCCAAGCCAATGGAGAGGACTCATTCTTGTCTTATTATATCTCTGTTGATTGTTTCAGTCTTTGTGTTCTGTACAGAGCCATATTGGGGCAGTCATGCACTTGGTCAGAGTTTGACTTTGGTCAAGGTTAACTTCTCTCAGATAGCCAGGATCTTGCTCCACCTAGGGCCTAGTGCTTGAAGTAAAGGTTAAGTTCATTGTTCTTCTAGGTCTAGGAATTCTTGAATTAAGTAGGTGACCCACCCAGCTGCTGGAGCAGTCAAGACGAGGACCTCCAAGAGAAGCTAGACAACTTCCACCGGAACTCAGCCTGGAGTCTGGGGGGAAGAGTTTGCCCAAACTGTTAAAAGGTCTGGCGCCATTAAAGTTTCTGGCTTTGATCAGTGAATATTGTCTTAGCCATACTTCTTTTCGCCCCTCTTCCCTATTTATTCCTCAGCTTCTGTTCCAGAAACCCACTTCGTAATAGCTACAGACAGCTATAGAACCCTACAGTGTTCTGTCTCTTTTTGAGACAGCTTCTCACTCTGTGGCCTGAGCTGGTCTTGAACTTATAGTGAACCTCCTGCTTCAACTTTTCAGAGTGCTGGATTACATCCATAAACCACCATGGCCATCTTTAGTCTTCTGCAGCCTCCCCCCCCCCCCCACCGGGTCTTTCTCCTTCTCCCTAGAATTTTGCTCCTTATTTTTCATTTTGTTAAATGTCTTGCTTTCCCAGTGTTTGATCCTTAGTGCCCTAATCTCCAAACTGGTCAGAGTACCTCTGTGTGAGCGTAACAGTTTTACATGTTGAATACCATTCTTCCAGTTTCAGACTTGTCTGTCAGCCACTCCCACAGACATAACATATATCTGTCTGACAGTGTTTCTACCCTGTCCTCACTGGGTAAGCCCATGTCCGTAACTGCTTCCCTTCCTATTCTGATCACCAGACTGGTTTCTTTATTTTGTCTCCTAAGTATTTCCTCATCACATTTCTTCTCTTCCATTCTCATTATTGCTTGGGTTCTTATCCTTCCGCTCTTCTGGCATGAGCTCCTAGATTGTCTTCTACCACTGAGACTGTTTCCCTAAGATTCCTCCTCTTATACATTCAAATCAAGGTGAAATGTCTGACCACCTTCCTGCTCTGGATATTTCAAGTAAGGAGACAACATGCTGGCTCCTGCTTAGACTTCTGGTTCTAGCTCTTGGAGTGTCCTATTTGATGTTTCCCCAAATTCAATACCGACCCTATCTAAGTACTGTCCTATCCGACCCCATTTTGATACTTTGTAAGGTTTTGGCTTTGGTGCCATCTCTAGGAACCATTTGTTCTTTTTCTGAGTTAGGATCTGTCTACCTAGATCTGGCTGTCCTGGAACTTACCATGCAGACCAGCCTGGCCTTCAACTCACAGAGGTCTCTCACAGAGATCTCACAGAGACTCTGCCCCCTGAGTGCTGGGACTAAAGGTGCATGCGAGGATGCCCAGCTCTAGAACCATCTTTGCTGAGGTCACCGTTGCTTTTCTGTGTTTCCCATATATACTTACACATATTGCTTTCCTTGTTATTCTTACATTTTAATTGTGTGTTTTGGGATCTGTCTCTAAGAACAATAACACCATGGGTGGCACATTTCTTTTTCTAAATTAGGAGCAGATAAAATTGGGAATAAATAAGTGAATAAATAGATTTGGTTCAACATCATTTACCCGTTATGTAACTTTCAACTAATTAGTCAAGATATTTGGGTCTAAGTGCCCTCCTCTGCAAATGGGTTTGGCAATTATGGATTATTTTGTGATTGGGAGAATAACACAAAAGAAAACAACAGCCTTGTAAAATGCAAAACACTGCTTTGGTGGACAGGAGGCTGGCCAGTGTAGTTACACAGCAGCAGAGTGAATGAGGCTGCATTTTATTACTTCTGCTTTGTATTTTCTTCTTTCTATTCAATCTATTTCCAAAATCTATGATTGCTTATGATTAAGAACACTGCTTAATTTGGAATGTAAACAAAGAATATAGGGAAAAAAAAAGGAACACTGCTTAACATAGTCCCATATCAACTTAACCACAAACAGCAGACTGGCTCTAAAGAAACCATTTTAACATTGTGTCATGCCTCACCTTTCAGAAACAGCCTAACTGAAAATTTGGTGCAGGGGGGGGGGGAGGGAGATGCAGTTTATCTCAAAGCAGTGTTTGTAAATGTCACTCCTGGGTTACTGAATTCATCTTGTAAATAGCCCGAATACCTAGTGTGTGTGCCTAGCAGAAGCACTTGGAATCTTTTACAGCAAACACAGGGGTGCCACTGAGGATTCAGCACTGGCTCACTATAAATGTGTGACGTCAGTATCTCACAGTATCCCCTTCTGTTGGTGCCTGTATGAATTTGACTGGTCCTGTCCTACACCTAACCTTTGTAGGGGAAGTGCCACTGCAGTGTAGAGGGCCCTAGAACTTTTAGGATCTACTACCAGCCACATAAGTGAAGCTGGTATTTTTAAGAGGACAATGAGTGGGGCTGGTAAGTGGGAGAGCACTTGTGAACTTGTGACACTCTTGAGATCTCTCCTCAGCATCACATAAAATAAACACATATATACATACATACGTACATACATACATACATACAATAAAATATAAGAACAAAACCAGCAAAGACTAAGCCTATGCCTTAAGGTGTGTGCAAGGACCACTTTACAAATGAAATTTTGTGTAATTAATGTATAATTCTTTTTAGAAAAAACTATTTAGTTGTGTGTGTTTACATACACAGTTTAGCAGCAACACCATGGTGCACACTTAGAGATCAGAGTGTAACTTGCAGGAGCTGGTTTTGCCGGTTTTCTTCTTCCACTATGTGGGTCCAGGGTTTCCAGCTCCAGTCATTAGGCTCAGTAGCAAGGCCCATCTTGCCAGCCCTACTAAGTAATACTTGGTTGTTTGAAAATGGGGAACTAAACAGGTATGCCAGTTACATGGTTTAAAATTACCCTCTGTGCACACATGCAGAACTACATTTGTTTCTCTACCTTAATATGAAACAACCATCCATGAACTACTTCATCATAAAATGCTTTATAATATTATTATCTTCATATTGGTATATTTTATTCATCAAATAACAATCCAGAAAGACTCAAATAATAATGGTTCAAAGCTCAATTTCACATTAGAGTTCTAAGAGAACTTATATTCCAGTCCATAGCTGTGGTGAAAGAACAGCTGATGTCACTAGCACCGCCTTGCTTGGTGGGCAGGTAGTCTGCTAGCGCTGTTACATGTGTGTAACCACATGCTCTACCCAGGCCATGCCTCCCCGTATCCTACAAAGAGGTGAAGATGGAGGCAGGGCAGAATGGAAGAAGCAGCAAATGCCATATGCCACACAGACAAACTACATGGAAACCGTCTTTCTGCAACAGTACGCTTGGTGTGTCTGTTATGGTCTTCGGATCATAAATATCAAAGAATATTTACTGCACAAAACAAATTGTTGAGACTTCAGAGTCTGAAGGAAAGAGAGAATGGAGAACCAAAGCACTTACTTTCTGCCCCTTCTCCGGACTCGGCTGTAGGCTTCTAAACCTTCCGTGAGGGTCTTCAACTTCTCGGGCTCCACCTGAGTGAAGGCATGAAGACCAAACCACATTACCCAGACCTATAATTGTTGAGCATGCTTTTTATTCTACTTTCTTGCTGGACGGCAAGTGTGGCAATGGAGAAAGGAGTCCCCTCTCCGACCCTCCAACAAATATATTGTCCTTGCTCAATTACAAGTCGATTCTGGGACTTTATGTTGAAGTGGGAATGAAAGCTTGGCTTTGACACCATCACTGTTTTGGGAATAATGTTTTGGGAACAAATCCTGGGATTTAAATAGCTTTCATTATACACTATCATCTATCTCACAAATCCTGGCTCACTCTCTCCATGCCTTACGCTCTCAGAAACTGCATCTTCACAACTCACAGGGGAAGATAAGAGTGGTGCTCAGGGAGGCGGAGGTTTTGAAGGCTATAGGTTAGAACTGGGATCTTAACTCCTCATTTCTTAATATGAACAAAGATTTAAATATTCTTTTAAAAGTTTTAGATTTATTTTATTTTAGTGAGTGTGCCTGGGGCCTGTGGATATCAGAAGAGGGCATCAGAGTTCCTTCAACTGGAGTTACAGATGATTGTGAGCCATCATGTGGGTACTGGGAAATGAACTTGGGTCCTCAAGAAGAACAAGTGCTCTTAATGGATGAGCTAACACTCCACTCCCAGACACTTATATTTTCTACCTCATTTTCCCTGTGCAAAAGGCCAGTAATACCTATCTCACTGCTGTGTTTTGTGATCATTAGAATGAAAGGCCACATTGTAAATAGCCTAGTTAAAGGTAACTATTATGAAGAATGCATATGTTACCCAGAGGCCAAAAACCAAACCAACCAAAAACCCCAAGAAGGGTCCTTGCTATTATAAGAAGGAAGGGTCCCCAGGGACTGAACCATCAACCAAGAGGTACACATGATTCCAGCCAAAAATGTGGCAGAGGAATGCCTTTCGGGCATCAGTGGGAGGAGTGGTCCTTGGCCAGGTGAAGGTTCAATAGATGTCCCAATAAAGGGAAATGGGGGGGAGGGGAGAGTGGGTTGGGTGGAGGGGCATATACATGGAGGTGGGGGGGTGGAAGGAAGGGTTGGGGGTTTTGGGGGAGGGGGAAATTGAAAAAGGTTTTACCATTGGAAATGTAAATGAAGATTATATTCAATAAAAAAATAAAAAATAAAAAGAAGGAGGGGCTAATATTTTGTGGGCTTGTGTCTCCTCTTCTGTTCTACCCTCACTGCAAATCTGTGAAGTTGGCTTCCTTCATAGAACTTGGCTACCCAGTGGTGCTGGGTATTCACATGCATGGCAGATGTACAGAGCTTTTGCGACTTCTTCCCCCACGAAAAACAAAAAGCAAAGAGAATGTACACGCATCAAAATTCTTTGGGGACTATTTTGCTATTTTTTTTTAAATCAAGCTATCCCTTATCTGTATGCTCCTCACTACTAAGCCAATTTCATTTAAAAATTCAGAGTTCAGGAAAAGCTGCATGGATAAGAAAATAAATACTTATAAGTAAAGAAATTAGCTTTTGTCTTTAAATATTAATGACACTCATGAATGTCATTTATAAATAATTTCTCTGTGGCCTCCTCCTCAAACTAGTGCACAGTAAGAATAACAAAGCATTTTATTTTCATGTCTGAGTGAGGACACTTCCATCTGATCAGTCAAGTAACACAAAGGTATTGGCTTGTGTAGTTCTGTACACTGTCTCAAAGAAACCGAGTTTGTTAGGGATATCTGATCCAGTGTGTGCCAGAACAAAAGGCATCTTTGTTCCTGCCACATATCTTAAGGAGATGTGTCTTACTGACCAGAAAAGCACATGTGAGCTGAATGTTGCTAAAACACAGAAGGCCTCTAGTACAGTTTCACATTTCATGGTAAAGTTCTATTTTATGCTCACATACATGAAAGGAACATACAAAATACTGTATGTATTATTTATGAAACCATAATACAGTTACACCTTCCTCATTTTTTGAGACCAGGGCTCATTATACAGTTGTCTCCCAGTATAGCTCATGCCTAATCCCACATTTTTAAATGAACTTCCTACCAGTAGGAGGGAAACTTGCTGCACAGAAAGATCTATCCAACCTCGCAGTAGACAGAGACCTCAGAAGTGTGATAAGGCACAGAATTCAGGTTCATTTTGAAACAAAAGATGCAAAGATTAGTCTGTTGGCCTTAATTCTAAAAACTGGTTAGGCCAAAATAGTTTTTAAGTTCTCAATTTATAATTTTAATTGAATAAGAAATAAGGGACAGTAAAAACATCTAGTATATTTTATGTAGAGGGAATTATTTTATCATTTACTCTGATAATCTTACAAATTGATTTTATTTTGCATATGAGAGTAATGAATTTAAACAATATCACCAGAATTGAATAGTTCTGAATACAGAATAATCAACCTCTATCTACCCTGTTTAGGATTAATTAAAATTAATTTTGCAGCTAAGAAAGCTACATTAAAAAGTACACATATATATATACATATACATGAATGTATATGTATATATACATATATATATATCACAGAAAGCTAAATTATTCAAAAAAAATTGTTTACTGATATTTATTAACATACAAATTTATTTTCAGTTGAATTTTTGCTTTATTTATGTTTATCCATGTGCATGCATTTGCTGTTTTATTTATCCTTACGTGTGTGCTAATGACCAGTCCACAGAAGTCAGAGGATGACTTGCAGCAGCCCTCATCTTTCACCATGTGGATCCCAGGGACTGAATTCATTCCTTGGGCTTGAGAGTAAGCACCTTTATCCACTGTGCTTTATTCGGTTTTTTAAGTGCCTGATGATTTTCCAATGGCTTTTAATTGTTTTGAAGTTATTTACCTACCATAGTTTCTTGATTTAAATCTGCTTCTGAGGCTCTAAGATACAGTCACACTGAGCTACGTTATTCATAGATGGTTCAGTGGCCGTGAGAGAGGAGTAATGGTAGTGGTTTCTGAAACTAAACAAAAGGAAGGTACACACCGCTGTGCATTTCTGTGATAAAACCATATACATCTCCAGGAAAATGTTTACTTACTGTGTACACACCACACACACACACACACACACACACACACACACACACACACACACACACACACAAACACTGTATATTGTTTCTGGGAAAATACTGGAATATTTGAAAAATTTTAAGAAACTCTTTAAAAGTACTCCTAAAAATGGCATCAGAGAGGAATAAAATATATTCAAATTCTAATCAAATGAAAATCATACTTAATGATTTAATAAGATTCCTTTATAAATTAGTTATCATGTAAATAAAAACAAGGGAAATCAAGCATTATAAATATAACATTAAAATATTAAACACACAGATATCTTTTATAAAACTTATACTGAAGGAGTAAGTTATTTGAAGATACTTAATGGTTTATGTATAATTATTTTAGATTTTTGTATACTTACAAGCTAGGTCTTCCATTTAATTTCTAGATTACTGAAAAACTGATAGACAACCTTATCATTTTATCCTTGGTCATAATCTCAGTCTCACTCTAATAAATGTGGCACTAGCGATGGCCATCATTACTCTTCATCCACATTAAACAAGTAAAAGAAGCAATTCCCATCAAATATCCAATGAAAGTTTTTACAGAAATTGAAAAAATAATCTACAAGTTTGCATGGAAGAACAAAGAATCCTGGATAGCCCAAACACTCTTAAACAAAACAAAACAAAACTCTGCTGGAGATATTCCCATTTCTGAGAACCACAGTAACAAACACAGCATGATACTGGTGTAAAACCAGACATACTAATCAATGCACTCAGCTGGGGGACCCTGAGTCAATTCCAAGCACCTATAACCATCTGACATTTGACAAAATGACAAAAAAAAAAAAATACACGGGAGGAAAGATAGCATCTTTAATGAATGGCTTTGGGGAAATGGGATACCTACATGTAGAAGAATGACTCTCATCCTCCACACAAATCATCTACAATGCATAAAAAAATTTAGTGTCGGAACTAAAACTCTCAAGCTTCTACAAGCGAGAGTAGGGGCTAGAGTTCAGGTGGGACACTCTGAATAGGACTTTGGTCGCCAAGGAATAGGACCACAGTGGTTTGAATGAGTTTGGCTCTTTTATGTGAATGCTTGATCCCTGGTTGGTTGGAATGTTTGGGAAGGATTAGGAGGTGTGGCCTTGTTGGAGGTGTGTCATTGTAGGTTGGATTTGAGGTCTCAAAAGACTCCTTCAACTCCAAGTGTTCTCTCTGCCTTGTGGGGATGTGGATCAAAATGTGAACTGTAAGCTGTTCTTTTGCCCCACGGTCAAAGAACCTAGCCCCATGAAACTGTGAGCCAAATTAAATGCTTGCTTTTTTATAAGTTACCCTTATCATGATATTTTTATCTCACAGTAATGGTAATAGTAATGGTAATGGTAATGGTAATGGTAGCTAAGGCAAGGACCAAGAACAAATAACACTTCATGAAATACAAAAGAAACTGATAATAGAATGAAGAAGCATCCTATAAAATGGGAAAAAATTATTTACCAGATATATATCTGACAGAAGATTAGTGTTTAGAATCTAGCAAAGAATTAAAAAACTAAATACCAGAAAAACTAAATACCAGAAAAACAAGTAACTCAGTTATTGTGGGCTATGGAACTGAACAGAGGATTAGAACAGAGTATTTCTTAGAAGTTGAAATATAAACGATTAGAGAAAAAATTGTAATTATTTATGATCCTTAACTATCTTGTGGAAATGCAAATTAAAACTATTTTGAGATTTCATCTTACCCTAGTCAGAATGGCTAATATTAAAAAAATAAAAGACAACAAATGGATGTAAAGATTTGGGGAATCAGAAACTTTCATTTATTTCTGTTGGGAGTAGAAGCTGGTATAGCCACGATTGAAATAGTGTGGCAGTTCTGCAGAAAACTAGAATCAGGTTTACTCTATGTTTCCGCTATACCATCATGGTCCAACAATGGAGTTGTGTAAGGAGAATTCTGAGTACCTGTGAGGCAACTCCAACTTCAACTGCTGTTATTCATGTTCCTCTAAGAAAAAACACAGTTTTGTCCCATGTGGCTTACCCCATCCCATGTGACTTGCCCACTGTGTGTGGCCTGTATTCGTGATTGTACAATTTATTCATGTGACTCCTCTTAATCCTCAGAGTACAAATTGTCTGATGCTCTGAATAAAGTTGGATAATGCATGAGACTTGAGTCTGCCTCATTTATCAGCTCCATCTTCCTAGGCCCCACCACCTCTAGAGTGATAAACATACCATAACTTGGCATACACTCAAAGAAATGTGTAACTACAGACTCATGTTCCTCCATGTTCATAACTGCTCTGTTCACAATAGTTGGGAAATGGAAGCAGCGTGGATGACTACCACTCAATGCACAGACAAAAAAATGTGGTACCTGCACACAATGAAATTTTATTCAGTTGTAAAGAGAAAAGAAATTATGGGATCTGCAGATAAATGGAAGGAACCAGAAAACATTATATCGAGGTAACCCAGACCCAGGAATGTTGCATGTTTTCATTCATGTGTGGACCTTAACATTGAATCTTTTGATTTGTGTTTAAGTTGGAGCATAATCTAGAATACTAGAAAAGGACAATTAATGGGAAGGTGAAAAAAAGACTTTAAGAATAATGGGTAGAAGAACATAGGTTACATGAAGAATTAAAGGGGGAGATTAGACGGGAGGTTTAAATAGAGAGAGGAACAGGAGTATAAAACAAAGTAGGGTATTGGAGATAGATAAATAACACTAAGGTGTAGGGGAATTTCCCCCAGTTATTTGATTGGTTGGTAAGGATGACAGGAAGCCAATCACTGGGTGTAGATATGAAGGCAGGATCTTTCAGGCAGAACAGGAAGAGAAGGGGAGAAGAGAAGGATCAGACAAAATGGAGGATGGAGAGAGACAATATGGAGGGAGAAGGAAATGAAGATGGAGCTGATCCAATGCCCTGGAAGAGAGGTAAGTAGCTAGGGATTTCATGGCTGGGTAATATAGTAGTGTAGGGTTCATTGTCCAATCTAGGGGTGTAGCTTGTGTTTATATCAATTTAGTTTTGTGTTCTTTGCATGGGCATTTTGAGGTTGGAGATTTACCGTTAATAAATCTGGCTGGTATATTACAAGTCTCTAGTGTTTTCATTTCATGGGGCTAAGGGGAGCTGAATGACAGCTCCAGGCATTTCATGAAAACTGGCTTGGCCAGCTTAGCAAGCAGAGAGAGCTAGCTTGGGAGCGGGTTTTTGACTGGAACAGCTTGGCAGAAGGCTGGCGGTAGGAACCAGGGCAAGATGGTTGCTTGGGGCTGGTCATGGGGGTGGGAGAGACTGCCAATGCTGGTACATAACCAGAATTAGCGTGGATCATTTTTTAAAAACTCCACACTACACTAAGGTTGTAAAAACATTGAAAACCTACTATTTTATAAGCTTTGTGTATACATATGTTCATAGAAAAGCATCTAATTGGTATTACTCTACTAATGGGAAAATGCTCCTCCCAGAAGTAATAGATTGCCAAACAAAAAGCCTTTGCCAAGTATTGGATACCTTTTTTTCCAGTTGTTGGTCAGGGGTGCCCTGGAGATCCCCGAAACAGTATAGAATATTGCATAGTTCTTGGCTGCCCACCAAGAAGTCAATGGTTGCTGAAGATGATACACATTTTGGTCACAGGACATGGAGAAATCAAGTTGTTACTAAACAGGAAGCTTCCTTCCTTGACTAATTTTTGCAGTACCAGAAGGTGCTGTATAGGTTCTGAGTGAGAGAGTCATCAACAGTCTTACCTAGCTGTGAATCCTATGTGATAACTATGAGAGTCAAAAATGTCCTTGACAACAGTGGCATGACTGCTATGGGGGCAACCAAGCACTTTCTAATAGGATGTAAGGATTGTTCCAAAGAAGGGAACACATGCCTTATTCTGGTCAAGAGTCCAGGTCTCAGGGTGAATTTACAGCTATTATTTTGCTAAACTGACATAATTATCAAACTCTCCTCTAAATTTTTATGTCTCTCTCCATTAGTCTATGGACAATGATGGAGTACCATCTATATCACAGGTTTCATAATTGAGATGAGACATCTGTCTTCAAGCTTCACATTTATTTCTGGGATGTCTTGGGGTTCTGGGCTAATGAACAATACTATGTGTAGAGTTAGAAGGCCAAGGTTCGAATTTGCCTGAACAGCCTGTGACTTGTATCTTTACCAATGCCTCCTCTCTGAGCTTCAGTTCTCTCCTCTGTAAACTGGGGATAAAGATATAGATCCTGATCAGTTACTGAGCTCTACAATGAACATTAATATAAAGCTGCTTTACAAACACCAAAGTATTCTTTCCCAAAATGTTACTCATATATGTGGTGCTATTTTTAGTAGAACATTATAAAAACCTTTCAACATTTTAATCATTATATATTTAAATCAATTCATATTTAATAATACTCACACAGTATATCTGGGGAATGAAGGAGTTATTTAAACTTTTAAGGTGGCCTGAAGTTTAGTATATGAATGCACAACTAGTATTTGTTGACAAAATAAACTAATACATGAAAAAGAAAAATATTAAATAAGTAACAGTACAGGCAATATGCAGTGCTAGTTACAGTCTGGGAAACACAGATCTGAAGTAATATACAAAAACAAATCATCCATTAGCTACTATAAAGTTATTAAATAGAAACAGTGAAGTTACCAGTAAATACCTAAAAATAATAACACCTTTAAACTGAAAAATGCCACTAACTTAAGAGTAATACTATTTCAGTACTTTTGAGACAACTGAAATTAGTAGTAAATAATAACTGTTTGGTATTAAAAGTTGATTTATTTATGATTGGAAAGATAAAAATAATTCCCCAGCGCAGAGCAGATGTGAAACTTCTTCATAAACCCTGGCATTTTCAGTGTGCCAACCAGCCCATCACCACCATCCTATCCAGTGACACTCTCAACAGCGCTTTGGCAGCCACTTCCATTTTACTGGGATTTAAGTGTTTTTAAGTGTTACAGAATTACTAAGAAAAAGTAATACCTCCAATGTGATATCAAGTACTTTATCATGCCACCATACATGAACAGAATAAAAGTTTGTGGAAAACGCGAGTTTCTAGAAGACAGTGTCCCAGATGCCTGGGTTAGAGTCGCCTGAGAATTTAGATTCCATTTGCTGCTGACTAGATGGAAGCTGCTCTAAAGCTTGGGAACTGCCATCTACATTAATCTCAGTTATCAGTCTGTGGAGGAACAAACCTCTGATTCTAGTTTAATCTTGCTTAAGGGGACGAAAGGTCACCACAGTTAAAGTTTATAGTCTTACCTAGCTTTTCGGTCAGTTTAATATTTTTCTTGATATTCACATCTTTGGACTGGTCTAGTTCTTGATTCTTGTTATCTTTCAAATTTGGATTAGGGACTGACTTTGTTGGTCCGGATTTCATCTTTCTTATTACTTCCAATATGATTCTGCTTCATTTCTAAGAAGATTCTGGGAGTAGCAGAACATTGGTTACCTTTACCATAACACTAGTCAAAACACAACCCAAAGACTGTGGCTATGTAGAAAAAGATTCATTTCCAACAGTGGTTAGGAAAAATAGAGAAGGAAAAGTGAATGCATGAGGAACATGTTGGACACAGGATCACAGTACTACAGACTACAGATTAGCTGCCATGTGTAATCAAGTACACAAAGAACATTCCTTAAATAAAGTGCTAAGAGATTATATCCCTGGAACATAGAGACAGCCATCTTTTGGCTATTTATGGCACTCTCAAAAATCTGTGTACCCAGTCAGAATGGCTAAGAGCAAAAACTCAGGAGACAGCAGGTGGTGGTGAGGATGTGGAGAAAGAGGAACATTCCTCCACTGCTGGTGGGGTTGCAAATTGGTACAACCACTCTGGAAATCAGTCTGGCAGTTCCTCAGAAAACTGGGAATGATACTACCAGAGGACCCATTATACCACACCTCGGCATATATACCCAGAGGATTCCCCAGCATGTAATAAGGACACATGATTCACTATGTTCATAGCAGCCCTATTTATAATAGCCAGAAGCTGGAAAGAACCCAGATGTCCCTCAATGGAGGAATAGATACAGAAAATATGGTATATTTACGCTATGGAATATTACTTAGCTAGTAAAAACAATGAATTTATGAAATTCTTAGGCAAGTGGGTGGAACTAGAGAATGTCATCCTGAGTGAGGTGACCCAATCACAAAAGAACATACATGGTATGCCTTCACTGATAAGTGCATATTAGCCCAGAAGCTCGGAATACCCAAGAAATAACTTACATATCAAATGATGCCCAAGAAGAAGGAAGAAAAGGCCCCTGGAGAGAGCATATACTAGCAGCTTAATGGCACACCTGAAAGCCCTGGAACAAAAAGAAGTTCATTCACCCAAGAGGAGTAGAAGGCAGGAAATCATCAAACTCAGGGCTGAAATCAATCAAGTAGAAACTAAGAGAACCATACAAAGAATCAAGAAAACCAGGAGCTGGTTCTTTGAGAAAATCAACAAGATAGATAAACCCTTAGCCAGACTAACCAAAGGGCACAGAGATAGTATCCAGATTAACAAAATTAGAAATGAAAGGGAGATATAACAACAGAAACTGAGGAAACTCAAAAAATCATTAGATCTTACTACCAAAGCCTATACTCAACACAACTGGAGGAATGGACAATTTCCTAGACAAATACCAAACACCAAAATTAAATCAGGATCAAATAGATCATCTAAACAGGCCCATAACCCCTAAAGAAATAAAAGGGGTCATAGTCTCCCAACCAAAAAAAGCATGGGACCAGATGGCTTCAGTGCAGAATTCTATCAGACCTTCAAAGAAGACCTAACACCAACACTTTTCAAACTGTTCCACAAAATAGAAACAGAAGGAACACTACTCAACTTGTTCTACGAAGCCACAATTACACTGATACCAAAACCACACAAAGATCCAACAAAGAAAGAGAAATTCAGGTCAATTTCCCTTATGAATATCGATGCAAAAATACTCAATAAAATTTTTGCCAACCAAATCTAAGAACACATCAAAACGATCATCCACCACGATCAAGTGGGCTTCATCCCATGGATGCAGGGATGGTTCAATATAAGGAAATCCATCAATGCAATCCACTACATAAACAAACTCAAAGAAAAAAAACATATGATCATTTCATCAGATGTTGAAAAAGCATTTGACAAAATTCAGCATTCTTTCATGCTAAAAGTCTTGGAAAGAACAGGAATTCAAGGCCCATACCTAAACATAGTTAAAGCAATATACAGCAAATGGGTAGCCAATATCAAACTAAATGGAGAGAAACTTGAAGCAATCCCACTTAAATCAGGGACTAGACAAGGCTGCTCTCTCTCTCCATATCTTTTCAATATAGTACTTGAATTTCTAGCTAGAGCAATTAGACAACATAAGGAGGTCAAAGGGATACAAATTGGAAAGGAAGAAGTAAAATTATCACTATTTGCAGATGACATGATAGTATACTTAAGTGACCCAAAAAACTCCACCAGAGAACTCCTACAGCTGATAAACAACTTCAGCAAAGTAGCAGGTTATAAAATCAACTCAAGCAAATCAGTTGCCTTACTATATCCAAAGGATAAGCAGGCTGAGAAAGAAGTTAGGGAAATGACACCCTTCCCAATAGCCATAAACAATATGAAATATCTTGGTGTGACTCTAATCAAACAAGAGAAAGATCTATACGACAAGAACTTCAGGTCTCTGAATAAGGAAATCAAAGAAAACCTCAGAAAATGGAAAAATCTTCCATGCTCATGGATTAGCAGGATTAATATAGTTAAAATGGCCATCTTGCCAAAAGCAATATACAGATTCAATGCTATCCCCATCAAAATCCCAACTCAGTTCTTCACAGAGTTAGAAAAAGCAATTCTCAAATTTATCTGGAATAACAAAAAACCCAGTATAGCTAAAACTATTCTCAACAGTAAAAGAACTTCTGGGGGAATCAGTATCCCAGACCTCAAGCAATACTACAGAACAATAGTGTTAAACACTGCATGGTATTGGCACAGGGACAGGCAAGTGGACCAAATGGAATAGAATTGAAGACCCAGAAATGAATCCATACACCTATGGTCACTTGATCTTTGACAAAGGAGCGGAAAACATCCAGTGGAAAAAAGATAGCCTTTTCAACAAATGGTGCTGGTTCAACTGGAGGTCAGCATGCAGGAGAATTTGATTTGATCCATTCTTATCTCCTTGTACTAAGCTCAACTCCAAGTGGATCAAGGACCTCCACATAAAACCAGACACACTGAAACTAATAGAAAAGAAACTTGGGAAAACCCTTGAGGACATGGGCACAGGGGAAAAGTTCCTGAACAGAACACCAATAGCTTATGCTCTAAGATCAAGAATTGACAAATGGGATCTCATAAAATTACAAAGTTTCTGTAAGGCAAAGGACACTGTCAAAAGGACAAAACAGCAACCAACAAATTGGGAAAAGATCTTCACCAACCCTACATCAGATAGAGGGCTTATATCCAATATATACAAAGAACTCAAGAAGTTAGACCCCAGGGAACCAAATAACCCTATTAAAAATGGGGTACAGATCTAAACAAAGAATTTTCACCTGAAGAAATTCAGATGGCCAAGAAGCACCTTAAGAAATGCTCAACATCATTAGTTATTAGGGAAATGCAAATCAAAACAACCCTGAGATTTCACCTCACACCAGTCAGAATGGCTAAAGTTAAAAACTGAGGAGACAGCAGTTGTTGGCGAGGATGTGGAGAAAGAGGAACACTCCTCCACTGCTGGTGGGATTGTAAAATGGTACAACCACTATGGAAATCAGTCTGGCGGTTCCTAAGAAAACTGGATATGACACTTCAGGAGGACCCCGCTATACCTCTCCTGGGCATGTACCCAGAGGATTCCCCAGCATGCAATAAGGACACATGCTCCACTATGTTCGTAGCAGCCTTATTTATAATAGCCAGAAGCTGGAAAGAACCCAGACATCCCTCAATGGAGGAATGGATACAGAAAATGTGGTATATATACACAACTATTCAGCAATTAAAAACAATGAATTCATGAATTTTTTTAGGCAAATGGTTGGAACTGGAAAATATCATCCTAAGTGAGGTAACGCAATCAGAAAAGAATACACATAGGATGCAATCATTGATAAGTGGATATTAATTAGCCCTGAAGCTCTGAATACCGAAGATACAATTAGCATATCAAATGATTCCCATGAAGAAGGAAGAAGAGAACCCTAATCCTGGAAAGGCTTGATCCAGCATTGTAGGGGAGTACCAGGACAGAGAAAAGGGAGGGGGGAAAGATAGGAGAATGGATGGAGAGAAGAGGACTTATGGGACATATGGGGAGGAGGCAACTGGGAAAGGGGAAAGCTTTTGGATTGTAAACAAAGAATATAGAATATATATATATATAAAAGAAAGAAATCCACCTGCCTCTGCCTCCCAGAGTGCTGGGATTACAGGCGTGCGCCACCACCACCCGGCCTACATTTTTTTTTTAAAGCAGCTCAACATCACACCTGAAAGAATAAAAAGAAGAAATCACACCCAAAAAGAGTAGGTGACAAGAAATAATCAAACTTAGAGCTGAAATCAATAAAACAGAAATAACAAGAGCAATTCAAAGAGACAATAAAACAAAAAGTTGATGTTTTGAGAAAATCAATAAGATCAGAAAACTCTTATTCAAACTAAGAGACACAGAGAGAATATCCAAATTAATAAAATCAGAAATGAAAAGGGAAATGTAACAACAGACACCAAGGAAATTCAAAGAATCATTAGGACACACTTTAAAAATCTGCACGCCACAAAACTGGAAAGTCTAAAAGAAAAGTATAATTTCTTGATAGGTATTTCTTATCAAAGTTAAATCAAGATCAAATAAATAACTTAAACAGACCTATATGCCCTAGTAAAATAAAAGCAGTCATCAAAAGTCTCTGAACTAAGAGAAAGCTCAGGGCCAGATGGTTTTAGCACAGAATTCTACAAGACTTTCAAATTATTCTCCTCAAATTAGTCCATAAAATAGAAACAGAAGGAACATTAACCAATTCATTTTATGAGGCCACAGTTACCCTGATACTCAAAGACAAAAAAGAAAGAAAATTACAGATCAATTTCCCTTATGAACATATATGCAATAAAATACTAACAAACCAAATTCAACAACATATCCAAAAGGTCATTTACCATGATCAAGTGGGCTTCATCCCAGAGATGCAGGGATATATGAAAATCAGTACATATAATTGATTATGTAAACAAATTGCAAGAAAAAAGCCACATAATCATCTCATTAGAGGATATCATTAAATTAACTCACAAAATCAGTAGCTTTCCAAAATACAAATGACAAATGGACTGAGAAAGAAATCAGAGAAATGACACCATTCACAACAGTCCCAGACAATATGAAATACGTTGGTGTAACTCTAACCAAGAAAGTGAAAGACCTGTATGAAAGAAACTTCAAGTCTTTGACGAAAGAAATGAAAAGATGGAAAGATCTCCCTCTCTGTGCTCATGGACTGGCAGGATTAATAAAGTAAAGATGGCCATCTTACAAAAAGCAATATACAGATTCAAGGCAGTTCTCATCAAATCTCCAACACAATTCTGCACAGACAACTCTCAGTTTCATATGGAAATAGAGAAACACACGATTGCTAAAACAATCCTGAACATGAAAGAACTGCGGAAGGTCTCACCGTTCCTGATTGAAGTTATACTGTAAAGCTATAATGATAAAAACAGAAGATAAAGTAGGGAAGAGTCTTGTGCACATTGGCACAGAAAAAGACTTTCTGAACAGAACACTGTTAATGCAGGCTCTCAGATCAACAGTTAATAAATGTGACCTCATGAAGCATAAAGCTCTGCAGGAAAAAGACACCTCCATCATTCAGACAAGGCGGCAGCCCACAGAATGGGAAGAGACTTTTTTTTTTCTTTTTTAACCAACTCCTTTATATGATAAAGGGCTAATACCCAGAAAATTTAAAGAATTCAAGAAACTTGGTATAAAATATCAACTAACCCAATTTAAAAATGGGATACAGATCTAAACAGAGAATTCTCTAGGAGAGCAAACTTGAATGGTTATGACACACTCACAGAAAGATTCAACATCCTTAGTCATCAGGGAAATGCAAATGAAAACTATTTTGAAATTCTTCCTTACACTTGTCATAAAGGCTAAGATCAACAATACAAGTGACAGCTTGTGCTCGCAAGGAAACTGGTATGGCCACTAAGGAAACTAGTGTCGTTTCCAGTCAGGAAGATGGGAATAAATCTGCCTCATGACCCAACCATGCCCCTCACACCCACCTGTGAACCTCCCAGATGTGACTACTCACTTTTGAAACAGTAGCACCACAGTTATAGGGGTAATCAACCACCGCTCCCTAATTGGACTTGAGGTCACTCACTCCACAGGAGGGAACTTGTTCCAGGTACAGTAAATTTGGCCAAACCCAAACCCAAAAGCAAACCAAATTAAAAAAAAAAAACGTGGGGGTGGGGTGAAGCATGAGTCAAAGGTCCCAGCTAAACTGCTGTTTAGTTAAATTGACCTAGTGTTAAACTGCCTTTTAAATATTTATGTTTATGCTCCTAGACAAATGTTACTTGCAGCCTTCATCAGAGAATCATCTTGCTTTAAGGCAGACAGTCATGAGTATATAAGGTGTTGAGAATACAGGATAGCTTGTGTGCTCAGTTGTAAATATAATATCATCTGGGCAAGATAAAAAAATTCCAGAGTGCTAATGAACTCACAATCACTGTGAATGTCTGTACTGGTATGTACAGGAGGCCTATCAAGAGTGGGTTGGAAGAGGAGCTGGGGGGTAGGAGGGTGGGCACCTGGGTGCCCAATCTATCTCTGCTGAACTATTTGCTACTGATAGATTTGGAAAGAGGGGGAGTCTTTGCTTTTGGTATTGAACCCACAGAGGACCCAATAGGCTTCAGTGGATAATCTCAGTATAATGGTTGATGCTCCTGGTTAAATTAAATGGATATCAAAGCAAACTCAAAAGTCATGGATCTAGGAAAGATGGGGAGGGAGGAACAAGGGAGGTAAGAGGGAATGGGGAGTAAGAATAATTAAAATGCATTGTTTACATATGAACTTGTCAAATTAGTATTTGTGCTTTTTAAAAGTGGAAGCAAAATTATTAAAATGTGAACTTTATTTAAAAGTTATTGAAATAATAATACCCAAAGAAAACCACATTCCCTCAGAATCTTAGCACAATAGATTAGTGGTGGATGATACCTGCAATAACTGGATTAGCCATTTATTATGCCAAGATTCAAGGTGCATCTGTATATGGCCATGGGTGTATGTGTGTGTAAGTGTGTGTGTGTGTGAGTGTGTGTGTGTGTGTAATTCTGTCTCTCAGAACATACTGTTCATTACAAATGAATAAAAGAAAAAGAAATTAGAGCTTTCTGAGTAGTGTTACTACAAGGTACACACACCTTCCTGTGTTGCCTCACACAGCAGAGACCAACTTGGCTTCCTTCACATACTATTTAAAACCTCTCCTGGGGGGGGTGGGGCTGGAGAGATGGCTGAGCAGTTAAGAGCACTGACTTCTCTTCCAGAGGTCCTGAGTTCAGTTCCCAGCAACCACATGGTGGCACACAACAATCGGTAATGGGATCTGATATCTTCTTCTGGGGTGTCTGCAGCTACAGTGTAGTCATATACATTAAAAAAAATCTTTAAAATAACCTCTACTATAGTCAGGGGCAGGGGGGCTGGGAGATAGAGGAAGGAAGTCTGAATTGGTAAGTTTTCAAAATAATTGAGAAACTAGAGACTGTCAATTTTACTAAACAAAGTATTCTAAAAGGTTGTTAGGCAGAACTCCTTGAAATTAACAGCTAACACTAATTAACATTGAGAAATGCAACTTGTATGCTATGTGATAACATTCATAAAACCATCACAAACTATTTTACTTGCTTAGTATATATCCTGTGATTCTTTTTACTCTCACCCTGGTGAGTAAATCTCTACATACAGATAATAATCCAACAACAACTAAGATCTACTGCCTCAATTCAACGATTGTGGAGTTCAAGTTAATATAATTGTCTTAAGTAGGGGAAACAGGCTAATCTTTATTGGGGATTCTTCTGTTTTGAGAACATACAGAAGTCTCATTCAACTCTTGAAATACTAGTAACTACTGTTTCCACTAGAGGAGACCAAGGCCTTAGGGAGTAATATACACATGCAGGTCCATTTAATTGTCTGGTAGTAAGTACTATGGTAAACTCCTATCAGAATGTCCAAAGCGGGCTGCTCTTTCTGCAATGCTTAACTGTCTCTCATGTTCTCTATAGGATGCAGCAACATTGTATTTTGACAAACTGTCTCAGAAACTAGGCCTATCTTCTGCTACCTACTACACAGTAGGAAATATTAAAATGCCTTTCCAATAGAATAAACCAGGCACATTTATTCTAGAATGTTGCACTCTACTAAAGTCAGCCATTGACAAATACCAATGCTCTCCTCTGTATACTGAAGATTGCTCTGTATAATTGGGAGACAAAACAGGTAAACAGTTTGGTTTTAAAGAGTAGTCTGTGGTCCTGCTATTATTTAGTTTCCTAACTTACATTTGTCAAGAAAGAATTGTGAGTGGCTGCTAAGAACAAAGATTGTAAAATGTAAAAAAAAAATTGTGGCATGCAGTTGGGGGAATAACAAATCTATTCTACAAATGAGTTAACAGAGGTTTTATCTGGTAGCATCTGGCAGGATCTTGGATTAATTTACTTTGTTGTACATACAAACAGCAAAAGAAGGTTGGTTTAACATGACAACATGTAAGGCAGCTGTTTGGTTTACCATCGAGGTAAACACCAGGAGAAATGGCCTCGCAGTCCACAGTGGCCCAGTGGAACTAATAAGGTTTTACTGTACTAAATCTAGGCTTATATAAAGTGCTTAACACCTATAAGTACACAGAAGGAAACCCACAGTTCTTTTTAAAAACAGAAGGCTGTTTCTTAACATTCATGACTTTATTTATCCAACATTGCTGAGAGGGCCTATGTAAATAAAACTCATTATCATAATTAGTTCACTTCGATCAAAGGACACTTCGATTAAAAACTATCCTATTAGATATCTTTCTTGAGTAACAGATCATACTTTGCTGTACTCAGGTACTGAATATGTTTTAATCTTACCACGATGCTAGGGGTCATTAATACACCACACAAAGTCTACCTGGCTTGAATTCTGACGGTGTCATTTGAGTCTTTTGGGGTATCATGAAAATGATAAAAGTGTGCACCATTAATAATAAGACGAGGAAGGCTTTTCTCTGTTTTGTGAAATACACATAAAAATAAGTGCAGCAAAATAAGGTCTTTGTTTTCTTACGTATAAAAGCGATATGGGTCTTGAAAAGACTAGATGTTTAAAAAAAATGCTGCGGTGCCTAGAGCTTTCACTGCTATTGTATCTTGCTTTAAAAGTTTATTATGATGTCTCTCTCTCTCTCTCTCTCTCTCTCTCTCTCTCTCTCTCTCTCTCTCTCTCTGTGTGTGTGTGTGTGTGTGTGTGTGTGTGCATGTGTGTATAAAGGTCAGCAAACAATGTAGAGGTCAGTTCTCTTCTCTTGTCATGTGAAGTGACTCCTGGGGATCTAATTCAGGTGGTCAGGCTTGGCAGCAAATAACCTTTCCCTGCTAAGCCATTTTGTTAGCCCTGTAACTTGCTTTTGAGTGATAGGCAAATATTCTATGAATTATCATGAATATTTCATGTGATATTTTGGTTTTCACATCATAACGTATGCTTTAATTCATATATTTTGAATTACTAAAAAATACTTTTCATGTGTCTTGATAGCAAAGTTTTAACTTGAGAAATCAATATTCTAATGTCAATGAAGGGAGAAAATAATTTTCCCAAAATAATTTCATGTTCTATGCAGGAAGAATCTGGTTTTTAAAAGCACTCTTACTTTATAGTCAGTAGAAATGTAAATAAATTGCTGTTTTAGATGTAGCAACAAAATGATTTTTAAAGTCATCTAAAGATCAGGAGGGCATGAGGTGATTTAGCAGGTGGAATGCTTGAGTTTACATCTCCATATAAAAGCCAGGCAGGTGTGGTGGCCCACAGGGACAAAGGGCTGTGCCAGACTAGATGAAACAAAGAAGCCAGGGGCAGTGAAGGAACCAGAAACTGAGGAAGACACTTGCCATCCACCAGGGACCTCCAGGACCTCCACAGTCACACAGTCCATGTATATATGCACCCATCCATACATATGTGCCTACATACATGCAAACACATGCCATACATACTTATACAAACAGTACATGCTTTTATCATGTGAGGGTACACCATGGCATCTAGGAGCAGACTTACGCAAGAACAATGTTTGGAGGAGGGTCATAATTTTTCTGCAGTTGTCTATTTTTATAAAATGGCACCTGAACAGCCTTGGTTCATTTGCACAGAAGTTGTAAAGCAGTTTAGTGAGTCTCTCTTGGATTTGTAGCAGTTCCATTTACAAGCAGCCCAACTTTGCTGTTTCTAATTATCTTTTGAATAAACTGTCAAAAATATTTAGGTTTATCAACTTAACAGATGCTTGGCTGGCCTCAGAGAGCATTAAGAATAAAACGCTTTGTGAACTGCAATATGGAATTCATTTTCTTATCAAAAGTAGAAACACCGGGCTCAAAGTGTATCATGACAAGTATATACTAGGCATATAAGCAAGGGTTTGAGGACCTCCTGGCCCCATGACGAGAGACAGTCCTTTTATTGTGCTGGCAAAAACGCTCTTGGTTTCCTGCCATTAAATCTAAGTGCCAGCTTAAGTCTGAGCAGAGCTGAATTGCTTTGCACAACACCCTCTTTATGAGAACAGTGTATACCTGTAAGAGAGATTCTTATTAGCTAAGAAGATGAGAAAGTCTGTTTCTTCATATGAGGGAATTGGGCATGATTTTCTCCTTTTAAACATTCTGCATGTTTCTTACAGCCAATTTTACCAACTGCAAGAAAGGTCAGAAATTCCTATTTATTTCTTCTATCTCAGACGGTAGTTCATGGAGACATTTTCATTTAACTTATATGGTCAGATTGTGTTAAGTAGACACAGACTACTCATATAAACATTCCCACATGTTATAAAGGCCCAGAACTTCCTCTGAAAAGAATTTATGTGTTACTGGCTGCTTTCTGTAATGGTTGTAGCTTCACCCAGACTTTTACCAATGCCCTACCTCTGGATGTCACATGTAAACCTGTGGAGGAGAGCTGTCTGTTGGCACACCTTGCTACCTGGGAGCGACCCTTCCTCTGCCATATTTCTCCCAGTCATTGACACTTGTCTTCCTCTATTTATGGAGTAAAGGGCTACATAAATACAGAGAAGGAAGGCAGAGTTGACAGAATTCCAGAAGTCTGCTTTAGGAATAGAGGCAACCTGAGCCTAGTGGGTCTGTAAGTTTTTCATAACTCACCCCTTGGCAATATGATACTTGGATGACTATAACCATCCCCTCTTCATTTTATGTTCCAGAAGCTTGTGAGACCTCAATGAGTCATGAAGAATCTTAAAATCAAATCCAAAGAATCCAAAGTGATGATAACAAAAAAAAAAAAAAAAGAATAATTGATACTTGAACAGAGGTTAGTATTTGACAATGGATAAAGATTGGTATACCTTCCCTTCCTCGGGGCTCTGTTGGCATGAATTGTGAACGTCGTCTTCTCTTATGAATTTTCCAGGCCAGGAAGTCAGTCCTTTGATTTGGCCCCAGACCAAGTCGCCAACGTTGAACGTCCTTGGTCTATAGTGTATCAACTCTTGTGAAGAGGGGGAGTCTGGATTCCTTAGGTCGTCTTCACTACTAATGCTTTTAGCATCGGAGGGACTAGGCACACACCCATTAATGCTTTTGGCATTAAAGTCTCCATTGTAATGAATGTAGTCTTTGACCAGAGAACTTTCCAAACTATTCGAAGAACCTGGAGACTGCCCCTCTAGGACTAGGTCTTGTTTCGCAGTGCCTAGCAGCTCTCCAAAGCCCCGACTCTGACGAGGTCTGTTCCCATTAATGTGTGTACATCTCTCCACAGTACTCTCTAGTCTCTCTTTAAAACTCATCATAGTTCTTTTGTAGTTATTATACCTGAAATTTTCCTCCAGAATCTTATCACCTTGACAGTTTCTTGGTGGTAACAATATCGGGTGTTGTTCCCCAGCTAGAAATGGCAGTGTAGAGACATTGTTGGGCCTTTCATGGCAAGGACTACTATGGATATGGCCTGGATGATCTAAAAACTCCTCATACTTCCACCTGTTGCGCTCCCCTCTGGGACTTTGCTCCCCATCCCATTGTTTTCTGGATGTGTGGCAGCTCGCTGACTTGAAACACTCAAACCCATCTCCTTCACTGGAGTTCTTCCCGTGGTCTATGTTCTTGGGTAGCCGCGCCCCTCTTGCATTCCTCAGCCTGCCATCATGATCCACTCCTCCCATGTTCCGCCCGTGGATGACGGCGCTCACAGCACTGGACAGATTTAATGGGTCACCAATGGAAGCAGTGAAGGCACTCATGGCGCTCAGGGCTGGGATAGGGCTGATTTGAGTCGTGCTGTTGACAGCAGTGGTGATGACAACCTGCATTCCTTTGCTGGCTGCATCCACAACTGCTTTGTAAATGGCATCTACGGAGGCATCGCCTTGGCCACCCATAACGAGGCTGTCCTTCATGTGCTGACCAAGAGATGGGTCCATCCTTGGCTGCAGCTCACAAGGTGTATCTTGGAAATGTGGAAGTACAAGGTTTGGGTTCTCAGGAAGTGCTGTGAGCCCAGGCTGAGTGCTTATTCTTTTATTTAGAAGAGCTGCATCTCCTTGCATCCTCACCTTAAATAGGTAGGAGGGAGGGAGGGAGGGAGGGAGAGAGAGAGAGAAAGAGAGAGAGAGAGAGAGAGAGAGAGAGAGAGAGAGAGAGAGGAGAAAAATATGAAGACCTTGAGAAAGAAGATCATAATTTTAAGATTCACCAAAAGATAAACAAGGAAGCACAAAGAACAAGAATAAAAATAAAAGGAAAAATCATTCTGTATAGAAAACCTTACACATCGACAGTATTTTTGTATTTGGGTAATTTCTTTAGTTGAAGCAGTTCAATAGTTCTCTTTTTAAACTTGTCATTGCCAAATGATAGAAAAATTAAGCTCGAGGTAGTTAGACACAAGGTGTTTTCAGGTGTTTGCTCAATGGTTTTACAGGCATTTGAAACTTAAGATTGATAACTAATGATATTTAACTAAGTTAAATATGATATTAAAATAAGAATAAATTCCTTTTCTAACAATGCATTACTTTGATATGACATTACATATGCTAAATTTTATTTATACATTTTTTTGTTATTGTGCATATGATGTCCCTGGTGCACATGTGGAGGTCAGAGGATAATTTTGTGGAGTTAGTTCTTTCTTCTCACCTTTCTGTGATCTGGGGATTGAATTCAGGTTGCCAGGCTTGTGAGACAAGAGAAAATACATTCTGTTATGGTGTGTATATGCTTAGCCCAGGGAGTGGCACTATTAGAAGGTGTGGCCCTGTTGGAGTAGGTGTGGCCTTGTTGGAGTGCGTCACTGTGGGTGTAGGCTTCAAGACCCTCATCCTAGCTGTCTGGAAGTGAGTAATCTGCTAGCAGCCTTCAGATGAAGATGTAGAACTCTCATCTCCTCCTGCACCATGCCTGCCTGGATGCTGCCATGCTCCTGCCTTGATGACAATGGACTGAACCTCTGAACCTGTAAGCCAGCCCCAATTAAATGTTGTCCAAAAGAGTTGCCTTGGTCATGGTGTCACAGCAGTAAAACCCTAACTAAGACATCCTGACACCCTCTAAGTCATCTCGCCAACCGGACATAATATTTGTTGAAGTCTCTGGATTGGAAATGAATACCTGCCCTTCATCCTTATCAGGCCATTTCCTGAGGTACATCTTCACGTTGCCAAAACGGACACTGGTTGTCTATAGAGTGACTGTCAGTTAGGAATAGGCAAGAGGAAGGAATTTCTGTATAGGAAGCGTTAATGAAGTTTGGAAAAAATTCTGTGGCTTCTCTAATTTCGCTAACAGTGTATAAGAAACACTGTGACAGACTTTAGGTCTAATATAATCACTAGTTATCAATTAATTTCTACTCATCTCTGGCCAATAGACCTCTCCCCTCTGGTCTCTACCTACTTTCTTACTAAATTGGCACCTAGGATCCAATGGGACATCAGCCACTTCTGCTACTACCCCCTTGCCTGTACTTGCCAGATAAGATCTAAATCTTAGATCATTTTAAATTCTGGTTTTGTCTACATTCACAGGAAGGTAAAGTCTTTTATGAATAGACATTTATGTGTTCCAACCTGGCCTGTTGCTGCTCCTTCAATCTTATGATCTTCCAGTCAGGAAGCATTTTCTCCACAACAGTTCCAGTCTTTCTGTACTTCTTCAAGATGATTGCAGTATCATCTACTCTGTTCTTGGTAGACAGCCCTACTTACCAGAGAAAAGGGAGCTCATGGGCAGATCTGTCCCACTGACAGTCCTTGATCCTTAGCAGCCTATCTTTCTCAGAAGTTACGCTTTGCTTAGATCTTGTCTGGTTTTCCATTTGCTCTGTGGAAGGACGCTCTGCACTTCCCAGGGATCTTGGCTTCCCTCTTTTCGTATTTACTTTCATGCACACTTTGGCTCTTTCTTTTTAGCATATGATTATGTTCATGCCTCCCTATGTAGAAGGTCAGTGCTCAACCCAGTGTTCCCTCTGGAGCATTAACCCAGGTCTCTTGCCCTTCACAGTTTGGCTTTTGAAACAAACTGTGACATTCTGTAAGTCTCAATGTCCCATTTGTCATTCTGACCATTGAAATAGGACTCTGCTTCCATTACCTCCCCAGACTGCATTCTTTTGGAGTCACTCTCCTGTCATAACCGCACAGTGAACTGGATGCAGGTTTTAGCTCCCTTTCTGGGTGCCATAGGCTATGCACATCTTCCATTATGAATTAATTTATTACATATATGTGGATATTTCATTCTAGATGAAAGATGTGTTCATCACTGTTCTTTACTCAACACTTTACAGTCCTACTTCATCTTACTTCCTTTCTCAGAAGAAAGTAGGGATGTAGAGTATCCCATCCTGACAGATACTTAAACTATTAAAGCATGTAGCAATACCTAGTTTCTCCATCCCCCCCTTCCCTTTCACTGTATGTGGAGATATACTGTACCACTCTTCTGCTAATAGTACAGTGTAGAATTTCATTGTCTTGGAGGTCTCAGTATATTTGATCAAATAAGTTTACCTAACCTTTTAAGCTTATAGATAGATGGATATTTTGTATTGAAATTATTTTCTGATTCATCAAAACCTAAGAAGCTTAATTTCTGACTCATGTTGTAATGAATGTTTTGTTATGTGCTCTTCTGGTCACATTTGAAGATGTCTCTTAAGTCAACATATGTGAATTAAACATCTGGGTAAGTGGAAATATATGTGTTTAGACACACATATACACATGTATACAAAAAATCTTAATAAACTACCAAATTATCCTCCAAAAGAAATGAGCAAGGCTGGATATATAGCTCAGTGGTAGAGCATTTCGCCAGCTTGTACAAGGTCTTATTTAGGTTTGAACTCTATCACAAAAGAACAAAAGTCCAGAATCCATATGGACTAACAATAAAATGAAAGTGCTGATTCCTTTATACCTTTACCAGCAGTGCATGCCATCAATATGACATACATAGTAATGCACACATTGGTTATTCTTTTCATGTTTATTAATAATTCATATTTTATTTCCTGTGAATTCTGTTTATAATTATTCCTTATTCTTCTGATCAATTATCCTTTCTTTCTTGATTTGTAAGTATATTAGTATGAAGGGTGCCCATATATGGCATGCATTATGTATATATTTCCTGGCATTTGGTACTTCTACAAATTTTAGAATACCTTTTTGATCATATAGAAATTAATGTTTTTGTATTGGTTACACATTTTTCTTTTGACCTACTAGCTTTATATCTTGCTTAAAGAGCTTCCTTTGTTTTATTATTTATAGCCTGTGGTGGCACATGTCTGTCAGTCCAGCATAGTAGAGTCTGAGGAGGAGGGAACAAACTTAAGGCCAGCTAGAGTGGACCACCTAGGGAGTTCCACACTTTTGTTTTTCAAAGTATTACGTCTTTAAAAAATATTGTGTATTTCTATTTTTTACATTCATACAATGTTACTCTTTCTATAAAATCTTTAGTATTTTACTCACCTTTGTAGAAGTGGTTGACCATGCGGCCTAAGCCAGGAGGAGGAGAGGGGAGATAACACAGAAGAACATGTATGCTAATTATGAGAGTAATATGTGCACAATGCACAGAAGGGCATAAGAGGGTAACACTGTCAGTTTTTACTCACAATACCAAAAAAGACTACTGCCTCATACAAAATAAAATTATCTTTACAGGAAAGACTGGAATGTTTAACAATACTCAATATTACGAAATAATTGTCAATAGACTCTGAAGGGTACTTTTTCATTCCTACTTTCTTTCAACAAAACCAGACATTGTTTTCAGCTACAGTCATGTGGGGAAGGAAAGTACCTGAAAGTTCTGAAACAGACAAGCCATGGGGTTACTGTTAGCTGGGCAAGGGACTGTGGGTTGTCCTTGGAAGGCCTGGAGATTCTGATGTCCCTGGAGAAGGTGCTGCTGCTGGCTCGGAGAAAACATCTGATTGCTGTGTAGCAGCGACTGTAGATGAGTCAGTTGATGGTTATTCAATGAATTGTTTATGGAGGATAGCTCACCTACAGTTTTGAAAAACATAAAGTATAAGTCACCGTGCTTCTCCTGAGAACTAACTTATGGCTGTCTTTGCACCTGAGAATTTCTGAAACAAAACCGGAAAGCTGAGCTTCATGGGAACATCGGTCATTTTTATCAGCCTTACTTAGTTAAGGAATACCTTTAGCATGTAGTTTGATCTGTGTGGTTAGCATTTTATTTTATATTACCTAAAGTTTATTTAGTCATTAATGTTAAGCTTCAGAGCTAAGGGTCCCTTTGTCTTATTTTTATTAGGACACCTACAATTAAAGGTTGAAAATTATCCCTAGCAATTACTTAACAGTAAACAGTTGAGCAGATGATGCTAAAGAGTGGGAGTGATTTAATCTCATTTATGAAAATTCAGCTTTAAGTCATAATCATCAATAAATACCACTGATTAAACGCTCAGTTTCAAAATACACATTTTGTTTTGCAGTAACATGTTAGTCAGTTAAAATGAAAACTGCAAACCCAACAATACAAAAGAACTCAATGTTAGAGTTGTAAGGATGTTAAAATCAATGCTGTCAATGGATAGCATTAATAACTGATACATAGCTAAAATTTAGAATTGTTTTAAGTTGTTTAAGTTTTTCTTAGAACAATTTTGTAACTTGAGTCTGTATGTTTATTATGACTTTTTGGGTTAACTATAACTGTTTTAGGTCTAGACAAAACTAATTGCACTGCATTGTAATTATAAATGCCTCAATGAAGTAATGTACACAACTAGTTTTGCAGCCTATCAAGATGCTCCTGACAACATCATGCACACTTGCTTCTATTCCTGGGTTTCATGGGCACTTCCTATCCTCCTCCCTGCTGTTATCTACACGCACCACACTTGACATTATTTTCAACTTTTTTTTTCTGATAAGCTAACCTATATATTATAAAAATGATAATTCTGAGGAAACCTAGTATTATTTAGAAGGACATTTTCCTTGGTCTTGGAGTAAACCCCAGCTTGGAGTATTTTGAAACTGGTTTTTTTTTAGTTTTGCTTCTCAGGGTTTGCCTGGAAGCACTTCCTCAAACTGTCCCCACCCTAGTGCAGCTGCTCATACCAACCCTGTGATGCCACACCAACTAAAGTAGAAATGAAGGCTCTTTAGAAGATGCAGACTGTACTTGGCTGAAGGGCATGGTAGGTAGGTTAGGTTTAGGTGGCATCAGAATTAGAAGATAAGAGAAAGCAGATTACAGTGGTACTTAGTAATGCTAGAATCAGAAAAGGAAAAAGCCATTTCGATGTTTGTTTAGCTATAGTTTTGTGTGGGTGTTGTTATATTTAATTCCTTAAATAAGCTGTGACATAATAATGAAGACATTTTAAAAAAATAGTGTGACAAAGTGTATTTTTAAAAAGGAGAATAGAGAATTAGAAAAACGTTTCTTAAAAAAAAATTTGTGAAAAAAATTGAACTTACCAAGCAGACCTGTCCCCAGTAGAGGGTTAAGTAGCTGTGGCACCACAGAGTTACTGTTGAGTTTAGCTGGACCAGGTGGATTCCCAGCACTATTAGATATATTCAGCAATGTTTCTGCCATTGACACCACTGCTGTCCCACCAAGTGTTGAGACAGTCAGTGCTGCCACTGCTGATGATGTAGTGGTTGTGGTAGTGGTTGCCTGGGAGGAGGTTGCTATGGAAACCTCTGGATGAATAGCGGTGTTGGCCGATGCCGAGTTCAGGACACCTCCCAACAGCTGGGGATTCAAGGCCATTAATCCTGAGGCCCCAGTGACAGCTGGGAGGAGCAGGGGGTTAAAAGTAGTGTCACTGCCTGTTAAAGGGGTTCCCAGGGGGCTGCCTAAAAGGGTATCAGCACGGCTGTTGTCTGACTGATTGCTTGGCAAACGGTCTGGTGGGGCTGTCATCTGTGTTAATAAGGGTAAAGGGGTATTTTGCTGTTGCAAAAGATCTGAGATGGTCAGATTGAAAGACGGCAGGGGAAGCATGGCAGCTGCTTGGGCTTGGTTCTGAAGCAGGGCTGCTAAGAGCTGAAAGTGAACAGGCTGTAATACCTGCCCATCCACGTCACCGGAGAGAAAAGCTAGAGCAGCGTTTACATTCGGGTTGAGAAAACCTAAAGGGTGGAGGTTGATCTCAGACTTGCCTTCTCCTGCTGAAGGCTGGAGGATATTTAATAGATTCTGGTTTAGGAGATGCTGTTGATTCACTGGCAAAGAGATAGGTAGAGAACTGAGGAGGCTGGGGTTCAAGGGGTGTGGAAGATGGCTGTTTGAAGTGCTGTTGGATGGAAAATGAAGGGCATGCTCTTGGCCAACAAAAGGAAAGTCACTCCCAATGGGCAGCTGGCTCTGCAGTGGGTTTCCAGCTGCGGTGGTGACTATGACACCATCTTGGAGAACAGATGTTGTCTTTGTGATGGCGGGGTGGCTGCTGCCAGCTATAGCTATGGAGGACGGCAGGCCTGAACCACCTACAATGAGAAAGCAGAGACACAGTTATTAGTTATGGACAGTTAGCAACATTACCCATAAAGCTTCCTGAGATACGTTTCCGGTTGTTCTACTTACTTGGCTGTAAACAGACGAATAGTAACACAGATGATCTGACATCTGCTAAGGGAACTTAAATTTGAAAACTATTGTCTGATGAAGTTTGCTGAATAGCAAAGAGGTTTATGTTCATAGCTCCCCAAAGAGAATATGGGCAAGGATGTTACAGTTCATCCACTCAGGTTAGTATATTGAAAAAAAAGCTTCCTTTTTTTTCTTCAAAATTATAACTTTTGGTATACCTCTTTGGTCTTATTTGTAAGATTAGTAGTTTCTCTTAATGAACAAAGTTCCTTAAAACTAGAATGTACCTGAAAACATAAATCAGCTAATAAAAGGTACCCAGTTAATATAAAATATCAAATAATATTTTATTGTGGTGCTTTCTGGTTTTCCACAGCAGTATGTATATATACATTCAGGTATATTCTCTCTCTCTCTCTCTCTCTCTCTCTCTCTTTCTCTCTCTCTCTCTCTCACACACACACACACACACACACACACACACAAAACATGTATTTTGGAAACAAAACAAAATTGTGCTATAGTTTTGTAGCTTTTCATTTATCAATTTACTGCGAATACTTTTCCCTGTGAATTTATATATACTGAATCATTTTAGTAGTTTCATGTATTACTATCTGGTAACTTAGCCAACTAAGTCCATGAATGTTTTTTGCAACACTTTGAAACTAATTGTTGGTGACACTTCAATAAATATTCTTATTAACAGATCTTTTCAACTGCCCACTTATTTGTTTTTTAAAGACAGGGAGGGTATTATTGTGTGGCCCTGGCTGACCTGGGACTCTTTATGCAGAGCAACTGGCTTGGAACTCATAGTCTTTGCCTCCCAAATGCTGGTATTGGGGTGTAAGCCACCACACTGGGCTACTCACTTATTATCTAAGGATAAATTCTTGGACACGGAATTCCTGAGTCACAAAGCTTTATATATGTATTGCCATGCTGCGCTCAAATGAAATAGATGAATGCTCTATAAATTTAAGTTCCTTTAAATTGTATAATAGTGCATATCTCTCGCCAACACGTTGTTGCTATTTTTAACAGTGAAAAAGATAATAATTAATAATCTGTGGTTCTGATAGTATAGAGAGACACTGTACTTAAATGCCCTTACATTAGACTAGTCTTCTTCCAAAATAGCACCCATATTCTTAAAACCCTGTACTAAGTGATAAAATTAAGATAACTTAATATTTAAAACATAACATTTTAGTTGATATGTAATTACTATAATAATAATAACAATAATAATATTAGTGGCTCTCAACCCAGGCTACACAATAGAATTACCTAGGGAAATGAAATACAAACCACAAAACAATCAACAAAACTAAAGCTAGTTCTTGGGCCCTAACCCAGACCAGCTGAAAATTCATCTCTGAGAGAACAACCTGGGGAGTAATTGTCTTTAAAATCAACCCTGGTAATCCAAGTGCATAAAGGGAAGAAGGCAAGATAGGGAAGGTAAATCTAAATCTAAAAACAGCCCCTACCTCTACTCTGTCTGACACTTTTTTGGGGAGGGGTGATGGGTGAACAAAAGGTCTTCTTTCCATTAAGAGATTGTTTTATGTAGTACATTCATTAGACAAATATTTTGTTTTCAACGATTACACACATATATGGCATGGTGAATACTGCTACTGTCATCAAAAATCTAAAGGAACTGAAACTCATTCCTGTTGTACTGTGCCACCAGAATAACCCCACATGACAATGTAAGTAACAGTTTTTCTCCAAATATACAGAAATGTTTCCATGAAAATAGTAAAAATATGATATTTTGTTTTCATCAAATGGAATAGTACAATAATTTTTCTTTTATATACTTGTGGTTATATTTTAAAACTAAAACTATGTAGTATGTAAAGTGACTATATTAAGTCACATTGATAAAGTTTAGCATTTATATTTTGATTTCTGTCATCACTTATAAATTCAGCGGTGGGCATTTTTCTCAGATACCTTGCTACTGATTTGCGTGAATGTGTGCAGCATACATGCATGTGTGTGCGTGTTTGTTTGTAACAGGTGATTAAACCTAAAGCCTCAAACCCTAGAACTATATCACTGAATTTTGTTATTTTTAAATAGGGTTTTCTCAAGTTGCCCAGATGGCCAGGGATTTGTGATCCTCCTGCCTCAGTTAGTGGAACTAGGATTCTAGTTACATATCACCACACCTGGCTACCATTTTTCCTGAGAAAGTTTATTCTAAAGTGGTCATCAGAAAATTTATTGTGATGCCTGCTGTGAGCATCAGAAATAGGTAAAGAGAGCCGGTCAGTTGGAAATTGCATACATATTGCCATTATTCCTGGCATCAGCAGGGTGGTGGTGTGGCAGCAATAGTGGTAACTCAAACCAGTACTGCCGACATCACCAGAGTGCTGCTAAAATAATGGTTTCTGTTTTCCCATCTGTAATAGTCTGATTTTTTTTTAAAAAAGCTCTCAGTGTTTTATTTAAAGGCTGAGATTAAAAAGAAGGCTTTTTGAACATATATAAATATTTATGAAATATTATCATGAAATAATGACATGTTCTCAAAGGTTAGAGTAAGAAGACATACAGAATGCTGAAGTAGGCGTGTGGTATACGACTCTTTAAATATTAATTCAGATTTTTTTTCACAAAGCAATCAACACCTTAAATATTTCATTGGTTCCCCAAATTGCTATTTCCATACATACAATTCATCATTTGCATCTGGATTGCATGTGTTAGGTGAGCCAGTGAGTATTATTTACTAGAACTCACTGTCACTGTCAAGTTTCTACCTACTAAATAATAATGACAAGCTTAAATGTGGAGTTCACCATTCTTCTGACCACATACAGAGTATATTTCCAAAATATTTAGCATATATGTAGCAAGGCTTTGTAGATGATGGGTTTCCTTAGAGATTATTATTTTTTTTATTACTTAAATTTGCCACTGAGAAGCATCCATATTTATGATTCAAGAAGTAGCCATTTGGGGATAACACTGTTTTAAAAACTCTCCGTCTAAATAGTCTTGAGAAATTATAATAAAACGCAGTCACTGTGAGTGTTTTCATTCTGCCAACGAGAAAGGACACATCCAAGCAGGGTGCAGATCCAGATGCACATGTAAATACAAATATATATTTGAATCTTCTTCAATTTCTAACAATTCAGTTCAACAAAAAGGTACATTCTGTTGGAGAACAGGATTGAAATAGTGATAGAGGTTTAAAAACCTTGCCACGCACCCCAAAAAACCTCTCAGAGTTTAGGCAAAGTGGTAAATGCAGAAATCTGTACTCTTCCCCCTTCTAGAACATGATTACAAGGTAGGAATTTTTAAATATCTTTTTATATATTATGCAGGATAACGAGACTGCAACAAGGAACATCTACAACAAGGGGACAATTATAAAACTGATGGTGTCTGAGAAAACTGCACAAATAAGAAAACTACAGTTTGATCAGGCATTTGAGGGATGAAAACAAGATAAAAGGTGCTTCTATGCAGAAGCAGATTCTTTTCCTTTAAGTATAGAAAGTAAGGCAGATGATGGGGAATGTGTCCTGAGTTTCACAAATACAGGAATATCTGAAATATGTGTATGGCTTTTATAGACCCTGACTCCCTCAGTCGATAGTTAAACCTGCCAGTTTATGCAAGCAGTAAATACATTTGAATAAATATTTTAAACCATTGAAATAATATCACATTATCTCTCTCTGTATTTCAAAGACATCACAGTCATGACACGTTTGGATTCAAAAGCTCTTGGTTGGTTCGATGAATCTAGGGAGGCCCTAATATTTGCACTCACTTCTATATGGGAGGTAACAATGTAGACACGAAGATGAAAACTGACTTTCCAACTTAGCTGTTCCAGTGCCAGGAGATGGGGACATCAGAAAGGAGGTGGCTTGAAGATAACAGATTACTTTAGAATGCTCTCAAGTTTCTCAAGAAGTTAAAAGTTACCTCGCAGCTGGAGACATTTATTTCAAAGGACAGTTGTGAGGTTATTCATTAATGCATGGAGTTACTCAGAGAAACCTGAATCTGCATGAATTTTTATATTGGATTTTTATTTTATATTGAACCATTAATTGTAAACAGGCATTATTTTGTGAACCTATTTCAGACTTCTGCATAAAAATACTGTATTTTGTTTAATTACATGAAGAAGTGTTAGCTAAAATAGTTTTTTTTCCTTAGCCAAGATGTTTGGTACTTGAGACTTTTTTTTTGTTTGTTTGTTTTAAAGATGACTTATCATCAAACATGTAGCAATAATTAAATAGTCACCTGGGAATTTGGAATAAGTTAGCCAGTTCCAGTGACTTACTTAATAAGGATACATAAGATTACTTTGTGTCAACCACTATTAAGTGACAATTTCTTTTCCTGGTCCTGTTGTTTTCCAAGTAGGGGAAAGGGAAAGCCATTTAAACTAAATGGGTCCCAGCTCCCTAGCCTAGCAGGCAGGCTAGTGTGGTGAGGAATGAACATGCTAGTCTGCTCACTGACTACTGCACATAAACCATGCACACATATGCATCCATGCATCCACAGCTCATATGCTCATGTATTCAGTGTGTATATACAAGTAGACTAAAAACTTTCAGGGATTTACAAAAAAGTATTTCTTATTATTAAATTCTTAAGATGTTTAATTTGTTTTAGAATTGCCTCTGCCTCTTCAGGTTTGTCTCCCTGGATACCAAGAATCCTTGAGAGAAGGTTATATTGTGATCAACTTTTATCTCTCTGCCTCTTAAATATTATTTAGTTAGAATGTATGTGTCAAAAAAGCCCATACCATGCAGATCAATGATGTGTTTAAAAAATGTCACTAACTAGTTTGATTCACTTAATTCTAATTTTGAATGATTTTGTGCTAAGAACTTTTCTAAACTGAAATGGCCACACACTGCCTTTTTATCCATGAAACTCAAAAGCTTAATATGCAACTTATGAGAAATAATAAGTGTAATGAAAAATACTCCTTCACTGTTTGACCTTTATCATTTGCTTTGCTAACTGTACTTTCATTGTAAACAGGTCAAAAGTAATCCTTAATAAAACTAAATCCTTCTAGAGATAAAATATGCTCCATGAGTTTAATAAATATATTTTTATTTCTCAGTCCAACTGAAATATGAAAAAAAGTGTCTTCTACATTTAAAGGATAGTGCATTGAAATATAACTTTATAAGAACTCTAAATATTCTAGTAAAATTTGATTAATATTTTCAAGTCTTAGTAACAGCCAGATTAATGTGCATTTAGAAAAACATCCCTACTTCACCCTTCTGATTTGGATTCTAACACAGATTCTTGATATTCCCAGCTAAGAGGTAGAGAGACAGAGGAAAGGACCTGTAGCAATTTTGTTTTTCATAAGGGAGAAAGGGACCCCAGACAAAAGTACACTGAGGATGGAGAACAGGGAAGAAAGCAATGGCAAGACCTGAGGAAATGGTCTTTCCCCTCAATAGATGCTGGAGAAGGTGGGCAGGCGGAAAGAGATGTAGCTTAAATTTTAGGATGTTAGGGAGACCAGTCTGCAAACACGATCAAATGAATTCAGAAAGCATAAAAATGTGTGTGACTCTCGTCTCTTCTTCTGGTGCTGGGGTTGGAACCAGGACTTGATGCATGCTATGCAGCAGTTCTACCACGAGCTACATGCCCATCCTGCACCAACATCCAGAACCTCTTAGAATTACTTAAAAAATTTTGGGGTAAAGTCAGATTGGTCAAGTAACAAAGTTCATTTAGGTGAACAGGATATTTATGTGATGGGAAGACCTGAAAAAGGAAGTTACATGTCTTGGTGGGATTTGATTTCTGCCTTTGTATGAGTTAAAATGCATCATTAAATACCAATTAGAAATTTCATTTCAAGAGACTATACTGAACCTTTAATATAGTCAACTTCCTATCTTATATCCTGTTTTATCTGCAACTCTAAAATTACAGAGCCTTGCTTATCACAGGTGCTCAATAAACACTGAATTATTTGATGAATATTCTAAAACGATTGTGTCATGCCAATGAGCTACAAAAGTCAATTTATTATGCTCCAACTAGTATTTTATTTTGACAAGTGAAATACAACATTTGGAGAACACCATAGTGCTATTTTCGAACAGTCTTCCTGATAGCTTGTGCACATAAGCGTTAGTGGGTGCTACAATCACTTCAGTGTGTTATGATTGTGATTAAACATTTATGTGGAAAGTGGAGTAGGCTAGAGTGAGGCTGAAAATATCACACTACAGTGTTTTTTTTTTTTTTAAACTTTCATTTGCTGTACACCAAAATGCTTAGTAGACTGTAAAGCCGGAAATCTAAAAAACATTCCGTGTGTGCATGTATGTGAGTATATGCCATGGTGGCTATAAGATTGGAGGACAGTTTAGAAGAGCGGGTGTTCTCCTTCTCCCATGTGGGTCTCTAAGGTTGTCACACTTGGCAGCAGGCAGTTTTATCTGTGGAGCCATCTGGCAGGTTCTAGTGAGTTTCTTATTGTGGGAGAAAACTGAAAAGTGCTACTTTAGGATCAGGTCTGTGGGCTGCTCCATCACAGAGGGATGGTCTGGAGTTGTGCTCCCAATGAGCCCCATTCCACGCCATGGTCTAGGGTGAATGCTTACACCTGTGCCTGTGGGTGCATCTCCCTGGGTCACTGCCAACTTTTGGACTCTTTAAGCAGCTCTTTGGATTTCTATTTTTGGTGTAACTTCTAGGTTGTAAAAGGGGAGCTGTTACTTTTAATCAAAAGATAATAAAAAAATGATTGCTTGGCTGGCACTGATATTGTTATATTCATAGGATGTAACACTTTTTTTTTAAAATTTTGAGTTATTTAGGGCTACATGAATGTGGAAATGAAATCTACTTTGACATGGATATATTTTAGCATTGTTTTTAATAAGTCATTTTTTTTGTAGGGTTATTACTTCCTAGTATCTGGATACTTTTTGAATCAACTTAAATATTTTGGATCAGATTTTAGTAAATAGCTTAGGCATCTCCTAGGGAACTGAAAGAATTGATGTTTGTGTAAGAGTGCTTAATATATTACAATGGAATAAAGTCTTCCAACTAGTATACTAGAACAATTTATTTCTTTGAAGGTACAAAACAGATCACTGAATCAGCAAACATATCACTGAGTTTTGTTATCACTCTTGGTTACATAGACTTAATTAATGTCTGAAGTAAAAACATACTTTAACTCCTCTAGTATACAAGAAAACATTACACCTATAATATGTAAACAGAACAAGTGGTGTGACCCTGATATGAGGAGACCTTCTGAAGGACTGTGACACTGCTTATAGTGAAAACATCTCGTTGACAAAAAAGGATTCATTCTGCAAAACGTTAAATCAGGAATAGATTTTCAAGCAGTTTGTTGTCTGGTTAAATAACAAGAGCACAGAGCACTTCAAAAGTGCAGATCATGAGCATCACAAAGGAAAGAGAATCTAGGCTTTAAACTTAGGTTTAAATGTTTTCTCTGGAAACTAGCGTCAGTACAGTTACAACTGTGAAGGTGCCCTGCCTCCGCCTTCAGGTTAACAGATGCCCCACAGCTGCCTCTTCAACATGGTCTCTCTACCTGTCTGCATTTGTAATCTCCTCTGGGAAGGGCAGGGCACAACTTCCCTTTGCTTTATTTTCTGGCATGGTCTGACAATAAATACACTGAGCTAATACACTAAATAGCCTTTTGTGTCTCACTATTTCATAGTCTTATACCTACCATTTCATTAGCTGTCCTGAGTTTCAAAATGGATTTTGTGCTGAATCAAAACATTTTCATTTGCAGTTAAGAATTTACATAACACACGTATATATGTACATACTCATATTCATAGGTTTATTTATATCTTGATGAGTTAATGCATAGTTAAGGCAAATAAATGCTTGTACGTTTCTCTTCTGTTACAAACCCATACTTCTGTCCCTCAGAGCATTGTAATTTCATGTGCTTAAGCAGAAATGATTGTTTTTAATAGGAAAAAAGTATTTTATAGTAAAAATATTTTAAGGACTTATATGGAAAGCAGCATTGTTGTTACTAAGAATATTCATATAATAATTTAAACCCTTCTGTTAGTACTCTGTGAAAGATCACAGGACCTAAAGAGGGACTAGCTGTATGGATGTAAGCAGGACCCGGGTTATGGAACAGGTGCTTTCTTTCTTGGTAAGCAGACTGAAGCAGACTGGTAAGCCTATTGAAGTTTGCTGGTCAAGAACACCTGATTTATTAACTCCCCTCTAAACCAGGACACCATACTCAGGTGCTGAACTTTGTTTCTAAGAAAACTGAAAATTATGTATAACGTGATGTGTGTGGGTATGAGTTTGTGCGCGTGCGGGAGAGCATGTGTGGGGTTTGGCGGTCAGCGTGAGTTGTTTTCCTTACTTGTTCTTCATTGTATTTCCTGAGATGGGGGTTTCTTACTAAACCTGAGGCTTACTCATCTGGCAAGACTAGCCCAAGGGGTCTGTCTCTGCCGTCTAGCACTGCGACTACAGGACTGTACCACCAGGTATGGCTTTTCGCATGGGTGCTGGGGCTCCAGAGTCAGGTCCCTTGCTTTCAGGGCAAACACTTTACTGACCAAGCCATTTTCTGGGCCTCTGACATTTATTTTAAATATCCACTTCTTATACATTTCCAGAGCAGTGTGGTGGCACTCTGTGTCTGGATTGAAGGAGGGGACTTTGAGGTCTAGTTTCTAGATTCACTAGAACATTTCTTGACCATTTAAGGACATCACCAAGGATCTTAATGTTATGTACCAATTGGGAATATTAGGCTTGCCTTGCAAATTGATATTCAAAAGGTAAGGGATACTTGCAGACTTCAATATAGAATATTCAGAAGCATTCATGGAAAGTTAACTTAATTAATAAAACACATAGCCTTAAGTTTTTAGAATAAAGAAATTTAGTATTTTTTATACAATTACACAATCTTTGTCTCCAATTCCTATAACTGAACTGAATGCTTAAAAATGTGAATACAGAATTCACATATAAGCTTGCAAACCAGGATTTTTAGAGTTTTAGACAGAATTATTCTCCTTAAAAGACATTCTGAGGGGCTAAAGGGATGGTCAGTGGGCAAAGGCATCTGTCCTGCAGGCTTAGCTGCTTGAGGTTAAGCCCTGGCTTCACAGAGTTGCCTCTCTCTCTGATGGCCACACGTGTGCTGTGGCACATGCCTGCCTTCTCCCCCAGCATGTAAATACAAAACAATAAAAAAGGATTTTGAAAATTAGTTACTAATTGAATTAAGCACAAGAGCAAGTCATTTCTTAATGTCTTCATGTTGTATTTCTGATTTATACACTGAAGACTGGGCAAGGCACTGGAGTGAGAAGGTCACCTGTGGTTAGGCTTTGTTGGGAAAGTAGAGTTGGACAATGCTTCCTATCAGTCTGCCACTGTACCATCATGCCATGCAAGACTCAAAGAGCTGACATCGACCTGCTTCAAAGGTCTACAGAAACATCACCCAGAGGGACCTGTTCCTGTGTCAGTTAGAAAAGTCACCAAATACAGTTCACATATTCAGGGAATTCTCTTGATATTCTGAACAGCTCATCTATACTGACAGAAACTTTCTCATCATGTGTGCTATGATACCAGACTCCAAAGAAAGAAGGCAAAAAGAACTGGCTTTTATCTAAAAGTATATTAAAAATTTACATCTGTGGATTGTCACATGACTTAATGTGCTATTTGAAAAGGAAAACAGTAAGTCTGGAGACTAAACATTTCAGATGAACTTACGTAGCTGAGAAGGTGGCATTTCAGGATCAAAGAAACCTGAGTTCTAATCCTGGTTAAGTTAGAAGATTTTGGTTAATGAGGTTGTCTGAGGTTCAAGTTTCTCATCTGTTAAATGAAGACAACATTTTATACTAAGGGCATCTACACAGGCCATGAATAATGAGTGGACCACTTGGCACACAATAGGTATTCCATGATAGCTATTTGAAGCATTTTACAGATGAAATATGGTAGCACATGCTTTCAGTCCCAGCATGCAGAAGATCAAGACAGGAAGATCCTGAGTTTGAATTCAGCATGAGCTATGTACCTTACCTCAAAACAATGGAAAAAGACCAAGAGGTGCGTTTCTCTATTCTTACAAAGAAAGCTGTACTATCCTCTGTTGCTTCATTCTGAATGCCCAACATCACTGATCAATGAGTATTAATGAGAGAACAAATACCAGTGTAAACAGGTATTTATGCTAGGCAATTATGATAGCATATTCAGTTGACATTATTCACTTCATAAAAAGAGTTATGGGGTTAAAAACCTTCTCAGTATTTACCTTACCAAAAGAGTTAATCAGTGAATCAACCCATATTCGTAACCAGCTGATCTCTACACAACCGTTAGTACTTAATTTTATTAGGTCTAATTATTTTCAAAATTTTAACTGACCTAGATTTTTACTAAGTGTACACTTCACGTTAGCCTACACATGCTCAGCCATATGCACCACACTGCTCAACATTTGTTATTAGTTGTTTAGGTATTCATATGCTAAAGCTTTTCTTATATTAATAAATTTTTAGCCCATGTGCCTTGATACCCCAGTATCAATCTAGGCTATATGTTTATATGGATAAATGAAACAAGAAAATAAATGACCAAGGGTATATAAAATAGGTCTAAACTTGACAATCAGAAGAAACAAGAATATAAATAAATGTCTTTCCCATAATAGAAACATAGAAATACATCATTATCGAAACACATACATTTGCACAGATGAATGTAGACCTGACATGAAGCAAACTATGATAAGGGGTATAAAAACTGAATAATAAATGAGACTAACAATGCTTTACCAAAATGACTGAAGGCATGCTCAATAAATATAGTACATCTTATAACATGGACTTACTGTTGTTTTAATTTCTAAGTGCATATATTAAACTTTTATTTGTACAGTATTAACTAAAACAGCATGAGTCAACGAGAAGTTGGAAGCCCATTACGCACCCTTTAAACACATAAAGTTTCACGAGGGTCCTTAAACTAAGAATACTAAGAAGGCACTAGTCATTTCAAATAATTTTAAACCTGCATTCTTTTTTTTTTTTCCTTATTTTAACATAGGAGATCTTTGTGCAGTTCTTCATAGAATACTGACATCCAAACAACATAAAACACAAACGGTGAAAGATGGCAGTGTAAGGTGGCAACATCAGGAAACACTTGACTGCACCTTCAACAGACACGTGGATGGGAACACTTTCCACACAGTGGTATGTATGGCCTATACACATCTTCATGATAATGTATTAGCAAAGGAGTCATCAGTCTTCTCACAGGGACTGGCCATCTGGTTTTTATTTATTTTGTGATGCAGGGATTGACCTCATGGTCTTGTGTATGCTGGACAAGGGCTTTCCCATTAAGCTAAACCCAACCTCAGCTTGTTTAGTTTTTAAATCTTACTCATTTTAAATATAAATGCTAGTGTCCCCGCCTTCCTTGCATTTTTTCCTTGTCCTTTCCTACAAGTCTGAAATCATTAGTGTTACATTTTGAGCATTTTCTCTAAGGTTTCCATGATTAAATTTTCTGTTGCTTCAATGATTTACCTCTCTATTGTTCCAGGATTGCTTTTATAATGATTTCTAAAGATTTTATTGTATAAAACACAGTTTTTCTAATGTGTTATTTTTGTATAAATTTGTATCCATTAATGGTGCATGAAGATTTATAATAATTTGGGTCCAAAACCTTAATATGGATGCTAAAAATATAGCTCAGCTCTATGAGAAACTTTAAAGCAATTCCATGATAAAAAATTCTGGAAATCAGGTTTTCAAGCCTCATTTTATTAGAAAATTTAAATTATTACTTTTTTTTTTTTTTTTTAAAAAAAGGAAGTAGCCAATATCCATGTTTGAATTTTCTTGAACAAATAGTAAAGGACAGCAAACTAGGGTAAGAAACACATTAGAAGACAACCTCCTACTTCACACAGCCTCTAGTGGGCCTTTCCTACCCAGTGACCTATTTCTGTTGAGCAGCAAGAAAAAAGAAATCCGTTTCTGTTTGCCTTTCTGGATTTTCCAGGATGAGCTTCATTTACCTGTATACAAACCAAAGCTAGGTAAACAACTTCAATATTGGCGAAAACCAAGGACACATCTCATGAACCAGGCCAGGACACCTTGCCATTGGTGGCTTCCTTTGCAGTGTACAGTCCAATGGATATGAAATCAATTGAAAGTCAAACAATATTCAAAATGACACAGATGGACAACAAATAACAAGAACACATGGAATCCCCTTAGTTGGTATTCTTCCTAAAAGACAAGTCCCTATCATTCTGTAAATAAAATTATAAATACTAAAGAAATGAAGAGAATTTTCACAATGGGGAAAGGAACATCTCTTATAATAAATATTTTGGTACAAAAATTTAAAAACTGTAGAAAACTTTAGTACCTTTGGGTACTTTTTTCTAATAAAATCATACCTGCTTCAGAACTTGTTTGATTATAGCTGCTAACAATGCTGTTTGGTATCACTGGAGTGGAGGACGTTGAAATTCTTGACTGAGGTGGATTGGGATGTAATGAGTTTCCTAAAGCCATGCCCGACTGACTGAGCATCCCACAGTTCCCGCTAGCCTGAATCTGATTTATTAAACCTGCAAGATGGTGGTTGGGGACTGGACTGTTACTGTGAACAAAGTTAGTGTTTGCATTGTGGCAGTGCACAGCTTCCCCTCTTAAAGGTATGCTCTGTGTCAGTGAGTTCTGAAGAACAGTGGAATTCATATTAGGATCTGGAAAATGCAGCTGGTTAGCAGAGCAAGGCAAAGCAGTATTTGATCCCCCACAACCCGGGGTACTATTGCTACTCAAGTGAGAGCTTTGACAACTCATAGACTGTAGTAACTGAGACATTGAACTGATGGGAAATGACCCCTGCCCATGCTTCCTTAGCAAGTCAGGTCCAGGTTTAGGAGCTGCAGAACTATCCATTTGAGACTGTCTGAGCAAACTCAACACTGTGGTGGGTGGCTGCTTTCTTTTCCGTAATGAGTCTTTTTGCTGAGACATCAACTTATCTCTCAGTGCTGCTCGGCCACTTTGACCTTCACCTGTTGGGAGAAGCATGTTGGCAGTTGGAGGGAACATGGTGTTTAAAGTGCTGTGTCCTTCAGTGTTGCCGCTGCTGGCAACAGCTCCAGAATTGTTACTGCTGCTACTGTTGTTACCAGCAAGTTTGTTTTGATTTGCTAGCTGTGCTTTGGCTGCTGCTGAGAGTAAACTACTTGCTGGAAAGGAGGCAGCATTGTGCTGGTTCAAGATCTGATTTAAAGGCATTCCCAGCAAACCAGGCTGACTCTTTACAGAACCATTTCCGGCAGGTGCAGCAGGAAAAGCTGCACTGCTTGGGGTATTGAGTACATTACTCATTCCAGCAATTAATGGGTTAGGGATATCCTTGTACTGATGATGTCCATCAGACTTAGTAGAAGGGCTTGATGGCATTGATGGCCTTGGGGAACCTATTGTTGATCTTGGTGACCTAGGTGGAACCTTTATGCCACTACAAGTGGCCTGGGGTCCTACGGGTGGCATCATGAAATTTCCATGATCTGATGATGTGGAAGATGAGCGTGATCTTTGGGGCGATGCCTCAATCCTTCCAATTCCAGTCCCCATCATGTGCACTGGGGATGTCACTGGAGAAGGGGACAGGGAGGTTGAAGCTGAATGCTGAATTCTTTGTACATGACTCCCATGATTCATATGACCAGGTTTTACAGTTGGCAAAGGGAGATTACTTGGCAAAGGAACAACAGCAGGAGGCATGCTTACATTCATCACAGGTACCTGAGAGTGGACATTTGAATGGAAACTGGTTGGATTAATGATAATAGGGTTCTGATTCACTGGTTTACTAGGAATAGGGTCAAGGATGCCAAGTGGATCTTTCTCAGATGTTAATGGCTTTTTCTGAAGAGCACAAGAAGGTGGAGGAGGGGGAGGTGGGCCTTGGGGTGGTTTGTGGTGGAACATTGCTCGTGGTATTTCCATATTAGTTGAAAAATTACACATTGGTTTTTTCATTACTGGACTCTTTGTAGTCAAGGTTGGGGAAAGAGGTATATTAGTTCTTCCGGCCATTGCACAGGATGACTGTACGGGAGAACCATGTAGCATTACTGACGGTGGAGAAAGAGGAGTCCTGTTCAGGTGGATAGGGCTGGAATTGGGAGCTCCATGAAAACCAGGGTTATTTCTTGTGAAGACATCAGGGCTTCCAAGCGGGTCAGTTCTTGGAGAGATTGAGCCATCTCCATAGATCTGGGACCCTGATGATGCTGGGCTGGGTAGGCCTCCGTGGCTGCCACGGAAAGGAGATTTCTGCCCATGCTCACTACTGCCCAATCTCTGGCGTGGGTAAACAGGGTGGAGCTCCTGCTGCTGGGTTCCAGGCAGGTCTTGCATGTAGAGCCTTCCCATGGCATTTGACGATCCAGTCATTAACTTGAAAGGATTCTTACATTCCGGCACTACAGAATTTGTAATTCCTTCGTGAGACTTGTTTCTTACTGATCTTGGAGTTGCCGCCCGTGAAGGTACTACTGGAGTTGCATCTGATGTGAAAGAGAGAAAGAATTTTGTTAGTTGTCTCAATTATTTTGTGTTGGGAAGAAGAGAGGGAAGGAGAAAACTGAGGAGGGCGAGACAAGGACACCTGGGAATGCAGATTTGCAAGTGAAAGCTGTAACTGTAAACAATTAAAACAATTCTGTAAGCTATATTAAACTTTGATTTAAACAAAGTATATTATTCATCCTTATGGGATACAAGGTTCTTAGCAACTACTTATTATCCTTGTTTACTCCTTGTCTGTTAAGAATGCATGGCCATAACAATCAGTACAGGCTGACATTAGTCAATTTAATATTCAGAATTTGAAAAACCAAGACTGACAGCCCAGATGGTAATGGCAGTGTTACTGTTTTGCTGCATTTGCAATTTTTAAGAACAGTCATAACAGAAAACTTGTAATCTTTGTGGCATTTTTTCCTTGTGGTGCTTAAATTGTTATTTGTACAAGACAATGAGTTACTCTGTAACTGTTTCGGTTACTTGACTAAAACCTCCTGAGATGCTATGGAAATAGTTCCTTATCCCAGAATTTGTCAATTTAAGAGCAAGACTCTTAGTTTCTGTGATTTGAGTAAATGAGGTTTCAGTTCTTTATTGCAGTAGTGATAACAAGAATACATGCAGTGATATAACCACGCTTAGCTTCCTGGAAGAGAACTATCTGAAACTCTGTATATACAATTTCTTAATTTGTTCATATAGTAAAGACAGCTTTAGCTAACCAGCTTGGGTAAGATATGAAAGTCCTTTTTTAAGGACGGACTTCTCCTGTAAAATGAGTTGGGATGTTAGAGTCTTCAGTACTGGGTTGCAATCCAGTATTCCCTTTCCCATCAGTTCATCTTTCCATCTTTTCGGAATCCCTTCAGCTAGGTCCTTTGGAGATCACAGAGAATATAGGCAACAAAAGCAAGCTATTTCATCATACAGAATTTTCAACCTGTCATGTCAGAATTTTAGGTTTAAAATTTTTTAAGAAAAAATTTAAGGCCCTAAGAATATTTAAGTATTTTATAATGTTACACCTTCTAAAACAAAGATGGCAAATAATACTTATATGCTAATCCCATTAATTTGTGTTGGCTGCTTAGAGAGCTGTGCTGGAAAGAATGCCGAGAGCTGCACTCTGTGGGAAACGCCACCAATCATACTATGCACTTGCCATATCTATTTTGAGACTTAAAGGCATATTAGCAATTATACTTAGATTCATTTGCAATCAGAGATACACTTAAGAGGTAATTACACACTTAAAATGAATCAACTTCTAACTCTTTGCAAGAGAGTGCATAGGTCAATCATATAATAACTTGTAAGACAGCATTCTTCCAACACAGTCACACAGAGTCTAGCAGGGAGAAGACTGAGTATGTGTTCCCAGTTCTGCTTTGGAATATGTACACTTTCTAATAGTAGTTTGGTCTCTTTGAAAGAGTAATTATGTTGGGACTAAATAACATAACGGAAGACAAAGGATGCACTTACTGAGGCTAATTTTCTTGTTAAAGAGGGATCATTAAAAGTTCTTAATTACAGGAACAATGGATTAGGATATGCAGTTCATGGTACTTGGTGGACAGTGAGAATAGAGTTAAATGTAGTAGCATCACTAGAAAGACCATGGACTACATTCTGAATAGTAATATGAGTCACCTGCTTGCATTTTTTAAATTACCAATATATTTATATAATTATCTATAGTCCCATGATTAAGATACATATAGGAGTGGCATTTTTTTTATATATATATTTAGCTAACAGAATTTAAACAATTGTGGTTTAGAAAGGATTTCTTCTATATCTGGGGATAAATTGTTATTATCTTTAAAATAATAGCAATGTTAAATAGACAAGAGTCAGGCTGATGTTGAATGACAGGGGCTAATGTACAGTTAGCAAGTGTGAAATTTTGGTGCTGGTCAGGTACTGCCAAGTATATACAGGCAGAATATTTGAAAGAACAAATAGAAATGAAGTTAACATTTATGCTAAAGGGAGGAGGTGAATGTCGCTCTGCAAGTCTGAATTTTTAATTACTTAAACCTCAGTTTATGATAACATAAAGTCAGACAACAAAGGTTAAGTATGAAGATAGTAAAACTGCACTTAATTCAACAAAACACACGGTTCTAAAAGGAGATGCCACACACTTCTCATGGTATTTTCAATTTCAAGAATTGAACTTGTATGTACAGGTACAGTACAAATCCTAGAACATAATTCTGCTAGGGTTTTTAGAGCAACAGTGCAGAGGGAGGCAAAAGTCAGGATTCAAGAGGGTATGAGATCAGCATGTTTAAGAGCAGCATGAGCTGGAGCTGGCTCAGTGGTTAAGAATGCTGGCTGCTCTTACAGAGGACCTGGGTTGAACTCTTAGCACCCACATGACCCCTGACCACATCTGTAGCTCCAGTTCCAGGAGATTAGATGCCCTTATTTGACCTCTTGTGGCACCAGGCATGTATGTTGGTACTTGGATACACAGGCAGCCTTAAACCTAAAAACAAGAGCATATGCAACACACATGCAAAACTCATGCAATGTGCTTAGTAGCTATGCTAAGGTGGCAATGCTACATTTTAAATAACTTATTACTGTCAAATGCACATTAATGATGTTGGAGTCAATATGAATTTAAGAACCTATACCTTGTTAGGAAATAAGTTTCCTGAAAGATTTGTTTTTCTTATCTACTTCAGTGGAGTAATTCTTTTGATCATTCCTTGTTCAAAGTTAGTGGGCTATTGTACAGAAGCTCTATGCTAACAGCAACTAAATACCATTTTTTTTCTTTGAGCTCTTGGCCTGAGTCCTTTTAGTTATGTGTATGATATGCAAATATTCTTGCATCCAGGGCTCTCATTGGTTTGGCTCCAGTTTACATATTATTATTTAATCTCCTATTCAACTCAGATTATTTTCCATGCCATCCAGTATTTATGGCATACTAAATGTGGTATATAATTATGAAATAGTTTCTATTCTTTTTATGTGTAAATTAGTTTTCAAAGCTAGTCCTGATTTGGGTGCTGTCACACAACCTTGGGTGATGGTTAGATACATCACGGTGATTTAAGAACTTTATAGAACAGAATCAGATGTCTATTGAATAAATTTGGGAGCTTAGCTGTATGTTTTGAGTTACTGTTTCAATGTTCGCTAGGTTATACTATTTTCAAGGTAGTTCATATCAATGTTATGAACCAAAGTTCCTCAGCCTCAATTAATCCCACAGAGTACAAATTGATTGTTAGGGAAAAAAATCTTAAAAATGAAAAAGTCAAATGGACCCAATCTTAAGCAAGTAATCAAAATTAAAGTTACACAGGATCTGCTGACATTATTCACATACCATTCCTGTCAAACATGGCATAAATGTAATATGAGGAAACAATTATGAAATCCAAACTGAGGAACATTCTGCAGAGCTAGCCCATGTGCCTCAAAAATGCCAGTGTCGTGAAAGATTGACACACACTGGGGAACTGAAGATTAAAGAAATGTAAAAGTTCATTACAGTGTACAATCTCAGGTTATATTCTAGATTCTAAAATAGGAATGATCTTTTAATGCTAGCAGGGTTATTAGAAAAAGGAACTTGAATACTGGCTATAGATTAGCTCCTAGAATTTTATCAGCATCATTGGGGTGGCACAGGGGAATATCCTTTACCTCCACATACAGACGAGATTACATCCTTCTTCATCAGGCAGTTTCTGAGGTTAGCAAGAATATTTATATACAGCCTGGAAGATCAAACGTCGCAGCATAGGGGAATTCTACAAACACCCTGGCACTTTTCTGTACCTTTGCAATTTTTTTTTTACAAAGGAAAGTGTCAGGGCTAGTGAGGTGGCTCAGTGGGTAAAGGCACTTGCCACCAGGCCTGACATCCTGAGCTTGACCCTTGAGAGAGAACCTACTCTTGCAAGTTGCCTTCTGACCTTCACATCTGCAATGTGACCATGCGTGTGCATGCATACACAAACACTTTAGTACACAAATGTACTAAATATTTTACTTCAAAAGGAAGGTGTGTGTGTGTGTGTGTGTGTTTTGTTGGAATGTGCCATAAAAGCTCTGGCCAAGTGATTTGTATTTGAGTAGGTGCTTAATAAATAGCTATTATAACTAAAAAAAAAAAAAGTCAGATGGTTAATTTCTTTTTATTTAACTGTGATTGAAAATGGTCTTTCTCATGTGTTATATCCTGTTTACAGTTTACCATAGCTCTACTCCCCCCAGTTTCTCCCCTCCCATCTGGATCCACCCTCTATCTGTCTCCCATTAGAAAACAGACTTCTAAGGGAAAATAATAGAATAAAACATAACAGTATAAAACAAACTTCTAACAATATTGGTAAGCTATATTTAGGACTTGATCTTATCTACTGAATTCTAGCCCTACATAAATGGATGTTTTCTATAAAACAATGTAGCCTTTATTCTTGTTAGCTTTCAGGATATTAATTTGCTGGTTAGTATTGATTTTGATTATGCAACTGTATGTTATGAATAAGAAGATTTAAAAAATATCCATGGTAATTTTTTTCAGAGATAAAACTCAAAATGTTAGAACACAAAAAAGCCGTGGATGTTGAAAATAGATACTAAGAAATCTCTTGCAAGGTGATTTCTAGCTATTCTTTCTCTTGGAATGGAGTCAGGAGATTTCCTAACCCTGCAGCAATGTTACATACTTGTTCCTCCTCCAGGACTGGTGAGCACCAGAGAAGGATGAGGGGTCTCCATGCTTTTATGGAGTGTGGCCACTGCAATGATTTTTCTCTTATGTATGCACAGCTTTGTGACATCATCATCTGCCTTAACATCTTCTGCAGTTCTCTGCTTCACAGCAGCTCCAGGATCAAAATTAAACACCTGGAAAAAAACCACAGATTTTGTTTATAGTGAGTCTATGAAACATTTAATAGAAAAACTGTTTACACAGAGAAATGCTGTGCATAGATTAAGCTACAGACAGGAATTAAGCCTTTAAGGTTTTAAATGGAAGGAAAACAACTTTACATAATTTAAAAATACTTCTGGCCAAATAAATTCTTTAAGTGACAGATAATGAAAATTATACAATTTTTATGATAGTTAATTTAATTAAAGACAGGGAAGGGTATAAAATCTAATGGTGTTTATAATTTAGGTACTTCCTGACGGCGTGACAGCACAGAAACAATGGAGCACACTGTGGAAACCGTGAAAAGCCACAGCATCCTACATTCTTAGTTTTGCCACAGCACCTGGGTCTGCTTACTCTCCCTGTTGCTTACTTTTATTGCTACATTAATATTACCTCCTTATCTAAAAATATACTGTATGTCAAAAATTCTTATTATATAAATTTCTTTTAATAATATGGTAATATACAAAAAGAAAAAGGTGTTTATTAATCTTTAGTTTTAAAGTTAGTACTAAATACACATTTCAGAGAATAATTATCTGTTTTTATACCAAATAATATTTCACCATTTTAAGTTATATTGCCTTTTTACTTTGTAATGCAGTAAAGCTGTTTCATGTTCTTATGATGAGAGTTGAACTTTGTGATTTTAAGAACATCTGTGGCAGATTTACCAATACCAGTGCAAAGAATATCATTAGGGATTGAGTAGCCATAGTCATGAATGAACATATTGTACTATAAGCAAAGCTCCAATAAAATATTCAATATGTCACCTATGAAAGTGAATCCAATTATTTTTTCACAATCTTTAAGCATTCCAAAGTGCACATAAAATAACTGAAATGAATGTAAGCTAGAAAACTAATGTCAAAGTGGGATGCCAGATGAGAAGAACAAAACCATGAGCTGGCTCAACCCAAGCCCAGACTGCAGCCCCGCTGGAGCCCTGCTGGGGACCGCTTACCTTGGGAAGAATCAGAGGACACTCCAGGCCACACTTGCATGTCCCGTCAGTAAGCAGATATGTCTTAACCTGGTCCAAGCAAGATAACAGAGACCCACTGGGACTGTAAAAATAGTTCAGAGAAACATCAGGAAATGATTTAGACTACATATATAAATGTATATATGTATATATTTTATATTTTTAAAAATAAAAAGGTAAAATTTATAGAGTTATTGGCCTTTCAGAAGATATTTTCCTAGTATGGAAAGACATTTTATTTCAGGTATTATGTTAGCTACCAATTACAGATGTGAACAGTAACTCTTTCTCTGGAATCAAAAGTTATTTCCCAGAAAAACAAGTATTTTCATAGAAAATGAAATGAAGTATTTTTGAAAATTTGGGACTGAAGATGGTAAACTGTTCTTAGCAAAGGACAGCGACAACTAAGAAAGGAAGAGATGAAGCCTGTAAAGCAATGCTATTCATTAGACCCTGAGATCTACTGTAAGCTGGTTGAGGGAAGCGTGAAAGGGTAACGCTGAGTCTCAAACCCGAGGGTGTGAAACATAAAGAAGCTGGAGACAGGAGTTGGTCCTGTGCCTACTGCCCACTTCTGTGGAAGCAGAGGCGCTTCCATCCACGTTTCTTCCCATCCCCTCCGTGTATATCTCTGAAGATGATGGGTAAGTGTGACCCAATTCAAATTCTACTGAACAGAGAGAGAGATTGACAGAAAGGGAAAGAGGCATCAGGTAGAGCTGACAGAAGACGGTAAACTTTTGAAGAGATGCAGTGTTAGGTGTCACAAAGAGCTGTCCAGGTTTCCAGGCTCAGGTTTTCAGTCACAAAGTCAGTAAAATAAGTAAGCACAGACCCACTTTAACTCTACGCATCAAGAACTAAGTTTGCATTTTAGGATATTTTATTATTAATGGGTGGATTTTATACAACATAAATGCATGTATATATATGTACACACACACATACATGTGCACGTGTGCGCGCACAAACACGCGCACACGCACACACACACACACACACACACACACACACACACACACACTAAGAGAACATATTTTATTTGTGACTCTTTAGAAAAACCTTCCCTTAAGCCCCAAAAGAAAAATACCCTGTTTCCCATGGAAGCCATCACTCCTGGATAGTCTACTCTGCTTCCACAGAAGCACAGGCAGTACTTGAAATGGGCTAGGTTAAGGTGCAACTTATGTTGTGTTCATAAACAATTATACAAGTGACTTTGGCACAAAGAAAAAGCCTAAAAAAATTCTCCATCTTAGTGATCTATTTAGGGTGTTTTAGATGACATGAAAGAATAATAATTTCACATTGCAGACTGGAATTTCGCCATAGCAGACGGGCACAGATGCCTTTATAGGCCTGAAAATCTTAATTAAAATGTGTAACTAAAATATATCATACTGTTTTTCTCTCATAAAGGATTAGTAAGTCTAATACAGAGAAACTGCTCAATATTTTACTTAAAACATAGAGTATGGATGGCAATCTAGAGGGATTTAATTGTAAAATTTAGCCTAAAGTGAAGAATTCCTAAAGTCTATTAAGAATACTCCAGATACTTTAAAAATATTTCCCTACCTCTCAGTTCAGTCGTTTTCTTCACTTGTAGGTCTTTAATTAACTTTTGGTAGCAATAATTAATGCAAAAATAGTTATGTCTTAAATCAAAGATTTAACATTTTACAGTATTGGAAACAGGTGGAAAAATTAACTAACATACAGCCTCTGTGCCATGAGGCAGGAACAGCTGGAAACTCACCTAGCGATCAGGCAGCTGTGCGCCCAACTGTGTGTAGGGAGCTGTGTGCGCGACTGAGTGCAGGGAACTGTGTGCATGACTGTGCAGGGAGCTGTGTGCCCAACTGTGTGCAGGGAGCTGTGCGTGTGACTGTGTGCAGGGAGCTGTGTGCCCAACTGTGTGCAGGGAGCTGTGTGCCCGACCGTGTGCAGGGAGCTATGTGCCCGACTGTGTGAAGGGAGCTATGTGCCCAACTGTGTGCAGGGAGCTGTGTGCCCCACTGTGTACAGGGAACCGTGTGTGAATGGGCGCAGCAGAAAGGGGGGCTAACTTTCCACAAATGTTCCGGCAATAATTTAACTGGCCTGAGCCAAACAGATTAGATCCATGCTGGCCTGACCTAATGTGAAGGCATTTTAATTTTACCTTATCTGGCAAGTTCTTCTCTAAGAATTCTTCTTGTTTAGATTTGATTTGGAGATGTTATGCTGAGAGGATTATTAGATGTTCAAGACTAGGGAGATTTGAAAACTCACATGCCAGGTCACTGTGAATTTGGTTTTTGACTCCTAGACTTGGCCTGACTTTTGGTCAAGGTGATGTGAAAAGCTGATTTCATGAGTAGTTAACAAGACTTTGGAATCACTTGTTCCAGGTTGTATGGACTTTTTTTTTCTTTATAGATCTTGAACAACATGCACACAAACGTGCAGTGTTGCATTAGAAACAAGATATTTCTGGCAATCTATGAACAATGGTGACAGTAGGAATAGTTTGAAATAATTAATTATGAATGTTTGTGTATGTTATTTCCATGGGCTAGACTACACATTTGCTACTTTTTTTTTAATTCCCTGACTACAATGAACAGAGAACACCTTTAATATTACAGAAAGAAGAATTGTATCTGAAAAAGAAAGGAATTAAGTTTACTTCAAGAAACTTCTAACCCAAATCAAACAAACCCATATATAAACTGCCTTCTTGAGTTATGGGATATAATGTTTTATATTTATATAGTACAGAGTATCTCATTCATTCAAAGAATATCTCATTCAAATATTTTTGGGTTTTATTTTGTTTTTCTAAGGAGAGGGATTCTGGTATCCCAGACTGGTTTAACTCACATGTAGCTAAAGCCTGCTCTAAATCCCTGGACTTCTCACCCCTCTCTCCTGAAGTCTAAGATTATGGGCATGCACCAAACACCCACCATGTATTATATCTTTGTAGAACTGAAGAATTCTGTTGAATCTAGGTTATAAAAACCACACTGAAACCCACACCACCAGTATAATGATGTACTGTATCTTTTAAACATTTCTATTTTTAAGTGTATCATAAAAATTTGTGTCCAATTCACTATTACTAAAAATCTATAAATAATCACCAAATACTTAATAAAGAAGACTAAAATTTTGCTGTGTTTTTTTTAGAATTGAACTCATTATGTAGCCCTGGGTAGCCTAGAACTTGGTATGTAGATCAAGGTGCTCTTGAACTCACAGAGAGGCACCTGCCTCTCTTTCCCCAACACTAGGGTTAAAAGAGTGGGTGCCCATTCCTAGCTAGAGAGCTAAAACTTTATTAACAACTAGCCACTTTATCCCATTCAATGTGTTCTCTCTCTCTCTCTCTCTCTCTCTCTCTCTCTCTCTCTCTCTCTCTCTCACACACACACACACACACACTACACATGCATGCGCATACATTTATATACTTGCCAAAAACATGAGCATCCTGACTTTTTTGGTTTTGCTATTACAGTAAGAAAACTGATTAAAAAATCTATACAGAAAAGGTACAAGTTATTTTAAGCTAAGTAGTCTAACAATGGAAATAGCTCATTAGCTTCAGAAAAGCTAGATGAATTATTTTGAAGCAGGGTGATTTTTAAAAGGAGATACTGGATCTATTTCCAGTATTTCACATTCTCCTGTGAATATAGTATTCTTGTTTATATTTCTTTTAGAAAGCTTTGCATTTTCTTTATCATTATTATAGAGAAGCAGAAAGATAACTTTACACCGAAGAAAGTAATAAAGATTCTCTTCAATAATCTTAGAAAATTTACATTGCTAAACAGCAAAGAATAAAAATACTTGTGTATTTCTAGCACAGAGGTCATTTTCTCAAGCCTATATTAGGTGCTCTCAGTCAAAACATTTTGTTCCTTTAGAGAGGATCAGTCTTTTACTGTCTTATTCTTGAAATTGCAAACTTGGAGGTAAGAGATAACAAGAACTAACCTGATATAAAGCACGCCATTATGGTCCACACGACGCTGCCAACCCACAGGAACCTGGATAGCTGGAAGGCCTCCTTCCTTGTCTCCTCCGTCACACTCTTTGCCTCCATTCATTTTCTGTGTCTGCTTGGGTGCTCCAAAGATATCAGCAATACGATGATATCCTTCTCTTACAGAGCATGGTGGCCTTCACAACTGGGCCAGCACAGCACAGTTTTCCCAGACTACGAAGTACATGGGGAAACCTGGGCTCAGTTTGGAACCAAGTCCTTGAAATCAGCCATTGTGAAAGTGTTTCCCATGATAATCTACATTAAATAAAAGAGTATTTCATTCCTAGGCATGGTCTACATCGGCAAAAGCAAACACTCTCAACCAGGGAAAATCATAATTCACCTATGCTGGTACATGTCTGAAGCAGAAGAGGAAGGGATGAAAAGTTTTTAGTTGTACATTTTGTCTTGAACCTTGATACTGGACTAAAATACCCTCTACTGTCTAGAACCTGGTCTGTGTTGACACCACTGGCCAGGTAATGTCTCCAGTACTGCCTGTCTTTAAAGGCCACGTGCTTTAAGCTTCCACTTCATTTTCCAATGTGAATCCAAGGTGTTGCAGGCTGGTTCATCTGATGTTTTCATGACTTCAAAATTCCATTGATGTAGCCTGAAATATATGTACATATATAAGCTGAACATTTAATGTTGAAAATTGAGAAGCCACATAATTTAAAAATAAATTTCTAAATGTACCTAGCCACTTCTGTGTTCTCTGCTGTCAAAATCATATGTAAAATTGAGTTTGTTTTTTCTTAAAAAGTTATTATATTCTTTTAAATTGAAATAGAATAACACCACCTTCCCTTCTCTTCCTCCAGCTCCTCCCATACCTTCCCTCAAACCCCTCCCATGGAGAGCTCTTCCCTGCCACTCCCAAGCGGCTAGCTTTGTTTTCTTTGATTAATATTGTTATATATATACATGCATGTGTACACCCACACACACAAACTGCTGAGTTCTTTTACACACATACATCTATGAGTACACACACACACACACACACACACACACACACACACACACACACACAAACTGCTGAGTTATTTTTTGTTGTTTGTGTGTATACAGTTTCACGGATGACTGTTCTACACTGGTCAACTAATAAGGAGCTTGTCCCTGAGAGAGGCTAATTGTAGCAGACCTGTTTTCGTTCAGATTGACCCATTCATTGTAATTAAATCATTTGATTCATTTTTCACTACAAGCGACTTTTTAATTACTTGAAATAGATCCAAATTATGGTTGTTCACCCTCTCTTCCTCTAACTTGAAATAAAAATATACCCATCAACTTTCATGACCTATGTACCAGAAAAACATGTTAATGAAATCACATTTTGATTACTCCTTACTATTAAACTTAGCTATGATTAAGCTTTCTTTCCTAATCATTATATTGTACTACATTTTTTCTTTTAAAGGAAACAGTAGAGGAAATAAAAAATTGTACATTTTCAAATGTAAAGAAAAGTTTTCTCTTACATTTGATTTATAGTCAAAAATTTCCAAAACTTCTTATATTGCGGTGTGCTCTCTAAACTTTATTAGGTTACAAGGTATATTTGAAAAAGACATACTGACTGAAACAGCAGCGATCAGTGGTAGTATAGGTAGTATGTTTACACAGGTGATTTTGATAAAGCAATTAAATAGAAAATAAGTAAATTTAAAAAGATTTGATTCAATCTTTCAATATTGTAGAAAATGTGGTGTTACAGTTGATAGAACTGTGTTGTAAAGGAGCCCTTCAGTGGCCAATTTAACATGTACTATAGAGTCAAGTATGACTGAAGCCATGAAACCACATTACGAATGAATAATACTGTCCTGGTATTTTAAGAATAGGACATGTGGTTCATTATCAAAAAATTCCGGATACAATTAGCATATCAAATGATTCCCATGAAGAAGGAAGAAGAGGGCCCTAATCCTGGAAAGGCTTGATCCAGCATTGTAGGGGAGTACCAGGACAGAGAAAAGGGAGGGGGAAAGATAGGAGAATGGATGGAGAGAAGAGGACTTATGGGACATATGGGGGGGGGGGGAACTGGGAAAGGGGAAAGCTTTTGGAATGTAAACAAAGAATATAGAAAAAAAAAAAGCTGGAAAAAAAATTTCGGGGCTGGAGAGATGGCCCATTAGTTAAGAGTACTGACTGCTCTTCCAAAGGTCCTGAGTTCAACCACATGGTTGCTAACTACCCTCTGTAATGGAATCTGATGCCCTCTTCTGGTGTGGCTGAAGATAGTTACAGTGTACTCACACACATAAAATAAATAAATAAATCCTAAAAAATAAATAAAAACAACAACAACAACAAACCCCCAAAACCCTTTCCAGCGAGAGTATAATTCACAAATGACAGGATTCAGAGGAGGTTTTAAACTAATTTCAAAAAATTTAAGTGAGAAATTAACATACTATTAAGCAATATGTTGGTATAACTAAAAAAGTTAAACAATGGACATAGACATACAACTAGTTAATATCTATTCTTAGTTTCTACATACTGGCGTAAAATTATTCAGAGGTCTTTCATTAGGAAAGCAAGAAACCTTCTTACAGTGAAGGCCACTGTAGATTTAGCCATATGCCTGATGTGTGCCTTTGCCCAGAGACAGGGTAAAGGTGTTGTACTAAAGCACACACTCATTTCATTGAAAAGCAGGAACTGTGTTTATAGGTGTGGCAAACAGTGGTAGACAACTGGAAAGTAGCAAACTTCCCCCAACACTTACAGGGAAAAATTCAGTGTTTGAATAGTGCTGCATAGTAATAGTTCCAGTGGGGCTGGTAATTGAATCACCAGGCTCCCTCTCCTGTGCTACACTTCTTACATGAATGACCTACTTTTAGGCTCAGTAGTTTTCTGTTTGCCTTTCATCACGCTTTTGACTATGATTATGTTTATTTGTATTTTATTCAGTCCTCAAAGAACAGTAAGTGTTAAGCATTGATCTTCCTTCTAGGAATACAACAATGGTTAAGTGTTATGGTACCAATATCTGTGTCTTCTCAAGCTAGAAAATTTGACCCTCTAGTTTAGTTAGTATTTGAAAGGTGATCAGTTCATGGGTAGAGGCTGATGAAGGAGATTAGTGGATATGAGAGGGATCTGCTCAACTCTGCAGGGATACAGTGAAAAGACAGGCATGCATAGTATAGCAGGGGACCTCTCAACAGATACTGCACATGAAGCTGCCTTGAGTTTGAACTTCTCAGTCTTAGGAATGGTAAGAAATAGTTTTCTGTTGTTTAGAAGCTATGTAAATTTAGTAGCCTACACAGAAAGACAGAACAACTAGTGTAATATTTTGCATTAAGGTGCTTATGTGCAAGCTTGAAGATACAACTAAATATTGAGCCATAATTCACTGTGGAATAATATCTACTGTATAACTGCATATTTCAGTTATTTGTTTCTAGAAATGTTAAAGTGTACATTAAAATTAGTTTACCATTGTAAACAACAATGTATCACCACTCTATTTTTATAGTGTGTTTTGTCAGATCCCCATGTATTTATATTTTAACATATATATTTTAAATATATATTTTAACAGCATGCATGCCAAGATTTTACCTAATGAAAAACTCACCAGTGCCAAAATATTAAATTTTAATACTTGAGCAATATTTGTTATTTTGTTCTTACTATACATTTATATACTGGCATAACATTTCAATGCTGGGCTATTCCGAACATTACTTGTTCTTTTGCAATTATATACATACATATATACACACATTCACACACACACACACACACACACACACACACACACACACCCCAAATGATCTTTGATCCAAGTCCTATCCACTATCTTCATTTTCCTATCACCAAATCCATTTTTCCAAACTTTCCCTTCTACTTTCATGGTTTTATTTTTATTTTTTGGTGACCCACTGAATTTAATTTCAATTTCTTACAAGATCAGAGTTGGAGAGCTATTTATAAAACTGAGCTACTGAGGAACATCATTCTTGTTCCCTGAGCACAAATATTTTCAACTGTATCAATACTGTTGATTATTTTTAAAGAAACTGTATGCCTTCTGACTATTTTCCATGTATTAATGTACTTGTTTTTGTTTTCTTGAAAAGTTTATGTATAAAATTTACTTATTTTTATTTGATGTATGAATATTTTGTCCATATGCATGCCACACGTGCAGTGCCTGCAGATACCTAAGGAGGATGTCAGAACTAGAGTTAGAGACAGTTTTGAGCCGTCTGTCATGTGTATGCTGAAAACCATATTTTTCTTCTCCATGAGAGTGTTCCGAGCCATCTCTCCAGCTCCGCTTTTCTTGAGTATTAAATCATTACCAGTTTGTATTTTCTTCCCTTGGGCACTTTCGTATGGTATTATAGATTTTCCCAAAACATTACATTCAATAATTAGGATGGAATTTTGGGAATTTAATTACTTTCATTTCTTTTATGTTGACATATATTTCTCCAAGCTTTCATGAGCATAAACAAGTTTGGTTAGTGTTCCTATACATATAACTATATAATCACAATAATCTACCCAGAATTCTTTGCTAAAATACAAGTGTATAGTTTTCGGTCCTTCAGACATTCCTTAAATGTATAAAGAAATTCTAGGGAAGGAATTATGGCCATGTTTCTAAAACTTCTGATGCCTACACATTGAATTCTTTTGCAAAATATTAAAGTATGTTCTACTTGCTTCCAGGCCTCTGGTAATCTTATCTCTTATAGAGACCAACTCATCTTCTGAGATCCAGTCATATATATATTTTTAAATAACTTGCAGTATAAAAACTGAACACTTTCTCCTGTTTTCTAAATTTAGCATTTTAATATCACTATGCTTCAAGAAAAACCTATATTCTGCAGCCTGTTTCTCTCCTTTTCCTTGGAGACCAATCTTGTTTATGTGGCTTCATAGAATTCCAGGAAAACAGGTTAAAACTGTGATATTCAAGCTAACCCGTTGTCATTAGCATTTTGGATCTAAGATTCAGTTTATGCTTCAGGCTAATCTGTATTTATTTCACAGACAGTTCTGCAATGATGAAAGTCAAATGTGTGTATTTATGTATATGCATGTTCTAAGGGAGATCGCTGTTATAATTCTACCAATGTTTTCATTTTTTCCTGTTTCCTTTCAGTATGCAAATCAGTGTATAAAAATTCGCTTTGAGAGAATTCAAGTTCAGTGGCTTGATTTCTTTGTTGCCCTGACTTCTTCTTACCATTCAGAATTTAAGTAAGACGCTACATGCTCCTAAAACGTCAATTTATATTAAATATGGACACTCCTTTATCCATAATTAATTCACTGATACTTCCTGTTTTATGATTATTATCAGTTTTTCTCTGCTTACTGACTCTTTTTTACAGGGATATGAACACTGAGAGGAATCCTGACTCACTCTATCCTTCCTATATTCATTGTTCTGATATTAATTCCTGTTAAGTGTGCATATTCTAGTTAACATGATTTTATTTTTTATTTTTTAAAAGATTATTTATTATTATATCTAAGTACAATGTAACTGTATTCAGACACACCAGAAGAGGGCATCAGATCGCTTTACGGATGGTTGTGAGCCACCATGTGATTGCTGGGATTTGAACTCAGGACCTTCAGAAGAGCAATCAGTGCTCTTACCCACTAAGCCATCTCTCCAGTGCCAACATGATTTTATATTCTAATTTTTTTCCTATCACATTTGTGATACTTTTTAACATCACAAGTCAAAAATGAGAGATGTTTTAATGGAGGCCAATGAGTGCATGCATGTTGATAAAACCTAAGCCAATGAACTTATGCATGCTGATAAAAATCTAAAAAGCATTTTTGTCCTCTAGATTTATCTTTAAGGATCTCACAACTTCTGAGTAACAACATCAGTATAGAAGACAAGGCTTCTGTGAAGAGCTTGTGAACTATCAGTTTTATTAAGCAACATATATTAATTGTATAAGTAAACTAGAAAATGAATGCAGCAATATAAACATTATGCTTATATTTTAACAGGGTGTTATTAATGCAGCAGTCCTTTTCAATCTGTTTTATTTATGTTCTTGTTAACATGATAAACTTAATATGTATTATTAAATATACTTTAAAAGTCATACTCAAAAAGCTCTGAAAGCTAAATATAAGATATGACATCATGAAAGTACTAAATAGCCATTCTTCATAAAAGTATTTAAAATGTCATAAAGTCGTTGGAATAATGTCAAACAAACTTTATTAACAGTGATGATATTCTGTATCGATACACATGACTAATTGGTCTAGTTCTCAGTGGATAAGCTTAGATACATGGTAGCACAGAATTAACAGCAAAAGATTATTCAATTATCAGGAAGAGACTGAAGGTTAAGTAAAATGTAGAAATTATATAGTATGTCAAACAACTAATCATTACCAAGATTTTTAACATAAGATTTCAAACTTGGCTCATGAAATATTTTTGAGTCTATTCCCATCCTGCATTGGAAGACTGAATGCTTCATTTTTCAAATTGATAGTAAGTTTCATATAGAACAATCCTCTGTGCTTATATCCCAACATTCATATGTACAACAATGAGTGCAACTGGAAGACAATACAATATTAGGACTATAAAGAGTTGTATCTAAATGACGATAACATAGTTATCATTTGACTGAATACTAAAAGAAATAACCCACAACCTATTTGTTAAATTATGCTTGTTAAGAGTAGCCATAGACTACACTTTCCCAAATTATCTTTTCATAAAATATCAAATATTTAAATGTGTCCTTCATTGCACATGTCCAGCCCTTGTCAATCTTCACATCTTTATTCAAGTCATGGATTTTTATTTATGATCATCTTATCTTCTATCATTTTTTAAAGAAATCTTTGAAACATTAGCCTATTTAATTAGTTATTACTTCCATTGGGTAGATATTATGACGTGGTTGCTACTTCTAAGACATATCTTTTTGATAAATGTTCTGTAAGAGATGCAAAACCCCTATTCCAGGCTCTGCTTCTTCCAACAAGCATCAGCATGATGAATTTTATTAATCAGTGGTCCCAGAACATCCTCAAGAAGTGTATCTTTCCTTGCCGACAACTAAAGTTTTCAAATTCTGCTTTGTCAGAACAGAGAGGATTAAAGGTCACACTCTGTGTGGCTCAGCCATTCAGAATACTGGCTGCTCACACACAGGATGAGGGATCAATTCCTAGCACCCTCATGGTGGTTCACAGTGGTCTGTAAACCTCTGTTGTAGAGAGGAATCCAATGCTCCTTGGTGACCTCTGTGGGCACCAAGCATGCAAGTGGTGGTCAGATACACATGTAGACAAAATACCCATACAAACAAAATAAAAAAATTAAAAAAATAAGTTTATAACAATGAGAATGATATGCTAGTCATACAGGAAGGACATGTATCACAAATCTTAAGGTCTTAGGAATAGGCTCAAGAGAGTTTTGGAACTCTTCAGAGTCAATGTAACATGTATACCCAAGAATATTACTTTTAACCAGGATACTAACTTTTGGCCATAAAATTTTAGCAAACCCCATGTTTGAGTCATAGAGAAATCATAAATTCTTGGATGGTGATGGTATAAGCTTTAATCCCAGCACTTGGGAGGCAGAGGCAGGCAGATCCCTGTGAATTTGGGGTCAGACTAGTCTACAGAGAGAGTTTCAAGTCAGGTAAGATTACACAGAGATACTATGTCTTAAAAAAAATCAATCAACCATCCAACCAACCAACCAACCAACCAACCAACCAACCAATCAATCTTAAATTATGTATGATGGACTGCAAGTGGTCCAAATTACTTTGTGGTTTCACAGGGTGTTGTGATCCGGAGTGAAGTGAAAGGCGTGACAGTGCTCACAGTTTGTTTCTCCACTGAGAATCATTTGTATATCTCTGTACCTCATTTTTTAATAGGGTTATTTGGTTCTCTGGAGTCTAACTCCTTGAATTCTTTGTATATATTGGATATTAACCTTCTATCGGATGTAGGATTGTTAAAGATCTTTTCCTAATGTGTTGATTGCCTTTTTGTCCTATTAACAGTATTCTTTGCCTTACAGAAGCTTTGCAATTTTATAAGGTCCTATTTGTCGATTCTTGATCTTAGAGCATAAGCCACCGGTGTTCTGTTCAGGAATTTACCCCTGTGTCCATGTATTTGAGGCTTTTCCCCACTTTCTCTTGTATTAGTTTCAGTGTATCTAGTTTTATGTGGAGGTCCTTGATCCACTTTGACTTGAACTTAGTATAAGGAGATAAGAATGGATCAATTTGCATTCTTTAACATGCTGACATCCAGTTGAACCAGCACCTTTTGATGAAAATGCTGTCTTTTTTTCACTGGATAGTTTTAGCTACTTTGTCAAAGATCAAGTGATCATAGGTATGTGGGTTAATTTCGGGGTCTTCAATTGTATTCCATTGATGTACCTGCCTGTATCAATACCATGCAGTTTTTTTTTCTTTTAATTTTTTTTATTCGATATAATTTATTTACATTTCAAATGATTTCCCTTTTCTAGCCACCCCACTCCCCGAAAGTCCCGTAAGCCCCCTTCTCTTCCCCTGTCCTCCCACCCACCCCTTCCCACTTCCCTGTTCTGGTTTTGCCGAATACTGTTTCACTGAGTCTTTCCAGAACCAGGGGCCACTCCTCCTTTCTTCTTGTACCTCATTTGATGTGTGGATTATGTTTTGGGTATTCCAGTTTTCTAGGTTAATATCCACTTATTAGTGAGTGCATACCATGATTCACCTTTTGAGTCTGGGTTACCTCACTTAGTATGATATTCTCTAGCTCCATCCATTTGCCTAAGAATTTCATGAATTCATTGTTTCTAATGGCTGAATAGTACTCCATTGTGTAGATATACCACATTTTTTGCATCCACTCTTCTGTTGAGGGATACCTGGGTTCTTTCCAGCATCTGGCAATTATAAATAGGGCAATACCATGCAGTTTTATCACTATTGCTCAGTAATACAATTTGAGGTCAGGGATGGTGATTCCCATCAAAGTTCCTTTATTGTTGAGAACAGTTTTCACTATCCTGGGTATTCCAAGTGAATTTGCAAATTGCTGTTTCTAACTCTATGAAGAACTGAGTTGGACTTTTGATGGGGATTGCATTGAATCTGTATATTGCTTTTTGGCAAGATGGCCATTTTTACTATATTAATCCTGCTAATTCGTGAGCATGGGAGCTCTTTTCCATCTTCTGAGGTCTTCTTCGATTTCTTTCTTTAGAGACTTGAAGTTCTTGTCATATAGATCTTTCACTTGCTTGGTTGGAGTCAAAACAAGGTATTTTATATTATTTTTGACTATTATGAAGGGTGTCGTTTCCCTATGAGTAGAGGAAGGCTACTGATTTGTTTGAGTCAATTTTATATCTAACCACTCTGCTGAAATTGTTTATCAGTTGCAGAAGTTCTCTGGTGGAATTTCTGGGGTCACTTAAGTATACTATCATATATCAAAAATACTGATATTTTGACTTCTTCCTTTCCAATTTGTATCCATTTGACCTCTTTTTGTTGTCTAATTGCTCTGGTTAGGACTTTGAGTACTATACTGAATAGGGAGGGAGAAAGTGGGAGCCTTGTCTAATTCCTAATTTTAGTGGAATCGCTTCAAGTTTCTCTCCATTTAGTTTGATGTTGCTGTATCTTGCTTTTACTATGTTTAGTAATGGGTTCTGCATTCCTGATCTTTCCAAGTCTTTTACCAGGAAGGGTTTTTGAATTTTGTCAAATGCTTTCTCAGCATCTAATATGATGATCATGTGGTTTTGTGCTTTAAGTTTGCTTATATAGTGGATTACTTTGATGGGTTTCTGTATAGTGAACCATCTCTGCATCCCTGGGATAAGCCTACCTAATCATGATGGATGTGTGTTTCGATTTGTTCTTGGATTTGATTTGCAAGAATTTTATTGAGTATTTTTGCATCAATATTCATAAGAGAAATTGGTCTGAAGTTTTCTTTCTTTGTCACGTCTTTGTGTGGTTAGGTATAAGTGTTAATTGTGGCTTCATAGAATGAATTGGGTAGTGTTCCTTCTGTTTCTATTTTGTGGAACAGTTTGAAGAGTATTGGTATTAGATCTCCTTTGAAGGTCTGATGCTGGTGAGGATGTAGAGAAGAGGAACACTCCTCCACTGGTGGGACTGCAAGATGGTACAACAACTAGAAATGAGTCTGGCAGTTTCTCGGAAAATTGGACATTGTATTACCTGAGGGCATAGCTGTACCACTTCTGGGCATATACCCAAAAGATTCTCCAACATATAACAAGGACACATGCTAAACTATGTTCTAGAAGCTGGAAAGGACCTAGATATCCCTCAACAGAGGAATGGATACAGAAAATGTGGTACATTTACACAATGGAATACTATTCAGCTATTGAAAACAAGGACTTCATGAAATTCTAAGGCAAATGGATGGAACTATAAAACATCCTGAATGAGGTAGCCCAATCACAAAAGAACATACATGGTATGCACTCACTGATAAGTAGATATTAGCCCAAAATCTTAGAATACCCAAGATACAATTCAGTGACCACATGAAGTTCAAGAAGAAGGAAGACAAAAGTGTAGATGCTTCAGTCCTTCTTAGAACAGGGAACAAAATACTCATGGGAGGAAAAACAGAGACAAAGTGTAGAGCAGAGACTGAAAGAAAAGCCATCCAGACACTGCTCTACCTGGGAATCCATCTCATATTTAGTCACCAAACCCAGACACTATTGTGGATGCCAACAAGTGCTTGCTGACAGGCGCCTGATACAGCTGTCTCCTGAGAGGCTGTGCCAGAACCTGACATATACAGAGGCAGACGCTTACGGCCAACCACTGGATTGAGCATGGAGTCCCCAATGGAAGAGTTAGGGAAAGTACTGAAGGAGCTGAAGGGGTTTGCAACCCCGTAGAAAGAACAACAATATTAACCAACCAGACCCCCCCAGAGCTCCCAGGGACTAAGCCACCAAGCAAAGAGTACACATGGCTCCAGCTGCTTGTGTAGCAGAGGATGGCCTTGTTGGGCATCAATGGGAAGAGAGACCCTCAGTCTTTGAAGGCTCGATTTTCCAGTGTAGGTGAATGTCAGGGTGGGTGGGGGAACTCCTTCATAGCAGCAGGGAGGGGTGGGATGAGATGGTGGGTTTCCGGAGGCAGAAGTGACTGGGAAAGGGGATAACATGAAATATTAATAAAGAAAATGTCCAATAAAAAAAAGAAATCTCATGTGCTTCATTCTGTTTGGAATTCTACTATCTTGTCATCAATCTCAGCTAAGTGCCTTGCAGTTGAGAAGTGATGTGGACAGAAAGAAGCCCAACTGTCTGTCTGTCTCATCTGAGTCCTGTCAGGAAAACGAATGTAGAGACCACCTCATGGAATAGGGATGGGACAGCTCAACTACTGCTTAGTAAACTGCAAATGTACAACAATTTCCGGGTTATTGCAAATGGTAGAATTTTATTCTTTGTAATGGCTGCACTATATTCCACCTCCTGTGTATGTGTGTGTATATCACATTTTCTTTATACGCACTTATCTGCTTATACATACATATGCACACTCTTTGTATCTACAGTCAACATATAAGTAAGGAGATCTCTTCCACACACTGCTTCCATCCTTTGGATATATCCCTAGTCATGAGACTGCTGTATTCTACGCTAGCTTTTGCTTTGGGGATCATCACACTAATTTGCTTTCTCCAACTGTATGTAGGGTTTTCATCTTCCATGCCCAGAGCATCACTTGTTATCATTCGTCTTTTCAATAACAGCTACGCTTGTTGGAGTGAAATGGCATCTCGTTATGGGTTCAACACGAATTTCTGTAAATCTTTTGAAAAAAGTATTTTTTCTTTTAAAATTGGATTAATAATTTTGCTATAATTTTAAAAACATAGGTTTTGCATAATAAGCTTCTTCAATTTATATAGCTGGTAAATATATTTTCCTACTCTATTCTACTTTTTGATTATCTTCCTTGTCGTACAAAGTAACAAAGTACAAACAATACTCCAGTTGATACAGCCTCAAATGTCTGGTTTTGCTTTTGTTATCTGTTCTTTTAAATTTCTCTTCCATATACTGATTCTGTCCTTTTGATATATGGCAAATGCCATTAAGTCTTCTAAGTTTTCTTGTTGTATTACACAGTTAGGTTTTGTGTTTAAGTATAAAGCCATGTTAAATGAAAATCAGGTTACCCTTAAAGTGAAAACATTGTAGCAACTTCTACAATGAGACACCCATTCAAGACAGTAGTGTGTCAGCATATGTATAAATCCCTAGGGCTACTCAGATCCAGTCAGTCTCCAGACAACATAACTAGATATTGCATAACTGTGGTCTAATAAAACTTCTAATAAGTTTTTTCAAGAAACAAGATGAAGAGAGTGCTTTTGCATGTATTTTAGAAAGGGATCCCCTAAAGCATACAAGCTACAGGAAATAAATGATCTTTTATTGTATTTCAGCTCCAGACATCAGAAACAAAATGAATAGTGATGTCTCCATATGTCTGAGATCATATATAGTGTCTTGAACAAGAGTTATTTTTGCACGGTATTGATACTCACTGGAACACTGACAGTGGATGAAAAAAATGTTCTTACCAAAGCGAATTTGAGCACAAAGTACTCAAGTTAAAGACTAAGAAAGTAACTTCAAAAGCTGACATGAAGCATAAAGTAACTCAGAGGATAAATCAATGAAAAGCCAAACCTAAAGAAAATAAAGTCTCTAACAAATAAAGAAATATACTGGTTATAAGCAGGAAGACTTTGGATCAAACTCCACTTACAAAACTGTTAGGTTTATATTGGGTTTATAAATAATAATAATGATAATAATAATAATAACAACAATAACAAAAATAATAAAATAATTAATAATAATAATCATAGCAACAACAGAAAACTAGTTGGCAATATTGGAAAATACAATTCCTGTTTACCTGAGAAAATGGACAGTGAGTGCGGTAAGAGTGGGTCAACATCCCTGCCTCGCCACGGTTATCTGGAGCAGAGCTGTGGTGCTCCTCCAGAAAGGGCGTGGCTCTCCAGCTCCCTTCAGCAGCTTCCTGTTTCACTCCACCATTCTGGCCTCTGTAGGCGGTTAGGTTTCCAACTTCTGGAATAGAAAGGACTTTGAGAATAAGGCAGAAGCACCCACTTTGGCCTGGTAAGAGGCAAAATTACATTTTATTCATTATTTAAACTATATTTTCATTTCCTTAAAAGGGCGAAGGGTGAGCTCTCTGTAGGCCAGCACACATTCTGTATGTACAGGGAGGGATACCATTAAGCCAGTTAAAAGCATAAGCACACAGGTAAACTGTCTTACTAATGGTGCTAAGTTGGCCCTTGGCCTGGTGATTTTTGAGTCAGTGACTACATAGAGAACACCCCCGCCCCCCACCATTACCTTCTATATCTCCACTCTTTATACAATTATGTACCAGTATCTTGGTATTTAATTTGTGTGAAGGACTATGATGGCCACTGGAAACCCAAACACTAGGAGAACACAGTCCACATCTGAAGGTGCTTACTATATGGGAAGAGAAGGCTGAGGAGTTAGAGAGCCATGCGAACATTTAATGGACCTGGCCTTGGTAGAGATAAGCATGGAGTTCTAGAAGGGCGTAGAACCAGTCTAATTTTCAATGGCACGGATGGTAGGGGGGTATGGGTACATTTTGGACCGCACAGAGGTTAGACAGGCAAAGAAAGGTCATCGGGGGACTAGAGGCTTCACTGACTCATTCAAAACATTTCCATCCTAAAACATTAATATGAAAGAGCTTATATTTCTGTCTATTGTTAACACTTACAACACTGTACTAATTTTTAGCAGATAGCCAGACATAAAGGTCTATTTTTGTCAGACCTTTAACTTTGTGATATGTTAAGGGATAACGTTTTGATTATTTGCTTGATTTCTGAAATGTAGAATGATGATGTGACACCTTTAGGATATAATAATAAAGAATGAATTTTTTTTCAGTAAGAAAGAGATACTAGAAATTAATTCATATAAGCCTAAGTTGAAAAGGAAGCTGGGTTTATCAATATCTGGGAGGTGGAGGCACAAGATTTAAAAGTCAACTTTGTATACAAAATGAGTTTGAAATATGCTTTGGCTAAAGGTACCCCATTTCATGCACAAAACCAAACACAAGTCAAAAGGGACTAAACATAGCCAGGGTGTAGCAGACAATGTAGTTTCAAGCTATAGGCTAAGATATCCTTTATGAAAGGAATCCTGAGTGAGGCAAAGATGTTGGCTACAGTGCTAAACAGACGAATATATGAATGATATTATATATGACACTTTACACATGCACATGTTAAGTCATTTAATATTCAGTACAATTCTACAAGGCAAGTGCTTTTAATATTTTTATTATAGAATGAAACTAGTGCCCAAGAAGTGAGGCAGCTTCACGGCCTTTGCAGTGCTGGTATGAACCAATGGGTCTCACCCCAAGTGCTATCATTATCTAGCAACCGTACATTTGACTGCTTATCATTGTCTATTTGTCTCTTCTGGAAAGAAGGCAAACACTGTAAGCACAGGATACAACAGACGTTATAACAGACAGAAATTCTTGAGAAGTTTTGCTTTGAGTTCAGTAACTTCTCAAAGACTAGCTTTGTAGCATGTTTCCCTCACAAGACACAAAGTATTTTACAAATGCTTGAGTTAAAATATTTTCCAAAATATATTTTCTGAGTGGATCATAATATAGCTGATCATTAAGTATGCCCTTGCCATGTTCACCACCCTCAATGTAAGATAGGGAGCTACAGAATGCAGTTCCTTTTTCAAAAAAACAAAAAAACAAAAAAACCCTTAGGAATCAAAGCAAGTTAGAAGCATGAAGAATACCTAGGGCATAATATCCTCATATTTCAAGATATTCATTGCTCAATTGACAAAATTTATCTAAATACCAACTCATCTTTCCTCCCCATCATCATAATAGAGGCCTAACTAAACCTTATTGTAATGTTCATATTACTGTGCCAGAGACTGGAACTGACGGAAAGCTTCCTTCCCGAGGACTAGCTTTAATGGTTCCAGAAGGCACATCTCAAACTTCCAAAGGAAGGAAGCAACCATCACAATTGCCTAAACAAGAGCCTAACAGGAACAAAATAGGCAAGCTAACACAGATGGGCATGGATTGAAGAGGAAGGAAGCACATATGATAGGTGTTGAAGGAAGGAAAAGGAAGGGTGAAATGATGGAATTATAATCTCAGAAAAGTAAAAGTAATAAAAAGAATAACACTAGAAACAATATTTCAGACCAGAGAAGAATAAGCACAGCCAAGAGAAAGTGGGAGGGAAGCAAATGGAGCTATAACTACTGAGACAGACACTAGGGCTAAGGACACACACAGCAAATACAAACGACAAACAAACACTGAGTGCAATCAACACACACCATTCATTAATAACCTTAATTTCTCTATAAAAGACACAGGTTAGTTGAATGGATTAAGTAATAAAAACCATCTTTCTGTTGCCTTCCAGAAATTTGTGTCATCTGCAAAATAGGAACTACCTTAAAGTGAAAGGATGGAAAAAATATCCTAAGCCAATGTGAACTAGAAGGACGCAGGTTTCTCTATACTAATATTTGACAAACGGACTTCACACTAAAACAAGTCAGGAGAGATAAAGAATAGTTAATTCTAATTAAAGGAACAAGAAACTAAGTAGACATTATAATCCTAAACACATATGTACCAAACTCAACCCTAAACACAAACACATTCATTTTCATAAAAAGTATTACTGGGCATGAAGACAGGTTAACTCTAGCTCAGTAAGAACAGTGAAAATGAACAACAGACAAGTCTCAGTAAGTACATACAGAATCACATGGAGATTAACAGCTCAGTACTGAATGACAATTGAGCCAAAAAACAAGTCAGGAAACAACAAACAAATCTAAAATTAAATGAAAAATAAAAATACAACACAATTAAGCTTCTAGGAGACATTAAAGATAGCTCTAAGAGAGAAATTACTCAAAGTACTATGTTAAAAATCAGAAGATGAACAGTGAGTGACAAGGATGCATCTGAAGAATTTGAAGAAACAAGAACAAAACCCAAATCTAGTAGATAGCAAGAAATAATAAAAAGCAAACAAGAAATTAATAAAATAGACACACAGCTAATAATACAATCAATCAATGAATCTAAGAGGTCATTCTTTGAGAAAATAAACAAACATCAATAGATCCTTGGCCCAGTCAGCTCAAAGAAAGAAAGAAACTACTCAAATGAACAGAACCAGAGATAAACAGGGAAACCTTATAACAAACATCAAGGAAATTCAGACTACTATAAGCAAATTCTTTAAAAACTTAGACCTAGACTTCATTAAGTTAGAAAATCTAAAGCATAAGTTTCTAGAATCACCCAAACTATCTAAAGCATCAAACATGTGATTACCAATTTATACAGATCCACAAACAAGGTGAAAACAATGAAACAGAGCTTCTGTCAGATGTAGGGTTGGTGAAAATCCTTTCCCAATCTTTAGGCTGTCATTTGTCCCATTGATGGTAACCTTTGTCTTACAGAAGCTTTTGAGTTTCATGAGATCACATTTATTATTTGTTGATTTTAGAGTGGGAACTATGGGTTCTGTTCTGTTTTAAGAAGTTGTCTCCCTTACCAATGAGGTTAGGGCAATTCACCACTTTCTGTTCTATTAGATTTAGTGTATCTGGGTTTATGTTGAGATCTTTGATTTACTCGGGCTTGAGTTTTGTGCAGGGTGATAGATATGGGTCTATTTGCATTCTTTTACATGTGACATCCAGTTATACAAAACCATTTGATTGAAGATGCTCTTCCTTTTCTATTGCATAGTTTGGCTTCTTTGTCAAAAATCAAGTGTCCATAGGTATGCAGGTTTATTTTGGGTTTTTGATTTGATTGCATTGATCAACCTGTCTGTTTTTATGCCAGTACCATGCCATTTTTATGACTATTGCTCTGTAGTACAGCTTGATGTTAGGGATGGCAATAACTCCAGAAGTTCTTTTATTGTACAGAATTGTTTTAGCCAAGCTGGATTTTTATTTTTCTATATGAAGTTGAAGACTGTTCTTTAAAATTTTGTAAAGAACTGTGTTGGAATTTCAGTGGGAATTGCATTGAATCTGTAGATTGCTTTTGGTAAAATGTTCATTTTCATTATGTTAATCTTACCTATCCACGAGCATGGGAGGTCTTTCCATCTTCTCATACCTTCTTCAATTTTTCTTCAGAGACTTGAAGTTCTTGTCATACAGGTCTTTTACTCTTTTGGTTAGAGTTACTCCAAGATATTTTATATTATTTTTGGCTATTGTAAAGTGTATTGTCTCTCTAACTTCTTTCTCAGCTCATTTATTATTTGCATAAAGGAGAGCTACAGATTTCTTTGAGTTAATTTTGTATCCAGCCACTTTACTGAAAGGGTTTATTAGTTGTAGGAGTTCTCTGGTGGATACATAGCTAAACAGAGAATTCTCAACAGAGCAATCTTTATTGGCCAAGAAAAACTTGCAATGTTCAATGTTCTTAGTCATCAGGGAAATGCAAATGACAACAGCCCTGAGATTCTACCTTACACACGTCAGAATGGCTAAGACAAAAAACTCAGGGTATAGCATATGGTGGTGAGGATGTAGAGAAAGGGGAACATTCCTTCATTGCTAGAGGGGAGTGAAAACTTATATAAACAAAACTGGGAATAGTTCTATCTCAAGATCCATTCCTGGGCATATATATATATCTATCTTAAAACCCAGTTATACCAATTCTGGGATACGTACACAAAAGATACTCCACCATACCACACAGACACTTGCTTAACTATTCTCATAGCAGGCTTATACATAATAACTAGAAATTGAAAATAATCCAATGTCCATCAACTGAAGAATAGATAAAGAAAATGTGGTTCAATTGCACAATGGTATACTACTCAGCTATTAACAAGGACATCATCAATTTTGCAGACAAGTGGATGGAATTAGAAAATATCATGAATGAGGTAACCCAGATCCAAAAAGACAAGCACAGTATGTACTCATTTATAAATAAATAGATATTAGCCAGAAAGTACAGGATAACTATGCATCAACCCACCCACAAAACCTTCAACCCAAAATGTGTCCTGGTTACAAGATGTTCAGGGACAAAGATGAAGCAGAGACTGAGGGAATGGCCAACCAATGACTGGCCCAACTTGAGACCTATCCCATGGGCAAGAACCTGTCCCAGACACTATTAAAGATACGTTATCATGCTCTGAGATAGGAACCTAGCATAACTGTACTCTGAGAGGATCCACTCAGCAGCCAATGGAAACAGATGCAGAGAACCACAGTCAAAAATTAGATGGGGCTTGGGAGTCTTATAAAGAGTTGAGGAATTAATTGGGACCCTTGGAGATTCTCAGAGACTGATCCATCAACCAAAGAGTGGGCATGGGCTGGACCTAGGCCTCTCCTGCATGTATGTAGCAGATGTGGTCTTCATAGGAGATGACTATTGGGGCAGGGCTAGCTGCCTGTTTGTGGATCCTGTTCCCACAAATGGGGTGCCTTGTCTAGCTTCAGTGGGAGAGGATGTGCCTAGTCCTGCAGTGACTTGATGTGCCAATGTGGGGTGATATTCAGGGGGTGGTCTCTCCTCAAAGGAGAAGGGGAGGGGGCAACAGGGGAAGAGATGTATGAAGTGGGTACTGGGAGGGTGAGAGGGGGCTAATATTTGCATGTAAAGTAAATAAATAAATTAATGAAAAAAAATGAACAAGAATTACACCTAATTTCTCAAAAGAGACTCTAAAAGCCCGGAAGACCCAGGGTAGATGTTTTGCATACTCTACGAGACCATAGATGCCAATCCAGATTACTATATCCAGCAAAACATTCAATTACCATCTATGGAAGAAACAAGATACTCCAAAATAAAGTTGAATTTAAACAAATAATTTAAATAATATAAACAATACTTTAGAAAGTACTAGAAGGAAAACTCTGATCCATGGAAGTTAACTATACCCTCCAAAATAAAGAACATAAATAATCTCACACCAGCAAAAACAAAAGAAGAGACATACACACCCACTTCCACCACTGTTGTAGATGGCCCTGGTGCTGTTTCTATTTTCATGCTAATTCCGCTTTCCCAGGGGGGCTGTCTGGACTAAGGAATGAATCACCTACTCAGGTGACTTCTTGTGAACCTTCCCCTAATGAATAAAGAAACCAATCACTGGTCTGACAGTATACAGGATGTTATTTCACTTTTCTTGTATCTGCTGAGACTTGCTTTGCGACCCAGTCTGGTCAATTTTGGAGAAAGTTTGAGGTGCTGAGAAGAAGGTATATTCTTTTGTGTTTGGGTGAAATGTTCCATAGATATCTGTTACGTCTACTTGGTTCATGCTGTTAGCTTCAAGGTTTCTTTGTTTTGTTTTTGTTTGGATGACCTGTCATGGATGAGAGTGGGTACTGAAATCTCTCACTGTTAATATATGAAAGTCAATGTGTGACCTTAAGCTTAAGTAGTGTTTCTTTTACAAATTTGGTTCCCTTGCATTTGAGGTAGTTCCTGAACAGAACACCAATAGCTTATGCTCTAAGATCAAGAATTGACAAATGGGACCTCATAAAATTACAAAGTTTCTGTAAGGCAAAGGACACCATCAAAAGGACAAATCGGCAACCAACAAATCGGGAAAAGATCTTCACCAACCCTACATCAGATAGAGGGCTAATATCCAATATATACAAAGAACTCAAGAAGTTAGACCCCAGAAAATCAAATAACCCTTTTAAAAATGGGGTACAGAGCTAAACAAAGAATTTTCACCTGAAGAACATCGGATTGCTGAGAAGCATCTTAAAAAATGCTCAACTTCATTAGTCATTAGGGAAATTCAAATCAAAACAACTCTGAGATTTCACCTTACACCAGTCAGAATGGCTAAGATTAAAAACTCAGGAAACAGCATTTGTTGGCGAGGATGTAGAGAAAGAGGAACACTCCTCCACTGTTGGTGGGTTTGTAAGATGGTACAACCACTATGGAAATCAGTCTGGTGGTTCCTCAGAAAACTGGGTACCTCACTTCCAGAGGATCCTGCTATACCACTCATGGCCATATACCCAGAGGATTCCCCAGCATGTAATAAGGATACATGTTCCACTATGTTCATAGCAGCCCTATTTATAATTGCCAGAAGCTGGAAAGAACCCAGGTATCCCTCAACAGAAGAGTGGATGCAAAAAATGTGGTATATATACACAATGGAGTACTATTCAGCCATTAGGAACAATGAATTCATGAAATTCTTAGGCAAATGGATGAAGTTGGAGAACATCATACTAAGTGAGGTAACCCAATCTCAAAAGATCAATCATGGTATGCACTCACTAATAAGTGGATATTAGCTTAGAGAATTGGAATACCCAAATGAATCCACATACCTTGATCACTTGATTTTTGATCACTTAGTCACTTGATCTTTGACAAAGGAGCTAAAACCATCCAGTGGGGGAAAAAAACCCAGCATTTTCAACAAATGTGCTGGTTCAACTGGCAGTCAGCATGTAGAAGAATGCACATTGATCTGTTCTTATCTCCTTGTATAAAGCTCAAGTCAAAGTGGATCAAATACCTCCATATAAAATCAGATACACTGAAACTAATAGAAGAGAGTGTGGGGACGAGCCTCAAGCACATTGGCATAGGGGAAAATTTCCTGAATAGAACACCAATAGCTTATGCTCCATGATCAAGAATTGACAAATGAGACCTCATAAAATTGCAAAGCTTCTTTAAGACAAAGAATACTTGTCAATAGGACAAAATGGCAACCAACATATTGGTAAAAGATCTTTATCAATCCTACATCTGATAGAGGGTTAATATACAATATATATAAAGAACTCAATAAATTTAGAATCCAGAAAATCAAATAACCCCTTTAAAATGGGAAACAGCTAAACAAAGAATTCTCAACTGAGGAATACCGGATGGCTGAGAAGCACCTAAAGAAATGTTCAATATCCTTAGTCATCAGGGAAATACAAATCAAAACAATCCTGAGATTCCACCTCATACTAGTCAAAATGGCTAAGATCAAAAACTCAGGTGACAGTCGATGCTGGCAAGGATGTGGAGAAAGAGGAACACTCCTCCATTGTTGGTGGGATTGCATGCTGGTACAACCACTCTGGAAATCAGTTTGGTGGTTCCTCAGAAAACTGGACATAATATTACTGGAGGATCAAGCTATACCACTCCTGGGCATATACCCAGAAGATGCTCTAATATGTATTAAGGACACATGCTCCACTATGTTCATAGCAGCCTTATTTATAATAGCCAGAAGCTGGAAAGAACCCAGATGTCCCTCATCAGAGGAATGGATACAGAAAATGTGGTACATTTACACAATTGAGTACTACTCAGCGATTAAAAACAATGAATTCATGAAATTCTTAGGCAAATGGATGGAAGGAACTAGAAAATATCATCCTGAGTGAGGTAACCCAAAGAACATACATGGTATGCAGTCACTGATGAATGGATAATAGCCCAGAAGTCTCGGTATACCCATGATACAATTCACAGACCACATGAAGCTCACGAAGACCAAAGTATGTATAATTTGGTCCTTCTTAGAAGGGGGAAAAATAACCATGGGAGGAGATACAGAGACAAAGTGTGGATCAGAGACTGAAGGAAAGCCCATCCAGAGACTCTCACCTGGGGATCCATCCCATATACATTTACCAAACACAGACACTATTGTGGATGCCAACAAGTGTTTTATGACAGGAGCCTGATACAGCTGTCTTCTGAGAGGCTCTTCCAGTGCCTGACAAATACAGAGGTGGATGCTCTCAGCCAACCATTGAACTAAGCATAGGGTCCCCAATGGAGGATCTAGAGAAAGGACTGAAAGAGGCGATGAGGTTTGTAGCCACAGAGGAGGAACACAATATAAGCCAACCAGTATACCCAGAGCTCCCAGTCGCTAAACTAACAACCAAAGAGTGCACATGGAGGGACCCATGGCTTCAGCCGCATATGTATCAGAGGATGGCCTTGTTGAGCATCAACAGGATGAGGGCCTCTTTGTCCTTTGAAGGCTTGATGCCCCAGTGCAGGGTAATGCCAGGACAGGGAAGCGGGAGTGGGTGAGTTGGTGAGCAGGGGGAGGGGGATTGCACAGGGGGTTTTCGGAGGGGAAATCAGGAAAGGGGAGAACATTTGAAATGTGAATAGAGAAAATATCTAATAAAATAGTATGGCACATTGAAGAGAACATGATAGTGCTGCTGTGTTCATTTGACACTGAAAAAATCTTCAGAGCAAACACAGTTTACGACGCTGCACCTAGTGAGAATTATGAACTGTATGAACATAGATGCAAAAATAACCAATAAAATTCTCACAAACTGAATCCAAGAAGAACATACCAAAATTATCACCTAGCATGTTGGAGTAGCCTTTGTCCCATAGATGCAGAGATGGTTTGAAATATAAAAATCAGTCAATAATAGCCACCATATAAACAAACTGAAAGGAACCCCCCTGCCCCCGGTGCCCTTACATCCAATACCCTTTCATGGTAAAGCTTCATTGGAGGCTCTCTGCTACTCCCTGTTCCAGAGACAGCTGCATCTTGAGCAGTGCCAGCTTTGTCTTGTAGACAAGTATGCGTGAACTGATTTGGCCATATTGGGCGCCTGGTTACCAGGGCTGCCTTCTGCTCTGCACTTGGCAAAGTGGAGAGTGTTGCCATCAGGACCCCTTTATTGACCTCAACTCCATGTTCTACATGTTCTAGTATGACTTCACCCATGGCAAAATGGCACAGTCAAGGCTGAGAATGGCAAGCTTGTCATCAACTGGAAGCCCATCACCATCTTCCAGGAACGATATCCCGCTAACATCAAATGGGGTGATGCTGGTGCTGAGTATGTTGTAGAGTCTACTGGCATCTTCATCACCATGGAGAAGGCTGGGGCCCACTTGCAGGGTGGGGCCAAAAGGGTCATCATCTCAGCCCTTTCTGCTGATGGCCCAGGTTTGTGATGGGCATGAACCACAAGAAATGTGACCACTCAAGATTGTCAGTAATGCATCCTGCACCACCAACTGCATCCATGTCAACTTTGGCATCATGGAAGGGCTCATGACCACTGTCTGTGCTATCACTGCCACTCTGAATGGCCTCTCTGGAAAGCTGTGGCGTGATGGCTGTGGGGCTGGCAAGATATCATCCCTGTATCCACTGGTGCTGTCAAGGCTGTGGACAAGGTCATCCCAGAGCTCAACGGGAAGCTCACTGGCATGGTCTTCTGTGTTCCTACCCCAAAAGTATCTGTTGTGGATCTGACAAGCCACCTGGAGAAACCTGCCAAGAAGGTGGTGAAGCAGGAATCCAAGGGCCCACTAAAGGGCATCCTGGGCTACACTGAGGACCAGGTTGTCTCCTGTGACTTCAACAGCAAATCCCACTCTTCCACCTTTGACGCTGGGGCTGGCATTGCTCTCAATGACAACTTTCTAAAGCTCATTTCCTGGTATAACAATGAATACAGCTACAGCAACAGGGTCGTGGACCTTATAGCCTACGTGGCCTCCAAGGAGTAAGAAGCCCTGGCTCGCCCACCCCAGCAAGAGAGCAAGAGAGAGGCCCTCGATGCTGAGGAGTCCCTGCTCCAACTTGGCCTCCAACACTGAGCATCTCCCTCACAGTTTCCACCCCAGGTCCCCATAATAACAGGAGGGGCCTAGGGAGCCCTCCCTACTCTCTTGAATACTATATCAGTAAAGTCTGCTGCACCTTCCCACTCCCAGAACCCAAAAAAGTCTTGGAGAGATTAGGGATAGAAGGATCACACCTAAACATAATAAAGTTAATTTATAGCAAGCCTACAGCCAACATCAAATTAAATGGAAAGAAAGTCAAAGCAATTCTACTAAAGTTAGGTTCAAGACAATGTTGTATACTCTCTCCGTATCTATTCAATATAATTTTCAAGATCTAGAGCAATAAGACAGCTGAAGATGAAGTGGATACAAGAAGGAAAGGAAAAAGTCAACATATCCTTATTTTCAGGTGATATGACAGTATACATAAATGACCCCAAAAATTCTATCAGGGAACTCCAACAGCTGAAAAGCACCTTCATCGATGTGGCTGGATATAAGATTAATGTAAAAACCAAGACCACACCAAAACAAAACAGCAATAAAACAACAACAACAACAACAACAACAACAACAACAACAAATCCCCAAAAGTAGCTCTCCTATACACAAATGACAAACAGGCTGAGAAATAAGTTAGGGAAACAACCCCCTTTTACAATAGCCATAAATACTTTAAAATATCTTGTGGTAACTCTAACCAAGCAAATAAAAGACTTGAACAACAAAAACTTCAAGTCTAAAAAAAAGAAAGAAACTGAAGGTTTCAGAAGATAGATATCTTTTGCTCATGAACTGGTAAAATTAACATAGTTTGTACAGAAATGGCTATCCTACAAAAAACAGTGTACAGATTCAAGGCAACCCTCATCAAAAATCAATTCTTTATAGACCATGAAAGGATAATATTCAGTTTCATATGGAAAACAAAACAAAATAAAACCTAGAACCCAGCATAGATAAAACAATCCTGAACAATGAAACAACTTCTGAAGCTATCACCATGCCTGCTTTCAAGCTGTACTATAGAGCTATAATTTAAAAACAAAAACAAAAACCACCTGGTACTGACATTAAAACAGACACAATGATCAATGCAATCAAATTGAAGAACCAGGCATAAATCCACACAGCTATTTTTGATAAAGAAGCCAAAGGACATAATGGAAAAAAACTCCATGTTCAACAGATGGTGCTTATCTATCACCCAGCATATTTATCACCCAGCAGAAAACTCAAGTGGATCAAAGGCTTCAATATTAAGCCAGATACACTAAACCTGATAGAGGGGAAAGTGGGGACAGCTTTAAGCATACTGCATAAGCACAGGAGACAACTTTCTGAACACAACACTATTAGAAAAGGTACTAATAGCAACAATTAGTAAATGAGACTTTATGAAATTGGAAAGGTTCTGGAAGGCAAAGGACATGGTCAAAAGAACAAAACAGCAGCTTACATAATGGAAAAAGATTTTCAGTAATTCCATATCCTATAGAGTGCTAATATCCAAAATATGTGAAGAATCTGTTCTATTTGCCTTTCCCAAAGAGATTCATGACCGCCTCTAGAGCTGGTTACGTGAATTGTAGTTTGATTATCTTTTTCTTAATAGCTAATATCCTCTTACAAGTGGATGTGTACCATGTTTGTTTTTCTGGGTTTAGGTTGATTTTTTTTTATAGTTCCATCCATTTGCCTGATAGACTTCATGATGTCATTTTCCTTAACAGCTGCGTAATAGTACACTGTGTAAATGTACCACACTTTCTTTATCCATTCTTTGGTTGAGAAAGATCTATGTTGTTTCCAAATTCTGACTATTATAAATAAAACCTGCTATACATATAATTCAGCAGGGGTCCTTGTGGTAGGATGGAGCATTTGGGTATAAGGTACAGCCGGATTTTGAGGTAGATGGGTTCCTGATTTTCTGAGAAATGACCATATTCTTTTCCAAAGTAGCTATATGAGTTTTCTTTCCTACAAACCAGCAATGGAAGAATGTTCCCCTTGGACTACATCCTTGTCAGCATGAACTGTCACTTGTGTTATTGATCTTCCATTCTGACAGGTGCAAGATGGAATCTGAAAGTAGTTTTTATTTGCATTTCCCTGATGAATAATGATGCTGAACATTTTTTAAGTGTTTCTCAGTCAGTTGAGATTCCACTGTTGAAAATGATCTGCTTTAGCTCTATACCCTGCAGCTAATTTTTAATTGGATTGTTCGGTTTGTTGATGTCTAGAATCTTGGATACCCATAGGAACCCCAAACAAATTAGACCATTGCCAAGACAATACATTGTGCTCTCCAAAAAAAGTACAGCATGGCCCCATTACTGAAGACAACCTCCACATATCTCATTGAACATGGAGAGGTTGAACTGGTGCCTTTAAGCTCAATGTCTAGTGTCTTTGACATGGAAAGACAAGGCTATCAAAAAGAAGAATATAAACACCAACAGAACCACAAAACCTTTGATCTACAATCTGTCCTGCTTGTAAAATATGCCAGGGCAATGATAGATGGTATAAACCATGGAAATAATCAACTAATGTCTGATCTGACTTTAGACACATTTCATGAGATGAACCTCATACTCTGCTTGCTGACCAAGAACCATAGTCTTGATAGCTTGATGCCCAGGATAAAAACAAATATTAATGGTCTTTAAAAAAAGTAAGAATAAAATGACATCTAATGATATTGTGTTATATTCATAGATGGGTGCTAGGTTTAGCAATCATCAGAGATGGGGAAAAATGATATAGACCCACAGCCAGATCTCTCTCTCTCTTACACACACACATGCACACACACATATACACACGCACACACATATACACACAATCTATCACTTCTCTTCCTTCAGAGTTCACAGAATCCTGTGGAAGAGGTGGCAGAAGGAGTGGGGGAAATGGGATGGAGGACTCCAGAATAACAAGGCTCTCTAAAAACAACTGAACAAAATTCATATGACCTCACAGAGAGGGAAGCAGCAATCATAGTAAGTACAGGGAGTTACAGAGGGTCTTCTGCATATATATACTATAGCTTTTAGTTCAGTACTTTTATGGGACTCTGGAGTATGTGAACAGGTGGTTCTCGGATTCTTGTTCCTTTTCTTGGGGCTATTTATTTTTCTCTTGGCTTGTCCAAATTTGAAATGAAGGTTTTTTTTTATCCTATATTTTACTTTGTTACTACCTCTTAGGGGCACGTTCTTCTGCACAAGAAGGGAAATGTGGAGGAGCTGAAAGGACTGAGGGGAACCTGTATTCAGGATATATTGTATGAATCTGGTTAATTCAAGGGAACAATAAGGAGCTGAAGTTGCATGTTATTTCATGCTTTCAACCTTCAGTATTCATCAGATATTTCACCACAGTCTAAGTTCTATTTTTCTATTGAAGTTTGTGGCATACTCTATGTACTTTACATAAATACCTCAGAGAATCTGTGGGAAATTTTTCATTAGCAAGTCTGTATTGATTTCACAAAACACAAGGGAAAGACTTGTTATGAACATTTAAACATAAAATTATATGTATCAAAATGTACATTATGAGGTTAAAGTGTCCATGTTAATTATTTTCATATTGTGCAGCTCAACTGGTAACATGAGTACTGGGCAAGCATGACAACCTGATTTAAAATTCCCATCATTATCACTCATGGAACAATTGAGCCCTGTGAGGCATAATGGTAAGTAATTCTAGTGCTGTAGGTAAGGTGTAAAAACAGGTGACCCCCAGAGGTAACTTGTTAGTCAGTCTAGCTAATCAGTGAGTTTCAGTTTCAGTGAGAGACTATGACTCAAAGGAAAAAAAGAGAAGTATGTATATGTATATATATATATATATATATATATATATATATATATATATAAAACTATACACACACACACACACACACATATATATATCCAAACACACTCATATGTATAGACATACGGAAATATACACACACATTCATGCAGACAGACCCCCTCCATATACTTCATGACAAATAAAACTGAATGAGATCTATTTTGTTCTAATTGTGAACTATTTCTATGGTTTCAGAAGGTGTTACTACCATCGAGAGAAACTTATTAAGTGACATATAAAATTTCTCTAATACATCTCACTGTTTTACACAAATCTATAATTAATTCAATATGATTTCAGTTAACTATAACATATCCAGAGCTAGTAAAGATTATAGAATTAAGAACATTAATAGATATTATAACTATTTTATGAGTTCAAAAATAGATATACAAGATAATTTTACAAAAATCCAAACTGAACTTCTAGAGATCAAAAGTATGATGTCTGAGATGAACAATACACTAGAAGGAATTAATAGTATATTAGCTATTGTAGATTGATGTTCTTGGAAATGAAACAAGAGAAAGTAAGTTAAACAGGAAAAATAAACAAAAAATAGAATAAGAGCAACATAAGTGAAAAAAGGATAAAGCATTTTTCATCCACACGACAATCCAGCACTACTATATATACAACTGGAATCCATAAAGGGGAGAATACAGTTGGTTCTTATTTTCTTAAGAAAAAAAAATGGCTGAAAAGCAACATTGAATTTCTAGCATAAGATTCACAGGGGGTAGGGATGGGATATCCTGGGATCTGTCATAATTGCTTAAAACCAATGATAAAGAAGAAAGGTTTGTAAGCAGCCATGGTTGGTGGGCTTATTATAACTAGAAGAACAAAGTTTGGATGAAAGCACAAATTCAAAGTTTGGATGAAGATGAGGAATACAGCATATAACATGATTGGATTTATTACTGCCTCTTCTTACACTATGTTCCTGTGGATCCTCCTTTCCTCCTCTAAGCCGCCTTATCTCTTTGTTACATACATGGCAACAATTCTTCTTTGATGTCACATGTATTTGATTACACAATGTTTCATTATGAAGGGATTTTTTCCAAAGGTCTTTTCTGCATTTAATAAGATGTTTAGGTGTTTTCTATTCTTGAGTCTGTTTATTTGGTGGATAAAACTTATTGAATTTTATTGATTTTTTATATAGTGAGCCATTTCTGTATGTCTGGGACCAAGATGACTTGATCAGGGCAGATGCTTTTTTTGATGTGCTAAGTTCAGCCTGCATTTTTTTTTATTAAGAATTCTTATAATTATGTTACTCAGAGAGACTGGCCTAAGGGTTTCTTTTTTAGTTGGACTGTTGGCTGGTTCTGATATCAGTGTAATACAGATTTTGTTAAAAAAGGGGGGGTGTTCTTTGCTTATTTTATGGAATAATTTAAGGAATTTTGGTGTTAATTTTTCTTTAAAAGCCTGATAGAATTCTAAACTGTATCCATCTTGCCCTAAAATTCTAACGTGGAAAGATTCTTTTCCTTTCTTTCTTCTATCCTTCCTTCCTTTTTAAAAGATTTCACTATTATTTTAAATGAATTAAGTATTTTGTCTACATTTATGCCATATCTGTACACCATGTATACACAGTGTCCAAGGAGAACAGGAGGCACTGGATTCTTTGAAACTGGAGTTATAGTTATCTGTCTCCATGTGACTGCTAGAAGACAAAGCTAGGTGCTCTGGAAGAAAAATCAGTGCTCTTAACACTGAGTCATCTTTCCATATGCCCAATTGAGAGCTTTTTCTTTATTGCTGCTATCTTAATTGGTTGTTACACATATATTTAAATTGTTTGTTTAATCCTGAGATAATTTTGGTAAGGCACACACATATATGCATATATAAATTTATCTATGTCTTTTAGGTTTTTCCAATTTAAGGACCATAGAGTTTAAAAGTATGTCCTTATAATTCTCTGAATTTCTTCAATGATCATTGTAACAATCTCTGACTTTATTAATTTGTATCCCTTTATCATTCAGTTAATTTGCTAAAGGTTTATCACTAAGATATATCCACTGTGCAAGAGAATGGTTCCAGGAGTAAGGAAAGGTATTTTGACTGTACTTAAGGCCCTATTCATAAGATGTAATCTACAGTTGACACCAATATTGTGACCAAGAAGCTTTGGCTACATAGATCATATGGTATAAAGGAGAACCAACTACTTATATTCTGCTAAATGGACACAGTATTCATCAGATTCCTATTGATTTATTGCTATACCCATAGACTGGTGGATATCTCAGCCTTTATCAGAGAATCATCATTTTGAAGTAGCTGGTGATTAACACAGAAGCTTACAAATGGTCAGAGAACATAAAACTGTGAAGTGCTCAGTCCTCCTTGAAACATCTATATGCAGGCCTCCTCCCAAAGCTCAGGGATAATAATGGTGGACGAGGGGACAGAAAGAGTGTAAGAGCCAGCACTGGTAGGCTATAATAAATCTGTTTTACAAACAGAACATGGTATTTATAGACACACCAGTGTAAGTGCAGTTGTGAGAGTGAACTCACAGTTGTTATAACAGCATGCATAAGCTAGAAAGAATCCAAGCCTAGTGTGGGGAAGCTAGGCATGATGTCTCACTTCTGGTTCAGCCATTACTGGCAACTGATAGCTGCTGAAAGGAGAGTCCATTGTTTAAGTGTATGATGACCATGATTAGGAAGTAACACCATTCCCAAGGGTATTTAAGCAGCACAAATTGGACTAGTGCTTTTTAAAAAAAGTAAAAGGGGCATTAAGCTTGGTGGGTAGGGATGTGGGGGTGGGCCTGAGAGGGGGTGGGCCTGAGAGGGGGTGGGAGAGAAGGGGTAAATGAGACCAAATGCATATTAAATTCTGAGAGAATTTATAAAAATATTAGAAGATGAAAAATGGGTCATATACTCTCAGTGCATAATGACACACGGTAAATATCCTTATTCCAAAGGGAAAGAACAGGTGAGTAATGAAGAATAATCAAGTCACACCACACCCAGGACCTAGCAGGAAGTACCAGATCCTGAAGCTCCATGGATGAGATCTGGGGCCTACAGTGTAATTATCGGTTTTCCAAATGGCAGGGACGCTTACCTCTCCAGCTCTGCCTGTAGTGCACACAACTTCTCTCACAGGCGTAGGTTGGCTCCCTTCCAACCTCTAGATCTCTTTGGCAGATGTCTATGATTGTGGCATCTTCTGGGGTTTCCACTGAAACTGGTGCTTTACTTTCAAAGGTTCATGAAACGAGTCTCTTCAGGGCCACTTTGCATAGACTGTAATCCTGCCTTATAGTGTCTGGCCACAGCATCCCTCTATAAACCCCTCAATACTGCATCTTTGTTTTCAAAACAAGCACCATGTACGTGATGCCTACAACATTGCCAAATTGTAATGCTAGCTCAAAACATAGCCCAGGGCTCCATGTACAGAACCTCCTCTGAGCCACATGTACAGAACACAATCACATAAGTACAGAAAAATAATAAATTTTAAAGACTCCTTGTCACCAAGATAGCAAAATAGAGCTAAATAATCCAAAAAGTCAAATGTATTTTTACTGTTTGAGGAACACACAGATCTGTGACTCCATCTTTAAGGCCAATCAAGTTATTAGAATTCTTTTGTAACCAATGAAAATGCATTCATTGCAAATATAGCCAAACAAATATAATTTTCCATTAATAAGGATGAACAGAAGAAGTTCAACTGTAAAAATGATAAAGATTTAGAAGAATAGATGTAGAAAAATTTAAGGGATTTGCCTTAGAATGAAATTAAATGGAAAATACAGATGTCATTCATAGTATATGAAGGTAAAGATGATTTTTGGCGAAGTACAGGTTTAGTATGTCTAATCATAGATATAATTGGTAAAAGGGTAAGAGGGAACTCATATTTATCAGAGAAAGACATTTAGTCTACATTAGTATACAGTATTCGTCTGACAAAGTAGATATTTTCTGTGTTTCATTCAGCAAATCTCTTCGAGGATAAAACTTTAGAATAAATTAATCTCCATGACAGATGGAAATTACAGAAGCCTTTGAAACAAGAAAGAATCTTTCTTGAGAAACCATTCTGCCTTGATGGGATGGAAGCCAGGATCTCATTATAACCAGTGTTTGAATATGGTGGTGAATCTGAGCATGACAAGATTGCCGTGAGTAATGGGGTAGCCTACTTATTAATGTATCATGGCTAAGATCAAGTGAGGATATGTCGATGTGCCAGTTCAGCACAGGGCCAGGATGGCAGCAGAGCTAGAGAGAAGGAGGCAGACAATCAGTTCACAAACACTGCTAGCAGATGCTGAGAAGTAATCTTTCTATTATGTGTTAGGTGTTAACCCTTCTTTAACTAGAACCAGCTTTCTTTTTTTTTTTTATATTAGGATTCCATTTAAATCTGTCACAATAAAAATATCTTACATTAATAAAATAAAAATATATAATCTTTTAAATTATAAGGAGCAGAAAACAGAATCATGGGTCAAGATGCACAGTCATAAATTAACCAGAGAATGATGAAATCAAATTCAATCTAGCCGATCATGTAGTCAATTTGTCAGGGGTTATCAACCCTTGCTAAATAGCTTACTTATATCAATTCTTTTAAATTGCACACCTTTTTTTTATTTTCTAGTTGTTATTGACTGCTTCAACTAGGACTTTCAAAGTGAGAATAAAAGGAGTGAGTATACTTGACATAAGGACTTCAGGAAAATAATGGCAAATAATTGTGAACTTACATGCTTTACTAATCAGAACTCAAGCAGAAAATAAGACAGTATACTCAAACAGGATAACATGTGGAATACAACAAATGAAAGGGAAAAATTCGGGGGAACCAACAAGACTTAGTGATTGACCCCAGGGGTGAAATTACCAGAAAGGTCTGATCACACTGGAAAAGAGCAATTTCTGTTGCTTCCACTGAAGAGATGAGGCTGGCCTATAATTTCCCATCCTTACTTTCTTAGTAAAAAAGGTCCTTTGATGTATCATGAAGGTAATTGCAGAGGCAGCAAGGAGGAGCAAAGGTAGAGCACTAATTTTAATTGATGGACAGCTGTTGCCTGAAGCACCACCCAGCATTTGAAGGGTCTATAACAAGGAAAGGCATGTGCCTTCAGCATGTGTGTTCACAGGTCACAGAGCTCTGAGTATGGAATGGTGCTATATAATTTACAACGTTGGACTATATAAATCTTAATAAGACAAACTTGTTTGTCTGACTTTGCTAACACTACACCAAAAAAAAAAAAAAAAAATCAAATGAAAATACACAAAAGGGATAAAACTGGGAGTAGGGATGATACGTTGTACTGATTTTGAAAAGCTTGACAAAAGTTTAAGGAAGGGTTTCCTTTGCATATAGTTTGGGAGAGCAGCCTATCATAGCCATTGGCAATACTGTATCCAACATGGGCGATAAAGAGAAAAGGATGAGAGTTCCATTAACTTTCTCCTTCATAGTCAGTCCTGAACCCCAGTCCCTAATCCAGGGGATGCCTCATACATGCCTTCCCTGTAAGTTAAAATCTGCTAGTAAGACTCTTGACACATCAAAATATGTGTTTCCATGGTGAATTGTAATCTAGTCACCTTGACAAGGTTACCCACCACAGCTACCATGTCTACTCTACGTGAGTGAGGCTGAAATCTGGCAATCAACAGGTTATGTGTGAGTTGAGATGACAAAAAGTGAGATATAGATCGGGTGGCGGCAGTGCAGCAGTGGCTGGTCCAGCCGAAGGGCCATCAGCAGTGGAACCAAGGCGACACAGGGTCCAGTTAGGCCCTGCGCCCACGACCACTGACATTCGCTGACCAGCCGGACTGCAAGCAGCTGCGGTTTTGCGGCGCCTTTCACTGCACAGAAGCCACTTCAGAACTCGGCCTCCCGCCAGTCAGGAGAGGCTCACCTCCATCTTGGTTTCGGACTCCAGAGAGACTGGACAGACTGAGGTACACAAACATAACCCGAGGCCAACATCGTGGGTGTCTGAGCCCGACGAGCGTAGGCCTGCACCCAGGCCCTGGGCTGTTCGGAGGGCCATCGGGGTGCCAACCCAGCCAGGAAGTTTTTTTTGCCCTGGGCAGCGCGCGCACCACCATTTTGCCTACAGGACCCAGAGAGCTTGGGAGGGCAGAGACTGCTAACAAGCATAGCCCGAGGCTAACAAAGCGGGGGTCTAGGCCCCAACAGGCCCTGGACTGACCCCAAGAACTGGGCGGCTTGGTGGGCCATCTGTGAGTCAACCCGCCCAGGAGGTTGTTAGCACAGCAGACTCTCCCAGTGCTTTCGGGGAGCACGAGCGCGCACGCCCGCCATCCTGGTCACCTGGCGGACCCCATTGACAGTCATAGTCCGAGGGGAACTTTGCTCGGACCTTGGCCTCCCAGGTTTTTGCATGGACCCAGGGCCTGGGCGGCCAGGCTAACCTTGTGTGCGCCAGCCCGGATGGGGGATCAGTTGCCCAGCGGAGTGATCAGCACGCAGGTGAGGTCCCTGCAGCGTACATGGTCTGCGCTCCCTGGGGGTGCACACGGGCTCCATCTGGTTCACAGACACAATCTGGGGCAAAGCTGAGGTACTAGCTCGGGCAATTCGACAACATAAGGAGGTCAAAGGGATACAAATTGGAAAGGAAGAAGTCAAACTATCATTATTTGCAGACGACATGATAGTCTACCTAAGTGACCCAAAAAACTCCACTAGAGAGCTCCTATAGCTGATAAACAACTTCAGCAAAGTGGCATGTTATAAAACCAACTCAAGCAAATCAGTGGCCTTCCTATACTCAAAGGATAAGCAGGCTGAGAAAGAAATTAGGGAAATGACCCCCTTCACAATAGCCACAAACAGTATAAAGTATCTTGGGGTGACTCTTACCAAACATGTGAAAGATCTGTATGACAAGAACTTCAAGACTCTGAAGAAGGAAATGGAAGAAGACCTCAAAAAATGGGAAAACCACCCATGCTCATGGATCGGTAGAATCAATATAGTTAAAATGACCATTTTGTCAAAAGCAATATACAGATTCAATGCAATACCCATCAAAATCCCAACTCAATTCTTCACAGAGTTAGAAAGAGCAATTATCAAATTCATCTGGAACAACAAAAAACCCAGGATAGCTAAAACTATTCTCAGCAACAAAAGAAAGTCTGGGGGAATCAGTATCCCTGACCTCAAGCAATACTACAGAGCAATAGTGTTAAAAACTGCATGGTATTGGTACAGTGACAGGCAGGAGGATCAATGGAACAGGATTGAAGATCCAGAAATGAACCCACACACCTATGGCCACTTGGTCCTCGACAAAGAGGCTGAAAACATCCAATGGAAAAAAGATAGCCTTTTCAACAAATGGTGCTGGTTCAACTGGAGGTCAGCATGCAGAGGAATGCGAATTGATTCATCGTTGTCTCCTTGTACTAAGCTCAACTCCAAATGGATCAAGGACTTCCACATAAAGCCAGACACTCTGAAACTAATAGAAAAGAAACTGGGGAAGACCCTTGAGGACATCGGTACAGGGAAAAAGTTTATGAACAGAACACCAATAGCATATGCTCTAAGATCAAGAATTGACAAATGGGACCTCATAAAATTACAAAGTTTCTGAAAGGCAAAGGACACCATCAAGAAGACAAATCAGCAACCAACAAATTGGGAAAAGATCTTCACCAATCCTACATCAGATAGAGGGCTAATATCCAATATATATAAAGAACTCAAGAAGTTAGACTCCAGAAAACCAAACAACCCTATTAAAAAATGGGGTACAGAGTTAAAGAAAGAATTCTCACCTGAAGAACTTCGGATGGCAGAGAAGCATCTTAAAAAATGCTCAACTTCATTAGTCATTAGGGAAATGCAAATCAAAACAACCCTGAGATTTCACCTTACACCAGTCAGAATGGCTAAGATTAAAAATTCAGGAGACAGCAGGTGTTGGAGAGGGTGTAGAGAAAGAGGAACACTCCTCCACTGCTGGTGGGGTTGCAAATTGGTACAACCACTCTGGAAATCAGTCTGGCGGTTCCTCCGAAAACTGGGCACCTCACTTCCAGAAGATCCTGCTATACCACTCCTGGGCATATACCCAGAGGATTCCCCACCATGTAATAAGGATACATGCTCTACTATGTTCATAGCAGCCCTATTTATAATTTCCAGATGCTGGAAAGAACCCAGGTATCCCTCAACAGAAGAGTGGATGCAAAAAATGTGGTATATATACACAATGGAGTACTATTCAGCCATTAGAAACAATGAATTCACGAAATTCTTAGGCAAATGGATGGAGCTAGAGAACATCATACTAAGTGAGGTAACCCAGACTCAAAAGGTGAATCATGGTATGCACTTACTAATAAGTGGATATTAACCTAGAAAACTGGAATACCCAAAACATAACCCACACATCAAATGAGGTACAAGAAGAAAGGAGGAGTGGCCCCTTGTTCTGGAAAGACTCAGTGAAGCAGTATTCGGCAAAACCAGAACGGGGAAGTGGGAAGGGGTGGGTGGGAGGACAGGGGAAGAGAAAGGGGCTTATGGGACTTTCGGGGAGTGGGGGGCTAGAAAAGGGGAAATCATTTGAATTGTAAATAAAAAATTATATCGAATAAAAAAAAAGGGAGATATAGGAGGAAAACTAAGTACAGAATCTGTAAACATCAATATTTAAGGGGCAAGTGAGATATGAACATTTTAAAACTATAAAACTGTAAAAAGCTTCAATATTTACATTATAAGCAAACTTTAGAAGAGCACATTCAAGAAAACAAAAAAGTAGAATATTTGAATATGTGAATAGAAGAAAGCTGCTGTCTTGCAGTGAAGTAAGACCTGAAACACGTCCCTGCACGTGACAGCCACAAGATCCGGCGCCTGGATGAAAGCCGCTCTGGAAGCACAATAGGTCGGGAAGCCCAATTTTAGTGGGATGAGATGCTAAGACATGGTCACAGCTAGGTAGGAGCAGGATCAAAAGGTATCTGATTCTGTGTCACATCAAATTAAAAAACTGAAAAACAAGAAAAACAAGCAGACCACTGATAACCACAACAATAATAAGAAAGAAAATTATAAACCAATTATTTGAAAATAGTAAAATAATATAACTAAAATACATGAGAAAAAAAATCAAACTACAATGATGTATCATCATAAACAATGGTTCCTAATGTTTGTTTTTCCAGGTGGCTTTTTGTGCTTGTGGTTCTCTCCTTTTGGCTGTGTTGTGAGGTGCTTAATATCTTGTCCTTTCCTTGGTGCAGGTACCTTCCTTGTGTTGCAGTTTTCCTTCCTGGATCCTCTGTAGGGCTGGACTGGTAGATATATACTGTTTGAATTTGGTTTCACCCATGGAATATTTTGGTTTCTCCATCTATGCTGATTCAGAGTTTTGCTGGGTATAGTAGCCAGGGCTGGCACTTGTGTTCTCTTAGAGCCTGCATGACCTCTGAGTAGGCTCTTCTGGCTTTCATAGCCTCTGTTGCAGCTTTTAATATTCTTTCTTTGTTCTATGTGTGGTGTTTTGATTATTATATGACGAGAGTATTTTCTTTTCTGGTCCCATTTATTTGGTGTTCTACAGGCTTCTTGTACCTTTATGGCCATCTCTTTCTTTAGGTTTGGGAAGTTTTCTTCTATGATTTTGTTGAAGACATTTTTGGGTCCTTTGAGATGGGAATCTTTGTTCTCCTCTATTCTGTTTATTCTTAGATTTGGTCTTTTAATTGTGTCCTGAATTTCCTGGATACTTTTGGTAAGGAGTTTTTTATGTTTTGAATTTTCTTTGGCAGTTGTGTCAATCTTGTCTACAGTACCTTCTATACCTGAGATCCTCTCTTCTATCCCTTGTATTCTGTTTGTGATACTTGCATCTGTAGTTCCTGACTTCTTTTCTAGGTTTTTCATGTTCAGGTTTCCCTCCATTTGTGTCTTCCTTATTGTTTCTACTTCCACTTTTAGGTCTTGGATCACTTTATTTAATTCCCTCACCTGTTTTTCCTGTGTTTTCCTTTATTTCTTTCAGTGAGTTATTGATATTCTCCTTAAATGACTCTATTATCTTCATGGGATAGGATTTTAGGACAGGTTCCTGATTTTCAGGTGTATTGGTGTATTTAGGGCTTGCTGTCGTGGGAGAACTGGGTTCTGATGTTGCCCCTGTATTTTGGCTTCTGTTGCTTATGGTCTTCCACTTGCCTTTTGCCATCGGGATATCCCAGGTGTTTGTTGGTCTGGGTGACTGTTTGGAGACTGCCTCTTTTGTCCCTCACTAATTAAAAAAAAGTACAGAATACTCAAGATACAGTCCATAGAACTCAAAAAGGTCAACAAGCTGAAGGGCCCAAGTGAGGGCACCCCAGTCCCACTTGGGAGGGAGAAGGAAGCAAGCACAAGTGAGGAGGGAGGGAGGAACCTGTAAGGAAAAGTAGCCAGGGCTGGGAAGAGGGGTGAGAAGCGGGAGAGGGGAACCTGAGCTGACACAGGGGAAGGGAAAAGGACTGAAGCCTCGAAGGCCAGCAGAAAAAAAATGGAAATAGGCAACCTTGGGAGATAGGAGATTGGGGGAACCTTCCAGAATGCTCCAGAGACCTGGGAAGTGAGAGACTCACAGGACTAAAAGGGAGGGATCTTAGATGAAATGCTTGACAGTAGGGAGAGGAAACTTGTAGAGCCCATCTTCAGCAGGAAGACAGGGCTTCAAATGAGGGAGGGGGGCATCCCACAGTCATAACTCTGTCCCATAGTTGTTCCTGTCTGAAAGAATTACAGGGATGGAAATGGAGTGGAGCCCGAGGAATAGTAGGTCCAGTGACAGACCCAAAGTGGGATCTAGCTCAAGGGGAGTTCCCAAGGCCTGACACTGAGGCTATGGAGCACTCACAAAAAGGGACCTATCATGCCAGCACATGAGGAGACCCAACAAGCAGCTGAAAGAGTCAGATGCAGATATTTGCACTCAACCAATGGACCAAAGCAGCTGACCCCTGCTGCTGAATTTGAGAAGGCTGAATGAAGCTGAGGTTGACCCTGTAGGAGGACCAGCAGTCTCAATTAAGTAGACCTCTGGAATCTCTCAAACACTGATCCACCAAACAAGCAGCTTACACCAGCTGATATGTGGGCCCTAGCGCATATACAATAGAGAACTGTCGGGTCTGCGTTCATCCAGAGATGATGCATCTAACCCTCAAGAGACTGGAAGCCTCAGGGAGTTTAGAGGTCAGGTGGAGTGGGGGGTAGGGAAATCCATGTGGAGACAGGGGGAAGGAGGGAGGTATGGGATGTGGAACAGTCGGAGTGTAGACAGGGGTTGGCAGGGTGGGGAATAAAATATGGAGTGTAAAAATACTTAATAAAAATATTTATATTAAAAATTAGTCAAAATGGTTATTATCAAAATAATAAAAGACACAATTGTTAGAGGTACTGAAAACAGAATTCTCATGCATTGTTCCTATCAGCACAGTGACTAAGGACTACAGTATAGAACTTCATAAAAATCTGCATACAGAACCATGAGCCTCTTCGAGCATTTTGTCCCTCATGCCTGCCTTTCTGCATCCTGCACAGCAAGTCCTTTCCAGACACCAGAGCAGGGCCATTAACTCCAACCACTGTGATGACTGAGGACCACCTCTTTCTAGTAACGGTCACTAGACCAACACCTGCACCTGGTGTAAAGAACAAGTCCCCTGCACATCTTCATGTGCCCTGCTTTTCCACATCCCCCTTTCTGATACTAGTCCCACCCATCCCCACTGAATGGCCTTGTTTACCCAGTCCAGGCAGGATGCCTACACTCCCATGCCAACTTTATCAGTGCCCACTGTAAACACTTGCCCCCCTCTCTAGGCAGACACTAGGCCTCTGAAGCCAGCTCCACCTATCCCAGTGACCAAGGACTGCTCCGCTCCAGTGAGGCTCACTAGACATCTGAAGCACAACCCTGCTTTTATGTGGGGCTTGATCTTATCCTCTTGTCCCTTCAGTATCTACTTGTTCTGTGGTCTTTATCTCCTGCTCCTCCCCTTGTGAGAAGGAACCGAGACTCCCACTGCCAACCCCATCAGCCATCTGTGTTTGAGGAAAGTTCTGAGTACCCACCCAGACTCCTGAAAATTGCCTGTAGGAATCTTCCAACTCTACATAAACTCTCCTGGGCTCAGAAGCTTCGCTTAGCTTGACTCGAAGCAGGACTACTCTGATACCCCATTTGAACTTTAATGTTGAATTGTACAAGATGGAACCCTAAACTTCATACAGCTAGTCAATTACCTGACAAACTGGAGTAAACAGGAAATAGCTTCAAACACCCACTTGAAAAAAGAGATAAGATTTTCATACCAAGAAACACTACTACTAATGACTGACCTAGCTCCTGATTCCTAGGTTCCATCATAAATGCGTAAACATGAATCTCTGCCCAAATCAGCACTTCAAAGTCATGTTCCTCAGAAACACAACTTAGATGATACATAAGACAACAAAATTGCCGGGCGGTGGTGGCACACACCTTTAATGCCAGTACTTGGGAGGCAGAGGCAGGCGGATTTCTGCGTTCGAGGCCAGCCTGGTCTACACAGAGAAACCATGTCTAGAACCCCCCCCCCAAAAAAAAACCCAACAAAATTAAGAACAGCAATGATAAACATGTCCAAAGAATTCAAAGAGAATAGGAACATTGGAATGAAGACTGCAAAAACACAAAAAAGTTTAATGAAATAAAAATAATCCAATAAATAAAAACAAAATTTAATAAAAAGAATCTTCAAATCAAAGGCAAAAGGAAGTGAAATTGGAAATGACAAATTGACAGGAAACCTTCCCCAACAGACTGGATGAAGGGAAGAGAGACACTGTATCAGGCACTGAAGACAAGTCAGAGGAACTATGTCACTCAGGTGAAACAAGCATCTAATCCAGAAAAACCCCAAGGCTAGAAAAGATAGAAACTCTAGGAAACTGCAAAAGACCAAACTTATGAATAGTAAGTTTGAAAACCATGTGAGAGGCACAGAAATATTTTCAACAAATCACAAGAAAATTTCCCTAATCTAAGGAGAGATGCATCTCAAAGTCAAATGGAATATAGAACAGCATACAGACAGGACCAGAACAGAACCTCCAGATCATATATGTAGGATAAAAGTGTCAAGGGAAGAACACTGCTTCTGACTTGACCCACAAAACCAAGACCGGGGCCAAGAAAAAGAATCCCACCTATGCCTGAGCACGAAATTCCACCAATCCCTGAGCTTGGCCCAGGATCATGCCAGAGAACCTCAGCAATCCCTGAGTTTGCCCCAAGGTTAGGTCACAAAACTCCCACTAATCCTAGGCCACCCTAGAAAGCTCTGCCTCCTTCCCTTTAAAGAAACACTGTAGACAGCCTGCCTCCTTCTTTGAAGCTTCATGCTGGAGCAGAGGCAGCTACCCTCTTGTGACTTTACCAAATAATTTCTTGGGCAAGATTTGCTATGTGGTGTGACTTTGTGGTAGTCACAAATGTGGCTCTGGACTGCCAGGATACTGTTCCTTCAGATGTGACTAACGCTTCCACGGGTATTCTCCCCCTTCACAGCTCAACACCTCCACTGGGGGAGCTTTGCCCCTCAGCACTGCAGCACTTACAGTGTACAATGTATGTAACAGAAGCCAGAGGACAGAAAGGATACTGCAGGTGGCAAGAGGGAAAGATCAAGTCACACAAAAGCAGGCCCATCCCAGTAACACCACAGTTTCTAGTGGAGACGATGAGAGCCAAATGGACCATGGTTCTCTGAGTCATGAAACACCAGATACACCAACCTCGACTACTGCAAACTTTATCTTCAGCAAAACTATCAGTTGCAGTTTAGGGAGAAAGAAAAACTTTCTATGGTAAAATTAGACTTAAGAAATCTGGAACAATAAGCCAGCTCTACAGAGAATACTGGAAGGAATACTTAGGTCTGAAAAGGTTAAGCGTGTTCCCCAAAGGGCACAGGAGACAAATATTGACAGCCAGCATGAAAGGACCTAGAGGACAAACTTCAGGTGCGTCTCTGATTTTCTATATTGCATTAACTGAGATTAGAAAATTCCCTCTAGAGAAAGATGGTGCCAGGCCCTGCGCTTGGACCCTGGCTGGATAAAGGAGAGACTCAGTGAGCTGGGCACCAGCTCCTCTCTCCTCTTCCTAACTGAGTGCAATACAACAACGCCTCAGCTGCCCCTCACATGGCCTTTATACCATAATGGCAAACCCTAAGACAGTGTGCAGAGTATTCCTTCCTTCACCATGTTTCTTTTTTGATCATATCAATGAAAAAATAGTTAATGCCACCAAGGCTAGTTTCTCACTCACAATCCTGTCTCAGCATCATGAATGGCTGGGATTCCAAGCATTCACTCCTGCATGAATGATTCTTTGCTTCATGTGGTATTTGGTTGTTGTGTTAGGAAGGTCATTCAGAGTAAACAATCCAGCATACTTCTGGAAACAGACATCCTGATAATAATTTTCTATTTTACATCTGTGGTTTTAAAATATATTTAAAAGAAGTATTAGTATGTTGTAATAAAAATTACAATTTATGAAATTAAAAAAAAAAACTTTGGTCAAGATGCACTAGACCATTCTTCCCAGTGACATTCCTCTTTTAATGTTAGTGATGAAAAATAACAATAACTCACCTCTCATGTTTAATTATATTTTTTTCTAAGACATTCGTCAGTTTCTAATTTCTTTCACTTGAAACAACAGCATTTACAATTTAAGCCCTACCAATAGTAACAGTAGGAGGGTTCATCCACACATAAAAAAAAAATCTATTTTTCCAATTGGGTCAGTAAAAAGTCAAATATCTTAATTACCTAATTATATTTTTTTGATAAATATTTTTGGTACATATTGTTAAAACACATCTAAACTATACTTGATTATATGTCTGTATACTTCAATAAAAATAATGAACATTAGGAAGAGACATTAAGAAAAGGTAGATAAACAAATAATTTTAAAAAGTTTGCTTACCAGAATTACTATTTTTACTTTAAGACAGACTAAAACAATTTTCTTATTAAGAGAAGAAAAGTTTTAGTATTAATAGTAAGGGGGAAAAGAAGTATTTAAAACTGTTGAGGAACTTTTCGTAATATACCATAAAAACCGAAACCACTGTGATAAAAATGGAAATATTTATTCTCCTTAAGAAAAAAATAATTGAATCATGCCTTTGTAATCACAAGGCAGTAACATTTCATGAAGTAAAAAAAAAACTGCCTAAAACAAGAAAATGAGATGTCGCTCTCCAATTAAGGAAAGACACATTTCTTAGCTTTTAAAATAGGGTAGTTACTCTGAAGATTAATGCTGCAAGTACCAATATTATTCAGGTCAGCTTTGAAATTTTGTAGAAACCCAAAATACCATTAAACCGATTTTTCTATTATTTTAAGTATGCTTAGAATAGCTCAGGATTAACATATCAAACACTTTTACCTAGATAAACTATTATTTCTTAAAGTAAAAGTGTATAAAGCAGAAGATTTATAAGAAGAATAATGCAATTCAATGGCTTATCTACAGTTTTTGGAGTACATTCTAAATTATAAAAGAAATACAGGAAGGTTAAAGAGTCCCACCAAATACGGACTAAAGAACCATTATTGTCTCTTAAGTAGAATATCAGGTAAAAGTAACATCATGGCAACATAGGTAGGTTTTCCTTGGCTCTCATGAGAACCTGAAGAAACCAGCCTCTCCAGGGACGGACTCTCCCCATTACTTTCTTCTGTAGCCACTTCAGGCAGTGTTTGTATTGTACAGGAGGGCAGGTGGCAGGCAAAGAGAGGCGTCCGGGCAGCTGAGTTGAGGACTGGAGCCCTTACAGAGACAGCTGTTCTGTCTCTTTTTAGGTTCATATAATTTGCTATATGTTGATAACAAGAATTTAGGGGAAGAGTAACAAGAAAGACAACATTACATTAGTGATTAAACTAAAAGAAGCAGAGAAAGTAGGTAGAGGTGGCATCTGTTTATTTGCCTGATGGCTCATGAATCAAGGATACATTATTTCTGTTTCTCAACTGGCTTCTTGGTACCCTAAAGAAGGTGTGATCAATGTTGGAAGGGATTTCTTTTTGATAGATTCAAGTATAACATGAACATTGACAAAGCACACAAATCAAACATGTGAAGTTTAGGGAAATTTTACAAACGCAAAGGCAAGAGAGAAAATCAAAGCAGCATTTGCAGGTCTTCCCTGGGCCCCTACTGAAGGCAATTTTGAGTGTAATCATGGGTATGTGCATGCGTCCTGCTGCCTCTAGAGGGCAGAGGTCCGGGAGGGCATGGAACATCCTGCATTGTGGACCCTCCCCAACATAAAAAGGTCATGTATTCTGTATTCTAAAAGGTCAATAGTGCCAAGTTTGAAAAACTCTAACAATACTAGATATACTCTTTCCCAGTTTAAATCTGAGTGGAGAGTGAAATATCAAAAATCGGGTGGAAGTAATAGACACACAAAAAATAATTTGAAAAAATGCAGAAAATAACTTTTTAAAATTCTTTTGTATAAAGTTACTGAACATTCATCGCTAGACCTATGACATGCTATTGGGCTCTGACCTGTTGGGACTGCTAATGATAATATTTTCATTAACGCTATGCATTATACTCTAGGCAGGATGGTCAAAATGAAGAAATCAAAGGTTTTGGTCTTCAGAATGAGAAAATTTACACATAAGGCATTAATTAAACACTGCATGCTAAGGAGTTAAATAAGTTCAAAATAAAACCAGTAAATTGGACAACAGATTATTTAAAACAGTAGTATTTTTTGATACTGAGAAAATCTGTATAGGCAATGAAAAACAAGAATCTGTTCCCACCGGAGTGCTTGCCTATTATAGACAAGTATCTAAGTTTCTTCCCCAGGATGGATAAAAGAAACCCAAAACAATAACAACAATGAACCTAAACTGTAGTCACATGAATAAACCAGAAAGAAAGCTAGATATGGCAACACCTGAGGAGATTAGTGTATTTAGTGATTGTTTTGAGATAGTACTTGCTATTACCCTGAGTGGTCTTGAACTTGGCTTAAATTCTCCTATTGCCTTAATTTCTTGAATTGCTGAGTACAAGCAGGTACTGTCATACAAGTCTCAGACAGCAGAATTGACTATTGACATTCTGTATATATTTTAGCAATTTACATTTCACCTGAGACTTCATCTTTTCTTAATATTCCATAGTCCTAAAAAGAGGTACTGTATCCTCTTCACCTTAACTGCAGGCTAAGGGAACCAAGAGCCACCTTTAGGCTCTCCATATAAGAAAGAATATTTAAATAGCAGTGAGCAATGGTATGTCCTCATTGTCTTCTGTATAATATAATTTTAAGCTTTATGCCACACTTAGGAAGTATTCAACAGGTAGTTTTTAACTCACTGTAATCCATGGAATTTATCAAAACCAAAACAAGAGAAACCCAAAGGCCATAGCAAGAAAATCAGAACATTCTCTAATATGTTCAGAGTTGCTTAAGGGTTTATTATAGAGGCCATATGATTGAGGACTGTTAAGCACTGACAATATACAGTCAGAATTATTTCACCCTCTTGGACTTTGTTGTAAAAAGCACACAGGAATATTACTATCCATATTTAGCTGTAAACACACTTATTCAGTGCTATAGTCCACTGTGCCTACCTTTACTGCATTATATTGTGTTGCCACGGTTCAGTGGGCTTATCTTAAAACCACTCAATTGTAGGAACTCTATTTTCTATGCCTACGCCTTAGATGTACTATTATAGCTGGCTTATATGTATCATCAGGGAATTTAATCAACCAACATTGTTTTATACGAAGGATACTGGATGTGCCTAAGACTACTGATGGGGTAAAATCACTTTTGTATTTCCAATGTGGCTGTTTTTTTAAATTTCCACAAGTTATGCATGTAAAAAACCAAATATGTGTCTCACATTCAATGTAAGACTAGACAAAATATATGTCACAAATAGAATTTGACTACAAATTCTATATATTTCCTTTTTGATTTAGAAATTCTAAATTTCTCTCTCTCTCTCTCTCTCTCTCTCTCTCTCTCTCTCTCTCTCAAATAAACTCAGTATGTTTAATAAAGCTTGGCATTACCAAAATTGAGTACAAATAAGCCCAAGAAGAAGAAAGACCAAAGTGTGGCTGCTTCAGTGCTTCTTAGAAGGGTACAAACACGAGTTCACGACTACAAACAAGGTACTCACAGGTGGAAATACGAGACAAAGTGTGGAGCAGAGGCCGAAGGAAAGGCCATCCAGAGACTGCCACACCTGGGGATCCATTCCATATGCAGACCCCAAACCCAGACACTATTGTGGATGCTGGAAAGTGCATGCTGATGCAATTTCACATGGCTGTCTCCTGAGAGGCTCTGCCAGAGCCTGACAAATACAGAAGTGGAAGCTTACACCCAACACTGGGCTGAGCACAGGGTCCCTGATGCATGAGTCGGAGAAGGGACTGAAGGAGCTGAGGACGTTTGGAACCCTGTGTGGGGAGCAACAGTGTCAATCGGCCAGACCCTCCCTCCCTCCAGTCCCCAAGCTCCTGGGGACTGGAGCACCAACCAAAGAGTACCCATGGAAGGACCCATCATTCTGGACGCATATGTGGCAGAGGGTGGCCTTGTTGGACATTAGTGGGAAGAGTGGTCCTTGGGCCTGAGGGTGTTTGATGCCCCAAGGTAGGGGAATGCCAGGGTGGGAAGAAGGGAGTGGGTGGGGGGATGGGAGATAACCCTCATAGAGGCAGGGGGAGGGGGGATGGGATAGGGGGGTTTCCTAAAGGGAGACTTGAAAAGGGGAAACAATTGAAATTTAAATAAAGAAAATATTCAATTAAAAAATGAACTCGATATGTTTAATAAAGCTGGCATTACCAAAATCACAGTACAAACTGCAAGCCACACTCGTACACAAGATGCCCCCCCCCCCCCCCTTTTTAAACAAAACGCTCCTTGGGAGAGCCTCCACCAGGCTCCTGCAAAGAGAAAAAAATCCAGGCCGGCCAGGGGGTCTGGAGAAGATAAGGTTAGGCTTTTGGATTTGGGAGTGGTCTGGAGTGGGGGTGCTTGGGGAGGGCTAGTGGGATGCAGAGGGAGGAGGGAGAAAATTCTGGGAGACTAAAAAAATGAGTCTGTGTAAGAGCTGACTAAAGGACTGGCCAAAACCACCTCCCCTCCTCCGCCCCCCCCCCCCCCCATACACACCAAATCAAAGCCACAATTTAAGGAAGCTTTAGTAAAATCTGAAAACCCATGTGTATGGGATTGTTAGTATGTACTAACGTCTGAGTGCCCCTTCTCTGCACCGGCTGGTTGCTGACACAGTGAGCTCCCATAGTCAGACCACAGAAACAGCAGTGAGCATGGGCTCTTCCTGCTTATGTAGAAACAAAGAATAGAGAAAATAAAAATATTAAAAAAAAAAAAAGGAAGTGTAGCTTCAGTCTGGTGTGAGACTTGATTGTTAAAAACAAAGCTAACCAAGAAAAAAAACGTAGGTTAATACTGCAGAACTCATTCTGTGGCCAAAGCTCTACGTTTAAATCCCACAAAAATACTTTTACTTGGTAACATATTATTTCCTCATAGAAATGATATGATTACTAAAAGGACAAAAACCTGTTAACATTTTATTCAATAAATTATGAGTGTAAACTATGAAATCATTAGTGAGCTTTGAAGGCTCAGCAGAAAATAAAAAGTTTATTTCCTGAAATGCACTTGTGCCAGTTCTTAGTAAGCTACTAAATATCACAAGGGATCAAATAATTTATTATAAAATATATTGGAGAAAAATGCTTCTGGATGAAGGTTCTATTACACTTACATTAACCAAGTCAAACAGGCATTAGGATGGACTTAATGAGTTTCTTGTGTGTCTTTAAAACAGCAGTCCATTATATATCATCTAACTGCATTCACTTAAAATATCTTGAATTTGCGTATTACATTTAATATAATGAAATTCATGTGGGTCAAAAATATGCTATAAATAATCTTTTCCTGAAGGATGGAAAGTATAAGTTACCATTAAAGTTTTGTTTTATAACTGCATTGATTTGAATAAAAAGTACAGAACAATTTCTAAGGCTTCATGTTGTAAAATGAATGTTTTCTTCTTGCACATATGGAACATTAAGGCCTATTGTGATAAGAAAGCCTTTGCCTTGCAGTGGGGCATATCCACATTTCAGAAATTTCCAAGTTATTTCAGAAATTGAAACTTAGCGAAAAGCTGCAACAACCAGACAAGGGACTATCATTCCCTTTATTCAGTACTTGGAAACACTGACATCCTGCCCATTTTTGTTTTTTTTCTGGCCAGTGATGAATCTATTCTATTTCCTATCTATCCATCTATCCCTCTCTCCCTCTGTCCATCCATCCATCCATCCATCCATCCATCCATCCATCCATCCATCCATCCATCCATCCTTTCCTCCCTCCCTCCCTCCCTCCCTCCCTCCCTCCCTCCCTCCATCTATCCACCCATCCACACATCCATCCACTTTGTTCTTCTGAAATCTTGGAGAATAGCTGAACAATAATTCCAATTTACTTCACATAGTGTATTTCGGTGTTCCTTTCTTAGAATTTGGAGATTCTTCCACAAGCCCCTAATACAGCCCACAGTCCATAAACTAATTGTCCTAACAGTGCTCTTTACAGCATGTCGATTTTCCATAAACCCCAGGACATGGATTCAGTCTATCATTAGATGTTACATATAACTTTTAAATATCTTTTATTTCATTTAAAATGGAATGCCTTCCTTAGCCTTTCTTGATCTTTGTATTTTTGAACATAAGAGAATTAATCCATTAAATATGTCTTATTTTGAGTATGACATTTCCTCCTGATTATATTTAGAATTGCATTTTGTTGGAAATACTATGGAGCCACTGCTTTTCACTGTCTTATATCACGTCAACTATAAGTTTTATGTATTTATTTCTTTAGGACCTGAACATGCCACTCACAGATTGGCTAGAATATTGGCTAGCAAGCCACAGGGATCTCCACGCTTGTGCCTCTCCAGCGACGGGGCGACAGGTACTCAATGCTGTGCTGGGCTGTTTACACAGGCCTGGGGTCAGAACTCAGTTCTCCATGCTTGCATGACAAGCACTTTACTGACTGGGCCATCTCTCTAGTGTGCAGTGTCAGTTTAATTCTACATGCTTGCTTTTACATTTTTCAAATGTAATTTTTACAAACATTCAGCAATTCTTTGGTTCTTCTAAGGTCAAGTTACTAGCTCTTTTATAGTAATTTGTGAGAAAATATTTTAAAACTTAAACAAAATTAGTTAAATAATTTACTGAGTAATTTTAACATCCAATGATCTCACAACTTGGTTAGCTGCCATGAAAATAGAAGAATATTAATTTATCTTTACACATGGAGAACCCCTCTTTCCCCTTTTATGGTGATGCTGGATAATCAAATTCAGAGCCCTGTGCTTATCAGGCCAGTGCAGTACCACCAAGCTGCACCCCACCCTTCTTCATTCACCTGAATTTGTAACTGTTGCTTTGCATTATTAACATTATTATTTATTTTGATGGTCCTATTACTTTGTATTTGTCTGGGGGAAATCTTCTGAGGTGACCATATATTCAAATGATTTTCTTTAAACAGCAAATAGAAACAAAGCATATGCAAATAATAAAACTGCTCTTCCATTATTTACTTTAACAGAATATGAAGCTAACTCTGAATGGATTCTAGAAGACTTATGTCAGAAAAATTACTATACTAATGATTCTCAATTGAATGATGGAAAACAAGAGTTTTCCAATTTGAAAAAACTGTTTCTTACTATTTCCTTATACTTGGAGGATGTTATATGTTATCTAAAAATTATTCACAATGTTAAGAGTATTTTACCTAGAACTCATAAGGACTAACATTTTAAACTTGCCTTAAATTTAGCCTATTTCCTAATCCAGAAGTTAGCTCCAATTGATAACCATTTGCAAAGGAAAAGTTTGTTTTCTCCAATAAAGTCTCCCTGGCTATACAAACCACACATATATGAAGGGCCCATGCCCAGCAGTAGGTGATCAACATAAAATGACAGTTTTGGAGGTAACTTTTTTAACTTTACAGGTCTTTTGTTTATGTACTGCCATTCTGGTTTGCTGATTTTATGGGATTTATGTTTGTGCAAATGTGTATCTAGGCATCTGTATGTGTTTTTGGGTCTTTTCTTTGCATCTTTGTTTTATTTTTCTTGTTTTGCCCTATTCTTTTAAACAATTCTTTCCATTTTTTAAAATCTTATTTTATTATTACTTTTAGATGACTGCCTGTTTTCTAATAATAGAGAAAGAAAGGGTTTGGATTTGGGTGGATGGGAGGAAGGTGTGGATTATCTGGGAGGAACTGGGGGACAGAAAACTGTAATCAGATATATCGTATGAAAGAAAAATCTATTTTCAAAAAATTAAAAAAAATGAAAAATTCCAAAATCATAATATTTTCATCAAAAAAGATTCAATTAAACATGGAATTGGTACAGGACAATGTTTCAACTCAAGACTCTCCTCCCATGGATTATACTAGTGTTTTTTGTCTTGAAATCTTGTTCTTTTCTTTCTCTCAACAGATATATTAAAATTGCTGAATTGCAATGTTGCTGAATTAGAAGTCCTGTTTTCCAGGCTATATTTTGAGGATCATTTAATATATGTGGCACAGACATGTGGAAACACAGCAAGCTTTTATAAATGAACAGGTATATTAATAAAATATGCATATAATTCTCCAAATATAAGTAAAGAACTGGAGAATAGGTTTTCCCTATTTATTTATTTATTTATTTATTTGTTTATTTATTTACTATTTATTTATTTATTTATTTATTTATTTATTTATTTATTTATGTGTACATGTGTGCGCATGCATAACACACATGTAGGAATAGAGAACAATATGTAGGGGTTGATTTCTTTCTCCCATCATGTTGGTTTTGTATTTAACTCAGGTTGTCAGATTTGGTGCAAACAGCTCTACCTGAACCATCTTGGGAAGGAATTATCTTTACAATTTAAAAGAAAGCTGATGGTGGAGATTACTTAAGCACACCTCTGTGTGGTTGTGAGAGAATTTCTAGAAAGAATGAACTCAGCCGAGGACTGTTTTCCTGATGTGGGCAGCTCTACATCACTGGCTGGCATTCCTGAGGGAATCCTGTTAGTGTAGGCATTGGCTCTTCCTTCCACTCAATACAAAGCGAGCAGCTCTCCCTACCATGTCCTCTCTGTTAGGATGCTTTTCTTCATCACAGGCCCAAAAGCAATGGAACCAGTGGACCAGGACGACTGTAAGTCAAAATACTGCCCCCCTTAAATCCATGAAGTACAATTTGTGCTGCCCAGGTATTTTTGGGCAACACTACAGCATGGTTGACTTTCTTTCTCTCCCAACAGCTTTTAATTTCAAAAGCTCCTAGGCCCGGGGGTGGGACACCATGCCTAATCACCCTCTCCAAGGTAAGCTGTAGTTAGTCTCAGGTTTGCTTGGGTCTTGTGTATGTTGTCTTAACCACCTTAACCAGAGAATATGTCCTTGTTATTTATCTCTTCTGGATTTTACACTCTTTTTGCCCCCTTTTCCATAAGATTCCTGAGCCTTGGAGGGAAGGAGTATGAAATAGACGTCTCACTTAGGGCTGAGAATACTGCAATCTCTTATTCTCTGCTCCTTAGGAGGAGCTACAGGAGATGGGTGAATGTGATCAAAACATGTTGTCAGAGAAACTGGAAACAGCCCAGATGTCCATCAACTGATAAATGGATAACGAAAACATAGCATCTTTACACAAAGGAAAAATTTCTAACTGTTAAGAATGAAATTATAAAATTTGCAGGTAAATTGATGGACCTAGAAACAATCATATTTAGTCAGAAACCTAGAGCCAGAAAGACAAACACTGCATGCTTTCTGTTAGATGTGTATGCTAGCTCTTATTCCGTAGATATGCATGTTTCATTTAGAATATCCACAGAGGTTAGGTATCTAGTAAAGGACCAGAGGGAAAAAGAGGATCTCCTTTTTCTTCCTTTTTGTTTCTGTTTTTTGAGACAGGGTTTCTCTGGGTAGTCCTGGCTGTCCTGGAGCTCGCTATGTAGACCAGGCTGGCCTTGAACTCTAAAGATCTTCCTGACTCTGTCTCCCCACTGCTCTTAATAAGAGTAAATAGATTATACTGTTATAAACGTCGGAATCAGAACAAGATAATTAAATGGGGGAGTGGATGAGAGGAGAGGGCAGAGGCTGAAATACGGGGAGGGATAACTAATGACCTTTTGAAAAGCAACATGTAAACCTACTACTGTAGAAACTTCCTAAAATATGTACATTTATAAAAGGAGTTTAAATGGAGTTATCGAATAACACACGCACGCATGAATGCATGCACGCACACACATACACAAAGATGGAGAGACAGACGGGGGGGGAGAGAGAGAGAGAAAGAGAGAGAGAGAGAGAGAGAGAGAGAGAGAGAGAGAGAGAGAGAGAGAGAGAGAGAGAGAGAGAGAGAACAGTACTCGAACAAAGCATTATATGTTACCAAATAAAATCTCTAGTGTCAGGAATGGGTTACATCTTTTTGAGTTATTGGCCAAAAGGTATCTACAAAAAACACAAAAAATTACAGACTATTTCTAATGCTATTAGTTAACTTCTACAAATCAAGAGTTAGAACCTTGGTGCTGAAGAGATCACATACTTGTGTCATAGAACATGTAGAAAGCTAGCTGGTACTCAACTGAAAGTTCACCCCTACTGGCTTGTGTCCACAGCAGTGGACAATAGAAACAATAGACACTAGAGGAGAGAATAGTCAATCCTCAGTCTGATCCAGCTTCAAACCTTGTGACCTCTCTCCAGGATATGTTCATTGGGGCAACAGTGGCACAAATGTTCTGAGAGTGTGACCCACACCTGACACTGTTAAAGAGGCCAAGTCTCATCACCTTTGATGACGACATAGGTGATGGGCTTTACGGCATATCTGCTGGGCTCCCGAGCAGACCCCATGCTCAGAATTAGCTGGTCACAAATCAGACCCATGCTTTTTTAGTGTTGGTGTTTTGTTTTATTTTGTTTATTGGGAGAAAAGGAACATGAAGTTTGATATGTAGGGATATGAGGGAGGATCTGGGAAGATTTGAAGAAGAAAGAATATGCTCAAAATATACTGTATTTTAGTTCAAAATACACTGTCTTAAAACACTGAAGTGCACATTATATGACATTCTCAAAGAATTAATAAAAATATCATTCTAAGACTAGAAAAGTTCATTGAAACTATTGCTGTATACAGGAATGACTCCACCCTGAGACCTAGTTTTCTTGGCACCAGAAGGTGCCATAAACACTTCCAAAGGAGAAAGGCATTTAACAGCCCTACCCAACTATGAAGCCCATGAACCACTACAACCACTGTTCCATGATTAGCCTAAGGGTGTAGTAATGGCATGCCTGCCTTGGTGGTAACCAATAGATATCTAATGGAACTTAAAACCTACTCAACAAGAGGGAAAATATGCCTGGTGGATCTTAGAAGAGAACATACAGTTGACTTTATAACCTGCCACTTTGCTGAAGTTGTTTATCAGCTGTAGGAGCTCTCTAGTGGAGTTCTTTGGGTCACTTAGGTAGACGATCATGTCGTCTGCAAATAATGATAGTTTGACTTCTTCCTTTCCAATTTGTATCCCTTTGACCTCCTTATGTTGTCGAATTGCCCGAGCTAGTACCTCAAGTACAATATTGAAAAGATAAGGAGAGAGGGGGCAGCCTTGTCTGGTCCCTGATTTCAGTGGGATTGCTTCAAGTTTCTCTCCATTTAGTTTGATGCTGGCTACCGGTTTGCTGTATATTGCTTTTACTATGTTTAGGTATGGGCCTTGAATTCCTGTTCTCTCCAAGACTTTAAGCATGAAGGGATGCTGAATTTTGTCAAATGCTTTTTCAGCATCCAATGAAATGACCATGTGGTTTTGTTCTTTGAGTTTGTTTATGTAGTGGATTGTATTGATGGATTTCCGTATATTGAACCAACCCTGCATTCCCGGGATAAAGCCTACTTGATCATGGTGGATGATCGTTTTGATGTGTTCTTGGATTCGGTTGGCAAGAATTTTATTGAGTATTTTTGCATCGATGTTCATAAGGGAAATTGGTCTGAAGTTCTCTTTCTTTGTTGGATCTTTGTGTGGCTTTGGTATCAGCGTAATTGTGGCTTCGTAGAAGGAATTGGGTAGTGTTCCTTCTGTTCTATTTTGTGGAATAGTTTGAAGAGTATTGGTGTTAACTCTTCTTTGAAGGTCTGGTAGAATTCTGCACTGAAGCCATCTGGTCCTGTGCTTTTTTTGGTTGGAAGACTTTCTATGACTCCTTCTATTTCTTTAGGCATTATGGGACTGTTTAGATGGTCTAGTTGGTCCTGATTTAAAGTCAACTCAAGCAAATCAGTGGCCTTCCTACACTCAAAGGATAAGCAGGCTGAGAAAGAAATTAGGGAAATGACCCCCTTCACAATAGCCACAAACAGTATAAAGTATCTTGGGGTGACTCTTACCAAACATGTGAAAGATCTGTATGACAAGAACTTCAAGACTCTGAAGAAGGAAATGGAAGAAAACCTCAAAAAATGGGAAAACCTCCCATGCTCATGGATCGGTAGAATCAATATAGTTAAAATGGCCATTTTGCCTAAAGCACTATACAGATTCAATGCAATACCCATCAAAATCCCAACTCAATTCTTCACAGAGTTAGAAAGAACAATTATCAAATTCATCTGGAATAACAAAAAACCCAGGATAGCTAAAACTATTCTCAGCAACAAAAGGAAATCTGGGGGAATCAGTATCCCTGACCTCAAGCAATACTACAGAGCAATAGTGTTAAAAACTGCATGGTATTGGTACAGTGACAGGCAGGAGGATCAATGGAACAGGATTGAAGATCCAGAAATGAACCCACACACCTATGGCCACTTGATCCTCGACAAAGAGGCTGAAAACATCCAATGGAAAAAAGATAGCCTTTTCAACAAATGGTGCTGGTTCAACTGGAGGTCAGCATGCAGAAGAATGCGAATTGATCCATCCTTGTCTCCTTGTACTAAGCTCAAATCCAAATGGATCAAGGACCTCCACATAAAGCCAGACACTCTGAAGCTAATAGAAAAAAAACTGGGGAAGACCCTTGAGGACATCGGTACAGGGAGAAAGTTTCTGAACAGAACACCAATAGCGTATGCTCTAAGAGCAAAAATTGACAAATGGGACCTCATAAAATTACAAAGTTTCTGTAAGGCAAAGGACACCATCAAGAGGACAAATCGGCAACCAACAAATTGGGAAAAGATCTTCACCAATCCTACATCAGATAGAGGGCTAATATCCAATATATATAAAGAACTCAAGAAGTTAGACTCCAGAAAACCAAACAACCCTATTAAAAATGGGGTACAGAGTTAAACAAAGAATTCTCACCTGAAGAACTTCGGATGGCGGAGAAGCATCTTAAAAAATGCTCAACTTCATTAGTCATTAGGGAAATGCAAATCAAAACAACCCTAAGATTTCATCTTACACCAGTCAGAATGGCTAAGATTAAAAATTCAGGAGACAGCAGGTGTTGGAGAGGGTGTGGAGAAAGAGGAACACTCCTCCACTGCTGGTGGGGTTGAAAATTGGTACAACCACTCTGGAAATCAGTCTGGCGGTTCCTCCGAAAACTGGGCACCTTACTTCCAGAAGATCCTGCTATACCACTCCTGGGCATATACCCAGAAGACTCCCCACCATGTAATAAGGATACATGTTCTACTATGTTCATAGCAGCCCTATTTGTAATTGCCAGATGCTGGAAAGAACCCAGGTATCCCTCAACAGAAGAGTGGATGCAAAAAATGTGGTATATCTACACAATGGAGTACTATTCAGCCATTAGAAACAATGAATTCATGAAATTCTTAGGCAAATGGATGGAGCTAGAGAATATCATACTAAGTGAGGTAACCCAGACTCAAAAGGTGAATCATGGTATGCACTCACTAATAAGTGGATATTAACCTAGAAAACTGGAATACCCAAAACATAATCCACACATCAAATGAGGTACAAGAAGAACGGAGGAGTGGCCCCTGGTTCTGGAAAGACTCAGTGAAACAGTATTCAGCAAAACCAGAACGGGGAAGTGGGAAGGGGTGGGTGGGAGGACAGGGGAAGAGAAGGGGGCTTGCGGGACTTTTGGGGAGTGGGGGGGCTAGAAAAGGGGAAATCATTTGAAATGTAAATAAATTATATCGAATAATAAAAACAAACAAACAAACAAAAAAAAAAACAAAAAAAAAAAAAAAAAAAAAAAGAAGAGAACATACAGCCACCACGTTGCCTACTGGCAATATCCCTAAAAACAATCTAAGCATTTGTCGGTAGATAAGTGTGGCCTTCCCTCCTCATCAAGGAAACTTCTCTTTGCAATGGTCAGGGACCATCACAGAAAACTATCACTAATCAAAGTGCAGAGTTGTAGACCCCCCTCTCAGAGGACACAGTTTCAAAAAGTTTCTATACCTAAGGCTCTCAAAATGTTGCAGAAGATGGAATGGAAAAATTCTAAGAGTCAGAGGACCAGGAAGTTTGCTGTGAGATGGTATCTCCTAGTAATTAATGTCTGAAGTTACCTATACCCATGAAGTCTCAGGAACATGATTGCTTAAAGATGAGCTGAGCAGGGACACCACCAATGGTCATGTCAAAGTGGGTGGGGGGAAGCCCAGGAGGCCCCAGCCCTGCAAAGGACCTGCAGGCCATTACAGAATGCTGGGAGGAGGAGAAACAATATTCCCCAGGAAAGAGCAACAGGTGGCTGTACAATACCAAACAGTCATCCTTGAAAACATTATATAGAATGAGAAGGTTGTATTTAGGAACATACAGGTATAAACATACATGTATGCATGTTAAAATTAATTAATGAAAAAGGAGGCCATAAATAAGAAAAAAGAGCAAGGGGGGGTCAGGAGGGAAGGAAGAAATGATGTAATTATATTGTATTCTCAAAACCCCACATCTGTCCTCCCTTAAGCTGTGCTGTTAGGTGCTTTGTCACATTGATGGGAAACTGAGTAATGCATGGAATTGCATTCCTATTTGTCTGACTTTAATGTGAGCCTTTGTTGTTACAGCCTTGACCCGTGCCAAGTACAGCAGTTATACAAGAATGTATTGGACAATTTTGCACAGTAGGTGAATTCAGAATATCCTACTGTTTGAAAATGCCATTTTAAAAACAGGTTTCAATATTGCTAGAAAAAAAATCAGAGCTCCATTTCCTACTTAACTGTACGAAGTCCCCACTCTGTCGTCCACATACACTCCCATTACACAAGCTCACACCCACATCTCACACCCTGTGCATCCTCGTTCTAAGCCCCTTTCTTAGGTTGGTTAGCCGCTTGGAACTGTCTAGTTTATGCTTATCCAACTACCATTCTTATTTATTTTTGATTCTCTTTGCACTTCAGACTTGAATCAATGTACTGGATTTCTGGTTTAAAGCTGTCTCATTCTGGTAGTCTGCCCTGGAATTCTGTGGCTTTCTCTGGTTGAACAAAGAAACCTATCAATTAGTTTGGTGAGCTTGTTTATCAACAAAAACCAGGCAAAACCACAAATCGGATCTTTAGCAAGCCTGTATTTTAATATCTCTGCAGGAACTTGTGATGAGATTCTATTTCTTCTATTTTTAAAATTTTCTGTATAAGGAGTAAATAAGGAAAGCCTTTCAGCAATATGACTCTGTACCTCAGAGTGGCTACCTGGGTCGCCATCTTAATGCACTCCAAGCATTTCTTTTGTGGTGTTGCTTTATACACAAAAGCATTAAAGAAAACAACACTGGCAAGGCGGCTTAGAAAACACAAAACCTAAAGTAACATTTTCCAGCAGTTTGAAGTATAACAAAAATAACCTAGCCTGATCAATTTTATAATGTAGCCGCTAGATAATAACAATGCTTTCTCTAATGAAGGAAATCAGATTAATTTTTTTCTTAGATATCTAAGTTAACTGCAAGACTGTAATTCTAATTATAAGGTAAAGACTAGAAGAAAATATATTCAGTCTTACCTAGTTTGATCTAAAAATAAATTATAAATGAATATTGACCAAGACACCCTAGCTATAACATAAAAACACTGCTTTTTCATTTGATTATTTAAAAATGCTTCCAAGATTATTTTAACAGTAACCGTGAAAATGACTAAGTACAACTGGAGAAAAGCACCACTGAATTAAGCAGCGTGCTCCCTGGAATTCTAGCACGAAGAACCAGTGTTTTAGCAGTAAGTATCAGCAATGCAGCACACACCCTGCCTTCACTTTCAATATCTAGGTCACACAGACGACTCTGAATACTGTGAATAGAGAGAAAAGAGCAGGAGGATTTCTAGAGAGCCACCAAGAAACCACCATGATATTCAAAGAATGGGAAAATAGCACAACCTGTTTTTTGAAATATAAAGTCCCATGTAAAATAAAAGGCAAACCCTTAAATATGAATTTCTTCATTATGTAAACGGAATAAAGCCTTTGAGAGGTGCTATTTACTTAATAAAATGTCTTTTGTCTCCGCCACTCTCTCAGATGTGTGTGTGTATGTGTGTGTGTGTTTGTGTGTGTGTGCTTAAGCATGCATGATGAACAGGCAGAAGCAGACAAAAAGGGCATATACTGAAAATAAACGCATTGCTAATCAAAAAGCATATGCAATTTTTGGAGAAATCTTGCAGCAGTTAGGAGCAATCAGAAACTGTATCTTTCATTTACAATAAAGGGAAAGGAATATGATACTAATGATATCTAGAATTCTTTTTTATTTACAAGAAAATCTTAGAATATTTATATTTTAATTATGAAAAATAAATGATGCTTTAGAAATTTCTTAATAGGTCTATTGTTTTATAGACTGATTCTAACTAATCTATTTTATTATTTTACTTGAAATCTTTAGAATGTGTTATGCTATAGATTTAAAATGTCTTGAGTTTTTTCCAAATGGTATGTGAAAGATAAGAAATAAATATATTCCTTGGCAGAACATAGATTCCTAAGAGCCTATAACAATTAATATAACTTTCATATTTCTTAAATTATTATTTGTATTTTAATTAAATTATAATTACATCATTTCCCCTTTCCATTTTCTCTGCCCTGTATCTGACTATTCCTACCCTCCCTCAATTTTATGGTCTCTTTTTCTTATTTTTAAAGGGGGTAGAAATGAAAACAACTGTCTGGTCTTAAAGTTTTTCTTAGCCTATGTGAAAAAGAACCTTTTAGTTGGGAAGTGTAACAATTAAAAGGAGTAACATTAAAAATTACTGAATATGTAGAAAAAGAACTTCACATTATCAAAAATATCTCTAGAGCAATAAATGCAGTCTCTTTAATGAACACCATAATAAAGCACACAGAGCAACTGCTTGACACACACAAAAAGCAGCGAAATACCAGAACGCTCACCATCCTACGATGTTAGTGTCTGTTGCCACAATTCAGTCAGTATCCATAATAAACTTTGTGAAATTTCAATTGGTCTGGCTACTTTCTTGCAGAAACTGGAAACAATCCAGATGTGCCTCAACAGAAGAATGGATACAGAAAATGTGGTTCATTTACACAATGGAATACTACTCAGCTATTAAGAATGAGGACATCCTGAGTTTTGCAGGCAAATGGATGGAACTAGGAAATATCACCCTGAGTGAGGTAACTCAGACCCAAAAGGGCATGCATGGGATATACTCACTAATAAGTGGATATTAGCCAAAAAAAAAAAAAAAAAAAAAAGTACAGACTACCCAAGATACAGTCCACAGAACTCAAAAGGTCAAAAAGCCGAAGTGCCCAAGAGAGGACACCTAAGTCCCACTTGGGAAGGAGAAGAAAGTAATCACAAGTGGGGAGGGGAGGAACATGGGAGGGAATGTGGACTAGGCAGGAGAGTGGCAAAGAGAGGGGAATCTGATCTGGTATTGTGTGGGGGAAAAGGACTGAAGCCCTGGGGGCCAGCAGAAAGAATGGAAACAGGCAACCTCGGGAGATAGGAGGTTGGGGGGTTCCTCCAGAATTCACCACAGGCCTGGGAAGCGAGAGACTCCCAGGAGGAACCTTAGATGAAATGCCTGACAGTAGGGAGAGAGAACTTATATAGAGACCACCTCTAGCAGGAACACAGGACTTCAAGTGAGGGAGAGGGCTGACATCCCACAATCATAACTCTGACACATAATTGTTCCTGTCTGAAAGAATTACAGGGATGGAAATGGAAAGGAGCCTAAGGAGTAGAAGGTCCAGGGACAGGACCTAACTGGGATCCAGTGCAAGGGGAGGTCCCAAGGCCTCTCTTGGGACACCATTACTGAGGCTATAGAGCACTCACAAAAAGGGACCTAGCATGACAGCACTCTGGAAGACCCAAACAAGCAGCTGAAAGAATCAGAGGCAGATATTTGCACCCAATCAATGGACAGAAGCAGCTGAACCCTACTGTTGAATTTGGGAAGGTTGAATGTTTAAATAATCAGTATGTCTTACTTAAAAATCTAGTGCTCAACAAAATTCAAAAATCTAAATAAAATGCATGATTTTTTTTACAGATACCACTTACTAAAGTTAAATCAAGACTAGGTAAACAATCTAAATAGTCCTATAAACCCCAAGAAAATAAAAGCAGTTATTAAAAGTCAATCAGAGCCAGATGGGTTTAATGCAGAATTCTACCAGACTTTCAAAGCAGAGCTAATACCAATATCTTCAATCTATTACACAAAATAGAAACAGAGGGAACATTGCCAAACTCATTGCCTCATCATATGAGGCAACAGTCATACTGGTACCTAAATCACTCAAAGACTCAAGAAAGAGAATTTCAGAACAAATTACCTATGAACACTGAAGGAAAAACTCAATAAAATACTCACAAACCAAATCCAAACTGAATCCATCAAAAACATCATCCATGATGACCATGTAGGCTTCATCTCAGGGATACTGGTTCAGTGCAGTCCATTAGAATTTTAACACAATTCTTTACAGACTTTGAAAGAAAAATTCTCAACTTCATATGGAAAACAAACACACAAACAAACAAACAAACAAAAAACACAGGATAGGTAAAACAATTCTGCACAATAAAAGAACTTCTGGAAGTATTCCTGATTTCAACTTACTCTACAGAGCAATTGTAATAAAAAACATGTGGTATTGGCATAAAAATAGACATGTTGATCAATGGAATTGAATCAAAGACCCAGAAATAAATTCACACACCAAAGGACACTGGATGTTTGATAGAGCCAAAGCTATACAATGAAAAAAAAAATCTATTTAGAATGCCAGTCTAACTGGATGTCTACTTGTAGAAGAAGGCAAACAGACCCATATCTATTACTCTACCCCAAACTCAAGCCCAAGTTGATCAAATACCTCAGTGAAAACATTATACACTAAATCTAATAGAAGAAAACGTGGGAAACTGCCTTGAACTCATTGGCACAAGAGACAAATTTCTGAAGAGAATACCCATAGCTCAGACACTAAGATCAACAATTAATAAACAGAATCTCTTAAAAATGAAAATCTTTTGCAAGATCTTTCCAACCTTGAATTTGACAGAAGACTAATATCCAAAACACATAACAAACTTAAGACAAGGGCCAGCAGAAAGAATGGAAACAGGCAACCTCAGGAGGTAGGAGGTGGGGAGACCCTCTAGAATATAACAGAGAACTGGGAAGTGAGAGACTATCAGGACTCAAAGGGAGGGACCTTAGATGAAATGCCCTACAGTGGGGAGAGTCTACCTCCAGAAGAAAAACAGGACATTAAGTGGAGGGACGGGGTTGTTATCCCATAGTAAAAAACTGTGATCCAGAATTGTTCCTGCCTTCAAGAACTGCAAAACAAAAAACCAAAACAAACCAACCAACCAACCAACAAACAAAAAACAGAGAAGAGTCTGAAGGGAAGGAGGCCCAGAGACAGGCCCAAGTGGGATCCAGTTTAACAGCAGGCTTCAAGGCCTGAAACTATTATTGATGCTATCGTGCGCTTACAGATATTAGCCTGGTTTGACTGCCTTCTGAGAGGCCCAAGCAGCTGAAGAGTCAGACGCAGATACACTCAACCAATTGACAGAAGCTGGGGAAGGTGAACCCATAGGAAGACCAGAAATCTCAAGTATCCTGGACCCCTGAGATCTCTCCAATACTGAGCCATCAACCAGGTAGCATACACTGGTACACTAGCTGATATGAGGCCCTGGACACATTTACAACAGAGGACTGCCTGGCCCAGACTCATTGAAAGAAAATGCACTTAACCCTCAAGAGACTTGAGGTTCAGGGAGTAGGGAGGTCTGGTGGGGTTGGGTGGTGGGGACATCTTGGACATGGGACATGGGGGAAGAGGTATGGGATGAGGAACAGTCAGAGGGTAGACCAGAAGGGGAATAAGGACTGTACTGTAAAAAAAGATTAAAGAGTAATAGAAATAAAAACAAAAAACAAAAAAATGGGGTAGAGAGCTAAGAAGAGAATTATCAATAGAGAAATCTCTACTGGCTGAGAAGCACTTAAATGTTCAAAGTCCTTAGTCATTAGGGAAATGACAATCAAAAGGACTCTGAAATTCTGTCTTAGAACAGTCACAATGGACAAGATCAAAAACTCAAGTGTCAGCACTTACTGGAGAGGATGTTGAGCAAGGACTACACTCCTCCACTGCTGTTGGGAGTGTGATCTTGTACAACCATTTTGAGGAACACCAACCAATCCACAAAACCTTTAACACCAAATTTTTCCTTCCTACGAGTTGCACAGGGAGAAAGATGGAGCAGAGACTGTGGGAATGGTCAACCAATGAGTGCCCCAACTTGAGACCTATCCCCGGTGAGAGCCAACCCCTGACACCATTAATGATGCTCTGCTGTTCCTGCAGACAGGAACCTAGAATAACTGTCTTCTGAAAGGCTTCATCTAATAGCAAACTGAAATAAATTCAGATATCCATAGCTAAACAGCAAGCAGAGCTCCTGGAGTCTTGTGGCAAGAAGGGTGAAAGAATTGAGCAAGCAAGAAAGGTTAAGGACGCCACAAAACCTACAGAGTAAACTAACCTGGGCCCATGGGGGCTCACAGAGCCTGAGCCGCTAGCCAAAGAGCATGCACCTAGCCCCCTACACATTTGTAGCATACGTGTAGCTTGGTCTTCATGGGTGCCTTAACAATTGGAGTGAGAGCCGGGCACGGTGGCGCACGCCTGTAATCCCAGCACTTGGGAGGCAGAGGCAGGCGGATTTCTGAGTTCAAGGCCAGCCTGGTCTACAAAGTGAGTTCCAGGACAGCCAGGCCTACACAGAGAAACCCTGTCTCGAAAAACAAACAAACAAACAAACAAACAAACAAACAAATAACAACAACAACAAAAAAACCCGCAAGAAGTTAGACCCCAGGGAACCAAATAACCCTATTAAAAATGGGGTGCAGATCTAAACAAAGAATTTTCAGCTGAAGAAATTCGGATGGCTGAGAAGCACCTTAAGAAATGCTCAACATCATTAGTCATTAGGGAAATGCAAATGAAAACAACCCTGAGATCTCACCTCACACCAGTCAGAATAGCTAAGGTTAAAAACTCAGGAGACAACAGGTGTTGGCGAGGATGTGGAGAAAGAGGAACACTCTTCCACTGCTGGTGGGATTGCAAGAAGGTACAACTACTCTGGAAATCAGTCTGGAGGTTCTTCAGAAAACTGAACGTGACACTTCCGGAGGACCCTATACCACTCCTGGGCATATACCCAGAGGATTCTTCAGCATGCAATAAAGACACATGCTCTACTATGTTCATAGCAGCCTTATTTATAATAGCCAGAAGCTGGAAGGAACCCAGATGTCCCTCAATGGAGGAATGGATACAAAAAATGTGGTATATTTACACAGTGGAATACTACTCAGCAATTAAAAACAATGAATTCATGAAATTTTTAGGCAAATGGTTGGAACTGGAAAATATCATCCTAAGTGAGGTAACCCAGTCACAAAAGAATATACATGGAATGCAATCACTGATAAGTGGATATTAACTAGCCCAGAAGCTCTGAATACCCAAGACACAAATAGCATATCAAATGACTCCCATGAAGAAGTAAGGAGAGGGCCCTGATCCTGGAAAGGCCTGATACAGCATTGTAGGGGATTACCAGGAAGGAGGTGATTGGAGTATGGGTGAAGAGAAGGCTTACGGGGAGGGGGGAACTGGGAAAGGGGAAAGTGTTTGGAATGTAAACAAAGAACTTAGAAAATAAAAAAAAAATAAAAATAAGAAAGAAAAAAAGAAAGAAAGAAAGAACAATTGGAGTGGGGACTGTCTCTGACTCTGTTGCCTGCCATCAGATCCCCTTTCTGTACCTGGACTGCCTAGTTGGACCTCAGTGGGAAAGAATATATTTAGTTTTTGTGGGACGAATGACTCAGAGCAGGGTGGTACACAAAGGGGGAAGAGTTTCCCTTCTCTGAGGAGAATGGGAGAGGGTAATGGGGGAGGGTATTTGAACGAGTGGGATTTGGAGGAGGGAGGGGTTCTGTGATTGGGATATAAAGTAAATAAATAAATTTAATAAAATGGAAGATGCAAGAGCATTTCACAGAATGGACAGTTGTAAAATCCCGTAATGAACAAAGCAAAAGTACAAGGAAAACAAACCAAAAAAATCAGGAAGAAATTCTAAGTAAACTGAAAAATGATGTCTTAGTCAGGGTTTCTTTTTCTTTTTTTTTTTCAATTTCTTTTATTCGATATATTTTTATTTACATTTCAAATGATTTCCCCTTTTCTAGACCCCCACTCCCTGAAAGTCCCATCAGCCCTCTTCCCTCCCCCTGTTTTCCCACCCAACCCTTCCCACTTCCCTGTTCTGGTTTTGCCCTATACTGCTTCACTGAGTCTTTCCAGAACAAGAGGCCACTCCTCCGTTCTTCTTGTACCTCATTTGATGTATGGATTATGTTTTTGGTATTCCAGTTTTCTAGGTTAATATCCACTTATTAGTGAGTGCATACCATGATTCACCTTTTGAGTCTGGGTTACCTCACTTAGTATGATGTTCTCCAGCTCCATCCATTTCATGAATTCATTGTTTCTAATGGCTGAATAGTACTCCATTGTGTAGATATACCACATTTTTTGTATCCACTCTTCTGTTGAGGGATACCTGGGTTCTTTCCAGCATCTGGCAATTATAAATAGGGCTCCTATGAACATAGTAGAACATGTATCCTTATTACATGGTGGGGAATCCTCTGGGTATATGCCCAGGAGTTGTATAGCAGGATCTTCTGGAAGTGAGGTGCCCAGTTTTCGGAGGAACCGCCAGACTGATTTCCAGAGTGGTTGTACCAATTTGCTACCCCACCAGCAGTGGAGGAGTGTTCCTCTTTCTCCACATCCTCGCCAACATCTGCTGTCTCCTGAATTTTTAATCTTAGCCATTCTGACTGGTGTAAGATGAAATCTTAGGGTTGTTTTGATTTGCATTTCCCTAATGACTAATGAAGTTGAGCATTTTTTAAGATGCTTCTCCGCCATCTGAAGTTCTTCAGGTGAAAATTCTTTGTTTAACTCTGTACTCCATTTTTTTAATAGGGTTATTTGGTTTTCTGGAGTCTCATGACCAAGAAGCAAGTTGGGGAAGAAAAGGGTTTATTCAGCTTATACTTCCACATTACTGTTCATTACCAAAGGAAGTCAGGAGAGGAACTCACACAGGGTAGGAACCTGCAGGTAGGAGCTGATGCAGAGGTCATGGAGAGATGTTACTTACTGGCTTGCTTCCCCTGGCTTGCTCAGCTTGCTTTCTTATAGAACCCAGGACTACCAAGCCGACCAGAGATGGCACAACCCACAAGAGGGCCCTCTCCCCTTAATCCCTAATTGAGAAAATGCCTTACAGCTGGATCTCATGGAGGCATTTCTTCAAGGGAGGCTCCTTTCTCTGTGATAACTCCAGCTTGTGTCAAGTTGACACATGAAATCAGCCAGTACAGATGACATAAGTAAAGATATAAAAGATACTTGGCATTACGTTCATTAGCTAAAATACTAATTGCTTAGTGGCAGCTGTGTATGTGGTATTCTTTCAGCCACTGAAACAATAGTAATGGTGGACAAATATAAGAGAAAATGAAAGAAGGGAGGTCTAAAGGAATGTATCCACCTGGGAAATTTAACCTGAAGCAAACAGCAATTGTGAGGTTTTGTTTTTAAATCATATATATATTAGAGGGCTAGGAGTGGGGCTCAGGGAAAAAAGAGCACCTGGCACTCTTGAGGAACACCTTGGTTCAGTTCTCAGAAGCTACATGATGGCTCATATCCAACACCACAGTTCCAGGAAATCTGATATGCTTTTCTGACCTTGGAAAGCAGCAGATGCACATGTGGTGTTTAAACACACTGATGCAGACAAAACACTCAAACACATAAAAAAATACAAATAATCGAATTAAACAAAAGTAAGAGAATTACATAGATACTTAATTATGGTTTTAAAAGAGACATAAATAACATTGGTTATAGAAATACCAAAATAAGATAAGCAAGGGCAGAACTATAGAAAGTGAAGAGCTGAAGCGTATACTTAGAACTTAGTGGCAGAGGGGACAATCATAAGACAGCGTGTGTGGTTAGTTAAGGGGTCAAAACCTATTGATACCTGGCTGGAGGCAAGGAGCTAGCTACGAGGAGATTAAGGAAAATGCAGCTGTGCTATGGTAGCTGTGTTTCCAGCTGGGTCAGAATGATCTTTTGTGGGTAAACATTCTTGAAGGTGCAGTTAGGTTGCTCAGATACTAAAGTATCAGAACACTTTCCAGTTGCCACATATATTTGATAAAAAAGGGTCCATAAGCTCAAAAGATGTTGTCAGAACCGTAGTGACATTTGTGTTGTAGTTTAAATCAATGCCTCACTTTGTAGAAGGTTCAAGGAGGAAATATTCAAAAAGAGAGAACTAGTCCTCCATGACCTAAAAGACCCAATGTGTTGGTTTGAGTATGGCCCCGACAGACTCAAGTGTTTGAATGCTTGGCACATAGAGAGTGGCACTATTAGGAGGCGTGGCCTTATTGGAGTAGGTGTGGCTTTGTTGTAGGATGTGTGGAAGTGGGTTTTGAGGTACTATATATACTCAAGCTACATCCAGTGTCACACAGTTTCATCCTGCTGCCTATGGATCAAAATGCAGAATTCTTGGCAACAAAATGCACAATGTCTGCCTGCCCATTGCCATGTTCCCTGCCATGATGATAATGGACTAAAACCTCTGAACCTGTAAGCCAGCCCCAATTAAGTGCTTTCTGTTATAAGGGTTGCTGTGGTACTGGTAGTGTCTCTTCACAGCAATGGCACCCTAACTAAGACACTTCACATACATTCATAAACTTCTTTACATTCACAGTGCAGAGCACAATGGTCTGCAACACCCGCTCTGCGACGTCATACTTTAAAGCACAAGCTTTGTGCTGGTTTGCTTTGCTATATAAACTTGCTTTAACTGTTTGTATCTTTACACTGAACCCTTCTTTCCTTTCAGAAGACAGGAACTTGAGGGATGAAGTATCTGAGGCCATTAGCCAAAATAAATCTAGGTTGTCTTGTTTCACTCATGTACTCGCACAGTGATAGAAAAGCTGGCAATATGTTCCGCAACCCCTTCTTGAGAGTTATTTCATCTATGGGTTCTTTGTCTCTTTAAAAAAACATCCATATTGCTCAAGGGTGGTTTCAATCGTGCAGGAGCCTTTCTGAAGAGCCATTGGTGGTCGATCTGTTGCACCCTCTATAGTAAAGCCTCTCGTATGCTTGTCTCCTTTATAATGGAATATGCTTTTAAAATCTCCCCTCCAGCCATTTTTAAATGAAGGCTTAGATGATCTGAATTTCTTTCACAGGTTGCACTCTATTAAACAACAGAGTAAATAGCTGCTTAGTTAAGTATAAGCTATGTGCTTTAGAAGAAATATATTTTTTGGAGTCTAGGCTACAGCACTGAGATACAGGGCTTGCTTATCATGTTCATGTCACTAGGTTTGATCTCTAAAACTAAGCCCAAACAAAAAGGCTTCGAGCATAGTTTGAAAACACACCAAGAAGGGTTAAGAATAGAGTGGTGGTAATCTTAGGAAGAAACTGAATGTAAAAAAACTTGTTTTCAACTTTCAACAGAAAGAAGTATTGGTGCAGACATTTTAGGAGACCAATGATAAAGTCTGATACATAGTAGGCTCTCAACAAGTGTGTGTGGAACAAAGTGAGCTCATTATTCTAGCTAATGAGCTTCAGTTAGGGTGAGGAGGGAAGGGGGATACTTAGAATCATAAGTGAGCTGCAGAATTACTTTACTATTATTAATCATATTTACATTATTTTGAACATGGTATAGACATGATAAAGCTTTGCTTTATCAAGGAAAATAGAATAAATTGGGGATTGTTAAGAAAAAATGATCTTGGCACCAGGGAGCCAGGCAGCTCCACAGCCTTCTGTGCACGACCTGCCAGGAGAGAGTGATCTTCCAGCAGCATTTTCACTTCTGAATGCAGAGGTGGGATCTCTACTTTCTCTCTGGAGGGGAACAGCTCAGAGTGCACAAGGCATACAATCAATGGAGCAGCTGGGACAGAAGTCTTCCTGCTGCCATTTGCACCAGGGAGCCAGGCGGCTCCACAGCCTTCTGTGCATAAACCCTGCCAGAAGAGAGTGATCTCCCAGGAGTAGGAACACAGGCTTACAGGCCTACAGGAGGGACAGGCTCCAGCCAGAGACAGCAAGTCCAAGTAGTACCAGAGATAACCAGATGGAGAAAGGCAAGCACAAGAACCATACCGAGAGAAACCAAGGCTACTTGGCAACATCAAAACCCAGTTCTTCCATGACACCAAGTCCCAGATACCCCAACACACTTGAAAAGCAAGAGTTGGATTTAAAATAGTATCTCATGATGCTGACAGAGTGCTTCAAGAAAGACTTAAATAACTCCGTTAAAAGAAATACAGGAGAACATGGTTTAACAGGTAAAAGCCCTTAAAGAGGAAACAAAAACCCCTTAAAGAAATACAGGAGACCATGGGTCAACAGGCAGAAGCCCTTAGAGAAGAAATACAAAAATTTCTTAAAGAATTACAGGAAAACACCATCAAGTGAAGGAACTGAACAAAACCATCCAGGATCTAATAGTGGAAGTAGAAACAAAATAAAGAAGACATCTTTGGAGATAGAAAACCTTGGAAAGAAAGAATTCAGGAGCCACAGATACAAGCATCAACAACAGAATACAAGAGATAGAAGAAAGAACCTCAGGTGCTGAAGATACCATAGAAAACATTGACTCAACAGTTAAAGAAAATACAAAATGCATAAAGCTGGTAACCCAAAACATCCAGGAACTCCAGGACACAATGAGAAGACCAAACCTAAGGATTATAGGTATAGAAGAGAGTGAAGATTTCCATCTTAAAGGACCAGTAAATATCTTCAAAAAAATTATAGAAGAAAACTTCCCTAACTTAAAGAAAGAGACGCCCATGAACATACAAGAAGCCTACAGAACTCCAAACAGACTGGACCAGACCAGAAATTCCTCCCAGCACATAATAATCAAAACACCAAATCCACTAAACAAAGAAAGAATATTAAAAGCAGTAACTTATAAAGGCAAGTAACTTATAAAGGCAGACCTAACAGAATTATACCAGACTTCTCACCAGAGATAATGAAAGCTAGAAGATCTTGGGTAGATCTCATGCAGACCTCTAAGAGAACACAAATGCCAGCCCAGACTACTATACCCAGCAAAACTCTCAATCACAATAGATGGAGAAACCAAGATATTCCATGATAAAACCAAATATACACAATTATCTTCCCACAAATTATTAGCCCTACAAAAGATAATAGATGGAAATGCCAACACAAGGAGGGAAACTACACCCTAGAAAAAGCAGGAAAGTAATCTTCTTCCAAGAAACCCAAAGAAGATATCCACACAAACATAAAAATAACATCAAAAATAACAGGAAGCAACAATCACTATTCCTTAATATCTCTTAACATCAATGGACTCAATTCCCCAATAAAAAAGACACAGACTAAGAAATAATTTTCATATAAATCCTCAATTCTATCATAAAATGTTTCTACTTTCGTTTTCAATTAATTAGCAGTGTTTTTTATGTCTACCACTTTACTCTTTAATTTTGCATGGAAATTGTCAATTTTAATGTATTTTTTCTATATATCTCTTTATTTTATCAGAAATATTTTCCATGTAAATTTTCAATTTCATCATAAAATGTTTTTACTTCCTTTTTCAATAAAAGAACATGATTTTCAAAAATAAAAAAAAAGAAAAATGATCTTAGCAGACAAAGAAACAATTCTAAAGTATAAATTTCGACAAATAGGAAATATTTTCAAATCTTTTTAGTTTTCCATATACTGTTTAGTCCTTTATGCGGTCTCTTAGTGACTCAGTGTCCTCTTTTGTAAAGTGTGATGAAAATAACAGAGTGTTAACTAGAGTGGAACTAGCTTTTGCATGAGCCCCACACTCTGGCCATTTTATGCTGAGCTTCCTAGCTAATGTAATCCCAGAGACCAAGTGAACTCTGGGAACTCTTCATTTTTTTTCAGCCACACCTACTTTAAAAGGTGATACATAATTTCTACAACTTTCAGATATAAAGTTTTCATTAAAGAAAGTAGCTTTGAAGATAAAAGGGATTGTTTCAATGCTTTTTAAACAACTAGACACACACTCAAGACTTCAGTCTTTTCAGAAGTGTTTCAATACTCAGTTCATAACTTTACTACATTAGACTAGAAGAAAACTTGCAATTATAGTGAGGGTATCAGAATTTACAACTATAAATTTACCATGAAATTCTAATAAAAATGAGAGATGGAGTTTATTTTAAAGAAATCTTACCTCACTGAGTAAACAGTCAAAATTGATGAACTAATGATTTTAAATAGTGATTATTTTCTTAGTGTCTCAGCTTTAGATTTAACTATTTCTGAGGGTAAATTAAGACTTAGGCTAAAACATTAAAAATAAAGGTGCAATTTAGAATTTTACAAAGGTATCTGGAGTTGGTAATCTGACTCCTGACACGACTCTAGCAATGAAATGTCTGGCTCAGGTTTCTTACTCTCTGGTAGGACAAACACTACCCACAGGTGCAGGACTAGTTTGTGAGAATGAATGAATGCTAGGAGCACACATGTCCTGAGGCTCTGCCTGAGGCCCACAGCTCCCCTAATCATTATTCACAATCCCTAGAAAAGCCTCAAGTTAAAACTGTGATGGCTATTTAGAACTACACTTCTAAATTCATCTTAAACCATTTTTCTTATGCTTTCATGAGTCCCGTTTTTGTTTAATTCATATGTACCTTCAGATACAACCTGACCAAGTAGTAAAGCATAATAGCAGTAACTTGGAATGTTGGCTCTCTTCACTCCTTTATAAAAGAAAATTTTAATAACAGAAATGCCTATGCATGACATTATGTAACAAACCCAATGGGCATATAAGACCTTCAAGGCTTATGAGAAGCAGTGATGATGATGAGGAGTTCTATTAGCTTAGAATTTTATAATATAATTTTCATAAGTTAGCTTTTATTTGAAAGAACAAATTAAATAAATGCAAACATGAATTTAAGGATATAAAAATCTTCTGAAATCCAAGGATAAGTCAGAATCACACCATACAGAAAATTAATTTGATTCTTACTCTTTCTTAGATAGTACATAAATATATTATTTATCGCCATATATGATAGTGAAGGTTACTACTCTTACTCTCTTTCTAGGACACATATATCATTGCAATCACCTCACTGTGTAATCTGTCTCAATGGAGTGCAAGATACAATTTTCTACTAAATACTGTATTAAAAAATCTCTTTTTGCAAACCATCCCACTCCATACTTATTAGTATCACTATTATTACCAAGGCAAAATATAAGTGCTGGTGTGGAAAAGGATGTTCATTACTTGGGAGAATATAAATTAACTCTTCCATTATGTGAAAAAGCCCTGGACGTTCCTCTACTCAACAGCATGGTCATTATAGGTGCAACATACTGCTTACTCAAAAATGACAATGACAGCATGCCTCTGCACAACATCTACAATAGTTAAAAGTAGGGCGACAGTAATTAATGTCAGGTAGTAACTCCACAGTATATAAATATATCAGTATATCTGAGAAGGAAGCTCCTCTTCCAGTAAGAGTGATTGAGAGTCTTAGGTCAGAATTACTGTATCTACAGAGAGAGAGAGAGAAAGAGAGAGAGAGAAGAGAGAGAGAGAGAGAGAGAGAGAGAGAGAGAGAGAGAGAGAGAGAGAGAGAGAAAGAGAGAGAGAAGATCTTCTACCTCAATTAGATATTATGAAGATTAAAAATTTAAAGTAGCAAATCAATATTTAGCACATGGTTATTGTCAGTTCTAACTTTCTAGAACGTTACTTTTCAAAAGTCATCAAAGATAATTGAAAGAAACTTTCGATACGTGTGACTTTGGACAAAGCTGAAGTTTAACTTTCTGGTCTTCTCAATCCAAAAGAGAAAAAAAAATTGGAAGAAAGAAAAGAGTTGCGAATTGATCCATTCTTATCTTCTTGTACTAAACTAAACTCCAAGTGGATCAAGGACCTCCACGTAAAATCAGACACACTGAAACTAATAGAAAAGAAACTGGGGAAAACCCTTGAGGACATAGGCACAGAGGAAAAGTTCCTGAACAGAACTCCAATAGCTTATGCTCTAAGATCAAGAATTGACAAATGAGACCTCATAAAATTACAAAGTTTCTGTAAGGCAAAGGACAATGTCAAAAGGACAAAACAGCAACCAACAAATTGGGAAAAAATCTTCACCAACCCTACATCTGATAGAGGGTTAATATCCAATATATACAAAGAACTCAAGAAGATAGACCCCAGGGAACCAAATAACCATATTAAAAATGGGGTACAGATCTAAACAAAGAATTTTCACCTGAAAAAATTCGGATGGCTGAGAAGCACCTTAAGAACTGTTCATTATCATTAGTCATTAGAGAAATACAAATCAAAACAACCCTGAGATTTCACCTCACACCAGTCAGAATAGCTAAAGTTAAAAACTCAGGAGACAGCAGGTGTTAGCAAGGATGTGGAGAAAAAGGAACACTCCTCCACTGCTGGTGTGGTTGTAAGATGGTACAACCACTTTGGAAATCAGTCTGGTGGTTCCTCAGAAAACTGGACATGACACTTCTGGAGGACCTTGCTATACCTCTCCTGGGCATATACCCAAAGGATTCCCTGGCATGCAATAAAGACACATGCTCCATTATGTTCATAGCAGACTTATTTATAATAGCCAGAAGCTGGAAAGAACCCAGATATCCCTCAATGGAGGAATGGTTACAGAAAATGTGTTTTATTTACACAATGGAATACTATTTAGCAATTAAAAACAATGAATTCACAAAATTTTTAGGCAAATGGTTTGATCTGGAAAATATCATCCTAAGTGAGGTAACCCAATCACAAAAGAATACACATGGAATAAAATCTCTGATAAGTAGATTATTAATTAGTCCAGAAGCTCTGAATACCCAAGGCACAATTAGCATAACAAATGACTCCCATGAAGAAGTAAGGAGAGGGTCCTGATCCTGGAAAGGTTTGTTCTAGCATTGGTGGGGAGTACCATTGTGTCATTAACTAAAAGTTATACTTGATAATAGTTTGTAGTTCTTCTGGCTACAGTTATGGAAATATTTTCTCAATTTTCTATGATGATTTAGGAATAAATTTACTAATAGATTTGTAGATGACCCTAAGAAAGTACTACTTTCTTGTCAACTGATACCTTAAAAATGAGCCAGATACCCTATTAAAAAATGGGGTACAGAGTTAAACAAAGAATTCTCACCTGAAGAACTTCGGATGGCGGAGAAGCATCTTAAAAAATGCTCAACTTCATTAGTCATTAGGGAAATGCAAATCAAAACAACCCTGAGATTTCACCTTACACCAGTCAGAATGGCTAAGATTAAAAATTCAGGAGACAGCAGGTGTTGGAGAGGGTGTGGAGAAAGAGGAACACTCCTCCACTGCTGGTGGGGTTGCAAATTGGTACAACCACTCTGGAAATCAGTCTGGCGGTTCCTCCGAAAACTGGGCACCTCACTTCCAGAAGATCCTGCTATACCACTCCTGGGCATATACCCAGAGGATTCCCCACCATGTAATAAGGATATATGCTCCACTATGTTCATAGCAGCCCTATTTATAATAGCCAGAAGCTGGAAAGAACCCAGGTATCCCTCAACAGAAGAGTGGATGCAAAAAATGTGGTATATATACACAATGGAGTACTATTCAGCCATTAGAAACAATGAATTCATGAAATTCTTAGGCAAATGGATGGAGCTAGAGAATATCATACTAAGTGAGGTAACCCAGACTCAAAAGGTGACTCATGGTATGCACTCACTAATAAGTGGATATTAACCTAGAAAACTGGAATACCCAAAACATAATCTACACATCAAATGAGGTACAAGAAGAAAGGAAGAGTGGCCCCTTGTTCTAGAAAGACTCAGTGAAGCAGTATTCAGCAAAACCAGAACAGGGAAGTGGGAAGGGGTGGGTGGGAGGACAGGGGGAGAGAAGGGGGCTTACGGGACTTTCGGGGAGTGGGGGGGCTAGAAAAGGGGAAATCATTTGAAATGTAAATAAAAAATATATTGAATAAAAAAAATTTAAACAAACAAAAAAATGAGCCAGATATTGATTGCATCAAAAGATACTCTATCTGATTCAGGGATAAAATGATACTCTATCTGATTCATTATACTCTATCTGATTCTGGAATAAAAAGATGACTGTTGTGTTACAGCACAAAGCATAGATTATAATTTTGCTTAAAAGATTTAGGAAAGTCCATGTTGGTGCATCCACAGAATTCAATTTAAGACAGTACCTTCTGAAGTTTGAGAAATAAAATATACATAATGGTCTAAATAAGAATTATATGTATAGGATGTGGAGAAAGAGGAACACTCCTCCACTGCTGGTGGGGTTGCAAATTGGTACAACCACTCTGGTAATCAGTCTGGTGGTTCCTCAGAAAATTGGGCATGTCACTTCCAGAAGATCCTGCTATACCACTCCTGGGTATATACCCAGAGGATTCCCCAGCATGTAATAAGGATATATGCTCCACTATGTTCATAGCAGCCCTATTTATAATAGCTAGAAGCTGGAAAGAACCCAGGTATCCCTCAACAGAAGAATGGATGCAAAAAATGTGGTATATATATATATACAATGGAGTACTATTCAGCCATTAGAAACAATGAATTCATGAAATTCTTAGGCAAATGGATGGAGCTGGAGAACATCATACTAGTGAGGTAACCCAGTCTCAAAAGATCAATCGTGGTATGCACTCACTAATAAGTGGATATTAGCCTGGAAAACTGGAATACCCAAAACATAATCCACACATCAAATGAGGTACAAGTAGAATGGAGGAGTGGCCCCTGGTTCTGCAAAAGACTCAGTGTAGCAGTATAAGGCAAAACCAGGACAGGGAAGTGGGAAGGGGTGTGTGGGAGAACAGGGGGAGGGAAGGGGGCTTATGTGACTTTCAGGGAGTGAGGTGCCAGAAAAGGGGAAATCATTTGAAATGTAAATAAAAATATATCGAATAAAAAATAATAATAAAGAAAGAAGAAGAAGAAGAAGAAAATTAATGTCCATCAATCTGGTGATAATATAAAAATTAAAATGTACTAAACTTTCTTTAGATTTAAGAACAAAAACAGCTAATACAAAAGTTGACAGTACTTGAGAGAAAGAGGTACTCTTATGAAGTATTAGTGAGATGTAAATTCAAAGTTTTATTTACCCTTTGATGAATCAATGCTATTTCAAAGAGTATTTGGTAAGTTAGCCTCTTCATAAGCATTTAGTGTGAAGTGATACACAGCTGTGTTTCTGTATCCAGGTACATCTAAATCTTAGGAATGCATGCTTAAGAACAAATAGCACATACTTTTGGAAATGATTTTCAATCATCAAACATCAGTACAAAGATATGCACAAAAGTCATGTTTATCACGGAAGACAGGAAAAAATCTCAAAGGTAATTACAGGAAAGAAGTTTTATATTTTGTGGTCTTAACAATAAATTGAAACATTACACAGTGGTTAAAAATAGTGATATGAATGATAGATTCCAACAAGGAAGATTTTGCAATAAATCACTAAGTAAAAAAAGCAGGGCATTACACCACACACATCCAGGTCCTAATCACAATCAGAGACATACATTTCTCATAATGTATCAATTAACTCAGAAGAGAATGTCAGAAAACACAAAGCATATCTCCAAGTTGTAGTACTGTCATGTTTTTCTGCAATATTATATAGGAAGTGTTAACTAACTTTAGAATGGAAATGTCCAGTTAAAGGTGACACATTTACATACTTTACATGTCTAATGAAGAGAAGAAAACCATAATTGTATAAATAATCTATGGGGGACAAACACCACTCCTACCTTCTGGAGAGAAACTGGGACAAACATAGCAAGCGTGCGCTCCAACAGTGTAATGGTGGCAAATGTCCAGGGGAACTGTGCTCAGCGAGGGAGTGCTGCTTTTCTCTGGAAAAGAACATGGGCAAGCCTGATTTAGAACCTGGGACCCAAACCCATCCCATAAAGTCTGCCAGAAACATCAACAAGCCTCTGACAAAGAACAGAACGATTAGGGTATTGTTATCCTCTTTCTTCAGAGAGTTTTGATTAACGACTAGAGAACAGTACACACTTTTCACATGTATTTTACATACTTTAAGGAGATATATCCAATAACTGTCAACTTGTTCATATGAATTATGATGTTTGTAATGTCTACTTTCTGCCAGGTGGTATGCTAGGTCTCTTTCCTGTCCTTTGATACTTTCAACACTTAGTCCTACTGAAGAACTTAGGAGATGCTCCATGGTGAAAGTGGCATCTGAGAAAACTGGAATCTTGTGCAGAGAAATATAGGAAGAAACAGCCTCGAACAGGCAAACAGCACAAACAAATCCGAACAGCATGAAGGCAAAAATACCAAAGACACTTAAAAACCCCTGGAATATCCACGTACATAGGTATGCATATATTATGTAGCAACAATTAATAAAAAAGAGGGCATGAATTTGAAAGAGTGCAAGGAATGTTAGGCGGTTTGAAGGGAGGAAAGACACAGAAGCGATGATGATACCATTTTATAATCTCAAAAAGTAAGTAATTAAAATATAGTATTAGAGGAACTCCAGGGCATTATGAATGACTAATACATTAGAGATTTGGGGAAGGTGAGAGAGACACACAAGGGATCTGACTTTCCAAGCTTGTGCAGTTGGTGGACAACACAAGTGACACCAAATGATTTTCAGGATCGTATCTATATATTCAACAAAATAATTTGAAATAATCATAATGCTAAATGGTTTTGGATAAAAAAACTGGATCCAGCACCCTCTTCTGTCCTCCTTGCACCTGGATACACACGGCATATACAATTGTATTACTTGTGCTACTTTTTTTTTATTTAAAAATTTTAAATGTCCATTAGATTAGGGACATATAGAGTACACAACAGGGCAGAGAACATGATTGTGTAGTAAGAGATCAAGGCAAGTTAATGTACATCCTGTATATTCAAATCAACATGCTGAATTATTACTGTAAGATTTTACATGCTAAATCTACTTTTACAAACTATGACAGTTAACAGTGAATTAGATTGACAGGATAAAGATTAATGTAGGAAACATGTCTTTGGGCATTCCTGTGAGGGGATTTTATGGTCATGTTAGCCTCTGGCCATACCTGTGATAAATTATCTTGATTACTTTAACTAGAGATCTGTCATAACAGAGTAGTGCCATTATCCTGGGTACTGGGACCTGGGCTGCATAAGGAGGAGAAAACTAGATGAACATCAGTTTTCAGCCTCTGCTTCTAACTCCGGACAGAACAAGGCAGATTCCACAGCCAGAACTTACTAACCTGATGGATACTACAATCAAACTGTGAATCAAAACAAACCGATTCTCTTTTAAATTGCTTTTTATGGTATTTTTTATAATTATGAGACATTTAACAACTATGTAAATATAAAAATATAATCTCAAACATTTGTATATTAGAATCATCAATAAGTATTATAGGGACAACTGTATGTAGAAGACTGAAAATAGATCTAACTTGCACAAAACTCAACTTCAAATGGATACAGAATCTCAACAAAAGACCAGATAGCCTGAGCCTTACAGAAGAGAGAGTTAAGCAGTATTCTTAATCTTATTAGCACAGGAAGAAACTTTGTTATCAAGACACCAATAGCACATGCATGAAGACTAACAGCTAATACACAGAACCCCATGAAGCTAAAGCGCTTATTAGAAATGGCTTAAATGAATGAATAATGAAATGTGGTACCTTTACACAAGCAGAGATGCTAGCAAACAACTATTGGACTGGGCATGGGGTCCCCAATGGAGGAGCTGGAGGATGGTCCATAAGAGCTGAAGGGTTTTATAGCCCCATGGGAAGAACAATGATTTTGGCCACCCAGACGCCCCAAGACTCCCAGGGACTGAACCATCAACTAAGGGGCACACATGGTTCCAGCCAAAAATGTGGCAGAGGAAGGCCTTGTTGGGCATCAGTGGGAGAAATGGTCCTTGGTCAGGTAAAGGCTCAACAGAGGCCCCAAGAAAGGGAGACTGAGCGGGGGGAGGTGGGAGTGTGTCGGGTGGAGGGGTATATATGTGGAGGCAGGGGGAGGGAGGAGGGGTTGGGGGTCTTTGGGGAGGGGAGAAATTGGGAAGGTTTTACCATGGAAAATTAAATGAAGATGATATTCAATTAAAAAAAAGAAAATGTAAATTTCAGGTATATGGGTGGGGCTAGAGGCAATCATCCAGAGTGAGCTAAAAGACTCAAAAGACAAATGTTGCATGCTTTTTGTAATATCTGAAGGCTAGGTTTTATGTATCAGATATATGTTTCATTCAGAATAATCACAGAGGTTGGATACTTGTAGGGGGTGGACGTGAAAGGGGGAGGAGAACCTGACAAGGGAGTAGAACCAGAGTATAGTATTAAAGAGAAAAAGGAAAAATGAGTAGTAGGATTAAAGGGGGATGGGAGGGCAGTTAGAAGGGATAATAGGAAAGATAATCAA